>NC_140583.1:1031255213-1032646712 GCF_964204655.1 Triturus cristatus
CTTCCCACCCCGTTCTGAGCCTCATGGGATAGTTTACATTTTTAGAAAAAGTACGTGTTCCACCTTATTTTCACTAATGCCACTAACTAATTTATAGCTATACAATGTTGCTATTAGCTGCATTTATCACCTGGGACACACAATCAGCAGTCTTTTAACATAGAGGGGCCGATTCCGTTAGCCGGTCGGACAGCTGTCCGCAGCCTTACCGTGCGACCGACACGTACCCGGAGCCGGTCCGTCCTGTAGAGTAAGTACGATGTGCATAACTGCCAAAAACCCGCCCGACACGTTGGCTGTGATTAAGCCTGTGCAAAGCACTATGCTACGCGTAGTTTGCGAAGTTCACGCTACTTCGCACTATGCAAATTGCACGTAGCACAGTGCGAACACGCGTAGCGTAGTGTTGCGTAGTGCTGCGGTCAATCAGTCAAAAAATACTTTATTCGGTTCATAACAAAAACCATAAAAGTATAGTACATAGTACATCGAAGTCAAGACCGCTATTAAAATATAACAGAACAATTGTACAAATTTTTACAAACCATACAATACAATTACATATATATATAAAAGACATACATTATAAATATCATTAAAAAGAACGATACAAACACATTAAAAAAGAAGCCAAGCACTCGGTCATAATTCATAAATTTCCCAATATGTACACTATAGCCAATTAATCTTTTTCCTCAGTCTCATTGCTCTTGCCAAAAGATTTGCTATATTAAAGATCTCCCAGGTATTACACAACAGCTGTAGGTACAAAAGAGCAGGTTTAACTTGTCTAAAGCCCTTATCTTTAATAAGAGGAAAAATTTACTTTGTAGGAATGGGACACAAATGTTTACAAAAGAAAATAAAGTGCACAGTGTCTTTAATAGAGAATCTATCACAAGAACAAATCTCCAAATCCACCTCCTTCGTCCACCCTGGGCGTTCAGTAAGCAGAAGGTGGAATTTGTTCAATCTAAACTTAGTCAATAAGTAACGATGATTCATATTGTTGACGATTCCCAAGTAGGGTTCTATGCCACTGGAGGTAATTAACAACTGGTGAGCCCTTACTGTTGGTTTACATAATTCCTTTTCTTCTCTTGCTAGGTATACCAACTGTTTGTATGTATCTTTCACCCATTTCACATTCCCCTTTAGTAAATTATTTGGGTGATCAAACAATTTTGGACGACCCATTTCTATTGTTAGTTTTTTAACATAGTTCAACCAGGGGATGGTATTACCATTCTCAAGGGCTAAACAATCCCTGAGAATCTCATGATTCAGCTCTAATTCAGGGTTTAACCATATTGAGATCCATTTCAATAGCGGGGCTAAGGCTATGCGGTCTACTAGATATTCTACCCCGCACTCTTGGTGAACAATGTATCCAGGTGTTGACTGGGGAACGGATAAGATAGATTTCAAGAACTTATCCTCTGCCACCTGCAACGCCTTTACATTGTTGAACCCCCACAGATCAGCTCCGTACATAGCTATTGAGGTGCATTTGGCGTCATAAGTTTTCAACACAGCCTTTAAAGGCTTCACTCCTAATTTACGGGCGAAGTCCAGGACAGCCAGGATAGACCTAGCAAAGGCATTATGTTTGGCAACTAGTTGGGGCAACCAGGTGGACTTATCGTCAAAAATAACCCCCAGATATGGAAATCTTGTAACCCTAGATAAAACATTCCCTTCACAGTGCATAGTCTTAAATCTTTTGGCCTTGCTGCCCACGATCATTACATGAGATTTTGAAAGGTTCACACTTAAATCCAGCGCTTTCATAAAATTGACAAATCGGTTTAAGAGACATTGCAGCCCCACTGCAGTGCATGCTATTAAAGCGGCATCGTCCGCATATAGTAATGCCGGAATGGAATACTTGCCAGCCCTTGGAATATCTTTGCACGCCTCCGTTAAAACAGCACCCAGGTCATTAATATAGAGGGTAAAAAGTAGGGGGGCTAAAATACACCCCTGCCTATCCCTGTTAGTGATCCCAATCTTGCCCGTACAGTTACCTAAGCGGTCATATCTAACTGTGGCTGTAAGGTCCCTGTGTAAATCAGCGAGAAAATACACAATGTTTTTATCAATGCCAAGCTTAAGGAGCAATCCCCAAAGTTTGGACCTATTCACTCGGTCGAAGGCCGAGGAAAGGTCCATAAAGGCTAAATATAGTGTACCCCTTTTGGCAATGGTGTATTTTCCAATTAATAGCTGAAGGTTGAGGCTTTGATCTATAGTGCCTCGTCCCTTCCTAAACCCATATTGCAGGCATGAACGGGTATCTGTATCCTCCAACCAAGCTGTTATTTTGCCTAGGACCACTCGCCCTAGCACCTTCACCGCAGAATCAATGAGAGAGATAGGGCGATAACAACTGGGATCCCCTCTGTTGCCTTTCTTAAAAATGGGTACAATAACAGATTCAGACCAGGTGTCCGGAATACCTGCAGTACACACCCTGTTAAAAACATTTGTTAAAACTGTGGACCAGGTCTTGACATCTGATTTAAAGAGGTCTGCTGGAACGCCATCGGGACCCGGAGCCTTATTGCTCGTCATCTTCCTGATAGCGTCTGCCACCTCAATCTTAGTGACCGTTAAAGTATAGGGATCAAAAATAGGGGAGGCATATTCACCTCCCCACAGTTTTCCCCTTCATAGACTGACTTAAAATGGGAGCAGCACAACTGTTCCTGAATACCACAATCTAATTGGTCATTACAAGGGTCATGGAAAAAGGGTTTGTTTACGACAGCCCAGAATTTGGCGCTGTTCCTGAGCACATCCACGGAGGTTAGTTCTTCCCAGGCATCCTCCCGAATCTCCCGCCTTCTGGTTTCCAGAGCTTTATTATAACTTTTCCTTAATAAGGCCACAGTAGCCCTGTTCACTGGCTTACAATTCAGGGCGGCCTTCAGCTTTTTATTGGCTGACGAACAATTTCGGTCAAACCACCCCATCTCAGCAGGATCCTTAGCTTTCCCTGTACGTCTAAGGTCTGCTGAGACCTGGGTACAAATTATTGAATAAGCCTCTAAAACCTCCTCATTCTAGGCCTGGGCGGTAAATTCCGTTCCGCTCGCGGAATTTGCGGAATTTGCGTAATTTCGTGTTCCGCGGAGAACGCGAAATTGCTAAAAAGTCTGCTTTCCGCGATTTCGCGAAATTTTTGCTTGTTCGCGATCTCAAAATGCGTGTTCGCGAGATATTTCTCCCCAAGCACGCAAACAGCAATTGTGAACAGGAAAAAAGCATCGCGAGCAAGCAATTCCGCGTGTTCGCGGAATTTCTGCGTGTTCGCGGAGATTTTTTACCGTTTCGCGGAGATTTGCGTAACGCAATTCCGCAAATTCCGCCCACCCCTACCTCATTCCCTGCTTCCAAATTTAAACACGTGTCCACCAGCTCAGATCCTACCTTCCTTATTAAGTTGGTATGAAAGTCTCCCGGTATGACTCTACTCCATCTAATCCTACGGGCCTGATCTATTGGACGAATATCAGATTTGTCCGTTCTATTTTGAGCTATCACAGGCTTTATGATCAGGTCCGAAACACTGAGGGCCACTGGGTTATGGTCGCTGAAATGTGACCAAACCGGCGAATATCCATGAATCCTATCCCCCAGTGTTAAGCTAATAAAGATATAATCAATAACTGAGTGACTACCATTCCCTTTAAAGGTAGGTATCTCCTCATCCAGCGTGGATGGAAGCATCAGACCATTATCCACCAAAATTATTTCAAGGAGATCTCCCTGTGCAGAATGTTCAAAATGAGTCTCCCCTTGCTCTGCTGGACCTAATAGATCTAGGGCCTCATGTAGGTAAATAAATTTTACCGGTTCTTAAATACCGAGCCGTACCGAATCGGTAAATTAGAATCGGTAAGTTATATGTAGGTAAAAATTCGGTAACAGTTACCGATTCGGTAACATTCGGTAATCACGAATCGGAATTCACCGAATCGGTAAATACCGAGGTGGTATTTACCGAATCGGAAAATACCGAGGTGGTATTTACCGAATCGGAAAATACCGAGGTGGTATTTACCGAATCGGAAAATACCGAATCGGTATGTACGGATTCGGTAAATAAAATCACATGACTTGACGAAACAGCTAATCCTGTGCAACGACAGCCCACCCAACCAGGAAGTGCCCACACCCAGGCAGGTGTACATAATTAGCCGAAGTGGCCACACCCAGGCAGGTGTACATAATTAGCCGACCCTGGAGAGGCTTGGAGTGCAGAGGAGAGGCAGGGAGCCGTTGCATGTGCGAGCGGGTAAACGAACAGCATGTCCAGCCAGAGAACACAGAAAGACGGAGGGGAAAGGAGGAGGAAGCTGAAATTTAGCCCCAAGGAACTCCAGGTGCTGGTGGAGGAGGTGGTGAAGCAGCACCAGAAGCTGTTTGGAAGGCAATCCCTGCAAGTGCCTGAGGCGGAAAAGCGCAACATATGGCTGGCCATCCAGGCGCAGGTCAATGCTGTGGGAGTGACCCACAGGGACATTGAGGTCCTCAAAAAGCGCTGGTATGACCTGAGGATTGTAACCAAGAGGAAGATGGGCGACATCCAGAAGGAGGCCAGCCAGACCGGAGGTGGAACCAACAGGGCACCTGCCCTCACCGAACTGGAGGAGCTGGTGGCGGCCACAATCCAGCAGGAGAGCGTCGTGGGTCTTGGGGACGCCGACAGCTCTGCCAGAGCCGCAACACACCAAGGTAAGACGAAAGCACAGCAATGTAGCCCCCCCTACCCCTATCCCACATCCCCCATTGTGAAACGAGAATCACACTGCAGTCCACACGTGTCAGTGCAGACAGGCAATGCATTCCGGGAGATGTAGTCAGGGCAACACTAACCATGACGTAAATGTTACAGGGCAACAAGGCATGTCACGCACTCGAGGCACAAGGAGACAGAGGACATATTGGAATGTGAAATGTTTTATTGTGACGCCTGCAATGCAGCCCTTCGGGGACACTGAGCCAATGTTGTATTTCTGTCCACAGATGTGACATCATGCAGGACAGGGCATGCTGCAGGAGAGACGGCACACCGGCCACAAGTATCACCTCTAGCCAGCACAAGTTCAGACCAGGGAGCAGGCCCACTGGCAGCCGCACCACCAACACAGCCAGCCTCGCCGCACCCAGAGCCAGCATCACCTCACCGAGAGCCAGCATCACCACAACCAGAGCCAGCATCACCACAACCAGAGCCAGCATCGCCACTCATGTTCGAATCACCGGCCACATCTCCGCTTGCAGGTGTGAGAATGAGGAGGCGTCCAGCAGCCAGGCTACGAGCCTTAGACACCTCGTCAGACGACAGCATGGGCCCAGAAGACCGCACCGGGCCCCAGGAAGGGAGCCATGCCACTGTGCCCCACACCTCACAGGCAGCACAGACGGGAGCAAGAGGGCGCCGCAGGTCGCGTGTCCAGAGTCCACCAGCACCCACTGACGGCCATGGTGTCTTCTTGGGTCTCGAGGGCCAAATGTTGAAGCAACAGCGCCTGCAATCAAAGGCAGTCATGTCAGTCCAGAGGCACATGCGGGTGATGAGGACAACATTAGTCAACATGGACAGTAACATTAGCGGCATGGCTGCGGGCATTCGGGACATGTCCCAGTCAATCCAGCAGTTGTGCAGCAAATTAGATGCTGACATCGAAGCACGGCGCCGGGAACGCCAGAGAAGGGACACTACCAGCAGGGCACTCAACCGTCTGGCAACTGCGACTTCTCTACTGTGCCGGCGCTCTGTGACGATGCAGGAGGGCCTAACACAGTGCTGCAGCGACCTGTCTCGGGGGATGGTGCAGGTGACAAGTGCACTAGGGGTGCTATTGACTAGTCAGGCGTCGACAACTGCTGCAGGGGATGCTGCGGAGAGCATCGACACCAGCAGCAGCATCACACCCCCCGTCCCAGAAGCACGCAGGAGCAGCAGGCGGCTTGGGGTTGGCTCTAGTGAGGATGCACAGGCCGTGCAATCCACCACTGCAGCGCGTATGCGCAAACATTGATGTAGCCCTGCTAAGCCACTTCCCATTGGGTGACGTAACCCTGGACATACTCCTTGTATAGATGGTATATTGCCTGATTGGCCTGTTCATGTGTTCATGGCGTGGTGCCACATTAAAACTACGTCAGGACTTCTCACAACTCGCTGTGTCCCCTCACTTACTCAGAAATAGTTGCATGTGATCTCTGCCCGTCTCTCTCTCCCATCGATTGCAGTTGGCACTCTAGCTGCGTTGCCCTCTGGCTGGCCTGACTCATCCTCGTTGTCCTCAAAATATGTTAGTTCCACATCTGTACCTTTTTTCGTGGCAAGGTTGTGCAGCATTGCACAAGTGGCAATAATCTTGCAGCAGGTGATGGGTTTGTACTGGCGTGCGCCTCCGCTCTTGTGCAGGCAGCGGAACCTGCTCTTCAGTAGTCCAAACGTGCGCTCCACCACATTGCGTGTTGTTTTATGTGCCACGTTGTATCGTCTCTCACTCTGGGTTGCTGGGTGTAGGTAGGGAGTGAGGATGAATGACCGGCATGCATATGCACTGTCGCCTGGATGAGTAAAAGGGAACCATCAGTAACATGCCTCTATACACTATGATTTGCAGGTTTCAAGGGGCGTCACTGTTACTTACCTAGCAGGTATCCCTCTCCGAATTCTCCGGCACTCAGTCGTGTGTAGATCCCACTATTCTGGAAGATGTAAGAGTCGTGGGTGCTCCCAGGAAACTTTGCAACAATATCTGTGATGATGTTCCCTGCATCACAGATCACCTGCACATTGATGGAGTGGGTGGACTTCCTGTTCCTGTAGATGTGCTCTGTATCAGCTGGTGGACAGATTGGGATGTGTGTACCATCAATACAGCCGATGACATGGGGGAACTGTGCCATGTGATAAAAGTCTGTTTTTGTTTTCTGCAGTGCAGCCTGTGTGTTTGGGAAGCTTATGTAGTGGTGCATTCTCTGCATCATGGCATCCAGGAACTTCCTGAAGAAACGTGACAGGCAACTCTGGGATACCCCACCCACCGCAGCTATCACCACCTGATAACTGCCGGATGCCAACAGATGTAGGCTGCAGAGCACTTGCACATGTGGGGGTATGGCGTGCGCCCTTCTTATTGGCTGGTCCAGGAGTGGGTGAAGGTCCCTGATTAAGTCCATGATGGTTTCGGGGTGTAGCCTGTACCTCTCATGTATCTCTGCATCAGTCAGCTGGAATAGTGTGATGCGCTGTCTGTAGATTTGTTCCTCCCGTCGCCACACCCTCAGTCCTGCTGCCTGTAGACGTAGGCGCCTTGCAATGACGTACATGGCGGCCATGTTGTCCACGCTGTTGCATTTTGGGTTTGCCTATATGCATTGTTGATGGTTACCACCTGCTTTCAATCCGTGTTAATTACCGACTCTTATTTACCGATTTTCCTGGATTTCTTAATTACCGAGTGCTCCTACATGTCATTTTAAATTTTACCACTTCATATTTACCACTTCATGTTTACCGAATCGTTAATTATGTATTCGGTAAATCTGATTCGGTATTTTGGAATTCGGTAAATATGAATCGGTATTTACCGCCTCATATTTACCGAAAAGTGGTTTTTGGACTCCTACATCTCACTTGTCTGAATACCGGTCGGTAACGGCATATTTACCGAAAATCGGCCGTTACCGACCGGTATTTGGCTACCTACATAATGACAAACATTTATCCGGACAGCCATGGATATTGAAGTCTCCCATAACTATAATAAAAACATTGATTTTTATTGACCTCCTTGTAATCTGCCAAAAAAAGATTTAACATGGCCAGGTGATCCGTTGTGGTGACTCTGTCGTATGAATTATAAAAATTAATAATTAGGACATCTCCCACCCCACTCAGAGAAATTTGTACTGCTAGGCAGTTTTGTGATCCCTATCTAGTTGAATATGGGTACCGGGAATGATAGCTGAAATTAGAGTAACCAGGCCACCCTTCGCCCTCCCCATATTAGATGGAACCGCTGTAATAGAATAACTCGAGTAACCATCCAAACTCAGGATATTCCCTGTATCCCAGGTTTCTTGTAGTCCTATAATATCACCCACACCAATAAATTCTCTCCATACTGGGTCATCTATTTTATTTTTGAGACCAGCAACATTCCAAGTTACCAGATTTATGGATGTACCCCTAGACCCTTGATCACGCCCATCTACAAGGGGGGCGTTTCTTACCAGTGAAGCTGCACTGGGAACTCTAACCGGGGTGACAGGGATAATAGTATCTTCTTGGATCCCTAGTCACTCGTTTTCTCCCAGATTAGAAAAGGTATCAAATCTATTGAAGACTGGAACAGTGAATTCATAAGGACCTCTCCCTTTAAATAGATCACTACACACTGGCCTGATGTTATGTGGGGGATAAAAGAACCCCAAAGGGAGTATGTTTACATACTCATTTTGAATTCCGACTGACCCAGCCTGCCTCAATATGTCATCAACCAGCCTGGGGATCTAAAGCTTATGACGACACAGTCGCCTTCTAAGCTTTTCTTGATCTTACCCACCCACAAGGGATTTTGTTTGGAGAAATTATATCTTTTTTTAAATTTTGGAAAATTGATTTGAAAATGAGTTCAGAACGGATACTCAACAACACATTATTTGACTGAATTGATCAAATATGTAAAACACACACGGGGTATCTTTTTCGTGAAAAAATCACAAATCTTTTTATATATATACAATCAATAAAAAGGAGTACAAATAAACAATTGAATGTGCAGTGTAACATGAAAAGAGAAAAAAAGGAATGTTATCCACATTTCATGAAACAAAGTATCCAATCCAAAAGAAAACACAGAGATCTATCTCATATTGGGAGAGCAATCAACTGTACATAGATGTTATGGATATGGATAATGTAGTCGACGTTTCGGTCTGTGATGGCGTCAATCCGTCAGACCATCTTCAGGACAGTGGAGATTTCTAAAAGGACTCCTGTACAAACATAGTGTCAATTAATTACAACAACTTAAACATAGTTATTCTCTTCTTACTAAAAAGAGAAAAAAGAGAGATAGCCCGTGTGTGAAGAGCAATCTTTTGAATTAATGTTGTGAAAAGATACCAAGATCCATTAATATTTACAGCATTATAATTTCTGAATAGTTGAGGTGAAAGAGTGAAAGCATGCTATTGATAATAGCTCGCTAGAGTCTAACGTTATAATACATTGCTTACTTATGACTCATTGAATTCAGTTTGAGTAGAGGCAATTTCATCCCCTCATCGAATGGATTATGCTGGTTCTATGAAATCAATAGAAAATTACAGCATAAAATAAACTCATATATTGAAAGATATGGTAGCTTATTTGTGAATCTCTTATCGAGACCTACCCGATCTTAGTTGAATGAAGATATTCCTTCCTGATATCTACAAAGGGATAATAGAGCACTGAAAGGCAGCACTATGAGTGTGGTACTCTTGTGCGTCAAAAGGAGGAGACTATCCTTCCTGGATTAAGGTTCTTTATTGAGAACTCTGTGATGGCACTGGAAAGACAACATAATATCAGTCTAAGTTGTCAGAAAAATCGATGTCGTAGTGTCAAAAGTTTGGCAAAGCATTATCGTGAAAAAATCGGAGTAGTCGGACACTATCACAAAGGGGTCTAGGACAATAATTCAAGGCATGGCTAGTTATTTCTCTTTGATGTTTGAGCATTCGCTCGAGGGGAATTGCTTTTGCACAATATTTTTATCTGTTTAGTAAGGACTGGACAAGGAACCTAAGTTCTAAGGCAAAAAATCGTCAATCATGCCACGATATTTCAAATTTTGAACGAAACAGGGAAGTTATTTGATGATTAATCACAGTTACCCACTACATATCCAGTTTGGTAGTGTTCGAATTTAACTATTACCAAAGGGGAAAAGACTAGGGAAAACACAGCTTGCCAAAGCGTTATTTAAACAAAAGCGGCCAATTGTGTGTCATTCCAACTCACTTGGCTATGACATTAATCACACACATAGAATGTGAAAGTCTATGTATTTTACCGTTCCAACATGGCCGCTAAGTTCGAAAACATCCCTGCACTCAAGATTTCGACACCGGAAATCATAGAAACTAGCGGTGTAACGAGATTACCACACTAGGGTCACAAATTGTAACGTGTTCAACCTCCGGTTAGTACACTAGCCTTTTGAACGTGTAAATTAACTTTTAAAATGCACTTTCCAAGATGTCCGCTTCGTTTCAGCAAACTCGCGCTTTGACTGCTCCTCCAAATTGAAAACAGCTGGCTGGTAGCCTGCCAATGCCCTTTAAATAAACGCCGCGAACCTTGAACTTTTGTTCGGGTTCCTGCCTGCGGACGGGTTTTGAATTCGTTTCTTCTCGGACAGAAATGTAAGTAACACTCGACGTGTTCCCTTCCCACAATTGCCCGCTTTTGTTTAAATAACGCTTTGGCAAGCTGTGTTTTTCCCTAGTCTTTTCCCCTTTGGTAATAGTTAAATTCGAACACTACCAAACTGGATATGTAGTGGGTAACTGTGATTAATCATCAAATAACTTCCCTGTTTCGTTCAAAATTTGAAACATCGTGGCATGATTGACGATTTTTTGCCTTAGAACTTAGGTTCCTTGTCCAGTCCTTACTAAACAGATAAAAATATTGTGCAAAAGCAATTCCCCTCGAGCGAATGCTCAAACATCAAAGAGAAATAACTAGCCATGCCTTGAATTATTGTCCTAGACCCCTTTGTGATAGTGTCCGACTACTCCGATTTTTTCACGATAATGCTTTGCCAAACTTTTGACACTACGACATTGATTTTTCTGACAACTTAGACTGATATTATGTTGTCTTTCCAGTGCCATTACAGAGTTCTCAATAAAGAACCTTAATCCAGGAAGGATAGTCTCCTCCTTTTGACGCACAAGAGAACCACACTCATAGTGCTGCCTTTCAGTGCTCTATTATCCCTTCGTAGATATCAGGAAGGAATATCTTCATTCAACTAAGATCGGGTAGGTCTCGATAAGAGATTCACAAATAAGCTACCATAACTTTCAATATATGAGTTTATTTTATGCTGTAATTTTCTATTGATTTCATAGAACCAGCATAATCCATTCGATGAGGGGATGAAATTGCCTCTACTCAAACTGAATTCAATGAGTCATAAGTAAGCAATGTATTATAACGTTAGACTCTAGCGAGCTATTATCAATAGCATGCTTTCACTCTTTCACCTCAACTATTCAGAAATTATAATGCTGTAAATATTAATGGATCTTGGTATCTTTTCACAACATTAATTCAAAATGATTGCTCTTCACACACGGGCTATCTCTCTTTTTTCTCTTTTTAGTAAGAAGAGAATAACTATGTTTAAGTTGTTGTAATTAATTGACACTATGTTTGTACAGGAGTCCTTTTAGAAATCTCCACTGTCCTGAAGATGGTCTGACGGATTGACGCCATCACAGACCGAAACGTCGACTACATTATCCATATCCATAACATCTATGTACAGTTGATTGCTCTCCCAATATGAGATAGATCTCTGTGTTTTCTTTTGGATTGGATATTTTGTTTCATGAAATGTGGATAACATTCCTTTTTTTCTCTTTTCATGTTACACTGCACATTCAATTGTTTATTTGTACTCCTTTTTATTGATTGTATATATATAAAAAGATTTGTGATTTTTTCACGAAAAAGATACCCCGTGTGTGTTTTACATATTTGATCAATTCAGTCAAATAATGTGTTGTTGAGTATCAGTTCTGAACTCATTTTCAAATCAATTTTCCAAAATTTAAAAAAAGATATAATTTCTCCAAACAAAATCCCTTGTTGGCATATTACTTTTTCAATTAAACCTGCCCAAGCCCACAAGGGTATATTGGGTCTTCCCCTACGGTTATACTTACCCACCCACGGCACCCTTCTAATCATCATGAAATTGTTATCCAAATGTTGTCCCAAAACTGTTTTGTTGGACAGGTAGTGGAGGGCCTTATTTTTTAGTGAGGTCCAATGTTCATTTTGGCCTCCCTCAATTTTGGGAACATTAGCAAGGATTATTGTATAAGGACATGCCTCTACTGGTAGATGTAATGACAATTCTCTCTTGGGGGGCTGTGTCGGGGGACTTAGTCTCCCCACTGGGCCCCGAGGACGCTGTTTCTCTCCCTGAGTGGCTCCAGTGACTTTTGGCACTAAAGATGGAATACTTAGTCCTAGGCCCTAGGAAGTCGCTAGGGGTACCGGTTGTTGGAGTGGGGTGATTATAGAGTCCAACAAGTTTATTAACTGAGGCTGTAACTACACTTAGTGAGTGAGCTGCAGATGTACTTGGCCCCGTCTTTGAACCCTTAGTGTTAAGATACTTTTCAATTACATTAAGTCGGTCCTCTATTCGTTCCAACTTAGCCATTAAGGGCAAAGTAAATGACCTAAGACGTGCATCCAAAATCTTAACAAAATCTGACATAATTCCCCCACTGCTGTTTTCAGTATCTAAATCAATACAATCATTTCTTCCCTCCCCTCCTGTCCTCATTGTCTAGGTGGGGGACATTAACTCCATTTCGATCCGACCCAGATGCGGAGTTGCTATTTCTCGGCAGTTTTGCCTGTTGCCGACTACCATATGGGGTATTCTTAGCCTTCCTTTTCCCTGGGACGGTTTTACTACGATTGGTTATCATGTCTGGTCTAGCCCTCAACTGCCTGGTGCATATAGCCACGGGGAAAGGGGCTACACTAGTTACAGGTAGGGGGGCGGGAGAAATCGTAAGACTATCTGCTGCTACTGACCCCTTTGAAATCAAATAGGGGTGCGAGCAGTCCAATGGAGCATCAATGGGGGCAGGTTCCACTACAGGTAAGGACGGAGAAACTGTTTGCCTAATTGGATCCAAGGACAATCTCCGCTCAACTAATTCGATTTCCTTTGCAACTGCCGTTTCTACCTGTTTCAGATAACCATCAAGAGTCCCCATACCCACCGCCCTCATACCTGTTTTGGTGTTCACTTTAGCCATACTAATGGGTTGATTGTTACTAGTTACACCTTCCCCCTCAGGGACAAAATCAGGTTCTGAATCACAAAATAAAATGTCCCGCACCACACTTACAGTTCGAATGGCAGATATGTATCCACAAGTTGGAAAGGGATTGTCCCAGCCCAGCCTCCTCAGGCCTCTGAGGGCCTAAGAGGGCCCGCCCTTTGCCCGGGCTTAGCCCGGCGCCGCCCGCGCGCGTCCCGCGACGCGGAGGAAGCCTGATTGTATTTAGCACCTCCGGGCGCGGAAGTGGCTGTGTGTGGGGGCAGGAAACAAGCCGGGGATTCTGGGTGTTGTAGTCCTGTTCCCCCCACTCAGCGACCGCTAGATGTTCTGACAGCGGTGGCGGGGGGGAGCAGCAGCCCAGGCAACAAGCGCTCGCAGCGCGTGTCCAAGCGGCAGCCTGACGGTCCCAAAACAAGTCCCAGGTAAGGGCAAAGGCAGCTTCGAATTGACAGAAGGCTCCCGCTCCACCGAGGAAGCCTGATTGTACTTAGCGCCTCCGGGCGCGGAAGTGGCTGTGTGTGGGGGCGGGAAACAAGCCGGGGATTCTGGGTGTTGTAGTCCTGTTCCCCCCACTCAGCGACCGCTAGATGTTCTGACAGCGGTGGCAGGGGGAGCAGCAGCCCAGGCAACAAGCGCTTGCAGCGCGGGTCCAAGCGGCAGCCTGACGGTCCCAAAACGAGTCCCAGGTAAGGGCAAAGGCAGCTTCGAATTGACAGAAGACTGCGGTCATTTTTTGCTTGCTCGCAGTCCTCAATGTCAAGTTGGCGACCGCGAGCAAGCAAAATGACATCCCGGCGAGACTTTTTCCTTGTTCGCGATCAGCAACATCCAAGCGGCAGCCTGACGGTCCCAAAACGAGTCCCAGGTAAGGGCAAAGGCAGCTTCGAATTGACAGAAGGCTCCCGCTCCACCGAGGAAGCCTGATTGTATTTAGCGCCTCCGGGCACGGAAGTGGCTGTGTGTGGGGGTGGGATACAAGCCGGGGATTCTGGGTGTTGTAGTCCTGTTCCCCCACTCAGAAGACTGCGGTCATTTTTTCTTGCTTGCGGTCCTCAACGTCAAGCTGGCGACCGCGAGCAAGCAAAATGACATCCCGGTGAGACTTTTTCCTTGTTCGCGATCAGCAACATCAAGTTGGCGATTGCAAGCATGGAAAATAAACCTCCCGGCGAGATTCCCAACGCGAGGAGGTGAGGTTTCTCATTGCGAGTGGTCGCGTATGCTCGCGACCGCTCGCGATGAGAAACTACCAGTTCGCGTTGAGAAAGCTGCCGCTCGAGTAAAAATCTACTCGAGCAGCAGAAAACTACAGCTCCCACTGTGCAAGATGCCATTTTCAATGATTGCACAGTGCCGGTTGCTTGTCCGCACTGTCCAATCATTGAAAACGACATCTGGCACAGTGCGAACAAGGCACTACGCAGTTCGCGAAGTGCTACGCGTAGCTCGCATAGTGCGAAGTGCACTTTGCGTAGCTTCGCGAAGTGCTACGTCGCGAACTACGCCCAGGGTTAGCTGTGATTCAAGCTCCATTCGCCATCCGAGCCGTAACTCCTAACGCTGAACCAAGTCGCCCGGAAGCAGTATCCATAGCAGTTTCCGGCATGACAAGTACGAAGCGTTCTTCCTACGCGCCGGACGGGTCGCCACATACAGAACGTCACAGCATCCGGAAAACAAGCATATCAACTACGATTCGCGCCACAACTCAATACACGGCTACGAGACGGACCAGCTTGCAGCGGGTACGAGACAGAGCAACAAGCAGCGTGTACGACACGAACACATCATGAATCCCATCGCGCAGGTCATATCAGTACTCTACATCTATGACTGGCTCAGGAACCGACGCCGACAGCACAGGCGGTAAGTCAGACACCTACCACATAAACAAACGACACGTACCTGCAAAATGGCACACACACAGGGGATCCACATCCTGGCCAGCACCACTAACACCCCCACCCAAAGGGCTTATGTTGCCCATCACTACTGCCACCCCCAGCCAGAGGGCTTATGTTGCCCATCAGCCCTGCCACCCCCACTCACAGGGGACCTGTTGCCCATCACCCCTGCCACCACCCCCATAGGGCTTAGGTTGCCCATCACCCCTGCCACCCCCAGCTATAGGGCTTATGTTGCCCATCACTACTGCCACCCCCACCCACAGGGCTTATGTTGCCAATCACCCCTGCCACCCCCACCCATAGTGCTTATGTTGCCCATCACTACTGCCACCCCCAGCCATAGGGCCTATGTTGCCCATCACTACTGCCACCCCCAGCCATAGGGCCTATGTTGCCCATCACCCCTGCCACCCACACCCATAGGGGATCTGTTGCCCATCACTACTGCCACCCCCAGCCATAGGGCTTATGTTGCCCATCACTACTACCACCCCCACCCATAGGATGGGTGATGCGCAACACATCCAGCATACTCCAAAATCAGGTATGTTAGCAAAATACATCCCCCCTAACATCATGTCAACAGTGTGTAGTCTGTGACAAATGCCCAGAACAGTGATTATGGCTACGAACATACAATGTAAGTAACAGCACATGTGTGACCAACACATGAGTGTGACATACACAAGGCAAGCATCACCATAGCACTGTGGCAATGTAAAAAGAACACCCCCTCACTGTGTAGAACAGAAGTTAAGTGTGGGCTTCCAAAATGCAGCAGATGTTGAGCATTGTGATGATGGGGACTAAACCCCCCCTCATCACAGTGACCAAAAGGTAAGTGTCATCATGTTCAAAGCTGCAAATAACAAACAGCATGTATGATCCCTGATCCCAGCACATTAAACACTTCTGGGGCAAACTAGTGGTTGTGTCCCATACACACAAAGATGTGGTGAGGCTAACAGTGATGTGAAAGCATAACACACTCTCGGCCATGTGCAGACAAGCACCACACATGGGGGCTGACAATGCATACAGTGTACAATAACACAAGAGCAGAAGTGACCATCACCAAGCATGCACACATCTGGAAAATAGACACACCAATCAAAACAACATGTGTAGACTGTAGGTGTCAGCTCACAAACTCACATTCCATGCCAGCAATGGCACCTAACAACCAGGATGAATGTGCACAATGATGGGATATGACTCACAGGGACAGCAGGCAAAGTCACAGAAACAGCATCCAGACAAAGGCCCACAACAGCAATACCAATGCACTGGTGCAGATGCACAAACAGGCAAACTCACACTGCACATCTGACACAGCATGTGTGGGTGTGTGTCACAGTATCCACAGGCAACTACACAACACATGAGGGGGGCAGAACCACAGCGACACAGATGTGGACACAGTGCCATACAAAAGTAAACCATCATTGGGACACCCTCAGTGGGCAATCAGGCATTGGGAGATAACAGGGAGCACAACAGACACATGTGACACAAGCTGGAATGTAAACCAACTAACACAGCAAGAGACTGACACACAACAGCACTACCCTCAGGGACCAGACATTGGGGTGACACAAGCATGCATGACACCTCCACTGTGATGACAGAGGCAAATGTCGTACAAACTGAGAAACCCAGACATGTGTCCTGTGCCACAAACGTACATCACACATACACAAACACAAATCACTCAGCATGGCCCCTCATCCATGGACAAACGGGAGCTAGGGGACCATCCATGCAAACATTCACATCAGTCCACCCTCAACACCACACACCCTGAACTGCAACATTGTGTATCTGTGAAGCCCACATGGACAGGTGACATTGCACATGCACCCATGACAAACACAGGAATGTTGGGAGGAACTAAGGTGCACAGACACATCACACAAGGACAGTTTACAACCCTGGGGAATGACAGACATACTGCACAGTATGCGGTACATGGCCATTATCTCAAAGCTCACGTAACCTTCAGAATCCCTGCCACAGTCCCAGGACAATGCATAAGCCAAGGAGAACCACAAGGCACACATGCTGACACCTGCCAGCATCGCAGCCATGAACCCGACAAGTGGGAGCAGTCACACACACATACAAATGTCTCAATCGCTGAAAACTACCACCTAGGGACAACTACATGAGTTAGGAAATAAACAGGTGCCTTGAGGAAACCTGTCCCATCTGTGTCTGACAACATCATCACCACTCAGAACTGACAAATCCCCATGATGATACACCAATTAACAGTAGTGTGTCATGCACCCACACATCTGGTAGCCCATTGGAAAAGTAGTCGGATGAACCCAGTACCACTCAGAAAGCATCAACAACAGAAACCTATCAAGGGAACACTGTCTGTGTATGAACAGGGATGTGGACACACACCCATGCTCATACAACACACACCATGGGCCCAGGCCATGTCACTGGACAACACACTTACTTGAGGGGACACAACTCCTGTGGAAGCCGAGCTGTGCCAAACATATTCACCGCAAGTCTCACTCATGTCTGCAGAACACTTGGTCAGCCAGCCATCAGTTACCACACAATGAAGGCTCTGGTCACAACAGCCTGGGTACGTGAGTCTCCCCTAAGTCATCTGCACATACCCAAAACATATGTCTAGCAAGTTGCACAGAGGACCCAGTTGCTCCTATACCAATGATGCCCACACCTGTAGGTCCAGTGTTGATGAGCACAAAGTCTGTGGAAGTGACAAATTGGACAATGGGAAGCACATCATATGTGCATGGGTGCAAGCCAGAGATGTGACCATGCAAATGAAATGCTCACAGAGAGATGTCCACAAATAGTTGAGCCTGACACACCCAGGTAGCTGCAAAGGATGACAGGGATACCCACCAGAATAGGATGCATATCTCATGGACCTTAGGGAGTACCTCACAGTAACACATCAGTACTCAACATTGTAAACAAAGCATCACAGGTGCAAGGGCATGTTAAACATCATCAACATAATGTACAGCTAAATCAAGTTCACAGGGATAAAGAAAAAAGCTTTATTCAGCAAATTAAAAGTTAAACGTCTGTTCAACCAAAAGGCCAATGGCCAGTCCATGTTCAAATTCCAAGGAGTGAAGTAGAGTGACAACTGTCACACCTTGCTTGCCTGCACTGCTAAGGACCGGGGTCAGCCCCTCGGAGGGGCATATATGGGGGCAGGCCAGGCACCGCAGGGACAAGATCAGAGTGCAGCAGATGAAGGCAGTGAAGGGGTGGTGGATGCAGGCGAGACACTTGCAACTGCAGTGGAGCTGACTGAAGTGGTGTGTTCTGTCACAACTGTGGGACACAAGTCAGATGGGGTGGGTGCCGGCACAACCCCAGTGGGCAGGTCAGATGGAGTGGATTGTCTCACCACTGCAGTGCCCAAGTCAGACGGGGGGGTCGTGAACTCCAATGCAGTGCCTACATCCATGGGAGCGGAATGGGGGGCAGGTGAGGTCGGCAGGGCAGGGGGAGACACGGTCCCCACATCAGTGGCACTAACCGTCTGACCAGGTGTGGTGGAGCAAGTGCTGGGGGGGATGGCCTTAGAATTTTGGGGATGGTGGATCTGTGGGTAGGGGAACCCGGGGCAGGGAGTGGCGGGGGAACCTCTGGAGTGGTGGCCTGCGGGGATGGAGGACAGAGACTTTGCTTTGGAGCTGCGTGGTGGCGGGGGGATCTTGCTCTTCTGGCGCCAGGGGGACTTGCGGGTGGGGGTCTCTGTATGACTGCGCATGGGGGAGGGTGTCTGGGTGTGAGGGGCACTCCCCTCTGTGTGTGGGGACTTCATCTTCCCCTTGTAATCAGGATCTACTGGGTCGGTGGGGAAGAGGCCAAGGTCACAGAGGAAGAGCTTCTGGGGAAATGGGGTTGCAGGTGAGGCAAGGGAAGGGGGCTGGGAGGGAGAGGTCTCGGAGGACTGCGGAGTGGTTGTGGATGACTGTGTGTATGTCTGCAAACCGGCCCCTGTGAGTGTGGTACCAGTCCACTGCACTTGCTTGTGTGCACGTCTAGACCTTGGTTTCAGGGTTTTTGTGCTTGGGACAGGTAGGGTGCTAGGAATCGTGGGTGGTGCAGGGGTAGGAGGGGTGCGGGACTGTTGGAGGAGGGACACTGCTGTCGTCAGGGAGGAGGCCACGGACTGATTGGTCCTCTGTAGGGCAGACATGCCCGAGTAAATGCCCTCCATGAATGACACCAGTTGTGTCAACAGACCTGTGTGTGCATGGAGGACCTTCAGCATCGACGTCTGCCCTACATGGATCTGTCTAAGTAAGTCCACAGACTCTTCACTCAGGGCAGCAGAGGGCAGCAGGGGGCACAGGGGCAGGGGGTGCGGTGCCTGGCACAAAGGAGACATGCTCACGAACACAGGAGCCCACAGGGACCCCTGGGATGGGAGCCGATGGGAGGGTGGTGGTGGTGGCGGGGACAGCCTCACTAGCTGGGGTTTGGTGGCTGCTGACACCCGCCTCCACAAGGGAGTCATCCTCAGAGTTGCTGTGGCCCTCAGCTTGGGGGGATGGTGCTGACGACTCCTCTGTGTGGCTCCACTCGCCCGCCGTGCCACTGGGTCCACCTCTCCTTCTGTCCCTGTAAGACTCTGTGGCTCCTCCTGGTCCATGGAGCTGTCCGGTCCTGTGGCCGTGGATGTATCTGGATAGGAATAGGAAGTAAGAGAACAACATCAGTCACCTGCACCAACTGCACACACCACAGTGAGTACATCACATCACAGGGCAAGCCCTGGCATCATCAGCTGAACCCAGCTCAAAGTGCCAACACTGTTTAGAATAAGACAATTGTCATTCTCAACATCAACCATGGCACACATATCCCTCCTTGACTTTTACACATATGTCCGTTGCATGTTGGATGCTAACACCCCAATGTGCCAACATGCACCACCCACACATTAGTTGTACATGCAAGTGAACATGTAGGAGTATGTCACTATACACACAGCACATCTCTCGCTACTGACTCAGTACAGGTGTCCGGATGAAGGGATGGGCAGAGACTCATTTCACATGCTTGTGGTGCATGCCAGCAACACACACTATGGTGTACTCATGTCCTGATGGGCAATGCCACAATGGAGTGAATGGTGCACACTTGAACACAATGCAGGATCACTCATAGCAAGTTCAATGCCATGGCACTGGGATGCCCTGAAAGTCTGTCAACACTGTCTCCTGCCACAAGGGCAGGGCATCCAGACAATAACAATATGCACTGACTCACAATCCTAGCTCAGGGGTAAAGCTAACTCTGCAGTTGACCGGCGCACTTACCCATTCCATACAAACAACATATCCAGGACCCAGAAGACCCCACATCATGCAAATCATACATATGAGTCTCTGCAAACACAAATCCCTGTACATTAACACATCACAGTCTGCCACACATGTAACCCAGCTGCATGAAGGACACAGTTGCATACACCATTGTGCGCTGTCAGATGATCACACACCTATATGTCACACAGGTCTTGTCTCTCACAGTCACATCTCAGATGTCATGCTGACCCTCTGAATCATGGACACCCCAATTGTACATAACAACAAGCCACACCCTAATGACACAAAGGCAGACACCTGAGGGCACATGTCACTAAGCACAACCTGCAATTTCATACACAGGAGTGGGATTACAGAGTGTTTCAAAATGCCATTGAGGAGGCATGACTGGCCAGGTCTACGTGAAACAGTGTTTGGCCCTGGACAGTAGTCAGGTGGCTAAGCAAGTGTGACATACTTGATATACATACTCCTGAGGCCCCAAAATTGGAGTGCCCTGCTGCATGGGTTTGTTTGGAATACCCCATCCACATGTTGCGAGTCAGACCAGCAATTGGAACACATCTCAAGGGCACACACAGATCACATGTCAGATCTCAGGCACTGTGTAAACAATTGACCCACATATGAAACACACAACAGAGTCACGGGAACAGATGCTGACTGGTAGCTGAAGCATAGCTGACTGCAGGGACACAGTGCCCTAGTGACACAAGCAACAGACTGTATGGGCCACACCTGTGGAACAGATGAGGAGGGTGCATCACACAATTGAGGGAAATGAGTATTGTACTACAAGGCCTACGTAATGTGGAAGTGTGACCAGGCCAAAAGACTGCTATTAGCATGTCAGACATAGTACACAGATTAGGCATGGACTTACCCCCTTCCTGCTGCTGTCTGGCCTTCAGCTGCCTATCCAGGTCCAGGAAGACCACCGCCAGTATCCGGAGCATGTGGGGAGTCAGGGTCCGGTGTCCGCCCCTCCTGCGTGGAGGTGACAGCTTCAGCTGGACTCTAGCTATCCTCTGGGTCCAGCCCCGAAGGTCCTGCCACCTCTTCTGGCAGTTGCGGATCCAGTGCTTGTAGACCCCCACAGAACGAACAGCCCGGGCGATGGTCCGCCAGATCTCCTGCTTCTGGTGAGCATCAAACTGTGAGGATGACAAAGTGAAAAGTACATTAACACACATGCCCCAGATTTGTGCAGCACACATTTGGATATACATGTTATCATCACAAAGGGAAATGAATTACACAGGTAGTGCAACCATGGGGAAGAAAAAATCACCTGCTTGTCTGACATGTTAACAATGCCTGGATAGTTTAAGCTTGCAATAATGCACTTTAGCAGCAGGAAACCTATTCATTACATGTACCTACACACTTTGGGGGATGAAAGTAGTCAGTGAGAATGCTTGCCACTGGTGTACACACTGCTAGTACTGCTAGTCAGACAACATGCATAATTAGGAAGTCAGTGGACTGCACACTCACCTGCTCCCCTGGTTTCCCATAGAGCTTGCTGTACTGTGGAAGGAGCCCGTCCAGCAGGGCCTGGTTCTCCTCCTCAGTGAAGTCTGGGGCCCTCTCCAGAGTACGTGCCATAGCAGGAGCCAGAGGATGCAGAGACAGCAGCAGTGGTAGCACGGATGTGGTCCAGGAGCATGTAGTGCAGGCAAGTGAGCTCCCTGGGGGCCAGCCAGCCTTATATCTGTGCTGCAGAGGCAGAATCTGTGCCATGTGTCCCAAGTGATAGGTCCAACACGGTTGCATTCTGTAAATCTGGCCAATCCATTTAAAAGTACGACTCGTACACGCTTTCCGCATCGTTCAAATCTTCACCTTCATGGAACACTTGAAATTGCAACATTGTTGTAGGCATCCAACTGAATTTCCAGTGCACAACTCGTACAAGTTTTGAATCCGCATCCGTCTCCATGACAGTCCGGAGCCACTGGGTGCGCCTGGCTCGTTCAGCTGACCGTACAACGCGTATTTTGAATATACACATGCACCCATCTCCATACGATTCAATGGCCAAGGCGTACGCCTGTCTCAGACCATGCCTGTCCGACACGTATGCATTATAGTCACCCGCGTCGAACCTCATTGCATTCAATGACAAAGTGTACGCACGGCTCGGACATGACCCGTGCAATGCGTACGCATTGTCACCTGCATCAGTCCTCATTGCATTCAATGACAAAGTGTACGCACGGCCTGGACATGACCCGTGCAATGCGTACGCAGTGTCACCCGCGTCGGTCTTCATTGCATTCAATGACAAAGCGTACGCACGGCTCAGACATGACCCGCGCAATGCGTACGTAGTGTCAGCCGCGTCAGTCCTCATTGCATTCAATGACAAAGCGTACGCACAGCTCGGACATGACCTGTGCAATGCGTACGCAGTGTCACCCGCATCGGTCCTCATTGCATTCAATGACAAAGCGTATGCACGGCTCGGACATGACCCGTGCAATGCGTACGCATTGTCAACCGCGTCGGTCCTCATTGCATTCAATGACAAAGTGTACGCATGGCTTGGACATGACCCGTGCAATGCGTACGCAGTGTCACCCACGTCGGTCTTCATTGCATTCAATGACAAAGCGTACGCACGGCTCAGACATGACCCGCGCAATGCGTACGTAGTGTCAGCCGCGTCAGTTCTCATTGCATTCAATGACAAAGCGTACGCACAGCTCGGACATGACCCGTGCAATGCGTACGCAGTGTCACCCGCATCGGTCCTCATTGCATTCAATGACAAAGCGTACGCACGGCTCGGACATGACCCGTGCAATGCGTACGCATTGTCAACCGCGTCGGTCCTCATTGCATTCAATGACAAAGCGTACGCACGGCTCGGACATGACCCGTGCAATGCGTACGCATTGTCACCCGCATCGGTCCTCATTGCATTCAATGACAAAACGTAAGCACGGCTTGGAAATGACCCGTGCAATGCGTACGCATTGTCACCCGTGTCGGACCTCATTAGTGTGACTATTATACGGATGCAACACACATATACTGGCCTGGGACACCTGTGCACACCTACCACACTACAGCATTAGCCACACAGTGTCCCATGGCATGTAAGGCTGCATTCCCTGGGTGTTTGGTGGGGTCACATCTGTTTTTTTGGCTGGCACATTGTGCAGTTACTCCCAGGCTGTGCATGTGTACTTGGGGGCAGAATCCTTTGTGTGTTGTGCACATTACCACTGTGATGTGCAATTGTACAGTAATGGGCATGAGTCACGGACACAGTGTCAGGTTGGATATGTTTAGGACAGGTCACATACACCCTGAGTCCTTGGGGTGATGGCATGTACGTCACAGTGAGACCTGTCGCCACAATACTGATGTGCACCCACAGTCTGTGTGCATGTTGTGTCTCAGATGTGTCTGATCAAATGTGCCCAAAGGGTGACAGTCTCCACATCCATGTGGTATATGCATCACTCTTGATGAGGTGTGTGTCTAAGAGAAGTACATGTAGCGCCAGCAGGAACAACAGTGGCCACTACCTGTGGGACTTACGCTTGCCTTGTGGTGTGTATGTGCTAAGCCATGTCCATTGCTGTGTTGATGTGGCAATACAGGGACCCTGGGTTTCTGCATGGCATAGATCTGTGATGCCTGGGAGACATGAGGCCTCAATTGTTACTGTGGTGTGTGTTTGGAACTTTGCAGCAGCACGTAGGTTGGGTGACACAGCCAGATGATTGGCCATTGCACTACATGGGACTCATGTGGACATGTGGAATTGAGATGTGAGGTGGTGGTCTTGTAGGTGACATATGTGTCCATGACCAACAGCACACACACCTCAGTACATTGTGTAATGTCATGATCTAGCATGTGATATTGATCGTGGTCATGGCCACATGGGTGGATGAACTGACAATCTTCCTTTGTGCATCTCTATACTGCATGGCACCAGCTGTCCATCGGCCGTTCCCAGACCTTGCAACCATGCAGGAACGCGACTGCATCAGATGGTAACGCTTCACCAGGCCACTGATTGCGAAGTTGGCGGAGCAGTTGGCGCCACATCTGCTACCTGGCCGGACATACCCTACAGCACTGACCCCAGAGGTGCGGGTGATGGCAGCCCTGCACTTCTTTGCTACTGGTACCTTCCAGTACACTGTGGCTACTGCTGGTGGGATGTCGCAAACAATGTTTAGTCGGGTGCTACGCGATGTCTTGGAGGGGATGTTGCATTGGTTTGGGAATACAAAGTTCACATTGGAGTTGGAAGTGCTGGTAGATGAAATGTCCAGAGTAAAGTCCACAGTCATCTGATACATTGGCCCAACATAAACCCTCCATGTCATGTGGGCGAGTTGTGTGCGATTGGACAAGGTGAACGGGTTGCGCACAAAGGACATTGTCCATAACAGGATTCAAGGCCCTGGGGGATTTGCTGGGACATCTGCCTCTCACATGTCCTTCTTCGGACGACACCTCTATTTCAGTGGGGGGATCTTCATGTGCAGGCCTCTGCGGTGCAGGGGACTGTCCGCCAGAGTCCTCCTCCCTCCTTGTGGCACTTGCAGATGGTGTTGCGACAGATGTTGTGGGCACACAGGTGTGTGTTGACAGGTTGGTGTTGATCTGGTGGAGGCATTGGAGTATGTCCAGATGCACCGCAGTAATGTCATCCCACTTGGCCTCCATGTGGGCATGGTGGGCGACCTGCTCGTGTTGCATGTCCTTGAGGATCTCCACTACCTGGCCAAATCCTCCGGTGCTATCCTGGTACAAATCTAAGATGCGTGCCAGGTGGGGGTCATCATGCAGTCCAGACCCCTCTGCAAGGCGCGCCCTGTGCCTCACACCCCTCCCAGCACCCCTCTCCACACGTGCAGGACCAGCGGCGGGACAAACAGGTGACACTGGGATCCCTTGGGTGGTGTTGCTGGTGGTGTTTGCTGTAGCTTCAAGGGGGTCCTGTGTCCCTGTGCTGTGGGTGTTGATTGGCCTTGGTCTGTCCGTGTTGGCGGGGGTGCCCTGTTGGTGTCCAGATGCTGGAGGCGTGGGTACAGGGGGTGCAAATGTTGATGCTGATGGTGCTGCATGATGGCTCACACCGGAGGGGCCAGGTTGGTCGTCGTCATCCGAAGAGGACAGTGAGAGAGTTAGACCAGAGAGCTCAGTGTCCGCCAGAGTCTGGGACTGGGTATCCTCATCATTTGGTGCTGTGTGCCCAGCACCACCTGTGTTTGGAAGAGACACACAATGTGATTTATGTTTCTACATGCATCGATGGTTCACAAACATGAATTTTTCTACTGTTCAAACAGATGCCTGCCTGTACACGGCTTTTTTCCAGCTTGTCACGGACAGAGTTTGATATTGTTGTTGGCCATTTCCCAGCATGGCCTTGTGCTCCCCACAACAGAGCCCAGTGTCAGACATCTTGTCAGTCCCTTCCCACTCCCTGTGAGGCGAGTATGGTTCAGTTTGATCTTGCTGGGCCATGTGGGTGGGTGTAGGTTGTCTGTGACTGCGAGTCCCATCATGCTCTTGGCTACACCCCCCTTCCCAGGATGCCCATACTTCCTCCCTCTTGACTCTGCTTCCCTGTGAGGGGGTGTGACAGCAATGGCAAGATGCTGACTGTGAAGTCCTGGTGCAGCAGCACCCATTATGGGGTATCTTTTGCTGATATTTCAGTGAGGTGTGTGTCAATGCATTGTACCCGGTGAGTTGTGTGGAGTTTGTGTTGAGGGAGGGTGTCTCCCCATGCTGGTAAGTATGGTCAGGGCTGTGAGTCCTCCTTCCCATCATGAAACGTGCTTCCATTGTAGGGCGTGCAAGTTGTCTTTCAGGATGTCAGTCAGTGGTGTCCTGCTTCTGATTTGCACACAACCCCGAGCAGGGCCTTGTGCTCTCCACAGCAGGAGCCAGTGTCAGCCATCTTGTCAGTCATTTTCCACTCCCTGTGATGTGGGCATGTTTCAGAGAGGTCTTGATGGGCCAATCAGTAGGGGGAGCATTATCTGTGACTACAGGCCCCATCATGCTTTTGGATACACCCACTTCACCTGCATCCCCACTATTCCTTCCTGACAGTCAGCTGCACTGTGAGGTGGTGTGTTTGTGGTGGCAAACTGTCTGGCAGGGTCTATTTGGCTTTGTGCCACTGGCTTGCTCTATTTGTTTGTAGGTTGGTGCATGTCATGACACAGTTCCCAGTCACTCTGAGATGGCAGGTATTGTGTTTGTCTGACTGACATACACATCTTGGGATGATTATCTATTGGTTAGTGTAGCTTTGCTTGCGGTGCATGGTTTCACTGTCCCCTTGCCACACAATCTTGGGTATGTTGTTTGTGTACTCACCAGGCTCTGGGATGTCTTTTAGGCCATGGATGCTCTCTGGTGGTAGGATGTCCCGCACCTTCTCCTCCCAGGTCCTGAAGTAGACTGGTTTGGCAGGAAGGCCACCGCCGGTGCACTGACTCAGGGCGTGATCTTTTTCGATGAGTTTCTTGACCCTCCTGCGCACGTCATACCACCTGTTCTGGATATCGTCCTTTGTGTGCCTTGCTGGTGCTTGGGCATTCACCTTCTCCACAATCCTCGCCCACATCTTGGTTTTCTGTGAGATGGGGGTCCTTTGGACCAATGTACCAAACAAATGTGGCTCTACTCTTATGATCTCGTCTACCAGCACTTCTAGCTCACTATCTGTGAACTTTGGATTCTTCTTAGGGGGCATTGTGATGGGTGGTGGTGGAGTGGTGAGGGATGTGTGTGTGAGGGTGAAAGTGAGGGTGGGTTGGTGTTGGTTTTGCTGGGTGTATGTATGCGTGCTTTTGTATGAGGTGCTGATGGTGTGTGAGTTGTGTGATGGGGGAGTTGTGAGTGTGTCTGTGGTTGCTGTGTACTAGTTAGGCCTGGGCAAAAATTTTGTTCCGTTCGCGGAAATTGCGATAATTTGACATTTTTGCGTTCCGCGGAGAGCGCGAAAATGTCAAAAATTCCGGTTTCCGCAGCTTGGCGATAATTTGTTTCTTGCTCGCGCTGTAAAATGATACATTCTCGCGCGCGCGCGATCGCCTTACCTGAATCCCTGCGTTCGCCGACAAGTTTTCTTGATCCGGTCGCGTTCTCCATGAGATGTTGTATTGTTTTTAGCCATTTGCGCTGTCTCGCGACAGTTCGCGCCCGCAGTGACGTCATGCGTCGCGCGATCACGTCTTTCTTCTCGCGATCATGTACCGCGAACCGCGAGAACAACTCAAAACAAGATGGCCGCGCCCGCAAGCAACCACATGGGTAAGTTGGCGACCCGCAACCATGCAGAAAATCTCGCGAACATGCCGGAAAAAAACTTCCGCATCTTCGCGATATTTCTGCTTGTTTGCGATAATTTTAAACATTCTCGCGATAATTTGCGAAGGTTAATTCCGCAAATTCCGCCCACCCCTAGTACTAGTGTTTGCTGCTGGCTGTGTCTCCTGTTTGCAAGGAATGATGGTAGTGATTGTTGTCCTTTATATAGTTGGAGTTGTGGGTGTGTCTTTGTCCAATGTTTGTTTTGGATATTTATTGGCTTTGTCATTGCTTGTTTGGTCCTTTTTTTGTCTTTTTCCCTTTGGGTTTTGTAGGCATGAAGGAGACGTTCATGTGTCGGAAACGGACGCTGCTGATGTCTCGTGTGGGTTTCTCCGCCTCGTTCACTCTGCCTATCTTCTGTGTTTGGTACGCGTCGGTCGCGGCGGTCTCTATTGCTTGTGTGCCGGGTTGTCTGTGCGTGTCGGTCGTGCGGCTTGGTCTCCGTGCGAGTCGGTCTGGTTTTACACGCATTGCATCGTACTGCGCAAATCATACATCGCGGGTACGGGTCGGTCAGGTTCATTCTGGGTTTGTGTCGGTCGGTGATAATCGCGTTGGTTTTCCAGCCGTATCACTATTTTCCCTGCGGCTCGGTCGTATGGCTTGTATTCCGTACGTGTCGGTTGTAATTCACACGCGTTGCATCGTACTGCACAGGTCGTATGGCGCTGGTCCGTGTCGGTCGGTATTCGGTCCGGATCCGTGTCGGTCGGTTCGTTTTGCGGCCGGAATCGGCCCCAGAGTGTGTGTCTTATGATAAGTGTGTGGTTGTCTTTTGTATTATCCTTTTTTTCCATCAGCAATATGCAACACCGGCTCATCAACACTGATAGTGAAACTAGTAATATAACACAATGTCTATCAGATTTTTTTACAGGTCACCACATATTGTGATTGTATGTTATGTTTTTAATGTTTCATTTATTCTTCCAGATTTACATTAAGTAGCATACCTAGTGGGGTATTGTATATAGGGCATGCTTACTTTTTGACATGTGCATCACAAAATATTATCTACTTGTATATACACTTCCTGTAGTTTTTTCTTTGGAACATTATTTCGAGTGTAGAAGGGATCCTTTTGGTCCTGATGAAGAAGCCTGGGGAGGGCTTTGAAACATGTTACGACATAGGAGAAACGGCTCATTATAGCACAGTATCTCCAACTCATTCCCCACTTTTAATAAATACCAGCCCAACGGAATATTTAAGTTTTCTTTCCAAAGGGCCAGGTTTTTTTAACTTATACTCACTTCTTCACTTATTCCTGACCCTTCCACTCACATTCCTACAGTACACATAGGGCCCGATTCACAGAAGTAATCTGAGACAAAATCCTAAACTTAGTACTTTTGATATTCACAGAAGGCATTTAGTAGTAGTAGTAAAGTTAGGATTTTGTCTTAAGTCTGTCTTAAGTCTGTCTTAAGTCTGTCCTAAGTTTGTCTTAAGTTTGTCTTAAGTCTGTCTTAAGTCTGTCTCAAGTCTGTCTTAAGTCAAACTTAAGACACAATCCTAACTTTACTACTACTAAATGCCTTCTGTAAATCCCAAATGTAGTAAGTTTAGGATTTCGTCTCAGATTAGTTCTGTGAATCAGCCCCATAATTTTGTTTTAATATCAGTGCTCCAGCGTAGTCGTAGGTTGTAGCACGCCCCAGCCGCAGCGGGGCGGGAAGACCCCCATGATAAAGCATGACACCAAGGGCCCTTTTGGTGTGTGAGAGGTATTTAAACAAAGCTGTGTGCTTCCCACCATTGTAGGAGACACACTTGATCTGGGAGAACACGTTATATATCTATTCTGGGGTGGATCCCTTTGGTTTCTCACATAAAAGGAATTATGCTTAAATATTTAACAAATATTCCAGTAGTAGATAATCTGGTAACTTCCATTTCTTCTTCTTTACAATTATCCAAGAACTGCTTTAATAGATCAGGATCGTCAAAGTTTGTGTTTTTATACATCACCTTAACCCCTTGCGTGCGGGTTTATTTGTCCCGCTGTGCAGGAGACATAAACGGCGTTCGCGAACACGACGGCTCCCGGCCGTCGTGCAAACACGCCCACCGTGATGCGCGACGGCCGGGAGACGTCGTGCGCACACAAGGGGTTAAGAAGGCAAGGATGGAAAAGGCCATATCTGCCATTCAGATTCCAAAGCACAGGTGTCATGGGAAAATGTTATTCCTTCTATCTGCCATTGCTTTAGCATTGTCCTGAGAAAAGAAAAGAGTGGATCCTTGCCATGAGATTTTGCCTTTCAGTTTGACTGCTTGTAAAACCTTTAGTAAATCAGTATACTGCAGAAAATAAAGAATTAGGGGGCATATTATCAAGCACGACGTTAAAATTATCCCCGCTTTTGCGGCAGAAAACTGCCGCTAAAGCGGCAATAATGGGCTTGCTAATATGCCGCAGAGAATTCCAATAGATGCCCATGTTGACACCATAACATGGGCTTCTATGGGAATTCTCAAGGGCATATTATCAAGCCCATTATCGCCGCTTTAGCTGCAGTTTTCTGCCGCTAAAGCGGCGATAATTTTAACGCCGTTTCTTGATAATATGCCCCTACATCTCTCGGTTTGTTATACGAAGATGCTCTTCGTGGGTTATGACCCAGACTATGTGCTCTTTAAATATTTAACTATGGTGTTTCAGGAAAACCAAGATTGTTTTGAAAACGGAGAGAGGATGGGAGCCTTCGAGTCCTTTGCCAGTCCATAAATACGCAAACTATTGTGTTTTTTGAGATTTTCATGGTTCTCAACTTGTTTTTTGAGATGCAAGATTTCCATATGAATAGAAGGAATCTGATTCACAACAGCCTTAAAAGAGTCTACTCAGTGCTCTATTTAAGTAACTTTATGTTCCACATTTGATAAATTGTCATCAAAGTTTTGAAGACACACATTTTTTTCTTCCATACATGTTTTAAGCGCTCGTATCTCCTCAAGAATTGATTCCATGGATATTGGTAGTGGAGATATAGCAGGTGAAGGTCGATCTTTTTAACCCATTTACCTGATGAAAGGGTCGAGGAGGGAAACAACTCTGGGGCCGATTCCGATCCGGGTCGTAAGGGCACCGAACGCGATCCGGCTGGAAAATCTACTAGCCGTACACGTGTTTTCCGCCCAACTCCTACAGCTGTACGAGCAAGCCAGTACGATGCGAGCTATATGAAATACACTGACCGAGTCGTTTCCGGGTCTGAACCGTTCCGTACGTCTCGGTCGTAAGCTAACCGTGGCGTGCAATGACCACAACCGAGCGAGTATGATGCACGCGTCGGACAGCCTGTGCGAGCCGGAGTGTCCGGCTCGCAAAAGCTCCCAGAGTCGGACTTCGGGGTCTCCCCCACACAGGCATGTACGGCGTGGATGGCACCGACGCGTACCCACTGTAGGGGGCGCACTTATTCGACACATACCCATTCAGTCAATGGGAGCGCATGTACGTTTCGTACAACTGGCTCCCATTGACTTCTATGGGAGTCCGACCAAACCGAGTCCGACAGCATACGTGCGCATCGTACTCGCTCCGTTGGACTGTAGGGGTCCGGCTCGGTCGGAAAACACTCCGGATCCGACTCGGTCAGAGTGCTTTCCGACCCGGATCGGAATTGGCCCCTTAGATGCATGCTTAGAATTAGGAAGCGGAGTATTGGATGGTGTTACTCCTTACGGGAGAGATAACGCACCTTGCTCTGACTACTCCATATTGTCCTGAAGAATAATAAAAGGATTATTATCTGCCAGAGATGGAGAAGTAGTAACAATACGCCGAATAATCCTTGTTGTCTCCATAAACAAAGTAGCAAAAGCCGTAGGCTTTTCAAATTAAGGAAATATAATTTGAAGAAGGGGTTAAAATAAGGCAAACCTGAAATAGCTAGGGAAAAATAGTAGAAAGGAAGGCAGAATATCTGAATAGCCTTGCGCTGGTAAAATAAACCAAAATCAATTGAAGAAATAATTCCTCAAAAAAAGTTCCACATATAAAGTAAAAGTTATATTTGAAATGCCAGCAATGGAGAAATTAATTCTGCAGGTCCTAGATAATGAAAGAATAGGTAAATTATTGAAATAAAGATGGACAGTCACCACCTGAGCTTCTGAGGAGCAAAACCACACTTTTCAGGTTGCTGGAATAAAAGTACGATGTAGCTAACAATTTAACATCATAAGCAATCATTACTTAATGGAATATTGTATTGGATACCCTTGGCAGCTTGAAAAACACGAAAAATACTGTAGCCAACATAAAAAATGCTGTAACCAACTGTATTTCCTTTTGCTGAGAGGAAAAACATCTGAGATGGCAGAGCAGTAAAAACAAAATAGCAGACTGTGAGCCCCATGAGGCAAACACGCCAGACAAAAAAAAATTCTGCTTACCAAAGTCACCTTTGTTGCTATATATTCAATGTGGAGCCGTTCATAGAAACAATGACTCCATTTCAGACGGTGCAGTAACGAGCTGCTGTTGGGAGGAGTCTCTGCCTTCCCAGTCCGCTGCAGAGCTTCCCCTCGAAGGTGGTCATCCTCATCAGCGTCCAAGTCACACCACCCAACCGCGATAGCTCTAACTGAAGCAAATGCAAGAACTATTTCATATCCAATGCTTATTAAATATATTGCCGAAATTTGTCCCAGAAGCATTAGAGAGCTTTACGTAAGCAGCAGATTATTTATACTCGCGGAATTTGCGGAATTTGGGTAATTTCGCATTCCGCGGAGAACGCGAAATTGCCCAAAAATCTGCGTTCCTTGACTTCGCGAAATTTGTTGCTTGTTCGCGTTCTCAATATGCGTGTTCGCGAGATATTTCACCCCGAGCACGCAAACAACGATCGCGATCAGGAAAAAAGTATCGCGAACAAGCAATTCCGCGTATTCGCGGAATTTCTGCATGTTCACGGAGATTTTTTACCATTTCGCGGAGATTTGCGTAATGCGATTGCGCAAATTCCGCCCACCCCTAATTTATACACGGCCAAGCTTTTATTTTTTCATTTATTTTTTTACGAGCACTGGGATTTTAAGTAATTTGACATGAATCACAAGAAGTTCAGTCTATGCCAGGCCTCAAACCTGGCTTTGCAGATTCAAAGTAGGCAGGTCTGTCCCCCAGATCACAACTCCCCCCCACCCTCTTAGCTCATTCTTTAAAGAAGGTAGTTGCTTTTGTCCTCATGGCTCCAGGGCTGTCATAGAACACTGCGATTCGATGAAGACCGTGCGAGGGGTTTGGAAACTTATTAAAGGAATACATTAAGGCACACATACACCAGCGATTTACCATCGATCTACCATCATCACTGAAATGTGTGTATTGTGGTGTTTGCTTGCATCAGATCACTGACATAATATTGAATCAAGAATATTGTGTCAAAAATATTGTTTACAAAATTGTAGTGTACCTATCCTTTTAATGCTAAGTACAAAAATATAGAAACAAATATCTTTTCAAATCTATATTGTTAGAAAACATATAGACATAATAATTCTTTATAAATATATATATATATATATATATTACCTACTGGCGGTCGCCAGTAGGTAGTTATAGTTAGGACCACGTTTCCATAGGAAATCCGCAACATTCTATTTTGAATAACTTTGGCGCCGGTCGATGAATCCTCGCGAATTATTCAAAATAGGTGGGGCGCTACGCTCCGCTCCTACCCTGAAAGTCTCGGGGGAATTCGTCAAGCGGGGGCTGAGATAAAAGGGGGGTCCCAAAACGTGTTTTTCCCATGCATTTTTCCATAGGACCTTTAGACAGGGCTACAGCCCGAACGGCTGAACAGAATTACTAGAAATTTGGCAGAGAGGTAGTCCTCAGGTCAAGGAAGTGCCTTTTGTAGGTTTGGTGTAAATCTGTTGAGTAGATTCTGAGAAAATAGCCTTTAAATCAATATATATATCTGAGCCAGCTTACGGTGCGCTTACGGTACGCTTACCGTACGCGTACGGTGGCGTGCGCGAGCGCGATTCTGATTGGCTCTTAGATCTTAGTAAACATTTGAATCGGCCGAAACCAGGAAGCGGCGGCCGCCATTTTCTCTCTCGCACTGAGAGTGATGTTTAAAATATAAAGCACAAAAACATGTAAAGGGGCTGTTTAGACAGCTCCCACACACATAGCAATGTTGAGGGAGTCCCCAAAGATCCCCCAAGGCCAAAAACGGAATTTTTATTTTTTCGCTAATTTCGCCGATTACGCTTACCGTATGCTTACGGTAAAAAATTATAAAAAAAAAAAAATTATCCACACTCTCCCCACCCCGTGTGCAATTGGTGCCTGAAGGGCACCAATTGTGCATGGCTTATTAAAGATGAGTTAAACTAAAATATTAAAAAAAAAAATAATAAAAAAAAAAATTATCCACACTCTCTCCACCCCGTGTGCAAATGGTGCCCGAAGGACACCATTTGTGCATGACTTATAACATATACGAAAAATTAAAATATTACCTTTCAAAACGAAGTGCATCATATGTCTTCCATGTGCGCATGGTGCGCGAAGCGCATGGTGCGTACATGGCCCATCTAGCATAACGTGGGCACGTGGTGCGCGTAGCGCACCGCGTGCCCACCGTGCGTGCACGGCACTAACTGCGTAAAGTGGGCGCGCGGTGCGCGAAGCGCACCGCGTGCTCACTGTGCGCGGACGGTGCGCGAAGCGCACCGTGCGCGCACGGAACGAACTGCGTTAAGTGGGCGCACGCCGCGAATGGCGTAAAGTAACTTAGCATTTAAAAAAACATACAAATTCACTGAAAAAACCATAGGTTTCACACACGTTATAGTTAGGAATTAGCATTTAAAAAACCTTGCAAATTCACTGAAAAAACCATAGGTTTCACACATGTTATAGTTAGCGGAAATCTTACTGATAAAAAACCAATGAAATTCCCCCGTTATAGTTAGTGCAGGCAACTATAACTCACGCGACCGCAATCTTCTGCTGATGACATATGTGTCTTTATGAAAAAAAAATATTTGTAATATATGTATAGCTAAAAATGTATGGGCAAATAAGTGTCTAAATACAGTATTAGCATCAGCAGAGGATTGCGGTCGCGTGAGTTATAGTTGCCTGCACTAACTATAACGGGGGAATTTCATTGGTTTTTTATCAGTAAAATTTCCGCTAACTATAACATGTGTGAAACCTATGGTTTTTTCAGTGAATATATATATATATATATATCCACCACAACAAAGCTCCTTCTGGAATCACGGGGACCCATGAGAAGTGGCGCACACGCCAGCAGAGCGTACCGGCATCAATAATTACACCACAGTCAAAACATTACGTGCACTCTCAGGACATCAAGGATCCAGAAAAAGAGAGTAAGCTTGGCAAAAGCGTTTATTTACAAATGTAAATAAACGCTTTTGCCAAGCTTACTCTCTTTTTCCAGATCCTTGATGTTCTGAGAGCGCACGTAAAGTTTTGACTGTGGTGTAAATATATATATATATATATATATATAGTTTGAAGTAGTACATGTTGAATATTATAATATATACGATTAATATAATGTTAATTAAATAAATATCACTATTATTATCACTATAAATAAATACTTTCTTATATAAACACACATTCATATATATTACATTTTTTATCGTTTAAATTGACTATAGTAAAAAGCATTATATATATATATCATATATATATATATATGAATCTTTATGTATATTGTTTTTTATATGAAATATTAACAATGAATTTCCAAGACATTAAATAAAATACCAAACAAATAAAAGAAAAAAAGAAAGAAGTACACCTACCCCAGCTCCCCCCGAGCCCTAAAACTGGCCCCATCCCTAAAAACTGTCCCTTACCCCTGCCCTGAGCCCTAAGACTCAGCCACCAGCTCTAAAATCGAACCCAACCACATCTACCCGGCCTGAGCCCTAAATCCGGCCCCAGCCCTTAAAACTACGAAGACCCACATCCCTCCTACTCTCCCCTAACGCCCAGCCCCAGCCCTTCTTACAGAGCTGCCTCTCGGTCCTTCCTCTTCAGATCCTTCCTGTTCCTCTGCCTGCACAGCAGTTCTGCATCTAAGGGCGCTGACTGCCTTAATCATGTATATGCGTGGTTTAAGGCATATGTGTGGTTAAGGCAAGCGTTGTTCCTCTTGCATAGAAATGACACACATGGGTAAGCCCTCATTGTAAAGGCAGTTTCTCATAAATTATTTATTTATTTATTTATTTATTTATTTATTTATTTTTGCAGTTTTGTATAGCGCGAACAAGACCTTTACAGGTATCAGAGCGCTTTACAGTACAGAGATAACAACATAGAAAACCTGAATATCGTGACATAGGTGAGGAAAGTGAGGATTAGCATACACTAGTATCACATAGTTACAAGGGGTAATCAAAGAGTCATGTGAATTTGGCTAGAAGAATAGATTCACTTCTTTTTTTAAAAAGGCTGCCGATGGTTTAAGTCTCGTTTCTTGGGGCAAGGCATTCCAAATCCTGGGTGCCATTCCTGAGAAGGAGCGGTAGTATGTTTTCTGCTTGGAGAACCGTTGTGGTTTTAGCAGAAGATTGTTGGAGCTCCTAGTGGATCTGTTGCCACCAGATAGTACCAATTTCTCTGTTAAGTATCTCGGTGTTTTGTGATGTAAGGCCTTATGAGTCATACAAGCGATTTTCAAGTGAATTCTGGCCTCAAAAGGAAGCCAGTTGAGGGCACGAAGGTCAGGGGAGATGTGGCTGCTTCTTTTGGAGCCTGTGACGAGCCTTGCAGCTGTATTGATTGTGGCTCTTAAGGGAGCTGTCGTTGATCTGGGTAGGCCACAGAGAGCAATACTTCCATAATCCACTTTGGGCAATACTAGGGCTTGGACTGTCTGTTTAAAGTCTCTGTCCGGTATGAAGGGTTTCAGTCTTCTCAAGGTGTTAATCTGGAAATTAGCTCCTTTAGTTGCAGCGCTGATGTGTTTCTGCATATTTAACTTATTTTCCAAGGTTATTCCCAGTGATTTAGCTGAGTCGATGATGGTAGGCGGGCAATCGAGTGCTGTAATATGCTTCATCCATTCAAGGATGGTGGTTGTTTGGTTGCGGGGGGGCGATAAGGAGAAATTCAGTTTTTAGACTGTTTAGTTTTAGATGATTTTCCGCCAGCCAGATCTGTGTTTTGTGGAGAGTTGAGTTAAGGGACTTGATGTCGTCAAGTGAGTGAACTTTGATGTAGAGTTGTGTGTCGTCGGCATACATGTGATATTGGATGTTTGACGAGTTGAGTAGCTCCATGAGAGGTTCCATAAACAAATTGAAGAGAGTCGGGGAGAGGGATGCACCCTGGGGTACTCCCAGAGTGACCGGGGAGGGGTTGGATAATGATTGGTTAATCTTGAATCTTTGTGTTCTATTTTGGAGGAAGGACGTGAACCAGTTAAACACAGTACCAGATAGTCCCATCCTGTGTTTCAGGAGGTCTAGAAGATTGACATGTTTGACTGTGTCGAAGACTGAGGATAAGTCCAGCAGGACTAGCAGTCATCCCTTGTTTTGATCCAGAATTTGAAGTGTGTCATCAATTATGTGGGTCATGGCTGATTCTGTGCTGTGTCCTGATCGAAAACCTGATTGGAATTGATCTAGCAGGTTGAAGTGATCTATGTGCTTAGTGAGCTGTACGTGGACACATTTTTCTAGCAATTTGGCGAGGGTCGAGATGTTGGAAATTGGGCGATAGTTATTCAGGTCAGATGGGTCCGCCGATGGTTTTTTTAGTATGGGGGATATCTGACCGACTTTGAGGATGTCTGGGATGATTCCTTGTGAAAGAGAAGTGTTTATAATCCTGGTCCATAGGGGCAATAGCAGTGGCGTGAAGGTTTTTAGATGGGTTTCTGGGAGAGGGTCTGTGAAGTGATTGGAAGGGTTCAGTGCTGTGAGCATTTTTAAAATGGTTTCTTCGTTGTAGAGGCTGAAGTCGGTCCAGGAGGCCATGTTTTTGAGTACGAGCTTTGGAGAGCTTATTATCGGGATACTGGGTGTGATCGGTGCATCACTCCTTTGTGAGCCAGTATGTGATAATAGATCGTTATGTAGGATTGTCTTTAAGTTTTCAGTCTTAGTTGAGAAGAAGGATGCAAGATCCTCACAGTTGGGAAGTGTTTCGGGATCTGCTTGGGGAGAGTGGGAGACACCCTTAGATTGAGCTTTGATAATTTCGAATAGTCTTTTGGGACGATTCTTGGCTTGGTCTAATTGTTGACAAATGAAGTCAGCTTTCGATCGTCTGATCTTTCAATAATAGGAATTTCTTTTAGTTCTTAGCAATTTAAGGTGGGCTGCTGATGGAGCAGCTCTCCATTGTCTTTCAACTGTTCTTAGAGCTCTTCTGTCTTCATTTAGCCTACCATCATACCAGGGGTTTGAACCTTTTGTGGTGGCTCTTTTCAGTTGTAGTGGGGCTAAGTTGTCAATAATCTGGTTCATAGAGTGAAAGTAGTGGTTGGTTAGATCATGTACGTCATTTAGACCCTTCAGTGGGGGTGTGAGGATGTGAGTAGCGGTTGTGAGAGAGGCAGCGGTAATGTTTTCTAGGTTCCTCTTCCAAATTTTCTTTCTCATCGGTTGGATAGAGAGTGGCTTGACTACCTTCTTGATGTGGAAATAAATTATGTGATGGTCAGACCAGTCGCAAGGAAGGATCGATTCCAGCTGGGTAGTGTCTGTTTTGGCAATTACTAGGTCGAGGATGGAGCCCTTTTCATGGGTGGGGCAGTCACATATTTAGGCCAGATTAAGGTCTGACAGAAAGGCTTTGAGGCTATTGACCTCTGGGTCTTCTGGATCATTCCAGTGTAGGTTGATGTCCCCCGGGAAGATTTGCGTATTTTGTTGGCCGACATTTGCGGCTATGATATCCATTATAGGGGCTTGTTATTGTTTGTGATGTCTAGGCAGAGGTACTCACATGAAGAAAGCGTCAGTGAGTTGATGCGGTTCACCGAGAGGTAGTTTCTATGAAAGCAGGCGATGCCACCCCCTGGCCTATCTGGTCTGTCGAGTCTAGAGATGTAATAGTTAGGGGGAACTAGTATGTCTAAGATGGGCGTGGAAGCATCATTTAGCCAGGTTTCTGTCAAAATTATGAGATCGGGTTCCGTAGTTAATATGAGGTCAGCAATGTCCGTGGCATGACGCGATGCAGATCTGCAGTTTAGTAGGATACATTTGAGCTGGGTTGTAGTGGAAGTAGTATTGTGGTTGTGGAGGATGGGTACTCTCTTGAGGTTGTTTTCAACAATACCTCTATGAGTATGTCGTGTCGAGACTCGAGAGGCACTGGGTTGGATGGACTGGATAAAGGACACTTTTTGCGGGGCGTCTGTCTGTATAGTATCCTAGAAGGGGGTGTGGGTGCGTAGGAGCATAGTAGGGAGGTAAGATCATTCGCTGAGATGGGGGATGTTATCCTGTTGGGACGTGATGGGGCATTGGGGTAAGGTACTGTTTTCCATCTGGGGGGCGACTGATACCTGGGGCTAGTGCGTTGCTGATGAGTGTATCTAGTTAGCGGTTTGTGTGGTTGCCGAATCAGGTTGTGAAGGGATTGTATGTCCTCTTTGATTTGGTGTAGGGATCTAAGTATCCTGTCAAGTCCGTGATCTGAAATATGGGTTGTCGTGTTTGAGAGGGGACATGTCTGGGTATTAATGTGTACTTTCGACGTGGCTGGTTTAGTATAAAGCAGTGTATCTGAGTGGCCGACAATGGCTGGGGGGGAGAACGTAGGGGATGGGAGGGGGTGTTGATGTGAGCGGAAGGCAGTGGGACTGTGCGCTCCGTGGTGCAGGGGGGGAGGAAGATGAGACAGCAAGCTGATCAGGAGTGGGTTTGCGAGGAGCGATGGGGGCCAGGTCAGCCGAGCGGTTGTTGGGTATGATAGTGGAAGTGGAGGGGGGAGTACTATAAGTGGGGTAGGAGATGGAGCCCTTAAGGCGATGGGGGTGTTGGTGGTAAGCGAGGGGGCGTGTGTGAAGGCTGGGGTCGAGATAGTGCCTGTGTAAGGCGAGGTAGGTATAGGAGAAGTTGTGATGGTGCTGGGGGCCGAGTATGAGTTCTGTAGGTAAAGGTTGCTTAGTGGGGTGTTGGCTATACCAGGGCTGAGATTTTGATTGTTATGGGATGATACTAGGGGAGGTCCAGTTGCAGAGTCAGATAGGGGATCAGTCCGATAGTTGGGGGAAAGGTTAGATGGTGAGGTGGGATAGGGGCTTGCAACCTTTGCTTTGATGATCGGGAAGATGTTGTCCAGAGTGTGAAGATTATGGTCAGATGCCTGCATGAGGATGATACCATTATGATAGATGGTGATAGTGGCCTTCGCTATGAAGAAAGGGGAAGGAGTGATGTGCAATGTAAGACCGTGTGCAGTTTTCTTGGTGGATGCAATCGCGAATAGTGTGAGGAAGGCTTTCCTCCATTGTGCTCTTCTTTTGGTGTAGAAAATGATGTTGTTAGTTGTGCGTCCTGTGTTATAAGAGAATTAGGAGTCAGCAATTGGTGTTTCGGGGTGAGATTTTAACTGCCTATGTTTAAATTCTTTGGCCGCCTTTTTAGAGAGGCTCGGGGGATATTTGATTGAATAGGTGTGCAGGCCTATGGACTCCATAGTGTGAGGCTGGAGAGATAGGGGGCTTAAAGGGAGGGGTAGGCGGGCTCAGGAGAGGGGGAGGTGGAATAGAGAGGCTGTGCTAGAGGTTTCTATAGTATGTAACTACACGTATTGGCCTATCAGATCAGGTCGGAGCAGCTGCTAAAATGTGCAAGCGGCGACATAATCCTGTGCATCTTCCTCAATTATGTCAAGGGTACCGTCGAATAAGACGAAGGCAATTCCTAGTGTTTATATGATGTAGGTAACAGTGGAATAGTGGGTTAAGACAACTAGGTATGGGAAGAATGAGTATGATGAGGTGTGAATGCCTAGAATGATAGAGTGAGCAGCTAGCTGTAGATGTGGTGAGACAGATCTTGTTAGTCCTATCACTCTTTCTGTGTCCCGAGCGTAATTTGGGATAGTCCTTTGTCCATTTCTATGTGTGAGTTACTGTGCCTGTTGGTCCTATGTCTTTGTCTATGATGTGGTGGAGAAGGCTGGTGTTTATCTATTAGAGTAGCCTCCATCTCCAGCCATTTTGAATGATGTGCAAATGCTGTGAATAAACCTTTCCTACCCAAGAGTACAGTAGTTGCCTCGGCACGTTGCTTAGGCCTATTTACCTCATCGAATCAGCTCCGATTCACTCCTGCACTCACTCCGATGCATTTTTCGTGAGCAAAGCTGTGCTCCCCGTGCTAAAGAGGCGCCGCCATTTTGGGATCAGGCAGCCTGCAGCCATTACTTGTGAAGATGAGCATAATCCATAGAGTAAAGGGTCCGAAAATGGAACAATTAATACTTTAAAATTGCAGTTATAAACAAATATTAATAATAAATATTTTGAACCTATATTTTAAAATGCATTGGAGTCTAAGAATAATAGTAGTTATACTATTCACATTCCAGTTTCTGTAACAGTAGATAAAGTGTAGGACTTCGGAGGGATTAAATATATTATTCCGACTCCAAACAGTGCAACAGTAGAGAAAGCATTGGGCATTAGAGGGGTAAGATTTACTATTCCCACTCCAGCTTGCAGTAGAGAAAGCATTGGACTTCAGAGACATAAGATTTACTATTCCCACTCCAGTCTGTCCAACAGTAGAGAAAGTGATGGAATTTGGAGGGGTAATATTTACTATTTCCACTCCTGTCTCTGGAACAGTAGGGGAAGAGTTGGCCTTTAGTGGGCTAAATGTACTATTCCCACTTCAGTCCAAGCAACAGTAGGCCAACTACTTCGCTTCAATGATATTGCATATTTGAATAACCCTATTATTTTAGAAAAAATATAAGACTCTTATTATAAACATTATTACTTAACATAATATATATATATCTTAAAAAGAAAAAAACAATTAACCGATTCATGAAATTCATAAACAATGTGAAAATTTATTTTAGGTTAAAAATGAACGATTATGTAATTATTACTTAACTACTTTACACCCTACACCCCTATAAACCTAGCAACCTACACCGAAAATATAACTAAAATAAATAAGTATAATACAATTTACATAGCTGATAATCAATTGTGTGACCAATTAATAATTACAAAGTCACTGTTAACTAATTATTACATAGTTAACTTCCCACCCAACAACCCTATGAAACCAGCAGCACACTTCCAAAACATAACTAAAATATATAATTATTACACAATGTACATATTTATTCATCAAAAAAATATTTAGTTATATATTAATAATAAAAAAATATATTATTACTTAATTAACTGTTCACCCTATACTCCTGCAAACCTAGCAACACCCATCTAAAATATAAATAAAAGTAATAAGTATAACATTTAAAAACATTATTAATCATTTCAATATTTAATAATACATTGATAATTAATTGCTAATTAAGTATTACTTAATTATCTTCCCCCACTATATCCCTACAAAACCAGCATCTCATACCTAACATTTAACTAAAATATGATTATTACACAATTTAAATAATTATTAATCATAAATTACAATCTGTGTGTTGCTAATTATTACCTGATCACCTTCTCACACTATACCCCTCCAAATGGTGCAACCTGCACCTAAAATATAACTAAATTAAATCACTATAACATAATACAAATGATTAATATCTATCACACACTCCTGAAATGATTAATAAAATAATAATTCATTATTATTTAATTAACTTCCCACCCTATTCTCCTTCAACCCCAACAACCTGCTACAGCACTATAAATTACTATTAGGAATACAAATAAAAAATTCTAAATTACTACAGTTACAAACTATATTTAAAAAATAACAATTATACAAACAATAGTAGCACATAAAATTGCTATATAAACGAAAAAACATTAAAATAATTTTTAAAACGATATTCTTTCTAACTATATTTTTAAAACGATATTAACAGCGATATTTTTAGCAATGATATTATATACCTGAAAAAATGATATTGTTGATAACGATAGTTTATCAACACGATATTTTTGTATCACAACATTTTTTGCCCAATATTTCTGTTTCCCGATATTTACAACTCGATATTTTGTACAAATACAGCTCACATCTCTTTAGGTGACCTCTTTCACATGTTTTGGTGTTAAATTCACAAGTATGAACTAGACCGGCGATTGATAGTTACATAGCCCAATAAGTAAACAATCTGCACAGGAAATTCATGTGTTTAAGTTTTGTGTGCAGTGTTCTGTGTGTGCTGTCTACACAGCCAGTGTTAGTTTAATTACCTTAGACTCACACAACAATGATGTGCTTAATTGTATTTCCCTTTTTTGCAGATACTGACGCCTGCACAGTGTCAGGAGATAGAAACACAGAAGCCCCTGATACTCCCAAAATAAGCAAGGACAATTGTGACTCCTCCAATCTTGTCCAAGCGTTAAGTCACAATCTTCACCATCATCACACTGATGGTCATTGCAAAATGGCATCCCTAACTCTCCCAGTCAGGTTTGTATTTTGAGGAGCTTGATCATTGTTGACTGCATCTCACTCCCAGCTTGAGATGATCATGGGATGCAGATGGTTTATGCTTGGAATGCAATAGTGCCTAACACTAACTCAAATATTGACTTACATTTTTTCAACAGAGCAAGAAAGGCCTTTCTGTTGATGATCATCGCAACATATATATTTCTGATATATCTACTCTTGGCACAGGTAGGAGTTCAAATGTTTTGTTTCTAGTCAAAAAGAAACTTTCTTCTGTCAACACTGGACTTGAGTATTTAGCACTACTTGACGGGAAAAGCAACGGTGAATAACTGCCCCTCTCCACAGTTACCATCTGCCAGCAAACATGAAATATGAAATATTAGTACTCAAAGATTTAGATATTGCACCATTTTCTCCCAGGTGGAAGTTGAACACAATAAATATGCCCTTTATTGGCTGCAGAGAATTTGAGAGCAAACCTGTTGCTGCGACAGCTTTAGGTGTTCCATAAAGAGTTAAGTTGTTTGAAAGAGTTCACTCACTGAAAAGGTTGACTAGGTGGTGCAATCACTAACATCATGAATGTTTCTTTTACACTGAGGAATGCATTATGTGAGGAGATGAAGAGATGCGTGATGAAAGCTTATTATGCCAAACGAGACCTCAGAATGGTGGATACTAATGGGTCTTGCTTGTAAACCTACTGGAATGGTAGGATAAAGATATGCAATATATTTAAGTTAATGAGTGCCTCTAGGTGGACTGGCATGTCCTACCAAACACTAACAAAATATGAGCAACTCTGGGCCAAGGAGAATTGTATTAGGTCCCTGCACACTGGTTTAATAAGGAATGCAAAACAACACACAGACTTCTAGGGGAGGCCGTTAGATCAGGAGACTTGTGCAGAGTACAGAATGCTTGGAAAATATATAGGAAGGTGCAGGAAAATGCCCCAAAATTATGGAATGATATTAGATGGCAGGACCTCAAACTAGCATGTGCCAGGAACAATCCCCAACGCTTTTGAAATCGGGTAAAAAGGGGTAGGGTGGAGTCCCATCGCTGCCTCAAAACTATGTGGCACAAGACTCTTGGGTTAATCATTTTGCATCACAATACGCTAGTGATGATGATGAGGTTAATGAGCCTTTCCCTTCCCACTCTTATTTCACTGATAAGGTCTTTGACCTAGCTGATGTCAGTGCTGCCCTTAGTGTCACCATTTTCCTACATTATAAGGACAAATGGAGCAGGTATATAATGTTACTGGCAAATGCGATTGCCCTTGGTGCCCCCGTCCCTGACTCCTGAAGAGGAGCGAAGATCATCCCACTGTACAAAAATGGTTATAAGTCCCAGCCAGGAAACTATAAGCCTATAAGCCTAATTGATTCCATTCAAAAGGTGGTAGCTCGCCTTGTCTTGGCTAAGGTCTAAGAGTGGATAGGTGCTAACGACATCCTAACACCATTACAGGCAGTTTTTTGGGTACATATCAGCACCATAGCGGACTGTAGTTCTTGGCAAGGGCATTGCTGCCTTTGTTGACCTTAAGTCAGCCTTTGACCTGGTCCCTCGTAACAAACTTTGGGTGGTGTTATAGGAGCTGGGGATGCCCACGGACCTGCTCTCCCTCATACCCGCCTTCATGAGAAAAACTTTGCACAAATACGTTGGGGCTCGCAGGGGAATGTAACTAATCCTTTTCCCATAGCAAAGGGCGTGCGCCAAGGATGTGTCATGGCATCCACACTATTTTCCCTTTTTATTAAAGGAATTGCTCAATTTCTAACCACTGTCGCACCGGTCGGTTTTAGCAGGCAAAAAGATTCCAATCTTAATTTTTGCCGACGACACGCTCATTATCTCTAAAACCCCTAGTGGTTTACAGCATGCATTGTTACTTTTTGAAGACTTTTGCTCTTTACGAGGTTCAAAAATGAATGCAGCAAAGATTACATTTATGACTTTCAAACAGCACAGCACATTTTGGGGTGCTCTAATCTTGGATGGGACTCCTTTAGAACAGGTAGATGCATTTACTTACCTAGGAATTGTCTTGCAGAAGGAATTGAGATGAAGTCATCACATTGATATTATGACATTAAAACCCAGGCAACTAGCTGGTGCTTTATACAATGAATTTAAAACTTCTCTGACAAAGCCAGTCTATCCGGTGTTACAGATTTAGAATATGAAAGTAGTAAGCTCGGTCCTATATGGGGCATTTATGGGCTTTTGAGAAACTTACCAAGTTAGCCACAGAAGATAATAGGTTCCTCTGAATGATTACCAGCCTACCACTAGGCACTCCAGTGCTACCATTACTGAATGACTTAGGCAGGAAAGCATTGATAGATGTAGCTAGGTTACGCCCCATCTTATATTGGCATAGAATCTGGTGCCCCCCGAAACTGGCAATTTACGCAGATGGTCTTAGGGATATTATCAAGGTGGATCATTTTCACAAAATCAGCTGGCTACGTGACATTAGAGATTCCCTGATCAGCATAAGTTTGCCAAATTTGTGAGAAACCCCATCTAGCACCGAGTTTACATCAAAAGACATAATTAAGGAAAGATACTGGGATCTGGTTGCTCAAAATAATCTTAGGAAAAGTGATAGCAAAACATTGAAGGGGGCTTTTTAATATTTAAACCGCAGTCAAGCCTTGAGCACTATTGGGACGTAATATCAAAACTCATTGATCGCAAATTATATTTTCAATTTAGAGTGGGTTCCTTGCCATTAAAGTCTTTCACTGTAAAATGGGCTAAATCAGGTGATAGATAATTTCCCACTTGCATTGATCAAGAAGAAACCTACTCCCACATATTGTTTGCCTGCCCTGCCTATGCTGGCCCCCGCAAAGCATGACTTCTGCATACCTGCTTGAATATGGGTACCAGACAAAGTAGCGTCGCCTTGAGAATTTTATGTACTGATCCATCATCCTGCTATGCAATCCCGGAAGCCAATTGTTTTTAGTAGGATGTGGACCATCAGATCACATATACTGTCTGCGAACCAATGAACTTGGACATATGTTTATCTGTGGATGTGACGCCAGCGCCCTATTCTTGGGCTTTGACTGTTTCTCACAGTTTTTGATGTTCTTTTTAATCGCTTTTAATATCTCCCGTTGCTGCTTTTTATCTTATGAATTTGTCTTCTTAAAGTATTAGGATGAATTAACTTTTTTTACGATTGCTTGCACGTTTTCAAAATACTTTTAAAACACATTGTTTTATTTTAAAAAATGTATCTTTTGTAATAATCTTTTATGGCATGTATTGTCGAATTCAGCTTATTTGACTGATTGACTGACCCACATAATGCAAAACTCAGATTACGAAGATTTTACCACCAACTAATTGGAAGCATTCTTAAGGCAGATCAAAGCAATAATTACCATCTCTAACTGCAGTTGATACCTTAAGCATGGCGAGAATGCGCAAATACACCACAGATGAACTTTCATTAAAAATCAGGGGCACGGGGGTGTGATTTTGACAGGGAAGATAGTGACCATGGCTTAGAGAGCTCTGCTAGGGCTGCGGCTCTCATCCACCTGCATCCTGCATGGCCCGGATCTTGACTGCTCCAGATGATGGCCCTGTAGATGAGGAAGACAGTAGATTGCCCCACCCTGGGGAAACTGGGAGCTGCGCAAGATGGTGGCAGCTGGACGATGAGGATCCCACTCACGGAGCCCTGCGTTGCCACAAGTGGAACTGCAAAGGATCCTCTCCAGCCACTGGACGGTGCCGGTGGGAGATTCCCCACTGCAGCCAGGGATGGAGAGTGAATTAGGCCTGTCACCCCTCTCCTGCGCAGAGGAGGGTAAGTAGGGTTACGAGGCCCAGGTGGGTTCAAACCTCCCCCCTCTTATTGGAGGGGGAGGCGAGAGCGCCCATGTACGACAGTGGGTCAGACCAGATGGTGCCTCCGGAGATGTGAAGGAGCATGATGTGGGTGGACCCCTGTCCCTTTGGATGCTGGACTGCAGAGAGAAAGGCAAACAGGAGATGGCGGAGTGTGTACCCTGGGGCGAAAAAAGCTCACACAACATCTGACAACAGCTGGAGGCTGCACTGCTGCTCGTGCTGCTGTCCTGAGACAGGTGGCAAGTGGGCCATTGTCTTTGAAGAGGAGGAGGACTTGTGTGCCCACCACTTCCCCTAGGGACAGTGTAGTTGCCTGGAGGCAATAGTGCGGGGCCGGAGGACAGGCGAGGAGACCCCGGCACAGGAAATAGGGAAGTTGAGGGTACTGAAGGTAGCCCTGAGCATGGACAAAGGAGAGGAGAGGACGTCCGAGGCCAGAGAGAAGACAGGATGAATGCCTGGGCACTGGTCAATGACTCTCTCCCTCGATCTAGATGGAGTTGCACAGATTTTGGCAGAGGTGAATTCCTGTTGCACTTCTTTGGAGGCCAAGATAGATGCGGTGGCCTTGGAAGTGAGCCTCCACTGCATGAATCAGAAGAAGTTGCAAGAGCGGGTGACCAGCACAGAAAACTCACTGTGGCAACTACAGCCTCCAACATTGGACCTCCAACAATAGGTGCGTGATTTGACGGATCAGTTGAGGCATCTTGATGACAGGATGGAGGATGCAGAGGGCCGCCGGACATAACCATATCCATGGTAAAATACCTGAAGACCACAGTGGCACTTGCCGTGCTATCAATCCTTTTTTTTTCCTTGAGAGAGTGCACCGGGTTGTGGCCAGAGTGCCACCACCAGGGGCCCACCGCAACCAGTCATGGTGAACTTTGTACATTTTGAAGACATAGGTGTATCTTGCAGCGCGGCTACCATGTGGCCGACAACAGTAAGGAGTTCATCTTCCCGGCTACACCCTTGCCATGCATTGACAAAAGGCATCCTTCCTGGTCCTGAAACGGAGTCTACGAGACATGGGATTGAAGTATGCCTTGCTTTTCCTAGCCTGCCTGCATGTCCCCTTTGAAGAAAGTTTCATTTTCTTCATGGATCTGACAGAGGCTTGGGACTGGAGAGAAACACATGGTGCCTAGGTGCAGCAGGTATCCTCGCAAGAACGATCAAGGTGCACCCCTGGAGTATGGAGGTGTCACGGTGGATAACGGGGGGCGACAGGGGCTGCTGGGCATCGCCTCCTGACAAGACTCACTCAGACACTGGAAGGGCTATAAGGCTGTGGGCAGCTGTGGCACCCAGGGAGTCCCTTGCTCACACAGCCTCGGAGGCCAGCAGTGGGGAATCAAGAGACTCCCACATGGTCTTGAATGATGATTGGGAGGTCCTTCTGGGGGGTTACTCCCCAAACTGCAAGGGGACTGGTGTATCCCTGACGCTCCCCAAGCGACGGGGGGGGTCATCTGGATATGCCAATCGGTGTTGGCTGCCTCCTCTGGTGACCCATGACTGGCACTGCTGACTGGGGCATGGGTAGCACACAACAGAGTTCACTGAGTGGCTCTCTCCAACACACCCCATAGGCATTGAGGATGTTAGCTTGTTTCTTTATAATGTTACACAGTCTTTTCTTGCTGCACTCTCTCTCGTTCCAACTTAGCCAACTACAGCTGGCTCTGTTCTGTCTCCTACTTTCCACAGCTGCTATGCTGGTTTCAAATGTTTATAGGTGGACCCTGTGAGAAGGTGGCCTGATATATGCTGTCCACTAGTTCTAGTGGGCACCTTGTATCAGTCCAAACAACCCCTTATGGTGAATGGTTAAAGACAACCTTATATGAAGGCTATCCTAGTGGTAGCTATGGAGAGCAGCCTTCAGGCTACGTCTTGAAGGAATGGAAAGCAGCTTGTTTTACCAGTCTATAATCTCTTGAATGATCAAATGAAAAGACAACCACACCAGGTATATATTCAAAATATCTATATTTAAGATAAAACACACCCCTCTAGTCTATTTATGAGACTGGAGTTCGAAGTACTTAGTTTACAAGTGATCAAGCATCAGTAAAAGCACAAATACACGTTTGGGCCTTGGGGCGTACCAAACGATATACCAAAAAAGTGGTATAGGAACCACGACTGGAATAGGCACTAGGCCTATGGCCTCTAGAATCGCTGGGACCCAAAGGAACCACCCAAGGTAGTGACATAGGGGACACACGGGAACTGTATGCAGTGTGGAAACACAACCGCGAGTTCCTATTATCTTCTATGGGAAATGTCGCAGTTGGAAATTTAAAGATTAGGGACACTTCTAATCGAGTCTGGACCAAACCCTTTTTGACTTAAGAAGTTCTAGGGCTAGCACACACGAGAGCACCAGAGTACTCGAGTTACCTCACCCAGGGAAGCCGGGTGCATAGGTGTCTTTTGGTGTCGGTTTGCGTCGTCGATTTCAATAGAAGCCTGCAATGAACTGCTGCTGCCGTGAAGAGGAGAAGTGTCCGAAGAGATCCAAGCCTGGATCTAGGATGTAAGGAACCTGAAAGCAGAGGGGACAGAGTCTGGGTCACTAGCCAGTGACCAAGGGCAGGATGGACCAATGCCCACAGATGTCGGGTGCTTCAGGTGAGTTGATGGGTGTCTTGACTCTTCAGCCACGAGGTCCAGGAGGCGTCGACGGAGTCCATGAGCCGGATTCGAGCTGTCCCACAAAGTCTGCCGAGTGCTGCGGTGTCGGTGACCAGAATGGACCCAACAAGCCTTGGCAATGGCAAGTCACTGGAATTTAGAGAAAGGACTGCCGTGCAGACCAGCAAGGTCTGAGGGACTCACCCAGCAAGGGTAAGTCAGGACACATCTGGAGCAACAAGGTAAGCTCAATCAGAAAAGGAGTCGCCTTCATGGGGACCTGCTAGCCAACGGGCTAGCGATCGTGAAGGAGCCTCGAGCGCTCGCACTTGAAGCTGGCCCACGGGTCACTAGTGGAGTGGAGGCCAACAATCTTCGGTGCAGGAGGTGCTCAAGGTAGGAGCTACTCAAAGCCCAAAGCACAACTTCAAGGAGGACCATGAAGATAGTGTTGCTGCAAATGTTCACGGTGTCCAGGGGTCACAGTTCCACATCACCCACGATAGCCACGGGCCTCAGCTTTGCTGTGGACTCAAGGTAGCCTCGGGGAAGCCTGGAAATCCACCTCTGGGGATGCAGAGACTTCGGCGTCTGGCAGGAGCTTCAGAATTGCAGAGCAGTCAGTTGCTTCTTTGGTGCTTGCCAAGCAGGGGAGTCACTCCTTGACCCCAAGGGAGATTTCTTCAGTCTTCTAGTTAAAGTAGAACATCGAAGGTCCAGGATATATGTTGCAGAGTTTCGTCCAGGGTAATCTAAAATCCTATGGACTGGATTCCTATACTTATACTTAGTTTAGGGGATGGACTAACTCTAAGGCCCCACCTTTGGGTGGGCCAGGAAAGAGGGGTGGTTACACCCATTTCCTTTGTCCAGTTTCACGCCAGAGCAGGGGCAGGTAGCCCCTGCAACCGGTTTGAACTGGAGTATGCACAGGGACACCAAGTGTGCCCCCAGTGCAGGACTTCAAAGCACCAGAGAGTACTCCCGCCCAGCCCCAATACACATCAGCCTGTCTGGGGAGGTGGGGACACCTTCCCTCGACAGGAAACCTATTGTCCAAAGTTTTGGTCAGCAGCAGGAGGCCAGACCCGTGTCTGTGGCAGAGGCATCCATTTTGTGATGCCAGGGCCCAGGAAAGTCCTACCGGGTTTAGCCAGTGTGAACATGTCTCTCCCTCTAGAAGGATGGAATGCTACCCCTGCCGCCAGAATTGGTGGGGGGGGTAGTATTCCAAAGTGTTTGACACCAAACACGACATGTTTTGATGCAGCCATCCCAAAGTTAGCATTTACCGCGAGGTTATAATGCACTTAAGAGTATATGGTATGGCTGTATCACAGAACAGCCATAAGGAAGTATTTCCGAAAGCTGCAGTGGGGCTCAGCTCATGCTTGGGCACCCTCTCACACAAAACCAAGCACTCTGCCTTCAGGATTGTCAAGGCCTGCCATGGGGGTGGCTTATAGGTTTATATGTGTCTGTATATATATGTGGATATAGGTAGCCTATACCACTGTAAGGGGTGCAAGCACACCCTTACCCAGGCTGCAGTAGCAGCCCTGTGGTGCCATTTTGGAGTGTTTCCCAGGGGTGGCATAATACATGCTTCAGCCCGTGGTAGGCCTCTGAGGTACCTATGCCCTAGGTACATAGTATACCATATACTAGGGGCTTATAAGGCACTCCAGAATCCAATTAGATATGTACCTAATGTACATGCAAACCATTTTAGAGAGAAAGCAGATAGACTGGGGCCCTGAACAGCAGGATCCCAGTCCAACTAAGTAATAAACCAGCAAAACACCAGGCAAAAAGTGGGGGCAACCATATAGTCAGATTCCACCTTCCTACAGACTCCTAGCGGGCACTTAGAATTTCTGTTTCTGAGGGTTTGTTCTAATACTGGTGGGCAAGGCAATGTTTTGGTCACAGCTGAGGGAGGGGTGCTTGACCAAGGAGTTTTTTTGCTTACACCATCGGACATGGACGAAATTATTGCGTGGGTTGGTAGAGCCCCAGTCATTCATGGAGGGCAGGGGTGGCGAGCATGGGACCGGGCAGGTCTCACGCTCCAAATCAAGGGCATACACAAATACGTCACCTGGAGTTGGGTCTACTGGCCAAACAGCATTGGGCTCGCTCCTACCAACTGAGACAATCCTTCCACGTAGCCATTTTGCAAGAGACGCACCTCACTAACCACAAGGGGGTTCGACTGTAGGCTCACTGGAGAGGCCAATGTTTCCATACCACACATTCAGCATACACAAGAGGTATGCTGGGATGGGTGGCGCTGGAAATGCTATTTCAGTCAGAAGGCCGGAAGATAGACCCTGAGGGCAGTTATGTAGATGCGAGTGGTAAACTGGACAGGTCCCGGATTCAAATATTGTGCATTTATTCCCTGAACACAGGACAGGCAGCATCTCTGCATTTTTGCAACGATCACAGAGTTTGGTTAAGTGGAGATGCCGAGATAAATCCAAGGTTTTCTTGTTTCACTTTGTACATATGCGCAACTAAATTGGTATCTATGTATCTCTCCTTTTTATGTCCGATGTTAATATTTTATTTTTAACTTTGTGCATAAGGGTACAGCGAGTGCAGCTGCCACATGAAATTTCGGCTCATTTTGGGCTTGAAGTTCCAAGAGAATCTTGAGTTGATTCAGACCCCAGAATCTGGATCAAGCCTGGCTCGACCTGTAAGTGGTTCACACACCTCTAGGCAAATGTACTTTAAAAATGGCTACTCATGAGGCCAACTCTAGCTTTATTAATCGAGCAAAGGCCAAGGGTTGGAAGTAGAAAATGGCACAGTCTCAAAGAGCAAAGTCTGAACTTAATAATTTTTTTTAACTCTGCCCCAAAGAATTTGACAACAAGACAAATGTGCTAATAACTTTATTCTGGCTTGCCTAACTCATCATAACTTGCTGCATTTCGAAATATTACCTGGCGCAGAGATCTTTGCGTATCCAGTAAATTCCCGGGTAAAATGGCACTTTAATAACTCTGGTGGTTAATGCACTTGCTGGAAATATCTGTGTGCATTCTTCTAATCAAAGGTTTGACTGAACATAAAATTGCCTAGAAGATCAATGTGCCTTCCAGATTTGTTTTTTATATAGAGAGCTCTGTTGGTTATTCTTTTTTGCTGCAGAGATCATTGTGTCACCTGCAGGTCACATGTTAAAATCTTTGTCATATAGCTCAGTGGTTCATGACCCTGCATCAAGGATATGCATGCAAACTACAAGGCAAACGTTTTATTATTAGAAGGTTGCTAAAAAAAAAGGTTACTTTGGTTACTATCAAGGGCTTATTGGTAAGTACTATATAAATGGTTAGACATTTTCACAATGCATGCATATTTTTTGCATACAAAGCTTAGAAAGGTAAGAAACATACCCCTGCCCCTTGCCCTGCCCAAAATTCCACCCCAATCCACTGCTTATTTTTTGTGAGTACCTGCACCTATTTTTTCCATTTAAAGCACTGGTTGTGTGGCCTGTGTGTTTTAGGGGTGTGTGTGTCAATTTGTATAAAGACTCACCAGTGGCTCCAGCCCCTCATAGAAGGGCACACCGCAACGGGCAGTGCCTCCCTCCTCAAGGGAGTCTGAATTTGTGTTCTCCTTCTAGCAGCAGCAATAGAATATTCCATCCCAAAATTCTGCATCTCTCCCAGCTTACGGGTGAGGTGCTGCAAGGTATCATCCTCGGCCCGCGCCCATCTTTGTACATCTCTCTTCCACATTTTACTTTCTGGTTCTCACACATTCTCTTTCACACATAGTGCCTGAGGTTGGAGGCCATCAAAAACTTTACCAGGTGCAGCACAAAGTCGGGGTCACATTTTGTGTGATGTACATATTCGTTATTGAAACCTTTTAAGAGATGGTCATAGGTGTGTCTGTCTCTTTGGAGCAGAGATACTTAGGAGGTGGTTTGGCTGCTGCAAATCACCTACTTTTATAATTATATAACAAACATTTATCAATAGATGGCACACTAATGAATAAGTACTAGTGCTGCAGTTTTTTTTAAAAGCATGAATGCATTGATTTAATCTAGAGGGCAGGGATTTTGTTTCATGCAAATCTCTTTCATTGAAATTGTTGATGGGTGAGGATTTGCGGGCATTTAAAACAATGGGCATACTAACAAGCTGTATGCCCTAAACAATGTGGCCCACACTCGTGCATATTAGGTTTTATGGATACCTTCCAACTAACTCTGAAAGACACCCTGCAGCTATACTCCACCTTTCATACCTTCCAGGGAGGTACAGGCAACTCTCTGTGTTCTACTGAAGACGAGCTGCTTCCTGGCACTTTTGAACCAGCTAAGCCCAGGCTTCAGCTCGATTTAAAAGGCGCTTTAACCCATTGCAGGCCATGCAGAGAGAGCTACCAAGGATGGAGCGCAGCACCAACTGCTATGTGTGAAGATCAACCATTGCAGGCTGAAGCTATTTTAGACCAGGACGAATACATGCCACAGTCAAAGAAGAAGAGTGACGTATGGACATTTTTCACCATTCCATCCCGTGGAAAGAAAGTGTCAGTAAAATTTTTGCAATGCAACATCCTCACAAAAACCTTATTAAGAGGTACTGGGAAACGTATTCCCATGGGACAAATTCCATATGGAAATGTATAAAAAAACAACCATGAAAAGACATACCGTTGTCTCATACGGGAGAAGGCAAGTACAGGAGAAGCCCACTCGTCATCAGCAGAAGCATCAACAGCGCAACAAATTAGCGCAACAGCTTTCTGCAACAATTTAAGTGACATCGTAACACACTGTTCAAAATGTCACATGCCTGTGATGGTGAATATAATATTTGTGGCAACATACCTGGATGCAGTTAAGAATCACCAGTGTTCATTTTTTTGTTGCTCCCAATTTCACCATTATGTTTTTGAGAGACTGAAGCCAGATGCTTCTTACCAATTACCTTCCCTTATCCCTTTTACAACCCTAGGTTTTTTTTGTAACCCAAAAAACAAATACCAACAAAATATAAAATTATTCAAAAACACAAACTGGAACTTTTCAGAATCACTCCACCTGGTCAAGGAAAGAGCTAACTACGTGTTTTATGTTTTTGGGCAATTGGGTGTTTAAGTGCTTCTTAGTTTTATATATGTATGTGTCACACACCCCGCATAACTGAAATTAAAAAAATAGTACATGTAACTATTTTATATTCATGAAGCGGAAAAGATCCTATGAAATATTAAAGAAGACATTAGCAAATGTTTTGCAATGTCCTCTGGAAGACTAAAATTGAAAAGAATGGGGAAGTGAGTGTATGGGTGTGTAAGTGAATATATCAGTGGCTGAATCAGTGTGTGACTGGGTGTGTGAGTGAATGTATCAGTGTGTCAGAGGGTGTGTGAGTGCCTGTATTGGTGTATGGGTGGATGTGTGAGTGGCTGTATTAGTGTGGGAGTGGGTGTGTGAGTGTCTGTATCAGTGTGTGAGTGGCTGTGTGAGTGGGTGTATCGGTGTATAGCTGGGTGTTTGAGTGCCTGCACTGGTGTATGGCTGGGTGTATGAGTGACTGTATTGGCATGTGAGTGGCTGTATCCATGTATGAGAAGGTGTGTGAGTGGCTGTATGGATGTATGAGTCTATGTCAGTAGGTGTTTGCATGTGTAAATGGGTGTGTGAGTGACTGGGATTTTGACTGGGTGTGTGAGTGTCTTTGTGGATGTGTCAGTACCTGTGTGAGTGACTTTATAAATGTGAGAGTTCATGTATGAGTCCCTGTAAGGATGTGTTTGTAAGTGAGGATGTGGGTGCCTTAATAGCTAAGTGAGTGTTTGTATGGTTATACAAGTGGAAACGTAAATGACTGACTGTGTTTGTCACAAGTGACAGTGTGCATAGACATGTGAGTGAGTATGTAAGAAGCTGTATGGGACTGTAAAGAAGTGTCTGAGTGTGAATTTGTACAGTTTTGTGATGGTATTTCCTAACTATAAAGTCATTGTAACCTTAGTTTTTGAGTGAAATCTAATGTTTGCTTTAAAATAAAATGAACTCCAATTTGAGGCTTAAGTTCAATTCAGCAATATACATTTTCATAAATTTATAAATACATGTTATTACCATATTACTACACAATTTTAACCAACATAGTTTATTTAACTATTTACACATACAGAAACACACCCAAATCTGAACTTCTGAATAGCTGCTCTAGGACCCCAACCATGTACTTGCAGTGCTGCTGTCTGTATACTTTATATCTTGTTATTTGATAAATGTGATGGTATGCCAGCGTGGAACCAATGAGTACTGGTATTATCATTATGGTGAGTTCAAGTGTATCTTACGAAATTTAGGAACATGTGATGTCAGCCGTGATGTAAATTGAGATGTAATCCATGATGTCATCAGTGATGTCACTGACCATGGCATGAGTGATCTCATATGTGAGGTCATAAGCAGTGCACTGCGGGGAACTGCCGCAGCCCGTGCTGGTTAGAGCGGTGGGGCTGGATTGGAGGGACTTGACAAACGACCACGAGGGAAAATTAAATAAATAATTCATTTTCCCTCATGGTCGTCTGTCGAAATCCCCCCCAACCGGTCCCACCGCTCTTACCTGCATGGGCCCACGGCTGGTGGAGAGTAAGTTATAGTTAGCTCAGGTAACTATAACTGATGAATTTCCATAGTTTTGTGCGTGTAAAATCTCAGCCTAATTACAACTTCCCTTTAACCTCTGCTTTTTCAGTGCATTTCAAAGTTTTTTTAAACGCTATTTCCTAACTTTAATGTCCCTGTAACTTTGTTTTTTTACAGTGAATTTTAAAGGTTTTTCAAATTTCATTTCTAAAGTATTATGTCCCTCCAATGTTTTGTTTTTTTAGTTAATTTGTAGGGTTTGTTTTTAATACTAAGGGGCCAATTTGGATGTTGGTCGGAAAGCCTCTGAACGCGGGTCAGAGGCTTTCGACTGCCATCCAAGGTTTGAAATCTAACAGCCTTATTAAATTGAAGACTGTCAAATTTGAAACCGGCTGGTCAATCTGACTGGCTTCTGATGGGCTCAAGGAGCCCGTCAGCCAGTCAGAGCCACACATAATCCCCTGACGTGGGGATTATGATGTTGGTTTACAGCAGGTTTGTCATGTCCGGCTTTCCGATGTGAAAAGCCTATTAGAAAGTGACTTTGGGGGTCCATAGCAGGCCTCTGGTTGGAGGCTTGGGGGCACCTATGGTGCCCCCCTGTAAATCCCTGCACTGTGTGGCAGGCACCATGAGGGGCCTGCAGTGCAGGGATTTACAAAAGATCCAATTTTTCTATGGGAGCTTGTGCTGCGGTCGGTTTAGGACTGCAGCACAAGCTCCCATAGAAAAATGGGAGTCTGCGACCCCACCATGTGTGGTTGCATCCAATTAATACAGTCAGGACTGCTAGTCAGAGGTCGGTTTGTCCCTATTCCGCAACCCCTTACATTGTAATCAGCCCCTTAGTGTATTACAGTTGATTTAGATTTTTTAATTTAGGTGTTTTGGTTAACTGTAGGCTTTCTTTATTTTATAGATATACTTTATATATGTTTAATAATATAAAAACCACATATGTACTTAACGTAAAGTATATGAAGTTATTTAATGTAATTAAACAAATTAAAATTTGTAAATATTTTTGGGGGTACCGCAGTACATTTGCAGGTCTGTGAACATAGATTGACCACTACTCTATAGTTTTTAATCCCAATCACATGATCATAATGAATCTGCAAGTCCAAATCAGCCAATTCTCCAAAAAATCCATAAATTATTTCAAATATGAATGCCCCTGCATTTTCATTAATCATATCAGTGTGAACATATTTGCAAGTATATATAAACCCCCTTATATCTGTTTTTGTAACAAAGTTACCCATTTTATGAGTTTTGTGATTCTGCAAATCTACTCACCAAATTTGCGTATTCACTAAAAACCACACCCAGTCCTTGTTTTATGATTGGATATATCAGGATTCCACTCATGCAAATGGAAAAACACACCTAAAACCAGTTACTTCTCCTGTGAAGTATCTAGAAGGAGGATTAAGGACCAGTGGTGGTCTGCTTTTTCAGAATGATTGAAGCTACATCAGGGCCGGACTGGCCGTAACGGGCACCGGGCACCAGGCAATCCCCCGGTGCGCCGCATGGGTGGGGGCCGGTTTTGAGCCTTGGGGCCGTTTTTGTTACAGGGCCGTTTTCGGCCCTGTAACAAAATCGGCCGAAAACCGGCCCTGGGAAAGAGCTCAGTGGCACCCCCAAGCCCCGGGGGAACCTGCCGAGCACTTTGCCAGGGCCGGTTTTGGTTCCCAGTCCGGCCCTGAGCTACATCTTCCATCCAGGATGAACATCCACAACCTATTGAGGATGAGGAGGAAGATATACCACCTCGAAGTAAAGAAATTGATGTCTGGAAGCGCTTTACCATACCATCTGAGGAAAAGAAGGTAACAGCAAAATATGTGCAGTGCAACATTTGCAGCAAAGTTATCCAGAGGCACTGCAAAGAAGTATACACATGGAGCAAGTTCCATGTTGAAGCACCTAAAAACAATTCGTGAAAGGATCTACACCTGGATAATACGGGAGAAAGCATGTGCAGCATGAACATCGACATCTATAGCAGCCTTGGGAGAACCATCATCAGCTGCAGTCCTTACAATTCCATTACAAATAATGGAGTGACATGGTTATTCACTGTGCGAAATGCCACAAGTTATTTGCTTGTTGCTGTAAAAAAGTCTTCTGTGGGTGCATTCTTGGATACAGTGATAAAGCATCACTGTTGCTTTATTTTTTTTATTTTTTGCTTCCAGTGACCACATAATGTTTTTTGAAGACTAAAGCCAGTTGCTTCTTTGTCATTTTTACTACCCCATTCAGTTTTTGTTATAACAATTTAAAAAGAAGAGAACAATAAAAAATAATTAAAACCTGTTAAAAACCCTTCTAGGGAAGAAAAATGGTTCTTGTTAGACCACCATCTGGTCAAACAAAGAGCTAACTTTGTGTTTTTAATGTGTCAGTGACTGTATCAGTGTGAGAGTGGGTGTGTCAGCATGTGCATCAATGTATGCCTGGGTGTGTTATTGGATGCTTTAGTGTTTGGCTGGGTGTGTCAGTGTCTGTATTGCTGTAAGCCTGGCTATGGCAATGTGTGCCTTGGTGTATGCCTGGTGTGTCAGTGTATGCATCAGTGTATACCTGGGTGTGTCAGTGTATGCATCAGTGTGTGCTTACGTGTGTTATTGGATGCATTAGTGTTTGTCTGGATGTGCCAGTGTCTTCATTGCTATATGCCTCAATGTGTCAGTGTCTGCATTGGTATGTCAATGTGTGCGTTAGTGTGTGCCTGGGTGTGTTATTGGTTGCATTAGTGTTTGTCTGGGTGTGTCAGTGTCTCCTTTGCTGTATGCCTGGCAGTGTCAAAGTCTGCATTTGTGTATGCCTGGGTGTGTCAGTGTATGCAACACTGTGTACCTACGTATTTTACTGGATGCATTAGTATTTGGCTGGATGTGTCAGTGTGTGCATCGATGTATGCCTGGGTGTGTCAGTGTATGTATCAGGGTGTACCTGGGTGTCTTATTGCATGCATTAGTTGTTAGCTAGGTGTGTTAGCGTCTGTATTAGTCCATGTCTGGGCGTGTGACTGTATCTGTATAAATATGGGTATTTTGAGAGGCTATAACAGTGTTTGGCTGAATATCTAAGTGTTGGTATCGATATGTGCGTGTGTGTGTCAGTAGCGGTATAAGTATGTGCCTGAGTGTGTCAGTTTCTATATCGGAGTGTCGCTGTGTGTGTCAGTAGTTGTATTAGTGTGTCTAGGTATGTCAGAAGCTGTATCGGTGTCTCTTGATGTGTTAGGGGTTGTATCAGTGTGAGTCTGGTTGTTTCTATGCCTGGGCGAAGTTTGCAGAGTTTCACGCCGCGGAATTATGCAGAGTTACCAAAAATCTCGTTGAGATTCCACGGAATTGCACAACCTGATGGAGTAACTTGAACTGAGAGATTCAATTTCAGACCTTGATTTGAATGCAGTCCTTGGTAGTAAAATATTTCAGTCAATAAGAGCTGATCTATACTACCTGTTGTCAGTAGATTGCGCAATTTAGCTACAAAGGAATTTTGAAATTATTCTGAAAAGCGCTTGTCTGAATATTTATTTTTCCCCATCAAAAGTATCACCTGAATAAAGCCGTCAAAATAGCCCTGGAAGAGCACGCTTACAAATGGGCACGCTGAGCAGTGATTAACTACTTTCCTGAACTATAAATATTCCCACACAACACCCCTTCCATTGCACCCAATGGAACTGACAGTTAGATAAGCAGCTGCATAACACACATAGCTAATGTGACTGAGCAAATGAGTCCCTTCCACTGCTGTGATCTTAGGTGCAAGTGTGCTGGATTGCTGATTTTGTAGCCTCAACAAGTTTGTATTTAGTAGTATACAACTGGAACATTTACAGGGTCGGCTACTGAAAATTACAATGCGGACAGGCCTTCACATTTGCTTTTGTATTAATACTTCTGACCCCCTCTGCAGTGCACCCAGTCATCCCTAAAATGGCCCACTTGTTGCTGTTCTGCCATCAGTATGGCACCAATCCCCGCACTCCAACCCTTACACGAAGGACATGCTTGAACATTTCAGTCGATCCCCAATGGGTCTCGAACGCACTTCTGTCCTGAACCACCGACATGGAAGCTCGTTGCTAACCGTGCCACCACACCAGAGGACTCCCCCCTCCACCCAATACGATGCCATTCATGTCGCAAGCCACTAGAGTATACACTGATAAACACAAACCACTACCACACTGTAAACGAACGCGCCAGCCCCTATTTGCTGGGATGACGGGGCAGGATGCAGCACCGTTCAGCACCAAACAGCCTGGCTCACGTGCAAAAACTGACTAAACTATGATGACTGAGAGTGCACACAACCTGACTGGATATCCAGCGGGACAACAACTAGTCACACCTGTGTGACTGCTGAGTAACTCACAGTAAAAAAATAAAAAAAATACCAATAGAATTTGAATACTCCATTTTTTAAACTCACTGCTGGTTTGCTCGGCCGTAGCATAGGTCAGAGATGCTCTTGAGAACTTGAATCTCATTACATTTTTTAAATGATTCAGTGTTATGGTGGCAAACCGCATTGCACAAGTCTGCATTTGGGAAACCCCGGGCCGGATACGAGTGCAGCTACGAGAAGCAGGTGCTCGTCTGCAAAAGTGTGCGCCACTTAGAACAAGTGCAACCACCCCACTCCCGAGATAAAGCATTACATTCCCCCCCCCCCCCCAATCCCAGCAGGATGGCCACCTTTCCTTCACTTGGAGGTTAGGGTTATCTACGAAGGTGCAGCACTCCAGACTCTAGCCTCCTCTGTCATGATCCTGGCTGCACGCTGACACTGAGAGGAAGCCTCCGCTGTCAACTCCCACTCCTCTGATTCACTCTGAATGGAGTCAGCTAACTGCAAGAACTGGGAGGCGAACAAGTGCGCATGTCAAACTGCGCGCAGGAAGAGCCTGTCCCAGGGAGCTCAGGCAAATTGCATTTTATTGGGGACGGAGCCGGTAAACTCCGCTCTGCAGCGGGTGTCAGAGTTTTTGCAAAACTTTGCACTCCAAGGGGCATATCAACAACAACCAGCGATAATTATCGCTCAGCGCTCTTAGCGTGAGGATAATTATCGCCGGCTAGCGTGAATTTTTATCGCTGAGATAGCGTGCTATTAGCAACGCTTATCTCAATAGCGATAAAAATCTACACGCTAACAGGCTAACGTGAGATTATCGCTGGAAACCCAGCGATAATCACACGTTACCTTGTTGATAGGGACAGGCAAACTTAGCCATGGTATCCTCCTTCCATAGGATATCCTCACGCTAAGAGCGCTGAGCGATAATTATCGCCGGTTGTTGTTGATATGCCCCAAAATTAGCAGACGTAAAAAAGCAGCGTTAACCGCGGTTAGCGCTGCTTTTTTTGTCTCTAACAGGGTTAGCGACATTCTTGATAATAGGAGAAATGTCGCTTAGCGACATTTCTCCTATTATTTTACTCTGGAACGCCCCCTTTGCATCTCATTAGAGATGCAAGGGGAAGCGTAGAGTAAAAGGGTGCTAACATGCAAATTTGCGTGTTAGCACCTGTTGTTGATAGGGTGCTAGTTTTATCTCTGCTTTTTTGGCTTTTAAAGCCAAAAAAGCAGAGATAAAGCCCTTGTTGATATGCCCCTTAGTTATTTCAGTGACTGTATCAGTGAGGGCCTTGGTGTGTCAGTGACTGTTTTGGTCTGTGCACGGATGTGGCGTTCTCTGTGTGGCTTTAACCCCTTCGCTGCAAGGCCTTTCCCCCCCCCCCCCCCCGTGCTGAGCCTTTTTTTGGCTATTTGGGGTAGTTCACGCTTAGGCCCCTGTAACATTTTGACCACATATGGTATCCACGCATCCTTTTTTCCAGCATCATGGGGATTCTAAAGGTACCCAGGGTTGTGGATTCCCTGGGATGGGACCCAGAAATTAGGCAAAATACAGGTAACATTTGTTTTTTGGGGGGAAAAAGGGCTACAGATGAAAGCGCCTGTTTTGTTTCCTACAAATGGTTTCAAAAAAGGGGTTGTGGTGCTGAAATCACCATCTTCCCAGCTTTCGGGGACAAGCAGACTTTTGTCAGAAAACCACATTTTTTTACACTGTTTTGGCATTTTTCTGAGACATAGCCTATTTTTGCTATTTTTTGTGCTTTCAACCTCTTTGCAGTTAATGGTAGAAATAGGTATGAAAGCAATAATGGATCTTGGAAAGCTATACATTTGAGAAATGTAGACACAATTATGAATTCAGCAAGGGGTCATTTGTGTAGATCCTTCAAGGTTTCTTTATAGAGACTAACCATTGAATATAGAAAGAATTGAAAATTAGTTGAAAAAAACAGCCATTTGTGTCAACGTTTTCACATGTAACTTCTTCTAAACATGACAGCTGTTTGAAAGCAATATCCGTTAATCCGCTGGCCCTTTCTGGTTGAGGAGATACATAGGACTTGTAGGTTCACCAAGAACCCGATGAACCCAGAGCCAATAACTGAGCAGCGTCTTCCAATGGTCTTTTATAATGTACCGGGTATATAGAAATTAACTTGGGAAAATATATACAAGGAAAAATCGGTATGAAAGACACCCATGTATTTATGAAATTGGAACAAAATATAGAGTTTAGAAACAGTAGATATTTGTACATTTCCTGACATGTGAGTACCCATACTAGCATGAGAATTATAGGTCATTTTTCAGAATGACATCTTTTTTACACATTGTCTTTCATTTGGAAGGCAGAAATGCATCAAACGTCAATAGGTAATAACAGTTGCTCTACAATTCTGTGTTACCCTAAGTCTCCCAATAAAAATGGTACCTCACTTGTGTGGGTAGGCCTAGTACCCGCGACAGGAAACGGCTCAAAACGAAACGTGAACACTCTTTATTTTTACATTGAAAACTGACCCTTTTTTTGTAAAGTGCCTAGCTGTAGATTTTGAACTCTAGTTCTGCCAGCACCGAGGGAAACCTAGCAAACCTATACATTTTTGAAAATTAGACACCCAGGGAATTTCCAGGATGGGGTGACTTGAGTGGCTCTCACCAAGTTCTAGTTCTCAGAATCCCTTGCAAACCTAAAAATTCGTAAACAAAAACCAAACATTTTCCTCACATTTCTGTGGTGGAAAGTTCTGGAATCTGCGTGGATCCACAAAATTCCCCCTACCCCGCGTTCCCCAAAGTCTTCCAGGAAAAATGGTACTTCACTTGTGTTGGTAGGCCTAGTGCCTGCGACAGGAAACGGCCCAAAACGCAACGTGGACACACCACATTTTCACAGTGAAAACAGACCCTTTTTTTGCAAAGTGCCTAGCTGTAGATTTTGAACCCTATCTCTGCCTGCACCCAAGGAAACCTAGAAACCTATACATTTTTGAAAAATAGACACACAGGAGAACCAGGATGGGGTGACTTGATTGGCTCTCATCAGGTTTGGTTACCCAGAATCCCTTGCAAACCTAAAAATGTGTGAACAAAAAACAAATTTTCCTCACATTTCTGTGGTGGAAAGTTCTGGAATCTGCGAAGATCAACAAAATTCCACGCACTCAGCGTTTCCGAAGGTCTTCCGAGAAAAATGGTACCTCACTTGTGTGGGTAGGCCTAGTGCCTGCAACAGGAAATGGCCCAAAACGCAACGTGGACACACCACATTTTCACAGTGAAAGGGGACTCTTTTTTTGCAAAGTGCCTAGCTGCCTATTTTCAAGCCCTAGCTCTGCCGGCACCTAGGGACACCTAGTAAACCTATACATTTTTGAAAACTAGACATGCAGGGGAATCAAGGATGGGGTGACTTGACTGGCTCTCACTAGGTTCTGTTACCCAGAATCCCTTGCAAACCTAAAAATTTGTGAACAAAATCACATTTTCATCACATTTCTGTGGTGGAATGTTCTGGAATCTGCGTAGATTCACACAATTCCATGCACGCAGTGTTCCCCAAGGTCTTCCGAGAAAAATAGTACCTCACTTGTGTGGGTTTGGCCTGGTGCCCGCGACAGGAAACGGCCCAAAACGCAACGTGGACACACCACATTTTCACAGTGAAAACGGACCCTTTTTTGCAAAGTGCCTAGCTGTAGATTTTGAACCCTAGCTCTGCCGGCACCTAGGTAAACCTAGCAGACCTATACATTATTGAATACTAGACACCCAGGGAAATCCAGGATGGGGTGATTTGTCTGGCTCTCACCAGGTTCTGTTACCCAGAATCCCTTGCAAACTTCAAAATGTGTCCAAAAAAATACATTTTCGTCACATTTCTGTGGTGGAAAGTTCTGGAATCTATGTGGAGCCACAAAACTCCACTCAGCCCACAGTCCCCAAAGTCTTCTGAGAAAAATGGTGTCAGACTTGTGTGGGTGGGTCAAGTACCCGCGACAGGCAAGGGCCCAAAACCTATTGATGCGACTTCAAAATGACCTATCTCAAAACAACCTGATTTTGCAAGGGGAGGTCCCATGAGTTTTTGGCCCTGGGCTCGGCGGCCATCTAGGGAAACCTACCAAACCCACACATTTCTGAAAACTAGACACCCTGGGGAGTCCATCAAAGTATGGCTTGCATGGGTCCCCATTTCCCTTCTGAGAATCCCCTGAGAAACTAAAATTTTGTTTAAAAAATTTATTTTTTCTCACATTTCTGTGTGGGAAAGTTGTAGGTTCACCAGGCGGACACACATTTCCTACTACCCAGCGTTCCCCCAGGTCTCCCAATAAAAATGGTACCTCACTTGTGTGGGTAGGCATAGGGACTGCAACAGGAAATGCCCCAAATGGTACTGTGGAGACTTCAAAATTACCTATAACAAAACTATCTGGTTTTAGGGGGGCACCTGGGGTTTTGGCCCCGGGCTCACCGCCATCTACGGAAATCTACCAAACCTACACATTTCTGAAAACTAGACACCCAGGAGAGTCCAATGAGGTATGGCTTGCATGCATCCCCCAACGTTTCCCTACCCAGAATCACCTGCAACCCTCGTATTCAGTTGTAAAAAACAACCTGGAATGAAAATGCTAATTGGCCTCGGGAGGTTTGGAAAGCTCCTCCCCAACCTCCAGAGGCCAATTAAAAAAAAGGGAAATCCCTATGCTGTCTGCAGCAGAGGGAGTTAGTGCCCCTGTTCTCATGACGGAATGGTTCCTTCATGAGCACAGGAGCACTGGTGCTCATGACGGAACCATTCCGTCATGAGCACCGAAGGGGCTAACAGTGTATGGGTGGGTGTGTGAGTAGCTCTATTGGTCGGTGTGTGTGAGGAGGTGTATTAATGTGTGGGTGGGTGTGTTAGTAGCTCTACTTGTGTGTCAGTGTGCGAGTGGGTATATCAGTGTATAGCTGGGTGTATGAGATGCTTTATGAGTGTGTGGTTTGGTGTTTGAGTGTATGTGTGTGAGTGTGTGAATGTCTGTGTATGGGTGTATGAGTCTATCTAAGTAGCAGTTTGCATGTGTAAATGGGTGTAGGACTGACTGTATGAGATTTTGAGTGGCTGCACAAGTGTATGTATGGGAGTGTCAGTACCTGTGAAAATGACTCTATAGGTGTCCGCATTCATGTATGAGCATGCCTATGGGTGTGTTTGTGACCCATATGTTAAATAAATAATATACATTTTTATAACTTTACAAATAAATTTTATTAACACAATACAAATTTAAACCAAACAATTAACAAGTAAAGGTGACAGAAGTTATTTAACTATTTACAAATACACTTTTGTGCACAAGTACTTCAGGAAGCACAAAACAAAGTGAAGTTTTGAAGCACCTTACAATACCGTTAAGGGAAAAAAAAGGTTGCGGATAAAAATCTGTACTGCAATACTTGGAGCAAGCAGTTATCGAGGGCCACTACAAATAAATATTTACATGGGACACCTTCCATGTACAGCACCCTTGGGAGAACCACCATCAGCTGCAGTCATTACAATCCCACCCACATTAAAATAATTAAGTGAGATGCTTACTCACTGTGTGAAAATGCCACATGCTTGTCACCATAAAACTATCCTCTGTGGGTGCATTTATCCTTTTTTACTGTTCTCAGGTTCTATACACATACACCAAAAGTAATGTACTGTTTTAAGAATCATCAATGAACATTGTGGAATAAACAACCATAAAGATTGTACCCAAAAAAAAACTTGGGGGCTTATTTACAAGGCCCTTGCGCCAATTTTGCGTCATTTTTAACATGGGTAAAGTGACGCAAAAGTGGTGCAAGGGGCTTGTAAATCTGCTCTTTGGTTTCTAAGTCTGAGCTGTGCAGAATATATATGGGATAAATTACATACCTTTTTCACACAAACAAACTGTAACATTAAAGACATCAAATCCAAGACACCAGTAGAGATTTGCTGTAGCATCTGCCAGCATTTTGCAGGTACTTGGAGCACAGATTTGAAATTTTACTGTTGTTTATCGGCAGCGAAAAATACACTTCTTTGAGAATTTACTGATATTCTTTTGCAAAAAGAGTACCAAGCAAGAGGCGCTTGTCATATTTATATGCTGTGCTGGGTAAAAGATGCACCCAAATCTGGAACAGACACCAATGAGTCTGTAGTTGCTTTCATAGAGCAGTATATTACATGTAGCATTCTAAAAGACACTCTGTCTGGAAAAAGGATAAAGCATCAGGTACAGCCTTTTCAATCACAGAGATATGGAAGTACTGCCCACAAAAATAATTGATTATTTTCCATTCCGTTCGGTCTTCCCAGTTCTCTGAAAAAAAAAGAAAAATATAAAACTGTCAGAAAAACCTTCTTAAAAAACAACAGTACATTTTATAAACTTTCCATAAGTACCCCACAAAATTCTCCTAGGACTGCTGACACAGTTTCTGACTGCCCCTGTATTTCAACCTGTGGGGTGAATTCATACTTACTGACAAGTGCCTCCTTCATGACGGGATGCCTCAACCTCTTCTCCTCCTCTAGGGCCAATGGGGTATAGTTATAAAGAGAATACACTGGAAGAGGTTCAACAGTTCTTCATTGACTCCATTCAACACTACAGGTTCTAGACGGCTGTAGTCAGCTGTAGAACCTTCAGAACAATAGATCACAGAGCATTCCAATTGTGACAGGACAGGGGCAGGTGTGTTGTACCAGGTAGGTTAAATATAACAAATCTTCCCTGCAGGGAGAAAATGATACAGAAAGATAAGGTCCAAAACAATAAAATAAAAATAAAAAATGTAAAAATGCGTTGCCATGTGAATGCTGCAAGAAGGATTATTAAGGTGAGAGGGTAATGAGAATTAAAAAAGAAAAGCCACATTAGTATATACAAAGCTAGCCACTGAGCTTGACCAAAAGCAACTTAAAGATATACTGAACACAAGCTATTTGATGTGAAACTCGCTATGCCAAACAGGGTGAACTTTAGTTCTTTCAGATCTACGGAGAACGTGTGGGTCAGTGCCCATAGGAAGTTTCTTAGATTTAATGTGGTGAATGGAGGTCGGTTAAGAATTCCCTCATTCAATCAGACGTGAACTGTACCCCATTATCAGTCACTAAAATGTCAGGAATGCCATCCTCAAAGAACACATCTTTCAGAAAATTGTTAAAGGAGTTGGTATCAATTTGATGGACACACTTGCTAACCACACAACGCGTATGGTAGTCTATTAACACAAGGATGAACCTCTCATTACTTTAAGATTGAAAGGACCAATTATGTTGAGAGCTAAGTTAGTCCAAGGGTTATCTGGAACTTCCATAGGGGAAAGAAGAGGTTTTCAACCATGGTGTTCATTCCCGGCAACCAATTGTCCTGGTGTATTTTACTTTTAGTGAAGCTGCACCCCAAATGTGCTAGGTCAACGGTTTTCTCTCGGGGAATACATTTCTCCTCTCTGTAACCTGTACTGTCATGCACACTAAACTCGAACCAGACCTCCCAGTACCTGGAAAATGATTCTGTAACACTTTTTTGTTTTCTGGCAAGCCCTTAATTATGCACTCTTTTAGTGAAACCATCTAATTGTCAGATAACAAACACTCCTCCCACTCCTGTTTATTCATACACGTCACTTTTAGTACTACTTCTCTGTCTTCCTCAATGTCATTGTCTTCTCCAATCTCTGCTGGAGTGTGTGATAAGAAATCCCCACTACATTCTGTGCACCGGGTAAATACTACATGCTAAAATTGTAGCCTTCTAAACACAATATCCATCCAGAGATGCTAGCCATGGTCCTAGCTGAACCCTTAGTGGTGAAAACATATATCAAGGGCTTATGGTCAGATTTGATTGTAAAGGGTATGCCCCATAAGAAGAATTGAAAATCCCTGAACACCCAAAAACAAGCAAGAGCTTCTTTTCCCACCACAGAATAATTCTTTTCAGCACCTTTCAGAGCTCTGGAAGCAAATGTAACTACTTGCTCGTTACCATCTACTTTCTGTGGCAGACTTGCACCCAAATCTTTGTTGCTGGCATCCATGCTCAAGATAGTAGGTTTGGTAGGGTCAAATCTTCCCAGAGCAGGGGCTGCCACAATATACACCTTGACGGAAGAAAAAGCATTGTGACACTCCTTGCTCCATACAAACGGGGTCCTGGCTTCAAGCAACTTACATAAAGGTACTACAATGCTGGCTTAGTTCTGTATGAATTTGAAGTAGTACTCCAAAAGCCCCCAAAAAGATTTGAGTTTGTCGACATTGGTAGGGTCACCTGTGTTCTGAATGGCCTCCACCAAAATTTACTTGGGTTTAATGTCATCCTGAGAGTTGGTGTGTCCTAAGTATTCTACACAACCCACACCGATACAACATTTTTCTTTCTTGAGTGTGAGCCCTACGCTATGTAACTCTGTAAGCACTTCCTAAGCATTTCATTATGCTCCTTCACATCTTTTCTATGAATTAAAATGTCATCCTGAAAACTCAGCGTCCCAGGTATGTAATTTAATAAATTTTGCATAATGCTTTGGAAAGCGGCTTCTGTGGACGCTAGACCGAAAGACATACGTATGTATTGGAATGCCCCCAGCAGAGTTAAAAAATGGTGAGGTGGATAGACTCCCGATGTAACTCCACCTGAAGGTATGCAGATAAATCCAACACACTAAAGCAGCTGGCTCCCTTAATCAAAGTGAGGACCTCATGGATGCGCGGTAGAGGATGTCTATCGACCCATATGTTTGCATTGAGATCTCTTACATCAATGCATAACCTGATTTCTTTGTTCAACGTTTTGGTTGCTAGGACCCCTGGAGCCAACCACTGCGAGCTCTCTATAGTCTCAATCACTCCCAACTGTAACAACCTGTCCAGTTCTTCCTTCAGCGGTGTAAACATCATGTGAGGAATAGGTCTAGGTTTATGTGCTACAGGTTTAGCTTTGGCTTTTAGTTCGATGCTATGTTGATAGCCTTTCAGTAGCCCCAATTTCTCCATGAACACCTCAGGAAAGTCATTACACACATTATTACCACACATAGAAGGATCTACCCACAACACCTGGTCTGGATTGTTAGGATCTAACTTGATTACCAGTTCTTTCTGATGTCTCCATCTCAACAAATTGGACCCTCTCTCAGTAATGTAAATCCTCCCCACAGTTGTCCTTCCTTTGAAGAAAATGTCCTTGGTGGTCATGCCCAGCAACAGTATGGGTCACCTTTGTGCCCCTGGGGTTTAATATCTGGAACTTCTAACTACTTCTGCATTTCGAGAAATATTCTGGAGAACAAATTCTTGTCAACTAGGGTATAGTGATAAAAAAACTGTGATAGGTATGGTGGCCAGAATGATACTGCATGACGGAAAACTCATACTATTTTTATCATTCTGTAATTGGAATACTAATTTATCTCCCTCTGGTTTATCTTTTTCTATCACTAATACAGGTTTGCAACACTGTTCCTGACAGGCCCTAGCGAAATGACCTATATTTCCACACTTATGGCATATCACTGTTCTGGCCTGACATGAAATAATTTTGGCAATGTGGTTAGGACTCCTACACGATAGCATTTGTGTTTACCTCTATGAGATAATTGACTATTGTTTTTATTTTTTACCTCCCTACTGACCTTTTGCTTATTTACAACATTGACTTCTGTATTGGTGTCATTACCTTCTCTCTTTTCCCTAATGCAGTCTGCTGTATTTTCTACACACACTGCAATATCCTTGGCTTTTTTAAGATCAGGATTTACCACTAGCAGTTTCTCTTGAATTTTGGAATTGTTAGTACACATGACCAATTGATCTCTTATAAGAGAATCAGTTAAATCCTCAAATTCACAAGTGTTAGAAAGCCCTTTCAAAACTGCAATGTACGATTTCACCTTCTCATTTTTTCCTTGTACTCTAGAAAATAGCTTGTGGCTCTCTAACACTACATTGACTTTCTTTCCAAAATGTTTCTATAATTTGTTCACAGCAACTTGATAGACATTTTCATCCCCATCACTGTCTTCCCAGTCCTGAGAAGGCACCAAGATCTTGTCATAAGTTTTATGACCTTCAATATCTAAATTATGAAGTAAGATGTGCAGTTTGCACAATGGGGAGAATTCCCCCCCACTCTCCATAGCAATGAGATATAATTCAAGTAACCCTACCCACTGCTTCGAAGGGTAAATTAGGTCCCCCTACTTCATTTAAGAAAGGGGGTGGTTGTGACATGTTAGCCATGGTCATGACAATACTTAGAATGTAATGTGAAACAATGGATGCAATGTTGCAGGATAATCACACAATAGTAAACCATATTGAAGAACTGCACAACAATCAGGCATTGACCAACAATAAATTATTGAATACGCTAAAGTCAGAGAAAATATCTCATGTCACACGGTGCCCATCAGTGTGACATGAGAAAACTGGACAGTTTCCTAGTGTTGAAGATACTGACAGGCAAAACAGGCAGGCATTAAAAGCTGTGCCTTTCAGCGTGAATCAGGGGGACTTAGATGGCAATAAGCATGTTGCAAGCATAAAAGCCCAAGTAGAAATGTCACATTCAGCAAGTTTGTACTTCAAATTGAGTGGCCACTTGAAACAGCCGGGCCTGTCAGCATGAGGTGAAATGAAATTTATTCAGCCATAAAGAAGTACAAGACCAGAGTCAGTGGTGCAGAGATCACGAGAGGTGGTGAAAAAAACAGCTTCCAACTGTTGAGACAGGGCTCAACCCTCAGCTTCACCAAGCACAGCCCACCTCCTGGATCACACAGAGGCACGGACTACCCACCGACCACGCTCAAGCCACAGAGCTTCTCCAGGCACAGACCACTTCCAGGACCACAACAAGGCGTGGACCGCCCACCACAAGTGCAGCTGAACCCAGCCGCCTTCTCCTTAACAGCCAGCACCAAGCCACTTCAGGCATGGCTGCACACCCAAAGCACAGCACAAGCCAGGCACTTTTCCCAACAGCTCCACGCAAAACTTCCAGGATTCAGTCAGGAGGCACGGACTCCCCAGGGAGACCCAGCACCGAGGCGCACTGAACCTTGATCGCAGGGCAGAGAGGCAGAGCCGATGTAATATCGAGGATAACGCCATGAAAGAGTCAGCACAAGCTGAGATACTTGACACAAAGGAGTGCGCAAATTAGGTTAACAAGCAGGAACACCCAGTGAGGTGCAGAGCAAAAAGGGTGAATTAAACACTCTTACCCTCTTTCAACCAAACCGAACAGATACCACTGCCACTGGAGAATAAGTTGGGTGTGGTGGTAAAGCTGTCCCCACACAGCAAATAATCACCAGTGTTATAAAGAGAATACACTGGAAGAGGTTCAACAGTTCTTTCTTGCCTCCATTTACCACCACTGGTTCCAGTTGTCTAGAGTCAGCTGTAGAACCTTCGGAACAATAGATTACAGAGCATTCCAATTGTGACAGGACAGGTGGAGATTGGTTGTACCAAGTATGTTAAATATAAGAGGCACCCTTCCATTATCAGAAATATAACTCCAAAGGCCAGCTCCGCAATCCTCCTCAGAGATCATCTGTACCACTAGAGCTACTTCATATTCCTGAAACAACCCGTCTATATCACCACTCTCCCTCCTTCAGTCAGGTACCATGTATCTGGTTATATGGACTCTTATAAGCTGCAGCTGCAGCTCCCTCTTAGGCTGTCTGTCCTTGAGCTTGTCTGGGGGTTGGGTTTGGGAGGAGACACTACTGCCTATATTGAATCCAATAGGGAACTCCCTATCTCTGGGAATACCCTCTCTCCTTTGGAGCCTTTCCCAGTCATTATTTTGCTCATTTCTCTCCTTTTCTGACCCACAAACATTAGGAGCCCTGGTTCTAAGATCAACTACAATCAGGATTCTCCCTTCTCAAGAGTGCTGAAGTAGTCCCCTGAAAACTCTCCTGTGGTGCCAATTGCAATCTGCGGAAGTCCTCCCAGATGGTAAGGGCAAACTAGTATTCAACGTTTGACATATAGGTGACTAAATGGGTGTGTGAATGGCCTTATGGGTGTGTGAGTGAGTGTGTCAGTCCTTGTCTGCCTATATGAATGATGGGTACATAAGTGCAACTGTGGTCTGTAAGTGCCTGCCTGACTGTATGAGCATTTGCAAATTACATACTATTAAATTACATCCTCTAAGCAAGCACCCACATCTAATTTCAACCACATTAATTTAATACTGGCATAATAAAATTAATATTCATTCAGTATGAGAATTCTTTTTTCTCCTTTCCTGCTCACTGTATTTTTAGTTAATGCTCTCATTTAAGCATCCTTCTATTTTCCCTTCTAGTATAGTGTCTAGAAGCTACACGTTTACTTTCAGTTTACATACACTCACTATTTGTTTTCTAGATATGCTTTTATATACTACAATCTAATTAAAGTACCTGTAAAAGCTCATTGCTCTTCTCTCAGGTGTATTTCTATGTCTGGTAATATCTGTTCTCATTCCAAATCTCCAGTAAGAAATCCTGCAAACCACCTCCTTTCTCTGTTTAGAAAAGCATCTAAAATGGCTACCCCTCACCATGTGCACTTACTTATGCTGCTCTAGTTAACAAATCACAGACTTCCTTTCATCTTTCTTTATTGTTATACTACTTCTAAATGGTCAGTATTTATTTAAGCCTTTCCATGTTTCTTGCCAAGAAGCCAATTTGGTTTGATTTTTTTTCCACGAATCCGCAAGTTCACCTCGACTCTCGGCTTGGCCCCATATAACTTCAAGGTGAATTTGTAGGTTTGCATGGGATCTATGACTTTGTGTGTGATGTCTGTGTGGGGCTGTGAGTAAGTGTGTGAGTTTCTGTGAGGGTCTGTGAGTGGGTATATAAGTATCTCTGTGGGTATGTCATTGGGTGTGTGAGTGGCTGTGTGGGTGTGTGACTAGCTGTGTGAGTATCTCTGTGGGTCAGTGAATGGATGTGTGAGTGTATCTCTGGGCCTGTGAGTGGGTGTGAGAGTATCTGTGTGGGTCTGTGAGTGGGTGTGGGAGTACATATATATTTTCTTTATTCATGATGAGACCCGTGGATCCGTTGTGAAGTTACACAGGGGTCACCCTAAGTGCTGCAACAGCTCCGCAGATCTCGCATGTGGGAAAAAAAAATGTAGGCAACTTATTACCTACACAAATACTTTTGCAAGTTTTGTTACAGAATAATGGGATCAGGAAACCTCTACTCCGAACCCCTCATCTGTTTTACACACTATTTTTCAGCCCCCAGGGACCTTTTCTCAAATCATAAAATTGCGGCTGCAACTTTCTCTCACATTGAGGCCAGCTAATCAGAGCCTGGCTGTGAGCGTGGAGTCACAGATTTACAATGGGTGGATCCACGGAGGGTCCACACCCCTAGATATCTATATTTCTTTTTCCTTTAATATCTCAAAAACTACTGAACGGATTTACACCAAATCACAAAAAGGTTGATTTCTGAATCAAGACCTACCTTTCTGCCAAGCTTAGAGTAATTTCATCCAGCAGTTAGGGCTGTAGTCATGTTCAAAATCCCTATGGGAAATTGCAACAGCAGGTTAGTGCCTTTTTTAATATAATTAAATTAAGGAGGGTGGATGGGCCGGCTAACTCTGCTCCACTACGGAGTCAGAGTTTTGCCTGAACTTTGTGTTCTCAATGGAGTGTGGAATAGGCAAAACTCCGCTGGCGGAGTGGAGTTCTCTGCCCGGGGTTAGTTATAGGTAGACCTAATTAGGACCTAGTGTATAAAACGTATTTTCTGTCCTGCCTGTCCTGTGCTGTTTAACGAATCGTCATGAAATTTTCAAAATTACTAAGACAATCAATTTAGCCTCTGTGTTTGATGCTTCGAAATGATTTGACAAGTGGGGGCTGAGAAAAAGGGCGTGTCCCAAAATGCTTTGACTGAAAGCTAGCTCTTGGTCCAGCAAGAGTGCTTTTTGTTATTTGGTGTGAATATGTTCATTAGTTTTAGAGTTATTTAAAGATAGCTAAATTTGTATATCTAGGGACACGGATCCTTCGCGACACCTGCGTGGAGCTTTGCTGACCCACGAGCAGTGCTGTGTAGCAAGTTGCAGCCACCATTTTATAAAGTGGGACACGGTCCTGGTGTATGGAAAAAAAGGATCGAAAGTATAGAAGTGGTCGTTTTTTTTTTACATGTTTGGAGTCATGGACCCATCACGGCACTCAGTGCGGCCCCCCTGTAGTGTTGCTGCGGAGTCACAAATCCTGTCAAAATAAAAACAATATATATATATATATGCATATATACATTCCCACACTCATTCACACATTAATGCATGCACTTACAGACCCACTCAGACACTCACACACCCACTCACAAACATACTCAGACACTCCCGCACCCTTTCCTAAACCCAATCAAAGACTCACACTCCCGCTCATAGGCCCACTCAGACACTCACGCACCCAAGAACTGACCCACTCAGAGACTCATGCACGCAGTCACAGACCCATTCAGACACTCATGCAACCACTGACAGACCTACTCATATTCTTACTCACCCATTCAGAGACTCATACACCCACTCACAGACCCACTCAAAGGCTCATGCACCTACTCAGAGACCCACCCAGAGACTCTTGTGCCCACTTATAGACCTGCTCAGATGCTCACGTACCCACTCACAGACCTAATCATATTCTCATGTACTTACTCACAGACCCACTCAGAGTCTCACACACTCACTCATAGACCCAATCAGATACTCATGTTTCCACTCACAGACCCACACAGACACTCAAGCACCCAGTCACTCACCGACTCAAAGTTCACGTACCCACTCAGAGACCCATTCAGACAATTATGAACCCACTCCCAGACCCACTCAGAGACTCATGCACCCACTTGAAGGACAACTCAGAGACTCGCGTACCCACTCCCAGACCCATTCATATACTCACACACCCACTCCCAGACCCACTCATCAACCCACTGAGAGACTCATGCACTCACTCACAGTCTCACTCAAATACTCATGCACCCACTCATCGACCCACTCAGACACTCTCACCCACTCACAGAACCATACAGACACGCATGCACCCACTAATGCACCCACTCACAGACCTACGCATATTCTCATGCACCCACTCACATACACGCTTAGACATTCATGCAGCCAATGACAAACCCACTCAGACACTCACGCACCCATTCACTCACTGTAGGAAGCTGGCTCTGTATATGTTATATCAAAGTAAGGTATAGTGTACAAGGAGTCCAGTGGAACCCCAAAGGTAGGCTGAGGTAAAAGTAGATAGTACGTTACTCTCTATTTGTGGTAGTGTGGGCGAACAGTAAGGCCTTATCAGAGGGAAGTGCTAAGCACTTATTGTATTACTTATGCAAGAAATGATTTCATACACTCAAGGACTAAAACTGACCAATTGGTTTGTATAAAAATATTGTTTAGTTATATTTATTTTCTAGAACCAAGCCAGGCCTGGTACAGGTCAGCATAAAAATAATTTGCAAGCACATGCAGTTTAAATACAGTTGGTATGCAACTACTTTGTTACAATAGAATTACTTTGTATTTTCAGACAGTCAGAATTACTTTATAATTACTTTTCTTACATAGCCAGGTATCCCTAGACACTAGGCTGGGGCATTTTCTGCAGCAAAGAGAACTAGATAATACGTTTTGTAATATTGTTATTGCTTTACAGGATTACTCACAATAGATATTTTAGTCTTGATTGAACAAAACAAGGGTTACAGGTCCATGCGTAGGTTTTGGCCGGGTACAGAGTGCAGGGACCATGCGTTAGTCATCCGGTCGTGGGATTGGGGATTACGGGCAAGCAGGCCACCAGGTTGGAAAACAAAAAGCTCCAGGGGTTGAGGCCAGCACTTTAAGACCCAATGGCCAACAAGAACTACACCACCAGTGGCGCAGAGGCAGCCGGGTGTAGGATGTGGTCTTGGCTGAAGCTTCAGAGTCGGTCGGGGATCTCTTGGAGTCGGTCAGCCGCTGATGAGGTGAATAGGGGTTTTGGGAGTTGTTGTGACAGCAACTGTTCGGGGATTGAGTCGGTCAGACGGTTGCGGTTGGTTTCTGTTGACCGGTTTGGTTATGGAGTTGGTCTGAGGATCACCTTCGGTTGCAGTTGAGGGGATATTCCTGTTGCTGGCTGGAGGTGTGCTCTTGGAGCTTGATGAGGTTCAGGGGTCAATGGGTTCCAGGCTAGCACCACTGGGGGGACCACCTGATGGTGTTGGGTCACTTGGGCTCAGGCTGCTGGGAGTGGAGTGTTGGTGACTCACGGACTCAGCCAGAGTCAGAGTCGGTTGCCTTTGATCAAGTCCGGTGCTCACGGGAGACAAAGTTCTTTTGGAGTCGGAAAAGCAGGGCAGGCTCTGCAGTTTTTCGAGGACTGCTGGTTGCAGGACACACCGGAGTTCTGTTGGAGGTTTCTGAGGTCGGGAAAGGCCGGTAGGGCTGGGACCAAGTCAGTTGGTGTCCTCCTCTTCTTGTCTTTTCTCCGTACCGCTGTTCAGTCCTTCTTCTTCCTGGCTCTGGTCTTTCTTCTTGATTCTTTTTGTCTGAGGAAGCAAGGTTCAGGGTGGCCCCTAAATACTAAATGTAGGGGCAGTACAAGTAGACACAGGTCGGTGACCAATGGGTCCCTCCCTGGCGGTGGTTACACCCGCTATAATGCCAGCCTCCAGTGGCAGAGGGCATAAGTCTCACTCTGGTTGGCTGGGTCTCTCCATCTGCAAGATGGCAGGGACAGAGTCGTGCTTCACCTCGCCTCCCCCACCTGAGGGGTGGGGTTGGAAAAGGTCTCCCCACCTCACCTCCGAACTTGTTTTTCACGCCATATCTCCTAACCAAAGTGGGGGTCAGAACCGGTGGGGGCCAGCTGCTGGGAGCAGCAAATGGCTGTGGTAGCTCACAAAGACGGCAAGCCTTTGAAGCTTCCCCTTCATGGACCCTGCCCATCCTGGTAGAGGAGGCTTGGCACCTCATCCGGGATGTGCTTTTTTACGACCCCGAGAGGGGCAGGCGCTTGACCCAGAGGTATAGAAACATGTCTGGTGGTGGCAGCTAGCAAGCAGCCACCCAGTCAGGACACTAGAATTAGGTCATTTTTCAGGGGGCATCTCTATGATGCACTCTGAGTGCATTTATCATTAAATCCCACACTAGCGTCAGGGTGGGTTTAATGTGCTGAGAAGTGTGATACCAAACTTTCCAGTTTTCAGTAAAGCCATTTTTTTTTTATTTTTTTTTATTGCAACCGGAGTTAAAACATGATATTGTATTACAACACAGATAATTAATTAATAGATCACAAAATATTACAAATCCTCAGCCTGTTTAACAATCTAAGACAAAAAGTTATCTTAAAGGCAACTTTAGTAAAATTCATAAAAAAGCTCAAGCCTCCCCTGACTCAATCACGTCTCAATAGCAATTTCGTATATCTTCCAAGGCTAATAATCAAAATCAAACTTGGTACCCCATATTTTCTCGAATTTCTTAAGGCCTCCAATGCGTGCGGCATAGATATATTCGCTCTTTTTGACCCTCCTCATCTTCTGAACCCATTTCATAGCTGAGGGTATGGAATCCGAATGCCAATTTTGCAGCAGAAGCAAACTTGCGATCGCTATTGTTATGTAGAGTAACCTAGTCATGGATTCCGAGAAGAGAAGATCTGGGTCATAACCAAGTAATATTAGCCTACTGTTAACCTCAAGCTTTATATTGCACTCTTGTTCTAAGAAAAAAAATACCTCAGTCCAATAAATATTAATATTTGGGCAGCTCACCATAATATGTAACCAATTGGCGTGTATATAATTCATGCAGCGAAAGCATTGAGAGGACTGGTTAGTGAACATCTTGGCTAAAACAGCGGGAGTTCGATACAATAACTACTTACTAAAAAACAACATCCTACGCCAATTAGCCCCTCTGAGAGTGCAAAAATGTAACTTATTAATTGTAGACCAAATCTGAGGAGAGACTACACAATTCTTATGATCAGCCCATTTCTTAATTGCTTTTGACTCGAGATCCGGTTGTTTGAGAGAAGACAGGAATGTTTTCCAAGCACCTGGTTTCTTATTGACTGCTTTGGCTAACAAATCCTCTACAAGCTGATTTTGGGTCATAACAGAGGTGGGGTTTACTTCTACTAGATATTTATATAGACAGCCATAAGAGTTAACCAAAATAAAATCCGTAGCAATCCCTAGAGAAATTTCTGCTACCGTCATCCAGTTGCCGTCCCTTAAGAAGTCTGATACTTTAAAGTAGCCGACTTCCGCCCATTTTGATGTCAAGTGGGTAGGTTGTTTAATTCCTATTGAGGGGAGGATTTCTTCTATTAAGGTGGCTTGATTAATTGCTGGGATAGAATATTTTTTAAAGAAGGCCTGACGTCTTTTAAAAATACATTGGAGACATTTATATCGTACCAGCTTTGGGTACCTAAACAATAACATGAGAGAATTAACCTGAGTTTCAGTACAAATTAAATTTAAAAAAAATTGCAATAAAAATGTGTTTGTGGTAAAGGCTTGAACCTAGATAAATACTGTGCAAAGTAAGCGTCGTAGTAATATTTCAGATTCGGAAGTGCAAGCCCTCCCTGATCTACATCTTCATATAAAGTGCCAAGTGCTAAACGTGGTTTTTTTTTTTGCCCATAAAAAAGTTGTAAACATGGACTCAACCTGAGAGAAAAACGAGCTTGATAAAGTGCATGGTATTGAAGAAAACAGAAAATTAAACAATGGTAAAATAGACATCTTGATAAGAGCAACACGACCTAAAATGGATAAAGGAAGCATATTCGAACGAATCAATAACCCTTGAACTTTCCTTAAAAGTGAGGTATAATTTAGTTTAAATAAATCTTTGAACAACGCGGAATAGAAAATACCCAGATATCTTTTTGGGTTGAAATTTGCTGAGCCTTGGATATCTGGATGTAGATCAAAAGTAGCTCTCCCACATTGTATAACTTCCGTTTTGGCTCTATTTGTTCGATACCCTCCTAGTGCTTCGAAGTCCTCAAATAGTTTCAAGACTTTGATTTGTACTTCTATTGTGGGCTTAATTAACAGCATAATATCGTCTGCATAGAGTTTTAACGACGGCATAGTCGGGATTGGAGGAAGGATATCTGGGGAGTTCCGTATTGCAATTGCCAGGGGTTCGATAAAAAAAGCGAATAATACTGGAGATAGAGGGCATCCTTGCCTTGTGCCACGCTTAATATTAATGGACACTGCCACGGTCGAATTAATAATTACATTTGCCACTGCATTCTGATACAAATTCTGAATTAAGAGTATAAAAGACGTTGCAATATTAAAAGAATTCAAAATACAAAACAACGTCTTCCAAACCACCAAATCAAAAGCTTTTTCCGCGTCGAGCAATAGAACTAGCGCGGGGATGTTCTGAATTTCAAAATAATCCAAAGCTTCTGCGAGAAAATGGGTGTTGGTAGCTAACTGTCTGCCTGGCAAAAATCCATTTTGGTCGGCGTGTATCAATTTTGCCGCATATTCATTGAACCGGAGAGATAGAAGTTTTGTGACAATTTTGTAAACCGAGTTCAGCAATGTAATTGGGCGATAAGAGTTGGGATCCCTTTTGTTTTTGCCCTTCTTTGGAAAGCTAACAATATTTCCCTGTTTAAAAGATTCTGGAATACCCCCCATCATCTAGCATAGAATTTATCAAGGAGAGCAAGAATTCACCGAAGGCCTTAAAGAAAAATTTATAAAATTCGGCGGGTAAGCCATCTGGACCACATGTTTTGGCATTGGGTATGCTCTCTATCACCTCTTCCAACTCTATTAATGAAAACGAGCGGGCCATAAGATTTTTATCTATATCCATCAACATGGGCAGTGGATTGAAACTTTTTCAACAACAGATCATCGACTGACTGAAGTTGGCCATAAATGGTCTGATAATGTGCAAGCATAATGCTATTAATCTCACCTGGGTCCTCCGTAAAGCCTGCTAAGTATGGGCAATTCAAAGCTTTGATTTGATTCGTAGCTGCTTGTTCCTTGGCCTGCCACGCCAACAGCCTACCAGTAAAGTTGCTCTCCTCATAGAGTTTCTGCTGAAACTGTTGGAAAAAGATCTCGCTTTGAGTGCTATATACAGCGCAAAGCTCACGCTTGGCTTGTTCAAGTTGAACTTTGGTGGTGGAAGAGGGATTCTTTAAAAAAGCTTCATTACAAATATGGATCTTATCTTCAATTTTTAATTTCTTCACCTTAGCATTTTTAGAAGTAACTGCCTCTTTGCTTACTACTAATCCCCGAATAAAGGCTTTTAGTGTGTCCCAAACTATATTGGGTTCTGCGGAATCAATGTTCTGGATTAAAAATTGTCTGATCTCAGTATCCATAAATTTTACCCACTCGGCATCATTCAGATAGAACTTATTAAATACCCAGCGTTGAGGTGTTTTTAAACCAGGGCCCACGTGAATTTCCAGAGATAGCATTGCATGATCCGAAAATCCATTGAAAAAGAAATTTTGTTGAAAAAAATCTAAATTCTGAGAGATCAAAAAAAATCAATGTGTGAGGAAGAGCCAAACCATCCTGATCCACATGTAAATTTCTTTAAAGTCGGAAATGCTGTTCGCCAAGGATCTTGTAGATTTAGCATATCCGAATGATCTTTCAGTGTTTTAAGAGATCTAGGCTTTGTCTGCTTTTTCCCTTGGACTGTGGAATCCAGATGTGGATTCATCAAGATATTAAAATCCCCGCCCACAATCAAATCTCCTACAACCTGATTTAAAGAGAGAAAAAGATCGTCGTATGCTTTGGCGTCATCTTCAACGGGTGCATAGTAGCTTACAAAAGTCAGAGGGCATGGTTTGGATCTAAAAGAGCATGTCACCCTACACCACCTCCCAAATGGATCCTTACCCGAATTAATACACTCTACTTGTAAGCCTTTTTTTATAAATATAGCAGTCCCTCTATGGGATGCAGAGGCAGATGAGAAACCCCTGTAGCTGGCCCAGGTTTTAAACATTAAAAATTCAGAAATGTTTATAGTTGAGATATGAGTTTCTTGTAACAAAATAGTTTCAGGATTTTCTGTTTTTAGCCATGCTTCAATAGCCCGCATTTTTTGCGAGTATTCAGACCGTTAACATTAAACAAAATTATTTTTAGCCTATTAGCCATTTAAACAGGAAACAAAGAAAAGAACAATCTAAAGAACCAATCAATGTAACATTCCAAGAAAAAAAAGGCAAATGTAACATACGAAATAACCAACCAATCATTGAAACTACCGGTTGCATTTTCCCTATTTTGTAGTCCCTCATCCCAACCCCAGAAAAGTAGACTATCCCCCATCCACCACTCCTTCCACTTTCCCCAGCCCCCACTCAATTTGGGTGTCATGTTATTACACCCGGTGAATCTACCCCTTACCCACCCCTCTGCACTGTGATATGTGTTGCTTTTTGCCCTCCAAAATTCAATTTTTCTGACGAACCTTGCAATTGTGATAAAGCCCTCTAAGTTAATCTCCCTAAACCAAAAAAGTAAAGAAAGAAGAAAGGGAAAAGAGGGGAAAAAGACATTTTAAATTTTTCTCCTAAAATAGCAAGGTTTATATCGAATTTACTCCTATTTCCATGTATCCTGCAAAAAAGGGGCAAATATAGAACATTGACGATATCAACCTAACACTATTCTAGTCCCTCGTAATATTCTCCAGAAAACCCTGTGCCTCATCAACATCCGTAAACAAAAAAAACTTTCCCTTCACTAATACTCACAATTTGCATTGTTGTGCAATTGAAGCTTGTGCCCCCTTTGCCTTAAATAACTGCAAAATGTTTACAAATTCCTTCCTGCGGCGGGCAGCAGCGGCAGAAATGTCCGAAAAGATTCTACATTTAGTAGTCTCGTTGATTGGGAACTGTCTCCGCTGAAGAGTCTTTGTAAGAACTGCTTCCTTTATTCAAAAATCTGCAAAGTTGACCAGGATCGTGCGTGGAAGGGTTGAGTTAGGGAAAGGATGAGCTGGGACGCGATGGGCTCTCATAATTGTAAGGTCTCCCTGGAAGTCCGGAATAACTTTTTGTTTAATGAAGGTGTTAACCCAGCTTAAAGTTTGCGACCCTTCTATTCCTTCAGGTACGCCTACTAGGCGAAGGTTAGATTTACGTGAATGGTTTTCCAACTCCTCCAATTTGTATTCCAGCGCCTGTTTGCTTTTAGATCCGACTTTAACCTCTTTTGTCATTTTATATATCTGGTCCTCCAATACGGAGATTCTCTCCCCTGCCTCCTGGAGCTTAACAGGGAGATTGCCCATGATATTTTCCATTTCCTCCAGATGTTGACTCAAGGAGTCCAGTTCCGCCTTCTGATTTTTTTTCATATCTCGGATTTCTTCTAGAATCAAATTTAACATGTCCTTGACACTGATCTGAAAATCACCAGTCAAATCTATGGATCGATTAGGGTCCAGAACAGTATTAACGTTGGGAGTGGATAACATTACAGTTGTGGCCCCTGGGGAAGGCGGGGAAGATCTTGAACCCCCTTCCTGAACTTCTTCCTCCTGATGTACTTGGGCCACAGTTGGTATAGCTAAACCCGCTTTCTTGGTAGAGCTAGCCTGCTTATCAAATCTCTGCTCCAAGCTTAATCCCTTCCTTAACTCCTGGGGATCACCATTAAGATCTTGACTCTGAGAAATAGCTGTAAAGCCCGGATTCCCATCTAGAACACTAGATGGAGCGGAGTTAATTAACCCGGTTGATAGTATAGCGAAAGCAGGATCTAGAGAAATCGTGGGCTCATGAAGCGATTGAGGGGGTTGAGGACTGTCTATATCTTTGATGAGCTTTTTCTGAAAGAGTGGAAATTGCATGGTCGCCCTATTATCACTTTTATCTCTGGATTTTTTCTGTGGACTGCCTTCGCCTTCTGTTTGCAGATTTATCAAAGAGGCTACAGTATTTGTAATATCTGAATTTTTAACAGCACTCTGATCTGACGGGGCTAGCTGTTGCCTATCAACTGCTGAGCTTTCATCCTCTATTTCCCCCTCCGAGGTCTCAGCCGTAGAGTCTGTAAAATGAGAAGGCGGAGGGGGCGAGGCACCTTCTACACCGATTAAGCGGGCTGCCTTTTTAGCCTCTCTTGCTTCCCTAGCAAGAAGTCGATTGGTCTTCGCTTTCGCCAGGCGGGTATTCAGTAACTTCCCCATCTCTAAAAGCTCAGACCCGCAGACTTTATAATGGCCTAAAGTCCGCCTTCAGGAGCAGGGCTATCCTATCTGACGGGACTTCTCTATCCCGCCACACTCTTTTTCGCAGAGACGTCTGCACCGGTGTCGAATTTTGAACCCAGGAGCACCCGTAATAAATGCTGTGTTGTATGTGAATGGGGAATATCGAAGGGGCTACCCCTCGAGAAAAGATAGTGAGATTACTCGAACCTTTTAAGCCTTTAAACCTTCGACCCAGCCAGTGGCCACAACCCGCTTCATTAGCAAGGTAATTCCCTCTGCCGTGCAGCCTCAAGAACCAGCAGAGTGCCCTGAAAACTGCTGAAAGCAACCAGGATCAACCACAGCCAAAATCGCTGCAGCCGCCGTGAAGCGCTGTGTGCGGTGCTCGTCCGGCGAAAGCCTTGCTAATTTCGATCCAGTCACCAAATTGCCACCATGCCAGAACAGAAGGACAGTCAGTTTTCCTTCTTTTAGTGTTTTAGTGTTCCTTCTTTCGCTGGTGCATCAGTGGAACGTCAAACTACCCGCATCTCAGTCAGTCTGCGTTCTCCATTATAGGGGGAGGGGGGTGACGATCACTGGGAACTGGGATAAACTGTCACCACTGCTTACTCCTTCAAATGAACTTACAGCTCCTCACCTCGCCTCCCGGCCCCCCTCACCTCACCTCGCCTCTCTTTTGCCACTATCCATCAACCTCTTCTTTCTCCCACCAGGTTTAAGCACAATATTGTTTGTTGGTCTTAGCCTCCTCCTCCTCTCGCACCACCGCCGGCCGGAAAGAAGGAGCAGAAATCTTGTTTTCAAATCTGCTACAAATGTGCACCGCTGCTGGCCGTGGAACGCAGGAAACACTGCGTCGGATCGGTTCGGCTCTTTCAGACTGTTTCAGCCGTTACCGCGGACGCCAGGGCTGCATCACTATCGCCATTGCCGTCGGGGGGGGGGGCGTGGTCGCGTGCGGCTACACGGAGGTGTGGTACTCCGTCATGCCCAGGCAGCCTACATGGAGGCGTGGTACTCTTAAAGCCATTTTGATGCTTTGGAGCTCGTAATGACATACTCCCTGACGATCTACTCTTTATGGCATTACTGCACTTACGATGTCTGAGAATTGACACTTTAGGGATACATGGCTCTGGTATAGTGCACCTAGCTAGAGGGCTGGCTTAGCCATGCCAGGGCAGTGGATTGTAGGCATGGCACACAGGGATGTATGCCATGTTTACTCTTCACTTTGTTCTGCACCAAAACACACAGCCTGCAATGGTAGTGTGTGTGTGTAAAGGTACATGGTCTCTAAGGGTGGCACAATAAGTGCTGCAGCCCTTAGGGGCCTTTCCTGTTCATAATGCCCAAGGGACTTACATGCGGCCAAAGAGATGTCAATTGGGTTTTGCAACAGTACAGTTTAGGGAAAGAACATAGGCCCTTGGTACCTGGTTTGCTGGAACGCAGGGCGCAATCAGTTAATGTACATCAACATTAGGGAAAAAGTGGTGGGCAACCATGCAGGGTACTTTCCTACACTCACCCACTGAGAGGCTCAAGCACTCACTCATAGACAATGTCAGACACTCATGTACCCACTAATAGACCCACTCAGAGACGTATGTACCCACTCACACATCCACACAGACGGTCTCACAACCTCTTACAGACCCACTCAGATACTCATGCACCCACTCATTTTCCCACTGAGAGGCTCATGCAGATACTCACAAACCCAGTCAGGCACTCATTCACCCATTCACAGACCCACAAAGATACTTATGCACCCACTCACAGACTCACTCAGACAGTCACATACCCTTTATTGTTCCACTCAGTCAGTAAAACATTTACTCACAGACCCACTGAGATACACGCACCCAGTCACAGACCCACTCAGACACTTATGCACCCAGTTCCAGACCCACTCAGCCACTTATGCATGCACTCCTTGTCCTACTCAGACATGCTTGTCCCACGTATACTCTTCAAACACACTGAGGCACTCATGCCCCCACTCAGAAAGTGATATATGTACTCACAGATCCACTGAGAGACTTATTCACCCACTTAGACACACAGTAGACAGTAAAACAAGCATTTACAATGCAATGGTCTCGGCATTGGTAAAGTTAGAGCTATTGGCATTGCTCATGACATTATTTTTGTTTATGTTTTTGTTTTTAAAACATTTAAAGAAACGGCATTGTCATGAGCACTGCCAATAGCTCTAACTTTAACAATGCCGAGACCGTTGCATTGTAAATGCTTGTTTAGGCATAGGGAGATTTAAGTGATTTGCCCAGAATCACTGAATGTTGAGCTGACGCGGAGACTCAAACCTGGTTCTCCAGTTCCAAACTCTGAAGATTTGGCCGTAATACCACATCCAGCCACACAGACTTTCACTGCAGGTCAGCTGAAATACCAGGAGGGGAATAAAAACTGATGCAGCAGTTTGCCCCGAGCCCCACACAGTTTTACCACCCTGTCTACAGTTCTGCAAAACGTCAGATGGGATGATGCTTGGGAGTTGTTGTACTGCATTGAAACACTACGCGATTTCTCGGCTCCCCACTGCGAGTTTCTCCCTCGCCCCACTGTTGGTCTCCCCCGCCCCACTGTTGGTCTCCCCCTGACCCAATGCCCGTCTCTTTCTAAAGCAGGCTTCTCCAATGAGCAGCTCCCCACCTGCCTCTACGTAGCTCTCCTGTGTTCAGCCCGGCATAGTAAATTAGAGGCTTTTGCTTGGCTGAATTAAGATATGTATATCAAAACCGAAACATGAATTTGAGACACAAATGTGTGCATTTGCATGACTCATAAGTCCAGAGCCTAATGTTTAGAGAAAAATATTTTAAATGCTGATAAATCATGCGGAGTGGGAAAGACGTATTGCTAATATGATCACCTGGGTGCCAGGGGAGTATGTATTACCCATGCAGGGGCATTCCAAATTCATAAGGCCTTTTTACATTACAGCCGGCAGTCTTGTCTGATAATCTGGGGTGACCACTGCTGTTAATAATGCATGGGGGGGCCACTAATGTAATCGTGCCTCATGAAGTCACTATTACTACACTAATAATCTTCAATAGTAGCTCGGGATTTGGAAACTTTTTACACAAAATGCAGTGGTGTAAAAAGCCAATATGTCAAATGAAATATGAAAACTTGTTCACAAGCCGCAGTGATGTATTTAAAATGTTACACAGTGCCCTGTGAAATATGCTTTTATGTTTTGCAATGGGCCATTGCTTAATAAAGTTCTAATCACGAAAGAAACAAAGCCTGAATATTCTCAATCCGATAAGCGCTGTTTGTTGGCTGCATACTGCAGAGAAGACCTTTATTAATGGCTCCCTTCTGAATACAGATTTAGTTTTCAGTAAAGCATTGGTTTCTTTTCTGAAATGATTAACTATATATCCAGTAATTAGCTCTTGTTTTACAAAACACACAAAATAAAAAAATCAAATGGCTCACTATTTTGCTCACATTTTCAATGAACATTTCGCCTTTTTAAAAAATAAAACTGCTTAACTGTCCTCAATTAAACTTATAATACATACAAAGCACTTGGCCACCTGCCTTGTGGTTTCACCCAGCTTTAGGCCAGGAGCTTTCTGTCATCACACCATAAACACGCATAAAAGATGTTAATGCCTTCCACTGATCCTCATTTCAGTGACCACCATTCCCCACTAAAGAAAGTGTTAGCAGGGATTTATAAATTAAGCGAGGGACCAGAAAACGAAAAATGCCAAAACATTTCTACAGCACGTTCAAAACGAGCTAAGTAATCTTTCCGACCTTCTGAACATGTTAAATCATTTGGAGAAAAAAAAATTATACCCCGAGGCATCCAGATGACTTGCTCACTTAGTTCAGAAGACAAAAATAACTTTCTGTGACTAATGCAAGCACCAACAGAGCTTACACACATTCACTGTTGCAAAACCCAGTAATTGGGAGGTTTTTTCCTTAGTCAAGATTGGAATACATGCAAACAGTTTATGTAGCAATTTTATGGAACCTTTGCACAACACACATAAATAAAAAATAAAACGGGGGAGAGCAAGGGACTGTGACAAAGATTCATTCAAGAACACACGAGCAGGCCATATGAATCACTCTGCAACTTCCCTAACCCACAAGTCCCACATTTTTCAGCGGCTGGGGCCACCGCAAAACTGCATCTAAAGGCAAAACTCCACCTAAAGGAGCCAGGGGCTCACGAAGTATGCATATATTCCAAAGAGAAACTGCGATTTCGTCACTCGCACTTATAGCTAGATATGTTTTGAACAAGGCGACGTCACACAACTCCGTCCTTCGAAATGAAGGTTAATTATCGTCATCAGTGCTGCACTTTGGAAGAGATGGGTCTCCCTGCAGAGGGTGAACTGGCGGGTGGGCGCAGGTGTCACACCTTGAGGATGCAAGCAAATGCAAACATTGTGAACATCCGGAAAAGGGAGGAGGGGCTAAAGGGGGTCATGTCAGAGGGTGGCAGTGGTGTAGCGAATAGGGCGGTCGAGTGATGAAAATTGGTACATGGGGTGGGTGTAAGGTCACAAAGGGAATGACAGCTGGTTGGGTAGAATGAAAGGTTGCAGGGTGGAGCAGACAAGGAAGAGCAAGGTTATATGGCCAAGAATTCTGGCACACGAAACAGACAGGCATATAGTGCGAATGAAGGGTGGCACAAGTAAGAGACAGGGGTTTCCAGTAGGAATGAAGGCTGGCATAAGCACTATGAGGTGGAGGTACAGCGAGGAGGGTGGTAAAGAAAGAGAATATAAATGGCACAGACTGGAAGGAGGGTGGTGGTGCTGGAAGGAGGGTGGTGGTGCTGGAGTGTGGCTGGCAGTGCGAGCAGAGTGCAATGGGCACGGAAGGTGGTATAGACCGTCAGGAGGATACTACAGGAAGCTGAGGGTGGTAGTATAGGCAGGAAGGTGAACAGTACAGAGATGATGGATGCAGAGGGACACAGAAGCATTGCTTAATAAAGTTCTAATCACGAAAGAAACAAAGCCTGAATATTCTCAATCCGATAAGCGCTGTTTGTTGGCTGCATACTGCAGAGAAGACCTTTATTATTGGCTCCCTTCTGAATACAGAATTAGTTTTCAGTAAAGCATTGGTTTCTTTTCTGAAATGATTAACTATATATCCAGTAATTAGCTCTTGTTTTACACAACACACAAAATAAAATAATCAAATGGCTCACTATTTTGCTCACATTTTCAATGAACATTTCGCCTTTTTTTAAAATAAACCTGCTTAACTGTCCTCAATTAAACTTATAATACATACAAAGCACTTGGCCGCCTGCCTTGTGGTTTCACCCAGCTTTAGGCCAGGAGCTTTCTGTCACCACACCATAAACACGCATAAAAGATGTTAATGCCTTCCACTGATCCTCATTTCAGTGACCACCATTCCCCACTAAAGAAAGTGTTAACAGGGATTTATAAATTAAGCGAGGGTGGTATTATAGGCAGGAAGGTGAACAGTACAGAGATGATGGATGCAGAGGGACACAGAAGCAGGGTGATATGGAAAGGAGGGCTGTATAGACAAGAGTGAGGGTGGTACAAGGAGCAGCACCGTAGGGGTGTTAGACAGGAGGACACGAAGCAATGCGGGTTGTGTGGATCGGGCAGGCAGGAGGGGACAGCAGAAAAACGATGGGTAAGGTGGCGCAAATCAGAGAGTCAGGAAGCAGAAAAGTGGGACAGGCCAAATAGTGAGTAAGGGACAAAGCAGGGTAGTGCGAGGTGGTGGGTAGGAAGGTCCTAAAGGCAGGTAGGAGAGTGCTATACTTGTAACAGAGGTGTAAGGGGATGTTTCAAAGGCCAGGGCGGCATTAACAGCACAGCCCTCCCCCCAGCAACGGGGCTATAGAGATATTTACAGTATTTACAGGGAAGGGGTGGCACAGGCAGTAGAAGAAGTGCAACCAGGGCAAATGGGGGCCCTTGCAAATAAATGCAACCGGGTAAAGGAGAGGCATTGAGTGGGTACCGGGGGGTGGAGGATAAGGGTACACTCAGCGGGGAAGAGAGGGAGACTGTCTCTGATGAGGGTACAGACAGGAGGATGCTAATGTACCGGCATGATGGGGGACGGAGTAAGAAGAGGCCTGACAGGCACAGACAGCGGGACAGCCAGAGATGGGTCGGGTGAGAAGGGCACAGTGAGGACGGGAACAGAGTAAAGAAGAGGGGTGAGAGGCACAGGGCACCCTCAGGGACCCAATCACTCACCACGTAGGAGGACCCGCCCTCCCCGCTGCGGGTCTTGGTCTCTGGGATGGAGAAGTGCATGTCCCCCGTCTCGCGCGCCCCGCTCCTCTCCAGGCACGGCACGCGCCGTCTCGCGCCTGCCCCTCCCACACCTTCCCCTCTCCTGGAACGCGCCGGGCACCCTGGTGCAAACAACTTCTCGCCACTAACTTCCGGTCGCCATCATGGATTGGGAAAGGAGCCCTCAAGGCAGAGGTGGCGCGATCCCACTCAAGGCAGAGGTGGCGCAATCCCAGTGGTAGCGGTTTATGAACGTTAACTGCGCAAGAGATAGTGTTCGCAGCTAAGAATCGGTTCTTGAACATACGGATGTGTTATCTTGCAGGCACATTTTGCCTTTCGGATACAGTTTGTGGTGTTGTATCATAACATTGGGAGGCTATACAATATAAATAACAAATACAGCACCCCTGTACGTCAGTGTTTGGCTCGGGAAAACATTATAAATGTGCGTTGCATGCTAGCCATTGTCGAATCATGCACAATCTCAAGGCCGTATGACTTATCACCGCTTGTACGTTATGCCGCTATGGCCGTGTCCTGACTTTAACATGGCGTCGAGAGAATTTATCCAACCCTAAAGAGCCGATTGAAGTAGATAAACTACTCCTACGCCGCAAATAAGCTAAAGCATGTATAAATAAATATCAAAACATGGCACATTTTGGACAAACAAGCGCGAACAATTGCTCTGGAACCTGGCAGAAAACCCCAGCAACAGCACCGGAAGACACCACCGCCTTTCTCCGAGGCACAGCAGAAATGCCTCGGAGAAAGGGAGCGTCCTTTTCGGATTCGGGGGCGTGTTTTGCTGTTGTCTCCTCCCTGAGACTTTTCGCAAAAAACACGCCCCCCGATCCGAAAAGGAAGGGGCATGATTTGAGTGACGGGACCTCTTCTCCAATGGCTGGCCAGCATTTACTAGGCCAGCCAATGGAGAACAGGGGAGAAGAGGGGCGGGTTCAAGCCCCTCTTCTCCCAAGTCATTATCTCTCGCGAGCGAGACTGCGCAAGCGCAGCCATCGCTAGCCGAGACCTAAAAACTAGTCATTGAGCCATTGTCACATGCATAGAGTCAAACTGAGAGTTATAAATCTTAAATGTGCTTTTGTGCATGGAATTCGTGCTTTTGCTTTGTGGATCTGCAATGGAAGCACGAATCTGAAAAATATATTTGAAAAAAAGATTTAAAATGAAAATTATTTAGTGTTTGGTAATAGGATGGATCTTACAAGAGCCTCTGGGTTTATTGTGTGTAGATGATAACTACACATAAAACAGGATGCAGTCTTTCAAGTTGTTAAGGAATATCCTGTTCACTTTCTCAGAGAAATGCACTCCATCACTTCAATAGAAATGCTCCTTGTCAAAGCGCAAGTTGTTGCAGATGGAGCCAATGTTATGGTCCCTGAGAAATGCAGAAACTTTAATTAGCACGTTTACCCCCTTTGCCTATTTGTGGACAGAATTTATCTGACCATATCCATTTCTGCTTTTGGCAAATGTTAGAGTACACCAAGGCAGTACAGGGTAAAAGTGCACTTAATTGGCCAAACGTATCATTCACTGATTTATCCATTCCTACCCCTGTAAGAGTGTCTAGGTCATTGCCACCACAGTGCACCGTTAGGAGGTCTGGATGTTGGCAATCTGCAAGGCTCTCAACCAAAGGCAGCAATTGGTGCCCACTTTAACCCTCTCTGGCCAATCCAAATTATGTCCACATTACGCAAACCTAAGTCTATGTCAATGCCACTCTTTATATCACACTCTCTGTCCCAAAACACACACCTATGTACTACAATTCACACACTAACCATTTTAAAGGAATGAGCAGTAGCACTCAGAAGAACGCTGCAACTAAATAAGGCAGTTGGTAGAATGAAAGGCTGCTAAAATGGAGGAGCGGACCTGGTTTAACAAAACATATCTGATTGGGGGTGTAAATAATTTGGTATCTAAAAAAGGTATTGATTTAATAGGAAAAGTAAGTAGATCTGTGATTGATTCTTGATACATTTAAGACAAGTTACGCTATTGTGGATATGCTTACATTTTCAAGCAGTCAGCCAAACCTACTATAGTTGAACTTGAAGCTGGTATGCACCTGTAACAAAGGGCTGTAAACCTCTGACTTCCTGTTACAGTACAGTGCTTCACAGGAGGTAAAGCAGTGTGGGGGAGGTATTCCAAATATACTGTAATATGAAACCACAAAGAAGAGTAGTTTAGAGATAGCATGTATTGTGAAGTACTATGTTTCTAAGTCAGTACTGTCATAGGATCTGTAATGTAGTTAAAAATTGACAGCACTATCATTCTCAATGGTTTAATGGACTCCCATATGGATTTGCAACTTTGTCGCAAAGTTACACGGGGAGCCGCGCTGGGCTTCGCGGTGGAGTCGCAAATCTAGACACTACCAGATTGGGCTTGTTATGAGGGTACTAATAAAGGGTTAAAAAAACAAACCAAGGAAAACTGCAGTAACAACAGGAAAGAATGAAGGGAACATTTTGATTTCATAGCTATGTCAGCATCAATGGGAAAAGAGAGAGAAAAATTTCCATTACTGGTTCTTTCTTACAGAGAGTGGTACTTATCATTTTCCGTGAGAAGAAATCTGAAGTGAAAGTGTGTTAAAATTTGAGGATCAACAAAGTGAATTCACAGGGGTGTAAAATAATGGGGACATTGATAAATATAAATGGCAGTTAAATGTGATAAAACTTGAAAATTAGTTACATATCCTGTAAGATACCTTTAAATGGCCTGAAATAATTGATTATATATGAAGTGAAGTGCTTATAGAACTAGTCAACCATTTGAACAGTAACTAATATATACATGTAAACAGTCTGACATATAGGCAGTTGGATAATGAAACAGTCACTAACTAATATAGTTAGTTCCTGAATCATATAGTTGAAATTAGGTGACAGAAAAGGTTTTGCAACCTTAACCGCATCATTTATTTGTAAGGCTCTAGTTCAGCGCTGTAGCTGTGGTAGGATCTGTAAATTATATATAAGCATCCCTGTTTTCCATTTTTACTGATTTTTACAGATAAATACAGAGAGAAAACCATTTATTTTCTTGCCTGTATTTATTTTTAAATGTGTATAAAAACGGAAATTAGGTGCTTTTTGAGTAATTCTAAGTTCACTTTTCCATGACTGCCATGCCAATAAGTGTGTGGATTGATAGGTAAGGGGGGTTGAAAAGGAAGGAATTTGAAAAAAGAGGCTTAAACAACTGTAGATATGCACAACCCCAGATACTGAAATGTGCATATTTTCATTTAGTGCATTGCTTGATCTTCTGCGGGTGTTCATATCACTGGAACCTGGCAGGCTTTCAAGCATGACTGCATATTAATTGGTTAAATAAATGTGGAAATATACCAGTTTCAGCTTTACTATTTTCACAAAACCCATAATATGGATAAATTCAGAAAAAGTTCACAAAAAATAAATATGGATGCATACAGGTGGAAATGAGGTAAAAATAAATACCATAAAACCGGGAGCCCTAATTATATACTAGTACGCGCATTCTATGTCAGATTGTGCAACACAGAGAAGAAGGAATTCAAATATGTGTTATGCCTGCTACTCTAGAACCAGTGTCTGCATTTTACACTGCTATGTTGATCTGCTATTTAGAACACCTTTCAAAGTATTTAGCTTTCATTTAAATAAATGTAAATCACCCCAGAAGTAAGCTGTAGGTACCTAATATCGGCGGAACATACCCAGTTATTCATCCACTCATTTATCCATGCACTCGCTGAGATATCCATTTAGAAAATGACAGAGCCACTAATATACCCAGTGAGACGGCACAGAGGAGCTTAAACACTCACTCACACACACATACAGCTCTTATGTACCCAATAGTAATGATAGTAGTTGCACACACAGTTAATACCCCAATACTAACTAACACAGCCAGCAAGCAAACCATGCAGCTTGTTACATATATATTGAATGCCCCACAGAGTAACTAAAAGACAGGGACATATTTCAACATAATTGTATGAAAGTGCCTCTTTTTGCATGGTTAACCCCCACTTTTGGCCTGATGTGATTTGAACTGTAAGTGCACTGGGTCCCTGCTAACCAGGTTCCCTGTGCCAGATTTCTTTCCAAAACACTGCGTTATGATTGGCACCACTTCAGCTACCACTGTAAGTCCCTAACAAATGGTACCCTTGGTACCTAGGGCATGAGTGATAAAGAGGTTCTTATGGGGCTGCAGCACTGGTTGTGCCACCCCATGCACCCCTCACTAAGGCTATGCACTCTGCCATTGCAGGCTGCATGTCTTGGTGCAGAGAAATCCGAAGAGTCAACATGGAACACAGCCCTGGGTGCCATGCCACCCATCAACTGCATAAGGTAGAGGTAAGTCACCCCATTTCCTATGTTAGGGCATGTCAGCCTGAGCAGATATGCCCTTACAATGTCCAATCTATTCTGAGATGTTGTCAGTGCACAGGGAAGTCATGAGGAGTGCATGGGCTGGATACTTGTCAAAACGAGTTTCCTAACTACATGATGGCTTCACTGACTTCTTAGATATTTGGTACCAAACATCGTGTCTTAACAAATCCTCACTGATGCCTGTGTTGGATTTATTAATAAATTCACACAGTAGACCCTTTTAAAGGGACCCCTGATACATTTCAAGCACTGGTGTGGTCTCTTACTTATTTTTGCCAGTCTGCCACCACCAGACATGTTTCTGACCTCATGGGGTGAGAGCCAGCGCTCTCAGAGGACAGCGGCAAAGCCTGCTCTGGTGGAGGTCCTTCACACCTCTTCAAGGACAAGATGGCCTTCCTGGGCAGGTAGTTTCAAAGGTGATGCAGCCTTTGAAATCCAACCCAGGAACCTCCAGATAGTAGAGGAAGCCAAGTCCCCTTTCTGCTGCACTTTTGAAGGGAGGAAAGGCTAGAAATTAATTAGATGTGGAGGAGGGTCCCCACTTGGACTACACCACCCCTAGGGCAGGCAAGGTGAACCACTCTCCTGAAATTCCACCATCTTGGTATGGTGGAAAAACAACCTATCAGGTCTAGGGTAGTGCCTCTTCAAATTAGGAAGGGGTCACTAGAGGGTGTAGACACTCTAAAGGTAGGTAGCCAATTGGCTACTGCCAGTTTCCCCTTGTAACGCCCCTAAAGTCAGCATTTAGGTGGCACCCCCAAGATCTAAACATGATTCAACAGACAAGAGAAGACCAGGACAAAGAACAACTGCTGCATGAGAACTGAAACCATGCTGCAGAAGACAAAGGCACGAAACCCTGCCTGTTCCCCCATGGACTTGACAATCGCTGCCCGCTGTGTTGTCCAGAGCTTGAAAGGAATCCGAGAACCCCAGAGCACATCCAGCCTTCAAGAAATTGCCAAGAAGCTCCCTTAAATTGTAGATTTGACTCCCCTGCACTTCGCAGTCACCGATTTCTCAACTTACTGCTGCACAATTACCTCAATTCAGCACTGAAGCAAGAAAAGGTACAGCAGCTTCAGAGGGTTGGATCGATCGCCTCACCAAGTTTGGAGACACCTGGGACTACTGGAACGATGGCGTACAAATACCCGTGGTACCAGAGCCACAATGGAAAATTCCAAGAAGAAGAGCCCACACTGGACTCCCAAAGCACCTGAGGCAAGCCCTCATCGAGGACATCGAGAAGCCTTGGGCCTACTTCTTGAGTGCTTTGGCTGTCCCGAGATTGCCTCTCCAAATTGCCTGCTCCAGACCACGAGAACATCAATAGGCACGACGACTGGATGACCTGTTCACTCTGGACCCGGCCCCAGCACTGACCAATCAGCTGTGCTTGCATGGTTCCCAAGCCCTTACGACCCCCTCTCTCGAAGGAGCCCCTTCGGACTTACCTGTAAGTCTTCCTGTGAAGTGTACTTTCAAGTGGCCCCCTTTGTCTTTCCGCACCAGCTTCCAAGACCCTCAGCACTCTGCTCTCTACTCTTGACTGATCCAGGACGCTCCTGAACTTCTCCTGCTGGGACTTTACACCTGGTCCAGACATCAACCTAAAATGAGAAGGTGAACTTTGTGAAAGCAATGCATTTTTCTGCTTTTTCCCCATTGTTTCCTGCGGTGCGTAATTGTGCACGAAAGCAATATATTTCCCGAAATTTGTAAAATCGTAACTCTGAAAGTACTTACCTTAGAACTGTGTTCTTGGTCTGAAAAATAATATAAAAATCGATATCATTTTCATAAATTGGTCTCAGATTTATTCTTGAGTGTGTGTCTCATTTATTGCCTCTGTGAGTACAACAAATGCTTAGCATCAAACTCTGATAAGCGCAACTGCTTGCCCACTCTAGCACAAAAACAACATTATAATTAGCTGCTTTTACCTCTGTGTACCATTTGGGGATGTGTTGGACTCTCTGCACAGTGTACTTCATTTTAGTATGCTACATAGAGAGCTAGCTTCCTACAATACTTATTTACAAATCCAATGGCACAGCCACATAGGCACTAAGACACTCATTCAGATATGTCCTGAAGAACTGAAAGTAACAAGTTATCCATCCAGACAAGTAGGCCTTTAAATATGTCTCAGGACTGCTGCAATAGAGCGTGTACATGCAGTTTTCCTGTTAGGCTGAGTTGACCTTTAAAACATGTTGCTTAGCCTTAAACTCCTTTTCTGTTACAAAATATAAGTCACTCCTCAGATAGGCTGTAGGTAGGCCAGAGGGCAGGGAGCTTTGACCTTAAAATATAAGACATGTAGTTTCAAATTTGATTGAGTTACATGTGCACTTGCAGACCCATATCTCTAGTTATAGATCCAGTCTACTACCATTGCTAGAACTCACATACCTATGCATAAAAGGATGGAGCCACTAATACACCTAGTCACAGAGTGGCAGAGCTACTCAAAAATTCACACACATACAGATATTATGTATCCAGCAGTAATGAAGGCAGTTGCAGACACAGTTAAATGCCCCAATACTCACTAACACAGCCAGCAAGCAATCCATGCACCTCCTTACATACAGATCGAGAGTCTCATAGATTAACTAAGAGAATCAGACATATATCAACATTCTTACCACTACATATATCAACATACCTACCCCTATATCACACCTTAGTCACAAGCACCTCAGGGGGTCAGCTGCCTGAAGTCCTGTCACAACCAATTTCACGTGCTCTTCTGGTTCAGAGTTCACTCACAACATCCCACGTGACCACCCCACAGGTCACAAGTCTAAGTGGGTGTCATCCCCATGTGACCACCCCACAGTCACCTGACTAAGGTGATGTCACACCCCTGTGACTGATCACATGACTACGGTGATTTTGCACACCACGTGACCATCCCACAGGTCACATGGCTAAGGTGATGTCACACCCCATGTGACCAACCCACAGGTTGGTCACATGGGGTGTGACATCACCTTAGCCACAGACAGATGGATTGAAATAGACCTTACTTTGAGAGGTAGGAAGACCAAATACCCAATATATGGGAAATATTAGACAATACGTAAAGGGAATAGCGATTATAGGCAAGATTCATGCATCGTAACTTTAATATTTGCCCACATTCTTTAATGATTACAGCAATACGTAAGGATAACTTTTCTTCTGAAAGTACAGATAACCAGGGCTATTAAGAACGCATTTATGCTTCACGGTAAGATATATACAAAAGTCTAATAAGGGACTAAGGAAAATGTGTTCATGAATACACTAATAGAATAATGACAAGTGCACTAGGTGCAAAAGCGATTAGAAATGCTCCCTTCTTGACTATAAAATAGTTCCACTTTTCCTTCATGAAATACAACAATAACTTACTAACACACTTTAGTAAGGACAGGGGCAAATATCAACCTGTAGGTACAAAATGTAATTTCGCAATTGATTGTATACCGGGAGTCTAAAAATATTAAATCACCATAATCAACATAGAGAAACCGGCATATCCAGAATAAGTTACTTAACTACAAAAGCACTTGCACTTTAATGGTCATCAACCAATCAATCAATCAGGGTACTTGTAAAGCGCGCTACTTACCCGTGAGGGTCTCAAGGCGCTGAGGGGTGGAGGGGGTGCCGCTACTGCTCGAAGAGCCAGGTCTTGAGGAGTCTTCTGAAGGCGAGTAGGTCTTGGGTCTGTCGTAGGTGGGTTGGGAGGGTGTTCCAGGTTTTGGCGGCAGGGTAAGAGAAGGATCTGCCGCCGCCGGTCGTACGTTGGATGCGAGGGACATCTGCGAGGGCGAGGTTGGCGGAGCGGAGCTGGCGGGTGGGGGTGTAGAAGCTGAGTCTGCTGTTCAGGTAGGCTGGTCCGGCGTTGTGGAGTGCTTTGTGTGCGTGGGTGAGGAGCTTGAAGGTGATCCTCTTGTCAATGGGGAGCCAGTGCAGGTCTCTCAGGACGGGGGTGATGTGGCTGCGGCGGGGGGCGTTGACGATCAGTCGGGCGGAGGCATTTTGGATGCGTTGTAGTCGCCGTTGGTGTTTGGCTAGGATTCCTGTGTAGAGTGCGTTGCCGTAGTCCAGTCTGCTGCTGATGAGGGCCTGTGTCACTGTTCTTCTTGTTTCATCGGGATCCATTTGTAGATCTGGCGGAGCATGCGTAGGGTGTTGTAGCAGGAGGGGAGACGGCGTTGACTTGCTTGGACATGGAGAGGGAGGAGTCGAGGATGAATCCTAGGTTGCGTGCATGGTCGGTTGGTGTCGGTGCTGTCCCCAGAGCGGTCGGCCACCAGGAGTCATCCCAGGCTGAGGGGGTGGGTCCGAGGATGAGGACCTCCGTCTTGTCCGAGTTCAGTTTCAGACGGTTGCTCCTCATCCAGTCGGCGATGGCCTTCATGCCCTCGTGAATGTTGGTTTTGGCGGTGTGAGGGTCCTTGGTGAGGGAGAGGTTGAGCTGGGTGTCGTCGGCATAGGAGATGATGTTGAGGTTGTGGTGGCGGGCCACTTGTGATAATTGGTGTAGGGTCGAACTATAATAATACAAAATACCATTCAGTAACAACCAAAAATATTATATCAAATTGTTCTAATGATATATTTTTCTTGTATATTCCGTCATATGGCAATCGTTTTCCTCTACTATCTGACTTATGATCTACACATGTAGGTATATATCTTACATTTCTGCTGTATCTACGATGATATATTTTTTTTAAACGATTGAGCTTATGAAAATGACGCCTCTTGATGATCTATGTGCACAAAATGAATACTCGTATGCTATTGCTTGTTATGGCTACACATGTTTCTTCCTTATCTTTTCCTGTATTCTTTTTTTGTCTCCTTTTCTCAAACGTTTTCCTTTCTCCTTTTGTTTATCTTGGCATTTTCATGACACCGGTGTATATTGGTTTTGGGGGGATTTTCTATTCCGCTATTCCGTTATTTGGTTTTGTTGTAATGCTACTTTGAATACTTTCAGTCTTGAGAAAGCCACGGCTTGTGGGCCACATGGGGCCAAACATGTTTTGGCTGACCTGTTGAGAAGTAGTTCTCCATTATCACATATTAATTTACATATGCATAAAAAAGACTAAACAACGTGAGGATCTTTCATCCTTCTTCTCAACTAAGACTGAAAATTTAAAGACAGTCCTACATAACGATCTATTATCACATACTGGCCCACAAAGGAGTGGTGCACCGACCACACCTAGTATCTCGATAATATGCCCTCCAAAGCTCTTACTCAAAAACAAGGCCTTCTGGACCGACTTCAGCTTCTACAATGAAGAAACTATTTTAAAAATGATCACAGCACTGAACCCTTCCAATCACTTCACAGACCCTCTCCCAGCAACCCATTTAAAAACCTTCACTCCACTGCTATTGCCCCTATGGACCAGTATTATAAACACTTCTCTTTCACAAGGAATCATCCCAGACATCCTCAAAGTTGGTCAGATATCCCCCATCCTAAAGAAAACATCAGCGGATCCATCTGACCTGAATAACTATCGCCCAATTTCCAACATCTCGACCCTCGCCAAACTGCTAGAAAAATGTGTCCACGTGCAGCTTAGTAATCACATAGATCACTTCAACCTGCTAGATCAATTCCAATCAGGCTTTCGATCAGGACACAGCACAGAATCAGCCATGACCCATATAATTGATGACGCACTACAAATTTTGGATCAAAACAAGGGATGCCTGCTAGTCTTGCTTGACTTATCCTCAGCCTTCGACACAGTCAAACATGACAATCTTCTAGACCTCCTGAAACACACAATGGGACTATCTGGTACTGTGTTAAACTGGTTCAAGTCCTTCCTCCAAAACAGAACACAAAGATTCAAGATTAACCAATCATTATCCAACCCCTCCCCGGTCACTCTGGGAGTACCCCAGGGTTCATCCCTCTCCCCGACTCTCTTCAATATGTTTATGGAACCTCTCACTGAGCTACTCAATTAATCAAACATCCAATATCACATGTATGCCGACGACACACAACTCTACATTAAGGTCCACTCACTTGATGACATCAAGTCCCTTAACTCAACACTCCATAAAACACAGATCTGCTTGGCAGAAAATCATCTAAAACTAAACAGTCTAAAAACTGAATTTCTCCTAATCGCCACACCCAACCAAACAACCACCATCCTTGAATGGATGAAGAACATTACAGCACTCAATGGTCAACCTATCATCATTGACTCAGCTAAATCACTGGGAATAACCTTGGACAGTAAGTTAAATATGCAGAAGCACATCAGCGCTGCATCCAAAGGAGCTAATTTCCAGATTAACACCTTGAGAAAACTGAAACCCTTCATACCGGCCAGAGACTTTAAACAGGCAGTTCAATCTCTAGTAATTCCCAAAGTGGATTATGGAAGTATTGCTCTCTGCGGCCTACCCAGATCAACAACCGCTCCTTTAAGAGCCACAATCAATACAGCTGCTAGGCTCATCACAGGCTCCAAAAGAAACAGCCACATCTCCCCTGACCTTCGTGCCCTCATCTGGCTTCCTTTTGAGGCCAGAATTCATTTGAAAATTGCCTGTATGACACATAAGGATTTACATCACAAAACACCAAGATACCTAGCGGAGAAATTGGTACTATCGGGTAACAGATCCACTAGGAGCTCCAACAATCTTCTGCTTAAACCACAACGGTTCTCCAAGCAGAAAACATACTATCGCTCCTTCTCAGGAATGGCGCCCAGGATTTGGAATGCCTTGCCCCAAGAAACGAGACTTAATTCATCCGCAGCTTTTTTTTAAAAAGAAGTGAAATCTATTCTTCTAGCCAAATTCACGTGACTCTTTGATACTCCCTTGTAAACACGTGCTACTCGTGTATGCTCATCTTTATTGTATTCACCTATTTCACGATACTTATATGTTTTCTATGTTGTTATCTCTGTACTGTAATGCGCTCTGATACCTGCAAGGGTCTTGTTCGCGCTATACAAAACTGCTAAAATAAAAAATAAAATAAAATAAATAAACGTCAAATTTGTATGACAATCTTTGGAATACCCTACAATCGAGAATTTAGTTTACTAAGTACATTTACATGATACTACCTGTGACTCTGGATAATTCGTATCACTTTAAAAAATAAATGGGTCAGTGGTTCTTCCCATTTCTTAGAGCAACTGGAAACAGACAAACCTACTCAATATTAAAGGCAAGGTACAAACTGGACCCAAATACCCCTCGAGCATTTTTGCAAGTATGATATCTATGTAGTGCATACATATGGCTAAATATACATTTTTCCCAACAACCGGCACTCATTTGTGGGGACTGGCACTTATTTTTCCTGATCACACACTTACTGAGACAAAGAGGAAGAAAAACACACAATCGGTAAAGAATGAGAAAGAGATAGATGGAAAAACCATCACAAATGGAGATAATAGGAACCTGCAAGATGTAGACGAAGGGAAGGGAGTGTCTGGTAGTTAATCAAAGAGCCTTGAGGGGGATTGAAGACTACACAGCCTTGGTGTTGGGTGCCAATATTGAATAGCTCCAGATCCAGGCTTCTGAGCAGAGCCTTAGGCACCGGCAATCATTCTTTTACAAATTAAGCACTGTTTTAATGCATAATACCCAATTGTGATTTCTTTTAGTATGTTGATGGAAATTACTGTAGCTCATTGGCAGTTCGTTATGTCATTTATATATATATTTATACTGCATTACGATGTAGAAAGCCAATGTTTACCTCAAACATTCTCAAGTTAATTGAGTGGGGATTTTACCTGTGCTTGTATTCTTACTGATCGTAAGACTGTTACCAAATGTAGGCACTCAAAATGGGAAACCGTCTTTACTCCGACGTTTTTACTTCGTAGTACATTTTCCACACCTTTTTTACATTGTAAAGACTGTTGGCACAAGTCTTTACAACGCAAGACAAAACCACGCAGTTGAGGATAATTAGAAACGGGGCCTTGGGGGTCTCCTCCAACAAATATAACATTTTCAAATACTACTAAATGTGTAAACGAAAAAATGCAATTAAAAAATGTATTAAGTGTTAATGTATACATTTTGAACAGTAGGTGGCAGTGTTACACTGTGATAGAATTGTTCAGAGGCAGTAAGCGTGGTAAAAATATGCATGGTAGTTGGATGCGTGTTGAAGGTGTTTCTAGTGTGAATGAATGTAAATGTGTGGTAGTGGTATGCGTTGTGAAATGTGCAATGTAAAGACGTGTGTGGTGAAGGCCGGAGTGGTAATGTCATACAACCCTCAACATATGCCTTCGTAGTAGCCCATGATTTCTGGCTCTTCTGTATTCAAAGGAGTTTCTCACAGGAGCCAGGACCCAGGACCCCAATTTAAAATGGTTAATATGTCAAATGTTGGCTTGTTACTCTTATGCTGCTAACAAAACTCACAGTTTAAAGTGTGGTGCACATCAGTCCTCTCAAGGGGAAATGTGTATGGAAAACAATTTTGCTGACCAAAGTTCCATAAAGCCCACTTTACCACCGGCACAGAAGACACTGTTTATGTTTCTCAGACTGTTGAGTCTCTTATGCCTATGTTAGAAGTAGTGTCTGGTTTCCAGGAATGTACCCTTGAGGCACAGAAGCTGGCTTGAATGAAATAGCACTGTTAGAGGGCCTGTCCCATTTGGAATGTGGACGGACAGCACTGTGAGAGTGGTTGCCCTGAAATTTCTCCTCCCCTATGTTGCCCAACTGTACCACGCTATAGCCCAAGTTAGCAGAGATGACATGATCTGTGCCAAAAGTACTCATTAGTTTGCTTCAGTTTTTCCCTTCTGTTGCCCAACAGTCTCACGACTCATCAGCCACCTGCCAAGCCCAAAACATACAGAATCGAATGCAAACCACCTATGCTGCTTACCCACCTCCATGAGGCAACTTTGTACACATCCAGATGAACATTATCCAAATGCCTGAATGTTGTTCGTATTCATCCATCATGGTCCTTGTCTGTATGTAACGCTACCATTTTCCAATTAGAACCGATTATAACTAGGGACTGTGTGAAATTTGCATACTTCGCTTTGAGCAATTTACATATAATTGGCAAATGCTAATCCTTCATTTTGTGCCATATTTTAGCATAAAATGCATCCTTGCAGCAATTTTTGAGCTGAGGATTCATTTAAACAGGAGCACCACGAGCAATAGCCACTCACCTTCTATTGGTCCTGTGGATTCGCAGTAAATTGTTACCATGAATTGCATGTTACACAAATAGTGCGGAATTGGCGTGATGGCGTAATTTTGAAACTTTTGTGCAAAAACGTAACATAAAATTCCTGAAACTACACAAATTACACCATTGTTATTAGAAATTTTGCCTGGACTAAATATAACTAACAAAACACCACAAAATGAATACTTGCTTTTCAGTAATAACTGGAAGACACTGGGTTTTCCTGTACATGAATTGTTTCAGTACCCTCTGGTTTCAAAGCTAGAGCCTACATAGAAGCACTTTTCTATGCCAGCCGTCCCTTCTGTCACTCAATATGCCCTTTTGACCATTTAAGTCCTATGGACATCCTGGGCCTACTTCTACTCTTGTTTTGGGAGTATGGCTTCACCTCACTGCAAATTTCTGAGTAGGGGTCAACAGGTTTGGAGCTGAACTATTATCAGATTCTCATTTAGAGTAAGATGTACCACTATCATGTCATCCTCCTTCACTGAAATCAGGTATCAGGTAAAGATCCATGTGCTAGTTTTGCTGAAACTATGCTTCACACAGAGCATACATTAAATCAGAAAATCTGTGGGTTTGCACATCAGTGTATGATCAGTCAGTCTTTTTCTTTGAAGAATAGAGCTGAAGAAAGATGTCTTAAATGCTTAGCATTAACCTTTTATCTGCTGCATTCAAATCTTAAAGTGTTATAAACATATTGCCACCCATGCTTATAATGGATATAAGGTATGACTACCCTGTTGCACAGTTGAGTTTGAGTAGCTGCAAATCAAACAGGCGGGGAGATAAGGGGAAAAAAGGGTATTTGTAGGAACAAATTAAAGGGAAAGGTACAGCTAAAGGAATTAGGCACAATAAAGAAGGAAGGAAGAATTTTAAATTGGAAGAATGATGGAATGAAATAAAAGTCTCATTCTTTATAAGAACTGCAAAACCACCATTCCTATGATTTTGTAACAGAGGAAAGAGGAAAGAGAGTTAAAACTTATTAACACTGATTTCTATTTTTTTTTAAACATTGGGAAACACTGAAAAAACACCGGAATTTGCAACAAAAAGAAACTAAAAGCAGGAAATTCTACATGTAGGTATCGGGACAGATTAATGCCATCTTTGCTTCCATGCGACACGATTATAGTGCAAAAAAGGTTAACGAGGGACTTCATTCCTAGATTTGGGAGATTCCCACTTTGAAAAAGAAGTGATAGGGACACTTACATTGTGTCGATTGTAGTGCAGGAACTGTGTAAGACTTTCCGGACCGAATTGAATTTTCATTGTTTTTACCAACTGGAGTTTTTTGAAGAACTAGAGTGTTTCAACTCCACTATGAAACACAAAATAGCTAGAGGCATCTCAGCCGGCCCAAATTCTTTCCCTTTGAAGTCTGATCTACCAGAACCATCCTTATCCAAAAGACCAATCTAAGTGCATACAAGATTGTCACGGACCAACCTATGCTGCTCCTGTCAAATCCCCATGTCCCCAAAATAAGGGTTCATGTACGAGTCTACCCACGCTGGAGACAGCCTTTATAACAAAACTATTTCAACGCATGCCATTACATCACATGTCATTGCAACGCAAAAGGTGTGCAGCAGTGGGCAGAAGGTGTTGGATTTAACTCAAACGCCTTCCCTACTGTTGCACACACTGGAGTTGGAATAGAAAATTCATCTATTCGTGCCATGGAATATCAGCCTGGTTGCATGACAGCCAGTCAGCTTGCTTCTCGAATGCATTACGCTCCAGCATCCAACCTTATCTGATTGGGTCAGGAAGGAGCTTTAGCTGCCAACTTTCTCGGCCTTGCCTTTGCCAGGACTCAAACCTTCCTCCTCCCCACAGATACTACCTGTTGGCCAAGGAAGTTGAAAGACTCCCAACTACGTGATCCCTTGATGAGTTTGCTGCAAGTCTCATCTTTGCTGCAAGCCTTATTGTCTGGCTTACGGTGTGTTCCTGTGCAGAGGGGCAGGTGGTGGGTACCCGGAAACAACAGTGCCCTGTCTGCCACCCACCCTTGAGATCAATGATTCTTGTACAGTGAGAGTAGTTCTTTGAACCTTTAAGAGCAAAATACACAGAGCCTCAATCTTTCTTCTTTCTGGTTTTGTATCTACCTCTCCACTGACACTTGAGTGGGTGTGCCACTGGTCCCCATTCCATTTGACAAAGACAAAGTATGTCTTGAATTGCATATATGCGCGCAGTTCCTCAAATGATGTGAAAATTCATATCTCCATATCCCTACCTAGCATACCATATCCCCTGTTATTCCCCAAGCTGAAACTGCTCTTCAAATTGCTTGTGAAACTTGAAATGCCAGCCTCTGTGTGTGCCAGAGTGAATGTGGTGTGTTTCTTGGGTCATGATCTGCCTCTGAGATTGAGCCTTATCATTTTGAACTTTATTCCTATCGCTGCACTTTAGAGCAACCGGGTACGAATTGTGTCTATGGCAACTGAACCCTTGTGAAGCTATTCAAGGGATAGACCAATTTCTGATATCCTGCTTACATCATCCCAGCCAGATGGCATGTTCCTGCTAAGCCCCCTCATTTGAAAAGACTTTCTAAAGAAATATCTGAAAATTGCCTATTTTTTCCATATATAAAGCATATGATTGACAATCGATGACGTTTAAACTGCAGTTAAGGTTTTAGAGGAAGTTGCCTAAGCCACCACCATAGCATTAAGGTAAATATCCAATCAGATAGAAACCTAAAGGACTCTTCATTTGCCAAACTAAATGGCTCTTGATTTTGGACTAGCAGTCAAGGGTGGCGTATGTGCCATAGTGGGATCTGAATACTGCTCACTCGTACCTAATGCAATGCATGACCAGATTCAACACATCAGTAAAAGTGTTAAGGAATCATACAAAATCAAAGATAGGTTTAGTTTTGATGGGTGGAGTCTCGGTCTTGGCTAAAGTACATATTGGAGGATCTAGGAATAAAGATGATTTTGGCAGATTTTTTTTTACTTATCTTGCTTTACATATATTCATCAGGGTTGGGGGGCATGGCTGAAATGAAGATGTCTGCAATTGCCTGATCAAATAGCTCCCAATGCTTCCAGTCCTACAAGTCCATTATCCTGGGGTTAACAATACTGTACTGTGCCTAAAGACCTCAGTATGAACAAGTATGTTGCAAAGAATGTGTCTATGTCACTTTCCTGCCCCAGACGCCGATTGATACAGGTCTAACAGACATGGGAGACGTCCGCGCTGACTGCAACAAGGCACTGAATGTGTGGCGAGGATCTCTTCATTCGGCCGACTGATGAGCATGACGGGACCTAGGTGGACCTGGTCACCTTATACCAAGTCCCTCCTCCCTCATTCCTGTGAGCTCCTCGCAGGTGGAATCCCCTGATGGTGATGGCTTTCTGTGAGTGCGTGGATGGATCGCACCTGTGGGACAGCGGCTGCTGGATGGTGCTTCTGGACTCCTGAGGATTGTCGTGATGAGATCGACTGCCATCACACGGAGGGAGTAGGTGACCCCCAAGACAAATGGGGCTGCGCAACAAGAGAGGGGGGCAGGGATCTCACAGCCCCTCCCTATCTTCCTGTTCAGTAGCTGGTCAATTTAAATTTACAGTGCGTCATCAGTCATTATACATTTAGTGTGTCATCAGAATGAAAAAGTGGCGGACTTAATGCACCTTATGACATTTTGAAGAACGCAGGGCTTCCTACGGGTAAGTGTTGGCCAGGACAGTGACACCCCTCACTCTGTAGTATGACGCAGCATGGTGTCTAAGTTAGGGAACCGTCCAGGCCACCGACAACTGGTGTCCCTGAGGTGAATACTGGCTGGATGGCCTAATGGTCCCGCCACACTGCAGCAGGTTGTGGCGTCCCGATGATTTTAAATCATGCTACCCAAAGAGATGAAAACATGAAGCCCTAGCAGCTATCTGAGCTCGGAAAGTAGAAAACCATGGGGGCATATTATCAAGCCAGGCGATAAAATTGTCGCCAATTTAGCGGCAGAAAACTGCCGTTAAAGCGGCGATAATGGGCTTGACAATATGCTCTTTGGAATTCCAAATGAAGCTCAGGTTAGATGTCCTTCACATCTAACATGGGCTTCAATTGGAATTCCATAGAGCATATTATCAAGCCCATTATCGCCGTTTTAGCGGCAGTTTTCTGCCGCTAAAGCGGCGATAATTTTATCGCCTGGCTTGATAATATGCCCCTATGAGAGGTACTGGCACTAGGGATTACCCTATGGGTAAGGGTGTTGATCAATCATGTCCACGTGCAGTGGATCGATGCTCTGTACCTGAGTATACTGAAAGTTTGGATACAATATTACATGCCATTCTATACATGAGAACAGCATTTCAGACAATGATTTATTCAGTCGCCTTAGATGGTGGACTGATATGTCAAGGCCAAAGGAAATTATCTGACAGAGTGGGGGTAAACAAATGCTCACTGGCCACAAGGCACTCTACAAATAGGCCTGGGCAGATTTCCGAGGGTTCCGCTAAGCGGAACTCCCTGAAGTGGCAGAAAAACTCCATCCAACTACACGAAGTTCCACAAGCGGCGAGGTGCTTTAAATCGAGCCATTCGCACAGATTTTTAGTGCTGGATGTTTGTCCCATGCTGGAAAATCAGCCTGAGTGGCACCATGCACAGTGTAAGAGGGCATTGCTTCTTTCTGCCGCTCGAGTACATTTTCTACTCGAATGGCAGCTTCCTCAACGCGAACGGATGGTTTCTGAACACAAGCGGTCGCAACTATCTACGACTGCCTGTGTTGAGAAATCTCGCCATGAGGTGGTCTAGAGGTGGATTATCCTCACTAACCCTCACCAACTTAATGTTAGCGTGTGCAAGTATGGAAAAAAATGCGGAGCAGAGTTTTTCACAACTCCCAGCAGGAGAGGATACATGGAGGCTTTGTATGCTAACCCCCCCACAAACATCTTAATACCATATGGACATGCTGTTATTATTATATCCTTGGTTTTGTTGGATTGCAGAAATATTGTTGTCCTTACTGATGGTGGAGAGTTGGGGTTAGAAAGTGATAGCTTCAATATTGGTTTTCAATTTCACTGGGGGACACGAGGGGCATGACATTAGACCAATACACAGCTGGCAGGGTATCCTGTGAATGATTTTGACCCTAATCATGAAGCAGATGACAAATGCAGACTCCTTTCCTCCGGAGGTACTGGGTACAGTAACCACTAATAACACTTGATGTACCTACCAAAGGTCTACAAAATATAATTTATTACTTCAAATGTTGGACTGTGAGGGTCTGTGGTCCCCTGCCAAGAGACCAAGAGTATATGTGTTCCAAAAGGACAGGAAGACACACTTTGTCTGTCTTCAGGAAACACATCCCGTACAAAGAGAAATTGAGAAAATGCAGAAGAAATGGCAGGGTCAGATTTTTAGCACCTCTTTTTCTGTGTGTGCTAGGGACACCCTCATAACCCCAGGGGTTTCCTACAAAATGGACACAAAACATGTTGACACAGACGGGAGACTTACAGTAGTGTGCAAAGATTAGAAGGGGAGTCGTTGACTATAGCGAGTGTCTGTGTCCCTAACATTCATCAGGTCAGTTTTTTTAAAATCTCTCACTCCTGACTTTGTTGAAAATCAATGCTCACCTGGGCTTTGGGGTGAAGGCTATATTTGTATACATGATATCCAAATGGCAAGGCCCATTCCCTCACTGCAGGGGACTCAAAGTAGTGTTGCTGGGATATGAATTTACCTTAAATTAATAAAAAACAACAGGCAATTGGCAAAACAAAAACATGTTGGTTTAATTAAACTCTGCAGCCGTAAGAGCCTGGCCAGAATGCGTCTGCTTCAAATCTCTTGATAAACAAAGTTTTGGCCATCAATTTATACAGTTCATGAGGCACAATAAAATGTTCTCTACATTCCAAAAGAGCATCTTAGTCATAAATCAATCACATGTGCGCATCTGATAAGGACAGAGATGACTCTTGACCTCAGGGAGAGCTAATGTGGCCCTGTGTGTATGTGTCCAGATGTCCGGTGTGAGAAACGAGTGACTGCTACATGTGATGTGCATGTTGTGTCCTGATTAGTTAAGTGTACCTATCTACATGTGCCATCTAGCTTTGTGGTATTTCTGGGAAATGCAAGCCTTTGGCCACATGGGTTTAATTGGGGCGAATTACCTTTGACTTGTTTGTGGTGCAACTATCTATCTGTTGAATCAATCAGTGGTTTCTCTGGGTGTGTGTTTGTCTGTAATTTATGCGGGACCCCACCTGTGCCTTGCTGCTTGATAAGTGTGGGGATAGGTCGCAAGACCTGTTTGTCTGACCACATATCTCTGACACGGGGTTGATGGGGAGGTCACCTTGGGTAAATATGACCCCAATGATGTGAGTTCATTGGAAGTCCTAAGAATAATATGGTAGCCACTGGTATCATTTTTATCGGCATTAACAACAATGTGCATACAGTTGTCATCTTGCACATTGACATTGTTCTTACTAGTGTTGTCAAAGGTATGTTTGCTTTGGTCTAAATTGACATTGTTCTTATTGGGAACAATAATATTATCGTACAAGCATGGATCATGACATACAATGGTATCATTATTCCTGATTTCGGTGCTGCTGTGCAGGCACAAGTTACAGTGTACATTGGCATTGCATTGACGAGCATGTGGTCACAGGCTGTGGCATACATTCACATTGCATTTGCTGATATTGCTGTTGTTAGGCCTGCGTATATCATGACTTTCATTGACATCGTATTCACCCATCCCAACATTCACCCTCTAGTTGAGTCATCAACGACTCTATTCTCCTCGTATATCGTAACAGTTATGTTATTTGAAAGTCTTTGCGGGGGTGTAGTGTTGGTTGTTTTTTTGCATACTACCCAATTTGAGGACTGCTTATTAACAGCACAAAACCATCACTTGTAGGAAACCATATAACATAAGTACAGCAGGGAGAATAGGCATCACAGATCTCAGTAGCTTGGACACCCATTCAGGATTCAAAAAAACATACTGCTCCGTGGCTCCTCCCTCCTTCTTCATATCGGCTTGTTGATTATGCAGATCTTGATGGCATGAGCTAATGTCCCATTGTTCATATCATTTTCAGGGACAAAATTACAACAGGAAGCCCCAATCTTGGTGCACATCCCACACTCCATCGTGGTCATCAAGTCCGACATGTACTGATGTTGCATCACCATAAGGCGGATTGCTTGCAGTCCTTCCTTGATAGCGTTTAGGCCAAGCTCAGTATTCTTTATCATTTGCATCTGCTCCCATCTGGTATTTGTAACCAGCGGGCATTTGCTTTTGTTTGTATGGTGAAGAAGGGTATTGCCCCTCTGGTGCTTACTTGAGTTTCTGTGAACAGTCTGAATTCTTCTGGAATGTCCTTGTACTGAGCCAGGACAAAATGAGCAGAAGTTCTTCTCCTTCGAACCTGATGCAACAGAGTTTTTTTTTTCTATAACGGATATTGAGACAACTTGGATAGATCTTTTCCAGGGAGGACCAGGGTTAGGGTGTGTATGGTCATGAAGGCACAGAGGCTCCACCATCCAGGGATGAGGTGGTTGTAGAGAAGGTCACCGCATTGCCAGTAGGTATCCGTCAGCTTAGAGGTGCCCCATTGCAGTTCCAGTATGTGCAGTATCGTGCCACAATTCTTGCTTCTGCCCAATGGTATGGCTCCTTTGCCTCTGAAACATAAAGAGTACAGCGTACGTTTCCATACAATTAGGGGCTGTCCCTTCCCTTCTGACCAGGTGTAACTATTGATCTAGCTATCCCTAATTTCCTGGCTCAGGGTGTCTAAGCTGGTATTGGGCCCCCTAGCATGGGACTCGTTTCCCATTGCGTGATTAACATGAACAGCCCTGCAATGGAATTCCATGTCCGGGGTCCATTGATTGTTAAAGAAGGTGGCCCCAAAGATGTTAAGGAGCTGCCTGGGACTGCAGACAGAGGCGGGAGTGGAAGTATTTGTGCACTGCTGTCGTGGTCATGCTACCTCCAAGAACCTTTTCTCTACGAAGTCCCGGGGCCAAACAGTGCCCTCCCCTATGGTACTCTTTTTGCTCATCCTGCTTACCTCAGATTGGATTTCACTCGGCTCAGTGAAGAGATATAGTGCAGTGGGTTTGGCCTCATACCGGGTGATGTTTACTAATGTCCTATGGGGTCCTACTTTATTAGGTTGGATTTTTGCCTTGAGCCTACAGAGGTAATGATGGACGAGGCATTTTGCTTTTTCAGAGGGCAATCTCTTGTACGAAATAAAGTCTGTCTGTGCCTACTGCATGAGGTATCAATGAACAGATGTAATATGATCTGTACATAGTTTGTGTGCCTACCACGGACATATGTTGGTACCACGTGTTGTGTAAGTGTGCGTTGTGTAGTGCGTGTGGAATACTAGCATTTGGTTTAGTGTAGGTGTTTGTGAGTTAACAGAGGTCTTTGCGCATGTGTTGCAAGTGTAGAAGTTGAGCTAACAAAATCATGTAAATTTTTGGTTCCAGAGGGACTCAATAGCACTCCAGCTAAGGAGAGCATGTGCAAAAATATAAGGGAACGGAACTTAGGAAACTTTTGAAGAATGTTGGATCGTCTTCAGGCCTGTCTTTTGTTGTTCGTTGTCTGTGCTTTGCTGTTGGGTGGCTGTTTTCTGTGCTTCGTTTCTGGTGGCTGTTGCCATGGGTATGTTTCTCCTTGGTGCAGTGCAGAAAGAGTGTCTCTTAAAAACGAAGGTACAAAGTCAATTGAACTCTGATGTACTAGAGCAACTGTTTTTATAAAAAAGTCTGTTGTGAGTCCTGATTAGAGGAATGGTGGGCTTCGTCAATGTTGGTGCACTTATAGTTCAATCGCTGACTAGTAGGGTAAGAGCTGTTGGTCATAGGTTAACTTGAAAAAATACATTTGTTAGGCAATTTACTGGAACATTCCTGTTTCATCTGTAAAACAGTCCTGCTATATGGTTTTGCAGGGGGCCATATGGTTCCACTGGGGAGCAAATTTTAATATTGGGATTGGATGGAAGTGATAGACTTTTCAATGGTATTCGTGAGGTTTTTAAATTCAATGAGTGTTGGAATTTGGGGGAAGACTGGGGATTTTTAAACAAATTTCAATGAGATTAGAATTTTGGGAGTTTTTAAACTAAGTGATTCGTATTATGCGTCCCACCCCCCTCCTTGCTACAGTGAGGACAGTATTTTCTCTGCCGGCTACTCTGTTCAGAGGGCAATGTTTTAGCAGGTGCTGAGGTGTCCTTTTGGCCTATCTGGTTTGCCTGCAATTGTAAGGAGAGGCAGATGTTTATTAATATTTGGGTTTAAGTTTCCTTTGCCACGTGGGTGCCCATTAGGTCTTTGCACATCGTGGAATGGGGTTTCTTTAATTTGGCCGAATTTCAGGGTCCCGACCTTCTTCTGGATAGGTCGAGAACCTTTGGGCTCTTTTGTGTGGGTCCTGGTGTGCTGTTCCCAGTTCTTGGGTGTTGGTACTTCTAATAAAGGATACAGGAGGTAGTTGGAAGGTTGTGTGTGGACCCCTTGTTATGTACCTTCAGTGGAAAAAAGGCTAGGACAATGTTTGCTTGCAGTGTTTTCTCATCAAGAGTTAAGGGTCCTGCTGGGACTTTAGGTGTCTGGTTTAATGGAGGTGGCATAGATAAACTTGGTGGGACTTTCCAATGGATTTCGGCCCGTGAGCTGGGTTCTTTATTTGGGGGCTTTGAGGGTCTGTCACTGGAACGCTGTTCTGTGGACCCGGTTGCTTGAATATGGCCATTGCTGCGATCGGGCCGTCCACTTCTTTGGATGCTGCCTCATGGGGCCCCATGGATGTCATTGTTACCAGCTAGACATCGCTGAGGTGCCCACCCAGGATGTGGGCTGAGAAGCTTATCTATAGAGACCCTCCATTCTCACCACCCCACCCTCCCCTGGACCCTGGATGTTCCAGATCTATTGCTTCTGGTGAGGTACGATCCAATGGGTCGAGCTCAGAAGGTTTTGGAAGCATTTTGGGGTAAAGGACGATGGAGCCGAATGCTCAGCCTCCAGCAGGGAGTACGGTGTGCAGTTGGAGGCTTAGCTTATTGCGTGGAGAGTAAGAAAACTGAAACGGCAGCTCACTGGTGGATTTATCTACTGACATGATGCTGGGTTGGGGTGAGGCCCGTGGAGCACTAGGGTTCTTTCAAACCCCTTCCCCAACTGCCTGGAAGGTCTAACTTCCATCACAGGAGCATTTAACAGTTTTGGAACTATAGGCGGGTCTCCATTTGGAGGAGACCTGAAAGACATTGGAGAGTGGCGTCCGTGGTGGTATCAGCACAAGGATCTGGTTGCCTGCTTTTATGCACTGGTAGGGACTGTCCTGCTCCCTCATCAGATTATCTTCCCCCTGGCGGGCACAGTGCCCAACCAGCTGAGAGGAGATCAACAGCTAAGGGGGCCCTGGGCATCCGGATGGAGGACTCTGGCATGGATTCCTGATCGACATGGCATGGTCATCCTGAGGTTTTCCTCTGTGAACTTAAAGCTTTTGAATCCTGGCTATTGAATTAAATGTTTTGAATGTTCCCTACTGTTTTTGTTAAGTTGAAGCTTTTGAGTCTTCTTTTTTTGTTAAATAAAAGGTTTGAGTCGTCCCTACCGTTGTGATGTTTCCCTTTGCTCCCGTGAAGAGCTTCCTGCAGTGTGGTGTGAGAGGTATGCTTGTGCTGATGTTCTGGATACACTGTGTTTCTGAGGGGGTTTGGGGTTTGTTCTGTCTGTAGAGATTCTGCGGGGGTAGCCCTGATAACAGTCTATTTCATTTGTGATATACTTTTAGGCAACAATGGGCAACTTTGTGGTTTCTTCGGATACAGTAGTGGCACTCTATGATATTTTGAGGCCGCCCTCTTTGGCTTTCTGGTGCGAGCACTTAATTGGGTTCCTCTAGTATCCTGTGGCAGAGTTCTTACCCAATCAGGTGCCACCTGTACGTTTGTGGTCGCCCCGACCCCTTTGCGGGTGTTCTTGTCAGTTTTTGGTCACTCCATCAGAACCACGGAGTTGTGAATGTAGGAGGTGGCCAGTCCACTCTAGGCCCAGGGATTTCTCCCATGCGGGCGGCAGGGACAACAATTTGCTGAGGCAGTGTCCTGAAGGTCGGACATGTCGCCTTCCCTGCTGCTGTGATTTGCCTCTGCCCTGTATTGGGTAAGAAGGAGAGGGCTTCCAGTGTGGGAAATGCACCCCTTTGCCAGGTACTGCTTTGCCTGGGCTGTCTCTTCCTTCGAAGAGGCACCAGGGTGGTGGTGGAGGCTGAACCAGGTAGCCCCGAGCCACCCTCCCCCTAGCCTCAGGGGTGTGATGGTCTTGTGCATGTCATGATTCGGGGTCCACTGTCCCCTGCATTCCCTCCGTCCCTTCATACTACTGCTTTGGCCTTTTCTACCAAGCGATGGTGTGCACAGCCAGTCCACTGCCGTGCTAGTTTGTACAAGTTTAGGGGATCTCCCATATGACTCCGGACTGCTCCCTGGAGGATGGCTTGATGTTCCAGGACTGTACTGACAAAAATTCTTGAGATTTGGGCGGATGGTATTGGTCTGCGCTCCAGGGGGAGACTTTGGGGAAGGAGTAGGCTATACTCCTATCCTGAGTGTACTGGATGGACATCCTCAGTTTAGAAAATAGGTCCCGTCCTAGTATATTGGTCAGGGAGGATGGATAGAACAATAACTGTTCCTCCTATTTCTAGTTCGAGGGGTTCTGTGAGATGGGCCTTAGCCACAAATCCTGAGATCCCCTGTATCTTAGCGGCGGGGTCTTCAATTTATGGGCTGCTCCTTTCCACAGGCATGATCTAGCCGCCCCTGTATCCACCAGCAAGCGTTGCAGTGTTTTGCTTATGATCACTGTGACCACAGGATGCTCCTCAAGGCTGTCTGGGGCAAGCAGGGGGTTGAGCGTGTTTTTATGTGCCTGGGTGGTTTTTATGAGCGCTCCCTATCTGCCCCACATTCTTAACAGGGTGATTTGCATGTCTCTCTCTTGGCCCTTATGTCTGGTTTAAATGAAAGCTTTGGTGAGTTCTATGATGTTGGTAGCAAATGTTTCCCCCTCAGGCCAGGGGAATGCGTATGTCCTGGTAGGGGCATGCCACTCACGGCCGTGTCCCTCTATTCTCCAAGCCTGGTTGAGGAACTTCGCTTTTATGTGGTCTAAAGGAGTCTCCATGGTGGAGTGGGAAGTTTGTATGTTTTACAGGTTTGCAAAATGTTGGTTATCTCGAGATTTTCTAAAAAGTAGTTACCAATTCTACACTTTTTTGGTGGAAATGTGTTCACGAGTTGGTACCAAAACTCAACATACTGGTTATGACGTCAAAAATAACCTGATGCTTCAACAAAAAATTAGTTAACATTAAAATAGAAACAATAATGCAATGAAGCAATAACATCCTGTAACAAAAGTACAATTGTTGGTTCAGGGCTTTGGAGATTGTTTTACAGCAAAAATCTAGCATCGTGAACTTCTTTTGAAAAAAACAGTTATTGTCACCTAAAAGCATAGACTTATTAACGAGACATAACATTTAAACATGCAATAGGATTTTGTAAAATTCAACAGCACCACATCAATAAATGGAAAAAATTGAAAAGATATAAAAAGAGACTAATAGTCCGTCACTATCGGCTTGGAGGACAAAAATAGAAACAATTTGATCGGAGAAAAAGGAACAACCTGAATCTATTGGCCATCTGCGGCCAGACACAAGCAATACCTGATTCACCCAGGTCTGAAATGCTTTCTCTAACTTCCGAATTACACCCTATATTACACCAAGAGGTTGTGCATATCCCTGCCTAACGTCCAGTGATCTAAGTGGAGAGAAAAAAGGGAACACCTCTCACTTCCTTCAGGTGTTTGAATCAACAGCCTTAAGAACTTTTGTAACTAAAAAATCAAGTTTGAGATGCTGGCTCTATATCACACCCAGAGCCTATGTGAACCAACATGCCACTAAGCCCAGCGGTCCAAGCTATCCCTTGCTGACACCCAGAGACTAGGCAAACCCTGTTACAATCCCAAAGCCAGGCTGTCCTTTGCTAACACCCAGGGACCCGGCGGACTCTGTTCCAAGCCCAAATCCAGGCTATCTCTTGCTAACACTTGGGGATGAGGCGTACCTTGTGCTCCACACTCAAGGTCAGGTAGCTGCCTTTGCTTTCTTGTAGCGTGAGGACTAGCAGGGGTAGTTGGCCCCCAAGGACATCATTGGGGGCCAACTACCCCTCCTATTACCTCCAGTAAGTACCACACAGCAGGATTGCTAAGTTCTCATACCGGGACACGCCCCCTTTGCCCACCACTCTGCAAACGCGCTCCCTGGGGCGCTCTTGGATGGGGATTGAAGTCCCCTTCACTGCTGGGGGTCTTTAGGTGCCAACTAGCCTACCTCTTACCTTCCACACAGTGGGTTTGTTGAGAGTTGGACACAACCCATGTCCCCTTTCTCCATCACTCTGCAAATGTGCCTCCTGGCGCTTTTGGTTGGGGGATAAAGTCCCCTTTCCACATGAGGGTCCCTGGGGGCCAACTAGCCCACCAGGTACCTCCAGTAAGCCCCACACAGCTGGATTGCAGAGATTGGTCGGAGGCCACGCACCTTTTTACACCACTCTGCAAAGGCGCCTCCTGGTGCACTGCTGCTCGGCGAATGTAGTCCACTTGGGTCCTGAGGTCCTCCCCAGGACATTGCAGGAGCCGACCCTGAGGGGTAGCGGTCCCCAGGGCCATCGAAGGCTCCAGGAGGGGGGCCGCATGTCCCCCCTCCCAACATGAAAATAGCCCCCGGGAGGTGGTGGTCCCCAGAGCTGGGGGTCCGTAACGGAGCCCCATATTTCAATAAACACTGACCAGGGGAGGTGGTGGTGCCTGGGGTAGTGTGGGGGGGCTTGAGCCCCTCCACACTAATCATTTGAGAAAGCCTCAGGGAGGTGGCGGTCCCCGGGGCTTGGGGGGCCCATGAGCTCCCCTGCTTTTAATTAGCAATGCCCCGGGAGGTGGCGGTCCCTGGGTCAGCGTGGGGGTGAGCCCCCCATGCATTTTAATAAAAAAGTCCGGGGGTGGCGGTCCCCGGGCTAAAATATCACACACTCACTCACACAGGCAGCCAAAAACCATCACAATGGCTCTCATACCCAGAAAAACACACTCACATCCATTGTCACAGCCAGACAGACAGACACCCTCATACCCACTGTCACATGCAGTAACCCTTTGATGCCCATTGCCACATGCAGACTGATACTCTTGCACACTTACCCATCCATACACTGTCACACCTATTCACAAACCCATACAGACACTGTCACACCCATTCAGATACCATAGAGACACTGTTACATCCATTCCCAAACCTATTCAAAAACTCTTACAGTCACACTTACATGTATAAACATACTCTCACACCCACTAATATACCAATACAGGAACTGTTATACCCGTTCACATACTCATAAGGCACTGTTACACACATTCACAAATCAATACACACAAATCTCAAAACCACATTTACACCCATATAGACATGCTCAAACCCCTTTACACACCCATGCACACACTATCACACCCATTCACAAACGTATACAGACTTCCACACCCACATTTACACATATATATATACACTCTCACACCCACTCATATACCCATACATACACTGTTACACCCATTCACATACTCTACAGATACTGCTACACCCATTTACAAACCCATACAGAGACTTTCACACCCACACTTACACCAATACTGACACTTTCACACCCACTCACATACCCATACAAACCCTCTCAGACCCACTGTTACACCCATACACACACTGTCACACCTATTCACAAACCCATAGAGACATTGTCATATTCATTGACAAGCCTATACAGTTACCCTTACACCCATAATTACACCTATACACACACTCTCACACCCACAGACATACTCATCGAGATAGTCCCACACCTCTTCACAAACCCATACAGACACTGTAATGCCGATTCAGAAACCTATAAAGAGACTCTCACACCCACATTTACACATATAGACATACCTTCACACCCACTCATATAGCCATAAAGACACTTTTACATCCATTGATTGTCAATCAAATGCTTTATATAGGGAAAAGATGCATAGAAAATAGGCAGTTTCAGATATTTCTTTTGAAAGTCTTTTCAAATGAGGTGGCTTAGCAAGAACATGCCATTTGACTGGGATGATGTAAGCAGGATAACAGAAATCGGTCCATTCCTTAAATAGCTTCACATGGGCTCAGTTACCATAGACAAAACTAGTACCAGGTTGCTCTAAAGTGCAGCAATAGGAATAAAGTTCAATAAGCACTCATGTCCTACTGTTTTAACGCAATGCACTCTGCCCTTTGAGCCTTTGGGGCCTATCTCGGGTGTGACTTATAAGTATTAAAAAGGGCGGTTGAGGCCCGGCAAAAGGTTTATTTTGCCAGATTAAAATCTCAGTTTAAAACTGCACTACAGGCTGCCGTGGCAGGCTAGAGACATGTTTTAAATGACTACTATAGTGAGTGGCACAATGAAGGCTGCATGTTCACTAGTAGCATTTAATTTACAGGACCTGGATACATTGTCCTGCCACACTGGCAATGTCACCTACTCCCACCAATATAGTGAAGAACCTTGGCTTCTGGCTCGATTCCACTTTGTCGCCGAAGCCCCAAATAGCCAGAGAAGCCTCCACATGCTTTGCTATCACGATATGGCTTAAGAGGATTTTGTGTATACTTCCTCTCTCCTCCCAGCGAACAGTTATCCAGGCCATGATATTGTCCAGACTCAAGTATGGCAACATCCTGTACATAGGGTTTGACAAGGCAACGTTGAGACACTTGCAGGTGGTCCAGAACTCCTCCGCTAAGCATTTGTTTGGTCTCCCTAAACATTCCTCAGCATCTGGGCTTCTTTGCCAACTACACTGGCTTTAGGTAGATAAGCGAATACATTTCAAAGCTCTCTGCTATATGTACATAATCTGTGCATGTTCAGGACCGCTGTATTTGAAAACCTGGCGTCTCCTTACCATCCTGCTCGTATTTTGCACTCAAGCAATCAATCTCTTTTTGCAGTTGCAAGAGTCAAACTCACCCGAATGGGTGGCCAATTCTTTTCTTTCCTTGGCCCTAAATTATGAAACTCCCTTCCTGAGTCCTTAAGATGCTGCGCTTCCCTTTCCAACTTCAGCAAACAATTAAAGACTCTGCTCTTTTAGCTCCTTCATACTGGTCTACTTAAACCCAAAGTACTGGGAAACTCTGGTGGGTAGACACATGTTATATAAGCATTAAACTATAACATTAATAATAATAATAATAATAATAATAATAATAATAATAATAATAATAATAATAATAATAATAATAATACTATACCATGTACTAGGTAATTACAAGTAAATTAATTGTGCCACTTTGCTGTAAGCCAGTTTTACCATGTTTTATGGAGAGATAGATAGATAACCTTTTTATTGTACTATTACTTAAAATCATTGCAATTATTTACATTTAAAGAAAATCGTATGAATATCTTTTTTATATATAACAGACTGTTATTGCCTTACAGACACCTTGTAATCCTATTTCTCATCAGGGACATACCTTTAAAATCACAATAAAAAGGTGTTCAGATTCATGTGCAGGTTGCGTTGAAATTCAAGAGAGTATATCGGATTTCATTAAGGTAATTGCTGCTGTCATGAATTTCACAAAAGGTTCGGCCAATTGAACAAGCCACCTCTCATACACTCTCCTAATGCATCTTGACAAGTCCGAACATTTATGATGCACCAAATAGGGCAAAGCCAGAATTTCCTGAAAGCAGCCAATTTCTTGCAGATGCACAAGACATGAATTAATGATTTTTCCTCATTTCCACAAAGGCGGCGCTGTGTGACCTTCTCATCCTGGTACCTCCGACTGTACCTATATTCCAGCAAAGGAACTAGGCCAAAGCATAGCCTCATTAGTTGGTGCTTCATTATTGGCTTGAGGGAAATCGAGAGATAGTGGGGCAGTGCCCCACCATTGTAGAGTTTTGTCGCCCAGCTGCCATGACTTATATTTTTTACCGCCAGTGCATCGCGTTCCACCGACAATGATTTTTCTTGTTTCATTAATAGTTTTTCTGCATTGGTGGTAGGCAGTGAGCTTGTCCAGATTTCTTGTGCCTACAATGTCTCGACACAGTGCGTTAGGAATTTATTCCAATTTGTTGACTGGTTTTTTATTAGTAAGCAAATAAGGCTCTTTAAAGTGTTCCCCTGGGCCTGCTTGGCTTTTAAGCAGTAGGCTATGAACTTAGATTTTAGTAGCCACTGCTGGGATGTCAACTTGAATTCCATACAGATTCGTGCGTGCGATATAGAGTTTGGTAGCAAAAACACTCTACCATAGGAAGACGGCTCTACCCTGTCCAGTAGGCTACCATTTTATCTCTGAAGATCATTGCACCACCATAGGTCACTGTTGGTAAACATTTTGAATCTATTACCTTCAGGAAGGGGGACACGTCTGGTGTACTCATGGATTTTCTCACTTTGTAAAATGCTCCTTCTAGAGAATTCGCTGCCCCCTGCGGTGCAGTAATGTTCGCTATTAATTGTCCTCTATGGTCCAGCCAGAAGCCGAGGTACTTGTACGTGGTCAATCCTTCAATGGATTTCCCCTCCATATACCAAAAACCTTTCTTGGCCCTGTTTTATTGAGAGAGCACAAGCACTTTAGCACTGGCTAGCAGTGGTAAAGTGTGCAGAGGCCTTAAGTCAACAACAACAAACTCAGTAAACAAGATTAGTGAAGGCAAAACGTTTAGGGGAATTTCACACCAAGGATGTCAGGTTTAACAGGAGGCCTATGTTCCCTCTGCTGGAGGGCACAACAATTAACTTGGCCCATCAAGGGTACAAGAGGCCTAGAATCTGATTCTGAGCTGAGCCAGAGAAATATGACAATTCTGGAAGACTCAAAAGATGTACCTGTATTTTCTTAGGACCTGAATATTCAAACTTGGTGTGCATGTTCCACCACGGTTCAAATCCACACCTCACTGAACTGTGTTGGCTTAAGTTTATAAAAACTGCACTTTAAGGCAGATTTCTCCTATGTTTATAATACAGGGACACTTCAAATACTTCAGTAAACCCTACTTGCCTATCTATGAGTGCCTACTTATATTAAAAGGCCTACCAAGTCAACATCTATCCTTGCAGAATCCAATCTGCTTCAGGATATCGGTGCCCAATTACTGGTTTGTGCACAATGGTAGTTTCACATACTCAGCCCGCACACATGTACATAAGTATGTGCACCTTAATTAACTGCTTCACAGCAGTCCTATCTTAAAATGTGCACACTGACAGTAAGCATGCACAGTCCAATTACTATGTAATTATCATAAGTAATAGTCTGGTAGTGAGACTCCTCTACTGTAAAGTTTCAAAAACTGGGTGCTCAAAAAGCAAATAATCTGGGAGGGTCAAAAGGGCGCAACCCATTTTGCTACATCCACAAGCAGAAACTTGGGAAAGAACTAGCCATCCCTCATGGGTACTCTTGCCTAATCATTGATAACAAGTGTCAATGGGCTGTGAACAGACATACCATTTTTCAACTGTCCACCAACATAGGTATCTTACACTGGCCTGCTGATACCAAGACCACCCACCTAACTCAACCATAAGGCCACCTCTCCCCACAGGTAACCCAGACCGCACAACGAACCCTCCTGTTTCTAAGTCGGATGCATCCCAGACACACTGCCTGCATGGCATGAGAAGGTCCAGACTTACCCTTGCCCTCGGTTATGCATCACTATGCCTACCACACTCTGCCAATGGTTCAGTTCCTCAGCACTGTTGCCATCACACTAGACAATTCTAAAACCTGTTCCACGGGTCACAAGCTGTTTCCTCTCTGGGGAATATACAACCCAGTACCCTCATCCATCCAAGTCCCTACAACCTAAAGATGCAGGTCAGGTTCCTCCCAGGACCTCTGACCGTTACCCGCAGGGCCTACGCTGGGGTCTACAACTGTCACCACTCTTGCAGGATGACTGCCTTTCCTAAGGAAAGAACAGCCCACTCACAACATTTGGTACTCTCCTGACAGAGACTCACCCTTGAGCCCTTGTCCTGGGTCTCGAACACCAGAGTCCAGACCTGTGAACCCGGCGGACAAGCTAAAGTCCCCCACCACCATACTGGCGGTGTCTGGAGGACTGAGGTCTATCAATATTGGGCAACCTGTAACTGCTACCACAGCCACCTACCGCTGACTCCGACCGCTGTGTACCGCCCCTTCTCGCCGGACCCGCTTCGCGGGTCCCGCTTCGCGGTAACACAGCGGCTGCAATACTCCAAAGGGCTTCTTCCAACCGGCAGGGCTGCGAGGGTAGAGCGGAGGACTCCACGGACCAGGAGTCCCCGCGCGCCCGTTACCAGCTGGGCTCCTCTCCCTGCCGGCCCCGCCCCCAATCGCCGGTAAAGTTAAAAGGCAGTCGAGCCTCACATCAGGTGGATTTCTCCTATCAATATTGGGCAACCTGTAACTGCTACCACAGCCACCTACCGCTGACTCCGACCGCTGTGTACCGCCCCTTCTCGCCGGACCCGCTTCGCGGGTCCCGCTTCGCGGTAACACAGCGGCTGCAATACTCCAAAGGGCTTCTTCCAACCGGCAGGGCTGCGAGGGTAGAGCGGAGGACTCCACGGACCAGGAGTCCCCGCGCGCCCGTTACCAGCTGGGCTCCTCTCCCTGCCGGCCCCGCCCCCAATCGCCGGTAAAGTTAAAAGGCAGTCGAGCCTCACATCAGGTGGATTTCTCCTATCAATATTGGGCAACCTGTAACTGCTACCACAGCCACCTACCGCTGACTCCGACCGCTGTGTACCGCCCCTTCTCGCCGGACCCGCTTCGCGGGTCCCGCTTCGCGGTAACACAGCGGCTGCAATACTCCAAAGGGCTTCTTCCAACCGGCAGGGCTGCGAGGGTAGAGCGGAGGACTCCACGGACCAGGAGTCCCCGCGCGCCCGTTACCAGCTGGGCTCCTCTCCCTGCCGGCCCCGCCCCCAATCGCCGGTAAAGTTAAAAGGCAGTCGAGCCTCACATCAGGTGGATTTCTCCTATCAATATTGGGCAACCTGTAACTGCTACCACAGCCACCTACCGCTGACTCCGACCGCTGTGTACCGCCCCTTCTCGCCGGACCCGCTTCGCGGGTCCCGCTTCGCGGTAACACAGCGGCTGCAATACTCCAAAGGGCTTCTTCCAACCGGCAGGGCTGCGAGGGTAGAGCGGAGGACTCCACGGACCAGGAGTCCCCGCGCGCCCGTTACCAGCTGGGCTCCTCTCCCTGCCGGCCCCGCCCCCAATCGCCGGTAAAGTTAAAAGGCAGTCGAGCCTCACATCAGGTGGATTTCTCCTATCAATATTGGGCAACCTGTAACTGCTACCACAGCCACCTACCGCTGACTCCGACCGCTGTGTACCGCCCCTTCTCGCCGGACCCGCTTCGCGGGTCCCGCTTCGCGGTAACACAGCGGCTGCAATACTCCAAAGGGCTTCTTCCAACCGGCAGGGCTGCGAGGGTAGAGCGGAGGACTCCACGGACCAGGAGTCCCCGCGCGCCCGTTACCAGCTGGGCTCCTCTCCCTGCCGGCCCCGCCCCCAATCGCCGGTAAAGTTAAAAGGCAGTCGAGCCTCACATCAGGTGGATTTCTCCTATCAATATTGGGCAACCTGTAACTGCTACCACAGCCACCTACCGCTGACTCCGACCGCTGTGTACCGCCCCTTCTCGCCGGACCCGCTTCGCGGGTCCCGCTTCGCGGTAACACAGCGGCTGCAATACTCCAAAGGGCTTCTTCCAACCGGCAGGGCTGCGAGGGTAGAGCGGAGGACTCCACGGACCAGGAGTCCCCGCGCGCCCGTTACCAGCTGGGCTCCTCTCCCTGCCGGCACCGCCCCCTTGGGGTCCTTAGATCTCCCATAAAGGAAAGGTAACATTTCCGCTGCGCGGGAGCGCGCGGGAGGGCGCCGGGAGAAGCCCGGGACAAGGGCGGGACCGTCTGTGGCCGTCCGGGGTCGGACGAGGTTGGGTTGGGCCTAGAGTCTTGGTTCTTTGTACATTCACCGTCTCGTTACACCGCATACTACATTTTGCGTTATATTGTGGCACCTTTATTAATTTTCAACTATGGCCCTAAGATCGGGTAAACAGCGCCTAGTGCATATTCAAACCTCTAAGGGTGTTGTCTCAGGCCCCCTTGACGCTTTTTTCACCCGAGCCACAGGGATACTAGAAAAAGAAATAGAACTAGCCGAGCATAGATTGTCCCTGGACTTAGTTACTGGGAAACGCTCATCTATTGGTGCCCTGGCCCGTGTTAAAAGCCCTTTAACTAATGCTGCATTTAATTGTATCTCTACTTCAGAGATTGAAGCGATAGCTCATGTAGATGGGGACGGAGATCCAACATCCATGTCTAATGATAACTTTGAACCAAAATCTGATAATAACCTGACCTGTTTAGAAGAGGATAGCCAAAATACGAAGGACGACGAGAGTAGCCTGTCCAGAACCCCCCAACTTTACCCTCTAACCTTATCCAGCATGCCTGCTTTGCCTCCAGTACTTACCAATCAGGTTCCACGGAAAAGAAAGCACGCCCCAAGCTCAACGGGAGAAATTGTACAAAAACAACCTAAAATAGATCATGTTAATAGCTCCTCTCATTCCCAGACCATACAAGAACCCCCAATAGTGTACTGTCCTTCATTGGTCCATTCAGGGTCTTCTAATCCATGCCCAACATGTTATAGCAGTGACGATGTCCTGTTGGTAAAAATAGAAGCAATGATTAAAACCTTATTGCATCCAATCTTAGAAAATACCAGGATATTGTCCGCTAAAATAGATGTCCTGGAAGCAGCGGTCAATATTAACATGGACCTCTTGCAAAACTTAACGACTACTAGTTTTAAGGCAAGGGGCCCTAAAGGGGGTGCTAACCAAGAAGGGGGGTCAACCACAACTATCCCCGTAGGGACACCTTCTACTATTATTATTAAAAAACCACTAACAGGAGCAAAAACCACAGCTACTACATCGACTATTGTTTGCAGAGCCCTTACTAAAGAAACACCAAAGGCTAAATGCCCAGTGGCAACTAACAACACGCAGGGGAAAAAACCTCCAGCAAATGGCGCAGTAAATCTACCTAATAACACTCCAGCACAGACTTCCATAACGGGTAGGGAGAGGAAATCCACTCTCCAAGATAGGAATCCGAGGACAGACAACAGAAACTCACGACAGCCACCCAGAGTAAATCTACCTCCCGAAACGTCACAATACACCATCGTTCTAACCGGAGTGGCCCCCCTAAGAGAAGGTATTAAAGAATCACAAGGGGATCTGCGGAATAAGGTCATCTTCTGGCTAAACAAACATCGCCCTTTGCCCCCGTCATCTCCCACCGAAATCCTCTTTGTAAGGAGAGTAGAATGGGTAGGCAAGGGCGAAAAAGATCTGGAAGGGGACTGTATTTTAGTTTCATTTAGAGACCCGTGGGTGGTGGAAAGAATCCAAAGGAAAGCTAGATTTGCCCATTTGGGTGATGTACAGACCTTACACCTTGGTTACTTCTACCCACATATGTACCCAATTAATCAAATGGGCCCCAATCATTGGAAACTTAAAGGGGGAATGTCCCGGGAGCCCATAATCCATCACCCACAATACTACCCTCCCCTTTTCAATCATTTCGAGGCATTGTCAGATCTAGAATGGGTTGACTGACTATGCACACCGACCCAGTTACCGAACACAGCTATAGGGAAGGGGGAGGGAGCGCATATCCCATTTAACCCCACTTCGGAACTAGCAAAGGAGCAACAGTCCCTTTTCCATAACAACACTAGTATGCTGAGGGGGCAAAGTGAGGAAGAGGCTTCCACCTCCAATATAGTTGTGACTAGTCTAACAAATGACAGCTTACCGAGCTCCCATTCCCCCCCCAATGTTAGCAATAACCATGTAGAGGTAAACTCTTTAATTTCACATATGGTATCTTGGAATGTTGCTGGAGTTAAGACCCGTATGATTTCTGAGGATTGGTTGGCCTTTATAGGTAAACATGAGGTTGTCCTCCTGCAAGAAACATGGGCCACATCTCCGTCTTATATGGCTGGATACATAAATTTTTTTAAACCAGCTATAAAAGGTACTAAAGGGCGGGCGTCAGGGGGTCTGATCACCTGGGTAAAGCAGGCCTGGTGTTTTTCAGTTTCTGAACTGTATGTGGATAATCCCGACATATTGGCTATAAGGCTGAGGGAAGTTGGGGGGCAGGAAATGCTTATTATTAACATATACTCTAGAGGCCTCCCTGGCGGCCGTGGCCCCAAGCTGATAGGCGCCCTAGACACATTATTAATGGGTTGGAATAAAGGCTCATTTATTATAATAGCGGGTGATATTAATTGCACAATTGAACCACTGTACCTGCCGGAAGATAACTGGGGGTTTGAAGAAGATGCGACCTGGAAAATCCCCGAACTTTCCAATAAACAGCCAGTCAAAGCAACGGAGGCCGCCCTGAATTGGACTGCTTTCTGCCTTACTTGGGGACTAAGGGCCGCAAACGGACGCACCAAATCGGACATTGGAGCCAATCCAACTTTTGACAATGGTGCGAGGAAAAGTCGTATTGACTACATCCTCATAAAAATGGAATATTGGAGTCTAATTGTCGATATGGAAATTGTATTGCGTCCGGAAAGCGACCACAACCCATTGTCCCTGAAAGTTAAAACGTATGGCATGAAAAGACTAGTGGAACCAGATCCAAGGGGGCAAGGGGTTGTAACCGTATCAAATGACCGCAGGAGACTGAAATGGTCAATCATATCAAATGACGCAATGATACAGGCCAACATTGAAAATGTGGTGACTAATTCTTTAAATAAAGTGAGGTTTGCTGTTGTTGAGAGGGGTCAGGGTGATTTAGACAAGATTATGGGCATACATGACAAATGCTTCTCTGAGCTTAAAACTATTCTCTCAAAACCTTGTAAGCCTAGCAACGGGCACCAGAATGCTCCAAGAGCAAAATGGTATAATAGAGAGTGTAGAGAGGCGCATAGTCACCTAATAGAGAAAGTTAAATCCAGAGACTCAAGTGCAATAAAAGAGGCCAGACAAAGGTACAAAAGAGTCCAATGGGAGGCAATGAGGGAATGGGAAGACGACTTTTGGGCAGACCTTTTGGACGCTAGTAAATCTAACAACCAGACCAAATTCTGGGATATCGTTAAATGTGGAAAAGACGGTGAATTCCGTATCCCGTCTAACAACGTATCTCCGGAAGTCTGGATAAATTATTACTCCTCCCAATTTTGTACAGTAGTTGTTGACCCTACGTCTGCATCTAATCTGCTATCGGCAATACCCCCTGGCAACGTGACTATGTCCTTTACAGAAGCGGAAACGGAGCATGCAATAGGCCTAATCAAGAGAGGGAAAGCTCCTGGGTTAGATCAAATCCCAGCAGACCTATTTAAGCAAAACCTAGGCCTTTGGGTTCCCTATTTAACCAGCATATCTAACACTATAGCGAGAGGTGCCCATATACCCAGAACTTGGAAGGGGGCGGAGATCCTCCCTATACACAAAAAGGGTGATAGATCGAACCCAGGGAACTATCGCCCTATCAGCCTAATCGACTGCTTTCAGAAAGTTTTTGCCCGTATGATTCTGGCGAGGGTCCAAGGGTGGATTGAACTAGAAGGAATACTGTCCCCGCTACAGGCGGGCTTTAGATCTGGTATAAGTACCATTGACCAGGTTCTGAGGTTCTGCATGATTTTCTGGAAGGTCGTTATACTGGGGGGCGGCACCATCTTTGCTGCTTTCATAGATTTGAAATCAGCTTTTGATTTGGTGCCGAGGGGAAAATTATGGCAGGTACTAAGGGACCTAGGAATGCCGGGAGAACTGGTGGAGATGATTATCAGACTACACGAAGATAACTTTGCCAGGGTAAGATGGGGGTTACAAGGACAATATACTGACTCATTTCCGGTTTCACGGGGAGTCCGTCAGGGGTGCGTTCTCGCCCCCACCCTCTTCTTACTCTTTATAGATCAGGTAGTGAAATTCTTCGGTCCTATTAATACTGACGCACCGTCCTTGGCGGGGACTAAATTCCCAATGTTGATCTTTGCGGACGACACCCTTCTCCTTTCTAAGACTAGGGGAGGTTTGCAGTCGGCTTTAAATCACTTTGAGGAATATTGTAAACAGAACGACCTTCAGATAAATGTGGGGAAAACCAAGTTTATGGTTTTCTCCAGGAAAAAACCAATACGTAGTAGTGTACAACTTAACAGGGTTAACCTGGAACAAGTTGATACGATGACGTACCTGGGGGTCACTCTGGATTGCCGACTGTCTTGGAAACAACAAATAGTGACCCAACAGCTAAAACTTGCCCAATTGACTGGTTGTCTTTTGCGTGAGCAAAAGAAATCAATCACTAAAAGGGTTGTCCCCGCCCTTCAAATCTATGATGTTAAAATTAATGCTGCGACACTTTATGGGGCAGAGTTATGGGGTTTTATGGACCTCTCGAGTTTGTATAGGATACAGTGTAGGTTTCTTCGTAATCTGGTAGGGCTGCCCCAATCAACCCCACAGATTCCACTTTGCCACGACATGGGCTGCCTCCCAATATCGGACATGGCAAGATACAGAGTAGTGTCCACTTGGAGGCGCATATGGACTTCGGAGGATTTGGCCCTTTTTGCAAAAGAGCTAACCGAGGTAAAGGCCATGTGGGGATCGGAGCGAATCCCATGGCTTCGCTCGGTGAAAAGGAGCCTGCATGATATGGGCTTGAGCCATTTGTGGGTCTCGCCAGGTACGAACAACTTTCCACCGAAAAAGGAATTTAAGGGTTTATTTTGGGCCTCAACTCGCCTTCCCTTGGCACATGCCTCCAGTTCTGACAATTTGACGGGGCGTTTTTTAAGTTTTAAAATGGATCCAGCCCGGGAGGCATACTGGGACCTTATCCCCAGGTCAATGGATAAAAAACTATACCACCAATTCCGAGTGGGCTCACTACCCCTAAATTCCTTTACCTCATCTTGGGGCAATAGCTCCACTAACTCTTGTAGTCGCTGCCCCGGATGTAAGGAAACCGAGGGTCACTTTTTGTTTGCCTGTCCTCAATACAGAGAACCCCGCTTAAAATGGCTAAAACCCATTTTTAAACGTATGACATGTAAAAAATCCTCGGATGCTATTTGGGCTCTAAAAACAAACACCTCTGATTTTATTGTGATATGCTTGGCTAAGTACTTAGGCTGGGCATGGGCAATCAGAGCTAGGAGGAACTTAATTGTCTCTGGATCATAAAGTACAATGTGTATAGTGTTTATCTGTATATGTTTAAATCAATCTTTATGATCAGCTATATCCAATATCTTGTCCCAATAATGGTTTAATAATTTTTTTTTTAATTGTATTTTTTTAGACTGATTGTATACTTGATAAACAAATTGATTTTTTATTCTTCCAGCATGAATTTGTATAATGTGGAGATTTTGACACTATTTTTAAATACTTGTTTAAATTGTCTTTTATGATTTTATCATCGAAATAAAGACATTAAAAACCTGAAACCTGACTGAGGTCTCCTGTCAGGAAAACCTGCCGCGTGCTCTTGTCAGGTAGCTCCACACAGGAAGCAGCCTGGAAACCTGGATTCCCTGTTCTCTGTGTCAAGAACGGGGTCTAGGCCCTTCACTTTAGGAACTCTCAAACCCCTCTTGGTCCACAAGCCCTATAAAGTCTTAGAAAGGCCAATGCCTCTCTATGGAAGAACTAGCTGCCCATCCTCCCAGCAGCTCCACCCTTGGGAACCACCCTGGGAGCCTAGATCCCACTTTCCTCCATGACCAGAACAGGGTCAGTGCGACACTTTAGGAACTCTCAAATCCCTCAGGTTCACTGCAGGCAACTTCCCGACCTCCTACAGTCAAACAGGAAACCAAATAGGGACCCTTATTATCCCTCATTCTAAATTTGACAGGTGACCCAGAATTAACAAGCTGTCACTTGACACCTTTGGGGCATCTGCTCTACCATTGGTACACCCAAAGTGCATCCTTCATGAGTCCTCTGCAGACTACACTTTTGACAGCTCAGAGCGACAGTCCTATACAGAACTGTCTAGAACAAACCCAGACTGAGGCACCAGGACCCTTCACTCAAGATTGGCCCATCTGGCCACCTGCTTATGCCTCTGCCGGTCCACCTGCTTTCTACAATATCTTCATGGGGGCTTAACTCGCGAGCCAAACCAAAGCCTGGCAAGCCAGGACTTCAAGGGGCTTCAGGGATGAACCCAGAGGCTGGTACACATAAAGTGCACCAGCCAGGAGTACACTAAGGCAGAGTCTCTTTAGCCTGTCCTTCTGACAGCTCAGAGTGACAATCGAGTAGTGAGACTAACCTACAGTAAAGGTCCAAAAACTGGATGATCAAAAAGTGAAACATCTGGGTGGACTAAATAGGTGGAACCCATTTGGCTACCCTATCTTACTGCAAAGTGGTTTGGCACCTTGGCAAAGCAATGAAGTGCCGAAGAAATGGAACCTCAATGCAAACTCTTTGTTGCATTAGGATAGTCGGTGTGCACACTGAGCCTGTGGAAGGTGCAGGTGAAGTGTGTGATATGCCAAACTCCAGCATATCGCTTTGTCTTTTTTGCTCCTAATGCAAGCTGTTTTTGTCAGTGCATACTAGTGCTTCTATTGAGGCCACCAATTGTCCATACTAGATTCTGTTTGTTGTACTTGAGCTGCTACCGCGAATCAAAATGAGGATACCAGCTTAATTTTTAGCCTCCAGTTTCAAAATACTTCACATTTACAGAGCCTTTTAAAAGTTTCAATTTTGCTTTTTTTTATACGTTTACTTAATTAATCTGCTAATATTTTTTTTTTTAAACAGATGCAGACTGGGATTAAGCATCATGGATCCTCTGTTGTAGGGCATTATTACGCTTTGCACAACTTGTTGCATTTTTCTCTTAGATCTGGCAGGGAGAAGACCCATGAGTGGCTGATAGCTGATCTCCTTATAGTGCTTTATTGTTTCAACATGCATTGTACAATCTAAGGTGGGGCATCAGTGAGAAAGAGCACTTCCTCTGAGCATCACTCCTCTCTGGAACTCACCCACCTTTTCTCCACCTGCATAAATTTATTTTTTAACCAATGCTCCCCAGTGCCCTGATACAGTCTGACATACAGATGAGTGTCCCTGTTATCAGCAGCAGCCTGCACTGCCTCAGGGGAGGCAAAACTGAGGCTGGTACATGAACACACTATCCTATGTCTTCTCATGCATGTCAAAGTGTGGAAACTTAAGTCTGACCCATTGCAAACTAAGGGGCATATTCACAAGCCCCTTTGAATCGCTCTTGCACCACACAATGTGGTACAAGAGTGATGCAAATTAAAAATTAGATTTATGAAGGACTGCAAGGCTACCCTGCTTGGCCCTGAGTGGCTTCATTAATCTCAAGTAATGCAGCACAGTGCAAATATCTGTTTTGTATTTCTCGGCATGAATTCGGCATTACCATGTGTGTGCCCAAGCAACATCCATTGATTTTGATGCATTTCCAGATTTACAAGAACTTGTAAACCTGGAATGTGCCAAAAAGATAAGCCCCCCCAGGTCAGGAAGAACGAGGAGAAATATGTTTATTTCTCTTTGTTTTTTATTCATTCTATTGCAACATTCTGCATTTTAGAAAAAGGAAATGGCCTCAAGGGATTGTTTTTGTGCATGAATGTGCCCCTTCAACACAATTCTCCTTACAACCCTTGCGTAGGCGCTACGCAGGTAAAAGGGTACCATGCGGTGCCTGCCACACGATGCAAGGATGTTTGTGGGAGAACCATAGGTGCCCCCCAGGGCCCATAGCGGAAGCGCAAGGCAAGTCTTGGGCCATTCTATGGACCCCAAAGTCCGTTTCTGTCTGCTTTTCTATGGTGGTCGGACCCTCATACACAGGCAGATGGAAAGGGACATTGTAATCTATATGGCGGTGCCTGAGCAAGCACCACCCCTATTGTAATGATTAATGTTCATCTGATGGTCCGATGGGCTCCTTGCGCCCATCGGAAAGCGTCGGACAGTCCCTCCGCCTGCTGCCTCCAACCACATGTATTGTAATTCTGCAGTCAGACTGCAGCAGCAGATGTCAGGCGGACCGCCACAGACGAGCGGTCAGATGGCCTTCCGCCCGACATCAGAATAAGGTCCAAAGTACATATAATTTCATGGCATTTCAAAGAAAAACAGCATTTAATCAACCCCGATATGGGGTTTTTAAAATACGTTCATTTAACTCCATCTGAAGCCAAAGAAGAACAATAAAATGATACAAGACATTGGGAGTCATTTATGTTTAAGCAATTGGCATTATGTAAAAAAAGCACAGCACTTATATTATGAAATTACAAATATTGCATCTAATTTCAAAAGCTGGGCACACTGAGAAAAGCAGTGAATATAGGAAGGGAAGGGGGCAATTGTAGGTATGTATTTCTGAATGGAAATGTGGTTGTGCGGCTGAAGCTGCAGACCGTGTATCTTGGGGATCGAGGTGTGAATCCAAGCCTCAAGTGCTTGACTCAAAGCTGTGTGATTTTGGGCAAATCACTTAGGGCCAGATTCACAAATCTTTTGCCCTGAGTTTGCATCACATAAGTGATGCAAAACTGCGCTGTGATTCAAACCTGCATAAAACATTTTTTGTTGGATTTACTTTCCAGCGCAAAACTTGATTTCCATTGGAAAGTTTCCTAAAAGTATTGCAATGCAGCACAAAATGCTCCTTTGCTTTATTCTTCATCAGAGGAGCAATACATTGCTGGTACATTTATTTTTTATTTTATTTTACCGAGTTTTATATAGCGCGAACTTGACCCGAATCGGGTATCAGAGCGCTTTACATAGCACCAGTTGCATTACATGAGGACACCGTCATTTTGTTTGTCACGGGGAGATTAAGTGATTTGCCCAGAATCCCAGGATGCTCAGCGTCATTGCCGAGACCCAAACCCAGTTCCCCAGATTTGAGGTCGACCACTTTAGCCGTTAGGCCAACTCCTCTCCTCCGTGCTTACTGAAGCAGAACCCTATCTACTAACAATAGTAGACAGGGCTTAGCACAAAAAAATAGCACCACTTTGAACCATGAGTTAAAAGGAGAAACCTCCTTTCTTTTCTGACTTTGCATGTGTGCTGCACTGGAAAGCATACATACAAAGTAGGAAAAGTTTAACAGTTTGTATTGTATTGTATTGTATTGTATTGTAAATAAATTTATGGGGCGCACAGCTACCCACCATGGGGTCTCCCGGCGCCAAAGGTGGAGAGGCCAACTGAGATAAGTGTCTACTGCGAGAAGAGCCAAGTTTTCAGGCCCCTACGGAACTATGTAAAAATGGGTTGAAATTTTAGAGATACAGGAAGGGAATTCCAAAGCTTAGGGGCCAGGTGAGAAAAGGAGCGGCCCCCCATTCTCACCAATTTGAATCTGGGGATCACATAATTACCCTGGGAGGCTGATCTAAGAGCGCGGGAAGGGGCGTAAGGATGGACCAGTGAACGTAAGTAACAGAGGTGCCGAGCCATGTTTGATTTTAAACATGAAGCAAAGAGCCTTAAATTTAATACGGCTCTCTATACGCAGCCAATGTAAGTCCCGCAGACAAGGGGAGATGGAAGATCTCTTCGGGACCTTGCAGAGGAGCCGGGCGGCTGAATTCTGCACCAACTGGAGCTTCTTACGTACCTCCTGGCTACAACCCAGGTAAAGTACATTGCCATAGTCGAGGCGAAAGGTTACTACAAGAGCCTGGACCACGGTACGTCTTGTTAGAACGGGAAGTAGCCAAAGGATTTTTCGAAGCCACCTTAAGATGGTAAAGCAGGTGGCTGAAATGCTGACAACTTGTTGGCGCATAGATAAAGAATCGTCCAGCAAGAAGCCCAGGTTGCGTACATGCGTAACCGGTTGGGGTAACGGACCCATTGCCAAGGGCCAGTGATTAGGGCCCCAAAGATGTTTGTCCTTGCCCAGTATAACTATTTCGGTTTTGTCACCGTTAAGTTTTAATAGGTTAGCCTGCATCCATTCAGCCACGCAAGCAAGTCCCTCCTGAAGTGTTGAAGAGGAGCACTCCTTGTTTGAGGATAGGGAAAAAATGATCTGCGTATCATCTGCGTAAGAGTAGAGAGATAGTCCCGCCTCCTCCACTATCGAGGCCAGGGGTCGTACGTAGATGTTAAAAAGCATAGGGCTTAGCGTAGACCCCTGGGGAACCCTGTAAGCAGATGTACGGATAGAGGAGGAGCAGCTTGATGAACAGACCTGAAATGAGCGCTGACACAAAAACGAGGCTAGCCAGGACAGAGCCGACCCAGCCACCCCAGCCTTTTTTAATGCGGTGAGAAGAATTGAATGGGACACCGTGTCAAAGGCAGCGCTTTGTCTAGACATCATCGTATTTTATACTGGATGAGTACACTTGCGGTACAAAACCTATGCTAGGCTCACACCGACACACTTGCACTGTGGTGCAAAGGTCTGTGCATGGTGCTCGGCAGCCTGATTGTGTGCCAGCAGTTGGAAAAGGGGACAGGAGTGCCATATCCCTTTTGATACGGTGCTTTTCTTTTCTCTCCTCTCATGCAGCGCAACTACTTTGGGTTCTGTGCTGTGCTGCGTTGTGTGAAAGGGTTGAAAATCTGGCCCTCAATCTCCGATTGACTATAATGTGTAATTTGTGTAAAATATATTTGTGTAATGCCCACTTGACGTACACAATCTGGTAGTTCATCTCCCAACCCCCCTCCCACTTCCCCCCATATAGTGTGCAGTGCTCCACTCCTCCAGATCTAGGTTAACAATACTAGACTTGTTAAAGTAACAAATTGATATAGCTATCAATTTTCCAAGGTCCACACGTGACTAATGTTCCCAGTCTTGTTTTCTTTGTTGCATTCTGGGACTTGTAGAGCTCCTTTACTATTAGAATATACTAGATTACAAATCCCAGAATGCAAAGAAAAATCAAAGTTGAAGCTGCTTGTCACACACGAACCTAGTTCACTTGGAGAAAAGGTGAGCATCTGTGGCCTATTAACCAGGGGTGTTACTTCCTCTGAGTCTTGAAGATCAGCTGTGAATTAATTAATAAATCTTCAGACTGGAGGCTGGGTGCAATGTGAAGCATAAAGTTTTCAGGTTAGCAGAATCAGCCAGTCCTCCCAAGTTATCTCATGCCATGCTTAACATCCTTAGCTGTTCCTGTATTTTAAACTAACAGCACTAGGCATTCTGAGACTTGTATCTTTGCTATTCTCATTAACAGCATTGATTCACATGATGCTTAATCTTATTGGCTGAATAGCTAGGACTGGCTGAAGGTGCCATCAAGACATGTACAGGTACATGCATCAACCTTTTTAGCGAGCGCAAACGGTGCGATTCACAAAAATCGTCAGTTTGCGCCCGCAAAAAAGGCTATTGCGATGCATTAAAGTGTAAGGCACTCGCAATTTAAGGATGCGCAATTTGTGATTCCTTAAATGCAATGCAATAACCACTTTTAAGTAGCAATTTCGGTATTTGGGGCCGCAAATTACCGAGCAATTGAACTGGTCGGTAATTTGCAAAAACTTTGAAAAATGCACTAAAGTGCATTTTTCAAAGTTTCATGTTGCACACACACATACCCTTGGGGCATGTGTGTGTGCAACATGGGTGCACATCACAATTCCAGGGGTGCAACAGGGTGTCCTTTTGACACCCTTGCACCCTTGAAATTGCATGCGCAATTTGCGAGTACCTATTGATACTCGCAAATTGCACATGCAATTTCCCATTCATTCCTATGGGCCTGTAGGCCCATAGGAATGAATGGGGAGCCATTCCTTAATTGCGTCTCGCAATTTGCGAGTCGCAATTAAGGAATGTTTAGGAATCGCTATTTTTATAGCGATTCCTACATGCATAGGCTTTTGCGAGTCCTTAATTGCGATTTCTTACTAATCGCAATTAAGGACTCGCAAAATCATACCTTGATGCTTGTGCCCCGTAGTCACTTAGTCACTTAGTAGCGCAGGTGTGATGTAATTGAGTACTAAGGAAACTGTAATTTAACAACTCCTAACTTTGAAAAATAATTAAATTCCTCAATTAACAACTTGTAGTACCAGGTCACTACCCTGCACCCATTTGTAGCTTAAGAAATCTGTCAATCCCATATCTTGCATTGTCTCCTCCCACATAGCACAAATGCTAATGATTCACCCATATAACACACAGCATTGTCATCATCGTTATCTGATAGACCTGCCTTCTGAGTTTTTTTCTGTGTCTTTCTCTCAACTACCTTACCTCTGGCTTCAGCAACTAATCACAGTTCTTGAATCCCTCTCCTGTTCCACAAAGCAGTGGTATCAGTGTTTCCACTGACCCTGCCCCAAATGTGAGAATACGAATAACAAGGCATGGCAGAGATTTAGCCTATGTTGCATAGCAGAGTGCTTTGACATGCATGTATGAATTAATGTATTTGATATGTATATAGTGTGAAGCTAAGGCAGCGAAGCACTGTACATGGTCCAAGGCCCAGATACAATCGCTATATATATTTGGAGGGGTGGCTGGTTTCTGATAACGAAAGAGGACTGTTACTATATCATGGAATAGTAACATACCTTCCTGCGTTGTCTGCCTGCATATTATGTGTCAGACTCAATTTGCGGCCACAGGTAGACAAGGGCTTCTGGGCCCCAAAACATACTGGCTGAAGCTGTTTATCACAGGGGTCCTGGGGTCCATCCTACTATGACTCTGTAAACTGTGCCAAGTGCAACTTTTGCCTCACTTCACTTTCAGGGCAGCAAGGGCGAGTAGTCACAGGTTTCTCCGGAAGGTAATATGAGGGACAGACACTCAGTATCCAGCAGACAATCAATAGACACAATAACGTAATGTCCTGTTCAGTGATTATCTTTTATATGAAAAGTAAGTACTTTAATTACAAATCTGAACTAAATTCTACACAGTCCAATTGAAATAAAAGTTACAGGGTTGTAATCTTGGATAAAATTTCAGTAAGGGTTAATGATTATATTCCCCAGTTTATGCAGGTAGAAGCATGAATAGGTACAGGCACAGATTACTTAATTTTAACCCCCCACTGGTGAAATATGAAACTCAACTCAATAGTTCTCTTCCCTGGTATTAACTCAGGCAAAAAGTCTCAAGTGCTTGTGCCATATTCTTCGGCACACATTTAGACCCTTGTTCTATTCGCAAGATAAGCCCTGATTTTACCTGCTTGCTGCCGCTGCTTATCGTGGGGTGTGGAAGGCGCAGCTCTCATCACTGTGTTTCGGAGCGGCAGGTCTTTTCCAAAAGGTTTCAGTGGCTGCGTCCCTTTGGAACAAGAATGCTGTACGAGATCCGTCCAGCAGTTCGTGCACACTGGCATGATCTTTTCAGTAGTTGGGGGTCTTCATAGCGGGAAACACCCTTTACCACACAGTCACGAATAGTAAATCATACTATTCCAAAGTCCAGCAATTCCCTAAGGCAAGTCATTGAAATGACTTCTGTGTTAAAGGAACACATGATAACGACGCATTAATTGTAGTGGCCACATTGTAAAGGCATGTGTGGTAAAGGTGTGCGTGGTTCCATCATGCAACCTTCATAGCAGAGTGCAGGTGAGTGCCCATACAAAGCAGTTGTGCCCTCTAGCACATTCGTCAGCGGTGATATGTCTTCAGTAATTGTTACTTCCCCGGCCGATCAGGATCCACTTCAGGGCAGATGTGGCTCCTGTTCTCTGGCATCAGCAGTGGCAGCTCCAGCTTGTGGATCCGCAGTGGCTAGATTTGAGACAATGCCACTTGCACTTGTAAGGTCTTCATGCAGTTCACAGTTGGAATGGCACAGAGAAACAGGAGATACCCTCGCTACATTGGTCACTCTTGACTTCAATCTCTAGGGTAGGCCAATATCTCTGGGTGTTTCTCACAGCGGAAACACATTGGGTTCTCCTCCTGTATGATCTCTCCTCCTTCAGAGCCTGACACTCTCCCTCCTTTTCTTGGCAGTAAGGCAGGGTTCTAGATACTAGACAGGCCCTCAGTTTCTCCAGCAGAAAGTTAAGAATTCAGCAGATTTCCCCTTACTTCTGGCATACTGGCTGTCAGGCAGACAGCAGTCCTGTTCACATACCAGTCCTTCAAATAATCGGCGGGGTACTCCCTTCCTTTATCATGAACAACTTGAAACTGAAGCCAAGAAAGGTGGTTGGAATCCCATTTGCAGACACACTTTCCAGATTGAGGATGTGTATCCACTGCCTAATGTATCAGAAACAGTTTGGCCTGCATCTCTTTCACATGTAATTTCCAGGTTGGTCTCCTAAGCCTTTGTGCAAAGTGATGGTTCCCACAGCAGACAGCAATGGGGCTGGGATTCAAAACATGGGCACACTGAAGTTTAAGCTCTCTGCACCTGGCTGTCATCCGCCATCCTGAAGCAGTGATCAAATATGGATAAAAGGGCAGGCCCTGCTTAGCAACTTCCTCACCTTCAATAATACCAAATGCCAATGCTCTGTAAGCATTAAATAGCAGTAATTGTAATTGTAATTGTAATGGTATTTGTAGAGCGCGATTGCTGCCCGTGGGCGTCCAAGCGCTAAGCTGACCAGAAAGTGACGGAGGAGGTGCTATGGTACAGTGGGTTTGTCAAACAGCCATGTTTTTAAGTTTTTGCGGAATGATAGAAGATTTGAGTTGGACCGGAGTGAGAGGGGAAGGTCGTTCCAGAGCCTGGCGGTATTCAGCGAGAACATTCTTCCCCCTGCTCTGGCTCGCTTTACTCTGGGAATGACGGCAAGAAAGGCCTCCTTTGATCGTAAGTTCCTGTTGGGATGATAGGGGGTGACAAGATTTCTGTTGATCGCTGGGCTTGTGTTCCAGAAGGTGCGGTGCGCCAGGCACAGTGCTTTGAAGGCTATCCTCTGCCTCACTGGCAGCCAGTGGAGAATTTTTAGAGCAGGTTTAGCAGACTGAGTGCGCGGGATTTCTAGCAAGGAACGAGCTGCACAGTTTTGAACAACCTGCAGTTTTCGAAGTGTAAACTCAGGTGCCCCCATGTATAGGGCATTGTTCGAGTCAAGGCGAGACTGGATTAGCCCTTGGACCGCAACCTTTTTGGCTTCTAGTGGCAGCAGCGGAAGAACCTTCCTCAAGGTTCTTAGAAGGCCAAAGCAAGTGGCAGATAGTTTTGTGGCCTGGGTGGAGAAGGAGAGTTTGCTGTCCAACCACACTCCCAGGCTCTTCACGCTTTCCTTTGGGGTGGGGGGGGGGACCCAGTGCATTAGGCCACAGGGAGGTGAATGGGACTGGAGAAGGTGGGCCTAGGAGCATGAGCTCCGTCTTATCTCCATTTAATTTAAGGGAGGAGTTGGTCATCCAACCCTTTATGTCCTCTAGGCAGTGTAGCAGATCGGCAGGGGAGCACTTGCTGTTCTCGGTGGCCAGCGAGACCACCAGCTGGGTGTCGTCGGCGTATGACACGATTTTGATGCCATGCGGTTCGACGACACTTGCCAGCGGCCTCATGTAGACGTTAAACAGCACAGGGCTCAGGGAAGAGCCCTGTGGTACTCCGCAGCTCAGGGGTTTGCTTGAGGATACTGTTACACCGTCGAAGATCTGGAACGACCTCCCAGACAGAAAGGATTCCAGCCACCTTAAAGCGTCACCTGAAACTCCGATGTTATGGAGACGGTCCAGCAAGGTGGAGTAGCTGACCGTATCGAATGCGGCACTTAGATCAAGGAGGATCACTGCCACTGATCCTCCTTGGTCCAGAATCCTTCTAGTATCTTCGGTGACTGCTAATAAGGCGGTTTCTGTCCCGTGTTGTGGTCTAAAACCTGTCTGGGATATGTGTAACAGCGAGTGATCCTCCAGGAACTGCACCAGCTGTGCATTTATGTGCTTCTCTAGCACCTTGCTCGTCCAAGGAAGGAGTGAGATGGGACGGTAACTTGACAGATCGTTTGGGTCTAGGCTAGGTTTCTTTAGCAGTGCCCGTACCATGGCCTGCTTCCAGGCTGTAGGGACAGAGCATGCAGAGATGGACGAGTTCAAGAGATCCAAGATTACAGGCAGGGTGGCTTTGCTTGCCTGCATCAGGATGTCTGGAGGGGCAGGGTCACGGGGAGATCCCGACTTGACCGCACGGGCCACTTTGCCTAAAGTGTCGAGGTCGAGGGGGAGAAAGTGCTCGAGCGACGGCTGGCCTGGACGGGGAGGTGGTCTGAGGCGAGGTGGTTTGAACGCTTCCGGGGGGGTGGCTGCAGGTGGAAAGGTGGAATAGATTTTTAAAACTTTGTTATGGAAAAAATCTGCAAGCTCGTTGCATTGCTTCTGGGATTTGATAGGGGGGGGAGCCGTGGTGGCGCTAGAGCATTGTTTTATGATTTGGAAGATTTCCTTGGGTTTGGACTTCGCTTCCATTATTTTCTCTGAGAAATAGGTAGCCTGGGCTGCTCTAATCCCTTCTTTATATACCTTGATGGCCTCTTTATAAGAGGTCTTCTTTTCTAGGAGGAAATCTAGGCGCCAGGCTCTCTCTCTTTGTCTGCAAGTGCGTTTAAGCTGTTTTAGAGAGTCAGAAAACCAGGGGGCAGATTTATGAAGTCTCTTAGAGGAGGATTTACGCATCGGGAGAGTGGAGTCTAATGAGCGGGTGATCCAGTCTCTATAGATGTCATTTCCCACATTAGGATCCGAGCAGAGTGAGGGGCAAGTGGAATCCAGTTGGTGCAGCCAGGATTCCAACGGGAGTTTTGACCAGTTCCTCCTGATGGTCACTTGAGGGGGTGCTTGGGGATTTTTATGAGTGGCCCACGAGAAAGGGACCAGAAAGTGGTCTGACCACGGAAGGGGAATGGGTTGATCAACCGTTAGGTCCAGGCAGTTGCTGAAAATGGGGTCTAGCAAATTGCCTTTTCCATGGGTCGGAGCCGCCACCAGCTGGGTGAGTTGGAGGGCCTCCAGATCTTCTAGTAAGTCCTGTGCGATGTGATCAGCAGGGGAATTAAAATGAAGATTGAGGTCCCCCAAAATCGTGTGGTTGGCTGATGTGAGGGTTCTTTCCGCAATGATTCCTGGCAGGGACCTGTGGAACAGTTTTGCAGGTTCCGGGGGGCGATAAATCAGGGTGCCTGAGAAGGAGTTGTTTGCATCGAACTCTAAGCAGAAAGCTGCGCTTTCACAATCAGGGATAGTGTCTGCCGAGAAACGACATTGGTACTGGTTTTTCAGAATGATCGCCAGACCTCCGCCTCTGCCGACCGGTCTATCCACTCTGAGAATGTGATAACCTACGGGTAGTGCTCGCACCACGTCTGGATCGGAGTGGACAGTGAGCCATGTTTCTGTCAGGAAGATTGCGTCAGGCTTTTTCTCCTCGAGCAACATGGCAATCTCCGTATGGTGTTTCGGCAGAGAGCGGCAGTTTAATGCAAACATATGGAATACTTGTGCCTTGGCCGACGGAGTTTTGCGGAAGAGGTGCTTGCATCCCTGACATGAGCCGGGTAGTTCGGTGGGGGCATATATAAGAGGGCATTGGGGAGTACAATTCCTACCTATTTTGTGTAGGGCCGCAGAGCTATAAGTCCTGCTCTGGGCGAGGAAGGGGCCAGGGGTTGTGGCCCTGGGTCCCGGCTGGTCGCGGACGGGCGCAGACGGGCTTGCCTTAGGCGCGCCTTCGGCGCGCAGACGGCGCTCCCGCTGCGCTCGTCCGCTGCGCTTCCTGTAGATGCACATTTTTAGGGCGAGGGGGCGTGGCCTCTAGTGGGCGTGTCCGGCGAGCGCGCCTGCTCTAATGGCGGCCGCTTTGTTGTTGTAAGTAGCGCTACAGCGTATGCACCGCTGAGTGCTTCAGGGGGTATTTGGCAATTCAATTTTTGTTTAAAAGCACAGATTTAACAAGTGACACCACACAAAGGTTTAAAACTTGGATTAGCCAAGTGTTCTTCGTTCAGTACCTCCAGCTCCCGGCTTCCGCCTCAGGACTGGGTCAGCTGATCGGTCGTTGCGCTGTGGAGCAGCGTTTATATAGTCAAGGGGGCGTGGCCTCTAGTGGGCGTGTCCGGCGAGCGCGCCTGCTCTAATGGCGGCCGCTTTGTTGTTGTAAGTAGCGCTACAGCGTATGCACCGCTGAGTGCTTCAGGGGGTATTTGGCAATTCACTTTTTGTTTAAAAGCACAGATTTAACAAGTGACACCACACAAAGGTTTAAAACTTGGATTAGCCAAGTGTTCTTCGTTCAGTACCTCCAGCTCCCGGCTTCCGCCTCAGGACTGGGTCAGCTGATCGGTCGTTGCGCTGTGGAGCAGCGTTTATATAGTCAAGGGGGCGTGGCCTCTAGTGGGCGTGTCCGGCGAGCGCGCCTGCTCTAATGGCGGCCGCTTTGTTGTTGTAAGTAGCGCTACAGCGTATGCACCGCTGAGTGCTTCAGGGGGTATTTGGCAATTCAATTTTTGTTTAAAAGCACAGATTTAACAAGTGACACCACACAAAGGTTTAAAACTTGGATTAGCCAAGTGTTCTTCGTTCAGTACCTCCAGCTCCCGGCTTCCGCCTCAGGACTGGGTCAGCTGATCGCTATAGGAGCTTAATTGGGTTTCTAAAGGGATCTTTTTCCTTACCCTCCTCAATTGTGTCTGGATATCTATGCACCAGCCACAGGAATTCATGTACTACACTTCCATTGTCTGTGTGAAACTGTCCTCAACCTTCATCTGGTGTCATGCTAATTAAGGCACATTTAAAATTGATTTACTGCCCCAGTACACAACTTTACACCAGAGGGGTAAGTAGACTCAGAGAAAAGGGCCAGGTTACACTATCAAATCACAAAACACGATACACCAGCATAACCCCTTTTTATGATATACACACATTGCAGACAATAGTCCTCTGCCTTCTAAGGCTGCACTTTTGGTTCGTTTCTTAAGGTTCTGGACCAGGTATTGACAAGGACAGGCCTAGGTCTCTATGCACACTTTAGATTAGTGTGGTGTCAGGGCCAAAATAAAAGTTAAGATACTAAATCCACCTGCAGTGGGGAACTCAGTGGTTGTGAAACATTTGTAAACAGTGGTTTATGCCGGTTTCCCAATGCAGCCAACATCAGTATTTTACTCATATCATCTGTTGAATCCATCTATTCTTTGAATGTGGTGATGTGACATTGCCAAAAAACACCAGCTCATGTAGCACAGGCAGCAGCACCAACGCAAGTGGTGCCCTGTCCTGGGCTCACAGGTGGCTGCCATGAGGACGGTTCTGAAACAGCACTGGAAAGAAAGCTCTGTTGATTGCTATTCGGATCCTTAGTAACGGGGCAAGCACAGTGACAAATCATCTCCCAACACCTATTAGAGGAGGAGCTATCCCGCTAAAGGGTGCCTGAGAGCAGTGATTAGCCACTGCAAAGTGTCAGTGTCTGCAACACTGAAACAAGTGCAGCCATGTTCTTTCTTCCATTTGCTTAGATTATAACCCCAACACAGGCCAAGCACTGTGAATCGATACATGGAGAAGAAATTGCCGAAAAAACACAATTACATGGTGAGGGGACAAATGAAGGGTCGCAGGCAATAAGTGAGACTTCACAAACAAAATCAGTTGGAATGCATTCACTAAATGGATGCCATGTTGTCTTGCCCCCTTCCCAGGCCAGCGGGTACACTGGGAAGAGCAGTGCAAGATGGGCGGGCACATCACTCTTGGCTGTGCCTCTAGCTCAGTAACTGCAGAGTAGGCATGAACCAGGCGCGCAACACCCATTGGGCAGAACTGTCTTCAGCCCCCCTCACCCCTCCCCATCAGCTGCCGTTGGCTGGGCTGCCCGGGCTGGAGTTGGTGCTTGCCAGCCTGACCTTTAAGTAGGGTGACCAACCGTCTGTAAATCTCACGTCTGTGATGATCGCTTTTACGGATGCCTTTTGTCCGTAATTTTGGGTATTTCTGAGAAGCTTCAACTCCCTGATGGGGCTGCCTCGCACTCTGCCTCTGAGCACAAGACCAGCCCCACCCCACCCATTGTCATTCTGTCTGCTGGCTGTTTGTCACATACAGAATGACAATGGGTCAGTCTGGGCTGTTGAAGCATGTGGTCGGCCTCCTCCAGCCTCGGTCTAGGGCAGGGCATTCTGTTTTAACAGTACATAAAGAAAAATGCCGCAACTCACGAAATTCATGTATAGAAGCCAGCGAAAGAAGTTAAAAAGAAGGGTTATGGGTCTTTCACAGTCTCATCATTTTAGAACTGAAGCATTTTCAATGTTATATACAACGAAGCCATAGTTGCAGCGTTTTTTAATGCAACTAACAACCATTGACAAAACCAATAGTCCTTTTTTTTTTTTTGTCCTCATACATGCCATCGGAAAATGCTCTAGATGGAATATTTCCAAACCCTTCAAACAGGCCCTTATTGAGAACCGCCCTAATGGTGGACCTGAAGGAGGGGTAGAGTCTTCCCAGAGGTACGGCTGTATCCTGGTCCCACTCCCGTTCACAACACCTGGGGCACCACTTGTTACTGGGGAGGACCGGACCGACAGACCTCCGGCATAATCATAGGACTGATCTTACTTCCCTCTCCAGACCTCTAGTGCTGCCCAGATTTTTTTGGCGCTAGAGTTGTCACAGGCCATATCAGATTGACTAATCATGATGATGTTCTTTAAACAGTCCACAAAGGAAGGAGGTGCCTCAAGCTTCCAAACTTTACAAATTTCCCTCCTAGCAATAATTACTACATAGAATGCAAACTTCGAGGCTAGGACATTCAAACAATAGTCCGACAAAAGACCGAAAAATATTAGCCTAGCACTTACTTCAATCTGCATATACAACACATCCTCCAGGAAACCACATACCTCAGTCCAAAAGGGGCCGATCTTCGGGCAATCCATAAATATATGCAGATCATCAGCAGCTGGATACTTACATCTGGGGCAGTGGTAGATCGTTGCAGACATCTTAGATAGTTTACCCGGAGTCCAATACACTCTATAAGCGGTGTATAGATGGTTTCTCCTGAGATTAGCTGGTTTAACCACAGTCTGTAGCATAGAAAAGGAGTCACACCAGAGTTTCCGTAAGTCATCCCCATTTTCGGAGAGAACACTACCCCACCGTCTTGCCATCTCTGAATCTAGACGATCTCCTGTAACTATTAAAACCCCATACCAGAAAGACACTTCACGTTTCCATAATCCTGTTCTAGAAATAGAGTCAATGATTATACCCAAATCTTCATTGCTCCATGACTGTGCTGCCCACCACGCGGACAATTGATAGAACTTAAATCTCGTCAGTGTCCCGCTGGTTATATTAGACATTGAGTCCCAGCTGATAAGTTGTGAATCTTTCTGAAGATCTCCCCAGAACCTGATGCCTGCTAATCTAAGTGGTTGTGACAATTTTTCCTGAAGGCATTCCGAGGTGCCTGGAGAGTCCCAGATTGGGGCCTGTGCCGTATAGTATGGTATTCGCAATGTATTCCTAATAAACCCCCAGTTTTTTAGTGCAGCTAATAGGATCTTGAGTCAAACTTTTTTGTAAAACTTGGGATCCCCAAATTTATAGAGAAAAAACTCCTGTCCCTGCAGAACATCATGCAACAGTGTCTAAAACAAACGGCCCATAGAGGAAGAATCCATCTTATTTGCCAACATTCTAAAAATTTTAAAATGAAAAGCATGGCAATAAGAAAGTAGGTCGGGGTGGGCCAATCCTCCTTTCTTTAGTCCTCTCTTGAGCTTTTTACACGCTATTCTCATGGTTTTTGTGGCCCAAATAAATGACCCGATTTTACCTTGAAGGGTAGCAAGATCTCTGATATTGAAAGAGAGTGGGATTGAATTAAACAGAAAAGTTACCTTAGGCAGGATTATCATTTTTACAAGATTCACCCTCCCGTATATATTCAATGGTAAATTCGCCCAGCGTGACAGTAGGCTGCCCACCTCCTTAGCGACCTTCTCCCAGCTGATCTTAGATGTATCTATCAGCTTCTGCGCTAGATGGATCCCCAAGTATCTCATCCGACCCTTAGCCCCTGGTATTGGATTCGCACAATTCCAACTCATTATTTCAGTTTTTTCTCTATTAATTTTGTAACCAGAGACCTTACCAAATTCCCCAGCTAATTCGAATAGCCTAGGTATGGCTTTTACATGGTCAGATGTCTACATTAGAAGGTCATCTGCATAGAGAGCAACCTTAAGTTCTAGGTCGGCAATCTTAAAAGGCAAAATAAGGGTATCTTCTCTAAGGGAGAAGACAAAGGGTTCAATATATAAATTAAACAATAAGGGTGACAGGGGACAACCCTGTCTGGTGCCTCTTGAAATACCAAACCATTCCGATAGAATACCATTAACTAAAACTTTTGCTTGTGGGGCTGAATAAAGAGATTTGACAGCCTCAATAAAATTCATAGGGAAACCAAAACTACGCATGGTCTCCCAAAGATAATTCCAGCTGACCTGATCAAACGCCTTAGCGGCATTGATTGCAACAAGAGTTAGTGGCATCCTACTTTCAGTTGCAACATCAATTGCCCCTATGGCTTGAAAGGTAAGCTCATTGAGCTGCCTTCCAGGTATAAACCCCCTCTGATCGGGATGTATGATAGTTTTAATAATTTTTGCCATCCTAGCAGCCAGAATCCCAGAAAAGATCTTGAGGTCCGAATTAAGTAACGAAATGGGCCTATATGCCTCAAATTTTTTGAGGATCCTTATCTTGCTTAAGGATCAAGGACACTGTCGCTTCCGACCATGAGGGGGGGGTCACTTCTCTATATAGATATAATTTATTTACTGGCATCCCATCTATCCTTCACAGTTTTATCAATCCTGGCTTGGAGATCGGCTTGCAAAGAAACCAACTCCCTCTCTAATTGTGGGATAAGGCTTTGGGAAATCAGAGCTGCCTGTTGCAGTTCTTTCTCCTTTTCCTTAATTTTCCTAAGGCTATCTATATCTGCTTCTTTAGCTATTCTACTTTTATTGATCATTAAGGAACTCAAAAGTCCCCTCAGATATGCCTTAAAAGTCTCCCACATTGTTTGATAGCTAGTGGAGGCTATATTAAACCTAAAAAACTCCTCTGCTTTTACGTCAAGCTCAGCCCTCACCCTCTCCTCTAATAGTAAAGTCCTGTCTAGAGTCCATCTCCTCTGGCACCCTTTAAGCTTAAGGTTAAGCTTCAGCTCAACTGCAGAATGATCAGATATTGACGCAGGAATATAGGCTATGGACTTAAGATCTGAGAGCAGACTCTGATCTACTAAGAAGTAGTCAATTCTTGAATATTGTCTATATTTCTTACTATAAAAGGAGTGTTCCCTAGTGTTCCCTTTATCCACTCTCCATATATCCAACAGCCTAAACTCTTTAACAAGAGTCTTAAGTGTGGAAAAAGTTCTGGGGGGCACATTATACTTTACCTTAGATGTGCGGTCCAATTGAGTATCCCACACTAAATTAAAATCTCCTCCGGAGCAGATGTATTTAACAAACAAGCCTGGAGACTCAAAAGACGGCCTGGATTATCCTCATTAGGCCCATAATAGACGGCACATACTACTAATACACCACAGATAGAAAGAGTTGCAACTATCCACCTCCCAGATTGATCAGTGCTCCATTTCTCCTCCTTAATCCCCATATTACATCTTATGATCATAGCTACCCCTCTTGTGCAATCCCTTTGATTTGATGACATCACCTCCTGAACCCAACCAAGCTCATTAAAACCTTCTTTGTATTCCTGTGCTTCCAAGTGGGTTTCCTGCAATAGGTAATTATGAGTCTCATTGTTCTTCAGAGACTCACACACCCGGGATAACTTGCTAGGGTTCCTAAGGCCATTTACATTCCAAGAGAGGAACTTAATCTCCTGTAAACTACTCATGCCCAATCCAGAGAGAAGCTACCTGACTTGAGCCATTAAACTTTACTATTACTTGTATGAGGACAATTTTCCAATTTTTCCATCCCCCCCCTTGGGGAGCAGAAGTGACAATAACAGGAGCCATGTCCGAGGTAGGGGCCTCTGAAAAACTAGTGGGGCTCACAGTACCAGTTCCAGTTCCTTTTTCGACTTCCTGGACCCCTGCCAGCGAGGAGAAACCTCTCTCCAGATGGACTGAGGGGGGACTTCCTCTCAGGGCTGGGGCCGGGGCTGGGACTGGTTCCTTTAACCTCACATCTTCCTCCATTATTTTAAAATAAGATTTAAGTGATGGAGTAGAATTTATGGGGGGCAAACAACCCTAGGCCCTTTAGATTTCACAGTGTTCCTAAGCTTAGAGTTTTTCCTCTTACGGGGAGTCATGGGTGCCACACTTTTCGAGCCTTCTGTGGAATCCAGGGTACCCTTGATCTTGAACCCAAACTGGGTCTGGGACCGCAGCTGGTATCTATTTTTTACTAAAGCGGTCCCAGGGACTTCTTTTCTCATCCCCCTCTTGTTCTCACCCGAAGGACACCACTCTCAGGGAGTATTGACCCCCCAACCAAGCTCAGAGCCAATTCAACTACCTGGCCCGAAGGCGGAGCAGAGTCCAAGGCTGAATTCGAGGGAACAAGAGCCATACACTTCTGCTCCGCACCCTCAGATAACCTGCTCACCGGACTCACACAATAATCTGGGGGACACAGTGAGATCGAGACGCCTGATGTTATACGTAGGGCTCTTCCACCGTTCGGCCCTCGAGAGCAAGTCAATGCAGCCACAGCCCATATCCGCGTCCACAACCTGGCTCGATGGCCGCCGAAACCACAATAGGTTACCGGCCCTCCCTCAGGCTCCACCTCCACCTCTGCTTCCTGGACCATCTGATTTTCCCGGCCCTAGCGTCTACCGCTCAGCCGCCTCCACCTCCTCCTCACCGCATCGCCACCGGCAACAGCAGCCGCAGCCAACACAATCTCGGAGAAAAAAAAAAGGGGAAAAGGAAACCGTATCAAACGGAGTGCGCCGTTTAGAACCCATGCAGACACCACATTCCTACCGGGTAATTTTCAACACACCGCGTATGCTGTAATCCATGTAGCAGACGCCGTGCTGCTCCCGGAGCTCCCGCGACTGGCACTTCCGGTCTCAAAAACCTATAGTCATGGCTTGTTGTAGGTGTGATGTATTATATATCGGGATGCAATAACAGAAGTAGCAGAATACCAGTCGGGCAACACACTATGCTAAGCACAGATTTTTAGCTACCCCGTTTTAAGCCACTCCCTTAATTACATCAGACACGCCCTTTGGAGAGACTCCCATGCTTTTTCAACCCACTTAAAAGCCCTGGAAACAACACCATGTCACAGTCACCTCAGGTCCCGGCACTGGGCATCATGCATGACTCATGACTTCTATGTTTTCAGATTGCCTATGTTCAGGGACATAGTGAACCCGTCCCAACCTTGCTTTGGAAACAACAGCAAGGGTGAAGTTCTTGATGGGCCTCTTCTGTGTGCAACTCTGCAGACAAAGGCTCAGCTCCTAATTAATGTGAAAATGGGTTGAGTAAGTGAAGGAATGGGTAAATGGCTGGATGGATTAGTGAAGGGATGAATGGATGAGTGAAAGGGTTAATGGATGGATAATGAAAAGGATGGATGGATGAGTGAGTGAGTGAGTGGAAGGAAGCATGAGAGAAAGGGTAAATAAATAGATGTATGAGTGGAATGGTGGATGTATGGGTAAAAGGGTGGATGGATGGGCAAAAGGGTGAATGGATTTGTAAAAGGGCGGTTGGATGGGTAAAATGGTGGATGGATGAGTGAAAGGATGGATAGATGAGTGAAAGGGTGGATGATGGGCGAGTGAATGGGCGGATGGATGAGTGAAATGATGGATGGATGGATGAATTGATACATAAAAGGGTGAATGGATGGATGGATGAGTGAGAGGGTGGATGTAAGGATGGATGAGTGAGTGAAAGGGAGGGTAGATGGGCAAAAGGATGGATGGATTAGTGAAAGGGTTGATGGATGAGAGAAAGGATGGATGGATGAGTGATAGGGTGAATGGATTGATTCATGAGTGGATGGGTTGTTGGGAGGATGGATGGGTGAAAGGATGGCTAAGTGAAAGGGGTATGTAGAGAGAAGGGGAGGATGGATGGATGGATGGATGAGTGAAAGTATGGATGATGATTGACAGGATGGATGGGCGAATGGGTGTATGGATGAGTGAAAAGAATGATGTAAGGATGGATGAGTGAATGAATACATAGATGAGTGAAAGGGAGGGTGAAGAGCTGGAAGAAAGGATGGATGGATGAGTGAAATGGTGAATGTATGGAGGGATGAGTAAGTGAAAAGATGGCTGGGTGAGTGAGAGGTTAAATGGTTGGTTGGATGGATGAGTGAATAGATGGATGGGTGAAAGGATGGATGATGGATGAATGAATGAATGGATGAATGGAAGGATTAATGATGGATAGGTTTGGAAATGGTTGAATAGGTTTGGCTATGAATGGGTACACAGATGGAAGGACAGAATGAATGGTGAAAGACTGAATAATGGATGAAAGAATGAATGGATGCCACAACCCAGGGTGACTCAAACCAACACATGACATCAGGCAGCAAGCATGGAACTCGGGCTTAAAATGCTCCTTCTGCCTGCCAAAAAGCAGAAAAGAATTCCTTGTACGGCGCCGTGGTGCCACAGGAAACGTTCCACTGTTGTGCTACTGTGCGGCGCTGCTCTCATGCCACCGGGAAACAGCGCAAGCAAATCACACCTGCCCCGAGGCCATGAGATATGCATGAGGGCACAGCTCTGTGCAGCCCTTCTGCGGAGGAAGGTGGGCAAGAAAACATAACCTACATTTTCAGACAACGCACCGACGTGACTTGAGTCCCTTCCACCACTAATGTTTTCTTTCTTTTAAAATTTTGCACACCTAAGAATATTGCACCCGGGGCAACCACCCCTGTGGCCCTGCCCACGTTATGCCACTGCCTACCAGTATGGATGACATCTGATTCCTACACCTTGTAGCCCTTAATGTCTTAAGTAACATTTACTATACATTGACTTTCACATTTATGCGTAATTGTCTCTATATAATATGTGTTTGATATAACACACTCCGACATCCTGCCATACATAATTTGGATGAGTAGCTCTCATTTTGATCTAGATGCCACGCAAAGCCACCTTGCAGGGCTTTGAGTGGCCTCAGAAATCATGAATAAGGCGATGCAGCGCAAATCGCTGCGTCGCCTTACTCTGCGACCCGGAGGCGCACTATGGTCATTGCAGTGGGTTTTCCAATGCAACACCAACGGAATTCGACACTGCCCCAGATTTACAAAGTCATGTAAACCTGGGGAAGCGTCAAATCTCTATGCTTCATACGATGATGCGTAACGAGGAGAAATATATTAATTTCTCCTCATTGTTTTCTCTTTCTATGTGTGCTGCATTCTGCATCATACATAGAAAAAGGAAAACACATATTAGCATTGTTTTTGTGCAGGAAGGTGCCCCTTCCTGCACAAAAACAATCTTGCATGCAAAGGAGGCACCCTTGCACCATGGTGCAAAGGTGTCTACATTGGCGCTAGGCTGCAGAAACGACACCTGCGCAAGGTGAAAGGACAGGAATGCACCATATTGAAAAAATATGATGCATTCCTGCCCATCCACTTTGGCATAGGGCAGCACAGCAAGGTGTCTTGTTGCACTGCCCTTTACCAAAATCCCATAAATAAGCCACTAAGAGGCAAAACAGTTGTCATGTGCACCCTAAATGTGGCCTAGATTATTATTATACATGTAGAAGCATTATAGCCTATTAAATCAAATGCAAACGTTTTTATACAGTGCTCACGTATTTCAAGTTGCTGCCATATGCAATAATAAAAGGAGGTATGGTGAAATGTAATATTGCCTAGGATCACACCATTTAGTCAAGCAAGAAAGCTGGGATTGAACACAGGTTTTCTGCTTTTTCATTGTGAATTTCAGACACTAGATGGCTATTACTTTCTCCTGTTTTACATCAAAGGTCAATGCTTTGTTTTTAACTCTTGCTACATGAAGTTAGAGTGTGAGTGGCAGTGAAAAGCCTCAAGCAAACATGGCTCTTTTTGATCTTAAGGGTCTAAGAGGACCTCAAGGTGAGCCAGAGCAAGGCATCTGTCTGGAGTCTGGCTTGAACCAACTCTAAAGCCCGCCTGACATGGATTTGAATTTGAATTCCAACAAAGGCATCTTACTTTTTCATCCTTCTGGGATCGATAAAATACCTAACCCAATCCTGCAAAACTATAAAATATCCTGCAGGCTGTAATGTAGAATACAAATGTATATATTTAACTGAAACAGTTTTCAAGCAATGCTAAATTTACAATGTGTTGTATACTAGAACACCTATAAATACAATTTTCAAAAGTACAGAAGGGCATCAGTTATGTTGCTTTTTTAAAATCACAGCACTTGCAGATATCTTAATTATGTTTTGTGCTGTGGAGTAATGGTTAGTCTTTTAGAATTAGGTACAGCTTTAGAAGCACGATCAATTATGCTTTTCAAAAACGTTTGAGATATATTTCTTACTTGTTGTAGTTTGTAGTGCTCACCTTTGTAGCAGGGCCGGACTGGTAACAGAAACTGGCCCTGGCAAACTGCTCAGCTGGCCGCCCCTGGGGTGAGGGCAAGTGCAGCCGAGCAGTTTGCGAGGGCCGGTTTCGGACGATTTTGTTACCGGGGGCCGATATTGCGAACCCCCGGTAACAAAAACGGCCCCCAGGGAGCTAAAACCGGCCCCCACCCTAGCGGCCTACCGGGGAAACGCCCGGTGCCCGCTATGGCCAGTCCGGCCCTGCTTTGTATCACGCTTAAAACTTTGTGTTATATGAACTTAAGAAAGCCACCCATTATGTTTGCCTGGTTATTTTTGAAATGTGTTGTAGCTCCTGGTACACCAAATATCCACATCGGAAGCCCCACAACCACAACATTTTTCCCAGGCACATTTCAACATGTTTCCCTTGCCAAAATGTACCTGGGAAAACTTTGCTGGTGAATAAGTGACTTGCAAATAACAGAGCATGCAGGTGTTTGTGCAGAGAACACTAAAATTTGTATCTTATGGCCCATTTTAAGACAAAACTCACAATTGATGCTATTTATCACACCGGATTAATTGAGACCCCCTCTTAGAATCTAACTTAACATGTGCAATAGATATTACACTCTCCTCCAAGGCATTTGTAACCAGGGCCCATGTAGGATTGCGTAGTTCACAGTACAAAATTGTGCAGTCATAAAGAGCATAATTTTCAATGTGTTTTCGGGAAACTATATATGCATGCAATATTGTTAGATACACTTAAGCTTGGAATGGAGCCAAGAGGAGTGAGAGATGCAAATACCTACCACCAGTACAAAGGTGACTGACTCAACTTTGTGGGGTTGTTAGGATTTGGGACTGCTTTGCAGTAGGGTTATCACCTTTATGGAATAGCCAGGTCTTTTCTGCATCCCTGAATGTGAGGTGGTTTTGGATGTTTCTTACTTTTGCAGGGAGTGAGTTTTAAAATGTTGCTTTGTGGACAGAGAAGGAGGTTCCATCGGTGTGTAGCTTCTTCAAGGAAATGAATGAGGGCCGGGATGCCAGTTTTGAGGCCAGAGTTCTAGTCTGTGTGTATCAGTGAAGCTTTGTTTAGATTCCCCTGTTGGTAATGAAAAGTGATTTGAAAGAGGAACATCTGACTAAGTATTTTGAGAGCAGGAGATACTAGGGCAGGCCAAGAAGCAGCCCTTGGGAGCTGCCCACCTTCTACATAGGGCCTCAGGGCATACCTCTCATGATCCTCGCTATAAAATTTACATTTAGCTGAGGAGACAGCAGGAGGGAATGTGGAAGGGAGAGATGACTTCTTTGAGGACAGAGGCCGGAATGGCTGTCTTTTTTTCTGCAATAGTTTATAGGGCAGAAGTTTATGTTGGCAGGAGGGGCAGTGCTTAAAATGGATAATACGTTGTGAAAGTTTGTTCTGTCCCTGCAGTAATTGCTTCCTGCTCATATGAGCCAATATGTTAACTCAAATGAGGTTGGGATTAGGTTTGCAGGGCCTAGCAATTGTGCCCAATTTTCTGCCTGCCAGAACCAAGCAGAGACTAGTTTGTCTGCAGTACAGTCTTTTTCACACACTATGAGTACTCCAAAATGTTATGCAAATTGTTCCTATTTAGCCCTATCATTCTTATTAGATGACAGACTCATGCATCCAAAGTTCTTTCTGGGAGTACATCGTCATACTGCTACTAAGCTTCCGCCAAAGGAAGTCTTTTTTCATACGTCATTTGCTTCACACAAGGATTCAATAGAAATCTGCAAACATTGTTATCAGGAAATACATTCTCATTCTTTGAGGTCTGTTGCAAATTATTTTCACAAATGTTAATGCTATTTAATAATCTGCTCCCATTTGTGTTCAGGGGTACATTGCAGGTTTGAATGTCAGCCCTGAGCTGTCATGGCATATAGTCACTGAAATGGCAGCAATAGCTGTAGTGGCATCAAAGGTTGAGCCCTTTACCCATGTTTAGCTCCTCAACAGCTACTTATTTGCTTCCCAGTGGCTAGGTAGAGTGACTGGAATGTAAAAAATACAGAAGACTTTTAAAGGTCTGTTTTTTTCTGATTCTTTCACTTATACAAGGGGTACTGAGTGCAGTGCAATGAGTGTCAAATGGAAAACTAGGTTAACATCTATTACCCTTGGTAATCCCAGATTGACACCCATCTGTGATGTGGGGGTATCATCTATAATCAAGCTTGTGTGCTCAATTTCTATCATTAATGTATGGTATTAGAGCAAATCTTATCAAACATGGGTTGTGTTTCTTGCTAAATGACTACCTAAGGATTTCAAATTCAAAAATAGTTGGTGGGAGTTGTCACAAAGTACCAAATAATTTATATTCAACATTCTTTGTGCTATATTTTATTTATTTATTTATTTACTTGAGTTTTATACAGCGCTGGCTAAACCCGGAGGTATCAGAGCGCTTTACATGAGGAGAGTTACGTAGGTTACAAATTACACATTGTTACAGAAGGTACATCAATTACAAGTTGCATCCGTTGGTTCATGGCGTGTGGAAGGGTGAGGGGGTAATGTAACAGGGCGACAGGGAGGGAGATTAAGCGGAGAAAAGGCACAAGCTATAGAGCTAGGATATGTGGCAGCTTCCCCCAAATAGCTTCAAAGCTGTTTACTATGCTAACATCATATTCAGAAAATAACATAAAAGTATTGTATGCAGGTAAATGAAGCATGAACAGAGCAGTAAGTAAATAAAGGTGCTTAAACTGCATTATTTGCTTCCAATTTGGAAAACCTTCCTATGGTGGAAGGATGGTGAAATATCTTGTAAAATATTTTTTTAAGACAAGTTAGGCTGACACATCTGGCCCAGAGTGTTTGGAGTGTACAATTTTCTCAAGAATGTGATGTAAAATAGAATGTGGTATTTCACATTGCACCAGGTTTACTGGCCTAATGTGTATTCAAATAGAGCATTTGTCATTCGCTGTGCTAAAATTCCTTGAGAACCTCAAAATCATGTTATACCAAGAATAATGCTACTCACCCTGTGTGCTTGAAAATGCATTATTTGGCATGTAGCCCCAAAGAATGACTTGGTGTTTTACGCGCTACATTGGAAAAGCGAAGGGAGCCCCCACAGGAAATTTTGATTCTGCTCTTTTGATGTCTCTGTCTCCACTAATCCATGTGTTATCCCCCATTCGAAGTTTGAGTCTAGTTGCGCCCCTATTATCCACTTACATGTCAAATGGTTGTGAGTTTCTGGCATACCAGTTTCATAGTACGCACTAGTAAAAGCTAAGCAGGGCATGCTGTTTCATACAAAAGCTTTGTGAGAAGCCTGTGCCCTCTAACACTCTTGAAAGACAATTAAGTATGCAGGGGCACAGGCATGGGAAATGTGGGACACTACAGAAAGTAGGGGCACCTCAATAATTCGGAAAGAAACAAGGCTATGGGGCATAATATCAAGGCAGGTGATAAAATTGTCGCCGCTTTAACGGCAGAAAACTGCCGCTAAAACGGCGATAATGGGCTTGATAATATGCTCTATGGAATTCCAATTGAAGCTCAGGTTAGATGTCCTTCACATCTAACATGGGCTTCAATTGGAATTCCATAGAGCATATTATCAAGCTCATTGTCGCCGTTTTAGGAGCAATTTTCTGCCGCCAAAGCGGCGATAATTTTATCGCCGGTGTTGATAATATGCCCCTATGCTCGTGTAGTAAAAGTCTTGCACATGCCTGCTTTGGTCTCACCAACTTCGCTTCCCTCTATACATCATTCAACAACAAAAAAAATCACCATTTCTAACACGATCAAAGGTTGAGTTTGCTTTTTACAACAGTCAATTATTTCGAGTTCCTTTCCCGTCTCACTGTTTTCTTGAAGTAGATTTGGAGTACTCTGTCCCTCCTCAGCCCTTCGGTTGTGTGGAACATAGGTGGGCGTGGAGGGTATGCCAGACAATGTCTGTGAAATAGTCCAGCATGTGACATCGCTTGACGATTAAAGGACATTTTTTGGAGCGCTCCAGGTTGCCTATACCCCATTGATACAAACCTAAATCTTGTTTTGTGTTTTAGAAATCCACTTGTTGGTATTTGCGACCATCTAACTACGCGAAGTTGGAGACGGAAGCTCCCCTGAGAATTAAACAGACTGCCATTGACAAAGAAATTGACAAAATCTTCAACAGAATCCAACAGATGATTCCCCGTGTCACTTACACGCACAAGGATCAAACGTCCAGCGCGGAAAAAAGCCAGGCGACTCTGATAGACCCTAAGCAAAACTACTGTGTTGGCGATCAATTAGCCATAAGGATCGATGTGTTCGATTATTTGGGCAACAGAAAGAAATATGGGGGAGACCTGTTCATCGGAAGAGTCTATTCGCCTGAGCTTGGAGCGGGAACTTCTGGAAGGATTGAAGATTTTAATAATGGAACATACCACGTTCATTTCACCCTTTTTTGGGAGGGCAAAGTGAAGGTATCCTTGCTACTGCTGCATCCCAGTGAAGCCAACGCAGCCATATGGAAGGCAAGAAATCAAGGATATGGAAACGTCGATTTCACCGGCACCTTCACCAACCAGACCCACAGCGTCAAAACTGAGTGCAACTTTCAAATACAGACACAGAAACCATTGTGCGAGTACGTGGATGAGAGAGACGGGGAATCTTTTTACTGTGTCAAACCAGACCATATGTCTTGTGATAGTTTCGCTTCCATGATGTCTGTCAACAATGTGCACTCCTACCTGAACGACGTGGAGAAGTCTCTTATTGCCCGGTGAGTTTTCACAGGTAGGAATTAAATAGAAAAGGCATCTTCCAGTGCTGCATTGCATAATACACAAGAGCACGTCTGTCTTCTGTTTTTTAAATGTTCTGCTTCTAATCTGCCCCAGGCGAAATCACAGTTGGGAAGAACAACCATAGTGTATGAGGGTTATCCAGAGGAGGATTTAAACAAGCATTGGCAAAGCCAGACGGCCTCACCTATTTATCTATTGACTTTCCAATTTTTTTTGGCCATGCTGTACAGTATTGCACTTGCTGTGCAGCATGGCTATTAAAAAAAAAAAACAATGTGCCTGCATTCAGCATGCAAGTAGGGGCCAACACAATTACACTTGTCTTTTTTCTTAATGTTCCAATGTACTAATACATGTCTTGAGGATCAGTAAATTAAAATAAACTGTGAAGACACTGTTTTAAAAACACATTTCGAAAGTGCTTAAATTAAAAATTAAAAAACGATCTTGCAGTTTGGTCAGGGGGTGGGGTAAAAGCAAAACTGGGTGTGGATGAGGAAACAATGTGGACCACCCTAGCGGGGGGCGGCATACAGAGGCTAGAGAGGCAACATGCGTGTGTGTGTCAAAAAGAAACACATGGGCTAGGGAAAGTAAGGTGGAGAGTGGGGAGAAAAGAATATGGGGGTAGCTGGAAAACACATGCACTCTCATGGAGTCTTTAAACAAAAAGGGCAAAAAGAAGAAAGGAGTTCCCTAAAAGCAAGCAATGGAAGGATAGAAGCCAGCCAATCAAAGAGATGGTAAAGTGATTAGGCTCCTTGGGAGTGATAACACAAGATGTACGAGCTGGGACATGAATAATAAGCAGGCATTAAAGTTAACCAATGGAAAGTAAGGGGCAGGTGCCAAATCCTGTATGTTCTTGGTAATCAAACAATGTTTCTTTCACAACCAGACAGCTTTCTCTGTCTGGTAGGCTCCACCTAAAAAGAGCTCCACTTCCATGTGAACAATCCTTTGCAGCTAACTTTATAACAGGTAAAGTGCAGATGAACGAATAAAAAGCCCAAATGCAGTGAGTGCACCGAAGGACCCCGTCCTCACTTCAAACCACCTTCATCTGACTGCTTCTTGAGACTCATACTGGTGGCTGATGTGATGCTTCGCTAGGGCTACCATCACTTGCATGCCAGCTTGCATCCTGCTGCTTGCATAAAATACAACAATGTTCAGGTTCAAAAATTGCATGGTATGGAAGATACAGAGAAGAAATGTAATGTAAATATAAAATCAAAACATCTTCAATGTTTAAAGAAGCTTATGAGGCAAAGTAAGTACATCTGATTTGCATTGGGGCCTCTGACCCTCGATGAGATCAGTACGTGCTGAGGCTCCATTTGGCTCAAATGGAAATCTGTGTAATGATGTCATACATATGAGCCATATTAATGGCAAAATAAGAAAACTGATATTTAAAGGATGAGATAACCTTAGCTTGAAAGAAAAACGTTTGACAAAAAAGGAGTCTCGAAAAGGCGTGAAAGGCTTAAAAGAGCTTTATGTAATAACGTGGTATGCTTATTATTGGCTAAGAAAAGGGTGAGATTTACAGTTATGGGCAGAGTTGGTGAATGGGTAGCACTACCTTACCCTAAACTATGGCTTAGGGGAAGAGTAATGGTGAGTTTTGGACAAAGGTTTTAGGGTTTGGTGATAGGATGATAGCAGTGCTTAATTTGAGCTGGTGGTTGCTGGTGGGGCCACCGGCACTCATTTTTGAGGACCAACACTAATTTTCCCACTATATACATTTACGAGAGCAAGAGAGAGAGCAACACACAAAATGAAAAGACAAAAAAAGAGAAAGGCGGAAAAAAACATCTTAAAGGGAGTAAGCAGGAAGCTGCAAGAGTGAAATAAACGGGTGGAGAGAGTCGGGTAGTGGATTAAAAAGGCATGAGTTGGATTCCTGATAACGCAACCTTGGTATATGGCATGGTGACAATCAATTGCAACAGCCACAGGCTTCTGAGCAGAACCCTTGGCACGGGACTCATTCTTTTAAAGGTTAAGCACTGGGTAAAAGACTTTAGTTACTGTACAGTTTCATGTTAGGCTTAGGGATTGGGTAAGTGAGATTTAGTGGGTGCTGGTGAGGTTTTGGGAACCTTACAACATGGGTGAGTACCTTCAACAACAATTTGCTAAATTGTGAAAATGGTGAGCATTTTTTAGCTTTTAGCTTCCAAAATAATTGACAAGCTCATTGACAGTATTTATTTTCTGTTTTTGCTGTCTTTTTCGAATGTTTGGCTTTTCAAAGATCTAATTTTGAGTTTTCAACCTTGAGTTGTTGCTTATGCACCAATGTTGGAATCTCTTTCTATATTCTTACACAAAGGAAGAAAAAAAAGGCAAATGGAATGTAAAAATGTAACATTGGAGTGCAAATACAATCAAAATTTGAATGTTCAAGTGAATATTTTACATTTTATTTGTTATCCTACAGACCCAACATCGGCAAAGAAGTGAAAAAGCCCTTTGAGGATATAAATGTTCTTCAATGTAACAGTGAGTTGAAACATCTGTGGTTCCCGTGATTGTGGTTTATTAGCAGTTATGTTTCCCATTGAGACCAGGTCTTCTCTCCAATCACTGATACAATATCGAAACCATAAATATTGCGATACCAAAATATTGTATCAAAAATATCGATCACAAAAATATCGTTTTTCTATACATATAATGGTAAGTACAAATATATCAAGAACATTTTTTGTTTTACAATAATATTGAAAAATATATAAAAACATATAGTTTTTACTATAAATACAGTTTAAATACATAAAACGTAAATATTTTAACATAGAACATTAATATAATGTAAATTAAGGGCCTGATTTCAATGTCGGTTGGAATTCCTTCCGCCCTACACTAGGTCAGTCGTACCAACCGCCTCATTAGTATGCGACCGAACAGTGTTTAGTCACATTCCTATATTTAACTGTGGGAGCACGCATTACGGCAGTAAACCAGACTTAATGCATGCTTTCATAGGGAAATGGGAGGTGCGGGTCATCCCTGCACCCCTTGGCAGGCACCTCAAGGTGCCTGCCACAAGGTGCAGGGATCAACAGGGAGACACCATAGGTGGCCCCTCAGCCTCCAACCGGAGGCCGTGCACTAAAGGGGACCCGGTTGGGGGCCCCCAAACAGCATTTCCAACATGGTTTCCATGTCAGACAGGCCGGCATGGAGACCATGTCGGAAACGTGATCTCTAATCTCAAGGGCGGAAAAGGCCAGTTCTTGAGATTACCAGCTGGCTTCCAATTGGCGGACAGGCTTGCCGAGCCCATTGATAGTCAGCTGGAATGACCGGCCGGTTTCTTTTCCAACCACCTCCATCATAATGAGGTGGTCGGAAAGGAAACAAGCAGTCCATTACGATGCAGCCCTTAAGGTTCCAACTGAAGGTCAGAGAATTTACGAGCCACATCATAATCGGCCTCTAAATGTTTCACTAATATTTAAAAAATATATTTAAATACTTACTAATTTAACCAAACACTCATTCATAGATATCAAAGTGTGTATGTTTAGAAACACATATATAATGCAAAACTACTTTAAAAAATATTAATTTTAACTTATATTATAATTTTATAATTGTTTTTAAATTTACCAATATAACATTTTGATATTTGTATATATATCTATAGGTATAGATATATATCTATAAAAAGTAAAAATATTAAACAGCAGAAAAATGTAAAATATTTCCAATTGAATTGTAAATAAAAATAAACAATATATAAAATTATGTGTTACTAACAAATCCTAAAAATTACATCCGTTTATACATTTATAAAATATACATTTCCATACACAAACACATGATAATAATAGTTAAACATCATTAATAAAAAAAGTAAAGTCTATAAATAATACATAAATTATTCCCACTCCAATTTATACAACAGTACAGAAAGTGTTAAACTCAGCAGGGATGAAACTTACTATTCCCACTCCAATGTGTGCAATAGTAGGGAAAGCAATGTACTCGGGAGGGGATAAAATGTACTATTCCCACTCCAGTCAGTGCAATAGTAGGGAAAGGGTTGGACTCAGGAGGGATCAAATGTACTATTCCCACTCCAGTCTGTGCAACATAGGGTAAGCGTTGGACTCAGGAGGGATAAAATGTACTATTCCCATTCCCGTCTCTGAAACAGTAGGGAAAGCGTTGGACTCAGGACGGGTAAAATTTACTATTCCCACTCCAGTGGGTGAAACATTAAGGAAAGTGCTGGACTCAAGAGGGGTAACATGCACTATTCCCTCTCCAATCGGTGCAACAGTAGGAAAATTATTGGACTCAGAAGGGGTAACATTTACTATTCCCACTCCAGTCAGTGTAACGGTAGGGAAAGAGTTGTACTCAGTAGGGGTAAAATTTACTATTTCCCCTCCTGTCTGTGCAACAGTAGGGAAAGCATTGTACTCAGTAGGGGTAAAAATGTACTATTCCCTCTCCAGTCTGTGCAACAGTAGGGAAAGCATTGGACTCAGAAGGGGTAAGATTTACTATTCCCACTTCAGTTGGTGCAACAGTAGGAAAATGGTTGGACTCAGTAGGGGTAGACTTTACTATTCCTACTCCAGTCTGTGCAAAAGTAGGGAAAGCGCTGGACTGAGGAGAGGTAAAATTTACTATTCCCACTCCAGTCTGCGCAACAGTAGAAAAGGCAATGTACTCAGAAGGGGTAAGAATTACTATTCCCACTTCAGTCAGTGCAATAGTAGGGAAAGCGTTGGACTCAGGAGGGGTAACATTTTCCATTCCCACTCAAGTCTGTACAATAGTAGGGAAAGCGTTGGATTTAGGAAGGGTAAGATTTACTATTCCCACTCCAGTCAGTGCAACAGTAGGGAGAGACTATGTCATTTAAAACAAATAAGATATTTTAACAACTCTCTTAAACAACAAAATATATATATAATAAACTTTTTTAATATATGTCTACATTGTAACAAAAATTAAGCAAATTTCATAATTATTACCATTATTTATAATTATTATCAATTAAAGCAAATAATATTATTAAAATCAAAATACCACACTATATTCTCATAATCATAACAACCAAAGATTAAAATGCTATAACATATTACATAATAAATAATCTCATTTTTAATACATTATTAAATCATTTTTGCATTTATTATTTCTTAAATAACTTACCACCCTATATCTCTACAAACTAAACAACACATACCTAAAATATAACTTAACTCATATGATAATTTCACAATTTATATTCTTATCAATTAAATGCTTATTAACAAATTACTAATTATCAGTAAAAAAAAATTGTAATTAACTTCTCACCCTGTACCTCTAAAAACCCACCAATCCACATGTAAAATATATCTTACATTTTTTTATATTTACATAATTTACATAATCAATTATAACTTAAACAATTAATAGTTGAATAATAATGTATTATATTTAATTACGTTTTCACCCTTTAACCCTACAAACACAAAAAAACCCACACCTGAAATACAACTTATTATTTAACATTACTTATTAATTAATTAATTAATTACCGCTCTCACCCTTTACCCCTACAAACCCCACAACCCGTACTGAAAATATAAATTAAAAATAACATTAATTTTACACTTTACATAATTAATTAACAGTTAAATAATTACAAATATTTACAAAATACTATTCAATAATTAATTTACTGCCCACCCTTTACCCCTACAAATCCTACAACCAACATCTAAAATATAATTTCAATTAAACAAATTACACAATTATATAGTTAATTATCAATTAAACCATATACTAAATTACATAAAGATAAATAAAAAACGATATTCATTACAGCGATATTTCTGTAAACAATATTAGCAACATAGATATTTTTGTAAACAATAGTAACAACATAGATATTTTTAACATCGATATCACTTACCCTAGAAAATAGATATTCTTGTCAATGATATTCCTGCATCATGATATTTGTGTATCACATTATTAAAAACTCGATATTTGCATGCCTCGATATTTTTTATTCTATATTTTGCCCTTAAACCTGTCTCTCATCTTCTGCTTTTCGGGATTCCAATAAAGATTCAAAGTCCAGATCTTTTCTTTTTCTTTGTGGCTATAGCTGCCTTCAACTTTAATCCAAATGTTTCTATATTTAACTGCACCATTCGTCAGGGCCTGGAAAGCCGAAAAGCCATTTATGCCTTTTGTTCGACCCACATATCTGTGAATGTGATTGCATCCATGCTATGGGTAGAAGCTTGGTGTATATCATTGCTCAGCCGTGGGCAAATACTCTTGAATGACGACCAAAATTCATTGGAAAAGGGATGTCAGCCCCTGTTGGGTGGGTCACGGGCAAGGGAGGTCTAACAGGCCTCAGCCATGAGGGTTGAGGTTGTTTGATTTCAATGTCCTTAAGTCCACCCTACTATGGCTGTGCAAAATTAGGGCAAGTAAAACCCCTTCAAGAACTTGACTCTCAGTGGTAAAAATGAAATTGTGAGCAGTCACACGTTTCTCAGGAAGGTAGAATGGGAGTGCTTGAGTTCAGCACTCCAGAGTCTCAAAGCAGTTTAATAAATTATTGTAGAACTCAGTGCATTACCTCCAAGAAGAAAAGTTATTGAATGCACACCAGAACTAAATACTACACATTTTATTAGCATGATGCAATTTAGGGTATCATTCAGCCCGTTTGGAAGCCAGTCTGACAGACCGTCCAGTTTACACTCCGACTGTCTACATCATAATTGGGCTTTCGGACTGTAAACCTACCATGTCGGCCAGTAAGTCTCCAACCAGCGATTGGAGGCTTACCGACCAACATTGTAATCGGCCCCTAAGTGATCTTGGCACTGAGATAGGTTCTGCCGTTTCCCACTGTTGACCCCGTTCCCTCTTATATTCCAAGTGGTTCCCTGCCAGGATCAAAATTAAGATTGACCCTTGTCACTCTCACAGTATGCTCAGTTATTCAATGCTTCATGTTTTCTTACTGAGCGATATTTGCTCAGACTGTGATGGAGCAGCCCTTTCTACCCACGCACAGTCTAAGGTCCAGTGGGCAATCTCTTCTGTGCTATGCTGCATACGTACAGCCAGATACGGAGGAAGATCATTCTCATACCTAGCTCCCCACCACTGGAGCAGACTACCTGTAGAAAATACGGTCCTGCCCTGACTTAACCCTGTTAAAAAAACTGCTTAAACCTGGCTTGTCTGATTCTCCCATATCCCGCCTTCCTGTTAATGCACCAAGAGAGCCTCTCCGGGGTGATTCATTTGGAGCTATATAAATTTGAATAACATAACATAACATAACATGGAGGGTCTGCACACACAGGTAGGTGACTGGTATTTCCTCCATTCACACACTATCCTGCCTCTGGTAGAATGTGAGCCAGTAGTTCTGACAGGACTTCACCTGCAGTGGTGTCTTCAACGAACCATGGTTCTAAGTTCTTCGATCGCTGAGGTGGCATCTTGCAGGCAGGGACAGGAGCTCCTGAGAGCCATTTCGAGCACAAGGCCAAGAGCTAGGAGATTGCCTCTGTGTGAGAACCCAATCCTGGTACTAATTTGTGAAGACAGAACGGAATGCTTTGTAGAGCCTTGGAGAGTCTTGCAGGAGGCTTCTTCAGTCAAGATGGAATCTGGTGCTGTGATCATCTGGATCTACAATCTACATCCTGAGTGAAGTTTATCCCTCCTGGCCAGCCAAGTGGCAGCTCTTTTAAACTATATCACATCTAAGAAGGATATTCTAACATCACCTTGGCAATGTCTTGACATAATCATATCTATCAGTAGATGTACTAATAAGGTACATATCTATCAATACAGACTATATGTTTGGGGTATGTTTGTTATTTGACCTTGAAAAAGGCACCTGTCCCATACCGTTGTCACTCTGCATATTTTTTTCTATGTTATTGACAGGAGGATTTGACACATTTAGAGGTCAAAAGAATGTGACATATTTACACATCCCCATAAAGATAAGGCACACCATGTTTTAGACCTAGGAAGCTAAAGACTGCCATTTTCTAGACACACCTAGGACAAAATGTGATCTCAGCCTCCAGAAACGATAGTCTGCATTCAAGTGTTCAAGAACCTCAAACTAAGAAAAAGAAAAAACCTAAAATCAAGTGATTGAAATGAATAAAATAATAGAAGTATGGAGGAAAACAGTCATATTTATGGCATTCCTGGAATAAATTCTGAACTAAGCAATCACAAAATAGTCACTGAAGGTGTTTTTGGTTGATCTATTTAGGACTAATTACGTGCTTATCTTGTAGCTTGAGGTTTATGTATTTAAACACGAATGTTGTTGTGAATCTTCACATTTGAAGAAGAATTGTGAAATCTTCTAGCTTTGCCCAGGACAAAATTTCACATCAACCTGCCTTAATTATTCACTGCAGCCTTAAATCACTTATGACATCCCTGGTAAAGCCAGTAGATGAGAATGTGAATGTGTAGTATATGGTAGCTCTTTCAAAACTGATATGTCATGGCTGATGAGTGGCGTGCTCGTATCCCTAAGCTCAGGGCGAGCCTTCGGCATAGGCAAGCTGGGCACAGACCCGGGGCACCAAATATTCTGAGGGGCGCAGCAGGGAGCTGTCTAGCTTAATGTCTTGCAAACAGCAGCTCGTACATTCCACTTGGTCTCAATCGGCTCAAATGAAAACGTTTTAATCAGCCCTTAATGTACCTCAGCGTAATTGTTAGCACCCTGTCCTCCTCCCACCTTCCCCACACCTCTGCCATCACACAGCAATCACCCCCTGCTCCCACAGCAAACACCAAACGATCTTTCCGCCCAGGAAGCTGTCACAGTCAATCTGATTTAGGGCCGCCCCTGCCTAGGGTGCATAGGGAACATGCCTCCTGACGCACAGGCTGTCACTTTTGGTGTTATTGAGAAAGTTCTTCAGGTATGCACTCCACAAAACTGGCATAGCTTTTGAAAAAATATATACGCACAGCTGTAAAATCGTAAGTTGCACAACTATATTTAAAACAGAGAGGGAAGACCCTATACTCAGGGCAGCTGTAATTATGAGATTGTGCGACCACAGCATTTTTCGCATAATTATGGATTCGCCACATCTGTCACATAATCCATCATCTGCTGCATATTCTGTCGATTTTAACAAAAACAAAGTTTTCTAGCTCAAACGGTTCAAAAAAGTTACCAAAAATGCAGTGTCATGTGTTGCCATGCAGTGAAAGCCCCTTTGTAAATGTTGACTGGTCATCTTTCTGTAGCTTGCTGCTATATTTAGATGTAATGAGTTACAACCTAAGCTCAGAGAGTGTTTACAAGTGCACAAACGACAACATAATGAAAAATTTCACAAAATGTGCCACAGTATGCTGCATAATTTGCCTTTTCTTGCCGCATGTATTAGTCAACCCTGCCACATGATTTGTCCCTCCCCTTCCGCATAATTCCAGTGGTCCTGCATGTACTAATATTTTTTTTAATTAAATCCAAGGAGAACTACTCAAGGTCGAATGCGCATTCATGTCTAGGCCTGGGCGTAGTTCGCAGAGTTTTGCTACGCGGAACTCCACAAAGTTACAAAAAACTCTGTGGAGTTCCGCGAGGGGCGGAGTGCAGTGCGAACTGCAGTTTGTGCAGCAGCTTGCGCTCGCGAACTTACCGTTCGCGATTGCGAACTTACCGTTCGCGATCGCGAGCTGTGAAAAAATCCGTTGCACATCGCAAAGTGGTGTTTTCTTCACTCCGCGAGCTCCGGGGAGAGCTGAGTGCAGAAAACTCCGCGAACTGAGTTTCAGTTGTTGCGACGGTTTGATTCGCTCAGTATTTTTTTTTTTTTTTTTGTTTAATGCTTTATGATTAGTTTGAAAACGAGCCGCCCTCTTGGACGGCTGATTGGTTTAGAGATAGGACATTGGAAGCTTTTTTGTCAAGCAGTAGATTTTACTTCAATATTTCATATTTCAGCTTAGTTTCCGGTGGGTACTAATAATCACACTGTATCTCATATTCGTCTTTCGCTTCATTGTCTACAACAGGAAGGGTAATTTCATGGCTGTGATCGCAGGCACATATTTAGACCCATTCAAGAGAAGTCTTAGGTTTGAATGTCACTTCTATAACAAAACACGTCAATCACCGCACTGCATTTTAGGTTGAGCCCCAGAAAGCGCCAAACAGCCCTCAGCACTCTCCATAATTTGTTTTCACACTCTGGCCTCTGCGCGCTGCATAATGTGTTTACATTCGTTCACAATATGCATCTTTTTGTTGTTGTTTTTTTAATCAGAAAACAAATCATCAAAAAAAGAAAAATGCAGGACCGGGATGCACTCCCCTTTCCCCGGCGGCCACTTCCTGCAAAATATCTGGTATCCAGTTGGTTGCTCCCTGTCTCCGAGTAGCACCAAGGACCTGATGGACAAGTGTCTGCCGGGGAAGATGATTTATCTGATGGGGGATTCAACTCTTCGCCAGTGGATGTCGTATTTCATCGATAACGTGAAAAGTAGGTTCACCCAGCATGTAACTTAAGAATGATCACCGTGCTTCAACTCTGTACCCTTCCACAGGTGATGAGTCCACATGGCATGTTGAAGGAAGGCATGATGGGCGCTGCACCGGGTCATCACCAGACTCAGTCACCACGAATGCACCAGGATGCAAAGAAAGGATTTATATTTCTTGTCTATCACTATACAATTGGACTACAGTCCCAGATACAACGGTGTCACAGACAGTATGGCTCCATGGACAAACCTCAGTTTTATTATAGCTTTGTTGTGTTGGGGATATTTTCTGTGCAAGCTGCCAGAGGCAAGTTCCTGGGATCCCTTCATGGTGAGGCTAGTGGAGTGTTCTGAATCCAGGCCGTTCTTTAAATTAGGAGAGGGGCGCCCACAGGTTCTGATGGTATCTCTCAGGGCTTCAAAGCCCTGGTTTGAACCAGTGGCGTAACGAAACTTGATGGGGCTCCCCTGCAAGGTACATGGAGGAGCCCCCTCCGGCCTCAATCTGGAGCTCTCCGGCAGAAGTGTAATGCTGAGGGGGCCCCCTGGTGGCTGTCCCCTCCCCGCACCGCGGGGACTGCGAAGGGCTGTGTTATGCCCCTGGTTTGAACCTATTTCTGTGTTGCCCAACAGTAAACATTTTATTGAGCAGGAAGTCACTCAGTACTGGTGGGAAAGCAGCAAAGAACTTTGCAGATTCCAGGTGCTCGCATACACCTTCATTATGGTTTCTTGTTCAGTCCAGAATTTCCCGTTGTAGCTAAAATGGGAATAACTAAGTATTTTTGTACAGAGACTAACTGAGATCTCAAGAAAAATATGCAGAGACTGAGTTTGTATTTTCAATCCATATGCGCATGTAGTGGGATATATCATAATGCGAGTAATGCTAGGTCCCAGTAATGATGATACACGAAAGTATACAAAACAGTGATGGAGGGAATGCTTGAATTAATCTCAGCTACTGGTAATTACTCGGTCCGCATCCCAATCCATTGTTATTTTACACACCATGCCACCTCAGGTTGGACCCAGCTGTATGCAGCTTAGTCTTAAGCCTGCTCCAATAGGAGTGGTCCATGCGGAACTGCCAAGCCAGGTCCTCCCTGAACTGGAAACAAGTAATACAGAACCAGCTTTGTCCTTGTTATAGGCTTATCAGACAAGTATAGCTTGACTCCAGTGGCAGACTGTGCACAGGACCCACATCTGGGCATACCCCTCCCACTTAGGGTGACATATTAAGGTATACAAAAAGTGATGGATGAAATGCTTGATTTAATCTCAGTCACTGGTAATTACTTGGGCTGCATCTCAATCCATCGTTATTTTGAAAATCATGCACCTAAATTTGTACTAAGCTATATGCAAATCAGTCTTCACCCTGGTATTATAGGAAATGTCCCGCCCAAACTGTCAAGCCAGGTCCTCCCTGAACCGGAAAACAGGCAACCCAGGACCGGTTTTGCAGTGATGTAGCATGGTGTGCAAAATAAGGATGGATTGCGATGTGGCCCGAGTAATGCAGTGGCTGAAATTAATTCAAGCATTCTATCCATCACTTTTTGCTTACTTCAGTATTTGTGATATCCCAGGTATTGGTAATTCTGGGTCTATTATCTATACCTGGAATAACAAACAACCTACATCCCAATAGGCTGACATCTGCTCTGGCCTTGATGGAGTTATCCTACGTGGTAAATATGCCTGTCACTGATTCATGTCTGATTGATGTTATGGTTGATGGAAAAGAGAAAATTGTCTTTGTGAAAATTGGGTCTGGCAAACTACAGTCCTAGCTGATCATTTCAATTCATTTAATATTCTTTTTCCTCCTCAGCTCTCAAACCTTTTAACGTCCATGAAAAAGGTCTCCATGGAACCATACGCTATGTGGACACCGACAAGAACATACAACTTCAGTGGATCAGGCATGGACATCCATTTTTGACAGAAAGTGTGTACAATGTCAAAAGTCTTGCCTATGTGCCTCGCGAAATTGACAAGCTGGTTGGTGGGGCCAACTACGTAATTGTTGTAACGATTGGTCATCACTTCCGTCCTTTCCCACTCAGCCTATTTCTACGGAGAGTCATCTCTGTTCGGAAAGCTGTGGAACGCCTCCTGGCCCGGAGTCCTGATAGCAAGATCATAGTGAAGACAGCAAACATCCGAGAGCATTCAGTAGATATAGAGCGTCTAAGTGACTTCCACGGCTATATACATTACCTCGCCACCAAGCAGATTTTTCAGGGTGTCAATATTGGCTTTGTTGACTCCTGGGATATGACTATTGCATCTGAATCATATTTTCTTCATCCAATTCCCAGTGTGGTTGAAAACAACGTTCAGACGTTTTTGACGTACATATGTTAACATATGGGTCAAGTACAAAAGCAGTGATGTGTACGACTACCAGACAATCTGAATAAGTGCGAAGAGGCCAGATGACGTTCTGGTTGTATATTTTAATCACAAGGTGTTTATGCCAGGATCTCTGGTTGAATCTGTGGTGGGTTGTGAAGGAAATTTAATCAATGAACTATTTATGGGCTTTCCGACCAACATCGTAATTGGCCCCTAAGTGTATAATTAGCATGATTCTCTCAGGGTGGGGGCAGTGAATCTTAACACTGTTTTTCTATCACAACACTTCATTTTCAATGTGGAGCCAATCGGATGGGGGTGTATTTCTGTTTTTCATTTTTTAATTACAATTGGTATTTTATATAGTGCACAGGCAAATTAACTTTACATTGAACATGTTTATTTGAGCAACAGCAGCTCGTGCCTCCAATGATGAAAATAGACCAATATGCTGCGTCGAGAGAGACTGGATAACACCCAGATGTGAGGAGGAGATGGGGAAGGTCATGTTTTTAAAACATTACTTTATATCAAATAGTGCAGTAAAGCTTTGTGTTCCACATAGGTTCACTTTTGTGCAACACCCGTTTCATATTACAAATATGTATAATATCAGACACAGGGGAATTAAGTCTTTAATTTTGGTCAAGCACTTAAGGTAGCCATTGATACTTCACAAAGACTGTGTATTCTTGACGCAGCCTCCAGGTGTTTCACTCAGGCCCGCACACTTCAGACAGCCTCCATGTACTTCAGAGAGTCTCCAAATACTTCACACAGCCTTCATCTCCTTCATACATCCCGCATCTACTTTGCATATCCTCCAGCCTCTTCATGCAGCCTCCAGGTGTTTAAGTCAGACCCAGAACACTTCAAACATATTCTAGATACTTCAGAGAGTTGCTAAACACTTCACACAGCCTACAGCTGCTTCATAGATTTCCCAGCTACTTCGCACACCTTGCAACTACTTTGCACATCCTCCAGCTACTTTGCTCATCCTCCAGCCACTTCGCACACCCGCTAGCCACTTTGCACATTCTGCAACTACTTCACACAGCTTCTAGAAACTTCTCACAGCCTTCAACTACTCCTTCCACTTCGCAGATCCTCCAGCTGCTTCGAACATCCTCCATTTACTCTCCATATCCTCCAGCTGCTTCACACATCCTCGAAATGCTTCACACATCTTCCAATTATTTTGCACATCCTCTAGCTACTTCGCACATCCTCCAGCTACTTCACATACCCTCCAGATACTTTGCACCTCCTCCTGCTGCTTCACACAGACTCCAGCTACTTCACAATCCTCCAGCTACTTTGTAGACCCTCGAGCCACTTTGCACATCTCCCAGTTACTTCGCACATCCTCCAGCCGGTTCACACATCCTTCAGCCTCTTCACACATCCTTCTGCTGCTTTGAACATCCTCCAACTGCACCGATACTCAGGCACCCCTCAAGAAGAAACACTTAAAGAAAGACGGCCAGTTTACTCTGGCCCTCCACAAATCCAGACGCACCTGTTGATGACTCGAGAAGAGATGGAGGAACAACAACACCCCGAAACCCATGCAACCTTCAAATCTGCCATCAATGCACACCACCTTCTACTCAAAACCACAAAGAAAACGGCTTTCCAATACAGAATAAATGCCGGCGCACACAACAGCATAGAACTCTTCACCATCGTCAAGGAGTTCGCCAGGCCCAAAATACGAGCCACAGATGTCCCACCCCTCAAGACCACTGCAACAAACTTGGCACCTACTTTCACCAGAAGATCAGCCAGATCTATGACAGCTTCGACACACAAGACCCCGCTACTACAATCAACACCACCTCATGCAACCACGCCACACCCCAACAGATCGTGCTCAACTGGACTCAACTCACCACAGATGGCACACTCAAGACCAAGACCAGGAGCCCCATCGCATCCTTGCCCGTACCACATCTTCCACACAGCAGCCACCTCCATCACCCCCCAGCTTCACCGCACCATCAACTGCTCCATCGAAACCACCACTTAGCGAGAAAAATGGATACAACCTGAGATCAGCTCCCACTGAAGAAACTGTCTGTCAACCTGACAGACCTCAAGAACTTCAGACCCATGTCCCTCCTCCCCTTTCCAGCCAAGGTCATCGAGAAGGACATCAACAACGAACTCTCTGAGTTCATCAAAGAGAACCATGTCCTGGACACCTCCCAAATGGGCTTCCGAAGCAACCACAGCACTGGAACCACACTGCCCCCGATAAAATCAACTCCCTCCTTGACCAGGAAGAAATTGCAGCCTTCTTCCTACTGGACCTCTCAGCTATCTTTGACACTGTCTCCCACCGCACCCTAATCACGAGACTCCATGATGCAGGCATCAGTGACAAGGCACTGGACTGGATCCACCCCTTCCTGACCGGCAGAACACAGTGAGGCAGACTACCCGCATTCCTCTCAGAACTTTCAGAGATCAGCTCCTCCCTGAGCCCCACCCTCTTCAACATCTACACGGCTCCCCTCACAGCCATCGTCAAAAGCCACAGACTCAACATCGTCTCCTACGCCAGCAACACCCAGCTGATCATCTCCTTCACCAACAAACCCAAAACCGACATAATCAACTTTCACAACAGAATGAAGGCAGTAGCTACCTGGATGCAAGACAGCTGCCTCAAACTCAACTTGAACAAAACTGAAGTACTCATCCTGGGACCCCCCCTCCCCCTCAGCCTGGAATGACTCCTTGTGGCATGCCGCACTAGGAACCCCTCCCAACTCTACGGACCACGCACGCAACCTTGGCATCATGCTGGACTCCTCACTCTCAATGAACCACCAAATCAATGCAATATCCTCATCCTGTTTCCACACACGCCATCTACTTCGAAAGACTTTCAGATGCCTCCCCACAGAATCCAGACAGACAGTCACACACACACTCATCACCAGTAGACTAGACTACGGCAATGCACTCTATGCTGGCATCACCCAGCAACAGCTCAGAAAACTACAGAACACCCAAAACACCACAGATAGACTGGTCCTCACCATCCCCTGCTGCAGCCACATGACACAACACCTCCGACAACTCCACTGCCTCCCTATCAACAAGAGAATTACCTTCAAGCTACTCACACATGCCTACAAAGCTCTCTATTATGCAGGACCAGAATATTTGAACCACCGCCTCACCTTCCACACACCCGCCAGACCGCGCTGCTCTGCCCAACTCACCCTGGTTACCGTCCTACTGATCCACAACACCAGAATGAGAGGAAGACCCTTATCCTACCTTGCAGCCAAGATCTGGAACACCCTTCCCTCCACCTCAGGCAATTCGCACCGTTGACACAATTCATGAAGGACCTCAAGACCTGGCTCTTCAATTGAACCTCCACATCTAGACGAATCAGCAGCCCCCCCTAACCAATTCCCCTCTCAGCACCTTGAGACCCTCACAGGTGAATAGGCTTGCTCTACAAACTCCTGATTGATTGATTAATCTTCTAGTTTTCACATCCCTCAGCTACTTCACACAGACTTCTTCAGGTACTTAGCACAGCCTCCAACTTCTAGACAAAGGTCTATGTACTTCATAGAGCCTCCAGATATTGCACAAAGCTTGGAAATACTTCACCTAGCCCCAAATACTTCATACATCCTGCAGATACTTTAAGTAGATTCCAAATTCTTCACAGATCATCCAAATATTTCACACAGCCTCAGCAAACCTTACACCGTCACCATTTTTTCCCCCAGACCCTAATACTTGACAATATCTCTACATACATCACACAGCCTACAGACATGTTATCCATCCCCCAGTGCATGGTTAATTCACCCTACCTCCAACTCCTCCACATATGCCACCTCTGGGTACTGCACACAGCCTCCACATACTTCAAACAGCCTCTCAATGCTTTAAGCCACCACCAGCTAGTTCACACATCTGTTAGGTAATTTGCAAAGACCTGGTTATTTCAAACATGCTCTTCGCACTATAGTTACTACACACAACCTTCAGATACTTCACATATCTCACATATCCCCAGATAATTAACACAACCCCCACATATTTCATCCACCCTCAGCATATGTTGAATAGCCTACAGATACTTTGTTACTTTATACATCATGAATATACTTCAAAAAGTTGTTAAGTACTACACACAGCCTCCAACTAGTTCAAACAGCCACAAGATATTTCATACAGCATTCAGATAGTGTGCCTCAAAACTGGATATGTCCCAAAGCCTTTCGGTACGCCTTGCTGGCTTCACAAAATTCACATAGCCTGCAGTTTTGTCCCACAATTGTAAGATACTTCACAAAGCCTGTAGATACTTCATATATATTTTCCACCAGTCTTCAGATAAGGCACACACTCTTATGATCCTTCTCACAGCCACCAGCTACTTGGCTTGTCTTGCAGATTCTCCACACATCCAATAATACTGGATGAGTGAATGCAGCCTCCAGATACTTCACAAGGTTTCTAGATACTTAACACAATCCCAGAATACATTACACAGCATCCGGATGCGTTACACAACCTCAAAGCTATACCCTACTCAGCCTACAGACACTTTACACAGCTACCAGCTACTTCACAAATTCTCAAGGCAATGCATGCAAACAATGCATGCATGTTACCATATGGTTCACAACCTTCACAAAATGAAAACAGCTCGAGATTTTTTGCACTTTCATCACATATCCCCAGATATTTAACACAATCCCCCAGATACTTGTAACATATCTCAGCTTTGGTGGAGCTCTTACTACCCCTATTTGGGGTGCTGAAGCACCCACCCACACAGAAAGCAAGCAACCATGTGTTCGGTGTATGGTTGGTAGGGTCTTATTTTTTGTATTGAGTTTATGTAGTAAGTGTTTTCATGATGTGTGTGATGGCTACCAAGGTACTATTATCGTGTTATGCGACAGAGGCCCTTGTGGTTTAATAGGAGAGGGTATGTGACAGAAAGAAGTGCAAATCATAATTGTAATAAGGGCTAAAACATGTGGTCAGCCAAGCTGCAGTAGAATGGCCACAAGAGCAGTGGGTGTTTAGGGTGTGTATACCAAAAATAGAGGGAAATCGCAGATGGTTCTGTTATCCATAAGAGTTAGTTTTATTTTACATGAGAAGGCTTCTTCCTGATATTTAAAAATTTCATCCTAGACAACTTCCACTTTCATTAATAGGAGTGAATGAAAATTCAGGATGAAAAGAGACAACGTTAGTGAGGGGAGGCTCACCCTAATTCCATTGTATTGTTTTGGCCAAGATAGCAGCATGGCACATATTTGGTAGTTCTCGCTTTGTTGAATCTTAGCCCAGCTCTACTCTGGATATGGGAGCTTTGTGAAAACACCTTTTATTTATGTTACTACAAGTAATTTTCCTTCCTATTTCCTCTCACTTGCCCCTTTCCATTATCCCCCTCCCCTTACTAGGTCTGCTCTCACATTTGATCTGAAACAATAGGAGCCAATAGGTGTCAATTTCTGTCCTACACATCTCCTAATTAAACTTCTCTGAATTCTGAGTCCAGCCAGCAGAGTGTGTTGATTGATCCTTCTGAATACTGCAGCTCAAGTCTGCCTTAGAAGAGCTGATCCTTTGCTTACCTTGCTCATCCAAGAATTCAGGCTTTGGGCCACGTAGGCACATTTTAGTGAAAATTCAAACTGCCCCTATTAGACCTCGCATCCTTGGCTTGGTTTCCACTGTCTTTTTGCCTCTATCTCCTGTATTTCTTTGACTGTCTGCTGGACATAATTTTTGCTGGTTTGTGTACTCTGAGCACTTTGCCACTGCTGATCAGTGCTAACGTGCAAGTGCTCCCTGTATAAATTGTGATATTATGATTATGATTGGTTATCCACTATTGGCATATTTGATTTACCAGTAAGTTCATAGTACAGCGCACTTTGTGCGCCCCAGATCTGTAAATCAAATGCTACCACAGTGCCTGTAGCACTGATTGTGCCACCCACATGTGTAGCCTTGTAAACATTTCTTAAGCCTGCCATTGCAGTGTCTGTGGCACCCACTTGCCAGGCCCAAACCTTCCATTTTCTTACATGAAAGGTATCCCTGAGGTAGGTCCAAGGTAGTCCCATGGACAAGGTACATTGTATGTTAAAGGTATGACATGTACTAGTGTGTTTTATATGTCCTGAAAGTGAAATACTGCAAATTTCGTTTTTCACTATTGTAAGGACTATCTCTCCCATAGGTTATCATTGGAGCTGACATGTAACATCTTACAAGTGTAACTTTCAATTGGGAAAAGAAGATATGGAGTTTGGGTTCTATGAACTCTGGATTTAGAAATACATGTTTTAGTGAAGTTGGTTTTTAAAGTCTGTGTTGGAAAATGCAACTTTTAGAAAGTAGGCATTTTCTTACTTTACCATTCTCAGTCTCTGCCTGCCTATGGAATCAACATTTGGTTTAGACTGACAGCTGTGTTGTTTGTGAATTCACTCTAGACAGTCACACAAAGTGAGCTGAGGTATGCCCTGCATATCCTGATGGCCCCTCATCAGGCTCATGGGCCTTCCTGTGGTATAGTGGTGGGAGGAATTGTCACTCACACCTGAGTAGGGCTATGTATGATCTCTCACAAAGCTGTCTCTGCCCCTCTGTAGTGTGCCTGGAGTCAAGGCAGGTCAAGGCAGAATATTGTGGACAACAAAGACTTTCCTTTGAAGTATGCCTACTTCAAAGGCCAAAAGGGTTATAAGTATTGGACCTATAACCCCACATCTTTGGAACAGTTCTGGACTGAGAACCCTGCCAAGAAGAATAGCTAAAGAGCCGTCAGAAGGAGTACTGCCCGTTTGCTGTGTGTTGCTCTGGTTGGTTAGGCTGCAGCTGCTGCTTCTGTCTGTGGGCAGTGAAAGTACTGGACTTTGCTTTCTTGTATCCTGCTTGTCCAAGGTTGTCCAAGGGCTTGTGTGTGCTTGTCTCACCTTGAAGTCTCAGGCCCATCTAAGTCTTAATCTGTAGCATTTCTGAACTCCACTGCTGGGAATTCTGACCTTCTAAGTGGTGCCAATTCCAGTTCTGGGGGATTGGAGGTGATTCTGCTGCTTCAAGACTTGAAAATCCACTCATTGTCTTTCCAGTGCCATTTTTCCTGACGCAAGCTTGCCGTGTGGTTGAAAAACCAATGTATCGCCGAAGTGCAGCTGATAAGTCGATGCAGAGCCTGTTTGCAACCCGAAGAATTGCTGCAGCTCGAGTCCAGAGCCCCGAATCTCCGACACCCAAGACCCCACTCCGACTCCGAGGCAGGCGGTGCTGTGCAGCTGAAAAATCGACGCATCACCGGGCTGCATCTGTGGAAATCGACGCGGTGCCTGTTTCACTGCCACATCAACCAGCAGCGCCTGGTTTTCTCACGCATTCGCCTGTGCGCCAAGTTTCCAACGCATCGCTTGGCCGAAAGGAGTCGCTTCTGGAAATACGACGCATCGCTTGTCCTCGCAGTAAGGAATTGACGCAACACTTCTCCTGCTTGCAGCAGAACAGACACATCCGTTCTCCTGGTACTCAAGAACTGATGAATCACTGTGTTTTCTGATGCTTTCCTCCTTCGCATCTGTTTTTGTCTTGGATTTTGATGCATCAAAGGTACTTTATGCTAAAATCAACGCATCCATAGAGTTCTATGGACAGAATGGCTTAAACCTTTTAAAAGTGATATCTTGAGTTATGTATATTGGAATTTTGTCGTTTTGATCTTGTTTGGTTTAGATAAAGATTGGGTATTTTTCAAAATTTGTGTGGTGTCCATTAGTAGTGTTTTCACTGTGTTATTGTGAGTATGATGTGCAAATACTTTACACATTGCATCTGATATAGGCCTGAATGCTCGTTCCAAGCTACCAAGGGGGTTGAGCAGGGGTTATCTTGGGTGTGTAACTCCCTTATCCTGACTAGAAGAAAGGGTCCCTACTTGGACAGGGTGCATACCACTGCCAACAAGAGACCCCCATTCCTAACAACCCTTACTATTCTAAAGTTGATTACAATTTCTTGTCTAGCTTTGCTGATTCCTGGGCACTTGGTCCCATGCTACTGACCCTTTTCTTTTCAAAGGTGCGACCCGCAATCTGCCTTTATGATCATCAATAAAGGATGGAAGTATACTGAGCCTTGTCAGTCAGGAGAAATCAAATCCCCCCTACCACTTTAAGACTGGTGAGGTCCTGTGCTATCTTTGCGGATATCTGTGCATTTGGCCCCACCCTACTGACCCTTCCCATTCTCTGAGGATCTTCCTTTTTTATTTTTTTATTTTAAGAGTTTTAATTTGTCAACACAAGAGAGAAGCAAAATAGACCGTAACATCATAATCTAATAAAAACATAAACATCTCTGAGAAGTAGTTACAATATAATTAGTTACGTACATAGGAGTAGAAACATAAAAAGACCAGAGTAGATTTTACACATTATTAATTAGAACTTAGAACAGTGATCCTCAGATTGTATTAAATTTACATATAGAACGGGCTCCCTTTGATTTAGCTAGCACTTGTTCCATATCATATATTTGTCTAACTAATGTCCACCAGTCCATTACCGTAGGAGATTTTGGTGAGATCCAGACCCGGGCTATTGTCAATCTTGCAGAAACCAGCAAGACAGTTAATAAGTCTTCAATATTAGATCCCAAATTCCTTCTTCCCATCATTATTTCCATAGTCGTTAAAGGTACTTCTATCCCCAACTTTTGAGACAAAATTTGAGCAACCTGCTGCCAGAATATAGAGAGTTCTGGACATGTGACAAACATGTGTTTTATGTCTGCCGCGTGCAGATCACATCTTGGACATTTTGTCCAATCACTGGCCTGATTGTTAGATGACCACTTTGTTATCTTATCCGGCCTATAATATAATAAACATATTGTATGATACTGTTGTAGTCGCAGATTGGAAGAGTGTACAACTTTATTTATTGTGCCAAGAGCTTGTGATATATTGTTAGCCGAAACCGATGTACCCATAACTTTGCTCCAGCGATCGGCTATACTCAGACAATCATCCAATCTGTGAGTGCAAAGACTTTTATACCCTCTACTGATCAAAGATCTTTCATTAATAGCATACAGACAGTTCCATATGTCAGAATCGGATATGTTCATCAGATTTAAGTACCGTATAAAATAATCAGGGATCTGAAAATACTTAAACTGCATGTTATCTGGAGGTTTATAGAGTATTTGCATTTTTCCGAAAGAGATAAAGCTGCTATAATCGTAGAGATCACCTAAGCATACTATCCCGTAACTGGCCCAGCGTTTTCACAAGGGATCGTGGAATATCTCTGGCAGGCCTGGATTATACCAAAGTGGGAATTTATCATGAAAGAGTGATACATTATGCTTAAGTGAAATAGCGCGCCATATAGATATACTATCTCATGCAGTCTTGAATAGTTTGGATCATTAGTTCTAAAAAGAAACAAATTACTCTCTTCACCCAACATAAATTTATGTAAAAAAGTACTACTCTCAGTATTAATGAAGCTGCGGAGACGGCCAAAAAAAGCGGACCAAAAATACGTTTTAAAATAACGGAAGTCAAGGCTGCCTTGACTAAAGGGAGGTTTTAGCAAATCTATAGCTCGTCGTGCTTTCTTGTAGCCCCATATGAAGCTACTTAAGATCCCCTCTAGCCGCTTAAAGAAGGAATTAGTCACCCGCAGTGGGATAGATCTGAACAGATAGAGGAACTTGGGCAAGATCTTCATTTTTATAATATTTATACGCCCAATAATCTCTAAAGGTAGCTTGTGCCAATTCTTGAGTGACTTGACAGTCTCTTTCAACAGTGTTTCGTAGTTTATCAAACATTACCATGAAACATGAGTAAATATGTGTTTCGTAGTTTAAAGGAATTATCCTATCTAGCTGTGCGGTCACCTTGACTCCCAGGTAAGTAGCAGCCGAGCAGACCCCTGTATTGGGATCGTAGATTTGTAATTTAGGAGAACCTGGGTTTTATTGATGTTTAGTTTGTAACCTGAGATCGCCCCAAACTCGCCTGCTTCTTCTATTATCGCTTGCAGTGCAACCCCCGGTTCCGTTGAGAACACTGCAATATCATCTGCATATGCGATGACCTTAAGAGAATCTGCCCCTAGCATGAAGGGACAAGTTAGCTGCTGATTTTGCAAGACCGAGACATATGTCTCTATATAGAGAGCGAATAAAAGTGGTGATACGGGGCACCCTTGACGGGTACCACGAAGAATCGGAAAGATAGAGGACTGCAGTCCAGCATACATTATTTTAGTGCAAGGTTTGTTGTATAAAGCTGGTACCCATATCCTAAATTGACCTTTAATACCGAAGGCTGAGAGTGTGGTCCACAAAAAGTCCCACCCCACTCAGTCAAACGCTTTTTCAGCATCTAGCAGAATCATACCGAGTTGGATTGACCCTACATTTGCCATGTCGAAAACAGTGACAGCCATATTTACATGTGCGGTGGTATCACTCCCTTGAATAAAGCCATGCTGATGAGGCGATACCAGACTAGGCATTACTGGAGCTAGGCAACTCGCAAGGATCTTTGGAAAGATTTTTACGTCGGCACTAATAAGTGAAATTGGTCGATACGACCCACACTCATCTGCTGGTTTATTTTTTTTAAGGAAAAAGACAATTTGCGTCACATTCCATGACTTGGAAACCCTACCCTCTGTTCCAATAGATCTTCTTACCTGACTAAATGGTTGCAGCAAATCGTCTATGAAAGTTTTATAAAATTCCAAGGGTATGGTGTCTTCGCCCGATGCTTTGCCTGATGGTAGAGCGCTAACTGCCAATTTTATTTCTTCTATTGTGACATCCCTTGTCAGAGAGTGATTCATCTCATCCCCCATACTTGTCAAAGAACGAGCTTGTATATACTTAAGTATATCCTCCCGTTTTGGCTGAGTCTCTGGAGTATATAATTCTTGGTTGTAGGCAACAAATTGTTCCATTATCTGATGTGGGCGCTCGTATAGTCTATTATCAGGCCCCTTAATCATCTTTATAGTAGTCTTAGCCCTATCTTCTGCTACCTTAAATGCGAGAATCTTGCCTATTTTTTCGCCACACTCATATTGAGATAATCGATATTTGCTAAGTTTCATTATACTTCTCTCCCTAAATGTCCTCTTCAGCGCTGATCTAGGATCGACTAAGGCATAGCCCAATTCTTCTGTCTTTTGAAGACCTCTGGAGATTGCCTCTATGTGTTGATTTTCTATTGTGCGTATAGCTGTGATAATCACTTCTGTTGCCTTTTTCCATTCCTTATTTTGCCTCCAGATGTATTGTTGGGCGAGTCCCCTAATGGTTGCCTTGCATGTGTCCCACACCACTATAGGGGAGGCCGACCCCATATTTATTTTAAAGAATCCCTTAAGATGTTACCTAGTCTGAGCCACAAAGTCTTCCTCTAATAATAGATACCTAGGGTAAGAAAAAGATCTAGGTCCTTTATTTTCAGAGGAAATCTTAAATGAAAGAAGAATAGGATTGTGATCAAAGGTGACCTTCGGACAGATTTCCATAGTACTGGACCATAAAATGTTATCTGACGCCCAAGTCATGTCGATTCTAGAATAAAGCTTATGTGGAGCGGAGTTATACGTGTAGCCCTCTAAATTTGGGTATAGAGTCTTTCAGACATCCTTAATTACATGTAGCCATCCCAACTCCCCAATTGCAGCCCGGGTCTTCCGCATCCTTTGAAAAGCCCCTCGCCTTGTGGTATCTATCCCATAATCCATAATACAATTGAAGTCTCCCATCACCAACCGTTCCCCCTCCCAATTTAACAATTCCACACTCACAGCATATATTATAGTGAGATTGTCTATATTGGGAACATGCACTGAGCAGAAAATGTGTTTTTTACAGTCTATCTCCATCTGTGCAATAGCCCATCTAGCCCCCTTATCAGAAATCGTCTTATCCGTTGCTGCTCTAAATTGTTTGTGCTTCAAGATAGTGACCCCGCGAATAGAGGCATTTTGTGCCGAGCTCACAACCACTTAAAATCCTAATTGTCTTAGAAGACCTCGGTCCTTATAAGAGATGTGCGTTTCCGATAGCATAACTATTTGAGGATTGTACATTTTTAATTGTACAGCAACTAATTGTCTCTTGATCCTACTATTCAGACCTGCCATATTTCAAGCTAAACATTTGACCCCCCCAATCTCGCAGATAGTTCCCTGCTGCCTTTTCTAATATTTAATTTAGTAGACTTAAAACAACTTCCTTCCATACTAATGATTTTATTTTTTCCCTTTCTCTGTACCCTTATGTTGACCTTTTCCTTTTTAACCCACCTTCATTGGTCTCCCCACCTCCTACCCCTCTTACCCCTTCACCCACCCCCGTGTCTAGAAGGAGGAATCATCCCCTTCTTACTGCTGCCGGTGATGTGGCAGCTGACTGGAACCCAAACTCCACGGTGACTGCCGAGAAAAACCAACCCCCAATAGTAATTGCTGATGAAGAGGAAGAAAGAAAGAAGGGGGAAGGTAGAAAAAAAGAGATAATTTAGCATGCCTCTTAATCTAATTTAGCACTGCTAAAAATAAGAGAGAGAGAGAGAGAGAGAGAGAAAAGGAGTTAGAAAGAGGGAGAAGGAGAAAGCAAGAGAGCCAGCTTTGCTCTCCCTGTCCGACTAACAGTCATTCCTTGGAGACCTCAGACTTTGTCTCTGTTTTATACAACCCCATCTTTCTGCTTCTGCCATTTATGTAGTTTTTCTTTCGCTTCTGATTCGGAAGAGAAAAAAAAAGTTTGCCCGCCCCTTATAATCTTCAGATGAGCAGTTTCCTGCAAGAATGCTTGAGCCCCTGTAGCCTTTAATGGGTCAATTAACTGTCTCAGCTGCCATCTCCTGTCCATAGTTGCCTTACAAATGTCTGAGCAAAAAAAGCTAGAGACGGATTCTACAGCAACCGGTGATCTTGGGCCCGCTTTTAAAGAAACTGCTTGTCGTAACAAAAAGTTTCCCAAATAAATCAGAAACAGTCTTGGACAGAGATTATCTTTCTGGTGTTGCACCAGCAAGAGTCTATGGGCCCTTTGAATCTGGCAGTCCCAGTCCCACTCCACAAGGTCTGGGGGGGCCTTCTGCAATATCTGGACTATGAAGGTTCTAGGATCTGACCCCTCTTGTCCTTCAGGAATTTCAAACATTTTTAGATTTTGTCTTCTCTGTCGGTTTTCCAAATCTTCTAGTTGAAGTTGCACACTCGTGATTTGGTCCTCGTGTTGCTGGACTAGACTTACTGCTTTGCTAGTGGCCTCCTCTGTAAAGACCACTCTCTGCTGCAGATCTGCTATCTCATCCGTCATTACCCCAACTTTCACTGTCACCTCTTTCAAAGATTGTTGGATGCTATGATTGTCTGCTCTAACTTGAGCAAAAAGCTCTTGTGTCTCATCCCTCTGATCTTTCAAGGCTTGTAAGATCAGTGACAGTATTGGGGCTTCACTTTCCTGAGCCCTTTTATTTTGAGAATCTTCCCTCGTGCTTGACATGTGAGAGGACTGAAAAGGTCCAGGTACCATAGGTACCGTAGATAGTCCATTATGACTTACATCCCCAGGTCTCTCAGGTGATATTTCTATAGTTTTCTCTGAGTCAAATTCTGAGCCACTTGCTCCACTTATGGTCTTAACGGCACTGATGACTTCATCTGTCAAGCCAACATCCGATAATCTGAATATCACAGTCTTAATCCCTCCTTTAGGTTGAACCCATCTTCGCATGGGACTATTGCCTGGGGGATCTTTAGTTTGTGCCATTATCCTGTTACCCGACCCCATACTAGGTGCACTCTATATCTTCTTCGTATTCTTGGTATTTTTGATCTTGAAATTCTTTTTTTTAGGTGTCAATGAAGATGCCGATTGTTTTTCCCTTATACTTGTTTGAGGTCATTGCCCCGTTTGTAGGTCAGCTGGACTCTGACTTTGGAGCTCCTCTTCTTGGGCTAATTTAGAATGAGATGACATATCGTTGTCATTTATCGATGCCAAGCCAGCAACATTAGCATTGGGACTGACGTTGTTAGAGACCAAATTTTCTAGAAGTAGCAAAGTAGGAGTGTGCATACCCCCGGGTAGCATGCCATTTTGATTTATTTCAAGAAGTTCTGGAGTACTGGAATTGTTGGTGCCCCTGCCTGCATGTGAAGGCTGTGTAACGCTGTCTACCAGGGAAACATCCTGTGCCCTTGAGGGTTCACCTTTAAATATCAGCTTTCCCCGTGTAGAATGAGTCCAATTTAACCACCTGGTCTGTGACAATATCCATATTTTCCCCATAATTTCCAAAGTTATGCGAGATTTCCATCTTGCCAGTCTCAGCTGTCTCTGGTGTTTAAGCAGTTTTCTCTCTACTATCGTCCCTATCCGCCTTATCCTTTTCTGGGGTCTGCATCTGGGTTTGAGACTGGTGAGGTTGTTCTTGATTCACTCTCATGAATTCAGGGGAGACATTGTCAGTGTTAATTTGTTCCTCACATAATGCGGTAGTGATTATTTCGACAAGCTTGCTAGCATTAATTGGTTCTGTGTCAGTGTCAGCTTTCAACAATTCCACTGACTTCCTTGAGTGCAGATATCGTAATACTGGTTTACCGAGCCCTGCAGTCTGTTTAGAGTATTCTGTTCTTGATGCTTCAACCTTCCCTGCCGCCCGGTTGCCCCCCAGCATCTCTGCTGAACTCACCGGCAGCCGGCTTGTTGCCCGGGTCCCTCTTGCTGGGTTCTTCGGCGGCGCCATTTCACCGAATGGAGCAATAATCCACGGTCGGAAAGCAGGTCCAGGACCAAAGCAGATTGATAAATGCCGAACCGCGTGTTGCACAGCCACGTATGCGGACGGCGGGTGCGGCGAACACCTGAATCCAATCCTTACGATCGCCTGCATTTAGCTCTTCAGAGCAGCGAAGCCGTAGTGCAGGTAAGTCGATTTTTTCGAGTGAGATCCAGAGTAGATACTACAGATACGCCGAGACACTCCTTCTCTCCTTTTTTCTTTCACGGTTCAGTATCCTTCATTTACCGCTTTGATCATTTCTTCAGAATAAACAAGCAATGGTAAAGTGGGTGTGGAATAGTGTCAGCAGCCTCGCTGTGTGTTGGTTCATAGAGACGGCGTCAGTCCGCCATCTTGCTCCTTCCCCGGGGATCTCCCTTAAGGTTTGCATTTAGGAGTTAAGGGAAAGGAATATAATTGCCGTTAGGATTAATCAGAATGATCCATGATATAAAGAAGGAACTGTTAGGGATGTTAAAATGTATGCAAAAATCCAAATAAGGCCCCTATTCTGAATGCAGAGGAATATTTGTTTGGATAATCACCAAAGTCACCAACAGAATTGAAATTCCAAGTAGTGCAACAAATCAGCATGCACAACTACTTCACCTAGAAGAAGTAGCCAGAAAAATGAAATACAACCAATTTTAAACTCTATCCTGAATGTCATCGAGCCGCAAGCAGTCCCTAGTCTCCACATTTGTGTTTTTTCTCTTTTTTTTCATTGTTCCTTTCTTTGCTTCTTTCGTTCTTCATTCTCTTAAATTCCTAATTGTATTCATCCCATTTCAATTTTCTTTTTGCCATTCTTTCCTTTTTTCCATTTTTCTTAATTTCTCTTTCTTCCCTTCTGTAAATCTTTCCTAATATCGTTAATTGTTTTTTTCTTTTGGACAAGCACATATTTTTTAGGCATAAACCACTGATGATCCGGCATCCTCCATATCATTGCAGTTCACAGAAACAGCCATCACCAACATACCCAACTTCTTTTGATAATGTTGATCATTATAATTAAGTTTATAATTAAATATTAGTAGGGTATATTCTACTAGCCATCTTGCTAGCCTTGAGATCAGAAAATCCACACTTTGTCTAGTCTCATACTTTCTCTCCAATTAATATTGGCCTGTTTCTTGGTGGCCTTTACTTTCCATACCTACGCCTCTGCTGTCAATATTACACGATCGGCAGTCCTAAGTCCCCTCCTCTGCTAACTGTACACCTTATCTCTTGGTCAGATAATCTCTTCCCTTGGCTATTCCTATCCTATCCACTCGAACCAAACCCAAGTACTTGTTATGTCTCCTATTTCCACTCCTCACATTTAAACTGAAATCTCAAGCTGCTTCTTGGACATCTGCAACTGGAGGCTGCTCACTCACTGATGCTAGATTCCCCTAAAACAAAAATAATTACTTTCCTGACACTTTGAAGGTCTTTTTACCACTACCAAGTCAGCTATGTATCAGCAAAAACAAATAACTATGCAAGCCACTGATCCTGGTCTTTAAAACAATCAGTGGTGACTCGCCAAACTCTCTCTCTCCCTTTAATTCTGTGTCAGTAGTATGTGCTAATTTACAGCCTGTGCTTAGTCAACAAAATCTATCCTGCAACCCCACCTTCATGTTCAACATACATGTCAAATTTCTTTATTTGCTGGTGCATTCTACAGTGGAACTCTCTTCAAGCTAATCTGCTCACATCAATCGCAACTGCTCTCAAGAACCATTCATTTCACAATAATTCTCTTAGCTACTGTACCTACTCACCAATGTGTCACCAAGAATATATGATAATGCACCATACTGTATTGTTCATTTTTCATCACCTACATAGTCAACCTCATCACGAAATGTACACTCATCATAACTACAGTAATCTTCTATGAGCTTTTCAATTTCTATGTGCAATATTTTCTATGAAAAATGTTTGTTCAGTGCAAATACATGAATAAAGAAGGCATAAATAGGACCCTGGAAAGGGCCCAGTAATTGGTGACTACCAGTGGATATTGGTAGTGTAAGAGCAATTTCCTGGTAGCCCCATTCCATAAGGAATGACTTGTAACGAGGCTAAAATTGCTGTTGCCATATCACAGCACCAATAGAAATTACCCCGATCGTTTCCACTAACTAATTAAAGTATGCATTTTCTCCCTAACAGTTTTCTCACTTCAAGTTTCTCACTTTACATTTTTCCACTTTTACATACAAAGTAGAAGAAAGGAAGCTACAGCCAGGCCGGTACAGACAAGTCAAGTACAGAAACTTGAAATATATGAAATAAGTAAATAGGATAATGCTGGAATAAGAAGACATTATCAAACATTAGATAGAATGAAGAGGAGTTGGAAAATAATTGGACATAGGCACAGTAAAAAATCAATACCAAGGAAGATTATTCTAAATGTGGAGCAGTTAAAGTTAGGGAAATAATAATTATATTAACAGGAGGACTTACTGCGGCCAGCTGATCCATCGGCCACAGCACTTATTGAGGCACCCCCTCATTCGCTTCTGTGGCCCTCTTTTTGCCCTTGGATGCTAATGTAGGAATAAACAAGATTAAATAAAAAAGATTAGTGGTACAGTTAATAATCTCCAAAAAGGATTTTGACAGGCAAAGGCAAACTGTAAAAATTGTACTTTTCTAAATCCGATCACCTATGCTAGTAGTATCGAGTGGACCTATTCCTAATTTCCTACACCTAACGCTATTCCAAATTTCATAAACTACAATTTGGAACTACGAATAAATTGCAATGAATGACCTTTGCTTCTCTTCTCATTCTCAATGTCAACCACCTGTGATGGGCCAACTCAATCTGCATGCATAGATGCATGCATACGGCACATCACTGGGAGAATGCTTGGGACTGAACAGGCTAAAAAAAAAGGCACAGAAAAATGAGAGAACACTAACTCACTAATACTATTAACTACCACTATCTTAGTGACAGGACAGAGGAGTCTCTACATCACTCCTTAAATAATCAGCCCAATTGAGTACGATTAGGTTGCGCAGACCACCTGGCAGAATGATGATCACATAATATTTGTAAGGCAAACTTAGCTTAGCTCTGAGTGTCAGCAGCAGCATGCTATTTGGAGGGAAAAAAATTGCACAAAAAGAGCATAACAAAAAAATAGTTACTCACTGAGCCCCGCAACCTCCACACCCATCAGGTCCCGCAGGTCCTGTTCCATGTCCAGGATGTCGGCCCATAGGTGTGTTAGTTATTGTTGGGGGCGCTGGATCCCCGAGCTGTGGCACAAACGCAGCACACCCTCTCCCACCGCTGCTGATGCTCCTAGGGGGTGTAGCCACTGCCAGGCCTGCTGCCAGGGTGGATGCGAGGTGGTGCTGCACGTAAAAAATGAGCACAGCCACTTCCACCTCAGAAAAGATGGCATGGGATGGACCCCTTCGCTGCACTGCCAACTGCAAGGTAAGGCAGCTGCTACTGAGGGTAGTTTGGGCAGGCCTGGAGCTGCCGCGACCCTGCTCTACCATGGTGCTGGGTGGGAGAAGATAAGAAAAAGGAAGGAAGGAAGGAAGGAAGGAAGGAAGGAAGGAAGGAAGGAAGGAAGGAAGGAAGGAAGGAAGGAAGGAAGGAAGGAAGGAAGGAAGGAAGGAAGGAAGGAAAAAGATGAGGAAGTAAAACAAAAAATGGAAGAAGTACAAAAGTCACGAAGAAACGCAAAAGAAATTTACAAAAAACACAAACAAACACTAATATAATAAATAAAAATGTGGGGTAGGTATGTTTGATAGGGAGGGATTAAAGAGATTAAAGAAGGGTTAAAAATAGATACAGCACCATAAACAGAGTAAAAACCAAGAGGGCTGCACCCATGCGGACTGCGTGGTGCCGTTCGCGTGAGATTTCTGGCACAAGAACGCACTTCATGCTGCATAAAACATAATGCGTCACACCAAAGGGTGAAATGGGCAGCACGGCTCGCTTAGAAACCTCTGATTTGCGCGGCTGAGTATTTTGTCCATTTCGCAGAGTTCCACATAGTGCAACACCTCATACTCTGCCTACCACAACTGCCCACATCCGGGGGGTGTATGTCACCAAACTACCCAGAACTCACTATTCTTGGGACTTTTCAAGATGGCCCAAGCCATCCTCAGCTGTATAGACCAGCTGGCACACAATGGAGGGTGACTAACCTTTGGGGGTTTTATGCCTCCTGAATACCTAATTTCCAGCCTGCCCGCAAAAATGAATGCCTGGGGGCAGGTAGGGAGCTTTGTCTCTATTGGAAGACAAGTAACTTACATATCAGAGGAGGTGTGGCCTTTGAGGCTCACCGCCCTGATGGGTACTCACTAGCCGTCCTAGGAGGAGAAAGGTGCGAACTCCTTCCTGCCTAGGCTTTTTGTCTCCGTCCTCAGGGAGTGAAAGCACATACCAGCAGGAAGGCAAATGTCTGTCTTTGTAGAAACGGGCTTGGAAAGCCCGCAAAAGCACATGGAGACTGTGGCTACTTGGGGGCAACCTCTAAGGATGCCACCCAGGTACATGCAAGCTCACCCTTGACACGAAAACCATGTCAGAGGTAAAAAAGCATGTTTTTTTATGCCAAACACAACTGAATTCTGTGGTACCATAATGGAGATGGCTATCTCGGGGTTCCCCGGTAGCCAGTCCCTGTTAATCTACGGACAGCTGTTCACTTATGGTAAACTTGAATGGCATGGTTACTGTAGAGACAGAGATGGTTGTGCGTATATGCCTGCACCATTATTATATTACACTCTGTCTCGTGGGCTATAGGAGGCCTACCTAAAGGATGACTTATATATGGTACTGGCAGTGAGGGGACTCAGCTACACGTGGTGTGTGCAGAGTCGCACTTGAGCAGCACAGCTGCTTGTGCAAGCTGTGATGGCAGACCTGCAGGCATACTTTTACTTGGGCCACTAGAGGTGGCATAAATAGTGCTGCAACCCTGGTGAACCCTTTCATCTCCCTGCCTTGGTTACCACAGTTATCATATACTAAGGACTGACATGGGAGGTTTAAGCATCTTGTCAATTGGGTGTACCAATTCACATTACCTTTGATAGAAAGAGCACTGGGGCGTGGTTAGCAAGTCCCAGTGCACTTTCAGTTCTCTCACCACAGCATCAAGAGCAGAAAGTGGCGGTGACTATCCAAAAAGGACACTTTCCTACACTCATTGCCTGCCCATGTGGCCTAAGGTACATTGGCGTGACCACAAGGCCTATCAAGACAAGGATAAACGAGCACCACAGCATTGTCAGGTGCCATTGCCTCACCATGAAGCGAAGCACAAACTACTTCATGGTTAACTATACTCCAGATGACATGAACTGGATCATACTGGCAACTATACAAGGGAACAACATATCTACCAGGCTCTTCCAGAAGGAACAAAGGTGGATCTTTAGGCTTAGGACGCACACTGCCAGTCTCAATGATGAAATCCCAAGGGTTGAGATCAGTAATTAAACAGCATCCCTCCAGTACATTACATCACTGTAGGTGCGTTTTCTGCCATCCCATTACTATATTTCTTTATGAAAGCAACCCTCATGACTCTTCTAATTAAGAGAAACCCAAATTGAGGCGCATCAACAGTCTATGTTAATGTCACATTGTCCGCAATCCACTAAATTTGAGATTAAATATCTAAGGAAATATCCTCCTCATGCTGGAAAGTAATGGGGTCATTCACCATTACAACCCAGTCACATTTCTCTGTGCCACTGTTAAAAAATGGGGTTCTTTGTTGGCTGAGGTATAAACCCAAGCCAGGCAGGAATCCTTACTCTAGTCAGGTCAAGCTAGTACACACTAAAAGATAGGCTGTGCTCACCCTCTGGTTGCGTGGCATAGAGCAGTTAGACTTACCTTAAGAGGCAATGTGTGAAGTATTTGTGCAGCACACAAACACACGCAGTAACACAATGAAAACACCAAAAAAAGACTCAATGGAGGTTTATAAAAATAGCTTTTAGTATTATCAGTAAAATGATGCCAAAATTATAAAAATGCAAGGTATACTTTTCAGGATATGTACATTCAGAGTCATAGGTGTAAAATACAATGCTCTAGACTCTACCCATATTTCACTGTTCATATTTAAGTGTGCTGGAGTGAAAATAACAATAAAATTCTAAATAGGGGCCCTCCACTGGTGCTACCGCCTGGTATTACACACAAATAATGCCTCAAAAGGTGCTGGCAGGGGGTCAGTGGGCAACTCAGGCCATGCTCCGATGCAGCAATGCTGCCCATGAGAGAGCACGACTCAGCAAAACAAAGGGGCATATTAACAAGCCAGGCGATAAAATTATCGCTGCGTTAGCGGCAGAAAACTGCCGCTAAAACGGCGATAATGGGCTTGATAATATGCTCTATGGATTTCCAATTGAAACCCATGTTAAATGTGAAGGGCATCTAACATGGGCTTCAATTGGAATTCAATAGAGCATATTATCAAGCCCATTATCGCCGTTTTAGCGGCAGTTTTCTGCCGCTAACGCAGCGATAATTTTATCGCCTGGCTTGTTAATATGCCCCCAAGTACCTTGAAGTGGCATAGAGATAGGGGATCCCATGGAGCCCAGGTCAATCCAGGAGTTGGGGTACGGGGGCTATTGGCGGGTTGCGTAAGCTGAGCCTGTGTAGTCAGTTGATTTGGATCACCCCAGCAGTGGCTGAAGCAGGAAGTTCCATGTGTCTCCGGTGTGCAGAGATGGTTGATAAACCTCACACTTCGGAACACACATCTCGTCACTAGCGCAACACGTCTTTGTGGAGCCGTGCTGAAGGCCCTTCAGCTGCTGTGAGTGTGGTGGGGAATTCGATCGGAAAGAGTTCATCCAATGCTTAGCAAAATGGAGCGCTGAGTACTTGTAGTCAGTAGATGCAGGTAAGAGGGGGATGCTCGACCGTTGTAGGGACCCTGTCTGCCGGTTAGGGGAATTTGAAGTCTTTTCCAGTCCTGAAAACAGCAAGCAGAAAAGAGGTAGCAGGCAACAGGCTAGTATACAAGGTAGGTTGCAGAGTGGCTGTCCCTCCTGCAGCACAGCACTCAGCAAGCAGCAGGCCAACACAGCAAATCAGTTAACAAAGTGACAGTCCATCCTGGCAGCACAGAAGTCTTTCTGGCAATGTGCAGATGTAGAGGCAGCAGTGTCTGATAACAAGTCCCAAGCAGTGTCTGATTTTCAGGGGTCAGAACACCAGTACTTATACCCAAAAGTGGCATTGATGTCAGGGGTGACTTCAAAGAAGCCCTCTGAAGTACACTATGCTACCAGTCTATTTGTGGGAGGGATATCAGTACATTGTGTGTGGGCAGGACAATACCCATTCAAGTGGTGAGTGAGCCACTCCCATTCCTCCAAACCCAGGAATACCCATCAGACTGCAGATTTATGCAGATGCAGTTGAGTGTCCTGTGTTGTGGTTGTCTAGAGAGATTGCCCAAATGTTGGGGTGACTCAGCCCACCCCAGATGTGTATTGGAGACAGACTGTCAGGCACATAGAGCAATAAGTGCAGAGAAATGTCCAAAAGTGGCATTTCTAAATCAGCGTAGTTAATTCTAACTTCACCAGTAAAGAGGATTTATCAATATCAATCCAAAGATATTAAACATGAAAAAGCTATGAGACACGTCTTGGTTTTCCAAGGGGACCTTTCCAGGAATTTGGAGGGTGAGAACACACAATGTGAATAATTACCAATGAAATGTCCACTTGTGTTCTTCACCGTGCATGCATATTTTGCCTTTTTGTTCAGATTTTCACTGGTCATGTGTGTTTTGTTTAGGGATGATTTAAGCACTGCTCAACATCATGACCAAAATTTACTGTGACGTGATTTTAATAGATATGTACTTTTAGAATGATTGTTTTCTTTTTCTTATTTTTGTAGCTTACTGTTTTAACATGAGCACATATGCGTTGACAAGAGTGTCTTCAGACAAATGTAATTAAAGGTGGATTACCACTTGTTGGAGATGTCCCTTTTTGCAGGGTTATCCCTAACCTTTTTGTTCCTTCCTCCTATTTTTTCCTGACCTGCTGTTGTTGGTTTTAGGACTCTGGGCACTTTACCAGCTCATCAGTGCTAAAGTGCATATGCTCTCCATTTAAAATGTGTTATGGATTGGCGTTTCCATGATTGGCCTATTTGATTTATGTGTCAGTCCCTAGTAAAGTACACTGTACGTGCCAGCGCCCATAAGTCAAATGTTGTTGGTGGGCTGCAGCACTGGATTGTGCCACCCACGCAAACAGCCCGTAAAGTGTAACTCTGGCCTGCCATTGCAGAGCCTATGTGCAGTCTGGGACGGCCCTGTAGACTTGGCAAGTGCACCCACTTGCTGTTGCAGGGATTCTGCACATGCACAGAACTATGCACGGGAAACCAGGACCTCGGTGTATTGTTGTGTACCAAAAAAGCCACCTCAGTGCCCTGAACGCCAATCCGACTAGCAATAGTGTCTCATTCGTTCTACATACTACGGCGCAGCTACCAATGATTAGACAACCTCGAACATGCGACTTAGGAAACTCTCAGGAATAGTGGGAAACAAGAACATTCTTTTGTTCACACTCATACTTGTCCACAACGTGAGTAATCAGAGACACTGTATAGTTTAAAATGTTTATTTTTAACTAACGTGCTCTAAGGTGCAGTACTCTAGCCAATATGAGCAGCATAATGCATAACAACAATATAATCAGGATTGTTACAATTCCATAAAGCACAAAAGGGGAAATTATATTATAATGACAGTGGAATCATGACTACAGCGCCTTCTACCACCCTCCCCGTGCTCATGAGCTAGTTTAGAATAATTATAGATGACCTCTGGGCTTTGTCAGCCCATACCTACGAGATCAGATGCAATGAATCACATCTCAGGATGAGCACAGCTCTTCTATGTTGTAAAGGTTTTCTCTAAGTGCGTTCTCATGCATGTAATGCCATATTAAAAGCACCCGAGTTTCAGTTGAGCTGCTGTGCCTCATGTTATGTCTATGTGCGTGGGACTGACCAAAGTGAATCAACAGCATACATTGTTATTCAACCTTGAACACGCTGTGCAGACAGAAAGCGTGGCGCCCAGCTGAATATGTGAAAGGTCGACAGTTCTCATGTGAAGCAGTGACAGCACAGTATTTCACAAGAATAGAGCCATGTAGTGCTGTGTGCAAAAGCGGCAGAATGGCAGCCAAACATATACTACTTATGCTAACTTAGCAATGTCTGCAGTTAACCCCATTTCCTCACTACACACTCCCCTTAGCCAGGCCAACATACATTGGACTCAACAGAACACAGAGCTCAAATCAGAGTGAGCAAGAATTAAGAGCAGCAGTCATGTTTGGACAAAGTCAAATGGTGCACTAATTCGTGTGTAAAAACTCGATTAGAATAAAAAAAAGTGAAAAAGAAAAACCATTACAAAATATATCCGGCAGATAATGAAAGTCATCCAGGTTAATCCATTAAGGTGTATGAGCAGTATGTTGCAACAGCCTCCAAGAGGAAGTCGTTGATATTGTCAGAAAAGAGAGTAGCCATCCATTCCAGCAAAGAGAATGAACATACATGTTCATCAACAATGGGAGCTTCTAGCACCATCAGTGGACAACTTGCATGTTCCGCTAGAAAACGTCATTGTAGGAAATCATGTGCAGCTGCATAGACATCCCATTCAGCTAAAATTCCAAGCGCTGCCGCGCAGGCCATAATCCCAAAACCAGAACATTCCAGCTCATGCTCCACTAGAGGACTCATTAGCAGGTCATAATCCGGGGCAGGAGACACCGTATTGGAGAGGCAAAGATCCAATGCCCATTCAAACAAACATTCCAGGCAGTGGAAGACTGGTTGCACGCAAGTGAAATAACAAAAACAAAAGGATATTTCATAAACCACTCTCAGAGTAGCCAATGGTAAAGTACAGTAGCATTCAAGCATACGACTACGAAGCAGCAGCAGTCGGTCTCAGCTGTTTTGCGCCACAGGAAGAGCATCCATTTTGGAGCAAGCAAATTAACAGCAGAATCCCAGCAGCTAGGGCAAGTAATAGTGGCAATCCACCGAAGACGCTGGAAAAAATAGAATGGATAAATGCTGGTATCACACCAAATATAGTTTAAAAAGAGGACACAAGGCCAGAGCCCACAGCTTTAAAAAAATGGGCAATGCCTGTACTGTTAGAAGCATTGGAGATAGTATGAATCAACGCATCGAAATGTAGTGGGAGATCGGTATTAAGAAGTACGTGTACCACTGTACGGGTGTTAGCCACGTGAAGGACGAATGTCTCATGGGCAGATGTGAGAGCAACTTCTTTTTGGGACAATAATGCTCTTATTCTGCTCAATTTGTTGAACTCTGCCTTCAAGGTCGGAATGGAGGGCCAAATCGAGATATCAAGCCTCCCATGTGGGGGTGGAAAAAGCTAATTTTTACAGCAAACCGTCACAATGTAAGGGATGCCAGCAAGCATGCCGCTGCAATCTTCATTATTTAAAAGCAAATAGCTACAGTTTGCTAGCAGGGTAAACGTAGATGTGATAGCTGGTACTGGGTGACCCTTTAAAACACATGTCAAATTCGGTGCTGTTAAATTACACGCACCGTGCAATTGTATATTCTTAGACACAAGAGAATGATCAGGCGAGGAATCATATGACTCCCCAGTGAGGTACACCTCTTTGTCATCCCATAAGCATCTGTATGTGAATGGTAAAGACCACACCTCGTAAAGAAATGCACTACCTAAAGGTTCATAGCGGCCTAAGGGATAATGTTTCATACATGAACTGAATTTAAACAAGGAAAATGGCATAGTTATTACCCCATGGATGAGCCGCACTGCAGAATTAGTTTCAGCAACAGAAAAAGGCAAATGTTCTAATTTTTCAATATGTAACAGAGTGTATGTGGAATCCTTCATGGACATAAACTGGTGTCTATCTGTCAAGTTAAATGGCGTAAATAATGATGACGTGTTCATGTAATCTTATGGAACTTTCCTCATCTTCAAGGTTTCCAATGTCCATGCAAACTGCATAATGGAACGCAATTGATTTTGATCATGATACAAAACAGATACCTCATCATGAACAATATCCACAACAGATGAAACAATATTGTTTAATGTGTAAATACGGGAAGAAAGAGTGTTAATGCTATTATCAACAAAAGGCCAGCACTTTTTCTAAATTAGCTTGGTCTGGTCTATTACCCTTAGACGCAAATCAGCTTCAATTTGAGACAGCTTCCAGATTTCATTGTAAGTGGCATAAATCCATTTTTTTGATCTAGGACCAGCAGGACCTTTTATAAAATCTGTCAAGTCAATGTCACTTGACAACAATGACAAATGGCGTTTAACTGACGTAAGGGTCGAGTGTTGCAACCAATTTTGACATAATATATTCCTACTGAATAGGTAGTAACCGAATGGGAGTCAGAAAAACGTGGATCAGGTTTATCCTGAATGTATCCTGGGGCCTTGCCTAGAACACGGCATTGGCAAGAATCTGAACTCGTTTGCCAAATCAACGAACCTCGGGGGTCCAGGCTAGCGCTATTAAAAGTATTATTGGTAAGCAACAATTGCAAATCGTCAATGGCCAAATCAGTATGATTATCCCAGTTGCCATAAGCAGCCAGTGTAGGCATTTTCAGTGTATTCATTTGTTTTGCAGTGGCTAAACCTAAACAGGTTGTCTGATAAATCGAACCATTCAAAAATAGGATTTGTTTTGGGCTAAGACACGCACGATGCAAAGCTTCAGATTCTTGCACCTGCCACAATTTAGTACCCCACACAGACTTAAGATCTACCGTATCCTTCCACAGCTCATAGCCACCCACTGCCAATTGATCAATGAAGAATATGGAATACACTAATTTAGTGTGGGTGAGCATGACTTTAGAATTGGACGTAGTATTCAATTTAAAATAAAAAAAATCTGGGTTGGGAATATTGAAATCAGTGAAATATATAATTTTTTTCAAAAGACGTTTCGAACTGCCTTCAATGGGAGCCAGGCAATGTTCCCATTGTGTGAAATTAAAAACATTTCTAAACGTATTAGCTTTAAGCATGTAATGATGGCCATAATGCTGGTATCAAAATAAATCAGCATAATTTGCAGTATTGAAATACAAATCCTCAGCATCAAATGCAGCATAATACTTTAAATCAAAAAATAAAGATTGAACGGCTTGTACGTCCCAATCATCAGAGCGTATGTTATGTTTCACTACATCCCCCATAGAAACACGAAGTACATTTGGAACATTAACCACCTCTGTTGGGCCATGAATTTGGAAGTTTACTGCATCCCACGCTATTCCATCCGCAACTGGCCAGGCAGAGATGTTGACAAAAGTCTGGTCCCTTTTCATGATGTGTGATGAGGAGTGTGGTGCCAAAGTTTGATCAATTACTTTTACTGCAGAGCGTTCAGTGAGGTAGTGACCATTTATTAAAAGGAAGAAAAATGTCACAAATCCAATCGACGTAAACAAAAAAATGGTGATGAGCACCAAACAAATGTATGTCCAAGGAGGAATCAAAAAATGTATTTTAAACCAGGTGACAAAAATTGAAAATTTGGACGGGGGACTCGATGATGTGGAGTGAGAGTCAAAAGAAAAACGTGACTGGTTTAGTGTGTTGTCTTGCAAACCAAGCAATGACTCTGTAGGGGACACGCATATTCAGTGTCTTCATGAAGACGGCAAGCCGGAGGGTTTAGCAAAGGACCAGTAACAGCGATCATATCTACGGCAGTGTCAGGCCTGATGTTGTTGGAACTGGCCAAGACTGTTTTCCTGGATATTGTTAGACAGGAAGCAGCAGGTGTCATACTATGTAGAATCGGCCAGGCGTTGTAGTTTGACATTGTCCACTGAGATGTATCTGTTATCTTTGCGACCAGAAAGTGGTGGTAAAATGACTATACGAGTATCCTTCACGCCAAGTACTGGGACAGGTGCACCATAAGAGGGGCCAAACTCTTTCTTGTTCTCCACCTTGTCAACGACCAGGCCTCTGATCTTGGGTAGCCAGCCGACTTCCGGGATCTGCAGCACCGCCTCAATGTCGGAGGGTAAATGTTCCTTTGCAAGACCGTCGAGTCTCTTGTAGTTTCTGTAACACATCAGAATGATTATCTACGTCAAAGGATGCGGCTGTTGCCGCTATGTCTAGACCATCAAGGTCCGAAACAAACATTTTCATGCCAAAGAGCATTTCGTATGGGGTCCGCCCACCCAGAGACCTTCTAGGAAGATTATTTAGTGCACGTTGTATGCTATACAAATGGGCGAACCAGTTCCTGCCAGTACCTATAACTCTAGCTGTCAAGGATTGCTTTACGTCACGGTTCATTCGCTCCACAACTGAGTTGCCCTCAGGCCTGTATGGAGATGAAAATTTTACTTACACCCCCAAAGACCTCATGGCATCCTTGTACGCCTTAGAGGCGAATGCGGGACCCTGGTCAGAATGAAAGGTGCGACATGCAAAAATTCCCACAAAGACATGCAAATCCCTGATGACAGTTTGTGCGTCAGCACTGCATTGGGGTCAAACCCAAAGAAAACATGTGCACAAATCAACTGCAATCAAGATAAAGTTATATGCAGTATCTGAAGAAAATGGACCGCAGTGATCTAAATAAACACAATTGAATGGCTTATTAGAAATGTACAACTGTGTTTGTGGCGGGCGTGCTGCCGGTGAATGTTTAATCTGCTGACAATTGTCACAAGACTGCACATAATTACGGGTTTGTTTATATAACCCCCGCCACCAGTAACGTTGCTGCAAGATAGAGATAGTCGCCGAAACGCCTGCATGAGCGGAGGCCATGCTAGTCTACAGTCCTCGTTGGGAATCAACCTGTCACCAACGCCGTTAATTCTCACATAGGGAACTTTACGGGACTTAAATGATAAGAGTATTTTGAAGGGAAACCCTGCGGGTACCTACTTCCCTTCTCTGTAGCAGCTATAGCTGCCAAGATGTCATCATCAATCTTAGTCATGGATCTTGTAACTGCTGCAAAACAGTGTGTGGCTACTGCTGTTTTAGCTGCTTCATCAGCCAAACTGCTACCGACCGCGTGTACTCCTACGCACTGGTGGCCAAGAGTATGAATTACTTGTAAGAGAGGCAGACGTTCTTTAAGCTCTGCGACTCGAACTCAAAGCATTTTATGCTCCATTGCGCTGCCTTTAGAATCACGAGTCATTCTGAGACCAAAAGAATAAGTTGTCATTAAAAGACTGTACACAGTCGTAAGAGTCACTCACAATTAAGGTAGTCACATTAGAATCAGCAAACTACAGTGCTAGCACCAGAGCTCGCAGCTCCGCTAACTGGGCGGTACAATCCCCTGGTGCCTGCGTGTGCATGACATTGGAGTTGAACTCACCGTTCACTATGGTACCTGCCACTATAGCGCATGCTGCCGAGTAAGAATGTTTTGATCCGGTTGCCGGATGCGCAGAACTGTAGGTATAAATAATACAATGGTAGTCCTCGAGTGGGCGCATTGACAGACGAGCAGGATGAACAAATTCATACTGTTATAACTCCTGAGTTTGCAATGAGGAGTCAAAGCTATAGGTGACATCAGATGATGTCAACGAAGTAGCCCATTGTATCCAACGTGGATGTAAAGCTATTGAGTTTGGTACACTGGCTATCATCACAGCTTCATGAGCAGGATATGGTGTTACAACCATCATGCGTTTCCCTTGTGCCAGTTTACGTTCCTTCAGGATCACCATCTGGACTGCGGTCAATACTTTTTCAACTGTTGAAAAACGCAGTTCAGCCGAAGTGCACAAATGTGACTTGTAAGCAATAGGTACTGTGTCACCTTCATTAAATGTCAAGTAGGTAAAACCCACTGCCCCTGGCACAATTCTTATCACCAGGTTTGTGTGGTTATCACGCGTTAACAAGTATTTAGATTCAAGAAGATCAGACTGCAAGGATTGCAGAATAGATGAATGTTCTGGAAGCCAGCAGGCTTTTGTAAATGTAGGTTGTATCAAGGCATACAGCAGCTTGATACGCTGGGCATAGTCGGGAATGTAAGTTTGTCCAAAGTTTAACAACCCCAGCAATGATTGCAATTTTTTCAGGGTTGTAGGAGAGCGCAAACGTGCGCATTTCTCCCAGAAGTGAGGCGCCAAACCTCTACCTTCATTATTGAGCTCATAGCCCAGGAACAACACTGTGTACCCTGCATTGTGTGATTTTGCAAAGTTAAATTTGTAACCGTAGTCCGCAAACAAATCTATGATGCGGTCCACGCGACAAAGATGCGGCCATAATTCGTCGTCCGTGAGATAAATATCATCAACGTACGAGTACGCATCAGGGTCTATGTCGTCTAACAAAGAGACAACACGTGCGGCAAAAATGCCCGGGCTGTTTTTGTAGCCCATGGCCAATCATGTAAATTGTTTTGTTTACCGCCCAACTTGAATGCTGTCCATCGACTACTTATAGAGGACAGATTGTGGCTAAAAAAGCAATTGGAAATGTCTAGGGCAGTTTTATATTTTTTACGCACAAGACTATCTACAAGTCCTGAGCTATGGGTATTCCGAACCACACAGTTACGACGATGAGAGTTCATATGTCGGTAATCCAAAACTAAGCGGTACAACCCATCTGGTTTGGTTACTGTAAAAAGAGGGTTATTCATCGGTGACACACATGTCTCAATCACTCCTTGACACTCTAATTGTTCTAGAATTTCAGAAACGGGAGCCTTTGCATCCCGCCGGAGGGGATATTGGGGTTGTGGCTGTGGCATAGACCGCAATGGTATCTCATGAGGCGGAGAGGTTTTATCCCTGCCCACCTGAGTATGGTACAGAGTCGGTGCAAGCACCAAAGCCCACTCTTTCGCAAAAGCCATTGCTTGCTCTTTGGCTAAGTTGTGTGAAAAACTAGGGAGGATTACCTCCTCCCCCCGTGGAGCGGCTAAAAGAAAAGGCGGGGGCCAGTCTGCCTCAGCTAACAAGATGTCATACGACGAAGTCAGATTTTCCCCAAAAATCCCCTTAATAACACGTTGTATATCACCTTCAATTAAAAGTACAATTTCATACAATCTATCAGGGGGAGCCACTCGGGTGTCAGCAGTTTCTACAGTGATGAAAGTGTTAGTTGCTGTCGCCTCCAGAAATGGACGCACTGCTTGCCGCACTATTGTAACCTCGGCTGCGCTGTCTAGCAGCGTTACTGCCCAAGTTAGATTCCGAAGGCGGGTTCTCATCGTCCGTGGCATATCTCGCTGTTAAAGCAGCAGCTTTCTTTTTCTAAAACAGAGGGCGTGGGTGAGGAAAATCGTGCTGCTTTCCTTTACCGTTAGTCTGTCGAGGTTGCTCACATCCTTGCGGGGCACCTCGACCTCTGCCGCGATCCTGGCGATCACCTCCACAGGCTTGCGAGCCTGATGTTTCCTGTGAAGAACGAGGAGAACGCTGAACAGGGACCTGAAACCTGTCAGGAGACCTAATTCTCACGCAGCCGCGCAAAACATAAGTGCGCTCAGAGGTTTCAGGTGCCGGTGACACTGCACGTGACATTTGTTTCTGTTGTTGCTTCCCCTGTTTCCAATTCTTTTTAGGAAAAATAGGACAGTCATCTTTGTTAGACTGCACCGTCTGAGTTTGCTGTTGTGCCGGTATTTTAGCAAAAGGCTTAAAACCCAAACTATTGCGTCCAATGGTCTTATAGGCATTTGCAATAATTTTTGGTAACACTCGGGGTTTCTCTTCCTCCGGGACAAGACGCAAAGCATTAGACACCTGAAAGTTAACCGCATCCCCCTTGACGTTCGCAAGTATGAGATCAGCAACTACATCAAACACTCCGACAAGCCTCATTCCCAACTCAACTGCCGCCTCCGGGCCGTGCTCATCCTGAACATGCTTAATCACGGAGGGCAGCACAGTCATAGAAGGTGTGCCAAAACACTTCGCATACACTGCTGCGAACACTTTACCCCAATTCTCACAATCGGTTACCTCTGGAATTAAGTCTTTCTGCAAACTTATTGTTAAGATCCTGTGTTTCTCCACAGGAGAGGTATTAGGAAATACCACTTCCAACTGGTCAAATTTCCCAGCAAGCCAGCAAGATAAATCATCATTATTCTGTGGTCGCTTGCCCATAACCGAAATAACCATGATGGGACTAATAGACATCCCGCCCGGGCCAGCTGGTTGCGCCGCAACCTCAGGTGCTCCCATCTGGAGATTGCGGGAAACGTATTGTACTAGAGCCCTATGCACATAAATCAAGGAGATGTGCAAAACAGGCAATTTGTCTACAGTGGCTGCTAGATAACGTGGATGTGGTGTGTACCTGGCCAAAACTGGCCTAGTGGCCCCTGGAATCAACAAAGGGCCTAACCGGACCGGAGTCACAGTGTAGGGGAGGGCGCCATTAAAACTAATACGGTGTTGCCATGCTGAAATCGGAACCTCTAGAATCGTATAAGGCCGATACGCTACAGGTATTGCAGTGGGAGTGTATGTATGGAATTATCATCACCGTTCACTGCCGGAAACGTTACCCAAGAGTAAAATACCTCAAAGTGGAAAGCCGGATTGGCTCCAACCACAAAGATTAGTGTGATATCAGCGTATCGCACTCCATATACTGCCAAATGATGACGGACTGGTGTGAGGCTATGCACCGCAATATCGACTTCAGCCATAAGGACTAAGAAAAGGAAAACAACTTAAAAGCACGGCAGCGCAACAGGTTTGTAATTCATATGTATGAGAAAACTATTTTATAACATCAAGCTTGAAAAGACCTATAAAGGATCAATACAGGTAGGTTATGCTGTCACCACTGTTTACCGGAAAACAGGAGTGAGGGTATTGTAGACAAGTAGAAGCACTACTAAAACGTCTCGTAAATAAGTACCAGACCAAACGTTAAGGGTGCCATGTGCTCCCATCTGGCAGTTAACCCCATTTCCTCACTACATTGCCAGTCCCTAAACCTTCCCTTTTCTAAATGTTAGCCACCCCTTCAGGTTGGCCCAATGTACCCCTGTGGGCAGGGTGCATTGTATGTGAAAGGTAGGACATGCCCTGTTGTGTGTGGCATGTCCTGATAGTGAATTACAGCCAATTTCGTTTTTCACTATTGCAAGGCTACCTTTTCCTATAGGCCAGAGTGGGCAGTTTGATTATAACATTTTATAATCCTAACTGACCCAGGAAACATGGTAGAAAAACGAATTTAGTATGCCTGAACACAGAATGATAAAATACATCTTTTTGTGAAGTTGGTTTTAATATTCTGTGTTTGAAAATACCGCTTTTAGAAAGTAGGTATTTTCTTGCCTAACCATCCAGCTTGCCTCTGCTAGGTTGTGAATTGAATGTCTGGTTTTTGAGTGACGGGGGCTGGGGTTGCTCCAGGAGGCAGGATGAGTCAGCACTGGGCTGAATAGACCTATCTGCTTTGGGAGTAGTGGGAGGAGTAGCACCTGGACCTGAATAGGGCTGTGCCTGCCTTCCACAATGCTGGCTTCACCTACTGTGATGCGTCTGATGACCCTGGCCCACACCGACAAAGGAAGAGGTTGTGCACCCAGAACTGGTTTCGACTAGGTACAGACACTCTCTGCCTTCAGAGAACAAAGGATTTGGATATATATATATTAGGGCCCTAACCCCAGAACTTTAGAACTCTTTTGGATCGAGAAGTTTGCCAAGAAGAAAAGCTGGAGAAGCTGTGAGGAGGAACTACCACTTTACTGTGTGCTTTGCTGTGTTGGGCTGCAGTGGCTGCTTCTGTCTTGGGCAGTTAAAGGACTGGACTGAACTTTCTGCAATTTATTCTTGTGAGTTTGTCAAAGGGCTGGAGGTAGAGCTTGCCCCCTGTTCAAGAAGTCTCAGGAACAGCAAAAACTTCAAGCTCTTCTGCCCTAAGCACTGGGAACTGTGTGTTTTGTAGTTCAACAGAAGAAAAGCAACCCTACGACGTTGATGACAACGCTGCTGACTCCGTGACCTGACGGCACCACAAAGGGCAACGCGGCAATGCCGCAGTGCGACCCTGGTCTCACCGACGATACCTGCTGACGCCGCCACCGAGCCGCTGCTTGCACCGCGACCTGTGGACACCGCCTCGCTTCACAACGACTCCTTGGTATCCCCGAAGACGTCGCTCCACGCTGGAATCGATGCCGCTGCTTGCACCGGGTACCGCTCGTAAAGTTACACGATGCACCGCCCTCATCCCGAACCGCAGCCATGGCCACCAATGCCGTTGCCATCGACTCCAGGTCATCAGCCAACGACAGCGCTTCAGCAACGACGATGCTGCTGCTTGCACAGTGACCTGCCAGCACCGTGACAAGCACCGCCTTCATCTCACGCTATGACCCTGGTCTCACTGATGACACCCTCTGATGCTGCCAACAAGCCGCTGCTCGCACCGCAACTTTAGGGCACCACACACCGTACCGCTGCACTTCTCACTGCAGCATCCGACACCTGCCGACGCCAGCACTCCTGACTTCAATAAAGAGGAGTTCAATCTGCAACGCGTTGACCTCGAGGGCCCTGACGACTCCTGCAAAGACCTCCGGAACCGACACCTGTGGACGCCGTGTTTTCAGAAGCTCAATGAGAGGTCATCGATGCCCTGCATTTCTGAAAGGTACTGTTTGTGGGTCTTCCCGACACCGTAGCTGGCCCGCGACACCGCGGTCAGCCAGAACTGTTTGGATTTGTCTGCTCACGAACTGTTATACAAGGTTATTTTGATAACGGAAGATTTTTAAGTACTGTATTGTGGATTTTTATTGATTTGGTATTGTCTTAAGTATATCAAAATATTGGATATTTTTCTAAACTGGGTGGTGTCCTTTTGTAGTGCTTACACTGTATTGCTGTTGGTTATGTGCAAATGCTTTACACACTGCCTCTAAGATAAGCCTGGCTGCTCGTGCCAAACTACCAAGGGGGTGAGCAGGGGTTATTTTAGGAGTGTAACTTCCTTATCCTGACTAGGAAGAAGTGTCCCTACTCGGACAAAGGTGCAAGCCCTTGCCAACTAGAGACCCCCATTTCTAACACCACTGAACCCACCAGGGTGAAAGAACCCAGACACACACTTAGGTTCCACTCCTTTACAGAAGATCAGGTGTGCCAATATATAGGTCGTGATGAGATGCCAAGTGATCGTTTTTTGACACGATTGAGGTGTGAAACATTTCGACCACAGGCTGAGGGCCTGATTTAGGTCTTGATGGATGGGTTACTCCGTCACAACGGTGACAAATATCCCATCTACCATAATATAAATCCCATAGGATATAATAGGATTTATATTTCTGTGGATGGGATACTGTCACCGTTGTGATCGAGTAACCTGTCTGCCGAGATCTAAATCAGACCCACCCTAAGATCTAAATATACTGACTACATCTTACATCATTGAGTAGACCACTCCATTGAAAAGACTAGGATCATTGTGTCTCATAGTATCTCACTCTGCTTTTAACCTCGACATAGACAAGGAACACTATTACGGTGATAGCCCCACGAGGGCTATAGTTGATTTTAGTTCACACTTCTTCAATCTCCTTAGCCACCCACTGAAAACACACTGAAACCCATAGTAACCCACTGGTGATTAAAAGCTCTCCAATAAAGTGCCCTCTTGTAAGGCCTGTGGGGCATTGCAGTGCCAGCCCAAAACGGAGAAAGCAAAATGATGAAGCATGTTATCTTCAGGTGGGTGAGGGCGCTTGCTCATATGACCATATGCTCCCAGTGACGACATACAGACTCCATTGCAAATCTGCCATAGAGAGTGTTTAACAGCACACCCCCCGTTTTGTTTCATAAAGAGTGTGTGGAGGTTCCTGGCTGCCTGAGCACTTTTCTGGGCTGAGGATGTCACAGCTCCTGTGGGTGTGACCTTCTCAGCTCAGCAAAGGTCATTGAGTCCCTCCTCCTCGTGATGAAGGAGAGAGTTACTGATAGCCTTGTCCCTGGGCATTTCAGTTTTAGGCCCTGAAGAGCCCAGGGCCAAGTGTCTGTCACTGACAACTCCTCACAGAGTGGGTGGGGTCAGAAGTTTCTCTGACCCCATCCTACGCTATGCAAAATTAGGGACTGATGTCTCCCCTGATTGGCTGCCCTAAAGTCTCCTGACACCTCTGAGGTTCCCCTCCCCGAGAGCTACAGCCGGTAAGTGTTATTTATTGATATTGTTTGGTGCGTGTGTTTGAACGAATGTTGGTGTATTTGTCAGTGTGTTGTGAATGGGTGTGTGCGTGTGCACATGTTTGCATGGGAATGCATGGGTGTAAGTGATTGCATGAGCGTATGGGCCTCCCCACTCCCCTCCAAGTTGTACTGATCAAATGACACTGCATACTACCAATTCAAACATTTGCTGATTCACAGCACTGTGCCATTAAACGACATCTGTTACCTGAATATTGAAGGTCAGGTGTGCATTAAAACCTTAAGCACTAAATAACATCAGAAAATTGTTAACAATGATATTAATAGCCCCACTCTTTGGGTCATGAACAAAGTGTATGTGCTCCATTCAGTCACACCATATACATGAAAGATCCCATTGCACATGCATTCAACGCCATTCAGAAACTAAGAAACAATGGGGGAGGGTTATGCTTGTATTATTCCACTGAAAGGCGTTTATTTTAGAAGAAGCTTATGCTTTATTACTAACAGTGTCAGTAACAAAACTCACAAAGAATGCTCAGATCAGTTCACGGGTCACCATTTTACCATGTAGGGGTGGCGTATACTTTTCTTCCCGGTACTTTCAAGATGGACTTGCTTCAGAAGTGGCAGGCTGCTCTAGAAACCTCTTTAGAATCAAATCAACCACTGTCGACTAGAAAGCAGTTGCTTAGCTTGTTACCTCTGTTTGCAAAAATCATTCAACACAACACTAGTTTTGGGAGGTTTCATTTTCCTGCGCCACTCTATGCTGTTCTGAAGACTCAGCCTTGGGGCAGAGTGACGCTCCTCACAGCAGGGTTGCTTACACTTGGAGCACCCACAACATAGGCACAAAGTGGCATGAACCATCTGTACCCAGGGCATGAACATCCACAAAGGCCGTGATCAGGTAAGAGAGAAAAAATAATGTTCTCACCTTAAGGATCTTTCTAAGTCTGAACAACAGATATTGCAGCCCCACCCTTCATCCTCACCATCTACCAAGGTCCCAGTGATAAAGGAAGAATGACTAGGATCCCTTCTAAACTAAAGGCTCTCATGTCATTTCTATGGGAACCATGTCTCCTTTGTACCCACTTTAGTGTCTAGGCCTCCGCCCTCCTGCTTCAGGAATGTCAGCAGTTATGCTCCCACTGTCTGGGATAATCACCTCACCCCATCTTCTGAACAGGCCAGAGATGTGGGGGGAGCAGTCAGGGGAGGAGGCATGATTGAGGGGTGGCGGCTTCCAAAATGGAACCCACAGGCCTCCATTAATGTGCTTCACTTATTCATACAGTGCATAACCCACTCTAGCCATGTACACAAACATGCACTTGGCATATTAACGCTAGGCATCTTTCATATCAGCAGTTGCTCCAATTGTGGTATAGAAACCACACAGAATGGTTTAGTGAGTAAAACTCCCTTAAATACAGAATAAGTTGGTAAGATCAATAAATATGACTTAAAAAAGGCATTCTCCCTAAAGAAGGCATCTGCATCACCTCCTCTTGGGTGATGTACAGACCCTACACCAAGTTTTGGATAATCCGGACTATGTCATAAAGGGCTGTCCTAGGCTTGGCACACAGCAGACTCGGGCTCTTAATGTTTAAATGATGTGCACTCTTTTTTTTATAAACAGATGTTATTGGGTTTTGTGTAAATCATGTTCTACATATTCAGCTGAACAGTTTTATATGAAACATCGTTCCATGAGCACAATAGTATCGGTGCATGCAAGGCTTCCCTCAGATGGTAAATGTTCCCGCCCCCCATGACTGAGTACGTGGTCATGTATATGTCCTCATTGAATGTTCCATATAAGTGCACTAGTGTGGAATGCCGGAGAGTAGGTGGGCTGTGGTTACCTATTAGAGCAATCGCCTCACCTCCTCGGGCATATCTGAGGTGTGCATCTCTGCATGGTGGGTTGCAGTGGCTAAGTCAGTGTTCCCATAGGTTAGGGTGCACGAGTATTAGATTCAGGGTGTGTGAAAATGTCTACCAGCATGTCCCAGGCCTGCAACTAGTTTACCCACCCCACGTTTGGCTTCCATCTGCAGCAAACTTCCCTCACAACTCACTCATTTCTCCACCTCACTTCTCCATATAGCTATTTCGGGCCCTCCCTTTGACTTCCAATTCCTCATGATTTCTCGCTGCTTAGCTAATATAAACGCCAGGTCTTGGAATTTGGTTGTGACTTTATTTTTTGATTTGTCGCTGGGATCCATCCTAAAAAACAGTGACCTGGGGAGACATAAACCTCTTTCTCAATGACATTCGCAACAGTAGCTGAGATTTCTTCCCAGGAAGTGCTAAGTGTGGGGCAGGACCAGAACAAATGCAGAAATTGTGCTCCTAATTCTCCACACCGAGATCAGGCTGCTTCAGCCAGGTGGAAATATTGCATAGTTTGCTCTGAGATTAGGTACGGCCTATGGATGACATAATAATTCATTAGCTCAAAGCGGGCATTTCTAGATATTATCAGAGTTCTCTTCAGAATAAAAGCCCACCTTTAGCCTCTATGGGGGTTCCCAAGACTTTTTCCATCGCAGTCAGAGGTGCTCCAGTGATCGCAGAATATCTACCCAAATAGCCGCATAGAGGAATGAGGCTGCCTTTATTGTGCCCATAGAGAAGGCCATATATTGGCAACTTCTAAGTGCATTCAGTTCAGAGGAGCCAGTGTCCAAATGTTTCCTCAACACCATTGTGAGTGCTCTATTCATCAGAAAATGGACCGCGGAAGATCAAACTCCACTTGGAGTTCCTTATACTGGATCATTTCTGAATCTCGAAAAAAATCCCCCACCTTTATCGCCCCAGACTCCATCCAGGTATCTACAATATCCACCAAGGGGTAGTTCCCACAACATGGTGAGGGGAAAAGTCAGTAGAGTATGGTACTTTGTTATGCATTTTCGGCAAGTATCGGTTCCAGCATCTAGCAATCACCTGGAAATCCTGCATGTCTTCTGTAAAGGATTGTCGCACCTTAAGGAACACACTAGTGAAGGCTGCAAGGCTCGGCGCAAATTGGTTTTGGGGCTTGTTTGGGTCCTGTCTACTCGCCATCCATTGTAACAACCAATGCAGTTACGCTGCTATATAATACGCCTCAAAGTCTGGAGCCGCCAGCCCTCCAGCTGCAGATGAGCTCAGATTCATGTTATGTTATGTTATGTTACATGAAATTGTAACACGCACAGCTACTCATGAGTGTCCCGGCGTGATGCCTAGCGGGGTCTGGAAAGTGAAGTTCAAGCAAAAAAATGTGTTATCAGTTTCCTCTTAAAGGCCACTGGGTCCTGAATAGTATGCAGGGCAAGCGGAAGGGCATTCTAGGCAACAGCAGCCTTCACCACAAAGGGGCTGCCCCCTAGCCTCCGAAACTTGAAGTGAGAAACCTGAGTAAAGCGTAGGGACGAGGAACGCAGGGATCGCGCAGGAGCATAAAAGGAAAAACGTCTCTGCAGATAAATAGGACCGCGGCCGTGAAGATCACGATGGGCCAGAACCAGTGATTTAAATGTAACTATCCACCATGGGGAGCCAGTGGAGAGATCGCAACTGATGGCGAACGCTGTTCCTACCCGAAATGCCTAATAGGAGTCTGGCTGCCGTATTTTGAACCACCTGTAACTTCTTCAATAGGTAGGCCAGAATACCAACATAAAGGGTATTGACATAATCCAGCCGCGACAGAATCAGTTCACAAGTGACCGTTTTCCTCGCCGCCTGAGGTAGAAGAGGAAAAAATCTTCTAAGCATTTTAAGAAGGCCAAAACAGCCGCCAGCCAACTTCTTAATGTGTGGCGAAAAGGAGAGACTCTCATCTAACCACACCCCCAAATTTTTAGCGGGCTTCCCTGTGGAGGTAGGCAATGGGAACTCAGGAGGCCAGAGTTGCTCTCGAAAGTTGGGTGGAAATCTACTAAATAGCAAGATCTTGGACTTCTCTTCATTGCACTTAGGCTGTGCATTCGCCAACCATTTAAAAATAGAAGATAAGCAATGTTGAACCAATCGAACAGAGTCCGTATCTTTGTCCCAAATAAAAAGCAACTGGGTGTCGTCAGCATAGGCCATCACCTTGGGGGGCTAAGGGAGGATCCCTGGGGGACTCCAGTTGTCACTAACTGAGGAGAGGAGGAGGAGGTGGGAGCCAAATCTGCTCAACCCGTCCCTCCAAAAAGGACCTGAGCCAGCCACAAACGGCACCCGACACACTGATCCTGGCCAATCGCGCTAGGAGATGTGAGTGTGGGTCCATATCGTACGCCGCCGAAAGGTCCAACAAAATTAATGCAGCTCTCCCGCCGGCATCCAAACACTCACAGATGGCCTCCGACACCTCAACCAGAACTGATTCTGTACTGTGAGATGCCCAAAACCCTGATGGGGCTGGATGCAGGAGCGCCTCCCTTTCCATATATTCCATAAGCTGTTTATTAACCACCTTCAACGCACCTTAGCCAAAGCAGGAAGGAGGGAGATAGGCCGGTAGTTCCCTGGGCTATGGGGGTCCAATTACATCTTTTTTAAGAAGTGGCAAGATCTTAGCCTGCTTCCAAGCCTGTGGTACAACAGCTTTTTGAAGAGACATGTTAATGATGGTATTCACTTCTGTGTTCGTGACCACTGCCATCTCTGCCAATAGCCTAGCAGGACAAGGGTTCGAGGGCGAACCAGACTTTAGGTAGTAGAAGCATGGCTAATGACCTGCGTCTACGGCTTGCTCCCCATATGTAAGTGATTAATAAGAAATCAAGGTCTCTGAACAGTGCCCTCTGGATCCAGACTAGAAGAGTGCCCAAAAAATATGAGATGAGGCAGCGCCACCATCTTCAGCGTAGCTGCTCGGCCTGCTACTGTCTCAAGACACCCAATTGCAAATTCCACAGGAACAGACGTGGCTCCCAATTCCACTCCACCACTGTACTGGACAAACAATAATATGCCTTTGCCACAATACACCACCAGGGGGGAAAGGGGAAGTGGATTGAGAAAGAGAGACTGCCACAGTGAATCTGGGATTCCACCATCCGTGTCTCTTACTTTTCCAGTGTTTTCTTCAAACTGGATTCCTGTAATAAAGCACAAAAAGCACAATACATTCTTCTTCATTCCAACACTTAACATTTTACAAACACTACAATGTATTATTTTAACCATTACCTGTATCACACTGTGGAATTGCTTCTCTCTTATTAATTGCTTACAGTCCTTAGATATTATATCAACAGAAAAGGTTGCCCTGGACAGAAGACGCACTCACAGGTAGGTATACCTCTTTAATGAGGACTGCAGCGAAAACAGCATCTGACATCAAATCATTACAAAGGGGCCTAATGCATTTCGTACTCCATAGTCCTTGCTTACAGGCCAGTTCAACAACAGCAAGCAATTAGTAGCCACCTGTTTAAATAATGAAGTAAAGTTCCTTCCCCAGTGGGTCTCATGTGCGTTGAAATGCATTCTGGTAATAGCAGTGCTGCAATATTTTCAAATCCCATGTGGGTGTTGCCATAGTTCTCAAATTAATCAAAGTTCATTACCCTCCAGTGGGTTAATTCAAGGCCAATATTACTGGATGCGCTGCAAATAATCCATCACTCATTCATGGCCTCCTGTTCCATTAGCGACTCCATAAACAAGTCACCACAGAACCGCTTCCTTCTGCGACAATGCGTCTTTGCAGGTGGACTGACCACTTTACATCAACAGAAAGGTTGCCCTCGAAAAAAGACACACTCATGGGTAGGTATACCTCTTTAATGAGGACTGCAGAGAAAACAGCATCTGACATCAAATCATTACAAAGGGACCTAACGCGTTTTGGACTCCATAGTCCTTGCTCACAGACCAGTTCAGAGAAAAACAGCAAGCAAATTGTAGCAACCTGTTTAAATAATAAAGTAAAGTTACGCCCCCAGTGGGTCTCACAGGTAGTTGATTTGATATTATTGCAGCACTGCTATTACCAGAATGTATTTCAACGCATCTTTTATATTTCATGAAGTGCTCCAACTCAAGAATAAATATAAGAAGAAAATACCTCCTCACTGGAAACCTTTCAGTTTAACCTTAATTCAACGATTGTACAACAGCTCACTGGAAAAATCCTCTTTGAGCTGCTTCTCACGAAAACTTTACTATGACAGGAAACTCGACGAGTCTTTTCAAATCTAGTGAGACACTGCATGTCTGGACATGCGTGCTCATTTTCATGTGCCTTGCCTGAATGAACTTCAACTTTTCTACGTTAGTCAGGAGCGAAAGAGAGACACTACCACTCTTTATCAGAAATCAGTTGAAGTGCACAGTGCGAGCCCCGCGCATGTGCCTTAACAAAACAAGCATTGGCATAGCCAATAGGTCTCGCTTTTGAGACCATATAAGTATTTAGTTATGCAGCACAATATCCTTGGTGCAATAACATCAACTGTTGTATGGCTAACAACTTATAAGGTCCCAAAAGCGAGACCTATTGGCTATGCCAATGCTTGTTTCTGAAGGAATTCATACTTTTGTGCTCACTGTAAGCCATTTATTTTAAAACACCGAACTTGTCTTTCCTTAATGTGCGAGTCGCATCATTTACCACCCATACACTTTGTGTTAGTCGGTGACTGCCAGCCTCCTCTCTATTTAAACGAAAGTGGAATGGGACCACATCCATAAATAAACATTACCTCAATTCTTTTGAACCTATTTTGCCTTAAAACTGAAATTATCCCAAGTAGCCTGTGGTGCTGTCATCGATATTCACAACCCCTCCTTGGGATTCACATGTATTCTCCATAACGTTGGAAACAGTTTGATGACCAGCGCCTTTTTGGTATGTAGGCAACGTTGGGTTATACAATTGGTGGTAGGTTCTTTCTCAGCAGCTACTCGAGCGGCATATGTGCTGGCCTGGAGGGACTTCTTAGCGTCGGGTGCCTGTAGGCGGGAGGAGGTATGGAGGTGGTCGGAGGATGTGATCCAGTTTATTTTAGACCTCATCGAGAAGGGCCTTTCCAGGGTCACCATCGCCGGGAAATTGGCGGGCATTTCTGTCATGGGGAAACTCCTGCGGGGTTACTCCCCTTCCGCGGGGGAAGTAGGGAGGAGAATGTTGGAGGGTTGGGCTAGTGAGCGGGGAGGGGTGCACTTTTCACGAAGTCCCCTGTCTTGGCAGACTTTGGTCCGGTTGCTGGAAGTTTTACCGGTTGTTTGTAGGGATGGATTTGAGGCGTGTTTGTTTTCGACCCTCATGGTGTGGACGTTTTTTGGGGCTTTTAGAATCTCAGAGATATTAGGTACCAAGGTAAAAAAGGGCATCAGTTAGCAAGAGGTACTTTTCGCGGAGAGGGGTATTCATATATGGCTGGCCAGCTCAAAAACTGACCAGAGGAGCCTAGGGAAAGGAGTTTGGCTAGAGGCAGCCTCCCCTGTTTCTACATGCCCGCTGCATTGGGCCCGGCGCTGGAGGACTTTGTCAGGAGGTAATGAGGCCGATCTGGTTTTCCAACACGTCCATGGGGCCCGGGTATCGGATTACCAGTTGCGCATGATGCTACGTAAGGCTTTGCAGGGTATTGGGTTGGAGGGGGCACAGTATGGGACTCATTCTTTCAGGATCAGGGGGCAACGGAAGCATACAACCGGGGCTGGTCTAGGGGGGATATTATGCGGCTGGGGCGCTGGTCATCAAAGAATAGGGTTAGATAGCAGAGTACCACCGGCACATTTACCGCTGCGGTTGATGGAAGAAACACTCTGCCTTGGAGTTTTGGAGAGACAATGGTCACCCAGAGTTCAGCAGAAGGTCTACTCCAGGGGAGTCAGACTTTTGAACATCCCAGGGCTCGGGCACAGCAGGCAGTTCTGGGTTACCTGGATCGGAGGTACCGGATGTCTTGGGATGCAGAATTGGTTCTTCACTAGCGGTGTTCAGCTACAGGTGTGGTGAGTGTAGTTCATCATGGTCAGGACGGTCGTGCCCAGGTTGCTGCTTTCACACAGTCGAAGCAGGTACAGGCTGACAGAGTGGGCTGTTTCCAGCATCAGTCGCAGGTACTGCGAGGATCCTTCAGGCTGGTGGATGCATTGAAAGGGTCAGTTACCGGACAGTTGACCAACAGGCCTTGACTGCTGCAACTTTACGGTGTCAAGGTGAATTGCGTTGACACTGTCTATGCCGGTATTCACCTCGTTGTGGTCTTTTACCGTTGGTGTGCCGGGGACTAGCACCACAATTCCAAAGGGAGGTCCCAGGCACTTGGCGAAGCCTGGCAGAGTTCCGAGGTTCTTGGAGGCTGCACAGGTCCCAGGTAGGGATGGAAGACCACTTTTGTCAAGGACTTTCACAGTTTGCAGGGTTTGGCGCCAGTTCAGCAGGGCTCAGTTCTTCCTTTATATTCTTTAGGTCCATGGAATCTGAGGTCAAGGTTTCGGGGAGCCACCTAAATACTAAATTTAGGGATGTTACAAGGGGAGACAGGTAGAAGCCAATGGGCTACTTACGTTTAGGGTATCTACACCTTCTAGTGACTAATCCTGTAGAAAGAAGCCCTAATAGGAGGTTTTCTCACCGTCTCAAGATGGTGGAATTTCAGGAGTGAGGTTCACGTCCTATGGGTGGAGTAGGCTGAGGGAGACCCTCCTCAACTAACTAATTTTCTCACCTTCTCTCCCACCAAAAGTAGAATGGGAAAGGTGGCTTGGCCTCTCACATTATCTGGGGGTTCCTGGGTTGGGTTTCAAAGGCAACATCACCTTTGAAGCTTCCCGCCCAGGAAGACCATCCTGTCCCGGAGGAGGTGTGAAGCACCCACGCCAAGATCAGGTATTGTTTCTGACCTCTGAAAGTGCTGGCTCTCACTTCATGAGGTCACAAAAATGTCTGGTAGTGGCAGGCTGGTGAAAAACAGCCAGAGACTACACTAGTGTTTGGTTAGGTTTCAGGGGACCCTCTTAAAGGGTCTCCTGTGTGAATGTATTAATTCATCCAGCATTAGCATCAGTGAGGATTTACTAATACAAGATGTTTGGTTCTAAACACCTTAGAAATCAGTGAAGCAATCATGGAGCTAGAAAACTCGTTTTGATGAGTATCCATCCCATGTACTCTATATGGCTTCCCTGTTCTCTTAGAAACATCACGGAATAGGCTGGACGTTGTAGGGTCCTATCTGCTCATGCAGATAGGCCCACACATAGGATACATTGCACCCTGCCTTAGGGCTGAAAGCCTGCAGTTGTGGTGGCTTACCTATACCATATGCAGTGCGTGGGAGGAATGGTGCACACGGCTATGTGCCATGTCGACTCTCGGATTTCCTTGTACCAAGACATGCATCCTGCAGTGGAAGAGTGCATAGCCTCATTGAGGGGGCCCTGGGGTGGCACAATAAGTGGTGCAGCCCCAGAGGTCCCTAATCAGTATCCATGCCCTAGGTACCAGTAATCCCATTTACAATGGACTTCTAGACGTGGCTGAAGTTGTGCCGTTCGTTGTACAGTTTTGAGGAAAGAGATCTGGTACTGAGAACCTGGTTAGCAGGGGCCCAGTGCACTTACAGTTTGAAATCACACCAGGCAAAAAGTGGGGCTAAACATGCAAAAAGAGGAACTTCCCTACACAGTCTCTCAAGTGGATTGCCTCGTGGCACTGCAGGAAAGAGCGATGATATCTGCCAATTCACCCTTAACCCAGGTAGGAGGCCAAAAAGTCTAACATGGCCCTCTAGGTCCTAGATCCTCTGCAGTATCACAGAGAAATATCAATAGGCAATCTGCATATAGTGCTATGCAGTGATAATGTCCTGGATAGCTAATCCCCAGTATGTGCTGCCCGTCCTTGCATAGCTGTCTAGAGTCTCCATGGCCAGTGCAAAGAGCAAGGGGTAGGGGGGCAGGGGGCAGTCCTGTCTCGTTCCACAACCCACTAGTCTCTCCGATAGGAACTCCCCTGTGCTACCTCTAGCAGTGGGATTCGCATACAGCAATTTTGTCCGGGCTCAGCATTTTCTGCCCAGCCCCATATGCAGCATCACCTCATATAGGAATCACCATTCCAGTCTGTTAAATGCCTTCTATATATCAACAGCAAATATTGCAGTGCTTGCTCAATTATAGTCTCTGGCTTCTTGTATGGCCAGGAGCCTTCTGATATTAGTGGCTGTATTACACCTAGATATAAATCCTGCGTGGTCCGAGTGTATTAATTTAGTCATAAAAGGTAGTTGTCGCGTCACCAGGATTCTACTGAGAATTTTATAATCAATGTTCAACATTGAGAGCAGCCTATATGCTGTGTGATCAGATGCCAGTTTACCCGGTTTCAGAATGGGAATATTAAGGGCTTTGTAGGTGGTATCTGGAAGGCACCCAGAGTCTCTGGCCACAGCAAAGAGGGCCACCAGTCTGAATGTGAATTCCTTAGAGTAGGTAGCATAAAACTCAGTTGGGAACCCATCTTGTTCCAGGTGTCTGATTCCACATCATATTATTAACTGCGCTCTTTATCTCCTACGGAGTATATCCCTGTCCAATTTGCATGCATCGTTTTCCTCAAGGCACGGGAGATGCAGAGCTCCCAGGTACGTCTGCGTCGCTAAACTGTCATGTGCTGTGATACATCTGTATAGATTTGAGGGATATTGAACACAGTGGGCATTAATCTCCACTTTGGAGTATATTCTGTTTCTCCTATCGCTTAAATTTCCAGTATGGGAGAGCCCCATTTGCCTGGATTAGCCAGCCATGCCAGGAGGAATCCTGTCTTGTCCCACTCTGCATGTGTTCTGTCCATGTAGTGCCTAAAGTTACAGCACCTGAGTCATTTGGTCTCCTCTTTAGCCTCTAAGAGGTCAGGTTGCACCTCTGGGTGCCCAGCCTGCATTTTTCAACATCTCTTAGGTGCTCCTTTGCTGTCAGCACATGTAACAGTAGGGTATGCCTGACCCCCTTTGATTCTGCTATAGAGTGGCCACTCAGGACTACATTAACGGCATCCCACTCCACTTGGCGGGAGGATGCCGTGTTGGCATTATCATCAAAATGTTGAGTCAGTTTGTCCCTAATCATTTCCCTGAAGTCTTGGTCCTCTATAGACTATGGCTTTAATTACCAAGTAGAAGTAAAAGGACGAGCATGGGCCCATTTAAGATGTAATAATGTGGGGTTATGGTCAGAGATTGGGCGGGCTAAAGAGTCAACTGAGTGTATGAGCTATGTATTTCTGGAGTACAAACGACTGTGTCAAGTCAGACATGGAGGTCGTGTAGCTTAGAAAAGAAGGAATAGTCTTGCCCTTGTGGGTAGCAGCTGCCTCCAGAAGTCCATAAGCTCCCAATGTCACTGCCACTCCAAAAATGCTTGAGCCGTACAGTTAGTTTGGGAATCCTGCAGTGGAGGGTGCAACCTATCTAGCTGTGTATCTGCCACACAGTTAAAGTCTCACCCCATGATGATCGGGTTGGTTAGGTGTGGCACCAAGGGTCGTGACAAGCCATTCCAAGACGGAACACTGATCCTTGTTTGGGGCATAAATATTTACAATTCTTATGTCCTTGCCCTCCAGACATAACCACACTACCACCTAAAAAAACCTAAAATAGACTACACAGTGACCCCCCCTATAGTCATAGACTCACATCATCAATTACCTACCTATTTACCAGTGTGTCCAGTACTTTATGTAATATCAGCTAACAAACTTGGGGTGACTTTGGGCAGTAGTAGGCTTGAGGCCACAGATATGCAGGAGCTTTGGTCATAGTCCGGGTCCCTCGCGAGTCCCTCATTCTCAAGTGTCGGGGTTCCGGTGCCCCCTCCACTCAGCAATGCCACCCACCACCTCCATCGCATGTTGCCTTTCAAGTTGCGCCTCATCCTGCGAAGGGGCAGCAGAACTGCGCAGTGACTTTTTACGCCCGGAGCGGGATCTGTGGGCATGCAGTTGTGGGCTCTGACTGGGTCCTGGCTGAGGTTGTTGGTCCAACCAACTCAAGATCTCTTGTGAGGAACGAAAGAATTTTGCACCATGAGGTGCCGCAACCCTCAGACAGGCCAGAAACGTCATTGCATAGCTAAGGCCTGTAGGAAGGTAGGATCCTTCTAGCATGGTTACCCCCACTTTTTGCCTGGTGTCAGTGTGTTTTTGACTAGTCTGGCTGAGATCCTGCTAATCAAGACCCTAACCACTGTGCTTCCTCCCTAAATTGGACTACCGTAAGTACCTTGGTACCTTCCTAATTGTACTACTGGTGTACCTTCTAAGTCCCTCGTAGATGGTACTAAGGTACCCAGGGCACAGGTGCACCAGGGGTCTCCCATGGGCTGCAGCTTGCATTATGCCACCCATGAGAGACCACTCAAACCATGACTATAGGCCAGCCATTGCAGCCTGTGTGAGCTGGTGCTAGCACCACTCACCATCGATGTAGCTTTCCTTATATCTGAGGTCACTGCACTTAAAACCTATGTCACCCCTAAGGGAGGCCTGTCAATTCTGAAAGCAGAGTGCTTAGTTATAAGTGTGAGGGTGCCCTTCATGAGCAGGACACCCCCTACAAACCCATGAGTCGATTCTCTAGGCTTTGTAAGTGCGGTCACCCACTTTATACATATAGTGGACATCAAGTCAATTACGAGATGTCTAACTATATATTGGCTGCACCGAAACCGGTCATGTTTGGTATCAAACATGTTGGAATCCTACCCAATAGCGATATCAGTGTTGGGCGTAGGATGCCATGTACTGGAGGCTCCCCTAGGAAGCACCCCCTTTATTCCTGGTACTAGCCTTTCAGGGTCTTACAGCAAGCTAGTGCTGCTGCCAACCAAAGATACGATTCTGACCTCCTGCTGCTGAGCTCCCACGGACTCTGAAAGGTTCAGCAACACAGGTGGTGGTTCTGCAACTCCCTCGAGGCCTGCACTGTCTTCTCACTGAGTTTGAGGCCGGTATCCCTGATAGGAACTACTGGAACAGAAGCCCTGTGCATGGGGTCGACTTGCCATTGCCAAGGCTTGTTGACTTGCTTCTCCAGAGATCTTCGGGCTCCAAGAAGCTCCAGCCTCCAGCATCTCTTCCTACCAAGATCCTTCTCCTCACCATATCCTCTGCACCATGGGCCTGCATCTTTGGTGAGCTGCTCGAAGTACTCTTGTGACTCCTGTACCTTCAGCCTGTGGGTCCTCCTGAGGGTCTTCTTTGGCTCCAGTGTGCTCCCCTGATTGCTCAGGGCCTGCTCTGACTCTCCTGCACTTGGTGAGTCCCTTGGATTTCGCTGGTCCCAACACTGCAGCTTCTTCGTTTTCCACATCTGTTGCTTCTGCCAAGGCTGTTAGTGCTCCCACTGGACACTGACCCTCTGGTTCTTGACTTCTCAGGTGGGACAGCTTGTGAACAGAACCCTGGTCTTCCACAACATCACCTACTCCTCCCAGATGCAATGACAGGGTCACCCTCAACTCTCCTGCATCTTCCTTCATCGGTGGTCATTGGTCTTCTATGGCTCCTAGTCACTCCCGAGTAGCATAGACTCTGACCCCACTGCTTGCAGGTACTCCTTTTAAAAAATCCACCCTTGGATTCCACCGGACTCTTTCTCCTTCTTTGCCAGCGGCATCTTCACTGAAGTCCTCTAGTGCGGTCAATGGCAGTTTCGATGTCACTTCTCACCTATGCACCCGGCTTCCTTGGTGTAGGTATCCTGGTTCCTGGGGTATCCATGGGCAGGCTGACTCTCCAACCTTCCATAGGGTTTCTTCAGGGTCCTCTGGGAAGGGTCCTTCTTCAAACCTGCAACCGTGACTTCCCTATTTACTTGCATTGAGTACGCAGCTGTTATTCCACTCTGCACACAGCATCTGTGGGGTTCTTGAGTACTTACCTCGGGTGGTTCCTTGGGTCACTAGCTCTCCTAAGTCTTCTGGGTCAAGTCTCGACTTCAGTCGCAGTTCGCATTCCACTTTATTGGTATATGGTTTGGTCTCCCCTGAAGACTACTGTCTATTTGTGCTACTTACCTAATCTCCTTTTGAAATATTGTGTGTATTGTGTTTATATCTCCAGGTAGGAGATATACCAATGTGTTAGTGAGTGTGCGTAATAAATATAACTACTTTTATAACTACACTGTGTGGTTCTTTTTCATTTAACCTACACTACTAGATTAGTTCCGGTAAAACAAACTGCTTAACAATCCTTCTGGACTAAGCCTGAAGGCTGCTCTCCATGGCTACCACTTAGAGAGCTTTCTATGTTTGTCTAAGACCACTAAAATCACCATAAGGGTTGTTGGGATTAGTGCAGAGTGCTTTACCTAAATAAGAGTGCACAATATGCTAATCCAGCCTCCTACAAGGCCCAATTGCCGCAATCTCTTTTTAACTTTCTGGAAGGAGGCTTTCTGCCATTGCATATCTCTTGAAAAATCGGGAGAAATCTGCACCACTGTGTTTTCAACATGTAGTTCCCCTTTACAACTTACCTACGTCAGGATATGGTCTTGTTCTTTGTAATAGAGGAGATGGGTCACCACCTACCACGGAGGGACCCCCGGCAATGGAGGCCTGGTCAGCACTCAATGGGCTCGCTCGAGCGCGAAAAAGGTGGAGTGATCCTCCGGTGCAGCCTTCTCACGTTTCCATTTTCCAGGTAGTCTAGCAGGCTGGTGCCCTCAAGCTTCTCAGGCAGGCCCACCACTCTAATGTTGTTGTGGCAGGAGCGATTTTCAGCATCTTTTGCCCGCAGTTCAAGAAGGCAAATTTTGGACTCCATAGGGACCAGCTGATCAGTAGTCAAGATGAGTGTGGATGGTATGTCTGCTAGTACTTGCTCATTAGCAGTGGCTCTCGGGAGCCACGGATGATCATCACGCAGTAGGCCCATATCCGACTATAGGGTATCTATTTTAGTTTCTAATGTCTCTCTGGAGGAGGTTATGGCTGGGATAACATCCTGCAACATGAGGTTCCCAGCTGATTCCAGCGTCTGTGATTCTGGTTCCGCTTTAGTCAGGGGTTCCAGTGTGCCTTCATGGTCCTGTTCTCGCCTGCGAGTGGTCTTGCCCATGGTCATTGCGAGTCAGTGTAGGTTTAATAGTTTGCAGTGCCGTTCCCTACAGGAAAGATTCTCACTAGTCTCTCCAACAGTCCGCTGGGCAGATAAGCGGATCGAGCAGAGGCTTCGGGTAAGTGGGTCTAAACCCGAGGCACAGTGTTCGCGGCCGTACATGCCTCGGGTTGGGTTGTCACCCGTGTTTCTCACCGATCCGGCAGGCAGGGGACCGGGGCTCTGGCACCCCCACTTCTCTCCGCTCTCAGCAGGTGGGCAAGCAGTATAGTTTGCACCCCTCAGGTCCATAAAGGAGCATCTACCATCATCAGTACAAATCCACACGGGCAGGCCTCACCAGGCCTGGGATTTCTTCAGTGTGGAGGGCAATGTAGTGCGCCCCAGTAGCTCTAGACAGCAGGCAGGTATCATGCCAGTGGTCCCCAGAGATCAAGGATCAGAGTCGTCGTCCCTGAAGAGCACGGGAGGGAAGGGGGGATATCAGGGGTCATGCAGGCATATGGTTTCTCTCTTTGCAATTAATTACACCTAAGTGGTATTAACATAATCTGTCACAAAGCAAATGGAGTAAATGCATGTATGTTTTGTTGACCACACATGACTAATCAGAATAATTATCAATAGCCATTGACTTAACAACTAACCTTTTGTTCCGGAGTAGCGTGCAACTCACCGTACAGTGCTTCAAAGCCTTGTCAGGGGTAGTAAGGCCTATATAAGTAAAAGTACAATTACAATTATTTCCTACCTCCTGATTGGGCAGTGCATGCTGGGTTCACTTGCTCTTCTTTCATCTAGAGCATGGACAAAGTACAAACTGATTGTCTTTATTGGGAGTCCTTCTGTTGCTGTTTGGGCTGGGATTGAGGTACTTTTTTTTCTTTTTCCTGCGTCGTTAGTTACTGATTGTTGATTGCCCCCATTATGTGTGTTGCCTTTTCACCTCTCACGCCCTGTTGTCTGTGTTACCTTTCCTCCCTCCTACACCCTCCCATGCCACGTTGTCATTGTTGCAAATTTCCCCCTCCAAACTTGCCGTTGTCTGTGTTTCAAATTCGCCCTCACAACCCCCCTCCCTTAGTTGTTTCTTTTGCCCCTTCCCCTCGCACCACAAGGAAAAAAGTGCTAGGATGCAGCCAGTGTTAACCACGTCGTAATGCTTTTTTCTAACTTTATTTTTAGCCAGCTGTACAGTCACACTGCTGTAGAACATGTCTTAAAAGACATTGGCAAAGCCAATAGCTTTTGCATTGGTGAGAACTAGTGGCTTTGCCAATGTGTGTTTCTCCCTTCTCTGTTTTCCTCTCTCGCTCTGGAGGAAAGTCTGCTGAGGAAAAATAAGTGGAAAGCGGAAAGTTCTTGGTAAACATACAGCAAAGGCTATTAGAGTTAAGTGTAATGTCCTGCTGGGCACGTCATGTAGCAGCCCCTCCCTAGGGGCTGTATGTACATCCACACCCATCAAACATGGGTGGCCCTGTTAATAAAAAGGACCCTGCAGCATATGCTCGGGACCAAGACCAATTACCCCCATTACACTAGTGTCCGTGTGGTCCTTTCACGTAGCATGTGGGCCTAGGGCCCACGACAATACATTAAGGTTGCCAAGTGTCTGGTTTTATACCTGCATGGCTGGTATTTTGATGCCCCTATCAGTACAAGAAATTGAAAAATTACCTAAAGCCGGTATTTTTTCCCTTATCATTACATATTGTAAACAGTAAATGTCTGAAGAAAACACTTTTAAAATGTATTCTACAGATGCTCCAATGAACATTAGCTGATAATGAATGTAAATAAAGACAGAAAGACCAAGTTAAACATAAATACAAACAATTTCATATAAATTTCTACTAAAGAACCATGGCCAGGCCTTTGCAGAATCTTAAGACTGAACAGATGACAGTGATTTTTCTCTGGGCGAGGTAGCAAGCCTATGCAGAGCCTGCAAGAGTGCCCTTGCCTCTGCAAGTAGAAGGAGCCTTCAGAGCTTTCAGAACTCCATGAAGTGCATGCACTGCCTGAGATGAGCTGAAGGGAATAGTGCTGGAGAGTGACTGAGGGGTTTCTCAGCCATAAGCCACCCTTCAACAATCATCAGGGGAGCAACAGTGGCCTTGGAGATAGGGGGCAAGTAAGTGCTGATACCATGGGTAGAGGGGTTTTATAAAAATAAAGAAATCACGGAGGACAGAAGTGGTAGGAGAAACAATGAAGGAGTGGGGGAACCAACAAAGGGGCATATTATCAAGAAACTGCGTTAAAATTATCTCTACTTTAGTGGCAGGAAACTGCCGCTAAAGCGGCGACAATGAGCTTGATAATATGCCCTTGAGAATTCCCATAGAAGCCCATGTGCTGGTGTCAACATGGGCTTCTATTGGAATTCTCTGCGGCATATTATCAAGCCCATTATCGCCGCTCTAGCGGAAGCTTTCTGCCGCTAAAGCGGTAATAATTTTCACGCTGTGCTTGATAATATGCCCCAAAGAGCGTAAGGGGGTCGAGATTTGGCATGCTAAAGAACCGTAAGAGGGAAAGCGGGTGAAAGCACATGCAATCTCAATAAAAGCTTAATGAAAAACAAAAAAGTAACTCCCTAAAAATGTGTAATTGAAGGATACTACTCAGTCAGTCAAAAGATTGGTAAAGAGACTATGCTTCATGGGAGGACCAAACACAAGAAGAGGAAAACAAGATATTGAATAAGAAGCAAGCAAGTGAGGGTGAAAATGAAGCCAAGCAGAAGTTGGCAATGGGTGGGATGTAAAACCACTAAGTTTTTAGTATGGGAGAGTGTAGTAAGTGACCACGCTGGTAAGTGGATTAAACTTCTTTATTCGTTAACTCAGATAATGCATCCTCAGCTTGTCAGTCGTACAGCACAACTCCTACGAAGTCAGCCTCATCAACATTCTAAGGTAGACTTCATCTCAAGGTTCTATGACTGTACCATTTGCGATCATGGGGAGGGGGGTGAAGGGAACATACCAAGTGGGGAGATTACAACACATCTTCCTCCCCTAAAAAACCTGTGGAGGAGAAGAAGAAAACAATAAGGTCTCCCTCAGTGTCCCTTGCACAGCTGTAGCTCTAGAGTAGGGACCTTTAATTTAACTTGAGCCTCCCATACTAAAATCCTTGTGCCAGCTCGGAGTGTTCTTTAGCCGGCACCCTCTCCTGATTTGTGCCTTCTCCAACCCAGCTCCTTGTCCCCAAGCCTTGTTGTCCTCTCTGTGGATCCCATCCCTCTTGTCCAACGCCACCCTGTCCATGCTCCATTTCTTCCCATCTTCCAGGATTACCACATTTCTTTTGACCTCCTTAATTCTTCCCGGAGAGTAGTATTTACCCCCACTGCCACCCAGGATCTCTGGTTTCCTGATGTACACGCTTTGCCCTGGACTGAGGGATTTCTCCTGTACCCCCCACCTCCTGTCATACCACTCCTGGTACTTTTTCTGCCGGGTATCAGTTTTTTCCCTGAATTCACCCGTGTTGACCACTACCTTCTCCTTCGGACACAACCAATTCGGGGACAACTTTGAACCTGCCTTCCTTCCCCTCAACAATTCAAAGGGGGTATGACCCATTGAGAGACTTGGTGTGGTGTGGTATGCCCATAGCTTGTCTCTAATAGCAGGCTCAATAGCTATCCCTGAATTGTTCGCCAGTTGTATGCACTCCTTCAACATCCTATTGGCCCTCTCCACCTTTCCATTTGCTTTTGGACAATATAGGGGGGTACGCACATGTGATATGGACATGTCTTTAAGGAACTCTCTCATCTCTTCCGATACAAACTGTACCCCGTTGTCTGTAACCAAGGTGGAGGGAATTCCTTCTCTCGAGAATACTTCACTCATGAACTCTATAAGTGTCTTTGTATTGATTGTGTTCACAAATTTACAAGATATCCAATTCGAGTAATAGTCAATAAGGACCAAGAGGTACCAATCTTGGGGTCCTTTGGCCCGGATGGGCCCTGTAATGTCAAACCCCAGTTTGTCCCATGGGACCATCGGGATTTCCACCGGTATGAGTGGGGAATGTCTTATACTTCTTGTTTTGTCACTGATACTGCATGAATAGCTGTCTTTCACTTTGTCCTCCATCAGCTGATCCATTCCTGGGAACCAGTACACCGCTCTTAAGCGTGCCTTACACATACTCCTGCCCATATGTCCCTCATGAGTTAGTTCAATAATTTTCGATCTTAAACCCTCTGGGGGTACAATTTTTCCTGACTTAAGTAGTAATTTCCCATCAATAGACAAATCATTACGTACATTCCAAAAAGGTTGAATGTCTTCTGCAAGATCCCTGCACTTATTGGGCCACCCTTTGGTCACATACCTTCTCACTTCTCCCAGCTTAGAATCATGGTCCGAATGCAAGTCCCATATTTCTTTCGTCACTGCTGGTATTTTTATTTCCCAAAGGAAATGATGGACGGAGTGTTGAACATTGCAAGCACTCACCCCCAGTCAACTGATCTGGGTTTAATCCATCACTGTTGTTTAGCCCACTCTGCCACCCCAGTTCAGACATGGACATATGCAAATCAGTCTGACCCTGTGCCTCATGGGAACAGTCCAGCCTGAACTGCCAAGCCATGTCTTCCCTGGACCGGAAACAAGCTTTCTAGGACCGGTTTCTGGCATTTCAGCCGTCTTCAGCCAGGTTTGCTTGAATCCAGTGGCAAAGTGAGCAAGGGACTCACGTCTGAGCATACCCTGCCAATTTATGTCGAACAAAGCAAAAACCAAAGGAAATGATGGACGGAGTGTTGAACATTGCAAGCACTCACCCCCAGTCAACTGATCTGGGTTTAATCCATCACTGTTGTTTAGCCCACTCTGCCACCCCAGTTCAGACATGGCCATATGCAAATCAGTCTGACCCTGTGCCTCATGGGAACAGTCCAGCCCGAACTGCCAAGCCATGTCTTCCCTGGACCGGAAACAAGCTTTCTAGAACCGGTTTCTGGCATTTATTTCCATCACCCTTTTTCCTTCGGTCTCTATTTCTAAATCCTTCTCTATTGGTGATCTAGATAGAAAATCTGCCACTTTGTTTTGGTGACCTGGTACAAAACTCACTTTGTAGTTAAAGCTTTGTAAGCCTAGGATCCATTTAGCAATCCTTGGTGTCAAGTTCTCCAAGTCCTTTTTCCCAAACAACCCCACTAAAGGTTTGTGGTCTGTGTACACTTCGAAAGGCATACCCCACACATAAAAATTGAAGTGTCTGATTGCCCAATACACCGCCAATGCCTCCTTCTCAATAGTGGAATAATTGGACTCTGCTGCTGACAATGTTCTCGAAGCAAACACCACCACTTTTACTCCTTCTTCCGTACTTTGTGATAGCATTGCCCCTATCCCTTTGCTACTGGCATCCGTGGTAATGATGGTATCCTTATTAACATCAAAGTTGCCAATGTAAGGGGCCTTAGCAATGGCTTCTATTATTTGTTCCATCTCCTCTTCCTGTTCTTTGCCCCAAGTACACTCACATTTTTTCTTTAGCATTTCTCTTACGGGTTGAGCCATCATTGCAAAATTCCTGATGAACTTCGCCATGTACTCTGCCAGGCCCAGAAATGAAAGCACTTCCTCCTGCCCGTAGGCGTGGGTGCCCTCCTCACTGCTTCTACTAGACTATATTTGGGTTTGATGCCTTCTTCCGAAATTATGTGTCCCAAGTACTCTACTGATGTGACACCTACTTTGCACTTACTTTCCTTCGTGGTGAATCCTACCTCTTTCAACCTTTCTAATACTCTCTCTGCATTCACCTTATGCTCCCCTTCGCTTGTTCCATAAATAAGTATGTCATCTTGGAAGCACATGGATTTTGGGCAATCTTTGAGCACATGCTGCATGGCTCTTTGGAAGGCGGAAGCTGCTGAGGCTAGCCCAAATGGCATTCTTAGAAATTTGTAATTGCCAAATGGGGTAGTAAATGCCGTTAACGGTTGTGATTCAGGGTGTAGCTTTACTTGATAATATGCGGACGATAGATCCAAGACGCTAAACACTTTCGCTCCTTGCAAGGTGCTCAGCATCTCATGTATCCTTGGCAAAGGGTGTCTGTCCACTACTATGTATCCATTAAGTGCTCTCAAATCCACACAGAGCCTAATGCTCTTCCCCCCATCCTTGGTTGTGATGACAATCGGTGCCAACCATGCTGAGCTCTCTATCTCCTGTATAACCCCTTGTCTCACCAACTTTTCCAACTCCAACCTTAATGGTTCCCTCATTAATAGGGGATCTCGTCCTGTGAATCACCGGCATTGCCCCTTCTTTCAGTACAATTTTATGCATTTAGTTCTTAAGCAACCCTAACTCCTCATTAAAAACTTCGGGATAACTCTTAATGAGTGTGGCACCAACCCCTGGGGGTTCCATGAGTAAGACCTGTTCACTGTTGTTGGGATCAAGCTTTATGCCAAGCTCCTTCTGATGTTTCCAGCCCAACAAGCTCGACCCCACTTTGGAAATGTATACCTTTCCCACCGTGTGCCTATCTTTGAATGATATCCGCATTCTCACCATGCCCTCTAGGGGTATTGGGACCTTGTTGTACCCTGAAGGAGAACTTTTTGCTGTTTCTATATTAATATCACGTTTTGCGAATTTCTCATCAAATATTTTCTTATCAACCAGTGTGAATGGGGAACATGAGTCTGCATAAACTTTAAAACATTCATCATCCTGCCTAATTTCACACGTGGGATATACTGTATTTTTTTCCGTGCTCTCCTCCTCAATCTGAAAAATAAAATTCTTATTTGTTTCTTCTCCAGCATCATTGTGATCAATCATATGTACTTTAGGCGTAAACACATTACATACTTTTGAAAAATGCCCCTTCTTATTGCATTTCCTACATACAATATTCCTGGCCGGACACTTCCAATTGTTCGCCAAATGGTTATGGCTACCACATCTAAAGCATTGTAAACTACCTGTTTTCTTGTTTGCCACCTCTCTTTGTTTTACATCCACCATACACACCGCCTCAGTGTTCGCTCCCTCCTTAGACTCAGACTTTTCCTTTGCTGCCTCCCCTATTTTCATTTCTTTCATACACTATGCTGTATGTTCCAGCCCTTTAGCTATGTTAATGGCCTCCTCTAGGTCAGGATTCCTTGTGAGTAGTTCCTCTTGCACCTTCCCATCATTTGTGCATCTCACTAATTGGTCCCTTATAAGAGAATCGGTGAGGGCAACAAACTCACATGTGGCTGACATCCCACGCAACACCGCTTCATAGGAGGAAACTTTCTCATCCCTCTTTTGACTACGTTTAAAAAATTTGTGTCTCTCTAAGACCACATTTATTTTAACTTTGAAATACGCCTCCAATTTCCTCAACGTATACTCATATACATCCACTCCTTCATCTTCCTCCAGGGGATCATCCTCTACCAGTCTCCCTGTCACATCCTCATACACCTTTCTGCCTTGTATGCCCAGATTGTGCAATAAAATATGCTGCTTTCTTATGTTTGAAAAGTTTCCACCCCCAATGGCAATCAAATACGACTTGAATATTCCAACCCATCTCCTCCAAGGAATATCTGGCTCCCCTAATTCATTCAAAAATGGGGGTGGTTTACTCATTCCTGCACCCGCCATGTTACCCTTGGTGTACAATTACAAATACCTAATACACTATACTGCCAGTCACACGTCCCTGCACTCCAAAAGCCCCAATGAGGAACAAAAATCACACTAAATGCCTCAAGTTTAAAGCAAAATTTCCCCAAAGGGACTGTCAATGATCTAAGGGGGTCAGGGCCCCAACGGTCCTAATATTTTACTGTTAATCCCCTCCTTAATTTCTGACTAAACAACCCTTGAAAAATGCCACCTTTCAATGCCTCAGAAATATGTATACTAGTCACTGTATTTCTAAACTTTAACAGTCCCTTTTCTATGACTGTGTTTACTCTTTTTTTTTTCTTCAAGAATCACCGCCTCCTCCTGGATCTGGTTGGGTGCTTCTTTTCAATTAGCCTGTGTGAAGAGGAAGGCGTCCCCCGAAGCGCTGACTGGAAACTCCTCTCCTCAAGTCACTTCCGCCAACAGCAGGGAATGATTCCAGCGCCACTTGACGAGAGGTGAGTTACTCCAGTCTTTTACTTCAATCCTTTTTCTGTTCCCGCGTCTATTGTAAAATCATCCGTGGACCGCTTATAATACTCCCACATGAACTCTATAGCACCGTAGCTGCGGCTTCAACTCGTGAGCTTCCGTCCTTCGCTCACCTTCCCGACATTGATTTCCTTCATGCGCCGCCTCAAGCACAGTACCCCCACAGGTAGCGCAGTCTCCCCCACATCAGCCTCACTCGCCACCAGTTCCTCCTCTCTACTTCCTGATACTGCGTGGCTACCGGGGTATGAATGACCGCCACCTCCACCTTTCGTACTGTGAATAATTTTAATTAAATACATCGCGCCGCTTCTCGCTCCTACAGCCAGGGATATTCTTTTACGCTCAAGCCCGCTGCCTTCGTGCCGGTGCTTACCACAAATACTTCTAAAGAATTCATATCTCGCTTCATCCCGTGGGAGATAACTTCAGTTCACTTTCACTCTGGACCCTCCGTAAGACACCAGGTCAAATCAGCATCCAAAACCAACCAACTTCAACGGTTAACCGGCCTCAAATATTTTCGCCTCACTGCTGTTATGGTTTTATTTTCCTCCGCTTCCACAGATGCTGTCCTGTCAGTCCTGGTCCACTTTAACACCGACTCCAAGCTGAAATTCTACAGGGGAGGATGCATCGCCGTCCCTGTCACAGCATCCCTTGTCACTCGTCGCCAAAATGTAGTAAGTGACCATGCAGGTAAGTGGATTAAACTTCTTTATTCGTTAACTCAGATAATGCATCCTCAGCTTGTCAGTCGTACAGCACAACTCCTACGAAGTCAGCCTCATCAACATTCTAAGGTAGACTTCATCTCAAGGTTCTATGACTGTACCATTTGCGATCATGGGGAGGGGGGTGAAGGGAACATACCAAGTGGGGAGATTACAACAGAGAGGCATAGGAATGCTGCAATTCATCCTATTGACTGTAATTGCTGTGGTCACACAGTCCATTCCACTGCATTGTTTTTGCTCATTGTGCCAGCACCATGTGTGACAGAAAGGCCCCTCCACTTAGGCAGAGCAACCTGATTTCTCTGAATTTAGGAGCACAGAAATCAAAATGGTTTATGGACTCGCACAGAAAGCAATAGTGAGAAATGGAGTTACAAAAGCTACGTTTTTTTCAATGACTGAAAACTATTAAGACGGCTTGCAAATTGTCCTGGCCATTTGTAACCCCTAACATCTTCCTGCTATGGGAGCTGAGAGAATCCGTTCATTCTGCTTATAGGGAATGGTCTACCTCGTACTACTGTAGGGGGTTCACAAATGGGTGATAATCGGGCTGGACTGAAAACCCAAAGCACCCTGGCAAATTTTGTCAGACCAGCCCCGGGGTGGTACATTAATCACCAGAGCTAACTTGAAACTTTATATGTTGCCTGAAAACTACTGATATACAAGGAACTAATCACTGAGTGCTTGCAAAAGTGCTACACTGCTACAAAACGCCCCCCCCCCGCAACAATAACGGCCCCTCCACCCTTCCAGGCTCCTGGGGAACCGCCCAATGCTGGTCCAGCCTTGGTGACAATCATGCATACTTTTCCTTCTCCTTGGACAATCGCACAGATTCTTTGAGGTGGAAGTGAGGTCTATTTCTTCAGGGAATCCTGGATGTGCCCCGCCCCCAATCCTACGGGCTCATATGATTCAGTGGGGGCAATATGATTGAGCTGGGAATCAGTGCCTGTTCTCAGCATCTGACAATGAATCACTGCAGAAAACATGTTACTGAAATGTCATAACCAGTAGCGGTCCGTGGAGGGAGTGACGGTGGGGCAGTGAGGCGGGGCGGGGGAGGGGCAGGGTGGGGAAATGTAAACACCGGAATATGGATGAACGGAGGTAAGTACACATTTAAATAAATAAAACGAATTCCTTTGCGTGCGCTGCATCGCAAAATGCGATGCAGCGCGGGTAACGAAATTCGTTTTACTTATTTAAATGTGTACTTACCTCCGTTCATCCATATTCCGGTGTTTACATTTCCCCACCCCGCCTCACTGGCCCACCGTCACTGGTCATAACTATTGTTAGGGATATTTGTTTTCAGATATGCACATAAAAGTTACATGCTTTCCCAGTACATGTCTATTCTTCACGAGGGCTCTGTCGTGGGTGAGTCATTTATTGGAATTGAGTTCCAGTGGTAGCTACTGTGGCATTCTGGGTATTATGCTGATTTCTTATGACTCCCTCAATTCTAATGAACTGAGGCTGATTTAACAGGGCAGGGTATGGTTGGTGCCTGTTCTTACTACTGCTATAAACTGTGTTTCTTTGTGTATGTGTGTGGTACTTCTATAGTATAAGCATGCCAAAAGGCAGCAGGTCACCGTACACTAAGCGACTAGGTTTAGGCCCAGTGCCTTCACATTCATATTGGGAAGCCCTTCCTACCCTATTCTCCTTTTTAGGTCTCGCCTACGCAGCGCGCATGCGCTGCATAGGAAAAAGACCTTTTGAAATCAACTCGCTTTCCGCCGTAAAAACTTGCACGCGTTGCATTGCTTTCAATGGCAACGCGTGCACGTTTGGCGTTTCCCTTACGGGAGCAATCTTGACACCATATGTTTGTAATTAACTTGCAAACATATGGTGCCCCTGCTCGCTCCCAAAAGGGAAACGCTCTGCGAGTCTTTTTTTTAAAACTTTTTTTTTTTAACTTTGAAACTGAGCGCGGCGCCGCTTCATGGACACTGCGCTCGGTGTATTGATATATTTCTTAACTTTAGCACTGAGCGCAGCGCCCACTTCAAGGACACCGCGCTCAGTGTTGAAGTAAAGAAATATATGAAGAAACCGAGCGCGGTGTCCGTGAAGCGGCGCCGCGCTCAGTTTTAAACTTAAGCATTTGCAATGCAATCGGACCGATTACATTGCAAATGCTTTTTCTATCTTGCAGTACTTGGTTAATGATTTTGTTAAGTAACATTTTGTAAATTGCCAATTGTAATTAAACACTTTTTTTTACCATAGATTATAGAGGAGGAATCTGCTGAATTGGAAGCAAAAAGCAAGACAGTCCGGGCCGATGAGGAAGTAGCAACACAGAATGCCGCGGAAGCGCCGGCCCTTAAGAATGAGTGTGCGTGTGACCTGGCAGAGGCAATCCCAGCTCTGGAAGCAGCCCTCACCGCATTTGACACCCTTAAGGTAAGGCATGAGATGTGTTCCACCTAACCCTAGCGTGCATTCTTTCACTGGCACGAGATGTGTTCACCTAACCCTAGCGTGCGTGCTTTCAGTGGCGCGAGATGTGTTCACCTAACCCTAGCGTGCGTGCTTCAGTGGCGCTAGATGTGTTCACTGTAACCCTAGCGTGCGTGCTTTCAGTGGCGCGAGATTTGTTCACCTAACCCTAGTGTGCATGCTTTCACTGGCGTGAGATGTGTTCACCTAACCCTAGGGTGCGTGCCTTCAGTGGTTTACGGAATGGGATGATGCTTTAATGATTGGCAGCTGGAAGAAGATACCTAAAGTTATGTTTCACTACTTTGTAATAAATGGGATTCTATCATATGAAACGGTGCGCTTTCTTATTACGGGTGCGTTCTGTCATAAGAGCGAGCTTTTAATAAAAAATGTTGTCACTATATGCTGGTAAAAAAGCTTTGCGGGTGCGTAGTGACATAGCATTGCTACTTTCCATTGGCTCCACTGGGAAGGGCGCCCCTCCCCCCTACCAGCGACTTCACCTCAAGGGGAAGGGACAACTGTCTCACTCAGAAGTAATGAAAGCGCCGCCTGTGAACACCAGAGCCACATGACTCTCGACTCTCACTCACCAGGGATCCCTGCAGGTATGAAACAGGCCCTGATTAAGAGTCTAGGCGCTATTTAGCGCACCTGATTAATAACAATAGCATTGGGTATGTCATTTAACCGGTGCCATAACCCCTGTTTTGAGTTTGTGTGGAATAACATGCAGATTTTGGTGTTTTCTGCACCAAAATGCGCATAATAAAGTAAAGTACATATTTCCCTTGTTAAATTTCGTCAGGTTTGACCAGCTGAATTTAAGAAGTTTGAGGTATTTAACCCTTCCGATATGTTAAATACCTTTTTAATCGTAATTTCGCTCCATGCCTAAACATGGATTTTTACGCAAGTGTCAGTATTAATCGATTACTGTAATCAGACTGTTAGTGCAGGCAGGCCATTGACACAGGCAATACCCATACCCCCTCCCCCCCACACCTATTTTCAGATCGTGTGGAAATTACAGCTGCTTGCTGGCAAGATGACCATTGACGCTAGAGACACTTGGGGGCATATCAGCAAGGCCCTGCGATAATTATTGCTCAGCGCTTTTAGCGCGAGGATAATTATCGCAGGCTAACGCTGAATTCTATCGCGGAGATAGTGTGCTATCAGCAACGCTTATCTCCCAAGCGATAGGAATTCATGCGTTAGCTGGAAAACAGTGGGATTATCGCTGGAAATTCAGTGATAATCGTAGTGTGACCAGAGATACCTTGCTGATACGGCAGGGTGGTTTTAGCCATGTAATCCACCTCCCATTGGATTACATGGCTAAATCAGATTACAAGCAGGCGTAAGGAAAGTGGCGATATCTGTGGTTAGCGCTACTTTTCCTATCGCTCTGCTTGTTTGCATGCAGCTTAATAATTGGAGCAATGTCGGTTAGCGACATTTCTCCAGTTATTTTGGCACGAAACGCCCACTTTGCATCTCATTAGAGATGCAAAGCTGGGCGTTGTAAGGGGCGCTAAATCAGCAAAACACGCGATAGCGTGTCTTTGCTGATAAGGCGATGAAATTATCGCCGCTTTTCGCCCGAAGACGGACGCAAAAGCGGCGATAATTTCATAGCGCTGCCTTGCTGATATGCCCCTTGCTTCCTTCTTGTGTTGCCACAAAGTGAAAAGAGAGCCCTGCAGGCATGGGGTTTAGAGGGGGCAGGCCATCCACAGAAGCACCCCCTGCCTCGCTCTTCTGCTACCTCACACCCCTATTTCAGCGCATCAGTCTGTGCACCAGCACTGCTCCCCAGGCCTCATTTGTGATGATGCTTTTGGTACTTGATTCTTAGCACAGGCACTTATTTATGATGGCTCACTACGTGGGGGTGTTTTCTGAATATTTTTGAGCCAGGAACATACGATTATTTCAAAATTCAATATTCCTTTAAAAAACAAAAAAAGCAATAATATCAGCCTGTTCAAGGCAGTTTTTTTACCTCTTTGGGTGACTGGGAATACATCACATTTTCACGAGTGTTAGGATTGATAGGTAGCCTTTGTACTCGCGTTTGGCAGCGACGGGAGGGGGCAATGGGTGTTGCAAGGTGCAGTGGTCATCTGAGAAATAGTTGGGCTATAGCATTTCTTATTTTTTCCAACTAAGCACTGACTGCTTCCCCCTCCAATCTTCCGTTACCTCATACACCTCCGTTTGCAGCATTTGACTGGTCTGGCAGTGCTGCAGCAGTGGGCCCCAGCTTCCCAACGTGTTTCACCGAGGCCTCAAATAAATATTCCCACACAGAGGGCGGAAGAGCGTGGCTCACGTGCCCGTCACCGGCTATCATGCTAATACAGGTCTAGAAGCCAAAACAATATAGGTTTTGAACAATGCACAAGCCAGAGGCGATTACTTCATTCAGCTATTCATTTTCTGTACATTCTGAGTTCTCTAGTTCTGCTTATGGTAACTGTTTAACACATTAGAAATTCCTGAATGATGCAGCTAAAACCACAGGACATGCCTGACCAGGGAAAATTGAATATCTACGTGGGGGCTTGAAAACACCTACTTATAACATGGACTAAAGTACCCTTACCTACTTTAAAAGGTTATTGCATGTCCCCTTGCACTTCCATGACCGCATAAAGGTACCATATACCCACAAAACCCTTGATGGCTTACAATATCTTTATAATATACTTCCGGCGGTGTACTTTATCTCATGTACATTGTTATGTTTTCTGTTATGAGTATACTATTTCAATCAGGAAATGTCTTTAGTGTGAGCTCACCGTTTAGGTTGAACAATCTTTTGACAACATGAGAACAGCAGGTATTCCTGGCTCTCACAGTAGTTTGCCCAGCTTTTAACTGTATTCAGTTAAGGCACTGTGTAGACTTCTTCCAAATATGGTGGGCCATGAAGCACAGCCACAAACGCACAACACAACACATGACTGTTGCTATAAAAAGAGAAGGGGCCACTGATTAACGTCTGCTGCCTCTGACAAAGTGAGCTCTGTATAACATTATGATTTGTCAGTGTGAAGTATGGTAGAAAGAATTAAAATGTCGATCTGCAATTATGTATTACACTTTAGTCTTCTTTTGAAAGTAATTGTCAACTACCTCCCTAGTTACACCAGAGACAAATTACCACAAGTGGTGTAAAAGAATATGAAGGAGACGCCATTTGTAGGTGACTTCGTGTCTCAGGCTGCTCTGAGACTGCTATGACGCAAGGAAACCATTTGCTGTGTCGTGCGGGCATATTAAGGAGACTGCTGGTTTTCACTGTGCGGGAGGTGCCCAGGCCCTTGCCCGGGCAAAGACTGGGCCAAGAGTGGTCCCATCTGTGCCCGTCCAAGCTCGGAAGAGTCTGGGCACATTCTTGTGGGTGTCATGTGCTGTCTACTCCAACATAAGTGACTGTAATCTGTTTGGCCGGCAACTCCGTGGCACTTGTGTCACTTCTTTGATGTGTTTGGGATCCTTACTCCTGGATATTTCGGAATTTCATCTTCTCCATCATTTTATTCCATTCTGTATAATGGTGAAACGCAAGCTAGAAGGATTGAACCCTATAGATGGCAGAAAGAACACCACTTAGGATAGCTTCTTTGAGCAGGCAGTAGGGGTCATTGATAAGGAGATCCAGCTGGCTGAGAGTCGTCTGTTACTTAATGTGGGTAATGGGGGTCATTCTGTAATTTCTTATGGCCATGCCACTATGAGAACTGCAGCGAGCCCCGAACTTGGCATTGCCACATTTAAACCCAATGGGGTCCCCATATCTAATGACCCCCGCCCTGTCACCCTCCACACTGGTCTCCTCTGCTAAGCACCTTAGGTGGGGGAGAACTGCCAAAACCCAGAAAATTCTTGGTACTGGAATGCCTGCTCCAGCCTCCGTTCCATCTCCCAATGTTTCCTTAGACAATTTGGATCATTTTGGGAACTCCTTAATTTCGGATATATGTAAGTAGCTTAAACAGACTTTAGAGAACTGCCTTAGTCCAATTGTAAAGCGCCTGGATTCTCTTGAACATGAACTTGCTTATCTAGACCCTGGTCAGGCTGATGGCGGGTAGTCACAGTCTACTCCTCGCTACTCAGGAGCCTACAGTTAGTATTTCTGCTCCTAATTTTCCTGTGGCTGTAAGACAGGGGGATCAAGTGCTTAGAACTGTAGATCCTGCCTTGGATCCATCCGCCCGTTTGCCCCGCCTAAAGTGGTGTCCACGGTGGGCTCTCAGGCTGGGTATCCTTGGCCACCAGTGAAAGCATAACTGCCTGAGAAAGGCTGTAGCCCCCCCCCCCACCTGCCATCTGCCACCAGCTGTCTATCTGTATGTTTTAATAACACTGAGATAACAGGTCAGTTTATTAACAAGGTCACACACTAGTTTCACCCCTACCTCACATGCAAGGATAGCTTGTTTAACCATATTCTTTTTGTTGGTAGAGTGGATTGGGTGGGCCCTCTGAACAAAGAATTTTCTGGGCATTGTATCATTGTAAGTTTAAAAAATCTGGCTAAGTGGCCGACATTGTACAGGCTCTTTTTCTTTACCCCTGGACAGTTTCTGGTGTTAGGGCGTTGCCCTTGGGATATTACGCATCTACCTTTCCCTCAAAGCTGTGCCTTACCTATTACTAATAGTTATTCAGCATTGCTTGATTCACCAGGCAATAATTGACTTGATGAGGACTGGTCCTCCTAGGCAAGGGATCAACAGGGTCAATATCATTATAGTTTTTGTGCTCCTACTAGCCCCTGTAACTCAAGCGATCATTTGGGATTGTCATTTGAAGGAGGCTTTTCACCTGGCCACTCCTAAGACCCCTAACAAAGTCAAATGATTGGGCTGTTATTCAGCCCAAATTAGCTATGGACAATTGGGTGGAGTTTATTCAGTCATATGATATTGTCATTTCACAGGAAACCTGGGCTACAAACCATGTTGTTTGTGATGGTTTTTTCAGTTATTCTGTTGCTGCTACCCGTGTTGCCACTGGTCGTGCCAAAGCAGGGCTTGCTGCCTGGTTCACGATGAGCTTTCCCTGTAGCGTTCGTCCCATCCCCCCTGAGTGCAGCCTGATCCAAGCCTTTCATTTACGTTGGCCATGAAATGTTAGTGTTCTTATCAATTTTTATAATGATAATTTCAAGCACACAAACAACTCCAACTGTGCCGCATTGCTTGCGTGCATTAGTGAACTGATCTGTAAACATGCCTGGGCTGGTTTGGGAAGTAATTTAATTCTAGCTGGGGATTACAATGCAAAACTTGGGAATTCTCTTCTGGAAAATCAGAGTAATTTGTTTTAGCCATCCTGGTTCGAAGGAGCACCTCAAGGTCAGGATCGAAGGAAGCATGAGCTGAGCTTTATTCTTATTTGGCTGCTCTTGATCTCTGTCGCGCCCTGGTGCTGGCAGCTGTTCTACCCCATTCTACAGCTTTTACCTACATAGGAGGGGGCATGCCACTACCATTGAGTATATTTGTATTTCAAGATTCCTTTTGAATTGGGTTACTGATGGATCTGTCGAATATTCTGTCTTTAGCGATCATAATGCTCTGACCATCTCCTTAGAGGAGTTTGGGGAAAGCCACAAAAGACCCATGGTTGTGTCTGGGACTCACGCCACACAAGATCAAGGGAGAGGAGTAGCCTGCCACTCATTTAACATGAATGAACTCATTAGGAGACTGTGTGTAGATCACCTGGCTTTGATTTTTAGTTGTCTCTCGTGTGCCCAGGAGCGCCTGAAAAGAATTCAGGATTATGTTCGATTGGGTTCTGTAATTAAGGAACCCCTTACTAAGCCATCTAAGAATAGGCCTGACATTAACCCTCTTGGTATAAGGTCCCAAAAGCGAGACCTATTGGCTATGCCAATGCTTGTTATTGATAACCCAAGGGCCGATCACTTGTGCTGCAGGTTCGGTGCCCTAGGCCTCTGGGTGATGAGGGGCCTGCTGCAATCTAATAAAAGCTGTCATTTCCTACATACAATCATGAGGTTTCAGTGACCCATTTTCCTTTCTTGTGTTAGGGCCATGGAACTCTTGCTATGCCACTGAACGTTTTAATTGCTACTTGTTTTATTTACCTTGAAAGGATGTTTGGAGTTTTGCCTTTCATTTTTTAGTTGTGCTGTCTTGTTCAACAACCGATATTAGGAAAAAAACACACCTGCGAGCACATTTCTCAACTTTACTTCAGATGGTTTTGGAAAAGCTGTTGCAGTCGCCGTTTCCCTGCTGTTTTTGTAGTCTGCTGAAAGGATAAAAGGGTGAGGAGAAGATGAGGGTTTAACTTTCTTGTGAACTTCCTAAATCCACAGTCTCACAACTGAAGCTTGAACTCTAGATTGGAGTCGACTGGGAAAATAAGGGGCATATCAACAAGGCACGGCGGTAGAATTATCGCCGCTTTAGCGTCCATTTTCGGACGAAAAGCAGCGATAATTCTATCGACCTATCAGCATGGACACGCTAACACGTGCATCCATGCCTCTGTGCCCATTTTCTTTGCACCTTGCATCGCTAATGAGATGCGAGGTAGGCGTTCCCGACTCAAATTCAGCGGGAATAATCGCTAACCACAGCTTCTCTCTATTTACTAGGAAATCGCTAACCCGTCTAGCATCATTAAAAGTAGTGCTAACCGGGTATATCGCCAGTTCCTTACGCCCGCTAATTTCCCGACTTACCTATATGTTGCATGGGAGGTGGATCATAATGCTAAGTCCACTTCTCCCTATTTACAATGTTTTCCCTAACGCTTTGTTATATCGCTGGTAATCCAGCGATATTTCCTTCTTATCGCCGCTATTGCCGGGATTTCTATCGCCTCTGTGATGCGCGTTGTAAATTTTGCGCTGACCGGGCGATAGAATCCGGCGATAGGCGGCGTTAGGATTTGGCACGCTAAACGCGGCCAGCGATAATTATCTCTGCCGCTTGCAGATATGGCCCCTAGAAGGTTCTAGCAGTACCTCCCCAATCGATAATGTGGAAGAATGAGAAAACCTGCAGTAGACATAAACCAGCATGGAAGCACCCCTAAATCCTCCAATGCATCTGGTCCACCCAGCATGTCAGGCCACAACTAGTCCCACAACCTATGTTATTAGGTCGAGCCTAGGCAGTGCTCATGTGATGTCTGCTAGACCTGGTGTAATCACTATAGGGAGTGTAATCCAGCCTGCTGGTTACCATTGGTTGACTCCTGCATTGTTCTTCTTTGCTAGGTCCTCATAGGTAGTGACTCCCAATACATCACTTCCGTTTTGCTCTCAGGAGCACCGGCCAAGTACGGTTTCCTTACACTATAGGTGTTTGTGTGTTCATTTGGGGACTACTACTTTTATTTCCTATTCATGTTACATACAATTCCTTACCACAGCACCCATGCACCTAACTTTTACCTACAAAGGTGCCGGGCTTCATGTTTCAGCATGGTGCCCACTTTCATGTTTTTATTGCTTTCTATGTTTGGCTCCACCCTTCCCTTCGCGTGCACTACTTTTATATGCATGTGCGCCGTGCTTCATGTTTCAGCATGGTGCCTGTTTTCTTTTTTTTTTCCTGTCTGTGTTTAACGTGCCCTTTCCTTCGCAGGCATAACTTTTATTTACACAGGCGCCTTGCTTTATGTTTCAGCACGGCACCCGCTTTCATGTTTTTTTTCTTGCTTTCTGTGTTCTGCTTGCCCTTTCCTTCTCTGTCTCCCTCCCCCTTTTTCACCTCAATGCTAACTGTATATGTACGTTTCTGCACCTTGGTAAGGACGGTGTTCTTACTGCGATAGGAGTGTGATTTAAATGGAAGAAAGGGTGCAGGGGTCTGATGTAACAAAGTGAAAAAGGAAAAAGATTTACCGCAAATCAAAGCTTATTTTAGAAGTGGTGTTTGCCTAATCATCCAAATACAGACACTGCTAGCTAGATTTGGTGGAGCAGGAGACTTTAATGATTGACAAATCAAGTGGGCTTGAATAGACTGGGGGTGGCACACAGGGAATCCGGGGTCCAGCTGCTCAAACCGCCTGCTTAGCAAATTTGGTAACCTTTCCCAGCTTGATGTTGAAACTGAATTCTCCTGAACTGCAGCATCTTGTACCGCACCTTGAAACCCAAGACCAGCCTGTGTTTAAAACCACTTCAGCAAAGTGCCGGGGATGCTGGTGCAACTGGGTGAGTCTGTTCTGGCTTCAGCATGAAGGAGCTGGGATGCTCTGCCCTTCTGATATTGTGGACCTGCTGCGGTGCTTAAGGTAAGATGTAGGGGGCAAAGAATAATTATCGTGACAACCTCGCATAACATGAATACTGGACCAACTATATGGGACAGGCGGGAGGGGAAGTACTACAAATAAGCCCACAAAAACAAGAGTTGGGGACCACCACCTGCAACCACCAGGACAAATTAAGGGACCATTCTGACACTGTTTGGAAACATACAACAGGCATTATAAACTTTTGCTCGAGTGCCCTTAGTTAACTTCATTTTGTCTCTTTTTTTTAATCTACTCGGTGTCCATCATAGACATTGTAAAAACGGCTATAATAGCAACTCGTACCAATAAGATTTCAGGTAAAAGTTTCAGCAGCGGTAAATAGGAAAAGCAGAATCGTTTTCTGCTGAATCACTGCTGTGACGTCACAGCATTGAAGGATCAAATTTACTGTTGACTCTCGAGGCGTCATGCTGCTAGAAACCAACAAAATGGCCACTCCTAAGTGTTCATCAGCTTTCAATGGGTCTATGCCGACAGAGAGAGGCTGACGGTTAGATTAGGAACACTGGAGCGCCACAATGCTCTCTGTTCCCTCGCAGGATGTTCACTGTGCTCCAGTATAGCTGAATGTGCGATTCCCTGATGTCACGTTTTTTATGTCAGGAACTGAGGCTTCTACGTATTACTTATTTCAAGATGATGTATTGTTTGTGCTGAGGACTGGGCTTATTGTGTTACTGATTTCAGAAATTAGTATTAGTCAATCCTATTTTTAATGTACCTCAGCCTTTAAATTGCTGGAATATGAGTTTTCATAATTGTACTGCTTATATGGTTTAACTATACAATCTGTAAACTATATTAATAAACAATTAAACAGCTTAGCCTCAAATATTAAAGTACCAGGAACAGCTCAGAACAGAAACAAAAATACCTAGTAAAAGTATGCCTGCCGTTTTCTAACTTTTGCCCTATCAAAACATTTCTGGAAACTAGAGTGATGGAGCGCGGTGGTGCTCCTTCATTTGTAGAGGTTCATCATATTCACGAGTAGTCTACACTTACATCTATTCCTTTGTTGTATTAACATTTGGTCATTAGGATGTACTTGGTAATAACGTGAAATGTTAGGATTATCATGTGCCATGTGAAGAAATAACATGGCAGTTGTGTCTTGAATATTGTAACCTTTAGCGTTTTTCTGCAGTTGATTGACAAAGTTGCTCATTTGTAATATCATGTATAGTTTAAACGTGCACCAGATTAAAGTTGCACAAGGATGTGGCAACTCAGGTTTAAATGTGAAAGAAATCATAGGTTGCTCACAATGATTTGTGCATTCAAAAGGATTACGTGACATAAAATGCTTAAGCAAAACTGATCATTTATGTGCATTTCCGTTGGGCCTATCTGTTTCATTCTTATGTTAGCTGATTTCTGTAGGCCTGAAATATATTCTGCCTGATGGCTCTCATAGTGGGGTAGAGAAATGAGTTTCATGTGTATGTTGGATTTGTTCTGTTCTCACGTTTCTGTTGCAGATGGAGAAAGTCGTCTTTGCTAGTTTAGTTTAGACCGTCTTTTGTTTTAGGAGGTAGGCTCAGGGAGGAGAAGATACTTTTATGCAAGAATGCTGATAATTGGGAGTCGGTGTTCTTTCTCACTGAAGGAGGCTTGGTAATCAAGGTCATCGAGCTAGGAGCTGGTAGTATCGAAACTTAATCGAAAATGACCTACGAGAAGTGCCCAACAGGATGAGGTGATCGGGATGCAAGCAGTGGGCGTGTTTTGGATTAGGGACAGTGCCCTGGGGGTTGAGTCAGGAGAGGAGGTGAGGCAATAGATGAAGAGGGAAGGAGCATCATAGAACGAGCTCTCTAGCTTTGGCTACTGGACCCATACAACTGGAGTGCACTTCTTAGGAAGTCTTCACTTGCTGACACCTTTTCCTGATCTTGCCTGGGAAATGCTAAGTAGGGATGTCACAGTAGTGGTAGTGTAGGGATAGACTAATGCATTTCACTTATTCACCCCAGATGAAGACTGATCCTGATGAGGGGGCAATCATTGCCTGTGTTCTGGTTCTGGAATTTGTCTATCTTTTTATGATCCAGCGTCTCCTTCTCGCCCGTAGATTCAGATTTGTATTAGTTCCAATGTACTTCTACAACCTCATCTTGAGGTGTCTGTAAGTCCAGTTATTTTTCGCTTTGTAATAAACCCACAAACTTGGAATTCGGAGTCTGTGATTCTTGAGAATCATGAGTCTTTAAAGTTGTTTAGTTCGCCTTAATGAGTTATTTCTCCCCTCTACACTTCTCAGCAGGCAACAAAGGTTAATTGACCAATGTTTCCAGAGTAACTTGTAGAGAGGAACCCTGCCATATTGAGTGTGAACTATGCACGTAACAGGATGTACCAGATATTACACAACACCAGCAGCCCTTTGCAGCTGGGGGAGTTTTGTGGTAATAACTAAAGGAATTAATGCTTCTGTTGGTTAGTCTTGCAAAACTCAAAGACATGTTTAAAATATGTCTGAAGTGAGTGTCTATAACGTCAGTACCAGATATTCCCTTTAGGTGGAATTTTATAAAAGTTCTAAATCTAGGTGGTTGGGTCCTAAACCTCATTATGCTTCTGCAGGTTGCAAATGTAATGCCTTCAACTGAGGAGTGAGGTGATTGTGGATTGTCCTTGAAACAGGTGTTCAGCAGCCTGAGTTTGCACAAGATGCATTTTACCTAGATATTTCTCAGAAGGGTCGCGGAAAAGAGCATTATAATAACCAATAATTTCCATTGTCTTAGTCTTTGCAACATTTTCCTTGATTAAATGGTGTAGGCAAATCACTGATTTGCCCTTTCTGAAGTTATTTACAAGCACTGTAGTGCCATAAACGTTTGATAAAACAGTTCTATTTTTTTGTTTCCTAGTGGGAATTACAAAGCCATGTGAACTGGAATTTACAGAATTAATAGTATGCCAACGGAATAGTACAAATCTAATAAAAATTATTTGACAAAAATAAGGCTTGGGGCTTTTTTTCATCTTTTGTCTAACCTCCTGGACTACGCGCAGAGCAGTTCACTGCCAGCGGGAGCCCTTTGCTTCCTGCGGCATGCTACCTGGTAATGCGCTTTAATCGAAAGGTGAGTGCAGGTGGTCCACTATTTTTTTAACTCCTTTTTCCAATGGTGTCATTTATTTCCCATCTCCTCTCCCTCGTAACCTATTTCCCATTTTCTGGTTCACCAGCACCGCGAGGTCATACGAATAGCAATTGTGCTATGCAAATATAATCACTCATTGTCATTTACAACACCAGTAGCTCTAACTTTGTCAAATGTGAGACCGATTGCATTTCAAATGTTTGTTTACACTTGTACACTGTGTGCTGCGAGTTGTCTGCTTTGCACGGAATAATCATGAAACAAAGGCAGCCAGTCTCATTACTCTGCATGGGCAACCACTCCTGTCTGCCTCTGGAGTTGAATTTATGGTGCTATTATTTTCAGCACACGAAGGCCCGGTGTCCCAAGAGGCTGCATCAGTGTGTCATTGCACTGAGGAAGGTGAGGCTAGCGAGCATGCTATATCCGGGAGCACAAACAGATGCAATAAACTTGGCTTTCAAGGGAATGGGTTGAAACTTCTCATTTCTAGGTCGAGCCTGGGCAGCGCATGCGCTGCTCTGCAAGCCATGCTGTACTGTGGAGTATGTACTTGAAGCCCCGCCCACGCTCCACCCATATTGGTCATTGGCTTGTGTCATTGTCCTTCTTAAATGCTGGATTCTGATTTGTTATTAGGCTTGTTAGTCCATCTTTAGTACCGCCTCGTCTTCATTTGCAACCTTCCATGAGGACTGGCCCTTTTGCTTTGGCTGTTGCACTGTATGTCTTCTTTAGTCTGTAAGCACTATTTTCCTTAATGAGTTTCTCTTACTGCAGAAGGGCAGGACGGTCTCTCGTGCCCAGTTTTGACCACTGGCTTGTTTATTTAACTCGAAGCAAAATGGGAGATCTTCAGGGGCCATGGGAGACAGAAGGGGGGAACTCAGCGATGCCTTCAAGCATTTGGAATGCAATAGGTCTTGCATTTGCGAGAGTTTAAGCTATTGCCAATCTAAATGACAATGCCTTTTATTTATGTTTTAAAAACCAAAACATAAATAAAAGGCATTGTCATTTACAATGCCAATTGCTCAAACTTGAGTAAATGCAAAATCTATTACATTGCAGATGCATGTTATTCTTTGGGGCCAGTGTTAATAGTGTACTCTTCACAAAGGATCTCACACTGCATTGCACCTTGTCCCCCGTTCCCTTAAAAGCAAGTCACTGGTACAACTGTTCTCCATATTGGCAGCGGCATGTATGCAGACATACCAGACTCTGCTCTTTGGTTTCCTTAAATATTGTACCGTTTTCACACGACGTTAACAATGCATTTCCGTGACTAGCATGTGGTGTTGTAGCCCTGTCCTTGTGTTTAGCGTCTTTGCACTCTGAATGCATGTATTGCACCTAAAGCAGCAATTTGTTTGTCAACAGGCATATGTTAGGGACATGCTGATCAAGTTCTGCAAGACCTCCAAAGGGGGGTGAATATTGTTGGTAGCTGAAGAAATAGTCATGTCCAGCGCATCTACAAAGCCAACATTCAGACCTCGGAAAATGTTCCTGAGAACGAGGTACTGCACATGTCCATGAAAGTCGCTGAAGCGTTCCTGGTTTATCTCCATGTCCCTGGCGTTCTCTTCTTTGATGATGACAGTGGTCCGCGGGCTCCTGTAAAACAGGCGCTCAATCGCTTGCCGGACATTGATGGCTGTCCGAATAAAAAGGTGGAGGGGAAAGGGCCGGAAGTGCTGGCCCATGGTTAGGATGACAATTGTGTTTTCGCCCCCACCTATTTGGTCGATCTGGCGTGCAGCATAGGTGTCCTCCTTGACGGAGTAGAAGGTCAGGCTCACAAAGGGGATGGTGTGCTTCTTCCACTGCACCATGATGCTCCTCTCCATGTTAAAGGCAAGCAGGGTCTTTTGCCAGGATTGCATTTCTGTTTCATTGTGGCTGAAGTACTCCACGACTTATGGGAAAGGAGAAACAAAAAAGGAAAACAAAAATGATACACTTCGTTACTAAAACTGATCAAAGTTCTGACATATATCTGAACATAAAATGATAGAACAATATTTTACAATATATATGTCATTACGTTTTAAGGGCCTGAGACTATTTTTGACCTAGTTCAGGTGTCTGATCTTAGTAAATCATTTCAGGAGTACAGTCCTCTGTGGAAGGTTTACATCCTCAGTCAACACAATTCAATGGATAGTTCTGTCACAAATAACGACATAACTTAATGAGATATGCATGTCCTTTGTCCACAGCCTGTGTCTAAAACAAATATTGTTTTGTTTACTAGATAGCACTATTAATAGTGCACTCCTAATTCAGGTAGAACAAAGAAAGCATTGCTTGAAAACGTCATAATTTCTTTGCCACCACAATTATAGTGTTATGTAGACCAAACTGAAGTGAACTGAACACCACACACTTAAGAGTACTGTTTTTCTGATGAATAAATATGACTCTTTCGATAAGTGTCAGGTAATGTTGTAAACAAGGGATATATTTAAAAGTGCATTTAACTAAATTTAACCAATGCTTCCTATACGTCTCAATGACATCCACCAAGAATGAGAGGCACAGTGGTCAATTTACATTCAAAGATAAATAATAAATCAATACAACTCGGTGTATTACTTAAATCAATTATACTGTATGAGAAACATAATGATTACAGAAGGGGTTCTATAAGTAGCTTTCAACTTTTGTGGAAAGGGTATGAGGACCTCTGAGTATTGCGGCGGGCACTGCCTCTTTCGGACCGTGACACGGACTAATGCAATCGTGTCGGTTAAGGTGAATCAACAAGCCTTTGTTTACTGTGCTTTCTCCCAAGGTTTTTACTCAATAGCCCAGCTTAATCCTCACATTCAGTAATACAGACACAGACAAGCAAGTCTGTATAAGAAACAATTTTGTCATTTCTGCAATTCATCTGTGTTTTGGTTCTGTATAATCTCCCAGATTATTGTATCTAGGGGTCTTGGATCTTCTGAAACATCTTTCCCTGATGATGGTTTCGTAGACTCATCTCAGCAGAGACTGAAATGTTGACGCTTTGCCTTTAATCCATTTTCCTTTAGTTTCTGTTAATATCACATCCAGGAGACTTTGTTCCTATGTTTAGGACAGTCTCTACATTGTTGGCGTATGGGAAATGGGTTTTTGAGTTCTGATGACAAGAGAAATGTCAATGTTTAGAACCTATTGTTCCTGTCATCAATACCTTTGAAGTACCTTTTCCTGTTGGAACCACTTGTGTAATCATTATGTTTCAAATACACTATAATTGATTTAGGTAATACATACGGTTATATCGATTTATTCTTTATCATTGAAAATAAAGTAGCCACCGTGCCTCTCATTCATTGTTGTTGTCATTGAGAGAGAGACGTCCAGGAAGTGCTGGCTAAATTTATTTAAATACACTCTTAAATATATCTCTTGTTGGCAACATTCACCGGTGCTTATCTACGCAAGCCCACAAGGGTATATTGGGTTGCTCATTTTGTTACATAAACCTTTTGATATGTGGCACAGATCCTGATACGTTGTGTTGCCGTGGTTAGATTCACGTATAACTTTATTGTTGCCACTCAAATGACAACTGTCACAAGCAGGAACACATTATATGGTGATGACCAGCAGCCTTTATTCTTAGATGGCCCTTAATGATCAGACTCAACCCTCACAAGATAATAAGTTACCCTATGTATTCATATGGGACACCAGAAAATTATATTTCAATATCAGTGATCATATCGAACTCTCTCATGATCATACTCCACAATACCTGATCATTTCCGACCAGTGCTTTAAATGGGATGAAAAACGTGGGGTGGGGAGGCCATCTCTAAAAGTGGTGTGGCCAAAGAAGCATAACTAAGAATCATTTTCAGAGGATGTGGCCACAATAAACAAGAGTGTGACTTAAAACAAGTGGTGTAAGATTATGTGCTTCACCATGCGCCACCTGGCTACGATTTGTGTGCCTCTCTGAAATTCTCTGTTATTGCACCCAGACAACTCACACGAAAACAAACATTCACTGAAAACAAGCCAGACCAATTGCCTTTGCCAGTGCTGGTTAGCAGTATTAGAGACATGATTCCCAATAATTTCGTAGTGGATAATTAGAACTGAAAATGTTTTAAAAATAAAAATATGGCTCTACGGAATAAACATTACAAAAGTCCGTGGAAGGGGTAATAATGGTCTTCCGCGTGTCTCAGTCACTCCTGTTCTCCCCTTCCCACCCCTTTCCCCGGCAATATCTCACTCTGTTAATCACTTCCACCCTTTTTCTCGCAATATCTTTCCCAAAATGTTCATCTGCATAACTCACAAATTCACCTGTTCGTGCTGTTTTTCACTCTATCTGCATGTATTTCCTTGCATCAGCTCCATCAGCTCCCAATCACCATGCCCTCACTCTGTCTCTCTCAGACACGCTCTCTTTTTCTCTCCACACCTATAAACATAGCATTTATGTGTCTTTGGTGCCATCACTATTTTGACATGATGTACCTCGCTCATGTAAAATGGTGGTCCAATTGTTGCATATGTAACTAGCGTTCCATACGGTCTGCAGAGACCACAAGGATTGGATAATCATGTAGTGCGAGCATCTTCATGTCATACTGACAAGCACTGAGAAACTCACACTGCCTTCAGCCTCAAGTTCAGAGCTCACAATCATGCCCAGGCATGTACACCCAGTCACAACCTGAACTCACCCAAACAACTAGAGGCACTCATTTCACAGCATGCACTAAACAAGATTCACATGTTGCTGGAAAAATAAAAATACAGAAACACATCATCTAGAAAAAGGAAAAACTCTTAGGGAATTCAAGCTAAAGTGAAACATGAAATGTAATCATAGGTGCTGCATCACTGTCATGAATTACCTGAATACAGGTTGCAGTAAGGACCCGTTTGAAAGTCTGTTTTGCTGGGTCTAAGAACATGCCCAACATAAAGCCCTGTTCTCCACTCTCTGTAACCATGTCTGGCCCTCAAATGATCATACTAGAAACGACTTGAACGTATTTGTTACAAAGTCATCCTGTGCCCTGGGCACCCCCATTTTTGGCTGGATTGTACTGGTGGCAACTGACTCTGACTGCCCCTGGGCTCTGCCTAACCAGGCTCAGGGCCAGTGCTATGCTGAAAAAACACTTAGAATACAGTGAAAACACCTACATACACCTGGGTACACTATGGGTTAGGGTACCCCTATGATTGGCATGACCTCAACTATATGCCCTATTACATGATAGAGCAAGGGGATAAAAACTACCTTTAAGTCCCTAGTATATAATAGGGAATAACAGTTTAGAAACCAGCAGAGCAGCCCTTTCTGCACTTGCATGTGTGCACTGCTGAGGCCTGAGGACCGTCTGAAAGCAGCCCTGTGTTGCAGGACTGCTTTTAACATGTAAAGTGTACCCAAACTCGACATTGGTGCTTGGGGCTCTTGAAAATTAATAAACAACAATATTTTGGCATATTAGGTACCCCCAGGGCCTCCACTAGGTGTCCGAGTGGTGGGGGGTCATGTACGTATAAGGGGAACCCCTATAAAATAGGTTTTATATGCCTTGGGTTTAGTGAAATTGAACATTTCACTTCCCACATTGTAGTAAAGTGCTTCCTAAAATCGACTTTTGAGCTAGGAGCACTTTGGAGTGAGGATCTGCAATAGTTTTACATATTCAGAACCCCTAAAGTCTTCCCTAGGTGTTCCAGTGGTGGGGGGTCCTGTAGATATAGATTGTGGCCTTAAAAAATATGTTTTATAAGCCCCTTTGCAGATCCCCAGCCACATAGGTTAACATAGCAGGAAGTTATTCAGCCATCCTGGAGGTTGGTTAAGCCTGCTCTTACCTCTCTTTTGAGTTTTCAGCCATATTGAATTTTAGAGAAATAGTGCTTTCTGGGAGACCACTGTGCCACACTTTGGAGGAAATGGTCATGCTCTGGGGTGTTGCCCTGCACCTCATTGGACAGGAGTGCCCTCCTGTGTGACCATAGAGAACACTGAATAACTATCTGAGAGGGGTAGTGCCTCTCAACTCTGCAGATTGAAACTGAGAGAAGAAGAAGGATTGCCAAGCTGGAAACCTGATTTGCACCATCAGGCCTTGCATTCTGACAGACTGCTCCTGCTGCATTATCTGGGACTACAGCCCTTTGGATGTTTCTGCTTCAAGAGGAATAAAGAGTGGGTTCCCTGCAAGCTACAGGTTAGCAGAGCTCACCTACATAAGCCCCACCAAAAGTCCCCTGCCTTGAGTGTATCCAGTGGATTTTTAAGGGTGTTGTCCAGGTGCATTGTGGGAACTGTGGTGCCAATGCTGGAGCAGAGTTTTCTGTTGAAAATCTATTGGGTTTTTAAGCTCCGGTTTGTCTATTTGTCATAATTAAAAATATTAATTAATAATTACTAATTATTTGTTTTGTGTAAATGTTTTAACTAACCAATACGTACTAATGAGAGAAAAACGATACGTGGGAATGCTTTCGTATTGCTTTAATAATGTGCATGTTTATTAAATAAACGTTGCTGTGTGCTGTTTATTTTAAAGCACAAAACGCTTTGGATTAATGCTTTTCTGTGTTGCAAAGGCTAGATAATTACATACACATAAGGGTATTAGTGGGGTTAACACTGTTTAATCACTATGCTGTGGTAACGTTGTTTTTGTCTCTTTTAATTAAGATGGTACGACTTGGCCTAATATAAGATGGCTGCCGTTTGCAGCCTGGGCTCGAGTAATAATTTGTGATGAGAAGGCCTTGCTGAACATGGTCGAGAGTCATCTGACCACAGTCTTCGCCTGGTTAAAATTTTCCGTGAGGACAGCAGCAGTTCTGGGCAAGTCTCCAGACACATTTGAGCAACCTTGGAGGACAAAGGAGCCATAATGAATGAACTGAATGGACTCTGAGATCATAATGTTGATGCAGAGGAAATATGAACATGAGGCGATACTTTCGAAAGTTTAGTTCCGCTTTCCGTCTTTTTATTTTTGTGATTTTTTTCTGAGCGGAGGTTTTCCAAATGTAGCGATGCTACATCCTTTCCTGCTCGCTCTGCTCAGCGGCTCAGCGGATATCTAAAACATTTTATGTTGCTTTCTTTTGTTAGAATTATTATAAATATTGTTAGCCTAGAGAGGGTTTTTGCCACTTCGCCACTTCTTCCCAAATCTGCGTTGGTGAGGATCTATGCTGTGAGGGCGACTGACTCGGGAGACTTCTACTGAGAGACCTGTCCTGACCCATTCTGACATTTAGCTAGAATAGGTAATTATGAGAATGATGATTTACTCTGATTGATTTACTTTGACTAATTTTAGATAAAGTACCATAATTTTTAATTACAGTGTCGGTGGTTATTTCTTGTCAATTATTGAGTACTCTATTTTGATTATTGTTGTATAGATTGTTTAGATTATGACTCAGGACAGTTACAATAACTAGGTCCTATCGACCTCAGTGTAGATGCAGGGTGTTTAGGAGTTTTCTTCCACAGGTTCAGTGATGGTAGGGTATTTGAGCGTATGTTAGTGAAATGGGCCCAAGTGTATGATGAGTGTATGTGCGTGTAACTGTGAAATTACTCTATCCGTGGAAGTAGGGAGATTTTGTACACCCCAATCTGCACCAATTTCCTGGTAGCAGAGGATGGTTATTGATGATTGTCTTGATCTGATTAGATTGCTTGTACATTGGCTTATTGATTATTGATTATTGATTGATGTTGGTATATGTACTAATACGATATGTTGAAGTCGTCATGTTGAGTTATATGTAGTGCTTCTGGAACTTGGGAGCTAGTAGCAGTTCCGTAGTAGGGCAGAGGGAAGTATATACTGCTCTCGGGAAAGACGGGATTGTAGGAAAAACGTGTGACAATTGAAGTTGCGCGTCACATTGTCTGGGTTCGGAATCAGTGACATTTGTTGTATGTTACTATTAGATATATTTCTGGTATAAAAGGAGTGCGTATGATAGCGAAGGTTATCTGTGAAACTCTGGTCTTAAGTCCCAGGGATCCGTAAGGTTCACCGTTAAAGCTTATCGCGGGAGAAGTAATAGGTATTCTCTGAGCTTGTCTGAAGGACTGGGCAGAGGTAAGCTGCTTGGTTAACGTGTGTTATAATTCTGTAGCGGGACAGATTGTTCGCTGTTCTCGGGGAAGCAGGATTCTGTGTGTATGTACTAGATTTTCTTGTATGAATGTGCGTGAATGCTTATACATTTAGTTGATTGTAAAACTCTTTGGATAAGTCCTAGAGGAAGCAGTTAATGAATGTATGTTAGAAGGGCAGAGTAGAGGGATGTACTACTGTGTCAACGGGATTCTTGTGAAATAGATTTTCTTTACTATTCTATGGTTAGCGAAGCAGACAATGGAGATGTTTATATGTTGTAACTAATAGATTTTGTAGAATTTGACACGAAGTCTACTGAGAAATTTTGTAAAGGAGGCGTAGACGAGTGACAGGAGACAGAGCAGAGACTGCAGCGGCTGCTGACGTCATAGAGACCGCGCTCTGATTGGATATTGGATCAGAACAGTGCTCGCGCTAGGATTGGTGCGTTGGTGTGAGCCGCGCAAGGATTGGAAGAGGTATTCTAGTGACGTAGGCGCTCCAGGATTGGTGCGTTAGTGTGAGTCGCGCTGTTATTGGATAAAAATCGTATTGTGCAGTTGTAATACGGAAGGGATTAGAAAGTTTTGGTAAACGTTAAAATGTATTACCAAGAAGAGAAAAAGAAAAAATCTTTGTTTGGAAAGATAAAGCACTGGTTTGACAAAGATAAAGATGTTAAAACAAGAGAGGGTGAATTGTTACCTCCAGCGAAAACACCTGCATCCTTCATGGCTGCGAGATATGGGTATCATACCTGTACATGGTTGGAGAATTGGGTTAGGTATACAAAGGAAGATGGTGTCCTAGCATTTCTGGAACATGGTTCATTTAATCTGGCCGTGTTGAGAAATTTACGGGAAAAGATGTTATGTCTTGACCCAAGACCAAGGCCGACACAGTTTGAGGCTTTAGTGGAATGGGAAGAAGAAGTACATGAGCGAGAAAAGCAGAGGTCTGGAGGAAATTACAGACACATGTTTGGAAGGAGACATGATCGTGAAACTCATAATGATCGAATGAAAAGATGGCAAGATGCTAGTATGTCAGAGGGATTATATCCTATGAGGACTGTTGAAGAAGAAAGAATGGGAGCAGAAAGGGTTCCTGAGGCAGAAATGAGAAGATATGGAGTTAATGAATATGAGGATGAGGTCTTGAATGACATGATTTACAAGAGATCACCTCCATATAGACCAGAACCAGAAGAGAGCACACCAGTTGTTTCTCCGATAAGAGATACATTGCGTATCATTGAGACAGAAAATGTGACACCTGAGTTAAGAAGTGGTAATCCTTTCAGAGAGAGAGAGAATCGATGTGGTGACGAGAATACAAGAGAATTAGCCAGAACTACATCAGAGTTGACTGAAAAGATTAGAGAGCTAACAAAGAATCTGGAAGCTGTTACGGTACCTGTAACCATAGGTCCAGTTATGCCTGTGTTTGATAAGCAGAGGACAGGTGAAAATGGTTTGGTGATTCCATATGTTGGAAATAAGATAACAAGTTTTGCTGGTCCTTCAGGAGATTCAGGAACAAGGACAGAGAATAGTGATCTGAGACAATCCAGACATGACACCTGTAGTGAGGGATTAGAGGTACAGTCTAATTCGAGAATGGATGCTAGTGAAGCTAGTTGTTCAGGGATGCCGATTTTAGAACCGCAAAAGAAAGTGGTTCCAGTGAGAAAAACTACTGAAATTACAGCTGAAGATTTGAATGATTGGATGAAAGTTCTTCAAAAGAGGGATAAAGATTCACAGGCAATTGATGTGGCTAGGTTACGTGTAGAATTAGAAGAGCTTGTTGCAGGGACAGTTCCTACAGAAATTCTGAAAAACCATCATGAAGGTGAGCTGTTGTTTATGTGTAAAAACATCACCTGGAGAGCAAGAAATACACATGACAGATTAAGAGCAGTAGCGAATGAACAGGGAGTTGACATCGATAAAGTGAAAGCTTTGCAGAAGTCTTACAGGATGGACTTCACGGATAAAGACATTGAAAATCTGAATGGTGCTGGTAGAACAGGACAGATTAAAGAAATGGTCACATTATTGCGAAGATGGGGTGATGTAGAAAAGTGGAAGGATAGGTGGTACAAGAAAAGAGAAGAATCAGAGGATAGGACTTATTCAGCATTTCCTGTGAGAGAAAAAGAGAAAGCATCTACTGTTGCTTATCCTATGAGAGAAATACCTGGAGGAGGATATGTACATGTTCCATGGACCAGACAGGATATTTGATCATTTACGAATGATTTCCCTCGACTGAGAGAAAAGCCCGTCGAGTGGTATAGGCAGGTAGACAGGTTTGTGAAATTGTCAAAAGTGCTGTGGATTGATCTGAATAGTCTGTTTGATATAATTGTTCCAGCAGACTTGTGGACTGAGTGTAAAATAGTTGTGAGTTGGCCTACTGAAGAATATCCAAGAGATCAGAGAACAGGAGCACCAGAGGTAATGAGAAAGTATGAACAGGTGATGGTATACCTGAAGAGTAAGGTACCTCCAAAAGAAACAGACTGGGTTAAAATAGATCGAACACAACAGGAAGCAAAAGAATCAGTTCATGCTTTTTACGAGAGGCTGATACTGGCTTTTAAACAATTCAGTGGAGATGAACACCTGGGTGACAAAGATTTGAGTCATTTTGTATACAGATTTGTATATGGCCTGAGACCTGAGATTAGTGAGAGAATTCGTGAACACACAGTGGACTGGCAGAGTAAGAAAATAGATGAGATTCTGAGACATGCGAAATATTTCAGTGATGAAATTGAAGCAAAACAGAGAAAGCTGAAAGAGAAAGCAATGTGGGCACAAGTGAAAGTTGCGGAAAGACAAGAAGCACAGTTGGTGGAACAGGCAAATAGTGCAGGAAATAATGCAGGGAATAGGCCCAGGTATGTGGGGAAAGGAAAGGGGAATCTTGAGGAAGCAAAAAAGAAGTTCCCATGTCACAACTGTGGCCAAATGGGACATTGGAGATCTGAATGTACCAATCCACCATTAGTGAATAATTAAGGTAAAACCTTAAATCAACAGGTGCAGAACGAGGGAAATAATCAACAGCAGCAACAACAGAAAGTTGTGAGACAGCAGAGTCAAGAGCCAAAACCGCCCTTGCCGCAGAATAGAGGGTCACAAAAGTACAATTAGGATTCAGGATTCTACAATGATGAGCAGGTAAACAAACCAAGGCGTTCTAACCAGGTACAACAGTACTTGTTAAAGAATGAAGGGAGTGAGTCTGAAGGTGATTATTGACGGTGCCGAAGAGAGAAGGAAGAGTTAATACTTGGTGCAACTCTAGAAATAGACCAGGCAGGACCATTTGTAGATGGGAAAATAAATGAAGAAAGTGTTACTTTTTTAGTAGACACAGGTGCGACAAGATCGACTGTCAGGTCAACAGATATTAGAAATCTTCCTCTCTCGGATGAAGCAATCCAAGTAGTTGGTGTAGCCAATACACAAATCAGGACACGTCTTACTGAACCAGTAAAAGTACAAATAGGGAAATTTTCAGACATATACAGGTTTATTGTTTGTGACACTAGTCCAGTGAACTTGTTAGGTAGGGACTTGCTATGTAAGATGAATTGTACAATTTTTTGTACACCGGATGGAATAGCTTTTGTAACACCAGATGAGGATGTTTTGTACCGAATGACTCTAGGAAATAGAGAGAGTGAAATGGTTGGTGCATTTGCTGTGTTTAATCCGGAGGATTTGCCTCAAGAGCTGAGAGACACAGTGAAAAGAACAGTTTGGGATTTTACTGGAGAGGATGTGGGATTGATGAATAATGTAGATCCTGTGAAAATTTCAGTGAAAGAGGGAATTACTTATCCTAACATTCCTCAGTACAAAATGACACCAGAAATAATTGAAGGAATAACTCCTATAATTGAGAAAATGATTCAGCAGGGAGTTCTGAGAGAACTACTGAGTAGCCCGTGTAACTCACCGATAATGGGGCTAAAGAAACCTAATGGGAAATTCAGGATTGTACAAGATTTGAGAAAAGTTAACCAAATTGTAGTGGCATGTTGTCCCATTGTGCCAAATCCGTCAGTGATTTTGTATCAGATTCCACATGATGCTGAGTGGTACACAGTGATTGATTTGTGTCATGCTTTCTTTTCAATTCCATTGCATCATGACAGCCAGCCGATTTTTGCATTTAGATTTGGCCAGCGTATTTTAGCATGGTGTCGTATCCCACAGGGGTATACAGAGAGTCCTTCGATATTCAATCAGTTATTGAAAAAATCATTGGAGAGCTTGATTATGCCTGAAAACTCGGTACTAGTGCAGTATATTGATGACCTGCTTGTGGCATCAAAGACACGTGAAGCTTGTGAAGTAGATACCATAGCTTTACTGAATCATCTGGCAGATGGAGGGTTAAAGGTATCTCCAGCCAAATTGCAATTTTGCAAGAAAGAGGTGCATTATCTTGGACACAATATTGAGAAAGGTCTGAGAAGGGTGACTGATGATAGGATCAAAATCATCAGGGAAATGAAGGCCCCAAAGACCCAGAGGGAAGTGAGAATATTCCTGGGTATGGTGGGTTATTGTCGTCAGTGGATAATTAATTTTTCTCTGATAGCAAAGCCACTGATTAAGCTGACAAAAAGTGAGATGACAGACCCATTGGAACTAGATGGAGAACAAATGGCAGCATTTGAGGAGCTGAAAAACAGAATGTGTGAAGCCCCTGCTTTGGGTATGCCAGACTATGAAAAGGAGTTTGAGTTGTACTGCAGTGAGAGAAATGGATGTGCACTTTCAGTGTTAATTCAGAAGCATGGATTACTGAGAAGGCCTATTGCGTACTTCTCATCGACACTTGACCCTGTAGCTGTAGGTTTACCAGGTTGTTTGAAATCTGTGGCTTCAACATGCAGAAGCCTGGAACAAAGTGAAGGAATTATAATGGGGTATCCTGTAAGGGTATTTGTACCTCATAATGTGGCAATTCTTTTGACAAGAAGCAGAACCCAGTACATGTCACATAGTCGGCTGACTAAATATGAGAAAGTCATTCTGGGAGCATCAAATGTGACTCTTGAAAGATGTGTGAATGTGAATCCAGCGACATTGTTGCCGGATGTTGAAAATGTGGGTGTGAAGACAGAAGATGATCACAATTGTTTGGATGTGCTTGATTACTGTACAAAACCGAGACCAGACATAAGGGATCTTCCCTTGCTTGAGAGTGATCATGTGCTGTTTGTGGATGGTTCATGTCTAAGGAATGATGAGGGTGTGCTGTGTGCAGCATATGCAGTGTGCAAGGTTTCAGAGGTTATGGAAGCATCACCATTGAAAGGAGTGAAATCTGCACAAGTTGCTGAATTGGTGGCATTGACAAAAGCTTGCAAAATTGGAGAGAATCTGAGAGTGACTGTGATAACCGATAGTCAGTATGGATTTGGAGTTGTGCATGATTTTGGCCAGCTTTGGCTGCAAAGAGGTTTCTTGACGTTGAGTGGGACTCCAATAAAGAATCCTGAAGTGATTGGGAAATTGCTTGAGGCGATACAGTTGCCTAAAGAATTAGCAGTTGTGAAATGTGCTGCTCATGGACAAGGAGATGATTTTGTGACAGTTGGCAATAGATACGCAAATGACATTGCACAATATTGTGCGAAAAACAACCAGTCAATTAATCGGGAACGAGAAAATGAAATGTCTTTTTGTTCTGTGATGTTTACTAATGTCCTAGAGACGTGGGATGAAGTGAAACAGTTGCAGGATGAGGCAGGAAAGGAAGAAAAGAAAGACTGGATCAAGGCAGGTTGTGCCCCAAGAGAAACAGACCATGTTTGGGTCTATAGAGATGGCAGATCAGTCATGCCGAACTCCATGTTGTCGACAATGGCAAGGATGTATCATGGCCAGGGACATTTGGGAAGGGATGCGATGATCAGGTCTTTTAAACAGACTTGGTATAATGCAAAGTTCAGGACAATTGCAGAGAGCATCTGTCAAAGATGTTTGATTTGTCAGCAATTTAACACTGGGAAAAAGACAGTGGTGAGTCTGGGAACAATAGGCAGAGAAGGTGGTCCTTTCACGAGAATGCAGATTGATTTCATTGAAATGCCCCAAGTGAACAGACTGAGGTATGTTCTAGTGGTAGTCTGCTTGTTTTCAAGATGGGTGGAGGCCTATCCAACTAGGAGAAATGATGGAATAACAGTGGCAAAGTTACTGTTAAGAGAGTTGATTCCTAGGTACGGATTTCCAGTAACGATTGAGTCTGATAGAGGTGGACACTTCTATAATGAACTCATGAGTTTGATTTGTGAAGCATTAAGCATACAGCAGAAGCTACATTGTGCATACAGGCCAGAGGCTTCTGGCGTTGTTGAGCAGATAAATGGTACAATCAAGAACAGGATTGGTAAGATGTGTTTAGCCACTGGAATGAAATGGCCTGATGTCTTGCCTCTAGTGCTAATGACTATTAGATCTACTCCAGATAGGACTACTGGTTTAAGTCCACATGAAATCTTAATGGGACGTGCAATGCGACATGCATATGTACCTGCAAATAAGTTGATGACAATAACTGATGACATGATTTTGGATTACTGTAAAGGCCTGGCTGACGCAGTTCATTCTGTGTTTCACCAGGTTGGAGAAGAAGCTACCACACTTGAGAAGAAGCAAGCTCATGATCTGAGTCCAGGGGACTGGGTGAGGATTAAAGTGCACAGAAGAAGAAATTGCTTGGTTCCAAGGTGGGGAAGGCCGAGAAAAGTCATTCTGACTACGACAACTGCAGTAAAGTGTGCTGGTGTGAAAAACTGGGTAAAAGCGAGTCATACTCTGAGAGTTCCTAACCCAAAAGATGGGACTGGTAAGGAGTATTTTGAAGAGTCAGATTCCAGTGATGATGAAGAAACAGAACCAGTAAAAGAATCAGAGAAGACTTCAAGAGAACCATTGAGAGTCTCAGGAAAAAGATCAGATTCTGTAAGAGAGCCTGAAGTTCCAAAAAGCAGTGAAGGGAAAAGAAAGAAAAGAGCAATTCCACAGAGACTACTCCTGAATCAGAAGAGGAGATTGAAGAACCACTTGAGATTACACCTGAAGAAGCAGGGTCAGAAGAAGATAGAGAGGGACAGATTGCGGAAGACCCCCGAGGAGGTGTAGGGAACATTCCTGATAAGCTAGGTAAAGGGACAAATAGACAGCAAGAAGATTGCGTGTCGGAGACCCGAGGAGGGAAAGAGTTAGGGAAGTCTCTAACAGTGGTGAAAAAGACTGTGGAGCAAAAGAAAGCTGCTGAAGAACAAGAGGCATTTGAAACAGAATCGGATGAAAGTGAGAATGAAAAATCAGAGGGTCGAGTTCTGAGAAAGAGAACTTGGATTGGAGAGAGAAGTAATACAGAAACGAGACCGAAAAAGGTTGTAAGAGGAGATCTTTGGCCTAACAACAGAATAAAGAGGCTGAGATATAGACTGATACGAGCAAGTACCTCGAAAGCTGAACAAGTGAATGAGGTGTCGAGTCAGAATCCAGTAAAAGGTGAAAAGAGAAAAGAGTCAAAAGAACAGGAACCAGAGGGGATCAAGAGAATCAGAAAACCTAACCAGAAGTATAGGTCGCCGGAATGGACGTACGTGGCACTGTCTGAAGGTGAAGAGGCAGAAAGTCAAGGAAATCCAGAGGAGACCGTACGAGAAGTGGTTGAAGAAGATACAGGTGAAATCCTGAAAGTAATCTTGACTGACATTGATGAAAAGTCGGATACTGAGGATATTGTTGGAGATCTAATACAATTTGATGTCGAAGAGGTTGGAGTAAAGAATGATGAGTATCCAAACTGAGTGAACAGAAGAAATCACTTGGAGAAAGTGAAAAGAAGAAAACCTGAAAATTAGTTGTTTGAAGTAACTTAGAGTTCCAGAAACTCAAGTAGTGGAGTAGTAGAGGCTAAGCCAAAAGACACGGTCAAAGTAGTAAAATGGCTAACATAGAGAATAACGAAAGTAGATGTGCCTTCTTAAGAAGATGGTGTAGAATGTGCTGCTGCTGTACTGGATTATTAATGCTATTATGGGGTGTTTTAGCTTTATTAGTTACCTTTAGGGTTACATTAGACACTTTAGGAATACACACTGAGAATGTGACTTTTGCAGAGAAAAGTTCACAAAAAGTAGTTCCGACTAGAATTAGTAATACTTACGTACATAAAGATAGGTCAATTAATGATTTTTCTAGTAATGTTTTTTCAAAGCTGTTATACGAATATGTGAAGACAATGGAAGTTAGGGATTGCTACGTTTGTATGCAATTACCTGCATCCGTTTCAGAGGGTGTTACTTATCACCATTTACCAGCTACGTACGGAATTTCTTGTAGTGTGTTAAGTAGTGTTTTTTATTTGTTAGGGAAAATAGATTATGAGATGTCTAACAAAGATAACATTTTTGGGCAATTGCCAATGAACAAAGAGCTGAATCCAGCTAAAGAAGCTAACATTTTTGGTGAGATTTTTATTGAAAAGGAAGAATTAACATTAGATTACATTTTTAAGAATAATTTAACTTGCAGTTTGAAAGAAGAGGAGAAAGCTTTCCTGAACATGGTAGAGGAAAGGAGATTGAGCATGCATGAAAAGGCAGGGAAATACAAAGTGAGTGAGACAATTTGGGAAATTGAAATGGGAAAAGAATTGAGAAATGGGGCTAGTCCAACTTTAGCTCTAGATGCACCACAGAAGGGTAAGCTGTGCATTACAAGAAGGAAATCTCAATATGATACATATTTTGTTGGGACTAGTGAATGTCATGATACATACTTCATTGCGACAGGATGGGGTTTCAAGGGAGGAGAGGATCCAATTTTCCCAGGAGTGTATTATGTTTGTGGGAACAAGGCTTATTACAGGTTGCCTGACCATTGGTATGGCACGTGTTATGTGGGCCTGGTCTTTCCAAAGATCTTTCATATAGATAGAATAGAAGATGTAGAACATATTAATTTACTAACGCATTTTAAGAGAGAAACTTGGTCTGAAATAGTAGGTGACATTTTTGGAGCTTTAATTCCTGCAGTGGGAATTTCTTTGAATGCTTATGGAATTCGGAAACTGTCAACAGTGGTGGATCGCTTATCGACAAATACCGCTGGAGGGTTTCTTTTGGTGAATATGGAATTGATTGCCGTACGTGCCTTGATATTCTATTAGCCAAGGAGGGTGGAGTTTGTGGAATGCTGAAAGTTCAACATTGTTGCACTTACATTCCAGACGAAAGCAAAGACCTGAAGGTCTATATCAAAAATATTACTGATTTGCATGAAGTATTAGTACCACTTGAAGCTGGGAGTATTTGGACAAAATTAGCTAATAAAATAGTTGCTGTTAAGAGTTTTTATTGCAAAAATAGGTAGTACTATTATAGGTAAAATATTGTTTCCTTTGACTTGTATAATTGTTGCTTTATTGATACTAAGATTGGTGTGTTTGTGTTGTAAAAACAGGGGAGGGAAAAAGAAATTAATTAGAAGAAATAATGAAAAGAGAAATAAAAGGTTGAAAAGAGAACCACAAGAAATAGAATTAGAAGAATTGAGGGAGAGTGTTTACTTGGAAACAAAGAGGGATGATGTAAGGGTGTCTGGTGTGTAGTGTTGTGTAAGGAGAAAAAGACATTTCCAATTTCTCCTAAAATGGGACTAAATTTCACTACATTTTTTTTTGGGGTTGTTTATTTGGTGATAAAATCACCAAAGGGGGGATTGCTGGAGCAGAGTTTTCTGTTGAAAATCTATTGGGTTTTTAAGCTCCGGTTTGTCTATTTGTCATAATTAAAAATATTAATTAATAATTACTAATTATTTGTTTTGTGTAAATGTTTTAACTAACCAATACGTACTAATGAGAGAAAAACGATACGTGGGAATGCTTTCGTATTGCTTTAATAATGTGCATGTTTATTAAATAAACGTTGCTGTGTGCTGTTTATTTTAAAGCACAAAACGCTTTGGATTAATGCTTTTCTGTGTTGCAAAGGCTAGATAATTACATACACATAAGGGTATTAGTGGGGTTAACACTGTTTAATCACTATGCTGTGGTAACGTTGTTTTTGTCTCTTTTAATTAAGATGGTACGACTTGGCCTAATATAAGATGGCTGCCGTTTGCAGCCTGGGCTCGAGTAATAATTTCTGATGAGAAGGCCTTGCTGAACATGGTCGAGAGTCATCTGACCACAGTCTTCGCCTGGTTAAAATTTTCCGTGAGGACAGCAGCAGTTCTGGGCAAGTCTCCAGACACATTTGAGCAACCTTGGAGGACAAAGGAGCCATAATGAATGAACTGAATGGACTCTGAGATCATAATGTTGATGCAGAGGAAATATGAACATGAGGCGATACTTTCGAAAGTTTAGTTCCGCTTTCCGTCTTTTTATTTTTGTGATTTTTTTCTGAGCGGAGGTTTTCCAAATGTAGCGATGCTACATCCTTTCCTGCTCGCTCTGCTCAGCGGCTCAGCGGATATCTAAAACATTTTATGTTGCTTTCTTTTGTTAGAATTATTATAAATATTGTTAGCCTAGAGAGGGTTTTTGCCACTTCGCCACTTCTTCCCAAATCTGCGTTGGTGAGGATCTATGCTGTGAGGGCGACTGACTCGGGAGACTTCTACTGAGAGACCTGTCCTGACCCATTCTGACATTTAGCTAGAATAGGTAATTATGAGAATGATGATTTACTCTGATTGATTTACTTTGACTAATTTTAGATAAAGTACCATAATTTTTAATTACAGTGTCGGTGGTTATTTCTTGTCAATTATTGAGTACTCTATTTTGATTATTGTTGTATAGATTGTTTAGATTATGACTCAGGACAGTTACAATAACTAGGTCCTATCTACCTCAGTGTAGATGCAGGGTGTTTAGGAGTTTTCTTCCACAGGTTCAGTGATGGTAGGGTATTTGAGCGTATGTTAGTGAAATGGGCCCAAGTGTATGATGAGTGTATGTGCGTGTAACTGTGAAATTACTCTATCCGTGGAAGTAGGGAGATTTTGTACACCCCAATCTGCACCACCAACATCTCAAGGACCATCTTGGCGATTCCAGACCCTTGGATTGTGTTTTGGACACTTTGGACCCTCAAATGGAACTTCAGGAAGAAGTTCCATAAGTTTGGTGAACTTTTGTGAAAAAGCTCCAGAGGGTGACCGGACTCTCACAGAAATTCAATCCAGCGAACCCTCACCTAATCCAACCTGCTGGTGGAGGCTGCACGACGTCTGGTGATAAATTCTCCAGAAAAGTTTCTAAGTGTGAAGGTAAAATCTTGAACGGGGCCTCCTGTCTAGCGTATCCGACCAGGGCTCCATCACGATCGGCCTCAAACTTTTACTTTGTCCCAGTCAGATGCTATCAAATTGCCAGAAGTGGCACTATTGGTTTCTAAGCACTAAAAAGTGTTTAATCTTTAAAAATTCATATCCCTGGTTCCCTACAGTGGATTTATTTTAAAGATAAAAATATTTCCTGCTTTTATAAATTGGTATTGGATTTTTATTGTGTGTTGTGTCTGAATTATTTACTGAATTGGTGTTTTTAAAAGCTTTACATACCTGTCTCTGAAGTTAAGCCTGCCTTCACGAAGCCAAGCTCCCAAGAGTTGAGCATGGGAATAATTTTCTGAGACCTTATTGCCAGAGGCAGATGCACATTTGCTACTGGTAGATGCATATTTGCCACTACTAATACCCAACTTTCCAACAGTATCTGAACATAAACAATCACGCCCTACTTAAAGCCATGTTCCCCACTCTCTGTGATCATGTCTGAACCTCAAATGATCATACCAGATACTACATGAATATATCCGAACATAAACATACACAATCATTCCTGGCCTTCCATGATCATACCTCACCCTCCATGACCCAACAGAACCTTCCATCGTCATCAACTCTCCAGGATCACAACCTACCATATAATAAAAATCACACACCCATAATCATAACCACTCCTCTAGAAATCTCGATTCCTTTGTGCCAGGAATTTTGCCTTGAGCAATACTGGATTTTGTTACTAGCACCATTGTGAAATATATCATTTGAAAAACATATTTAAAGGAAAATGGCTTACTTTTTATGGTTTCCGCAAAGTGTTTAATGAACTGGCGAAGTGTGGAGTCTCCGATGAGAAACACCTTTTTTCCTTGTAGGCAGGTTTTCAGTTGTTCTGCAGAATCAAATGATGTCATTGCACAGGAAACTGGGTTCCAAGTGTTCTTAAAGAAGTAGCCACCCGGAAAGGGGGGTATTGTACCAATCTTGCATTTTTCTTTCACCTTTTGAGCTGGTCCTGGAAAAGTAAAGAGTTCACTATGGCATGCGTTGTGTAGGTTCTGATAATAGACATCGTCTTTTTCAACAGGTCTTTAGCCATCAAGGTTTAAGTCCCTAAAAGAAGATCTACTTTCTGACGGTTACTAGCTCATTAGACTTCACTTTACATCTGGACAACTACCAGCTAAAAGATATTGGCACTGATAAATGTGGTGCTGTTTTAGTGCAATGGAGTGGCTAAGATAGGCACAGGTTCACTTCTATCACTGAATTCTCTTTTAGTGACAGCACTGGAGTATGATTGATTCCTACTAAGTTTTCTATCTTTGGGTCCACTCTCAATCCAACGCCCACGGAAAGAACTTTTCAATTCAAGGCAATTGTCACTAACATTTCCGATTGTTGTGTACTCAAGGCTTTGGGCTTTAAAATAGACTTGACCTTTCCAAAAAAAAAACTGTTATTGAAGTTGGGGTATTTTAGGTGACTTTGCATATACTAGCTATAATTCCAAGTGCCATCATGGTGCATTTGAGGAGTCCAGAGTGCATGACACATATAATAGATGGAAGGTGGGACTGGAACACCAAATAAACCAGGGTTCACCAAAGTAAATTGATCCCTCAACCTCCCCTTTCCCCCTATTTGTAAACTGGTTAGTAAAAAGGTGACCCTCATTTGGAAAGCTCCCACAGTTGCTTCTCCAGTATGCAACCCATCTGTATGGGACTCCCACATAAAATGCAGGGACGTCCTACACAGCCGACTAGGCATTGCACACGTTTCAAGGGAAATTTGGCAGTGATCATTTATTTGTAAACCCTTTAATGCTTGTAGGGCTAGATGCAGGATAGACAGGGGCTGCTCCTCCGTAATGGCAGAGGAGTGTCACCCACCTGCTGAAAGCCAGCAGAGGCCACCAACAAAAATAAAATGATAATTAAATGTTTTTATTATAATTTTATTTCTTGTACTACAGAGTCAGCTCGAGGGAGGGGTGGGGCCATTCATCCTGATGCTGCAGCACCAGGGATGAGGAAGGAGTGGTGGGCACTGCCAAGTGGGCATGACGGTTTGGTCTGCTCACTGCAGATGAAACAAAAACAAGGCCTAAGTGAGGATGTAGAAAGGATCAAGAACCATTTTAGGAGGAACAAACTCCAGATCCTGAATGTCCCAGAAATGGAGGAAGGGGCTGAAATGAAGTCCTGTGTGGTTGCATTACTGCAGGACGCATTTCTCAAGGACAGAACAGACATTAACCTAGAATTTGAAATTCAAAGAGTGCATAGGGAACAATTTTAAAGGAACCCAAACTGCTAGAAACCTAGGAAGATCCTGGTGAACTTCCCTAGTTATAATGTAAAAAAAGACAATTTTTTCCATTGCTTCGAAAGGCGGGACATGTACTGCTAAAGAGTACTCCTTTACCATTAGGTCAGATGTTTGTACGGTCACTGACCAGCGGAAGTGGGAGAGTGGTAGGAGGCTGGAAGAGCTCCATAAATTGAGGGCCATCATGCAGTTAAAGTTTCTGACAATGTAGCACATCATGTGGAATAACCAGATGTATTTACTAGAGTGCTCCTGAAGATGTTGATGGTTTGATTGATACAATCAGTAAACTTAAGAACCCCTGAGACCCCAAAACGGGAGGGTGGTGAGGTGGGACGGGGAGTGGGGGGTGGACCTGGTGTGTTTGCGCATTTGTTTTTCTTTTGTGTGGTATTCCAATCCAGGGAAGCCCATTTGCATCCAAAATGCCAAATAGTAGAGGAAGGAGTCCTCTAAGGTAGATTTGGGTAAGGGCACTTGGTGAATAGCAGTAGGAAAAAAACAAAAAAATAAGTCGTCATGATGACCAGATTGCTGTTTTAATCACCAGTATACATTTATATAGAAGCCACATTTAGAAAGAGGGGGTGGATTTCCCAAAACGATAATGGCGGTAAGTAAGGAGATATGTTTTTTCATCTGGAATGTCAAAAGACTTAGATTAAAGGGAAGATAGGGATTGGTATTCCGGTATGGGCCCACTTAATGATCTTGTAGGAGACCCCTTTAACAGCACTAAAGAGTACAGCACTTTACTTTAAGTGTAGGTGGATCGAGAGTTATGCAGTCAAGGATCAGGTAGAGCTTTGCAAAAGAGTAGCCATCCTTTTTGAGGAAAGGAGCAGGGGTGGAGATGTTATCGTCTAAAATGGATAGTACGTGTAGATGGGTTTTGGCGGGTATGACATGCTCCAAGTATAAATTTATTTGTGGGGGTATTTAATGGCCCGAACGCTGATGACCCCTCCCATCTCTCAACCCTGGAGTGGAGTCTGCTGGAGGCTGCATCACCAAACGTCTTGGGGGGTGACTTTAATACTCTGCTTGATCCTACCCTAGATAGATCCACTAGGAGAGACTGCATCTCTATACCTAAAACTAGGAAGGCCCTAAGGAGTATGCTTGATGATCTGGGGTTGGTGGATGTATGGCACCACCAAATGGGCCAGACAAAGGGATATACAATCCACAGCAAAACATATGGCAATTTTTCTAGGCTCGGCTATATCTTTGTTGATACAGCGACAGAATTAATCATCTGCCAGGGCATAACTCCGGTCATTTTAGCTGTAATTATGGTTTTCCAATGTCTTGCCTATAGGCAGAACCCTAGGTGGACGGTTAATCGTGCCCTTCTACTTCATGCTGAAGTCAACTCGACCCTGGAAAAAACTATCAATTATTCATTTGCTGACAATATGAGTTCCACAAGCCTCACTATAGTGTGGGATATATTTCAAGCTTATATATGAGGGGTTTTGCAAAACCTGAAGTATGCCAAGAATAGAGCAGAAAAAGCAGAGTGTATTGTCCTAAAACAGTAAATCAGAGTGTTGGAGGCTACCCTCTAGGCACAAAGTTCCTCCCAGGTCAGGAAACAACCGCAAAAGAGGCTAGAGGACGTACAGCTAAATTTCAAGCTCAAGCTGTAAAAGAAGTGCAGAGATTGGTGGAAAGCCAAGAGTATGAAACTCTTCAAATACCGGGAGGGATCAGGAGCACTCCTAGCCTGGAAATCGAGATCAGAGAGGTCAGGGAATGGCATTAAGGAGTTAATTATCTACTCCCAGGGCCAGATCTATAAACATGCCCGGGGAGGTGCCAGGTCATCTCGTCTCCCTTTTTTCAGCATTATATACCGAGAAGATTACTCCAGACCTGGATAGTCTCAGGGGTGGCTGCAGGACAGGTATCTCCCGGGGCTTAAGGAGACAGGAAGGGAGTCTCTTGAAACACAAATTACGGGGCCCAAGTTTGGGAGCCTTTGAGTCGGACTAAGTATGGGAAAGCAGTGGGCCTGATGTCATTCCCCCAGAGGTATGTAAGATACTAAAGAAGGTGGTGGTTCAGTTCTGGGAGAAACTGTTTAATTCTATCTAGCTTGAGATTGCCCAGATCCCACAATAATGGAGGGAAACCATGCTAGTGCTGATTTTGAAACCCACTAAGGATCCTAATAAGGCAGACTCATTACGGCCAATTTCTATTTTACATGCTGATTACAAGGTTATTGCCAGTATTTTGGCTGGTAGGGTGGCTAAGTTGACTCCACAAATAATTTGCCCATATAAGAAAGGGATTGTCCCTAAGGGCCAGAGCCATGATCTTACCCAGCTATTAATTGGATGTATGATCTGGCTATGGTTCCCTCGATTCTATTAGCTGTTGCCACAACAGATGCTCCCAAGGCGTTTGACTGGGTCTGTTGGACATATTTCTGGGAGGTCTTGGCAATATTATGGTTTAGCCAGTGTTTTATTCTGACTCTTCAGAGAATGTATGCAAACTCGTCATTGTTTCTGGCTTACTTGGGGTATGAGGCAAGGGCGCCCTCTCGCCCCTCTTTTGTTTGATATTTATATCAAACCATTTGCCCAGTTACTTAGAAGAGACCCCCAGGTTATCCCATTCTCCGTGCAACAATTAAGGAACAAGAGAGCACTATATGCAAAAGATTTAATATATTTCAGACCCTCTTCAAACCATCCCTAGGGTAGAAAAATTAGTGGAAGAGTTTTGGGAACTGTCTGGTTATACGGTGAATACAACTAAATCGGAGGATAGGGGCTGGAACATCACCAACTGGGATCGAGAGGTGACTAAATTCAAGTATCTGGGCATCCCAATAGTTCATTCATTGGGGGCAGTCCCAGTACATGAGTTAGGGCGGGTTGCAAAGTAGATTGATCCGCTCCTTATTAGTTGGAGAAACCTGCCCCTATCGATTTATGGTTACAAACAACAGGGGCAGCCCTGAACACCTGAACCAGGGGCAAATAATACTAAAATCCTAACAAAGGTTCAAGGGAACAATACATACAGCAAACCTAAGTCTGAATTGATTTTTCTAGTTGGTAAATTATGCTGCTCGGACTTAGATTTGCTATATGTATTGTTACCTTGAACCTATCGATTTATGGGCGGGTGAGTTGGATTAAAATCTCGATTTTACCTAAATTGACCTATCATTTTAATTGTATCCCTCTCACGTTTCCTAAAAAGAGATAGAAAAAATAGAGGGGGAATTAACTTGTTTTATCTAGGCTTCAGAGGGAGCTAGGCTCTCTTGAAAAAAATGAGTAGTTTGAAGAAAGGGGGTCTGGCATTACCGCACTTAAGTCATTTTTGAATGCCCTTCCAACTTAAGAACTATAGGCTGCTTCTTGAGACAACGGATAGTTCAACTTGGGGTCGGAGCCTTTCAGAAATTGTGACAGGGCTTTGATCCACAGGCTTTCTATACTTATTTGTGGCACCCAGGTTTAAAAAAAAAAAAAAACGCAAAAAGGTATAAAGACTGCACTTAGCCTTCAGTACAGAGTCGGGAAGATCTATTTAGGTACTATTCAGATTTCTCCCCAGTGTGGGATTCTCCGGGCACCCCAGAATGCCTGCTGGATGGGTCGAGTCTTCCTTTAAGGGAGGCCAGAATAACAAGCTGGGGAGATCTTTTTACAGTGCAAGGGCGTTTACCTTGGGAAGTACTTAAGGCACAGACTGGGGATTTAAATATGTACAGCTCTCTTCTTGGTGTCTGAGTGCTAATTCGGAGATTGGTGGTGCCTGGGAGGTTAAGTACTCATGCAAGATAAGTAAGGAGGTCTCTTTAAGGTTTCAGGAACTCTTGGAAGCTGAGGATGAAACTTTGGAAGCACCGTATGGGACCAGAAAGGAAGTGATCCCAGAACCTGAGCTACCCCATTTGTGGTGAAGTCTTTTTGAAACTGTTATATTTTACGGTCAAGCCAACCAATATAAAAAAGAATCACTTTTTCACTATTAACAGAATATACTGGACACCTCAGAGGTTGGCAGATTTGTGCATACTCCGAATCCAAGATGTAAAAGATGTGGGCATCCCGAAGCGAATGACAAGCATATGGTTTGCCACTTGTCCCTCAAGTAGTGGGTTCTGGAATAACATGAGCATTATTATAGCTGATATTATTGGAGTCAGGATTGAGATGAGCCCCGTTCTGATGTTGTTGGGAGTCCATACTGAGTCACTTATCCTCTAAGGCAGGTCACAGAGGTGTTTACAATTTTTATTTAGTGCTTCTATCAAGAAGGGAGATCTGCGAACATTGGTTAGATCCACCAGCCCCCCCTCCCACAGGATTGACTTAAAGCCTTGTGCTGGACCTGCAGGGTGGACTTGGGCCATACTCCATGTAGAGTATACTATCTGGGTAAACTTTCTACGGTGGAATGGTGTGTGGAAATTGAAAAGCTGAGCAGTCCTATGATTGCACCTGAGCAGCAAAAAGATAGGGTGTTTAAGCCCTGGTTGGTGTGGCAGGGCCACTGCTTGTGCATCAGGTATAAGGTTGGTTCCACTGTGTCACCTGGGATTGCAGCAACTGTGGTGATATGAGGAAAAAAACTTTTTTTTAAAGATGTTGTGGGTCTCTGTAAGTAACATTGGCTAAGTAGACAAGAGAAGGGAACAGACTGATAATGACTATTCAAACGGGGTGTTAATTCGTAGGTGCCTTTCCATTCACACTCTATGTGATCCTTGTGATAGAGGCCCCTAAACACTGGCCTTTTTAGTGATGGCTTCTAAGAGGTGAAACTGTTCGGGAAAGGACTCCACAATGTTTCCCTCTCAAAATTACAGAATCCTCTGGAGAGGCTTGTTGACTCTTGTCGAGTCAGTAGTATCAGCACTCATACTCACCAGTGGGCTTTTCTTTTTCTTTAAAAAAAAAAAGGGGCTAATTTTTCCCTCTTGATTCTCCCAGAATCAAGTTTCAGGCCAGGGATTACAGAAGTGATCCAAAAATAGAACCACAGCTACTCTCTCAAGAGACTATACTTGTTCCAAAGAGAATGATCATAACTGACTAGATAGTGGGTGTGCAGAACTCTGGGATGTGGCAGATGCTCCTTGGTGGAGATCTCATTCGCTACTGATACTCTCAGGGAACTCATTTTTCTTGATGAGACATTCTGGTACTGAATTGATGGTAAGCAATAGACCCTGAAACTGGTCCTAGGATGCTTGTTTCCAGTCCAGGGAGGAGCTGGCCTGGCAGTTCGGGCTAGACTGTTCCCATTGAGTGCAGGGTCAAGACTGATTTGCATATGTCTTGGTTCAAACTGGATTGCCATGGGGAGCAAAAAACGATGGATTTAGGCCCAGGTCTTTGTACTGGGGTGAATGTATGACATTGTGCTGCATTCTGTCCATCAATTGTTCTTTTTGCATTTGTCACCACGAGTGGGACGTGTATGCCCAGACATGGGTCCCTTGCTCTTCATCCCACTGCAGTCAAGCTATCCAGGCTGATGAAACCGGTCCTAGAATGCTTGTTTCCAGTCCAGGGAGGATCTGGCCTCGCATTTCGGGGAGGACTGTTCCCATTGGGCGCAGGCTGAAGACTGATTTGTATATGGCTGGGTTCAAACTGGAATGGCAGGGGAGTAAAAAAAACTATGGATTTGGGCCCCGTTCTTTGTACTGGGGTGAATATATGACATTGTGCTGCATTCTGTCCATCAATTGTTCTTTCTGCATCTGTCACCCCGAGTGGGACGCATATGCCCAGGCGTAGGTCCCTTGCTCTCCATGCCACTGGAGTCAAGCTATCCTGGCTGATGAGGGGTGGTACCCTGATACCGGTCCTAGAATGCTTGTTCTCTGTCCAGGGAGCACCTGGCCTGGCAGTTTTGGCTGGACTGTTCCCATTGGGTGCAGGATCAAGACTGATTTGCATATGGCTGGGTTCAAACTGAAAATGGCATGGGGAACAAAACAGCGATAGATTTAGGTCCAGATCTCTGTAATGGGGTGAATGTATGACATTGTGATGCATTCTGTTTATCAATTGTTCTTTTTGCACTGATTTGATGGTCCCAGTTGCAAAGCTTTCACCCAAAAACTCAAAGACGTTCTTGACTCAGGCCTTCAGCAACTCGAGGCCTTGTGGTTCCCTGCATGTTTCAGTGATTTTATTCTGCCAACACCCTTCTGTTATCTAATGCCGATGGCTGCGGCTGTGCATGATGGATCAGTCCCTCATATGTACATTTGTTGGTTCCAAAGTCACAGATGCTAGTTTGCTGGGTCCATGAATGGTGTTTCTGTCAGAGATCACACCATTATCATACTTAGGACACTTTCCCTCAAAGCTATCTCCCATCAGTGAGAAGCCCTGACTGCAAATCAGATACTCTCGTGATTTTGGACAGTCAGTTTATACAAAGCACTGTACAAGAGATTATTGTCGTGTACATAGGAGCACAAGCCTCCTCTTCTCTGTGGAATGGAAGAGCGCTCTGACTTCCATCCTCCGACGAGAACTAGTGTTCTGGAAAATGTGTTTTAGAACCATCCAATCCAAGCTAGTCGGCTTGATTTAAATAGTCAATTGTGTGAAGTTTCTTACGTTTTTTTCTTTTTTTTATGGAATAAGATGTTCTAAAACATTGTCCTTATTGATCTTCAACAGATCATGTTTGCAAACGTTCATTTACAAATATGTTTGTTTTAACGAGTCATTCAACTGATTTTCCATCCAGACTTTAGCACATGGTACCTCCTAATGGCAAAATATGAAAGTGTCCTGCGATTTCCAGTCTTCCCGTAGCTATTTTCCCTCTTCTCCCACCAGGACTGGTCAGTCGTCTATTCTCTTCTTCCTCACAGTCTATAATATGCACCAGGATCAGTTTGGATATATGAACGGATTGTTAGAAGTTGATTTTACCTCTAGATCTATGCAATCCACACATGGGGGTAGTGTCTGCTCTTTTTTGTATCTCAATGCATGTAGTTATGTGGCCGCTAGTTGCCTTTTAGTATTTCTCTCATAACTCAAGTGAACAACTCCTCCATAGGCAGGGTCGGATTGCTAAGGCAGGCACTCGGGCAATGGCTGAGGGGCAGGTATCGAAGTTCCAGCTGTGGGCTGCTTTTTGGCAGCCTGGGGGCCGATTTTGGGCTGTGTCTGGTGTGTTCAGATGTCGCCAGCGGCCCAGTGGGGCCCTAAGAGGCCTTAATGGAGGCAGATGGACGTCCATTACCTCCCTTTTATCAACGGGCAGAGGTGTCGCTCCCTTTCTCTTGCTGGGCCGGCCAATTAATGTGTGCATACTGAGCGGGGGCAGGGAACCTGAGCAAAAGTAGCCACAATTGTTTTCAGGTGTTTATAAAACTTCGCCGAAGCAGTGTTTTGTGGAAAGGCAACATGCAAATGTGGGCCACTTATTTTTTGCGTGCTCGGTTCGATTTTAGTAATCCCAATCCAACCCTGGAAAGGTATACAACCATAAAACAGGCATTCTTCTGCTGAATTTCTCTGCATCTATGGTGAAGCCATGTCTCTTTTAAACTAGGTTAATATCGCCCCGCACAAGGTAATGGGTTCTTGAGCGAGAAACTGAAAACAATCTTGTCCTTACAGGGACGCTATTCTATTCAATTTGAGAGTAAGAATTTAAATTGTTTTTTACTTTTTAGTGCCTGCAGTACACTAGAAACAGGTTTGCAAATAAAGAGAGAAATTTTAACAGCAATATCAGTTAAAGTGAGAGCATAAGAATGGGAATAAGCGGATGAATATAACTAGGCCTGTATGTCAATTGGAGATGTATGGCCATGTTATACACTATGGGGCATATTATCAAGCACGGCGTTAAAATTATTGCCGCTTTAGCGGCAGAAAACTGCTGCTAAAGCGGCGATAATGGACTTGATAATATGCCGCAGAGAATTCCCATAGAAGCCGATGTTGACACCCGAACATGGGCTTCTATGGGAATTCTCCGGGGCGTATTATCAAGCCCATTATCACCGCTTTAGCGACAGTTTTCTGTATAATATGCCCCTATGTGCCACAATGGAACAAGTGGGCTGCAACACTTCCACACTGCTTCCTCCAGTATATTGTCGATGGCTTGCGCTAATTTAACCTTTCATTTAGGTCTGGCATTTGTGACAGCTTTAGTTGTCTCGTTAGGTTATCGGTTTTCCCCCAAAATCATATATATTATCAATAGAGAGGCTTTTGTTCTACAGGATTCATCTATCGGTCTTTTAAATTGCCATTCACGTTCAGGGCCGGCTTTAGGGCGGTGCGACCGGTGCCACCGCACCGGGTGCTGAGTCTGCATGGGGGCGCCTATTTGCTAGTTTATATTGTTCTCAAAAGCACCCGCTGCAGCGTTCCTGACCTCCAGCAACTTTAAGCCAACAATAAAACTGTCAAGCCTTCTCCGGTGATTGATGCTCTTCCTGGACAGAGAACCAAGTTGTGGGGGATGTTTTGGTTCATCTTGAGGTAGTGCAGAGGGTTATTCTGCCTGCTGGAGAGAATGTGTACCATTTAAATCACGAGGTGAACATAACAAATCGGTCAGGGGGTTACTGCTTTCATCGGAGACTTCCTTTTGTTACTTGCAGTTTATAAGTTAAAATGCTAAAAAAAAAACCAGTGAGCTATTAAATGTCATCAAAGAACTGAAATGCAGACTTCAAGTATAGATTAGTGCGTATTGATTTTATCCCCCAGATTTTCAATATCCTAATGGTGTACAAAGTGCTGGTTTGGGTAGAAATCAATTCCAATTATTAAAAATAATCCCCAACCATAGTTACATTTTAATCTCTGAGTTTGTGCTTCTCCAGACTATGCCCTCCTAAACTATACTGCCTGCCAGTGTGGATGACATATAAATCCTACCACTCTCTCTTATGTAACGTTTCCTATACATTTATTTACACACATATGATTGAGTAATGTGTGTGCAATGGAAAGTGCTCTGACACCCTTCACTTTTATGAGTGACACTATAAAACTATTTAAATGCATCTGAGTGAGAGTGGTTATGGAGACTGTGAAGGGGTGGTGGTAGTGTGGGAAACCGTTGCGCAGGTGGTCATTGTGTGGGGGGGGCGCCCCAAAACATTTTCGCACTGGGCACCACCAGTGCTAAAGCCGGCCCTGTTCACGTTGTTTACGCTCACCATAGTATTCAACATGGGGTGATGGGTCCGCCCATGTTACCCATTAGCTTCTTTCACTATCATTGACTGAGAAAGCTTGTGCACATGAACCACATCTGCCTAAAACTTTCTCTTCAGTGGCAACGTTTATTTAAAAACCGATTTTTAATTGTTTTATTTTAAATAAATGCCAAATAGTTTGCCTGCACCTCGGCACTCCACCTGATTTATTTTCTCCCCTATTTCTAAAGCTGTTGTTATAAAGTGTGTTAGTGACTGCAACATTGTAGCTGCCTGCCTTTCGAGTGATTTGTTACGTCTTTATTTATCCATTCCTCCATCACAAACACTAATGATAAACTGTATAGCACAAATGAAAGGCCTGTTATTCAAAAATATTACGAAAAAAAAAGACGCATCATTGAAGCTTTTTTTTATATTTTCAGATTTTACAGCTGGCTACAGCCAGCAGGTGGCAGCATGTTTGTTTTGGTGCATATTATTCGTGGCACCAGCTTGCCTAGGCCAGACCTCATACTCAGGGTGTATTTGTTACAGGGTATTCAAAATATGTATGTGTTTTTTACATTCCGAGGCCAACATTCCTTCATCTACAATCTAGAAACAAACATTGGCAAACCCAATACGCCTGGCTTTGACCACCAGCCTTTTGGCTTTGTCAGTGCTTGTCTTGCTTTGTCATGGTTTTTAAAAACGTTGTAGTTGGGGAAGCTGTTGAGTCTCCATTCACTGAAAAGAAAAAAAAGACACTGGCTAAAGGCAAAAATATTTTTGGTTTAAAAAAATCACACATTGCAATCGTAGCAATTAAGGGAACTACTTTGTATGTGGATGTGCTCCTTGTGAAAGGACTGTATGCCTTCAATCATAGTTAAGTTAGCCAATGGCTGAAGTGGAGCAAACCACTGCCCCATGCTGTAGTGGGCAGAAAAAAACGTGAATTGCAAAATAACACACCAACGAGTGAAGAGAGATTGCTGAAATCCCCAATAAGTATATTATACATATATATATATACTTTGAGCAAAATCAAAAAAGTATTAGCTAGCGCATGACCTTAAAAACGTGGATCTGAAGCAGAAAGTCCACACACTAGTTTACAGGAGAAATTACCCAGAAACAAAACCTGGACAAGGAAGGAGTCTCTTCTTTTTTTTTAAATTAACTCTCTGCCGACAAAGGGTTAAATCTTTTTAAAGCGTGGCGAATGTCGGTTTGCGGGAAACACTAAAGTACCATAGAACTTTATGTCATAGAGGGGTTGAAAGCAGACAGAACCTGGTCGTGAAGTTGACTACAAATGAGATGCCTGCGGCATACTGAAGGGCTTGAAAATAAGCTCAATGCCCGCAAAAAAGGCTAAAATAAAACAAATTAAACGTAGACAAGCACTCACTACGACAGTTGACCACACCGAGGAGCTCGAATGCATTTGGAACTTCGACACCGATGTTAGATCTGTAATTTAATACACAAAAATATGAAATTATCATAGTCAATAAAAGAAAAAACAAGAAACAAATGCATTGTACGCAGTTAGTAGACTTAATGCTCTTGTCCTACAATTAAACCTCTCACCGGGTGTTATTTGAGCATATTTCAGCAATACCCCAAGGGTTTACACTTTACACCGTCTGAAATTACATCCGGGGTGATTCTACCTACAAAACCTTTAGGGGCAGATTTATGAGCCCCTTGCGCCTCATTTGCTCCGCCGTTGCGTCACTTTTTTGACACAGCGGCGGCGCAAATTCTGCGCCATGCTGCGGGGTATTTACAACGTGACGCATCTGGGAGATGCGTCACGTTGTAAAGCCCTGCGCCAGCAGTAGGCGTACCTGTGCAGGAGGGGGGGCGTTCCGTCGCAGGAACGCCTCCTAAAAGTGGCTGAGTGAAATCTACAAGATTTCACTCAGTCACTTTTGATCCCATGCTGCATCAAAACCCTGCGCCTGCTTGAAGCAGGCGTAAGGATTAACGCAGCATTGTGACGATAGGGCACCCCGGAGCCTTGCTGGAGCTGCGTCGCGCTTGCGACACAACTCCAGCAATGCGCCAACCTTCCGCCATCAGATGCGTCACGCATCTGTTTATCCTTGCGCCACGATGCGCTGCATTGTAAATGCGGCGCATCTATTGTGGCGCAAGGGTAAACTTTCGTGACGCATCTTTCCTGGCGCATCCCTGCTGATTTGCAGGGATGCGCCAGGAAACATAAATCTGCCCCTTAGTTCTTTGTTCATTCAAATTGTCGGAAGTGTTTTACTGGTGGGAGTAGCTAACAGCTTGGAAGTCAAGAACCCAACTTCTCAAAGTATGCTTTGTTAGTGCAGGTTGTGTCAGTCATAAATTACAGGTCTAGATCGACTGGGCAACCAGGGCATCTGCGTCACATTTCTCAATAACCAGAGCTACTGGAATTAGGTGATTCAACAGAATTATGGATTTGCCACATACTGCATGATCTGCCGCATAATCTGCCGATTTTAACAAAAGAAACGTTTTTAATGCAGCCTGGCCAAAATGTACTAAAAGTGTAGCGATGGGTGTTAGTGCATAGTGGAAGGCATTTGTGAAGGTTGGCTAGGCACCTTTCAGTTGTTTATTGCTGTATTTCAGAGTTAGACTGGTACTTATGAGGTCAAACCTTTCCCAAGACAGTTTTAGCATATACAAAAATGGCAACATTATAAAGTAATACGGACACAAAATGTGTGCATTGCGCCATATAATTTGCCTTTTCTTGCCACACAATTAATCAACCCTGGCATATAATTGTGTCATCCTCTTCCACTTAATTCCAATGGCTCGCTTTCATATATCTAACACTAAACCCCTGCTCAAGTCTCAATTACATTTTTCTGCCACACTGTTTAAATCTTTGCAAGATCAATAATTCGTCAGGCTCATAAAAGCGTTGCTACCTGTGAACTACTCCATTAAAATGCTACAGTGCCTGGCTCCCCCAGGAGCCATATTTGCTTTCACATCACAGCAGGTGTGCATTTCCTCCTAGGAGGTTAAAGGTTATTGTCTTTATGAACATATTACCTGTTTAAGGCCAGTTTCTCAACTTCACTGAGGTAGGAGTTGTTGGTGTTTCTGGAATTCAAGTGTGTCAAAGATTCACAAGGAAGAGAAGGAGGTTTGAGGCAGTAAAAAAATTCCCCGTCTCTTTGGTCGCCATAGCTGCAGAGTTCGTCTTTGGTGTCTAGTTGAAACCCGCATTTTCGGTCCACCTCCTCGGTGGCGCTGGTAAATTTCCCAGTGAAAAGGACGTTTTCGTAGCCTTCGTTTCTTGCTCGCCACAAAGCAGAAACCACTTCGCTCGGGTGCATGAGCAGTACAGAAACCCTAACAGTGCCCTCCCAAAACAAAGTGAAACTTGCGAGGTATGTTCCATTCTTAAAGTCCAGGATGGACCCCGACGCACTTGCGTTGAGGTCAGGGGAATATATTCGGGCCCTCAAGTAGTCCCCACCGTAATTCTTCCTCTTTCCCGCGTAGTCATACATGTCAAGACGAACTTGCAACGAGTCCCCAACGCAGTACTTTTGTTTGGGGTGGACTAACGTGGTCCTGCTTTTCGCACCGGAAGTGGTGGTTTCAATTCTGGTGAAAGCCACCTTCGGTGTAACTGTGTCCACGTCGTTGAGAATTTCGTTGATTTCAATGTATTTCTCCGAAGAACTGGGATCTGTGTTGACGGCTTCATAACTTGGCTGTATTAGAGACAGGTAGGCGTGGGATTTCGGACGGGAGATTTGAAGCAGAGTCTGAATGCTAGGAAGCTGAGCAGAAAGAAACATGTACATTAAGATAGTTTATGGTTTAGTTCAACAGCTCTAACTTAAATTACACATCAGTTTCATCATTCTGCACATCACAAATGTGAGGGCAACTGCAAGCTGGAGTTTATGTGCCAAACAGAAGGGTCAGGGTTCGGACCCTGGGGGAGCAAAAGCGACAGACAGTCTCCTCCAGAGTAGCTTTAGGCAAGTGGCACAAGGCACTAGACAGGTGTTAGGATAGACACAGAGAGGATGGGGAGAAGGGATAATACATTCAGAAGCTTTAGAAAATTAGAGCAAAAAGGGAGCTGTTCCAGTCAGGCAGGCAGGGATATCTGAGGCGACACATTTCTGGTGAGAGTTAGGGCTCTGAAGAAATTCTCAATAGCGTCATATTACTTGTAGGTGATGGTTAGTGGTCAGGCGGTTAGGGAGGCAATTTGCACACTGCATGAGGCAGGGAGGGAGGATTTGTTTAAGCCAGGTATTCTTGGCTAAAAATGGGTGGGCATGGCAAGGACAGAAAGAAAAGCTTTGGGTGGTGTGGCGGCTGTGGTCGCAGCTTGCTCGCCTCCAAGGGGTGGCATTAGAGTTAGAAAGGCCCCTGAGACAAAAGTAGGTGATTGTCAATACAGAAAGGAAGTTAAAATAATTAAAACTGTGAAATTATGGCAACCCATATCTAAAAAACACTCATACAACCATATATTTTCCAATCTAGTAGTTGGTGCTGTTTTATTTTAAATTTTCCGTTTTTTTCTTAAACCTTTTTACAAAGATTTAATTAACCTCATCAGTGGGTAAGTATATTCCACAAAAAACAAACAAAATTCACGTCACTGTTGGCCTCTTCCGGAGATATCTTTTACGTTAATATTCACAACTACGATGTTGGTTACACTTGTCCTGTATACTGGTCATTAATCCAACCAAAGACATATAATGAATGGGGACCACAGTCTTTTTCTTTAGACCTTCTGGTTTAGGTCCCCATCTCAGGTGATTTATTCATCTTTCTTATCTGCGTACTCTACTTCTCCCAGAAAGGCAATGGTCAACGTGTTTTGACCTTCAAGACATTTGAGGCCTCATCAGGGCCCGAGATAAAGGGATGATCAATCAATTTCTTGCTCTTTATATTATTTTAACATGTCGTGTCGTAGGACAAAGTCACTATATCTGATTCAATCGGGTACATACAGACTGGTTTGTAATTGTACTATTCCGACGAGCCACTGCATACAACATTCTCAGCTGTGTGTTATTGGAAACGATAAAACCCAGGGTAAAAAATGTGCCGGGCGCAAAGAGGAACGCCTTCCTGAACGCCAATGCTCTAATCGCCTGGCTTGGCTTGAGAGCATGGTGACTCACTTGTGAAAGAAGTGGAACCGAGGATGAGCAGGAGTGTTGGTTTGGCAAATGTATGATGGTGTAGTGGGTGATGGAGAGTGTCCTAGAATGAGTGGTGGGAGAGTGTTTGATGAGGAACATGTGTTAGAGTTAGACTATGTGGATGACAGTGATGAATTGGAAGAAGGTGAATTGAGAGATGAAGATGGCAATTGGAATACAGATAATGTGGGGGGAGGCGGGAAAGAATTAACAACAAATGGGAGTATTGTTGGTGAATTGCAGAAATCTGAAGTGGGCCAAGCATACACTGAGGGCATACGGTGACAAAGAAAAGAAGCATGTTGGTATTGGGTGCGGATGAACACACATCTGAAGAAATTGCAAACAGGTAGGGATAACTATGGGTCAGTGTGGGGGTTGCAAAATAATGTTTCTGCAATTCAGAAAAGGTCCTTTGGGGTAGAAGATTACATTTTAGTTGATGTTTTTACTGAAGAGACAACAATAAGAAAAGATTATCTGGCACATACATCAAGGAAGGATTTTGTGATTCCATAATTGCGATTATTAAGTAATCGCAAAAGTCAATGCATGTAGGAATCGCTATAAAAATAGCAATTCCCAAACATTCCTTAATTGCGATTCGCAAACTGTGAGTCGCACTTAAGGATTGGCTTTCCATTAATTCCTATGGGCCTACAGGCCCATAGGAATGAATGGGAATTGCATGCGCAATTTGCGAGTACCCATTAGGCACTCACAAATTGCGCATGCATTTCAAGGGTGCCAAAAGGACACACTGTTGCACCCCTGAAATTGTAATGTGCACCCGTGCGTACACACATGCCTCAAAGGCACGTGTATGTGTAGGGGAACAACCTTTACAACGCAACTTTTACAACGCACTACCTTTACAACGCATTTTTTACAACGCATAATCCATTACAACGCATGACATTACAACGCATGACACTACAACGCATTTTTAAAAACTACCTTTACAACGCATTCCATTACAACGCATACTACCATTACAACGCATACCATTACAACGCATAATATTACACTACACTATCCAACACTTACCCTACTGTTGCACCCCCTGGAGTTAGAATAGTAATTTTTACCCCTATACTATCCAACACTTACCCTACTGTTGCACCCCCTGGAGTTAGAATAGTAATTTTTACCCCTATACTATCCAACACTTACCCTACTGTTGCACCCCCTGGAGTTAGAATAGTAATTTTTACCCCTATACTATCCAACACTTACCCTACTGTTGCACCCCCTGGAGTTAGAATAGTAATGTTTACCTCTATTCTATCCAACACTTACCCTACTGTTGCACCCCCTGGAGTTAGAATAGTAATTTTTACCCCTATACTATCCAACACTTACCCTACTGTTGCACCCCCTGGAGTTAGAATAGTAATTTTTACCCCTATACTATCCAACACTTACCCTACTGTTGCACCCCCTGGAGTTAGAATAGTAATTTTTACCCCTATACTATCCAACACTTACCCTACTGTTGCACCCCCTGGAGTTAGAATAGTAATTTTTACCCCTATTCTATCCAACACTTACCCTACTGTTGCACCCCCTGGAGTTAGAATAGTAATTTTTACCCCTATACTATCCAACACTTACCCTACTGTTGCACCCCCTGGAGTTAGAATAGTAATTTTTACCCCTATACTATCCAACACTTACCCTACTGTTGCACCCCCTGGAGTTAGAATAGTAACTTTTACCCCTATACTATCTAATACTTACCTTAAATGTAATTTAATATTATGCGTTGTAATGGTATGCGTTGTAAAGGTAGTATGCGTTGTAATGGAAATGCGTTGTAAAGGTATTTTTTAAAAATGCGTTGTAGTGTCATGCGTTGTAATGTCATGCGTTGTAATGGATTATGCGTTGTAAAAAATGCGTTGTAAGTGCATGCGTTGTAAAAGTGTGCGTTGTAACGTCATACATCCGTATGTGTAACATGTAACTTTGAAAAATTCACTTTAGTGCATTTTTCAAAGTTTTTGTAAATTACCGACCTGTTTTCTTTTTCAGTAATTTGCGACCCCTAATAGCGAAATCAATATTTTTAATTGCTTCTAGCAGAGCATTTAAGGAATTGCAAATTGCGATTCCTTAAATGCAATCGAATGGAATCGAATGATGCATCCCAAATGCAAAAATACCGGTCGCAAAGGGGCAGATTCTGAGAATCTGCCCGTTTGTGACCAGTTTTTAGTTTGATGCATGGGGCTCTATATGAATATGAGGTCCCAAAAAAATTAAACAAAACAATGAAAAGTTAATGTGTAATATGAAATACAGAGCGAAGATACAAAATGTAAAGATAAAGAGGAAGAGAAAGGTGAAGGAGAGGATACGGGAAGTAACCAATGCAACAAATGGCAGCCTTATATGGGAACTGCCTTGCCATTAGGGTTACACTTATCAGACAAAACAAAACATAAAAAGTGTGAGACCTAAATTTGTAGATGTAGTTAAATTAGTTCACAGAGATATACAGGCAAAAGAAGCGTCATAGGAAGAGGAATAGTAGCAGGACTGAAGACCAAGAGTACATCCGAATATAGAAAATTGGACATCTGCATTTTTTATATATGATAATATATACTGTGAAAAATACACAGACAGGCTATTGCAATTTTTAAGTATGTGGACATTATCAGAAGAGCACAGATGCACTTTGGAGGATATGCTTGGCTAAGATATGATGAGGAGTTTAGGGCAAGGATGAGTTTAAATAATGACAAACCATGGGGTGATGTATATTCAGAACTCTGGTTGCAATGGATGTCGTCTACACATTCTCCTGCGACTAGGCATACAGCCGGTGGACTACCAATGACTTATTGGTCTTTCCAAAATTGTACCGTCCAGCAAGGGACAGGGTGGTGTGAAAAAGGACAATCAATGGCAACATCAGCATGTTGTAGTTTCAATAAATGTTTATGTTCACAACAATTCTGTTGATACAAACATGAATATTCAAAATGTGGTGGCAGACTTCCGCTTACACAATGATTTGCAGCAGGTTCATATAGAGACCAAGGGAGGCCATCGAAGGGGAGAGGACAATAGTTCCAGTCTATGCCAAAAGGCTCCTACACCAGTTAAAGTTGAGGTGTTGGGACAATGGTTACCGGATAGGGAAGCAGCGTTGAAGTTATACTGTAGTTTCAAAGAAGGTTTCCGTTTAGGTTCTGAAGGCCCCAGAGTACAAAGGTGGGCAGACAGTTTATGTACTAACTCAATACAAGACACAGCACAATATGAACTGAAGAAGGAATTACAAGCCAGTAGAGAATTGCAGGTCCATTTCTGTATTGGCAATAAAAAGAATTGACAATTTTGTCTTTAGGTGCTATTCCCATAAACTCAGAAGATGAATACCACTTAATTCATCATGGCCCGAAGGACAGTCAGTCAATGATTACATTGCAGGAAAAGATACACATGTAAAGTATGCATCTATGGATGTTGCAATAAAATTGGTCAGGCCTGGAGAAGCTGGGGCTGAGCCATCACAAATTGACATATAGTCAGCTTTTAGATTGTTACCTGTTCACCCAAATGATGTAGCTTTTTTTGGGAATGCAATTTGGAAGTGCTATCTATGTTGATAAAGTATTACAAATGGGTTCTGCAATATCTTGCGTACTTTTTGAATCATTTAGTACTTTTTTACAATGGATTTTCATGAAGCAGTGCGGACATAACATGGTATATAACTATTTGGATGATTTTTTATTTGTAGGTAAAAAACAATCAGGACAGTGTAAACGGCATTGCATGTTCTGAAGCAATGGCTTTGGAGCTAGATGTACCATTGGACCCGGAAAAGACTGAAGGTCTGAGGACTAAGATAATTCTTTTGGGCTCTGAGCTATATCCTGAAAAAATGATTGCAAGATTACCAAAGAATATTTTACAAGAAATACAAACTTTCTTAGAAATGGCAATTGGATTAAGGAAGCTGGAATTGGGGAAATTGTATAAAAGCGACTAGACCATTTACATTTTGCATGTAGAAAGGTAAGAGCTGGCAGGATGTTTTGTAGAAAGCTAGTCCTTGCAATGTCCCGGAGCCCCTCTACTTCATCACAGAATAACAATTGTGCATTGCTGCGCGCAGACTTTAGACTTATGAATTTGGATGCATTTTCTGGAGCATTTCAATGGCATTTCATTATATTTCTTGAAAGAAGACACTATTTGGCAAGCTTAAATATTTTCAGATGCAGCAGGTGTGAGTGGTTTTGGCATTTTTTGCACGGGCAGGTGCCACACCCTCAGCCCCTCTGGTCGAAGCCCTTAATTGGCTCCCCATAAAGAAAAGAGCAATATTAAAACTTCTCTGCCTGAGGCATAAAGCTCTGCAGGTAAAGGACCCAAATATCTGCAGGACAAACTAGTTCCCTACTTTCCTGGAAGAAACCTTAGATCAAGTAGTCAAATTCTTCTTTGTCCCCAGCATATTTTTACATCTAAGTATAGCAGACAAGCCTTCTCGTACCTTGCTCCATACCACTGGAACACGCTTCCCTTTCTATTAGGGCATACACTGAGTTATCAGGTTTCAGAAAACATTTTAAAACATAGCTGTTCTAATGGTTGCTTCTTGACTTATCTGTTACCTCAGCGCAAAGATGCCCCTCCAGGGGCGAGTCGTTACGCTATACCAAGTATCTAATAACATAACAGGTGGTGCACGGTGTAGTGTTTCGCAAGTTAAGAATGAGAGAACGATTTTGGCTCCTGATGAGCTCCGTAGAGGATAGAGTTTATTGCAGTGACAGTTGCTTTCGAATGTTGAGTTCATAGTTACACGCAGAAGAATAAAGACATGTGACACTGAGCACCGTGTTTGTCATAGTCATTTACAGGTACCCTGGCTGGCAAGACTCTTCATGAGGAAAGCTGGCCTGAACATTAGTTGTTGCTAGGACATTGTATAGTTTTTCTTGACATTTTTGCTTTAATGGTAGCTTTGCATGTGTGGAGAAGAGCTTAATAGCAGGGCAGTCATTTTTAATGAGGATTATATGACAGTCAAGCTTGTTAACAACAAGAAGGTGTGGGCCTTGAGAGGTTTTTGCGACTGCTACGTACATTCATGTTAAAGTGTTTACAGCTTAATATTGTTTTTAAGGCAAGGCATGAGCCTAGCGAGCAGAACGTTACAGCAGACACTTTGTCTCATTTGAAGTGGCAGAGATTTTGCAGGTTGGCCCCTGGTGCATACAGAGAGAAGACACAATTACCTCAGATCATTTTGACATGGGGGAATATGAGTGGCACAATTGGTAGATTAGTCAATAGCAGGGTCAACCAGAAGAAGTTATTTGCAAACTTGGCAAGAATTTCTGAAGCATGGCAATGCTAAGAATACACAACACAATGAAAAAGAAGAAAAGGAAAGACAAGTGTTGAATTTTGTGATGATGATAGATAAAAGGGGATCACACACCACTATAACGTGCAAGTTAACAGGCATGTCATTCTAAGGAAAACTATGGTGGAGTTATGACCCAGTTGAAGAAGAATTGGCGAGGTGAGTTTTAAAAGACTTAAGTAAAGAAAAGAGTGAGGAAAATAAAAATCTATGAGGCCTATGTGTCCCCATGTGCCCCCCCCGAACGCTTATGTGCACATACATGTAACCTATGTATTTCCCCTCCATGGCCTTTCTATCATGATGCTTATGCTATAACGTGGCCTGCCATAATCCAGTCTCCCATGAGAGAAACGACAAATCTGTATTGAGGCCTACACGTTTTTCATCATGTTTTCCTGCATTTTCATGAAGCTCATGTTTATGGCTCAGCCAGAGCCAAAAAGAGGTTTTCATGCCTCACAACGCTCTGAAAGCTACAGCTACGTATCCTTGGCCTTGCACACTTGGGCCTCAGCCAAAGGGGCCCTGTCACAAGGTACCGAGACAGTATTGAGCACGGTTATCTGCTTACTCTTACTGAAACCACATTCTTGCCTGGTGAAGGAGGAATGAACGCGCCCATCTGCAAGGAGGGAGCCCAGCCCTACTGTCTCTCTTTGTGAGATTGCAAAGCTCACGTCAGTAAAAAGCCCATAGCCCCCATGTAAGGCTTCTGCAGTAAATGAAGTAAATGAAGAAATAGATGCCACATCGGCTCTTGGTGATAAGCAACCTATGTCACAAATCAGTCCCTGCTCCAGACATCGGATATCAGATAATACAAGATGTGCTGGTCGTCTTGACACTGAAGGCCTCACTAACTGAAGGCCTCACTTCCAGACTTGTTCGGTTGCATAGCAACCCTCCCCACGTCAGTTACACGTCATGCTCGAGTTGAGCACAAGTAAGGCAAAGTTCCAGTACAATTCCAGCAGATCACGCAACCCCCTCCAGGTATCCACCCACACATGACAAATTACCCATTATCATCAAGTGGACGCCCACATGAACGCCCACCTTCACGCCTACTTACACGCCCACATGCTCTTATCTCATTCTCTCTTGCTCTTTTGCTTACGTACAATTGAGAAATGTATATATATTGTACTCTGTGAATAATGTTTTGAGAATATTGAGAATACTTTTGAGTCCCTTTCCAGAACCTTTTTTGGTGATGGTAATATTCTCCCTTTGACTCGAGTTATTGGAATAAAGCCCTTTTAGAACCTGATACCACAGACTCAGCCTCTTGCTTTATGCATGATCTTATTTATATTTTAAAAATACATAGAGCGTAATATTTTATTTACCACATAATGGCGCCCGAACAGTTTAATCTCATTCCCCACACGCCGGAGATGAAGGTCCAGTTTTGCCCCCTTCCATAGCCGTGACGGACTTCAAGCGCGCACGTCGCGGGTCTTCCCGCCAACTCCCTCAGGCCAACGAAGGGGACAGACTGCGACCAGGCATCCATACGAGGCGGTGAGGAACGCAGATTGTCCTACCCAGAGCCCACCTGCGAGAGAGCTGTGTCCGAGGTATACAGAGGCCCACCAGATTCCGAAGTTCCGAAGTTCCGCGTCCAGTCCAGTCCGGTCCAGTCCAGTCCAGTTCAGTTCCGAGGCCTTCCGTTCCGAGCTACCCGGTGAGTACCATTGCCGGGGAGGCGTTCTGACGTGCACATAGGTTGTGCCGGTCAAGACGGGTTTGGGTACACAAATCCGGTCTGCACTGTTTCAGCAGTGTATCTGTACTGTTTAGCAGTATATCTAGTATGTCTAGTATATAATTCAGAATCACCTAGTTGGTGTTCCCTAATGGCCATTGTTGTTCGTTAAATGTTAAATATTAAATGTTTTAAATACGTTTTACATATTGTGGTGTGAATGACTGTTCATTATTGTGTTTAGTTGTATCAAGTGTGTTCAAGATTAAGTATCAAATCAGATCTCAACATGCCGCTCTTTTCGAAGTTAAGACAGATCAAAACTAGAAAAGGGGTACTCGAAGAAGCTGTTCCCATTCCACCTAGGGACACTCCAGGGTACTTTATGTATCATAAGCATGGCCTAGATGCCGTATTATTTCTTGATTTATGGGTGGACTACACCAAGGATTTACCAGAAAGTCAGAGGTGGCCCGCAGCTGGGACCTGGGATGCAGATTGCATCATGAGAGTAGAAGAAGAGTTATGGAAAAAGACAGCCAGACAGTGACAGAAATATGCCATTGAATTATGGCGTAAAGAATTGCATAGACGCACAAAGAAAGCGCTCAGAAAAGAAGAGAAAAGTAGGGAGGATTCAGACAAAGCCCGAGAAAACGTATTAGTTGAGGAAGGTATCCGAGTAAAAGCAGAACAAGTAGACAGACAACGAAACACTCTTGTGAAAGAGAAAATGTAGACCAGCTCGGAAGGATGCCATTGAGTTTTGGCGCAAGGAGTCACATAGGAGGACAGAGTAAGTGTTTCACGAAGCAGAGAGAAGTAGACTGGAGTCTGGAAGAGCCAAGGAAAAGATGTTACAGGAGGAAGTGGAGCAGGTAAAATGAGCGCAGGCTGACAGAGAAAGAAATACTGACGTTGCTGGTATTTATCCCGTCCTTTCAGAGGACCTAGCAAGAGTGGCCCCAGTAGAAAGACCAGTTAGAGTGCCACCGCAAGTACCACGATACATATAATAATGATATAGTAGCCCAAAGGTTCTTGAGCCACCCACCAAATGAACAGCGCATAGCTGGTGTTTACATGGTCCAACATTTGACTACGTTGTCAATAGGAAATTGAGAGGGGTGTAGCTAGAGAAGGAGCAACACCTGTGATCTGATGACACCCCTAATGTACAAAGTGTTAATGAAAAATAATTAGTGAAAAGTTTAGCTTGAGAAAAATTGTGGGTATTTCGAATTTGCAAAATTGTTCCGGAATCCAGGTTTGTGTTCTTGGTGGTCCAGTGAGCCAATGTGCTGGGTCAAGACGGTAAGATTATGACCCCCTGAGAGCAAATTGTATATAAAAATAATTTTTCAATTGGGCGAATTATTGCAGTTTTTATGGAATTGAGTAGTCTTTTTGTCTTTGACAGCTTCAGAGTGAGGAGAAGGTGGGGGCTGTGTAGAGCAGTATGTGATACAGAAATCGGAGACAGATTCTGACCTTGTAGCCAGTGTAGGTGGGGGCCGGTGAGAGGAGCAGAACAGAGTCACTGCTTAGAAAGCTTCTCTGACATCGCATCTGTGTAATGCCTGCAGCCGGAACAACAAAAAAGTTGGCTGGCAGCCCAGGCTCAGGCCGCGCTGAGGGGCTATTTTTAGCTTCTCTGATAAGACAGGGCAGCTGAGAAATGTAAGTCGAGAAAGATTCCCTTGGTCTATTCTGTGCTAAACCAGTGCCCCGGGGAAATGTCTATGGAGAAGATTTGTTTTATTTTTTAGCAAATGTTATATTGCTTCTGGCCAGAAAGTAAAATGTTGCTCTTGCTTGGAATTTTAAGGGCTATGTGCCTATATAAAAACGATTTTCAAATTCAGACATTTTTGAATTGTGGCCACAAGCTGCCACCAGTTGCATTGGATAAATGATCCAGTGGTTACGGTTCTGTGAGGAAAGATGGGAGATGCATCTTCGACTAGGACATGAGGGTACATTGTGTACAAAGATGCATAGCTCATTTTTTATAAAAAAAAAAAAAAAGACAGGTTCGTGTGTTCTTCATTTTTGATTATTGTTGCTGATCCTGTGTGTCAGACTTGACACGGTCATCATTGGGATGACCCACTGCCAGATGGGGTTGTATAGGGCAGGTAAATCAGTTATTGATTATAAGCCTGACAAATTAAGCAGGCCAGAGTGTTCGCCTCTGAGCTGTAGGTACTATAATTGCGCATCACTGCTCATTTATATATGTTAGTGTAATTGTCTATGCTTTCTGTGCTTGGTATACTGATGGCTTGGCATATGTATTTTATATATGTTTTGTTTTTGTGTTGTATTGACCAGTCTGTTTAGCGTTTAATACAAAGTTCTCCTGTGCAAGTACAGAGATGGTCGTGACGACGGCAATCTTTGCACAGCGCTTGGCTGGAACTTGTTCACAATTACTAAAATTCACAGACATGATATTACCATTATCATGCTGTCAAAATAGCAGACAACACGTTATCAGTGTATGTCTAATTGGTGTTGGAGATGAATGAAACAAAAGAAAAAGGCTATGCAAGACTAAAATATTTTTCACATAACTGCCTTTCTCTTATAGACAGGCAGCCTCGGTCATATGTTTCCAGATTGGACATTAAGGAACAATTATGATCTGTGCACTCGCATCTTAACTCTTGAAAGGCCTGTTTTAAATAAGGACTGCCACCACAGAGTGACAAATGAGGCTCGGTATTTAGGGTAATGAGAAAATATCTGACAGGATTTCCTTTTTAAAGTTTGCTTTAGTAAGCTCATTCTTGTAAGTGGTGGCCCCAAAAGTTGACTTGTTTTTTAAATTAGGCTGTTTTTTGTATAGGTGGAAATTATTGCAAAATGACTGATTTTTTTTAGCAGATAAATTATTAATTATCAACATTAACAACTATTCTTAAACTTGGTTTTCCGAATATTTAGGTAATTTAGCATTCCTATTAGGGCCTCCTAGCATTAATATTGACTTCAGGTTGGTGTAGGTTCATGTAATAGGGACATTTGCATATGAGATGTCATTTGGCCAGCTTATGAGCTAACACAATGAGGTTTGTACATTAATTTGAAGGATTTCTCGCCGTTTCATATACGCTGTGTATCTCCTATAATTTTGCTTACGCCCAGTAGCTACACACATGGATTAATAGTGTTGACAAGACACAGGGTTTGATAGTGTTTGACAGCAGTGAAATCTGTTTCAGATTTCCTCCTGTCAAAAAGGGGGGGAAGGAGGAGAATATTGGCTTTCTGCTGGCCCCTGAGGAGGTTCGCTTCCCGCTAGCCCCTTAAGAAATTAAGCCCCTTAGAAATTAGCCCCCTTAGAAATTAAGTCGAGGAAATAGGTATGGTGCTTTCCCCTTTTTCTCATGTTTTATTGTGATCTTTCAGGGGAATTAGTTGTGGGCACCGGAACGTATTCAATTGATTTCTGGTTTTTCACAGCCCAAGACACAAAAAGACTAAAGTCCTCAAGAACACACTGTGGCATTTGAAGAATTAAAGAGAGCTTTATGTCAAGCACCAGTTTTAGCAAACCCTGATTACAACAAATCGTTTATGCTTTTTGTGACAGAGCGGGATGGAACAGCACTATCTGTCCTAACACAAGATCATGCAGGAAAACACGAGCCCTGTGCTTATTTTTCTAGTACATTAGACCCAGTAGCACAGGCTTTGCCTGCGTGCCTAAAATCAGTTGCAGCAACGGCCTTAGCCATAAGACAAAGTGACTTGATAGTGCTGGGCCACCCTCTGACAGTACAAGTACCACACGCAGTAGAGGTTCTCTTGAACCGGACACAAACACAACACCTGACTGTAGCTAGACTGACAGGCTATGAGCCAACGTTATTTCAACCACAAATAGAGATCAGACGATGCAACATACTGAATCCTGCTACCCTTTTGCCCTCCAGTACAGAAAGCGTTTCACCACACGACTGTGTTGAAGTAATACATACCGTGACTAAACCAAGACAAGACTTGACAGACGTTGCACTCCCAGACCCCGACCTAACACTATATGTTGACGGCTCATGCATGAGGACAGGGGCGGGAGAATTAGTGGCAGCATATGCAGTGACTACTGATACTGTAATAATAGAGACTAAAAGAATAGACATATTGTCAGCACAAGCAGCAGAGCTCATCACCCTGACACAAGCGTGCATAAGAGCTAAGCACCTGAGAGTAAACATTTACACCGATTCTCTGGCGAGAAAGAGGTTTTTTGACCTCTCATGGGGCCAAGATACAGCATGGCCCCCATATTCAAGCCCTACTGGAAGCAATACATTTACCAACAGCCATAGCTATCCTAAAATGTAAAGCACATACTAGAGCCACAGATACCATTTCCCAAGGCAATGATCTGGCAGACCGAACAGCTAAACAGACAGCTCAGACCCCACTAGACATGACAAAGTTACAGGTTCAATAAGTGTCCAAAGCCATGACAGTTAGGGATCCTTCCAAGGATGTACAAGACATACAGACACATGCTACTATGGACGAATTAAAGAAATGGTCGGAACAAGGAGGGGTACTGACTGATCAGGGTTGGATGAATAAGGGCAAATCCACATGGTTTCTTCCTGATTCGATGGTACAAGTGATTATAAATACCGCACATAGTCCTGCACACTTAGGAGAGAAAGCAATGATAGATAGCTTACAGAATATATGGTTCAACAAGCACCTGCGTGCAGCAGCGAAACAAAAGGTCAGAACATGTATGATCTGTTGCCAATTCAATCCAGGTAAAGGCATTCCGATGGAACAAGGTGGATTCCATCCACCTGACCACCCTTTTGAAGTGCTCCAAATGGATTATATCCAAATAAACAGATGTAGAGGTTACAAATATGTCCTGGTACTAATGAAGCAGGTGTCCCTTCTGTTAGGGTATACCTGGAAATTCCATTGTGTGCGACATCCTGAAGCAGCAGGCCTTGTAGAAAGACATAAACAGACATTAAAAATTTGCGCAGACAAAGGTGTAGATTGGATGGTAGCCCTGCCGGTTGCCCTCTTTTACATGCGAATGGTAGCTCATTCTAGAACAGGCTTATCTCCCTATGAAGTGGTCTTTGGTAGACCACCAAATATGTGGGGCACTCCAATGCCTAAAAGATTACTGATGCTGACAGATTACCTGGCTTCCTTGATGTCTGCACTACTCTCTTGTTGTTCGCAGGTTGCTGCCGCCTTCCCTGACAACACCCAGGTCAAAGAATACTCCATCGCTCCTGGATGGAAGGCGCCAAAGTCAGTGCTCTGGACCACGGGGACGGCCGTTAAAGTCAAAGGGCAGAAAGGATGGTTGCACCTTCACCACTCTTTTACAAAGGAAAAAGACTTTGAACTTGGATTTTGGATTTTAAACACCATTTTCTAGAGGAGACTCCCCAGCAGTTTCCACAAAGCTAAACTTAGATCTACAAAGTCAGAACCCGTTTGATCAATTAAGTCCACTAGGTGGTGAAGCGGTTGAACATGTATTCTGGCTTGCATAAGATCTTGGACAATAATATTGATAAAAAAGAGCAAGATGTGCATCACGATAATATGTATCAGCTTAATACTACATGCTATTTTTCCTCCTATTGCCTCACTCTTATACTCCTCCACTAATGATACCATAAAGCACACATTTAGTGATCTGCCATCCCATGAGCTATCATATCGACTTGCCTTACGCAACAATATCTTTATTCAGATGCTGCACCATTCACATCAGACTAGCAATGCTACAGACTGCTGGGTCTGTGGCCGATTTCCCCCGTATCAGAAGGTAAAGGGAGTGTTGCCTCTTTCTCCTTTTCCGTTCTCCCATAATGGTTCTTGCGGAGCATGGTTTGCCTTAATGACATCCATCAACGGTGATGCCAAAGAATACAAAGCAATAACAAGGCTCCACAAGATTGCCCAAAACATACATCAAGACCCAGGCACGTGGACATGGTCCGGTTGGCTCTGGGGATTAATATCGGCTTGGGGATGGAAAGTGTTGACCGTCTGTGGGTTGATACTATTAATGATATTCAGTTGTTGCCTATGTCTGCAGTGTGGCCCGGCCATTTGTGGCCTGTGTGCTACTGCCTGTGTTCCACATCCCTATTTACAAAGCATTGAAAATGGAAAAATAATGCTGCAAGAACAGATCGACTGTCTCATGAACATAGACGTTACATAGGGGGTTCACTAAGGTACAAGGAGGGAATGAGGAAAATAAAAATCTATGAGGCCTATGTGTCCCCATGTGCCCCCCCCGAACGCTTATGTGCACATACATGTAACCTATGTATTTCCCCTCCATGGCCTTTCTATCATGATGCTTATGCTATAACGTGGCCTGCCATCATCCAGTCTCCCATGAGAGAAACGACAAATCTGTATTGAGGCCTACACGTTTTTCATCATGTTTTCCTGCATTTTCATGAAGCTCATGTTTATGGCTCAGCCAGAGCCAAAAAGAGGTTTTCATGCCTCAGAACGCTCTGAAAGCTACAGCTACGTATCCTTGGCCTTGCACACTTGGGCCTCAGCCAAAGGGGCCCTGTCACAAGGTACCGAGACAGTATTGAGCACGGTTATCTGCTTACCCTTACTGAAACCACATTCTTGCCTGGTGAAGGAGGAATGAACGCGCCCATCTGCAAGGAGGGAGCCCAGCCCTACTGTCTCTCTTTGTGAGATTGCAAAGCTCACGTCAGTAAAAAGCCCATAGCCCCCATGTAAGGCTTCTGCAGTAAATGAAGTAAATGAAGAAATAGATGCCACATCGGCTCTTGGTGATGAGCAACCTATGTCACAAATCAGTCCCTGCTCCAGACATCGGATATCAGATAATACAAGATGTGCTGGTCGTCTTGACACTGAAGGCCTCACTAACTGAAGGCCTCACTTCCAGACTTGTTCGGTTGCATAGCAACCCTCCCCACGTCAGTTACACGTCATGCTCGAGTTGAGCACAAGTAAGGCAAAGTTCCAGTACAATTCCAGCAGATCACGCAACCCCCTCCAGGTATCCACCCACACATGACAAATTACCCATTATCATCAAGTGGACGCCCACATGGACGCCCACCTTCACGCCTACTTACACGCCCACATGCTCTTATCTCATTCTCTTTTGCTCTTTTGCTTACGTACAATTGAGAAATGTATATATATTGTACTCTGTGAATAATGTTTTGAGAATATTGAGAATACTTTTGAGTCCCTTTCCAGAACCTTTTTTGGTGATGGTAATATTCTCCCTTTGACTCGAGTTATTGGAATAAAGCCCTTTTAGAACCTGATACCACAGACTCAGCCTCTTGCTTTATGCATGATCTTATTTATATTTTAAAAATACATAGAGCGTAATATTTTATTTACCACAAGAGTAGAGGACTGCTCTTAAGAGAACCAGTTACAGTAGACTTATTAGAGAAGTTATGAGTAGTTTTAAATAGTTGTTGTTATGATGAAGTTGAAATTCAAAATGTCAGGCTCTGCATGTTATGGTGCATTTCGAGCATCGGAACTATTGGGTTTAGGAGGAAAGAGAGGTATGATGAACAATGATATTTGTTCAGAAGGACAGAGGTTACGGATTTAGTTGAAGGCTTCAAAGACAGATCAACCGGGCAGGGGAAATTGAGTATGGTTAAATATGTACAGCAAGGTTGAGTTATGCCCAGTGGTGGAATGGGTGGGCTTTCAGAGCTATTTAAGTTTGTCAGACAAAGAAATATTCAGACATAGAAATAGAACTACAGTCAGTGTCCAATTTGTTAGCAGTATTAAGAATGGCTTAAAAAATGGGTTGCAATATAAAAAGTATGGAACACATCTTATCAAATTGGGGCAGTGGCAGAGGCGGCGAAAATTGAGTGTTCTTGGGCAGAAATTAACAAATTTGGAAGATGAAAGTCACAATGTTGTGAGAAGTATGTGAGGATACAAAGTTGCTTTGTTGTTCCTGTTATCTGATATGATTTTCTGTTCTTCACTTCAGGTTGTGGTAAAGGGCCAAACCTAGGCAAAATGTGTACATGGATTGTGGACATTCCTTTGTATGATGAACAGCTAAAAATACAGACCAACAAATATATTGCTGCTCTCTTGGACATCACTGCAGCAGGCATGCAGTAGTATGGTGGGGTAAACATGGCATGCGTTTGGGTCGTTTGCTACCTGTGTTAGCAGACCTTTTCTCCAGCAGAGGGAACCCAGATATGTTAATTGTACACTTAGGTGAAAATGATTTAGTGCAATTGTCAGGTTTAACTTTGATTACACAAATGAAGGAAGATCTAAAGGTGATTAAAAGTCAAGGGTCCGGTAATTGCATGGTCTGGACTGAATTTGTGGCTAGAAGGCATTGGAGGGGAGTGCTCAAGCATACAGCAATGGACAAAGCAAGAAGAAAATTGAATAGAGCAATGAGAGTTTTTGTATTTCCACAGGTTTTATCACATAAGCAAAGAAATGATGAAGATGATTCTCTGTTTCGTGATGATGGAGTTCACTTACCTAAATTTGGACAGGTGTATAACATTATGGAATTGATAGAACTACTGGCAAAAATATGGAAAGCAACACATTGGTGAAAATGATATATATATAACAGTTTTGGCAGAGAAAGGAGGATTGTAGGTGGTGCAGGAAAACACACAATAGGGTTTTCCTGGATGGTGGTAGTTTTTGGATAGATGGAGAGTCTGGTGCAGATGTATCCATCCCGGGGAGAGGGGGGGGGGGGGAGTGACAAGGGAGGGAAAATCTAAGTTTGAGCTCTGGAACAACACTATGGAAACTCACTGGGGGATGCTTGATGGGGTGTGAATGAGAGAAATTGGAGAATGCAAGGAAAAGGATGTGAAGGGAAGAAGAAAGGAAAGAGTTTGAAGAACATGGGGGGGGGGTTTGTTTATGCAACGTTCACAAGTTGGGATTTTCAGGGAGAAGGGGAGTGACAGGAAGTTAATGTATTAGTGAGGTTTGGTTTCAGAATGCGTTCTGTAATTTCATGAAGTATTTCTACAGACCGGTCTTAATAAAGTGGCCTTTTTTGCGAACTAGGAGAATGTTGTGTGGTATCACTGCATTAAACCAGTTCCTTCTACAGACTTTCTTAGGTCTTGGCCAGACATGGGTCTCAAGTTCACTGTGCCTTAGGAACAAAGCTGAAACTCATTTGTAGAAATGCCAAGGAGGCTCAAACAGATCTTGGGTTGGTTGTGTTCTTGTTCAGAATTAAGGTGGTCGAACCGTTTGTGCTGGCCCATCTCTTTTGGACCGAAACCAAGACTGATTTGCGTATGAATGGCCCCTGTCTGTAATGACACTCACAAACTAAAAAGGGATGGAGTGGAATCCATTCAGCGTAATTACCAGTGTCTGAGAATAAGTCAAGCATTCCATCCAACGCACCACCATTTTGTGTGCTGTCGAAGACTACCAGGTCATGGAGCACTGCTTGTGGAGGTCTTTCAGCTCCTCATGGATGGGAGGAGGAAGAATATTGCTGCATCAGTGAAACTGAAAGGCCAGACTATAGTAAAGACAAAACTCTCACGAAAGGTAACAGTCTCACAGCTAAGTGGGTGGATGGATTCTCATTCTAACCAAGAATGAAACAGGAAGAATAAAGTTCGACTTCATAAGTGGCAAGATGAGGAAGTTAACAGAAACACTGCGGACGCAGGTGTAGCAGATGGTGTATGGCCCACAGTTACTGTGGCTGTAGAAAACAGGTGCAAAACTGGGAGATCAACATATGCACAAGCCTTTTATGGAAAAATATGACGATGATATATTTGGGTATTACTTATTTTTAAATCATGGACTGAATAAATACAGAATCAAACATGTTTCCAGAAATGAGCTTATATTAGACTCAGAAAATTAAAGTAAAAGCAATAAAAGCAATAAACACATTATAGTGGAAGAAACTGCAGACAAGAAAAAAGAGATCTTGCAGTTTCATAAAGAAAGAGTAAAGGTCGCAGAGTTGAGGCACCGTCTATACTAGCCCCAGTAGATAAACCTCAAAGTGTATTTTGTACCTGCTTGGGTCTTTTCACCAGCAATCCGAGAAGCAGAAGGGTTGCAAAAAATAACAGACACTTGTATATAAACTTCTTTGAGATCTTCAAAGCCATGCCGGATTCCCTGTGAAGACAAGAAAGGAGCTATAAATAGCTTTACAAGCATTTTCACTTTATGAAGCCAGACCAGTGACAACTGGTTTGAATTACTGTCAACAGCTATGCCAAATAATGGAGCCGACAGCCCCTTCTAAGGTTGCACAAATACATTCTTTAGTGATTGTTACCTTAGTTAAAAAAAAATTTAAACAAGGGCAAAGGTCTGTAGTATTACATTGAACAACAAAAACAGCAATACAGAACATACAGAAACACGCTGAGAAAGAAAATCACACGGCAAAAAGATTATCTATTAACAAGATAAAAATCTACTTACAAAATATTGTCTTATACAATTATCTAGACACAACAAACTACAGAGGACTAGTATAAAAGGCATGATTAGATAGTTAAGGTTTTAAATTGCTTTCGAAACACAGCACGGATGGGACAAGGAGAAAACCGGGGAAAAAGTTCCAACAAGCATTGGCATAGCCAATAGGTCTCGCCTTTGGGACCTTATAAGTGTTTAGCCATGCAACAGTCGCATAACTAAATACTTATAAGGTCCCAAAAGCGAGACCTACTGGCTATGCAAAGCGGCCCTGCGGCCGTGAAAGGTAAAGTGATCGGGATCGGGATCACGATCAAACATCAAAGCGGCCGCGCGGCCGAAAGTGAAAGTAATCGCGGTAAAGCATGGCGCGCGCGCCCGCGCACATGCACTGTAGCTCTAGGCTGCCCTGGTAGCACTTTTTGGAGCCCTCTCAATAAGTCTCGCCAGACCAGCGCATGCGCTGGGTCAGGCGAGACCTAAAAACCAGAGGCTGTTACTGAAAAAGTTAGAGACAGAGTATGGACTTACAGATTCCGGCAATCTTGAGGTGCAAAGGTTTTTTACTCAATATAATATACTCCGGAAAAGTATCACAAACTGTTTATTTTATTTAATGGTGTAGGCACAAAATAGATTATAAATGTATAATGCTTTTGAAATAGACCACCGGATAAGAAATGCCGGTGTAACAACATTTGTTGGTATATTGCACTAAAGAGGACAACTTTTGACCCTAGCAAGTAATTAATTTTATTTTTAATTTATATGGGAGGTTTGAAAAACACTACTATCCACCTCACCATTGTGTCAGAAGGGAATCTTGCCACATCTAACACATAATTTTGTATTTTAAAGTCATCTGACTTTAAAAGCAGCTGGAATGGAAGAAAAGTAAACTCTTTGATTATACTGAAGCACGGGCAAGGCCAACGGGTCTGCTAATAAATACAATTGGCTCTTCAGATAATGATGGGTTCAGGAACTCAATAAGTCAAAAACAAACAAACAAACACACAGACACACACATATGTTTCCATTAATTCTAGAAATTCTAGTCCTCATGGCGCTAGAAGTACTATTGAGTTTCTAAGGTTCAAGGATGAAGTGTGTTTTGAGCCCTATCTCGATATCATTCAGAATCCTTTTGATCGAGCTCTTTATTTCAAATTTAGGGTTGGTACACTCCCAGTTCGCGAATTAACTGCACGTTGGAAACTACCCTCCCAGACATCACCATTTTGCTTTTTATGTGAGACTCAAGTTGAGTCAATTGCTCATATTTTATTTGTATGCCCCGAATACAAAATTCCAAGGTCTTATTGGCTCAAACCCTTGTGTAAAGTCTTAGGCACAAGAGACCATCTCACAGCTTTGCGCATTCTCAAATCTGATACGCGTTCTTTGTATGTCTGCGCACTTTCCAAGTTTTTGAGGTGGTCTTGGCTTTTAAGAACAAAAGCCCTTGCAGTTCATGCTTAAACAGTTTGTCTGTATTCTTTTTTAAGCAAATTGTCTTATTTATTCTGTCTATATGTATTTTAGTTCCTTGTTTGTTCTGGAAATATGGTGATGTCACAGTTTTTCAGCTAAATACTTATTTGTAAATATTACAAATGTAAATGCTTTTAAGATATGTTTTTATCGAAATAAAGCTTATTTCATTCATTAATTCACCAATTGACTAATTCTTGTGTTCACCCTCTTTCACACCCATAAACTCAAAAACATATACAAGATTAACTAGAAGAATTAAAGTAGGGAAAAGAAAGTGTGCAGCTGCCTAAACATGGTGGGCATATGCTTAAAATACCAAAATTAACCATAACAACGGATGACTGAATTGCAGGAGTATTGTACATAGTGCATCATTCTTTTAATGTTCCAGCATGGTCGACATGTTTAGAATCAACCGATTATGATCAGAGAATAGTAAAGCAGTGGTATGCTATGGACAATACCATTCCACAATGGTCGTCTGGTTTAGTGGCAGTGGCCGAGAGGGATGTGACTCACTGGAGAAGAAATAAGAGACTTACAAAATTCCCCTTTAGCAGTGTTGTGGGAGCTGTAGTATGCTGTAAACGTGAAAATAAAAAGAGGAGCAAGCAAGAAATGAAAGAGTTCATATAAAAGAAGAACCTTTTATAGGTTTTCAGGAGCCAAGACCCTGCACACAACTGGCTTATGAAAGGTCTCCAGTTTTGGAATTCACTCACCCTGAACTTGCCTAAAAGAATTCCAGATAAAGCTGATAAAATATACACCTTTAGCAACAAGATACTTCATTTTGGGCACCATCTTTATGGCCACTAGAATTAGGTCCCCTACCTACATTATTCAGGAAGGTAAAGAATTTTGGTGTCATAATGGATAATAAGCTTGATGTGGCGATCAAGTGAATGCCACCATTTCTGCCTCCTTCTACGCACTCAAGATAGTGAAGAAGATTCTTCCTTTTATCCCCTCAACTCTACAAAAAACAGTGGCAACAGACATAGTGCTGTCAAAACTGGACGACTGCAATGGGCTTTATTTCAGCATGCAATTGCAGTATATGACCAAGCTTCAGTCTCTCCAAAATGTGGCTGCAAGGTTGTTGTCGGGTATCTCTAAGTTTCAGTCAGCTAAACCTGCCTTACGGAAGCTCCACTGACTTCCAATTAAACAAAGAGTTTGTTTCAAAGCCCTGTGCATTACTTATAGGGCTTTGCATGATTCTGGCCCAAAGAGAGAGGTTCAAATGGTATCATCCAGACAGGCTTCTCTGCTCAAGTGCTGCCAAGTACATTGTTGTCCCTAAATTCAAAAGCTCCTCCTGGGGCGGAAAGAGTTTTGTGGTAGAGGTCTCGAAATTGTGGAACACCCTTCCCCTATGCGTTAAGTCAATGCCCGATCTTCTGTCTTTTAGAAAGACTCTGAAAACGTGGCTCTCTAATTATTAGCTGGGCTAACATTCTCCATTTCACAGCTGTGCCTTGATGCCTCCGGGTAATTGTTTGAGCTTTATAAAAGTATTTAAGATAACACAAGTGTAGTAGTGGAGTCTGTAATTCAGGTGCAGTTATTTACTCACTATCTATGACGAAAAGTAGTTTGAAGGATTTACTTGTATTAATAATAATTTATTGATAATCATTAGATAAACAAGAAAATCATCACAAATATGAAAACAACAACCGTTATAGATATCATGAGGTTGAAAACCATCTAAATTCTCTTGTGTTATTTATGTTATGTTATTGACACTTTTAAAGTGCGACAAATACCCGGAGGTGTCCTGGCGCTGTCTAGAAGTCCCGAGGGGACAAGCCTGTGAATTGCCAGCGTCATGGGATGAGAGGCTAGTCATACCGGAAGAACCAGGTCTTAAGTTCCTTTCTGAAGGACATCAGGTCAGGCAAGGTTCTAAGGTAGAGTGGTGGCTCATTCCAAGCCTTAACGGCTCCGTAAACAAAACTTCTACCTCCCCAACGGACCTTCCTGATACGTGGAACGTGAGCCTGTTTTGTTCCTTTTGATCGTAGGCTTCTTCCCGGGACGTACCCTTGTATACGCTGCTTTAAAAATTCTGGGCCTAGTCCATGCAAGGCCTTAAATGCCATGGACAGCGCCTTAAAACGTATACGGCTTTTGATAGGGAGCCAATGAAGGGTTCTTCTTTCCAAAGTAACTGAGGAAAATCTGGAGGAGCCTGTAAGTAGACGGACTGCCGCATTCTGCAGGATCTGTAATTTGTTCAGTATGCTTTGCTGCGCGATCAGATAAAGTCCGTTACAGTAGTCCAGTCTAGCTGTTACCAAAGCCCTTACCACCATATGCCTGCTATCTCGAGGGAGCAGGGGTAACACTTTCCTCATCATTCTGATGGTGTACCAGGTTTTAGATGTTAATACTTTTATTTGGTGCTCCAGGGTGAGATTATCGTCCAGTATTATACCGAGGATTTCACCTTTCTGGCTGGAAATGGGAGAGAGCCCAAGGAGTCGGGCCAACAGGCAGGGGTCCAAAAGTTAGAGGTGTTACCAAACAATATGACCTCGGTTTTGTCCGAATTTAGTTTGACAGTTTTCGGACATCCGGCTGCTCACTGCCCCCATACACTCCCGCAGATGCAATTCCAAATCCGCCTCCCCCCAGGTGTCAGTGATACAACAATTTGTGTATCATCTACATAGGAGGTGATACCGAACCCATAGGACCCTATAACGGGTGCCAGCGCGCTAACGTAAATGTTAAAAAGGGTGGGACTGAGTGATGACCCCTGAGGGACCCCGCAAGGTGTAGAGAAAGGTTTCGACTGGAACTCCCCCAGGGTCACCACTTGTTTTCTGTTGGCTAGAAAAGATTTGATAAGGTCCCATGCTTTACCACCAATCCCGCATGTCTTTAGACGACTCAGGAGTATTGAATGGTGGACCGTATCAAAGGCCGCGGAGAAGTCAAGCAAAATCAGGGCTGCCTTGTCTCCCTGATCCACTGTCTCCCTCCCTAATCTCTTCTGTAGCTTTAATTAGGGCGGATTCTACGCTATGGCCTGGCCTAAAACCATATTGGGTGGGGTCAAGTACCTGGGTATCCTCCAGGAAGAGACTAACCTGTCTGTTCATAAATTTTTCGACAAGTTTAGCCGGTAGGGGAAGTCTAGCTATTGGGCGAAAACTATTAGGGTCATTAATCGGGAGGTTGGGTTTTTTCAGCAATGGTAGAATAGAAGCTAATTTCCAATGACTGGGAAAGAGCTCTGTTTCAAACATAAGGTTAAATATACTAGAGAGCTGATCCGCAATTGGCCAAGAGGCTAGTCTAGCCACCTTAATGGGGCAAGGGTCAAATGGGGATCCTGAATTGGCTTCCTTCAAGATCTTTTGAGTGTCCAAGGAGGACACTGGCCGGAATTTAACGCTGGCCTGGCGCAGACGGGCGCAGACGGGCTTTTTCTTGTTAGGCACAGGGAGATTAAGTGATTTGCCCAGAATCACAGGATGTTTAGCATCATTACCGAGACTCGAACCCAGTTCCCCCCCAGGTCCGAGGTCGAGTGCCCTAGCCTCCTCCAAAGACTTCCAAGTCTCAAAAAACACAAAGTCATTCCCACCCCTCCCCAAGATGACCAACCTCCTCTTTGCCCTTGATCATAGAAAAAAATCCCACTCCTTCTACATCCGGTTCTTTTTTTTCTTTTGGAGACTTTATCACCTTCTCAAGCGGTGAAAGCGTCAAAAGGTGAGCAGTTGCCTCGAGAATTAAGAGCAAACTGCGGCGACACTGCAGGTGGATAACAGGCAACATAACCACGTGCGACGATCCTAACCATGAAGGAGGTAGAGAACAATGTGACACTGCTACCCAGTTCACAATAAAAGGGAGGCACAACCCAACCACAGCTCTGTAAAGCAAAAAGGGCGGGATTCTGTGCACCCTTGACTTGTGCCCTGGTCCTTTGCTCTCCTCGTGAGCTTGTTGATGTTAGCTTTGGGCCAAGTTCACAAGGATATTTTCACGAGTAGGTGTAACTGTCTCCTTACTCCAGAACACTCTTGACTTACTTCTGAATATCCAGTAGTGAGTCACACATACTCACAGAACCAGGTTTCCAAATTTGATCAAGCTTCTGCGCTTCTTGCTTCCGGTGTAGCGCAGGAAGCTTTAATTTGGAAAACAAAACACATGCTGCGGTATTTCCCAGGTGCTGTTTTACCTCCTCATTCGAACTTCAGTACCTTGGAATGTGGGTGGGGGAGGGGATGTGGTAAAACTGCATTTTTCCCAATTCTGGGCTGCAAAACATGCACTGCGGGGTAGTTCCGTACAAAAAGTTTGCCTAGTTTTACCTGGTAAAATTTATGCAGATAATACATGCAGTTTACGTGGAAAAATAACACGAATAACAAAATAAATCTTAAAATAAGGCTCAAAATTATAGCAGAGACGAGGTCTCTGGGACAAAACATTTTGCAGGACAAATACTAAAGAGAAAAGTTTGCATCTGTTGTACATCCTTTTTAGGTCTTGCTAACAGACCACTATTGTCGAAAAGACCTGTGGAGGACAATATCAAAACTTCCGATGGGCTTTAGGCTATCCCTTTGCTTATCGTTGGATGATTTGGTTAAAATGTTCTTGCTTCTTATTCAATGGACTTCCTTCCTCTTCCTGTGCTCAACACCCCCCTCCTACCACCACCCCATGGCATAGATTCTTTAAGATCCTTTTGATTGGACGACTTGTATCCCTTACACTGTTCACATTCAGGGAACTACTATTTTCTGTTTTTTTGGGATGCATGTGTTTTCATGCTTCCTTTTCCCTTCATACCCCTTACCTCAGTCTCAGCCTCAGTCAATGCTTTTTCCACCCTCCATAGCTGTTTTTTTTGCTTTTTAATTATTTGTTACTCCTTGATTCAAGATTCTCTGTTGTTCCCCTGCCTGCTCCCCAATGCCCCTCCATCGACTACACCCCCAAGTGCTCCTCTATTTCTCCCTTGCCCTTCTCCTTGTGCTCTTGCAAGAATCAAACAAGAAAATATTTAAATTTTTTTGAAGGACTCGGGCGGCTCATTTCTTAAAATACACTTCTGCCTACATTCAAATGATGATCTTAATTTTAAATACTGCTCCATGATTGGCATCCGCCATCTTGGAAAGTGAGATGGACAAAATAAATACCAAAATTTCAGCTGCGTAGGCAGTAGATGAATGCGAGCATCGTGAAACATCCACACGCAAGAGTGGTGATGCATGCATGTGCATATGTCATGATGTATGCATGCATATAAGTCATAACACTTTTTTTCTCTTTTTTTGCTTATATTGCGCAACATCAGCAAAAAGCCTAGGCAAACCCAACATGTTGAGAAGGCAAGACCTTTTAGCTGTGCCAATGCTTATTAAACTTGTAAACTGAACTAACAACCCAGTACCTTAGTTGGCAACTGTTTCTGCTTTAGAAACTGTGTCAGAGAGAGAGAGATACACAGGGAGAGAGGGAGATTGCGAAGGAGAGGAGTAGGGAGTGGGAGAGGGTGAGAGGAAAGAGAGAGCGGGAGCGAGAGTCTGAGAAATATCACTTACTTTTGAGTATGTGAGACCAGGATCCGATTGGGATAACAAAATAGACTTAGGAACTATAAAACACTTGTCCCACTTGCTTAGTATTTTTAGGTCTTGCCTACTACACAGCAGCTGTTTTGTCTACAGCAAGACGCACTGTTAGCTTATAGTGAGCTTACCAACGACAGATTGCTTACTTTGGATTCTTTGTCACTCACATTTTGCTTGCTTCTTATTAGTTAGCAACTGTAGGCTTTCCTTCCTCTTCTTGTGTTTGTCTCTCCTCGGAAGCCGGAGATGTATTACTTGTGTCCTTCCACTACTCAGTTTTCAGGCACTACTTTTTTCTTTTTGTGTAAGCACCCCAACAGAGTGTATGTGTTTCCACCTGTCTCCGTCGTAAACTTCTCCCTTCGCCATTTAGCCACGTTCCTGCGATTTACTCTCTTACCCGAGTGCTTCTCCTGCACTCCCCCACATTGGTTTCTCGCCCCTATGCTTTTCCTGCCAGCTCCACATTTCTCTCTTTTGCCCGTTTGATCGATCAAATGCCGCTCCTGGAATATTCCAGTGGTGTAGCAACAGTGTCATGGCAATAATGTAAGCAAGGCAAGCATCGCCTGGTTTGGAGGTAAAAATAATCTGTAACAACTGATGCAGATAGATCTCAGATCCCTAGGCCCCATTTCCACTGCACCAGAGGCACCATTGAAAGCTACACCCCTGGAACCTTTGTATATGCTGAAATAGCAAGCAAATGAATCTTATGTAGTGCACAACTGAATTTGCAATCTAGTAACCAATAAAGGTACTGTAGCAACTGTTGCATTTGTACATGTTACGTGACATTTGCATATGTAACATGAACGACTGCACGTTTTCCACAGACAAGTATAGCAAGTACATGTAGTCCATCTCCTTACTTCCTTTTTGACAGCCGTATAATTAGCAGGCAAGTCTTAGTGATCACGGACTATGACCCCCCCCCCCCCAAGAGCCAAGTAGCCAAGTTCAGACTCAAGGGTTCTGGGTGCCAAACTCTGGCGCTCTGCATTGTTAATAGATGAGGAAATAGTAATACTGACATCACAGAGAGTGTGTTGCCACACTTCTTGAGATGGGAATACTGTGGTAGACATGCCTACTGTGGCAGAATTGGGAATTAGCGTATTCCTTGAGATTATGTACTTGTGAACGACTGATGGTGTAAGAAATTGGGTTGTTGGTTGACTGGGGTGTGAGCTCTGGTCAAGCAGCAGCCACAATCCTGGTCAGGGTGAGGCTCAAGTCAACCCTAAATTAACCTGTAATTAACCCCCTAGTAGCTTGGTACAGAACAGTCAGTCTTAATTTAAAGGCAATGTGTAAAGTATTTTTGCAACCTTTCAAACAGTAATAAAGTGAAAATCATCACAGAAAAAATATAGTACACCAAGTTAGTAAAATAGATCTTTCTTTAATAAATAAAACAAGATCAAAACAACACATATCTAATCAGTAGAACCAGAGATATATAATTTAAAGATTTTATGGAAAATAGAGCCAAAAAGCACAAAGCGCTAACTGTGGATATCTGGTTGCCCTGCACCGGGACAAAGTCACAAATTTAGGTCGGCCGGAATGGAGGGCGGGCCGGCTACAGTGCCCCTGTTATTCCAGCTGAACAAAGTACTGGTGGTTTCTGGTGCTCAGCACCGGCACTAAATTGTTAGCAGCTGTGCTTATGACAATCTGCCACATGGAGGCACTGTTTGTGCAATTTAGAGATGAGCAGAGCAACAGGTGTTCATGAATTCACTATACAGAAAAAAAATGAATTATACCTGCTGCCTAAGCCACTCTTATAGATTTGGAGGCCTAGAATAGTCTAAATTGTCACACTTGTGGGAGTGTGATGGTTAGATAGATGTGTAAGTACTGTCGGTGGCAGCTCTGGCAGGTGCAATGAGTGGTGCAATGTGCAGTGACCTCCTGACCAAGGCCATGACACTTAATATTTTACAAATAAATTAACTACTGCACCAAACACAAAATGGTTGCATGTTTCCATTTGGAAATTAAGGCTTATTAAATATAATTAGGTAACACAAATGTTATCCTATGAGAAAAGTAGGCCTTCCAGCAGTAAAAACAAATTTGAGTTTTTAATTACTAGGACATGTAAAACTTTAAAGTACATTTCCTACATTTTAAATACATTGCACCCTGCCCTCTGGGCTGTCCATGGCTGACTTTAGTGGTGACATATGTATCAAAAAGAAAAGTTTGGCACCTGACAAAAGTTTTTTTTTTACAAAGTCAAAATGGCAGTTTACAACTGCACAGACACAGGCTGTAATGGGCAGGCCTGAGACATGTTTCAAGTGCTACTTAAGTGAATGGCACAATCTGTGCTGCAGGGCCACTAGTAGCGTTTAATTTACATGTCCTGGGCACAGTTAATGCCACTTTACTAGGGACTTACAAGTAAATTAAATATGCCTATTGGGTATAAGCCAATCTTACCATGTTTTCAGGAGAGAAAACAAGCAATTTAACACTGGTCAGCAGTGGTAAAATGTGCAGAGTCCTAAGGCCAGCAAAAACAAAGACAGCAAAACAAGAGGTCTGAAGGCAAAAAGTTAGGGGGAAAACCACGCCAAGGTTGCCAGGTCTAACAGAAGGTAACAGTGGCACTGTTGAAACAGCATATAGGAAGGTTTTCTGCTATTTGACTGCATGTCCCTCTTTGTGAATGTTGGAACATAGACAAAAAGTTAAGAATTTTGCATTTACTTTCAATGCAAACAGTTAGTAGGCATTCTCCACTTTGTAGAAAAGTTATATATCACTCTTTGGTCCAACTCCTGATCGTGAGATATTAGCTTTATTCGTCTTAAAGTATATGTCATGATGTTTTCTCCAGGCAAATATTGTGTCACATATGATACATTGTTGAGAATCACCCAGTTTCAAGTCTCCCGAGCTAGCTCAGATATGGTTATAATTTTATCCCTTCAGGTTTGTTGAGGTACAACATTACCACCCTTTTCCATAACTGGTTGTGGAAGGCTTTCAAAGCTAAGATGACTATTTCAAATTAGACATAGTTCATATGGCCAGAAAAGGTGGTACTCACCACTAGCGGTATAAAAGGCCGAAAGTCAAGCAATCAGAAAGGCAATGGTGAAGAAGCTAGCTTCATGATTGTCAGCTAGCCTATAAAGAGACCTTTCTGAATTCGAAATCTTTGCTGTTTGCAGATAAAGTGAACTTCATTGGATCCAGATACAACAATGACAAATACTTCTTGCTTCCCTCTTGCCAGATTACCAGGCCTTGTATGGCAATCCGGCCAAATTGCTTAGGTCAATTTTAATCAACATCTATAAAAACTTAAGGGAAAACAACACTGCCTTTCCCTCTACTCTGCAGGTGATATTAAGGCTCAATTATGCTGTTTTGTTGGCAGTAATATCTTCTCTTCCACAAGAAGCATGCTTCCGATTAACGCGATCCTATTCGTGCCTGAATCAGTACCTGTGGTCAACCCCTATTCAATGTCTTCTCTTATGGACCTTCTTCAAGTGGCTGACCACTTTATTGGATCAGGAATAACTCTTTACACTAAAGGCTAGTCTCTGATGCAACTAAAACAAGCATTGACAAAGCTGCCAACCTTTTGGCCTTGTCACAGTTTGTTCTGTTTTGCCATGGTTTTTGGAAGACATTGCTGTGAGAGCTGCTGGACTCTTACTAAATTGAAAAAAATTGAAAAAAAAATACAAAACATTTTTGGGGACTCATTAAGCACGCATTTCCGTAGCAGTCCCAAGACTGAAGGTAACTACTTTGTGTATGAATGTGCTCCTTGTCACTCACAGTGAAGTTAGCTAATGACTGAAGAAAAATGTGAACGACACAACAGGAGTCCAATGGATGAAGAAGGTCTGGCTCAAAGCCCCCTGAAAGTAAGTGAATTATATAAATAACTTCAGTAAAATCAAAAGTTTCCTGTTAATGCCAGGACAAAAAATTTGTAAATACACCTCTGCTGAAACCTAAACTCAGTGCTTAAGAATTGATGGAGTACCATCCAATGACGCAATAGCCCACAGTCTCTAAAAGGTTGGAAAACGTCTAGCAAGGTGGCTGGCTCAGCATCTAGAAAAATGTAAGCTGCTCAATGAAGGGCTAGTGAATAACCTGGGCTGCTAGGAGATTAAACAGATGGCAGATTTCTGTTGTTGGATCTTACAGCTGCACTCCACGCAACCATTTAATTATTTCAGATCATCTCCACGCCATTTGTAGGGGCGGTTGTGCCGGTCATGGTTCTCTTCCTCCTTGTTATCAAACTGGCCACATTGTCTTTCCCTCTCTATCATTCCTTTCCGAAGTCGAAGTGACAATACTGTGTCGACATCGATAGGGGACTGATACTTTGCCAATATTATTTAATCTTTACATTAGACCTCTATATCTGTTCTTTTACACATAATCGTTTCCTGAGTGGCTAATACCTAGTTGCTGCAAAAATGTAACCAGGCCACTTCCATCTCCAAGGTCGACTGTTAGACTATTTCCTGGGCATGCAGAAGGGAATATCCTGTAACTCTTATTAAGGACAATCTTTGCTTTCTTGTAAAGTGGCGTCCACAGAGCAGCCAGAATCTTGTGCTCCAACTCATTGCTGGTTCTTGAAGTCCCCTGCTTCGAATGTGTGATACTGGGGTCAGGACCGTTCAAGTGCTTGACCCTAAACTTTGGAATGATCCTCCCTTACGACTTCAGACTGCAGCGTTATTAACTCCTTTGAATATTCTCTGAACTCTTATCAGTTTTGTAAAGTGGTTCTGCGTCTGCTCCTTTTTTCCCCCATGGTTCCTAGCGCCAAGATGTTTTGGTGAAAGTGCGCTCAATAAAGAATACGAATAAAAATAAGAATAAGAATAAAAAAAAACATTACAACATGTCATTTTCCTTCCGCCCCACGATAGCCACTCGCTTGTAGTTTGCCGAAAGGTGCCCTGTGTGAGGAATCCGTTGTTTTTGTCACATTGAGTAATATGTAAGTGTATTCCCTCATCACATTGTCTTGTACTGTAATGCGTTCTCCACTCTGAGAATGATAACCACCAGATCCTTCTAGAAACCAAAATCTGCGGCTATTTGTTTGCTAATATTTGGTGCATTAATCACATGTTTATTGGAGCATATGTAATCAAATGATGAATGATGAAATCATTCCCAGCAGATTCATTACATTCCTCACAATTCAGGGCCGGCTTTTGGCGTAGGCGAGCTGAGCCCATGCCCATTTGTTTTTACATTTGAGGCCCATGCCCATTTGTTTTTACATTTGAGGCCCATGCCCAGGGGCAGATCTTCAGAGGGGTGAAAATAACTGCATGAAGGGCCTGCAAACAGCAAGGACTCTTCTTTGGCTCCCGTGATTCTGGTTAAATACTTCTAATCGCTTTTAATGTGCTGTAGTTACTATTGTTAGCACCCTATCAGCCCCCTACCTTGCCCTTCCATCTATTTCTAACCTCTGCCTACACACACCAACATCCCCACACCAACCCAGCAAATAAGTTGGAACCAGGCTGGCGTGGCTGTGTTGTGGGTGAATCAAGTGACCTAGGAGAGGTGTGGGCATGTGTGTTCATAGGCAAGTCTCTGCTTTGATGTAGCCAGCCAGAGACTGACTTGTAAAAAGGGGCTGCTGTTTCGTTGTGTTAGGTCGAGTTTAGGTAGGGTGCTTGCACTGACTTGGAGACATGCTGTATTCACTATCTGGGCTTTAAGCTCACCTATCACTGTTAATTTGTTAATGAAAACATTGTTCGTAAAAGCTTGCTATCATGTGGTTTATTTGTGGTATATGTCCCTCCCTCTCATCTCTTGATCCCTCCCTTGGAGTTCTGGCCCAGTACTATATTCTGGCATTTTGGCTATTTCTATTTGTGGAGGCACACTTCTTTTTCACTGATTCCACCCAAGCTCAGCGCGTGGTTTTGGAAGGTTCACATTCGTAAATGTTTGTTTTTTGGACCACGCTACTGCTGCCCCTCATTTTCCAGACAGGCTTTCCCCTTTGAGGCAGGATATGTTTTTCTGATGTTACTGCGCAGCGCTATGTGCTGTTTGTCCCAATGTGTGAGTGGTTGTTTCTGAGCAAGCAGTACTCACTGCTGTGTTTACGGGGAGACCTGTGCCTCTGCAAAAAACTTAATTTGCCTTTATAGACAACAACCCTCTGCTCCCTGGTACTCTTCTGAACTTAGGGATCAGAAACTTGTGTGTAAGCACTTGGAAAGAAAATGGAGGGCGGGCTACAAAGAAAAGGACAAAACGATTTATAAAGCTAGCCTGTCAACCTATAAACATCTGCTGCTAAAAACAAAACAAAATTATTTTACTGATAACATTAATTCAGCTAAAAACTCTTCTAAAGACATTTTTTAAATAGTAAAAACTCTAGCCCACCCATGTTCTCCATCATTTCAGGCCAGTCAAGAATTGTGTAATAAGATTGCTAAAAGCCTTTTTGATAAGGAAAATAATATCTATGTTACCTTCTCTAATTCAGCCCAAGAAAACACTCAGAGTCTAGCATCCTCCCAATTAGGAACTATGGTTAACAGCCCTCTTTTACTTAACTCTAACAGAACCTGACAGAACTAAGCTATTACTGAAGATAAAGTCAGGCTCCCCTTGTGACTCATGTCCAAGTACGGTAGCTCTGCTAGCCGTAGAACCGATCTCAAAAATATTGACCTTCATTTTTAATATTATGTACTCAGACGGATATTTCCCAAAAGATTGGAAGCATGCGTCAATTTTGCCACTTTTAAAGAAACCCACTTTAGATACCAACGACCCCAACAATTTTAGACCTATATCGAGAATTCCACTCCCGGCAAAGGTCATTGAGAGGAATATTAATGCCCAACTAAATACATTTTTAGAAGACTCACAAGCCCTGGACCCAACACAGTTTGGATTTAGAGGGGGTCACAGCACTGAAACCGCGTTGCTAAAATCCACTGAAGAGATCAGGAACATTTTGGACCAAGGAGGGAATGCCGCCTTGATCATGTTGGATCTTTCAGCGGCATTCGATACCATCCATCACGGTATACTAATGGAACGTCTTATGGAAATAGGAGTTAAGGGCTCTGCCTGGAATCTTCTTAAATCTTTTCTGACGGACGGAGCACAAACTGTAATATTGGAGGAGTTTCAAGCTGAATCATTTTTCCTGCCTTGTGGGGTACCCCAGGGATCTTCACTAAGTCCTACTCTTTTTAATGTATATGTTTCCTCTCTGGCACCGCTTGTTGAATCATTTGGGTTTACACTAACCTCATATGCTGATGATACCCAAATAGAAGTCAACCTACTCCCAGGAAATTCTGTGAATATTTCATTAAGACTACGAAATTGTATGTCTGCTGTGGGAGGCTGGATGGCAAAAAATTGCCTAAAGCTTAACTCCAACAAAATGGAGGTGATTCTCTTTGGCGACAACCCTAACCTATGGACACCAGGCTGCTGGCTGACAGATCTTGGCCAACTCCCCACTCCTGTAGGGAAAGTAAAAAATCTGGGAGTTTGGCTGGATGATAAACTGAGTGGCAGGGATCAGGTAAACAAAGTTGTCTCTACTGCTACCTACATTCTCAAATCCTGTAAAAGAATTATGCCATTAATTCCAAAAGCAGTAAAACAAACAGTTGTTACGGCTCTTATTATGCCAAGACTGGACTATTGCAATAGTCTGTATCTGAAAATACATGACGGGTCCTTAAATAAATTACAGATTTTACAGAATGCGGCTGCCAGACTATTTACAGGTACACCTAGGACTGGTTCTATCTCTGCTCAAATCAAAGCTCTACATTGGTTACCTGTGAGGCAACGCATTCAATTCAAGACTCGGACGCTGGTTTTTAAGGCCCTTCATGGGATGGGGCCTGAATTCCTAACACAGCAACTCTATTGGTACTCCCCCACCAGAACCCTACGATCCTCAGATGCTAAATTGGTAACAGTTTCCAGGGTGAAGAAGGCCAATTGGGGTCGTAGAAGTTTTGTAGTCAATGCAGCCAGGACATGGAATGCTCTCCCTCTATCTCTAAGAAGTACGACCAATCTTCTTCCATTCCGAAAGACATTGAAAACATTTCTTTTCAATTATTGATCCTCCATATCCCTCTTCCTGACTCGATCCCTCTTTAGGCCTTCTCTAAGCGCCAGGACACCTTTTTGGTAACAGTCGCGCTCTATAAATGCCCTTAACATAACATAACATAACATTACTGTTTATGGGGAAAGCTGTACCTCTTTATAATACAGAAGTTACTATCTAGTGCAGTATTTTTTTATTTAAAAAACTGTGGTAGTGCACCGAAGTCACATTGCTGAGCTATGCAATGGTTACTTGTTGAGAGTAAATGGCTGGAGGGAAGCCTACACCTGTGTAATCGGTGCAAGCAGACTGCACTCGTCTCCTCTTCCTAACTTCCTTCTACCACTGGGTGACCTTGGAGACAAGCACACTCTCCAGTGCTTTCCTTGCTCGCCTGCGATGTAGCCACATGCCTGTTTCCTGTACACAGCAGGCACAGGCCTGTGCCCCGGGGGAGTGGGAGGACGTGGAAGCTGCCTACGTCTTGTTCACAAATAGCTGCCTGAGTGATTAGCCCCAATCTTTAGCTGAGGGTTGGATTTGTTCAAAGGGAAAGGGGGGAATCCGGCCTTAACCTCTCCCAGCAGAAGTGTGGCCATGTAAAAAATGAATATAGATGATTTAATTTACAATTCTACAGAAGAATAATGACCGGGCCTTTACATTAATGTTATAAACAGAACCTAAGGCTGGTATTTTTCACTGGGAAAAGTGGCATCCATTCACACTGCACATTTTGGTTCCTATGCGCTTTGACTTTATTATCACATGGAGGAAGTTGACAATTTGGCCCCGGCGTGGGCAGTTCGGGTCAGAAAAATCGCTCCTGAATTTCCAGGGGCAAGTTACACCATTTCTGGTTACAGTTACTGTACCCACTGCATAGGTCTGTGTGCAACATGCAGATGACAGGCTCCACTCCTCATGAGACAGCTCAGAGTGGTTACTGTACCCGCTTCAAAGATCTGTGTATAACATGGAGGCGATAAGTTCCACTCTTCATAAGACAGCTTACGATGTTACTGTACCTGCTGCAGAGATGTGTGTGCAAAATGCTGCTCTCAGGCTTCGTACCCTATGAGACAGTTTAAGGGTCACTGTAGCTTCTGAAGAGATCAGTGTGCAATATGCACATCACAGGCTGAACCCCAAATTTGATAGCTTGGGTGTTTCTGTATCAGCCGCAGAGTTCTCTGTGCAAAATACAAATCAGAGGCTTCCTCCTTGTGTTAGAACTTATTGGGTTACTTACATGCTACAAGTAGGCGGCAGTCTACTTCCCAGCACAGCAGATCAGGGCGTTACCAATTACCATACCCGCTGCAGCAGTGGCATACCGAAACTTGAAGGGGCCCCCCTGCAAAGCACATGGAGGGGGCCCCCCCTCCCCCGGCGGCGCGGCCCACCATCTACCACTTTGCTCTAGCGTATTTTGATTTGAAACCTCCAACATTTAAATGAAATGCCTCTATATTGTCTTTCTGTAAGTTCTAATGAGAAAGTGTGAAACACTCTTAACATACAAGCTATGCCATTTGTAACAATACTGTCAAAAGCAGATTATTTAACTGAGGCAGCAATCTGAACAAGGCCAAGGAGTGATCCTATCGTCTCAGGAACTGCCTGTGGCTGAAGAACAAAGAACAACTATGAAGGGTCTGAAATCGAATTGACAATACCTTGAAACTTTGAAAGACCAACCCAAACCTGCAATTCCATAAAAACTCAACTGACAATATACCTGAGAAGTACACAAGATATAACTCAGTATCCTGCAAAAGTCAAGAGAAATAGACTGGTGAATCATCTGCATGCCACACACTAGCGACTGTCAAGGGCTGTGCATGATAATAACGTGAACTGAGGAAGCTTCAATTTCTACCATCATGTCTTTATTAGTAAGCATTGCAAAACAGGCAGGCAACCAAGGCTGAGGAAGAAAACTGTTTGGATGCTTCAGAACATTGATGCAGATGTTTGTCTGTTTTAATTTATCATTTCTGTAGTGTAAACAATGCTAAATGCAAGATTTAAGGCACACGTATTACAGACAAGTGCATGCAATACCATAAATAGCACTGCATGTAGAATAAAAACAAACCATATCAGCAAGTACCTAATGACAATCTATACAAACTGTAGTTGGTAAAGCAAAAGAAAAAGTGCAAATACTTTCAAAGTGCAAAATAAAGCAATCACCAGTCCAGCAATATACAAAAATCAAGCATGTTTTGTAAAACAATCCAACTTTCTTCGTTCATCAAGGTAAAAATACTTTCAAAGTGCATGGTAAAAACAAGTCCAGCAGCTTCACTCACAAGGACTGACCTGAACCACCAGACTGGGCCTTACTTCATAACAAACAGAGGCCTCAGACCTCAGTGTGTCAACACTGGCGGTATTTACAATTTACTAAGAGTATAGACACGCCTGCTAAATTACAGATTCACCATTGCCCCCAAATGGCACTATCGTCACGTGTGACACCGCCAGCCAGGCCTGGATTTTAAGCCAACAGCGCCTTGCATTCTGGGAGTTGTGCTGTGACCATCTAAGTAAGGGGTTAAACATTCCAGCATGCAAAGTGTTGTTGGATAAAAGCTATGAATGGACACTACATGGTGCCAATGTCACTTGGCAGCTATGTTTTATACAAGCACAGGGGTATGTTTAATTTCCTCAACACAAGCTGCAGAAGTCTGGGGTCAAATAGCAAACACGTTGTGCATAGAACCCAGAAACGTGCTGTGTTTAGCCCCCGTGTATGGATCTGAGGTGTCATTCTCTAAGAGACCCAGTGGTAAAAGCCCACAGTTGTCTCTAATGCATGTTAGTGCCAGGCAGTGGTCGAAGTGGGGGAAAAAAAGTAGGGGAACTGTGGGAGGAGAATCAGAGGGCGGGAATAACCAATGGATTGGGTCAGTGGGCGGAGTGAGAGGTGTGACAGAAAGAGCAAAATATCCCAATTTTTAGTATTCCTTTCCCATTTCACTAACCAGTTACAGCTTATTACATTATTTAATTTAACCAATAGATACACATGTTTATTTAAGATTAAATATGTGTTATTGACATTAAAATACATTCACAAAGTGGGATACGTTTCCAATCACAGAATGTCCCAAATATCCTTAAAAGTGGAATCGCAAGCCATTTGTCTCCCAGCCATGGAGTTTCTTTCATCAGCACTTCTCCTCCCTTTTTCCACAAGAGCAGTTCAAACATGAATGGCAAAATATCCTAGTTTGCAAATGTTTTTCACATAACTATGGCTTTGCGATATTTGCCACATAATACATCATCTGCTGCGTAATCTGACGATTTTAACTAATAAATTGTTTATAGCTCAAACACATCAAAAGTTACTAAAACATGTGACTTGTGCTGCTGTGAAGTGGAGGGCCCTTTGCAAAGGTTGACTGGTCACCGTTCTCATTGCTGAAGATGTATGTTCCACTAGTACTTATAAGGAAAAATCTTTTCAGAGACTGTTAGCATGTGTAAAAATGTAAAAATGATAAAGTATCAGAAAATGTACAGCACCACTAATACCAGTGTAGGGTGTCAGAGCACTTTACATCACACATATTACACAGAGACAATCATTCATATGTGTGTAAATCACTGTGTAGGAAATGTTACATAAGACAAAGGTCTACAAGGTGTAGGAGTCACATGACAACCATACTAGTAGGCAGCATAGTTTAAAAGTAATTGGTCTGCAGAAACACAAACTCAGAATTAAAAACATAATACCATGGTTGGGGGTTCTCTTTAATAATCAGAATTGATTTCTACCCAAATGAACCTTTTTTTTCAACATTAGGATAATCGAAGACTGGGGAAAAAAACATAACGCTCTAATTTATACCTTGGAGATTGCATGCAGCTCTTACACGACAGTTAATAGCTCACGGTTCTATGTTAGGATTTTAACTTATTAACTGCAAGTAACAATAGGGTCTCTCTGACAAAAGCAGTAACCCACGGACCTATTTACATTATGTGCAGTTTGTGATCTACATGGCACGTTCTTAGCAGCATGCACATTACACCTCTGCCCTTCCTTTTCATGAGTCAAACCTTCCACTAGACAAAACACTACCTCTCTCTACTAAGAACATTAATCACTGGAATTATCAAGACATTTTTATTGTTGCCCAAAAATGTTGGAGGCCAAGAAGGAGGCAGCAAGTGCTTTTAAAACCATATTATACTTACAAACACGATGCTTCCACCTGCCCTGGAGCCACCCTGCTCAAGGGTCCTGTGACCTCAGTGACAGAGTCACTGCCACTCTATGGTGTGCTGCTTCATAGGTCTGTCCCCAAGACTGAAGGTGAACTTCATGGATAGTGGTGGACAGGCCTTCAAGGTTAATCAACACTTGCCACCGCTAGGGTCCACCTGCTGGTGCTAAGACACCAGGGCTTTTAAGATTTTGCGGCGCCTTGTAAGGTCTAGCACGGGAATGTGCTCCTTCAGGAGAGTGGTCTGGGAGCCTGGTCATTAAGGCTGAACCTGGTTTACCAGTTCCACTTCAGCAGCTCTGACCATAGCGCCACATCCTCTCCCCCACTGAACACCATACTGCCCCACTGAGAGAAACTTGCACTGCACTGACCCGCTATAAACACCTGGATGTGACTCAATTCTAATTACACACTTGACAAGAGCAATATGCTGCCTAAAAAAAATTATCATCCTAGAAAAAGCAAACACTCATAGGGAATGCAAGATTAAGTAAAGCATGTGAAATGTAAGCAGTGAGTGCTTTCGCATGAAAAGGTAAGGCCATGAATACAAGGCCCGGAAAGGACCCGTTTCAGTGCCCATTGCTTATATCCTTTCAAAACATAGGCAGTATGGTTTAAAAAGACCACATTCGTAAACACACAGTCGCTGTACACATTTTGTTTTCCAATTCACACATCCAGCAGGTATTTCAGTACCTCCAGGCAAGGTGCACTTTCCCACACAGGGAAAACAATGTTGTTCAAAGAGAGAGGAGTAAACAAAAGTATCACTTCGCTAGGCAAACATTGTAAAGTGGCGCTAATGTGTTTAGGTGTAAATAAATCAATCTGGCCACCTTGCAACCACTCTGTCTTGCTTTAATTAGTTATTTATTCTTTACATTTGGAATGTTTTATTTCTCTCCAGCTGGAGGCTGCACTTGTGTCAGAAAAAGACAACGTTTCCAGCAAAATTCTTTTCTTTTTTGGATCCATTTCACAGGGGAGCAAATAAACGAAAGGAGGAAAGAGAAGGTAATACCTGTTTCCTGAAGTCTTGGTTTTCACTAACTGAGGAGCAAAACAGAAAGAGAAGGAAGACTCGGAGGCTTAGAGGCCGTCACCGGGGCATGCGCTCACAGTTTAATTTATGGGGACTTGGGGAGGCCGTGCGCGCAGGCGCACCATTTTATAAGAGGTTTGCTTGCAGGCGCAGCCGCCCTCCGCTGAGAGTGAGGGGTCCCCTGGAGGGTAGGGGGCCCCCGCACCGCGGAGGCTGCGGGGGCCTGTGTTACGCCCCTGCGCTGCAGAAATCTGTGTGCATCATGAAGGTGATAAGCTTTATTCCCTGTGAGGCAGTTTAGGGAGCTACTGGGAACCCTATCAGGCTTCCATACGAGTCACCTTTTTAGGTCGAGCATTCGAGACCTCTAGTATATACTTTAGTATATACTTAAATGTGTATGTACTTTGTGGGCCCTGGATATCAGCCCTGTGACTTGTCTGCTTCTGCGTAGGGTCTTTTTTTCTGTTCAACTCCCTCTATTTAACTTTCTTGATAGAAAACGACCAGCGGAGGTCAGTAAAATACTAGAATTGCTTTAGCATTCTCTAGAGTCCAGTCCATAGAAATTGTCTTCCACAAGAACCCGTAGACAATAATATTTTTTCAAATCTTGTATTTTCAGTGATATGACCACCAAACGCCCTGCTTTTATATTAAAAACAGAGCTTTGTACTATAACATTTCCAACTGAAAGGCAATATTTCTCTCCATGTGTTCCCATACCTGACATGTCACAGAGTTTGGTGCTTACTTTCCCTCCATGTTAAAGAACACTATATGTTTCAGCACCCAGGCTAATGAGCTGCATAGCTCATTACATATAAGGTCCCAAAGGCGAGGCCAATTGCATTGCAAATGCGTGTTCTTTCCACCCTCACCAAGTTCTTCCTCTAAATTTACCAGCCCTCCTTTCCATCTCTCCTCTCTCTTCCTCCTCTTTGTTTGGAATTGAACTCATATGAACGCTTATCTGCCTTGCCTCTCGGCAAGACAGGCAGTTCCCTTTCTCCGGGGGCTTTCCAGGCTCCCTCTCACATAGGATTAATGCCCTCTGTTCCCTCCAATCAGGGTGGCGCTCCCCTTGGAGACCTGAGAGAGAGCCAGTTCAATTAGCAACAACAGCCCTTTGTGCCCTGCGTTGTCGCGTTGAGTTTTATTTAAATCAGAGCAGCCTACAACTTGTTTAATTATGCAGTTCAGGGGGATAAAGGGTGCAGGGGCTGTACATGCTATTTAAACCCAGCATAGTGCCCACACTGCACCCGCTCTTTGGCAGTGTGTCGCTTTGCTGCTAGGGGAGTAGGTGCTACGCCCACAGACCCCACGGGCACCAGTGACCGCAGAGGTGTACCAGTCCAGCCCCTGTCTTCACAATAAACTGCTGCAGATTTTTCCGAGCAGCGCTTTGATCTTCTTCCCACACCCCTTCCAGCTCTGATCAAAGTCCTGTCACTGTATTCAACAAAGTATTTGCAGCACACAAAAGTTATGTAGTATAAATTATACATTATGTAATATATACAGAGATGCTTTAAAAAAGAAAAATGTTTTTTAAAAACAGCTGTAATTTGGAGATAAGAGCAACACATCATGGGGCATATCAACAACAACCGGCGATAATTATCGCTCAGCGCTCTTAGCGTGAGGATAATTATCGCCGGCTAGCGTGAATTTTTATCGCTGAGATAGCGTGCTATTAGCAACGCTTATCTCAATAGAGATAAAAATCTACACGCTAACAGGCTAACGTGTGATTATCGCTGGAAACCCAGCGATAATCACACGTTACCTTGTTGATAGGGACAGGAAAACTTAGCCATGATATCCTCCTTCCATAGGATATCATGGCTAAGTCTGAAAATTAGCAGACGTAAAAAAGCAGCGTTAACCGCGGTTAGCGCTGCTTTTTTTGTCTCTAACAGGGTTAGCGACATTCTTGATAATAGGAGAAATGTCGCTTAGCGACATTTCTCCTATTATTTTACTCTGGAACGCCCCCTTTGCATCTCATTAGAGATGCAAGGGGAAGCGTAGAGTAAAAGGGTGCTAACATGCAAATTTGCGTGTTAGCACCCTGTTGTTGATAGGGTGCTAGTTTTATCTCTGCTTTTTTGGCTTTTAAAGCCAAAAAAGCAGAGATAAATCCCTTGTTGATATGCCCCCATGTTTTATATTGCCACAGTGCTTTGAATGCTGAGACTTTTCAGCGCTCTTAAGTTTCTTGTGTAAATGCCTGAGCAGCATATCCAGTCCAGGTCATTGCCTTGCATTCTGAGACTTAGACCTGATTTTATAAGGACATAGGAAGGACCACAAGTCCCATAATGCAAAGCAAACACCTTAAATTGATGAGCTACTCAGACATAGACATTGGAAACTTGAGAGCTCGGATGTTCCGCCTATATTTAGAAAGTTTAAATCAAATTTACAAGACCCATGATGCAATATGTGGTTGGTTAAAACCAGAATTGTCTTAAGGGGTTCTGTGTGACACGGGCCATTTCGCTGTTACAGTGAACACTAGCATTTACTTTACAATCAGCAATGAGTGATACCTTTAAAAGAAAGAGAGGATGTGGCGTTAAGGCAGGAGCTGCCGACTTTGGTACTGGGGAACCAGGTTCGAGTCTCGCGTGGGCTCAACCTGTGCCTTAAAATGTGATCGTGACCTTGTGAAATGTAAATGGTGCTCTTGCAATCAAGTCCAGTTTGTGCAATATGTACATCAAGTAAATTCTTTACACTATATTTGCACGTATATTATGACCTCTTGATTGCGTCTGAAACAGAGGATGCTTGCAGGGTTGATACTGTTGCACTGTTAAATCATCTAGCAGAGAATGGACACAAGGTGCCTCCGAGCAAGTTTCAATAATGTCTGACTGAGGTTCAGTATTTGGGTCATCAAATTGAGAAAGGCAAGAGGAAGGTGTCACCAGATCGTGTTGAGGCAATCATGAATATGACTGCGCCTACAACACATAAGGAAGTCAGGATGTTTCTGGGAATGGTTGGCTACTGCCATCAATGGATACCCAACTTTTCATTGAAGGCAAAGCCTTCACAGAGATTGACACACAAGGACATAAGTGATCTGGTACCATGGTATAATGACTGTCTGGTTGCCTTCTTGGAGCTGCAAGAGAGCCTTTGTCGTGCTCCAGCTCTGAGAATGCCTGACTACAACAAGTGCTTCTCACTATTTTGCTGTGAGAGAGAAGGTTGCACACTGTCAGTACTAACGCAGACTCATGGAGGTGTCCGTAGACCAGTTGCCTACTTTTCAGCTACCTTAGACCCGGTAGCTTCAGCGTTGCCCGGATGTCTCAAATCCGTTGCTGCAACAGGTGTCAGCATTGAAAGATGTGAAAGCATATTCATGGTTCACCATTTAACTGTGTATGTTCCACACTCAGTTGAGCTCCTGATGATGAGAACAAAGACTCAGCATTTGACCAATAACAGACTCACACAGTATGAGCAAGTCATACTTGCGTTAGAGAATGTGACTCTGAAAAGATGTTCTGTATTGAATCCTGCTACTTTGAAGCCTTTGCCAAATGCTGATGATGAAGATTGTGAGGACCACGACTGTCTGGATGTGACTGAACTTTATCAAACCGAGACCTGACATTGTCGATGAACCTCTACCTGAATCCGATGAAATCATTTTTGTAGATGGCTCATGCCTAAGAGGTAATGTAGGTCATTTGAGAGCACAGTTTGCTGTATGCCCCATTTCTGGAGTTGTGGAAGCTGCTTGTTTACAGGGAGTATACTCCGCACAAGTGGCTGAAATCTTTGCCATGACACGTGCATGCTTGGTTGCAGAGCAAATCCAAGTCACCATCTACACCGATAGCCAGTACGGTTTCGGTATGGTTCATGACTTCGGACAGCTATGGTCACAGAGGAGATTTTTAACCTCATCAGGATCTCCGATCAGAAATTGGGATATGTGAGGAAATTGCTGGAAGCCTTGCAATGTCCAAAAGAGATCACTGTGGTTAAATGTGCCACCCACGGGAGGGAGGGGGACTTTGTCAATCTTGGGAATAGGTATGCGGATGAAGTTGCGTGTTTCTGTGCTGAACGAGGATGTATTTTTACAGGAGAATATACTGGAGAAAGCCCAGAAAGAACCAAATTCAGCATGATGTTAGCCATAGCAGATACTTGGGACGAGCTCAAGCGCCTGCAGGTAGAAGTGTCAGGACAGGAGGAAGCTGGTTAGATTAAGGCAGGGTGTGAGAAAAGAGATGATCGTATTTGGGTTTCATCTGATGGTCGAGCAGTGCTACTGGATGACTTATTGAGTCCTATGGCAAGGGAGATTCATGGAACAGGGCATATTAGAAGGGATGCCATGGTGCGGGTGTTCCGACAGACGTGGTTCAATCCACACTTCCGTGCGTTTGCTGAAGCAGTGTGTCACAGATGTATTACATGTCAGCAAATGAATGCTAGGAAGAAGACTGATTGCATTGAGTCACATTGGCAGGTCAGGGGGACCCTTCAATAGAATCCCACTTGACTTCATAGAGATGCCTAGGTGCAATGGCTTGAGGTACATTTTGGTCGTTTTCTCACGATGGGTGGCAGCTTATCTGACAAGGAGGTGTGATAGTCTCACAGTAACAAAGTTGTTGCTTAGGGAACTTATACCGTGTTTCGGATTTCCAACCTCATTGGAGTCGGATAGAGGAACGCACTTCCATAGTCAGATCATGAGGATGCTTTGAACTGCCTTACAAGTTGATCAGAGACTGCATTGTAGCTACAGGCCAGAGGCATCTAGATTTGTGGAACAAATCAATGGAACTCTCAAGATGAGAATGGCAAAAGTGTGTTAATCCATGTCTTTGAAATGGCCTGATGCATTGCCTTTGGTGTTGAAGAGTATCCGTAGTATCCCCAACAGGAGAACTGGTCTTTCGCCTCACGAGATCTTGATGGGGAGGGCAATTCGATTGCCAGCAGTGCCATCTACAGCTTTGATAAACATCACAGATGATTTGATACTTGACTACTGCAAAGGACTGGCTGACGGAGTCCGTTCTGTGTCTCACCAGGTTGAAGCTGCGACTGCCCCGAACTGAAGGACCTGTGCCTTGATTTTTGTCCGGGTGACTGGGTGCTCATTCTCAAGCATGTGAGGAAAAGTTGCCTTGACGCCTGCTGAAAGGGTCCATATCAAGTGATCCTAGTGACAAATACAGCTGTGAAGTGCAGAGGCTTGCCAAACTGGATACACGCCTTGCACACCCGCAGAGTTTCAGAACCCATGGAAGAAACAGCTCCTCTCCAAGAAGAAAATCTAGATGTAGTTGTGAGGCCACAGGAGAGGACAAGCCAAGCTGTGAGGGTTACTGACAAAGCTGGTTGCCCATCAGAGCAAGCTGAGGGGGGTCACGCTATACAAGGCCCAGGTATTGACTCTAAGGGAGACGGTAAAGTTGCGAGTGGTATAGAGTCAGACTTAGGCGAAAGAACTGGTGCGCAAGGTGGTTGGGTGCAGAGAAGAAGGACAGAACTTGCAGAGAAAACATGGCCTGGGAGACATAGGAGGCTAAATCTGAGATTGGCACCGGAAAGAGATCTTGCCCCTGTATCTGAAACATCTGAATTGGAGTTAAGTAACGCAGAACAAACACAGGGGAGTCTGAGAAGGTCAGGAAGAGCAAGGGTGCCTTGTCAGAGATACGCCACCCCAGAGTGGACTTATCTGGCTATTATGCTGGGAGCAGTGGGGACTAGGAGGCTGAGGTCTTCACGAGTGGTCAGAAGGACTCCTGAATTGAAAATTGACATCGAGCTGATAGTTCCTGGACTGGAAATTGAGGGGGTGTTGACAGTGACAGTACCAAGACCTCCGATATTGAGCGAAGTGCGAGTTTTGATCCTCCAAGACTTGTCTTTCCCAAATTTTGGATATCAACTACCAGCTTAGGAAATTGCAGCTGTTTGTCTTGAAAGTTTGCAATGTGTCATAATTGAAATTGGTTCCAAGCTTATAAGAGACTGCTGATTGAACTGTGAACTGTAAATAAGCTTGCTTTGAAAGTAGATGAATTAAGGCCCAAGTGGAAGAAGAATACATTTAGGGATCTTTCCGTAGAAGAAGAAAGAGAGCTAAGGAAGTCCTTTGAACTGTGTAAATAAAAATAAAAAACGAACTGTGACTATATTTCCAGACCTTCAGAAAATTCGGAGATGGAGTCTGGAAATTCGAATCATAGGTCTAAGTGTGTGATAGGTACACTCATAGTAGGATGGATGATAGTAATAGCAGTAGTTATTATTGTTTCTGTAAAAATCTCACATGATGCAGAAGTTGAAGTTGTGGAAGTGAAGGGGACAACCACACCTCTAAGAGCACAAAAGAGGGTATCGTAGAAGCTGAAAAGGCTATGCTAGATCAGACTAGTCGTATGTTACATGTAGATTTGTTTAAAGGTGATTACATGCTTAATGTAACCGACACAGAAAATAAATTTGTAGATCAAGTAGAAGATAGACATACACAATTGTCAGTGAAGACTAACAGTGGAGAAGGGAAAACTGCATGGGCCAAGGAGGAATTAGCTCACAAGGCGAGAGGGAGTTCTGTTCCAATAGATTTGGATTTTGCACAGAGAGGGAAGCTTTGCATTAAACAAATACAGACATATTATGATAATATTTATGTAGGAGAGAATGTATGTGATCATATCTTCACGACTGAAGCAACTGCCAAGATGTTTTCGCAGGAGACGGTCGCAAGTGGTACCAAATGTGTATTTCGTATGTGGGAAAAATGCCTGTGTGCGATTGCCATTAAATTGGTATGGTAAAATTTATGTGGCTGTGGTGTTTCCCAAGATATACCATGTTGAGGATCGAGGACCTTTGGAAGGTGGAGTGCATCATAGAGAGAAAAGAGGCACAAGTACCGGAGAGATAGTTGGAGATGTATTTGGAGCAATGATACCAAGTCTAGGAGAGGTTCTCAATGATATTAAGATTAGAAGGTTGTCGACTATTGTGGAAAAGTTGTCAACGAATACAGCTCAGTCTTTGTAACTTGTAGATGGAGAGATGGTTTCAATAAAAGCTATGGTGATGCAAAACCATCTTGCTTTAGATGTTTTGTTAGCTAAAGAGTGCAGAGTGTGTAAAATGTTGAGGGTTCAACAGTGCTGCACTTACATACCTGATAACAGCATGGATCTGAAGTGGTATATAAATAACATCACTGAGATTCATCATTTGGTGCAATATTTGGCCACAGAGGGTGTTTAGGACAAGGTTGGAAAGGGCTTTAGAAAAGTTGGAAGTTGGTTTGCAAACCTAGGAAACAGAATACTTGGTTACATTTTGAAGCCCATCATTGAAGTTGTGGTCTGTGTGATCATTTTGTTGGGATTGGTGAAAACCTACAAATGGCATAAGGCAGGACAGGCTGAGAGATCCCTTAGAGAGTGAGAAAGGAGAATGGAGAGGCTGCTGGACAGTCACTATGAGAATCTCAAGAGCTTAGAGAAGTTCCAACAGGAAAGAATGTTTACAACTTCTGTTTAGGCCAGTTCTTTCCCCGGGAGTTGTGGTTGTTGTGATGACACTTGTCATCAGAGGTGGTGACTGATGGAGCGCGTTGGTGCTCTGTTATTTGTAGAGGTGCATCTGTATCCTGTCCCCAGGTTACAGAAAGTCTTGAGGGGGGGGGGGGGGTGTAGATGTGTGTATTCCACCTGCCAGCAATTGAATAAACTGCCATTACATCCCAAATGTCAGATGAATCTTAGCTTCCGTAAACAGTTGCAATCTTGGCTGTTTTCTCTTTCATCTTAAACATAAGTCCTTTGGTTAGTCTGTCTTAGGTTCCTTAGCACCAAGATACCCTTTGGTATAAGCCCGCAATTCAAATCAAAGTGGACCCAGGGAAGGGTAGGAGCCCCCCTGCACCACAGAAATATAGGGGTCTGTGTTATACCCCTGAGGATACCCCCCTAAACTGGAACAATTTGTACAAAATTTCAGGGATCCAACAAAATGAGAAAACCTTTTTTAGGTCAAGCCTGCACAAGCGCTGCTCTGGGGATGATCTGTTGTAGTTCAGTACGGGGGAGAAGCCCCGCCCACTCCCCCACCCATTTTTTTCATTGGCTTGTGTCTTTGTCCTTGGTAAATGTTGTCTTTTGTTTCCTAAATAGGCTTCTTAGTCCCTCCTTAGTACAGCCATGTCTTCATTTGTAACCTTATAAAACAAAAAAGAAAGAGGGGGCGGACATCGGAGCCAGTTACAGATCAGTGTCCATGCTCCTTAAAGTTAACATCAAACCAAAAAAAGGGACACTGTTCCTAGGGCGGGGTCCAGAAATTACCCGCACGCCTTACAAAAGAGAAGAGAAGAAAAGAAAAGTAGAGAAAAGAAAAAGAGACACCTAGGTTGACGCGGACCCACTAGTGGGAGGGGGAGAAAAGATCAATTATTGCCTCCTGTTGCCCTCACACATCACAAAGGATGTCATTCTTTATCATCAGGCATTTGCTCTTCACAGTGCTGGCGCTGCAAACCCCTGCGGGTCCCCCGAAGGGTCACTTCATCCGAGTTCTTTTCAGCAAATGCCGGATGGTGCCTGCGGGGGTGTGGGTCCTATTAATGAGGGTGAGAGAAATGCGTGCAACGTGAATTAAAAATGTCCAGAGGTTGTTTGTAAGAAGGTAAATTCAAATCAACCCCCTTGGGTAAAGTATTACCCCAACCGGCACAATGGGCCTGGATGTAATAAGTCGACATGTTTCGCGCCTAGCCTGCCACAAGGGTCATTGGCGCTTCATCAGGACTAAAAACCAGAAAGGTTAGTGATGTGCACGATTAAAATAGGTATAAAACAGATACCCTAAGCGTTGGTCAGGGTGGGTCAAACTACTGTATATCCTACAGTGTGATTAATGGTAGAAGCCACTCCTGAGGAAACAAGTTAATACCGGGTGCCGGTTCCAGTGCACCTTCCCCGTCCATGCACCTGCTGTTTTCTGGTTTCATTTGTAATCTCCCAGGGCTACTGGCCCCTATACTTGGTTGTTAGATGGTACGTGTACTATTTTCTTTTTTAAGTTTCTGCTACATTAGGCACAACAACGTGCTTTGCTCACATTCAGGGCGCCATGTCCGCTTTCACTTTCAGCAGCCGGGACAATGCGGCCTTTTGTTTGCAATGCCATAGATCTCGCATGTAAATGCGAGATCTATAGCATTGCAAATATTTTTTCATTGTCTTCATTACATTTGGTTGAAAAGTGGGAATTTCATGCTCTCCCATAGACAAATGTTAAGTGCAGCTCAGTCGGATGAGCTCCGGTAATAGAGATGTGTGTATGTGTCTGTCTGTCCCCAGGAGTAATGTGCGTTTTTATTTATGTTTCAAAAACCAAAACATAAATAAAAGGCAATGTAATTTACAATGCCAATAGCTCAAACTCGCATAAATGCGAGGCCTGTTGCGTTGCAAATGCTTGTTATAAATTACGTTGAGCTATATGAAATGGTACTCAGCTTATCAGTAAAACAAAGAATGTGTTTTATAGGGACGAACCCAGCTTGCAGTGTGGTCAGGGCACACACGATGTTCAGCCTCAAGTATCTTTCAAAGGGGTGTCCTCTCCGCCTGAAAAAGGCTGCTGAGCGAGATGGGCACCAAGTACGTGTACCTGTCTGAACACAAGGATTCGTGTTTTTTGGTGTTTTTTTGGTGGTGGTGGAGGGGTGGGGGCGTTCAGCCCGGTTTACCTGATGACAGACTCCGAATTCCAGCCTTCTCTTGTTACGGGAAACAGGACAGCGTACGAGCGTCGCACAACACATTGCACCTAGTAGGAACAGCCCCAGGGGGCGCCGTGAAACCGGGCCGACTGGTCCGACCTGGTCTTTATCCGCCATCTTCTGATCCACCGGCCCGAAGTCAACAAAACAGTTGTCTTCAAAAATGCCTTTGTGACCGGCTTGGAACGCGCAAGAATGCATCTGCCAGGACTGCCACAAAGCACGTGGGAGCCTGGAGCGGAGGCACACTAGAAACATCCCACAAGCTGCAGGCTCAAATGCTCGAACTTCCCAGGCTTGCATTCCATAGAATCAGGGCGTCAGGGTTCGTGCTATTCATGTACTGACATTTCCAGTCTCTATATAGCCACACGTATTTCTCTTAATTGCATTTATCCTTATTTTCCTATTTGGTGGGTGATAATAATAGAAGTTGGAGTTGGCGCATTTCCACATTGATTTACCTGCAAAATGTACACATTTTGATATCCACAGGTGTCACCTACAATATCAGCATTGGAGTACAGGACATGTGGTCTCACAGTGATGTCAACTTGCGCAACATTTGTCCTGACTTCTCATGAGTCAGGGCAATAGCAGACAATGAAGCGAAGATAACTTTCTGCAGTTTTCTATTTTCGAATCTAAATAAGCATAGAGGATAAAAAATTCTGTGTGTGTATGTAACGAATCAGTAGAAATTGAATACTGAAAGCCTTGCATATGATGTAAATAATAAAGCATCGAACTCCTTATGTAGAACTGGAAAGAGTGGATTTTTTTGCGTGGGATGACAGGAGCCTTACTTCTATTTTGTTTCTCTCCTGAACCGCAGCCCTAATTTGAACCACTTATTCCCCTGACCCCATAAATGCTCCCTTGGTGAATACTTATTTCCCTTTCCAAGTTTTTCATTAAAAAAATTTGTAACACTTTGGTTAGTGTGCTTCTTACTAAAACATTCCCTAGAAGGTTTCTGGAAAATAAATTATTTTGTATTTTTCTTGCAGATATATGTTTTACACCTCTGCATGTGACTAGAGGTGTAACATCTGCACTACTGTGCCGCACGCAGGAGGCCAAATTTGATTTTCAGTTCTTGAAGCCTCACAGAGTGTAGAAAATCCCATTCTGGAAGCCACATCTGAAATATCATGCCCAACAGGGATGCCAACATCATCACAAAGATCTGATGAAGGGCATTTCAATATATGCATACACATATTACAACATAAAAGAATAATTTAAAATAGCATAGTTGCCTTCTTGTTAATCCGCCCCACTCCAATCCGCCCCACTCCTTTCCGCCCCACTCCAATCCACTTCATCTCATCCCAATCAAATCCAGCCCAATCCAAACTACCCAACTCCAATTCAATCCACCTCACCACAATCCAATCCAGCCAATCCCTTCCCAATCTATCCCACATCAATTCAATCCACTCCATCCCATTCCAATCCGAAACAATCTGCCCCACACTAATCTGCCTCACTCCATCCCATTCCAATCCAAAACAATCAGTCCCACTCCAATCCAAAACAATCTGTCCCAATCCAATCTTCCCGACTCCAATCCAAAGCAAACCACCCCCTACTCAAATCCAATCCATCTCACCCCAAGCCAATCCACACAAGTCCAATGCACCCCACCCCAGACCAATCAACCTCAATCCAGCCAAATCCAATCTACCCCACTTCAATACAATCCACCCCACTCCAATCCATTCCAGTTCAGCCCACTCCTATTCAATTCACCTTAATCCAATCTACCCCACTTAATCCAATTCACCTCACTCCAAACCAATCTACTCTGCTCCAATCCATCCCACCCCACACCAAGCCAAGCCAATTCACTCCACTCCAATTCACCCCACTCCAGTCCACCTCACTTCAGTCCACTCCTCAGTAGTCCAATCTACCCCACTCTACTGCAACCCCCTTACTCTATCCCAATCCAATCCACCTCACCCCATTTCAGTCCACCCCACTCCATCCTCTCCATCTCACTCTAGTCCAATCCACCACACTCCAGTCCAATGCACCCCACTCCAGTCCACCCTCTTCAATCCATACAGCTCCACTTAATCCAACCCACTTTACCCCAATCCAATCCACTCCATCCTACTCCACTGCACTCCATACCACTCCACTCTATGACAGAGCACTCTGTAACACTGCACTGTATGACTCTCTTTGCCACTAAACCACTGAACTCCACTACCCTCCACTCAACTATATAACACTCTACTCCCCCTACTCCACTCTAATAACACTCTATCTCAAACAAATCCAGTTTAAAACCCTTTACTCCCCCTATGACACTCCATGCCACTAACATTTAACCATGCCGAACAGCAGCCACACTGGGGTACTGCATGGCAAAATAATCTTGTTAATAGCTCTTGTATAGGCGTAATATGTCTCCTTACAACGCATGCAAAAACATTGCTTGCCATTACAATACGGTTGTTACAATGACCACGTTGTTAACATGCGAACCAGTACATCGCAAGTCATTACTACGACGTGCTGTAAGGGGCGCGCTAGCCTTTGGAATAGTATTATATACTATTCCTACTCCAGTTTGTGCAACAGCTGGGAAGGTGTTGGATTGTGAATCCAACACCAGCGCGCCACCTACAGCAAGTCGTTGTAATGACTTGCGATGTACTGGTAAGCGTGGTAACAAAGCGTCGTTGTAACACCGCGTTGTAAATGTACTGCGTTGTGGAGATAGCGTTGTAAAAGCTGTTTCCCGTATAGGCGAGACCAATTGGCTTCGCCAATGCTTGCTTTGCGTAAATCAGTTGAGGGGTTGCTGAGGCAGACCACGTGGACAGTGATCAACTCAGAGACAGGCCTAGCTCAGCATGGTTCTGCTGGTCAGTTTCAGAGTTTCTATGCTTAGACTTGACCATGACATTCTTTAATCTAAATGTTTTCAATGCAATTGTCTTTGGATGGATGTAGAAGGACATGATTCAAACTAATTTCACCTTGAATTTTTTAGTCTTTGAGACATTGCACAGAAAGCAGACATTGTTTGTAGCAAACAAAGGTATTTCTCACGCCAATCCAAGTTTTGAACACTGATATTTGTTTTTGACTAGTTTATGTTGTTCCATAACGCGATGTCCTTGAAAGTTTTCTAAATTTCTCAAATTCGGAAAGAGTAAATAAGAGAGGAGTCATATTCCTGATACATGAAACATGTATTTTTACATTTATCTCAAAGGTCATTAAAAGAACTGCACTACCTTGGAAAAGACGAGATAGAGGCCTCTCTCTGCATGTCCAGTTTGGTCCCTTCTACTCATTCGTATTGTGTCTTGCTCAACACAATGAAATAAGAAGGATTCATGCAGGTTTCCGAAGATGCCCATTGGCGTAACACAAAATGATGCCCCAACCTGATAGAGCATAAGGAAGTGTCCCTGAGACACTATCTCACAGCCATTCAAACAGTTTTGGCTGAATGTGGAGCCCGAGAAGAGTGGGAGGCCCCTGCACCACTTAAATCCAGGGGTCCTTGTTTTGCCCCTGAGGATGCCCCCCTTAATTTTCCAATCCCCTGAATAATCCGTACAGAAATATCAGGAATCCAACAAAATTAGATACGTTTTTTTAATATATCAATTTGAGATATGTGAAATGCTACTCTGATCATCAGTAAAACAAGGAACGTTTTCTCTACAGACTAACCCAGCTAGCAGTGTGGTCAGGACACACATGATGTTCAGCCTCAAGAGTCTTTCAGTGGAGTGAGGATGTAGTATAACGGCTAGAGCGGTCAACCTCGAAGCTGGGGAACCGGGTTCGAGTCTCTGCAGGGACGCACAACATCCTGTATTTCTGGCCAAATCACTTAATCTCCCCGTGCTCAACAAAAAATGAACGTGTCCATCTGTAACGCATCTGGTGCTCATAAAAAGTGTTCTGATACCTTCGGGTCGAGTCTGCACTATATGAAACTCCCCTAAAAAACAGTGGGGTGTCTTCTGCCCCAGTAATGGCTGCAGAGCGAGAAGGGCACCGAGTATGTGCATCTGTCTGAACTAAAAGATTTTTGTTTGGGGGGGGTTCTGGAGGGGGTTTTTCCAGTTACTTACCGGTAATCTTCATGACTCGGAGTCCAGGTTTGCTATTTCTTACACATGAGCAATTCTCATGCTCCACAGAACCTATCACCTAGCTGAGGTCAAGATACTTTCCTCAATATACGGCTGACAACCCAGCATGAATAAAGAGGGGAAGTACATCACCATAACAGCCTGAGACTGCCAAAGAAATTCCTACAAAAAGAAACTATCCCCAAAACACACATCTCTAGGAGGGAGGGATAAGCTCAGGAATGGAACCAGAAGATTAGGACTTGGAGTAATGAACATTACCATTAAGTAACTGGACATTACCTCCTCACCCGTCTTCCCCTCCTATTCAATACACATGAGCCCATACCCAAGTGCATGGTGATTGATACATGCAGAAAACAAGGATGATGCAACACACATGAAATGTTTAATGCAAAAAAATACAGCATAAATTACAGATTATGTAAAGCTGATAAAACACAAGACCCAAAGTCTGATGATGCAGCCTTCCCCAACTGAAGTCAGTAATGGGAAACAAAGGTGTTGGAAGAAGCCCATGTTGCTGCATTACAAATATCACAGAGAGAAGCTCCCTTGTGCATCACCCAGGATGAAGAAACACTACTTGTACAGAAGAGGGGAGAGATTGGCAAGTCGTCTCGTATGACAAAAAAATAGCACTCTTCATCCAGCTAGTCAAAGTGGACAAGGAAGGCTTGAGAACCTTTCTAGAGAGACCATAGGTGACAAACAAGGAATCCACCCACCGAAATGGCCTGGTACTGTCCAGATAGATAAGTAAGTATCTCAAAAAACCATGGAATTACGTTTTTCTTCCTCTGGCGAAGAGAGACTTGGAATAAAAATAGAAGGACAATAGCCTCCTGACGGTTGTATGACTTTACAACGCATTCCGTTGTAACGCATGCCTTTACCACGCATGCATTACAACGCGAATGCCATCACCACGCATATCCTTTACCATGAAAATGCCTTTTACACGCATACTTTTACAACGATTTTCGTTGTTAAAATATGCATGTTAATGGCATTTTCATGTTAAAGGATATCACCCTAAAAATGTACCCTTTAAATGTACCCCTGCGTGACACCACCCCCTCATTCCCCCTTACCTCTCCTCTCCTTGATCTTCCGAGGTGACGTTGCATGTCGTTAAGACGAAGCGGAAGTGTCCTTCCCTTTCCTCTAATGACGCAGATTGCCTCCACATCTTTTTCTTTAAACGACGGAAACAGGTGCGTTTTTTAATCCCACGCTTTTTTGGGGGGGCGGGGGGCCCGCCCAACCCCCCCTTTTTTTTCCTTTTAACTTTAGCATACATGCCTTTCTTACGTATCTCGTAGTAAAGGTTTGTGTGGTAAAGGCTATTCGTCGTAACCTAGCATGTGTTGTAATGTATGCGTGGTTATGGTTATGCGTGGAAACGGCCGCGTTGTAGTGGCCGTTTCCCCTCCTGACAGTGCAAGACTGACAAAACCTTGGGCAGAAAAAGCTAACTAGGATGCAGGATCACCTTGCTGGGACAAAACCTTAAAAATGGGGGACAAGCCAGCAAAACTCAAATTTCACCAACCCTGTGACCAGAAGAAACCTCCACCAAAAATAGAACCTCAGCTGAAAGAAACTTAAGGTCAACAGAAGTATGAGGCTCAAACGGAGCACCTGTCCTTGCCTGAAGCACTAGCAGAAGAACCTAGAGGCGAACTGTAGATTAGGAGGCGGGCCTCTGCAGCAAAACACTCCTCAAGAGTTGTGTATTCAAAGGAGAAACAGGGTACATAACAGAACCTCTGAAAACAAGAATGATCCCTTTTGCTAAATGGGGTCACCTCAGCGTGATGGTACGGGTATAACAAAACACACAAGCCGCCCAACACATTGCTCAGTTTACAGCGGCCATATCCTGGCATACTGGGATCACCAAAAACTGTCCGGATCGGGGTGTTTCCAACCGCAAAAATGGTTTGTACATATGGCCCCATGTGCATGATGCACAACTCTTCACCCTTTATGCATTGTACTTCATTCAAGCACATATAAATACGGTCCCTGTGCACAAACTGCACAGCACTACATCTCTCATAATGTATTCCTCTCAGGCATCCATACAACCATCACATGTACTAACCGCAAATGTACTTCACTGTACTGTACCATCCTTCCTGGGATGGAATCCATCTGGGCTAGAATTCAGGCACAGAGTGACAACAACAATCCTGTCTAAATGTTCCTCTGCTAAAGCAAGAGCTCATGCAGTTTATATATTAAACTAAACCCATGCATTCAGTGCCTGAGCTCTGGTCTAATCGCATCTTGTTTATTCTAACCACCTGGGGCTGTCGCCTAACAGATAACAATCCATAACATAGTTTGCGCTGAGTACTGGTGCCCTTGTGCAGAGTGTTTTAAGAGACTATAATGAGCCTATGAAGAAATGTACATGTAAGCAATTATTTTCTGAATATGCTGATGTGCAAGAAAAATGTGGTACAAAGCTCACTGTTTAGAATTATGTCAACTTTAAACATGAATATGTAAAATTTAAGTGTTTGTGTCCAGGGCCTATACAACCAGACAACACTCTTCCCTTCCCAGGCACACACAACTAATGCAGAGTCACTACTCCTGGCTATGCAGCACTTCCCACCTACCTGATGTAGGCCAAGGGGGAGATAGGCACACAGTAGTGGAACTGTCAAAAAGGGGAGTGAGCTTATAGTCCTCACTCCAATGACACAGGGTAAAAAGGTCCTGTCCACTACTACTGATCACTATACGGTATGCTGCTGCTACAACACTCGTGCTGCTTAACTCTTGGTGAAGGTGGCAGCAGCACTTTGGGCACCCCTCATGGTCCAACAAGACTGCAATCCATGCGACAACCCTCCAACCTCCTCATCCAGCGATCAACCACTACCATCGACGACCACCTGCTCGCCGCAAAGGAACAATTCAGCACACCAAACACAACCACTCTGATGAACACCATCCACTTGGGAGCACCCTATGACCACTGCCCCCTGGCTTTTCAATCTCGGAAGAGACGAGATCAGCCACCAACTCACCACCATCCTCTATGACTCAATAACCACAGCTACTTTCCCCGACACATGAAAACACGCCGAGATCAAACCACCCCTCAAAACCCTCTGCAGACCTCAGTGAGCCCCAGAACTACAATCCTATCTCGCTGCTCGCATTCACCACCAAAGTCCTGGAGAAGGCCATCAACATCCAAATCACCGACCACCTGGAGATGAACAACCTACTGGACACCTCCCAATCAGGCTTCGGAACCAACCATAACACAGAGACAGCTCTAAATGCCACAACACACGACATCCGCAAAATAGTCAACAGAGGAGATTAAGCCGCCCCAATTCTGCTTGACCTCTCCACAGCTTTCGACACCGTCTTCCACCACACACTCATCATTCTCCTATGCCACATTGGCATCACAGACGCCTCACACAAAAAAATGCTATCCTTTCTAGCAAGATGCACCCAGAAAGTCTGACTTCCTCCCTTCTCATTGCAAGATAAGCACAACATATGCAGCATTCCCTAGGGCTCCTCCCTCAGCCCAACCATCTTCAAATTCTACATGACACCACTCGCAGACATTATCAGATTGCACATCAACATCACCTCCTATGCGGATAAAACCCAGCTCGTCCTATCACTCTCAGCCGACCCCAACACGACAAAGACTAACTTTCACAACTGTATGAAGAACGTCTCAGCCTGGATATGGGACAACTGCCTTAAACTCAACACAGACAAGACAGAAGTTCTCATCTTTGTCAAACACACCACCACTCCTGGCGAGCATCAGAACTCGGACCCACCCCCATGCTGAAATACCACGACCGCAACCTCAGCATTATCCTCGACAGCAAACGATCCATGAAACATCAAGTAAACGTCATCTCCTCAGCCTGCTTCCACAAGCTCCCCATGCTCTACAAGATCTTCAAGTGGCTCCCCACCAGGAAGATAAGGCAGGCCGTCCTCAACAGCCAACTGGACTAGGGAAACACAGTGTATGCAGATACCACCAGAAAACTAATGCAAAGACTCCAGTCGATCCAGAACGCAGTGGCCAGACTGATACTCAACATGCCAAGGAGATCCCACATTATCCAGCACCTGAAAGACCTCCACTGGCTCCTGGTTCACAAGAGATGCCACTTCGAACTCATGACCCACGCCTACAAAGCCCTCCTTGAACCACCATCTGCCCTTCCACGGACCACCCAGGAATCTCCCTTCTGCACACCTGCCCTCGCAGAGATCCCTAGGATGTGCTGCAGCCACACCAGAAGTGGTTCCTTCTCTCACCTCACCACTAAATCAGGTAACACCTTCACCCACCATCTTCGCACTGCACGCTCACTGACTGACTTGAGGAAGGGAATCAAGACCTGGTTCTTCGACTGGAGACCCTCACCGGGTGACAAGCAGCGCTATATAAATACAACTTGATTGATGGATTGATTGATTGACAGTCCTATGACATGGTACACATGCATGATCTGTGTTCACCTATGACAAAAAGTAAGCATTCGGTATCCCAACAACATTACAGTTGGGCACTCAGGGCAGGGATACATATCTCTTACCATGCAGAGGACTTTTCAGTCAGAGTAGATGCCCCTACCAGATCAGAACATCCCGAACCAACTTCTAACATGGTGAGGTTGAGTGGTCAAATCGGTAATACTGGTGAGAAAGTCCATCAGTATTCCTGTAGCTCAATCCGGCTCTAAGCTCCACAACAAAGTCTAAAACTTGCAAAGAAATTGACCGTCACTACAAGTTGGAATTTCCTCCCTTCACAGCCAACAATTTCAGTAGCTTATGATCTGTTTGCACAACAAACTTAGTGCCAAACACAGATGCCTAGAATTTGCGCAAGATCCACACTACTGCAAAGCACTCCTTCTCAATAGCCAGCCAGCTCTGCTTTCTAGGTAGTAGCCAACTACTAATAAAGGATAACGGGTGCTCTCTATCTTTGTCATCCAGTTTGGCTAACAACGCTCCAAATCCTTTGTCAGAGGCATTTGTCTGTACAATTAAAGGCAGACTGTAGTGAGGTGCTTTCTGTACTGATGCAGATTCTGTACTGATGCAGAGCATTATGCTTTCTTCAGTTCCTCAAATGCCTTTTTAGACTCTGCAATCCATATTACCTTCCTGGGCTGCTTTCTAGAGGTCAACGCAGTCAATGGGGCAACTATACTTCCATAGTTGGCCAGAAAGGTTTGGTAATACCACAAAAGTTTGGAGTCCTAAAATGGCCCTCAATTCAGTCTGGATAATAGATACCTTCCATTCCATTACAGACCGCATCTTGGCATTCATTGGGTGAATCTTCCTGTTCCTCACCTCATGCCCAAAGTAGACTACATTTGACTGCCCCACCTGACACTTAGTTACCTTGATGGTCAATTTTGCCTCTGGTATCCTTGTCAACACCTGTTCAAAGGGCCTTAGGTGATCCTTCCATGGACTGCTGAACTCCGCATTATCATCCAAGTAGGCCACACAGAACTCCTCCAACCCTGCAGGAACATGGTTTGCAGGCATCGAAAGTGGCAGGAGCATTCTTCAACCCAAAGTACAACACTTTAAATGGATATAATTTCTCTGGTAGAAAATGCAGTCTTCTCCTTAGCATTTGGTATCAAAGCGATCTACCAAATACCACTAATCAGATCCAAGGTTTTAAAGTACTTTGCAGCACCTAACCGAACCACAATCTCATTTGTTCTGGGAATTGGATGGGCATCAGTTTTGGTTACACCATTGACAGCTCGGTAGTCCACACAAACCGCAAGTCAGTAGACCCTTGATTTGGTACTAGAACTACAGGACTTGATCAAGATCTCTCAACGACTCCAAGGTGCAACATTTTGTCAACTTCCATCTTAATGTATCCCTGAACCCGACCAAATATTTTGTAAATTCTGGCCTTTACTGGCAGACTGTCATCTAGGTCTATGTCATGCACAGAGATAGGTGTCAACCCAGAGTCAGCTAAAAGAGCCATCCCAACACCTTTATACACTCCCTCTGTTGCTCAGACATTAGCTCAGGAGGTAACTGAACCCCTTTCAAAGTGCCATCCTTCATGTTCTTAATCAGTAGGTCAGGAAAAGGCTTGCAGTCTTCCTCACCTTCCTCTGCCATAGCTAGGACATTCACTGTCTAGTCTCTCAAGCGGTAAGGTTTCAGCCTGTCTCCACGGAACATCCTCTTAGGTTTTCTTGTGGCACCTGTGTTAACCAAGTAGTTTACCTCAGACACTTTCTGAACTACCTTGTATGGCCCACACCATTTGCCCTCCAACACCCTGGGACTAATAGGCTTTAGCACCAACACTTCCTGACCTTCTTGATACCCACTCAGCGTAGCTTTCTGGACATACCATTCCCTCATCAGCACTTGCAAAGCCTAAAGATTTCCCTTTGCCTGACTCATGTATTGTGCCATCAACTTCCTGAGGCCAATAGCATAGTCTACCACATCCTTGTGAGGTGACTCTGATGTTCTTTTACACCTTTCTCTTACTAAGCCTAGTGGACCTTGCACTGGGTGTCCATACAGAAGTTCAAATGGACTGAAGCCTACTCCCTTCCACAGAATCTTTCGAAGGCAAACATAGAGACATGGGAGCAGAAGGTCCCAGTTCCTCCTGAGGTTCTCTCGCAAAGTTACCATCACAGTCTTTAATGTCTTGTTAAACTGCTCTACCAAACCACTGGTTTGTGGAAGGTATGCTATGGAAAATAGAATGTCATAACAGCTTGCTCCCACATCTCTCATATAAAGGAAGAGATTAAGTTTATTCTCGTCCTTGGAAATCCAATCCTAGAAAAAATCCCCAGGAGAGCTCTTGCTAGAAGGGCAGGTGTTGAGTTGCGCTCTGTAAACTACTATTGCACGTGGACAAGGGAGGGGCTTAGGAGCTCCAAACTTTGAGCATTATTATCGAGCGGCATAATTGCAGTGGCCCGCAAGCTGGTTGGCAGGACGACTTGCAGAAGAGTTAGGTCTTCCCGATACTGCACAAATGCAACTAATGGTCCAGCAGACCTTCCTCCTGCATGCACAACCCCCACAAGTTGATAATGGGCTGTTATAGGTGGGATATGAGACTCATGCAGCGTATCCCACAATAGCCACCGTAAATCCCATTAAACTCTATCACACCATTCAGTGACATGGTAGGTAGGGTGAGAATGAAGAGCTAGGAGTCAGCGGGCATGGGCACCGTGGGTGCTCTGTTCCAGGATGGGATACTCTTGCCATATGATAGATTACTAGAAGAATGTGAGCTCATGGTGAGTCACTTCTTAGCTCATGGCAGTCTGTTATCGGCACTGGAGAGACTCTGGGGCATAACAGACACTGAGCCAAATCAGTATTCCCCGATACACACACTGTACATTATAGGTGGTGGCCACAGGCTCATTACATGGCTCGTCCGTGCTCTAGTGTACACCACACATGATTCTTTGGCCGAAGATCGTAGGAGCTGAGAGGGGGATATTGGTAGAGAGCTAACAAATAAAGATTGGGGGAAAGCACTTATATACCCCAGGATGTTGTCACAGAACACAAAGTTCAAGTACATCCAGCATAATACCTTTCACAGGCCCTATCTCACCCAAGCAACTCTCCGCCAAATGTGTGGGTCATCCTCAGGCTGACCTAGATGCCAGTAAGTGGGAGCTAGCATGATGCATATATTTTGAAGCTGCCCAAGGAAGTTAACATTATGGGGAGCGGTCTTTGCTGCATTAACAAAGGTAACCGGCTGTGCAGATGTGTGCACATTGGAGGCTTCATTGTTAGGGCTGTTTAGGCACTCTAAAACTGCAAAAGCTGCAAACTGATTAATTGATTTGGCATAGCTGATGGCTTGCAGACTTATAGCCATGCATTGGAAGGCCCAGACATTACCATGTATAGCCCACTGGTGCATAGCGACACTGAAGTGGAGACAAGCAGAGGCTTGGCACTTCGATGAGAAAAGGCCCACGTACTGCGCAAATACCCCATAGCAGCGGACTGGGAGGTGCTGCTACTTCACTTACAAACTTATGGAGAGGAGTTGGGTAGCTAAAATTCAAGTTTATGATCACAGATAAAAACAACCCTTTCAGGTTTGGAGTGTAGTAACCTCCCTTCTTCTTCCACCCGCATTCCCCCATTCCCTCCTAATCCCTTCTTACCCCTACCACCCCTCCTCTCCTTTGCACATATCAATGCCACCCACTTGCTGACTATGGTTTCCTCGTGTATCTCTACAGCAGTTTCTGCTGGCATTTCAGATTTATTCCCAGGCCCAGATGAGGACGGCGCATATCCGAGACATAAGGGACTTATCTACACAATTGATATAGTATTCAATTCATTGATAACACTGCATGACCTGTTGCTTTTTGCTGTTCTAATTGTTTGTATAGACGGGACCAAAGACACCTGTTGATAATATTTTGACAAAATGTCAACAAAAGTCACAAGATGGGCATGCCATTAATATGAATGTATCCTAATCCTGGTGTGACACATGTGTATGTGATCTTGATAAATGCAAATAAAAATTGGTTGGAAAAAAAACAGGAGAGCTCTTACTGCCATCTTTGTAGTCATGCTCCTCAGATGTACAGCTTCAGGGTACCTGGTGGCATGATCCACCACAATCAAGGTGTACTTTGCCTGACTGTGAAGGGGGGGTGCAAATGGACCAACAGTGTCTATTCCCAAGTGCTCAAACGGAACACCTACAAATGGTAGAGGCACCAACAGTGCCTTAGTCTTCCCTCCTGTCTTACCAATCATCTGGCAAGTTGGATAGGTTCTACAGAACCTCTCTCTGTCTCTGGGCAACCATGACCAGTAGAACAGAGGGTCCAACCTATCCTGGGTACTTCTAATCCCTAAGTGGCCTGCTCAAAGCGCTTAATGGGCCAATGACAGCAGGAGGTTCCTGTGCAATAATGGACTCACTAGTCTCTTGTTAGTACCTGTCTCAGGATTTATCGGTTCAATATACAGTAGACCATCCTCCCAGCCAAGATCGTGTTATCCACAACCACTTCTTTCTGACCTAACCTTGGGCTTCCTTCCAAAGTTCCACAAGTGTAATTCACCCTTCCTGTGCCTTGCAGAAATCTTGCATGTTAGGCTCTCCAGTAGCTAACAAACCTGCAGCTCTGGAAGTGACCCAGACTCCAGCAAACGGACCTCTTTGTGAGCCTCATCCTCATCTACCTCTGCAGCAGAAGTAATGACCCCTACGGACACTGCCTTCCCAGAGTCCTCACTTTCTTGTAAACTTCCTTTTCCTGGTAACTGAAAATTAGAGATCATCTCATTCTCACTCTGAGACTGCTGGGCAGCATGTGCTCTGGTCAATACAGCTGATGTTGTCCAAGCCATTAAGGCTTCTGGTCCTCACATCAAGCCAGGGGCAAAAAAAACATTGCCCAAGAGAAATCGAGCTCCTTGCTTTTCCCTTACCCCCAACATCAACCATGGGTCTAGCCATTGCGCTCAATGTCAACTCTTGCATGCGGATACTCAATGCCCACTCCACTGGCTACCAAGCCTGCATCCTTGGCTCCGGGGAGTAGCACTTCTGGTTTAAGGAACTTCCTCTCAACCATAGTTAAGAAGGCTCCAGTATTCTTCAGGTCACGGACTTTCCTGCCACTGATACTTACTTCCTGCACAAATCCCATTGTATGTGGATCAATGTGCTTCATAGCATCTGGGTCCTTCTTACAAATGCTCATAGCTACTAGGTTGAGTGCAAACGGTCCCTTTCAGGTACCTTCACCCAGGTGTAACATGCTTGCTATCATGGATGTTGCTGTGTCAAGTTCCTTCTCTTGACTGTCTCTCTTGTAATGCCCTATCTTGTAGCACTTAAAACAAGTCACCACCTTGGACTTAAAAGGGCTTCCTTGCTTTGTCTTTTCATGATGCTCCTTCCCAGACATACCATTACCATTCCAATGGTTCCTGGGCCCTCCACTAGGCCCATGATAATTACCCTAGCCTTTAACCTCGGGTTTGGAACCAGTCTGTGGAGAGTTTTTCTTCCCCTTTGGCTTAGAACCATCAAGTTCATGCCCTTTGTGAACCCTGTTGGCCAACCACTTATGAGCTAACACTGCGTGTTTTGCTCGATCCCTCTCTGTCGGATCAAACAAGTATTGCCTAAGAGGGGTAGAGTACTCCTCCTTGAGTCACTCTGTCACCATCAACTGGTTAAGAGACTGAAAATCCTTAGCTTCATCCCTCTTACGCACTCAATCCAATCACGCAATATACCACAAATCCAACTCTCAAACAGAACAACATCCGCTTGCTTGCAGTCACAGAATCTCTGCAGGTACTGAGATGACTTAAGCCCAAACCTCCTAATGAGAGATTTCTTCATTTGCTCATAGACTGGCACAGGGATTGTCTCAATGACTGCTGTCCATTCCAAAGGCATGCACCCCATTAATGCAGCTGACTTAGACAACTCATTCAAGGCCTGTACTTTACAAACGACCTTAAAGCTCAAAAACCATTTCAGAACATCATGACCTTCCACATATAAATGCACAGGCTATTTTGGAACCCTGACCGCGTCCTGGCCAAACTGGAAGCAGAGTCAGTTATCCCAGATAGAATTGTCATTGCATCTATCCTAAGTTTCTCTATTTTAAGGGCTATTCTCTCTCTTTTAATGTCTCATTCATTTTCCTTCTGTTTCTCCTCCCACTCTCTCCGTTTCTCCTTTCTCACTCACAATTTATCTTCCTGGGCCTTTACCCTCTGTTTCTCTCTTTAATTCTCTCTCCTCTTGTTCCCAGATAGTCTTAGCTTCTCCCTTTTGGACTCTCTTGTTTTCTTATCTTCCTCAGCCTTCGATTTCTGAAATGCAAACTACAAGCTCAGGATCTCTGCTAGACTCAAACTACCCAAGTGCTCTACTCCCGGACATGGGGACAGTAGTACTCTAGAAATGTGAGGTAGTGTAAACACCTGTGGTATTCTAGAAAGGTGGTGTGTGTTTTCGTGAAACATCCTGAAAATGCAACAGGGGACACACATGGCCTATGTCTGGGATATACCTCTGCTAAAGGGGATCCTAGAGCCTGAGTTCACATTGCTGTCTTCCTGGGTTCCTACCATGGTTCCCTCTCCAGAGTCAGCTACAGCATCTCCCTTTCACCCAGTATCACAAACTGGTCCCTAATAAACTTAGTAAGGATCTCCCTGTTCCTACTTCTGGGAATCCTGCACCCTCTGTCCCAATACATAAATCCTTATTCTGATCTATGGACATGGTGCCGAGGTAAATTCCCAAACCTGTGTTCTCCACTGCTTATGCACATCGCCTTTGTGCGCAGAACAAAGAAAATTGGAGTTATTGCAGAATTGATGCAAATTGGCCCTCTGTTCCTCAGGCTCCTAAACGTTAGGTGCCCTCCCGCTTACCAACTCCATGGGGAGTCTGGGGCAGTTCCCTCACAGTGCAGGTCTAACCCACAAGTCATAGCTTCAGTCTCTCCTTCGGAAGGCAGCCCTACTCCTTTGGCAAGATTGTTACCGGTAGCCCTTCCTGGCATATGGGATTTCTGTGGTATGTGGTGAAACAGGCATAGGCTCTAACAGCCTGAGCCCTCTTGCGTGGACTGTGACAAGCCTTGGTACTCCTGGAAATACTTTACCGGCAGCCCCCTATGGCATACGGGGTCACCCAGTTGCAACGGTACAGGTGTAGCAAGACCCGCACAGCTCTCAACACATGGCTCAGTCTTCAGAAGCCTTCACATGGAATACAGGGGTCACTGGAAACAGTTCTGCACATGGGCTACAGCCCAACTGGTGCATAGCCGAATCCCCACACCTCGAGCAGGGAGCCTTCACAGAAGGGCACTCCATTGGACCTTGCCTCCAACGCTTTCCTCATCCTCACATGGCACACTGGTTTTGGCAAGCAGGCAGGCACACATGCTCCAGGCTCCTGGGCTGCTGATCTTGATTTCACTGTCTGATGTTTCTTCACACAACAGGGAGTCTAGCAGGCCTTTGCCCCCAGTCCTGTTCATAGGCAGAAGTCTTGCAGAGCTTCCCCTTCTCACACAGCCCGTCTAGCTGCTTAGCAGATGACACATTTTTGGGGACTTAATCTCCACTTCTTACACTCCTTTTCCAGGTACCAAATGTAATTTAAGGTATGAGTCTGTGAAGATTTATGTGGCGGTTCTGCTTCTTTTTAAGTGTACACTTCTCCTTTTCATCTTTCTTCATGAAAGCGGTCTGCCACAGCAGGCACGACTCTGAAGCTGATTGGTCACTCCAATTAATTATTGAGTTTACACCTGGATTCAGTCACAGTGATATGTGCATACAAGGATTAATCTCCGATCCCCTGCACTACTCTTTATGCTTCTCTTATCCGCCCCATTTCCCTTCCTGAGATGTGTCAAAGCCCCTTCCTTGTGATTAATCACTGAATCGAAGACCAATCTTTGGAATGCAAAGGGAGTCTGTTCTCTTCAGTTTGTCCCCTCACAGATCTCAGGAATGCAGTAATCCACAAATCTGTCTGTGGGTATTCCTCTCCTCCTCATGTCTTCACCAGGCAGGTTTGGGCCTCCTTAAATGGAAACCAGGGTCCACCATGTAATGTACCATTGCAGTCATGCCAATTCAGTGTGAATTCATAGCACACGGTCTGTTCAGCACTGATACATCTATGCATTGTACTCTTAAATGTACACATGCATTCAATATAAATGCTCTGCAAGCACTGCTTTAGCACTGAAGTTTTTCTATTGTTAAGTAGTTTGTTAGTTTGAAATACACGTACTGCCAGCACACACACTCATTATGTGCACACTGCATTAATCTTCATCCTTTGTGTATTGTACTTCACACAAGCACACATAAACCCAGCTGATGCAGTCCATGCGCACGCGGTATACAACACTACAATTTGCATGTAATGTATTCCTCTTATGTACACATTCACCCGTCAGATGTACTAACAACATATGTACTGCACAGTACTGCACCCTCCTTGAACTGTACCCTTCCCAGGCCCACATACAGCTAAAACAGAGTCACTACTTCTGAGCTATATAGCACTCAACATCTACCAGATGTAGGCCAAGTGTGATTTAAGCACACAGTAGCTTAACTTTTAAAAAGGTGAGTGAACCTGTAGGCCTTACTCCAGTGACACAGAGTAAAAGGTCCTGTTCACTACTACTGATCACTACACAGTTTGCGTTTGCTGCCACCATTGAGCTTGAGCTGACTAAATCATGGTGAAGGTGGTAGTCTTCCAACACTATGAGGATAGCACTTTGGGCAACCGTCACGGTCCAACAAGACTGCATACTTTGAGACATGCCTATGTCATGGTGCACACAAATTATCTGTATTTGCATATGACAAAAAATCAGCATTAGGGATCCAGACAACAGTACAGTTAGGCATTCAGGGCAGAAGTACACGTCTCTTATCATGCAGAGGACTTTTCTGTCCCAACAGATGTATAGCACTTGTTCAAAGGAACGGACAATAGGTAAGGAGGAATTATTTCTTTCTTTTCATATCAGAGGATGGTCTAGCAAAGGCTTGCCCTCTAGATCATTGTTGATATTGGTCTGTACGTAACGCTCTTCAAAATAAAGAAATCTACATGTTAAGCAGCTAAAGGTTCACTGCCATTAAAAATGGTTTGCCAGACAGTGAATAGCCTTACTATCAGGATTCAATCTGGAAGATACATAGTGCTTATTGTAAGACCTGGGGTCTCCAGGCCCTAAGGGGGTAACGTGACACGAGCGGCTGGGCACCCAAAGGCCTGTGTGTTAAGCGACCATACAACACACGCATCCTCTGAAGCAGTAAACGCACACAATAATGGACGCCACACAATAAGGTGAATGCAAATTAATCAGGTTTTATCTAATCAAAGGCTCACACGCGGGGATCTTGGAGGGCAATGTATCTTAGCTTATACACATTCACATTTGCATTACAGTTTCTCATTACCTGTACACTTTAACATGTGCATTACAGTTGTTCATGACCTGTACACTTTAACATGTGCATTACAGTTGTTCATGAACTGAACGCTTCAACCTGTGCATTACAGTTGTTCATTACCTGTACGCTTTAACATGTGCATTACAGCCTCTCAGTACTGTTACCTCCGCAACCCCTGCAGTATGAACTTCCCTAGTGCTGCGGGCCGGGGCCTGCACACGTGGCGCTACGGGTGTCTACGAAGAAACAAAGGCACATGAGCATAACTGGCGGTCGTATAATGCCTGCCTAGCACCCTGAGCATAAGCGTGGTGGGCACAGTAAGCGCCTTGCACTCGGGACCTTCACTGGCGAAAGGAGCGCTCGTGGGTGGGTGAATACACAGGAATGATTAGCGCTACTGAGACATAGAACGCATCGAGCACTGTTGAATACAATGGATCAGCGCTACGCTAACATAGAACGCATTGAGCACTGGTAACTACACTTGAGCGATCGGCGCTACTCTAACATAGAGCGCATTGAGCATTGGTAAATACAATTGAGCGATCAGCGCTACTCTAACATAGAACGCACTGAGCACTGTTGAATACAATTGAACGATCAGCGCTACGGGGACATAGAACGCTTTGAACACTGTTGAGTACAATTGAACGCTCAGCGCTACGGGGACATAGAACGCTTTGAACACTGTTGAGTACAATTGAACGCTCAGCGCTATGGGGACATAGAACGCTTTGAACATTGTTGAGTACGGCGAACGGCAGTCCCCAGGAGAGGGTAATCCCACGGAGGGGAGACTCACAATTGCGGAGGGAAATCCCACGGAGGGGGGAAAGTCACAGTTCTGGCATGCGGTGTCGTTCCCACCTGGCAGGGGGCGCACCTGGCCTTCCCGCGATTCCCGGGGAGCAGGGGGGGGGCGAGTCTCAGGCCGCCACACGGCTGCGCTACCTCCCAGCCCCCGGGGGGTTACCTTGATCTCGTCGCTCGGTTCCGCTCCGGGTCCTCCTTCCGACACGCGCAACGGCACGGGACACTCCCGGACACTCGCTCTTCCTTCGGACGCTGCGACGGCAGCAGCGGGGCCCCGGGCTTCTCCGCGGGCTCCGACTTGACACTGACACTTCCCTGAGGCCTACGGGCCGCGGCGGTGATCGCGTTGCGGGTCCTGGCACCCGGGGGGGTCACAAATTAAGCGGGAGCTCGGCCAGCTCCGCGCTCGACAGCAGATCTGCACAGGGGGTCACAGGTCAGGTCTGGCAGCGCAGGAAACACAGCGCCAGCACCTGGTCGATCCCCAGCAGTCAGGCAATCAGTCATTTCACGAAGTTACAATAGTCAGCTTGGCATGAAGTTTCAGGATGGTACTTCTGCAGTTTCAAAAGTCAGTCTTTGTGGCGCAGATGATACTGGCGCCCTTGGGGTTCTGTTCCTTGGGGGGGTAGGGGATGAGTTGGCGACTAGGTCCTTCCTAGTCAGGCTGGGCAGAGGTTCCCTGGGTCCTCCTACTGCTGGGCAAGATCAGTGGGTTTCACAGGATCCCTCACTCACTTAAGAGGCAGCACCTAAGCCCTGTCACTCTCAGAGGCATAAGTCCCTGGCTAGGCCCTACCGCCTACACTCCTGCGTGGATTCTCCAGCTCTGCTTCACCCTAACTGGCCAACTAACTCCAAAAGTTCCCTCCCTCACTTATGTATCCCTAGGTCAGGTGACCTCTAGCCAAGGCGGCAAAAGTAAAAACCACACCTCCCTTCTAGAAGGTTCGAGCACATTCCAGGAGCTTCCCCATACTACCTAAGGGACAAAAAAGGCGGGCTGGTGTTGCAACATTGTTGTGGGGTTCCAGCCAGCTCCTGGCAGCTAGGGTGCTACTATGAAGACCACTCTGCAGTAGCAGGGGTCTGTGGCAGCCATCTTGGGAGAAGGGAGCACCTGCACCTTAACACTGGTTGGCAATGAAAAGGCGCCCGGAGACCTAAGTCCAACATCAAAAATGAGGGTGGAAAAAATGAGGCACGATCAAAAATAAATGGGGAGACTACCCTAAGGCTGACAGGTCCAACACTTATTTATTACTTTGAGAGTCTTGTTCAGCAGCACACATCACTTGGGCCATGATTCAACCACGATTGGTTGGGTAGAAGTGGTCCAAATGGAGCCAGAATCCAAAATGATACCTTATCTTCAGTTGCTCCCCTGACCTAAAAGTAAGTCAATGTAATCATTCATGTTTTATTCTTAGACTTTGTGTTGCATTGAATTTCAGGCACATTCTTGAATTTCAGGCACATTTGTTATACTTGACAGGGGAAAAGGACATAAATTCAATATAACAGAATGACTGTTGAAACTGGGCCGCAGCTAAATTCTGAAGACCCATCTCTAAATCATCAATATGTTGAAAGTGCTGTAGAAGGGACCACCGGCTGAATGAAGTACCAATGTAATTAAACCAAATCTAATCCTGCAAAAGATCAATTGACATGCATGCAGTAGAATGGAACGCTCACCAAAACTAGTAGTCGCCAAAATCTACAAAAGACAGCTCTTGGTAGGATCAAGTGCTCAAGAATGCATTGCTAGTTTCCAGGTAGACCCAATAGTACAACCTCAAAATCTCACAAAAGCTGGTAGGAGCAAAACCCCTGAATCCCCCGAATTTAAAATCCACAGGATTTAGTAGCAAGCATAAACGAAATGAGAATATGAAGCATCCAGCTACTATCTTTTACTCCACAACCAAAGCCACTTCAGAGCCTCTGAACTATATCCCAAGTTGAGCCTCAAATTTTAGAATGATTGCAAACCTAAGGATGAAAGAACAAAAGGGATATGTAATCCCTGTGCACAAGTGCCACATATTTATAGCATAGACACTGGTGAGTATTTCAATCGGTAGATACTCAAACAACAATGCAACACAAACAAATAACAGTCTGTCATACTCAATAACTCTACACGGAAGTAGAATAAGTCAACATACTCAACTAAAGACATAATACAAATGTGGAATACCATGCCATGCGCAATAACACTATGGTCTGATGTCAGGGCAGGACTAGGAACCAAAAGCAGCTCAGGCAAATTTCATCATGCCATCCCCATACTGAATGAAGTGACTGAGTGCAGAAAGTAAGTGCATACTTGCAAAAGAGTGCAATGAGAGAGTGCGTACCTGCTGAGTTTTTTTTCTTTTTGCAGGTCTTCAGATCCCTTTAGATTAATTATGGAAAACGAAATACACTGACTAAGCTGTGGGCCAGCTGACTTCCGACTTAGGGCCTGATTACGATCTTGGCGGATGGGATACTCCGTTACAAACGTGATGGATATCGCGTTTCCCATATTACATGTTCCATAGATTATAATGGAATTGTAATTTGGCAGGTGGGTTATCCGTTGCGTTTGTGACAGAGTAACCCTCTCCGCCAAGATCATAATCAGGCCCCTAGTCTTTCATGGTTTGCCACTGCTTGGCTGAGCTATCAAGGACATGACATTTTGACAATGGTTACGATGTCCTATTTGTTTTCCCATTGGTGCTCAAGTAGTCCTTTTGTTTGCTTTTAGCCATCTGTAGGTGAAAGCCTCTTGTGGGTCATACTAAGACATACAGTGGTCTTTGAGCCCACTCATTCCTTACCATTTGGTTGCTTCATATTCAATGGCTTTCCTTCCTCTTCTTGCATTTGGCCCTCCCTTGGAGCATAGCCTCTTTACCAGCATTGATTGGCTTACTTGTATCCTTTCACTTTTCACTTTTCCCATTCTGGGAACTGTTTTCCTTTTCTTTTAGCACTTTCGGCACTCCATGAAAGTGCATGTGCTTTGTAGTGTCCCATTTGCTACCTCACCATGCGCCCGCTCCCAGTTTCTTTCCCCTACCCTTCCTTTATCCCTTTGCAATCCATAGTTGAATATATATCTTATTGGTCTGGCATGTGCCAATTGCAGTTGGCTGTTTTGCAATTGTAAAAACACTTGTACCGCTATAGTTACATCTATTTTTGAAGTTCACCAACCCAAGCAACGCCATCTTAGATCGAGAAATTAAACAATAAAAAGAACATTTGCCTCCATAAGTCCATGTGATGGATTAAACCCAGGTCAGTTGAATGGGACGAGTGCTTGCATTGTTCAACACTCCGTCCATCATTCCCTTTGGTTTTGCTTTGTTCTCCCGAAGTTGGAAAGGTATGCCCAGACGTGGGTCCTTACCCACTTTGCCACTGGATTCAAGATAGCCTGGCTGATGAGGGTTATGAACCCGAAACCAGTCCCAGAATGCTTGTTTCCGGTCCAGGGAAGACATGGCTTGGCAGTTCGGGCTGTACTGTTCCCATGAGGCACAGGGTCAGACTGATTATCATATGTCCATGTCTGAACTGGGGTGGCGGAGTGAGCTAAAGAATGCTAACGGATTAAACCCAGGTCAGTTGACTGGGGGTGAGTGCTTGCATTGTTCAGCACTCCGTCAATCATCCCCTTTGGTTTTGCTTTGTTCTCCCTAAATTGGCAGGGTATGCCCAGACGTGGGTCCCTTGCTCACTTTGCCACTGGATTCAAGATAGCCTGCCTGATGAGGGTTATGAACCGGAAACCGGTCCCAGGATGCTTGTTTCCGGTCCAGGGAAGACATGGCTTGGCAGTTCGCGCTGGACCGTTCCCATGAGGCACAGGGTCAGACTGATTTGCATATGGCCATGTCTGAACTGGGGTGGCGGAGTGAGCTAAAGAATGCTAATGGATTAAACCCAGATCAGTTGCCTGGGGTGAGTGCTTGCATTGTTCAACACTCCGTCCATCATCCCCTTTAGTTTTGCTTTGTTCTGGATAAGTCCAAAGGCACGTTCTTGCATTATGGATATGCACATGTATGTATCATCACTCATTTGCCAATTAAGGGGCTTATGCAGCTGTATCAGTATACCTTTTTTTCCCCTTTCTTTTTTGAGGAGTCCCTTTTTAGGTCAAGCCTAGAGCAGCGCACATATGTTGCTCTAGGAGATTACCTTTAGAAATTGGTCAGCTCCTTTCCACACACTTGTGCATGTGGCGGCATCCACCTTGCGGGAGCGAGCAGTGGCGTGCAGGGGCCATCTATTTGTAATTAGCGTGGATGCGCGGCCGCGCTTGTTTACATTTTCCTGCTCACGGTCGCTGTCGCTTTCACTTTCTTTAGCGTGGAATCCGCAGAGAGCAGTAATTAGAAGGACTTTTCCTCCATTTGAGAAAATATTCCAGCCCTTTCTTGACTTCTTCCTTTTCTCTTCCACCGTCTTTCCTTCCATCGTGATCCTTCTTTCCCCCATCGCCCCTCAATAGCTCCCGGAGTCCAGATCCCAACTTAATGCCTTGCCCGGGGCTTCCCGAGAGCACCGGCTGGAAGTCACTACTACATTACATTAGAGTGATGCTGCGGTGGAGACAAAAGTCCGATTGAGGTAGTTGCGAGAGGTGCTGGGATTTAATTGAGGCCGCAAGTAACGGTGCACAGCAAAGGGCCTGCGCTGTGCTAGGTGCAAAGGCTGGGAGGGAGACAGGAGTCCATCCCTTTCTCCCAGAGCAGCATACACTGACACAGAGTAAAGATAATCTGTTCACTGCTACTGTGTAATTGTAGGGCAACAGCCAGGAATGGGTGGTGGGGGATGGCGTTTTGCCTGCACTCCAGGCTAACGCAAAGAGGTATTCCAAAGTCTCACTTATTGACAGAGACCCTCTCTGGTCTAAGATTATTAAAACGACTCTTGTGGTGACACCCAAGGCTACAAATTCCACAAGCGCCCAATTCGTACAGTTAAGTGAAGAGATTGTTCTCTTGGGAGAAGAGTTCTACCTCTTTACATGGCCCCTTCATGGTGCGCTTAACACATAATGCAGTATTCGGTTGGTTTATCCGTCATCTTCCTCCAGCAAGCACCGTGAAGCAGGTTAGCTTTACAGGGTCCGCAATAATATAAATTACATTTAACAGACCACACTTGCCCATCCCGTATCCTTATCTTCTGTCTCATCGTGTGGTTTGCCAACATCTGTAACCTCTGTCTAAAGACATCTCTTTTAGGAGGGTACACCCATCTCAGGTGGATGGATACCCACTTTGTTGAACACCTTTCTGACATAGCAATCTTTTTGTGCTTGGTTGAAAATGGCCGATTTTTGTGAGCCCGGCATCCATCTTTTACTCAGAAACATGGGATATATGCCCTGGATTCACTTCAAGATGTCTCTCGTTGCAAGCAATTGGTGCTGCAAATCGCTTTTGGTTTCCAGATTTGGGGGTTCCTAGCGCTAAATGACATTTAAGGTCCCAATGAGTGAGACGAGTGTCACGTTCTATGGACACAAACTTTTTAACTAAGCACTTTGGATGAAGCAGTATATTAATACCACTACTGCCACTTTTAATGAAAGTAATACAAATAATAATACTATGAATATATCACTGTTATTTTTACTATTATTTTTAATAATGTAATCATGCTATAATACCATTTTAATGACTGTTGTTGTTACAAAATTATAATATGACTAATATAATACAGGTTCCGTAATAACAGTCATATTATTACTGTTACTAAAAATAAGGGGAGAAGAGTTGACCTAAGGGCTAGGGCGCTCGACCTCGAACCTGGGGAACTGGGTTCAAGTCTCTGCAATGACGCTGAATCTCCTGTGATTCTGGGCAAATCACTTAAACTCCCCGCGCCTAGCAAAAATGAATGTGTCCTTGTGTAATGCAACTGGTGCTATGTAAAGCGCTATGAAACCTGATTCGGGTCAAGTTCGCGCTACATAAAACTCTGTAAAAGAAGAAGAAGAATCACATTGTTAATAATATCACAATATATTCTTTATAACAATTATTATTGTCAATATTATGATTAGTATTATTATTGTCAATATTATAATTTGTATTATTATTAATATTGTCAGAATTATTATTATTCATATATGCTAAGCATGCCATTTTTATTATTTGACCTCCTAACGTGAGTGTACTAGCGAGAAGGCAGCTGTGTCCACGTTTTGCCCGTCACATCTGGCCTGTTTGCGGCTGGGAGTCGCTGGGAGTCGCTTGGTCTGTAATTAGTCGCTACCCGTCATTCTGCCTCGCCTCCCTCTAAATACAGCCAGCACACACCCCGGCTGATGAGGATGCATTAACACGCCTCTGTTCTAGAGTTCCACCAGTGTTACCCCCTTTCTGTGCGCTGCAGCCGCTGCAGGCGCCTGTCCCCACTGCACTCCAGGCCCCTTCCTGAGGATGCTGCATGCACCGTTAGACCTGGCAGGCTACCTTACCCCCGTCCCCAGGCTAACCATCCTCCCTGATGCCATCTAGGGACGTCAGGCTGATAGCTCAGACCTGCCAGGAGCGGCTGTGTTCACATCACCGGATCAGAGAGACCCCACCGAGGAGACAGGGACAGATACAGCCGTGTGTCGGTGACAGCACATGCCTTTATTCACCACCAAGTGCATTCTACAGCATTTGTTTTCATGGGGTGATGTCAGCGATCCTAAAACTCGTCTGTATGCAGGCAGGTGCTGCCTGTTCCCTGCCGAGATCACGGGGCCTGTGTTTCATGTTAAAACTAGTAGCCCAATCTAAAGACATGCACAGAAACACACGGCAGACCCGCACACGAGCTGCTGGCAAATTCATCGCTTCCTGCACTTTTAAGTATTTAGAGAAAAAAAATGGTGTGATAATCTTCTTGACTTTGCCCATTTATTATTGCTTTATTTGGCCTGGCGTTAGGCAAGACCTTTTGATTCCTAAATGTATGCATAAACAAGCCCACTTCATTCATTGGTCTTTTGTTATCTCGGTCGTAGTTTTCTTCCCCTCCTTACAGCTTCCAGCACGTGGAAGTGGATCAGCCCACTTCATCCATTGAATAACTTCCCTGTGAGCAATGCCATTCTTCCTTTTTAATAGGAGCACATTAACACACAAAATTGCTCCTTTCAGTGTTAGAGATTATTATATCAACATGTGCTTTTGAGGCAAAAAAATCGTTTTTTATTAAATTACTTTTATGTCTGGCGATAGTTAAGACCTTTTGATTTTACTAAAATTATATGAATAATATGCCTAGTTATAAACTTATAATGGCATCCAGCCATGGAGGAGTGACTCTTCAACCATTGGCCTATTAATGTGTCATTCACATTTTTCTTCCTTTCACTTCAGTATACAACATAGGACGGTGGGTCTGTCCACTTGCGCCATTGGTTAACTTCACTGTGCATGACGGCATTCCACCCTTCACAAGGAGCACTTCCACATACAAAATAGTTCATGTTAAATGCCTGGGAAAACTATCGCAATGTGTGTTTTTTGAGACCCAAAAATATTTTTGCTTTTAGCCAAAGTTTTTTCATAGTCTGATTAGGTCACGGTAGCTTATGCAGCAATAACCATGACAAAACAAAACAAAACAAACTTTGACAAAGCCAAAAGAGTGGTCGCCAACGCCAGACCCACAGTTGTTTAGGTTGAGCTTAGCGCAGCGCGCATGCCCTGCTCTGCGAGGCATGGTGTAGCTGGTATATGTAGTGCAAGGACCTCTCATCTGTTCTATAGGCTGTTGTTAGTGCCCTTCTTAAATGCCTGCTTTTATTTGGTGGAAATGCTAAATTTGGCCCGCCTTTTGGCATTTTGGACACTCCCAGGCAATCGTCCATGTTACGTGTGGTATTACGTTTTTAAAAATATATATGTTTGCTCCCATGGACTCCTTTTATATTTATTTCTCTCTGCTTGTGTATTAGCACGGCGTCCGTTTCATGGACGCCACGTCATATTTAGACAGCCTTTGTTTCTCACATGTTTATTTCTTACCCCCTACACACACCCTGTTACCTCAGTTTCAAATTCTCTATCTCTGGCCTCAGTGCTTCTATATATATTATACTGATTTCAGACTCTGCTCACACAGTTTCTAGTGTGCCCCATTGCCATAAGTTGAGTCTGCCCTCGCAATCTATCTGGCACCTGATGATTCTCCCCCACTGTCCGTCCACTGCTCGTGTTGTATTTCAGATACTATTTCCCAATCTCCCCCCTCCCATTGTTTATGTCCCGCCCCCCCATAACAAAAAAAAGCTATAACAAACAATCAGAACAGGCAGAAAGAAGTTGTCAGCATTGCAAGGACAAAAAAAATTGAAGAAATGATTTTTATGTTAATTTTTTTTTATTAGTTATTCAGCTGGACATAATGTCTTCTTGGTTATATAAGGTAACAAAAATGCTTATAACACTTTTTTGTTATAACTTTTCAACATGCTGCGCAGCAGCCACGCTGCTCTATGAAAGCTTAAAGACATTGGAAAAGCCAATAGCTCTGGGTAAACAGTTATAAGGTCCCAAAGGCGAGACCTATTGGCTATGCCAATGCTTGTTTTCTAATACTACAGAGAATCAGCAAACAACATTGGCAAATCAAATAGGCCAATAAGGCAAGTTGTATTGGCTCTGCCAGGGTTTGTCTGCTAAGAAAGTACATCCCGTTTGTCTTTATGTCAATCTAAGGATACTCACTAAAAACTCTTACACATTTACTACTGTTTTACTTTGCTATCTTGACTGCATGTTGGATTTACAGCTTTTTTTATTCAAACTAAAGGCATACACACACACACACACAAGCTTTTTCAGACGTCACCAAAAGTACTGGTCCAATGTCAAAATTATCTATTTTTCAGTATTTCCTGTTTAAGCCCTTAAAGTAAACATGCACGCTTTATATACAGACTCCAGTTTACAACACTTTCCTTTGAGGTTATAATTTAACTCTGTTGATGCCGTCTGTTCACAAAGGGACTTACTCCCAGCTTCTATACTGATGTAGCCAATGACATTGATTCACTATGTTTTTTTCTTTCTAGTACAGATAGGGGGGTCAACATACAAAAAGTCAACCAGCCATTACGAAACACTTCTCCCAAACTAAAGTTTCCCTGCTGCTATCCGCACTCCCTCCTTTCTTTATCTGCCTTGCCCTGCCCCTGCCCAGCCCCCATCCCTCCTTCTGTTATCCTTTTTGCACTGCCCCTATCTGTCGTCTCTCCTACTTCCGTTGTCTGTGTAGCCCTGCCACTGCCACTCTCCCTCTCTCAACTGCCCATGTCGACCTCCACCTACCAAGAAAACCTTCTGCTGACCCCAAGGTACCTAGCAATTACCACCTAATTTCTCTGCTTCCCTATTTTGGAAAGGTACTTGAGTCTCAGGTCAACAAGCAGCTCACCACTCACCTGGAGAATCATGGATTGTTGGATCCTTCACAGTCAGGGTTCAGGGCCGCCCATAGCACTGAAACCTCGCTAGTGGAGGTTGTCGACAGCATGAGACTGGCCCAGGACAACGGGAAGTCAGCTATGCTTAGCCGGTTGGATCTGTCAGCTGCCTTTGACACCATCTCCCATAGCATTTTAGAACAACGGCCCTGGGAGATGGGTGTCATGAGTGTGGCCCTGGACTGGCTCAGAAGCTATATAACTGACCGAACCACCCCCGGAAAAGTGGGCACCCTGGTCTCCCGCAGTCGGCCCTCAGGGCTCCATCTTAAGTCCCATGCTCTTTAATCTTTCTGTGACACCTCTGGCCAAAGTGATCAGGTCCTACGGTTTTGATGTGGTGTCATAAGCTGATGACACCCAGCTATTGATTACCCTAGACCCTGATCCCGCCGACACAAGGATCCATTTAAAAAACTGCATGGCCCACATCGATAACTGGATGCGTACCAACCATCTCCAGCTTAATGGTAGTAAGACAGAGGTCATTCTCTTTGGTAGGGCACACGGATTCTGGTTGAATGACTGGTGGCCTCAGAATTTGGGTCCCTGTCCATCCCCAAAACCCATTGTGTGGAACCTTGGAGTAGTGATTGATAATCAGTTGTCAATCAAAAGCAATATAATCAGCACCTGTTATGGAATAATGCGCAATTTACGCAAAATATTTCAATGGATCCCAACTGAATCAAGGAAACCACTTGTCCAGAGATTAATCATACGTCGTATCAACTATGGAAATGCTCTGTTGGCCTCCATCAACGAGGAGCTCTACTCTAGGCTTCAAGTCTTGCAAAATACTGCTGCCAGACTTGTACTAAATCTTCCATCGAGGTCTCCATTAGCGCCTAGTCTGAAGACTCTCCACTGGCTTTCCATTATGAGCGAATCCACTTCAAGATCCTCTGTCTGGTGCACAAGAACATGTACGGAAATGGGCCAAGCTACTTTGCCAAAAAACTCAGCTGGTATGAGCCGAACAGGATGCCCAGGTCAAGCACAACATTTCTCCTTACCCCTCGTAGAATCCGCGCCACCATGAATGGCGGTAGATCTTTCTCTTTCCTTGCACCTGCTTTTTTTTAATAAACTTCTGTTAGACCTGGCATCTTTTGGCGTGGTTACCCCTGACTTTTTGGCTCTACCTTCTGTATTCTTGATGCTATGCTGGATGTCGTTTTTACTCGTATAGATGCTTTGGGCACTTTGCCACTGCTGATCAGTGTCAAAGTGCAAGTGCTCCCTAGGGAAATTGTGATGTAATTGGCTATACATGTTTGGCATATTTGTTCTACCTGCAAGGCCCTAGTAAAGTGCACTGAGAGTGCCAGGGCTGGTAGTACAAATGCTACTGGTGGGCAGCAGCACTGATTGTGCCACCCGCAGGAGTAGCGCTAAAATGATGTCTTAGGCCTGCTTGCAGTCCAGGACTGCCATGTCGACCTGGCCAGTGCAACCACTGACCAGGCCTTATCCTTCCCTTTCTGTACATGTAAGGCATCCCTATGGTGGCCCTAGGTACCCCCCTGGGCTGGGTGCAGTGTATCTGAAAGGTAGGGCATGTACTGAGGTGTGTAACATGCCCTGGTAGTGAATTACAGCCATTATTGCTTTTCACTGCTGAGAGGCTATCTTGCCCATAGGACAGAATGGGGGAGGCTGTTTACATGCCTATCTTCCCCTAAAGGCAAGATAGAAAATCCAAGTTTGGTATCTTTGTGTTCAGAATTTAACTATACATCTTTTTAGAAAGATGGTTTTTAAATTCACTGTGTGAGAATAGCACTTTTAAGAAAATAGCTATTCTCCTGTTTAACCTGCCTGTGTGCAGATTGGCCGACTGGTGTCATGTGATGGGCTAGGTGGCTCCAGGAGTCTGGATGAGTCAGCAGCATGGTGAACAGGGAGATCTGCACTAGATGGGTTGGAGGAGTAGCCCCTGGGTTTTGAATAGGGCTGCCTCTGCCAGGACAATGCCGGCTCCACCCCCTGCTGGCCAGGCTGAGGACTCTGCCTCTGCCAGCACAAAGAAGGCTCCACCTCCTGTTGGGCGTCCAACGACCATGCCCCTCACTCTGAAAGGAACCAGGTGCTCCAGGGCAGAGCACACCCAGGAACCGGTTTGAACAGGGGAATCCCCCCACTGAAACAAAGAGAGACAAAGACTTGGAGGGGTATAAGAAGAGGACCCCAGACACCTACATTTTAGATCACTGTGGAACTAAGAAGGAACCTCTGCCAAGGAGAAAGCTGGAAGGAACTGAAGAGGAGAAGACAGCCTGCTTGCTGTTTTGCTTTGCTGCCAAGGAGAGGGGAAGGACTCTGCTGTGTCCCCTTCTTTAAATTCTGATCTCCAAGGGCCTGAGGAGAGCTGGCTCCCTGTTAAGAAGTCCCAGGAACAAAAGGACTTCACCACCAGCTCCCCTGGAACTCTGCTGAGGGAGTTCTGACCTGCCTTGAAGTGCTTGCCTAGTCTTGGGGCCTCATGAGGTCTTTTTGCTGTGTTTGGGAGCTGGAAAGCAGAAAGCGTGAACAAGAGTAACTGGTACCCATCGCATCATCCGTTTGAGGGTCGCATCATCCGGTTGTGAGTCGCAAGATCGAGAGTGCGAGAAGAATTTCATCGCGGCGTCATCGCAGCACCCGGAGTCCCCGCATCGCCGAGTGCATCGAGCATCGTCCCGGTGCGTGAAGATTCCAGACACTGCGAAGGTCGTCGCAGAACCAGTTTGCGGGCAGCACCACTGCCGGTGCGTGAAAGTATCCAGTTGCTGCGTGCGTCGACGCAGAGTCCCGTCCCGTGGCGCATCGAGGGTTGCGGCGCCAGAAGTCAACGCCACGCCACGCATCAAGCCCCATTGAAGAGCGTCGCACCGTACCTGTGCGTGAAGCTTCCCCCTAAGAAACCTACGCAACGAAAGCCAAAGTCATCGCATCCTCCCCCTACAGATCGGAGCCAGCGCATCCACCTCTGCTGCGTGAAGTAGGGCTGCTGCAAAGCCTCTCCAAGATCTCAGGAGTATCGCATCGCCTTTGCCATCTTCATTGTTATAGCTTTTGGGAACCTTAGCGCAACTACAGGTACTGTTGGGCACGAGAGTGTCGCATTTTGTGCATTGAGAGTCGCATTGTGCAGGACACTGATTTTTACATCCTGGAGTACTTTCTACAAACTCTTGAACTATCTTTAAAGTAACCTTTTTAATTGTATGTTGGTTTTTCTGTAGTATTTGGTCTTGTGAAGTTTTTAGTAAAGATACCTTATTTTTCTAAAACTGGTGTAGAGTAAATCTGTGGTGTTTTCACTGTGTTACTGTGAGTGTTGGTACAAATACTTTACACATTGCCTCTGATAGCCTAGACTGCTCAGGCCAAGCTACCTAGAGGGTGAGCAGGGGTTATCTTAACAGTGTATCCCCCTTTCCCTGACTAGAAGCAAGGGTCCCTACTTGGACTGTGGTACATACCCTGCCAACTAGAGACCCCCAGATCTAACATTGGTGGTCAGCGGTGAGGATTGAACTTGTATTTGTACTTGACCCACAGTAATTGGTGTACGTCACTAGGAGCGCAGGCCATTACACAGCCACATACTGCTGATTGTTTATTTTTGGTTCTATTTTTGAGGTAACTCTTGAATTATCATGGATCCAAGTGAGAAAGCAGCCAGTGTAGAAGGAGAGCTAGAGCTCACCATTGAGGATTTGTATTCATACAAGGTGGAGGAGCTCAAGCGGTTCTGCAAGGATTTTGGTTGTCCCATAAAAAGCAACTTCAGAAAGGAAGAGTTGCAGAAGGTTCTGAAAACCTGGTGGGAGACTAAAGAGGCTGAGGGAGCAGATGATAATAATGAAGGGAATGGGTTTGGGGCAAATGATTTGCCAGTGGGCAACCCCACCAGCGGAGCGGGGAGCCACCATTCCAGCAGGGGTCTCTCCCCAGCAGAGGAGTTACAAGAGAATCAAAGAATCAGAGAACATGAGCTGGAAGTAATAAAAATGAAATTGGAAATGGCAAAGGAGGAGAAGAAGAATGCCCTTGCTTTTGAGGAAAGAAAACTGCTTTTGGCTCATGAGTTGAGCATGAAGGAGCTGGAGATCAAAGCCAGAGATGTGGAGACCGGCTCAAATGGTGGCAGCAAACAGCCAGTGAAAGGGGGTAAGGTATATATCCCCAAGGATGTGGTTCAGAGTTACAGAGTGAGTGATGATATCTATGGGTGGTTTTCTGCCTATGAGATTTCTTGTAAGATGCATAGAGTGCCTGAAGAAGATTGGGGTGCAGGTCTGTGGAAGCATTTTGAGGCCTCAGGGAGGAGTGCTCTAGAGCCCTTGGAAGCAGCAGGTAACCTGACCTATCCCCCTATGAAGGAGGCCTTATGCCTCAGGTTTGGGTTAACCCCAGAACAGTACAGGGTACAGTTCAGGAACTCCAGGAGGGAGGGGTCCCAGACTTGGGTAGAATGTGTAAATCTGTTCTCACGTGCACTGGAAGGGTGGATAAAGGGCAGCAAGGTGAATGATTATAAGGGGTTGTTGAATTTGATCATTTGGGAGCACTTGAGTAGTATATGTAGGGGTGGGCGGAATTTGCGGAATTAACCTTCGCAAATTATCGCGAGAATGTTTAAAATTATCGCAAACAAGCAGAAATATCGCGAAGATGCGGAAGTTTTTTTCCGGCATGTTCGCGAGATTTTCTGCATGGTTGCGGGTCGCCAACTTACCCATGTGGTTGCTTGCGGGCGCGGCCATCTTGTTTTTAGTTGTTCTCGCGGTGCATGATCGCGAGAAGAAAGACGTGATCGCGCGACGCATGACGTCACTGCGGGCGCGAACTGTCGCGAGACAGCGCAAATGGCTAAAAACAATACAACATCTCATGGAGAACGCGACCGGATCAAGAAAACTTGTCGGCGAACGCAGGGATTCAGGTAAGGCGATCGCGCGCGCGCGAGAATGTATTATTTTACAGAGCGAGCAAGAAACAAATTATCGCCAAGCTGCGGAAACCGGAATTTTTGACATTTTCGCGCTCTCCGCGGAACGCAAAAATGTCAAATTATCGCAATTTCCGCGAACGGAACAAAATTTTTGCCCAGGCCTAAGTATATGTGTTCCAGAGCTGCGCCAGCATCTTTTAGACCGCAAGCTTACTGATCCCCTTGAGCTTGCACAGGAGGCGGACCGCTGGGTCAGTACCAGGGTCCATAGGGGTTTTGTGGGTACCACAGCCAAAGGTGGGCAGGGTCCCCAGCAGAACAGTGGGGGGGACAAGGGTAACCAAAAGGAGTTCTCACAAGGGCCCCAAAACAGTTCCTAGGGTAACCAGTCCCAGCCCCCCAAGTCAAAACCCAAACCAACCTGGCCCCCTAAGGGCAGGTCGGATAACAGGGGTCCCATTAAGTGTTATCACTGTCAGGAATTGGGTCACAAATCCCCTGTGTGTCCCAAGAAATCCCAGGCACCCTCTGGTGCTCCAACACCGGGTATAGCTAGTGTAGCTTTTGGTGGGGATTTAATTTCTAGTGATTTGGAGGGATTAGCAGTTATGTCCCTTGTCACTTTAGGAGACACAGAGATGGTCCGGGAAACCCCTGTCCCTGATAACACTAAGAAGTACAGGCAGTGGGTGACCATCAATCGGAAGAGGGTGGAGGCTCTCAGGGACACTGGAGCCAGTGTGACTTCGGTCAGGTGTCAGTGGGTCCCTGAGGAGCTGATCATTCCCGTTGTAATTCACCATGTAGTGTCAGCTGACAACTCCGTGCGCCTTTGCAAGGTGGCACATGTTCCCTTTGAATGGGGGGGGGGGTCTCAGGGCCTCTAAGAGTTGTTGTGAGTCAATCCATGCCAGTAGACTGTCTGCTAGGTAATGACCTGGAGAGTTCCCCATGGAAGGAGGTGGAACGCCAGGCTCATTTGAAGATGTTAGGTTTGCCTGAGTGGGTCTGTGTGACCACTCAGTCCATGGCAGCCAGACAGGGTTGTGAAGCAGACCTGGAGCCTGAAACAGTGGCCCAGGTCCCTGCCAGAAAGAGGAAGGGCAAGGGGCGTGGTGCGTCCACCCCCGCTGTTCCCACGGTCCAGTAAGGAGCAGACCCTGAGGGGGATGCCCTAGAGCCTACAGGGGAACAGGTAGCTGAGCTGGGAGACATACCTGAGCTGACCCATTGGCAGCAAGAGGGTGGTCCCTCCAGAGAGGAGTTCTGCCAGGTGCAGAAGACATGCCCTACTCTAGAAGGTCTGCGGCACCAGGCTGCAGACCAGGCAGCAGGTGCTGATCCAAAGAACTTCTTTCTCTACTGGGAGAATGACTTGTTGTACAGTGAGCCTAGGTTTGCTGAGCCCAGTGGATCACGTACCCTGGTGGTACCCGGAGGGTTCAGAGACTTCCTACTGAGTCTGGCTCACGACGTGCCTCTTGCAGGACATCTCGGGCAGGACAAGACCCGACAAAGTCTTGCCACCCACTTTTACTGGCCCAGGATGAAGACGGACGTCGGTTCCTTTTGCAGATTGGCGTTTTTCCCAAGAGCCCCGCCCCCTTGATCGTTGATTTTGGACCTAATATTCAGACATATCGTCTTCCTCTGAAATCCTTATCCCATCTATAATTTCCATACTCATTTGTGTTCTTGAGTACCTTTGTGAAGACCTCCTTGAGGGCTGGGTCCTTGGTGTTTACCACTCATTCAGTTTTTGCATTAATAGCACAGTTATATATATCTTGATGAATGTGTGTGATTGGGTGTGAATGAATGTGTATATGAGTAGAATTTTCCTTCCTTGAAGTGGGAACCTGTGTTTTTTGAAATTTGTCTTTTTGTATTTGTTTCGTCTCTCTGAATTTGTCTTATTAAATAGCCATTAATGTATCATATTTATTTACAACATTTATTTAAAGTAATGCAATAAATGTTTGTTTATAATTAAAAAAAATCTCAACTATTGCTGTGTGTGGCCCCACATATGTATACAATTGTTTGTTTTTTTGTTCCTCTTTCCTTGTGTGTCTCTAGCTGGCATCTAAAGAAATTTTTTATACTGTGTACCTTCTTGATAAATAGGGTAGAGTTCTCCTCCGTTTGTTCCTTTTGCAGATCATGCCAGACTTGTCAGGCAAGTGGCAAGGCTGGAGGGAAGTGCAAAGGCCCTCTCCAGCCTTTTCCTGTAGTGAGCACCCCTTTTGAGCGGGTGGGGATAGATATTGTGGGGCCACTGGACCCCAGGACAGGCTTGGGCTACAGGTTCATCCTGGTCCTGGTGGATCATGCCACCCGGTACCCGGAGGTTATCCCTCTCAGGACAACCACAACCCCGGTGGTGGGCCGTGCGTTGATGGGGATCTTTTCCCGTGTGGGTTTCCCCAGAGAGGTGGTATCTGACCGGGGTACCGACTTCATCTTCAGGTATATGAAGTCTCTGTGGGAGGAGTGTGGGGTAACTTATACGTTCACCACTCCTTAGCACCCTCAAGGAAATGGGTTGGTTGAAAGGTTCAACTGGATCCTGAAGGGCATGATCATGGGGCTGACAGAGCCCATGAGACGGAAGTGGGACGTCTTTTTGCCATGCCTATTATTTACCTACAGGGAGGTACCACAAAAGTCTCTAGGGTTCAGTCCCTTTGAACTTTTGTACGGGCACCCTGTTAGAGGACCTCTCAGTCTGGTGAAGGAGGGTTGGGAGAAATCCCCTGGGAAAACCCCACAGGATGTGTTAAGCTATGTGCTGGCCATCCGCAACCAGACACAGCGCTTCAGGACACTCGCTCAGGCAAACCTGGAAGCCAGCCAGGATGAGATGAAGAGATGGTATGACCAGCATACCACTCTGGCGGAGTTTCAACCTGGGCAGATGGTGTGGGTGATGGCACCAGTGGAGCCTTGCGCGCTTCAAGACAAGTGGACTGGGCCATATGAGGTGGTGGAGCGCAAGAGTGAAGTGACCTACCTGGTCAACTTGCGGTCTCCCAGGAACCCCATGAGGGTCCTACATGTGAACCGCCTCAAACCCCACTTTGAGAGGTCTGAAGTAACAATGCTACTTGCTACAGATGCAGGGATGGAGGTGGATAGCGATCCTCTTCCTGACCTCCTGGAAGCTAAGGAGCAAGATGGGTCAGTGGATGGAGTGGTCCTCTCGCCCACCCTGACCCCAGAACAGCAGAGGGACTGTCGCCATGTGTTGGGTCAGTTTGCATCTCTGTTATCCCGGACCCCCGGTATCACCAACTGGTGTGTCCATGATGTGGACACTGGAGATAGCATGCCTGTAAAGCAAAAGTTTTACCGGGTGGCTGACAAGGTCAGGGCCAGCATCAAGAAGGAGTTTCTAAGATGTTGGAACTAGGGGTGATTGAGCCCTCCAGCAGCCCCTGGGCTAGCCCAGTGGTACTTGTACCAAAAGCTGCTGCGCCAGGTGCCACTCCAGAACTTAGGTTTTGTGTGGACTACCGTGTGCTCAATGCGGTCACGAAGACTGACGCACACCCCATCCCCAGAGCTGATGAGCTTGTGGATAGGTTGGGAGCTGCCAACTACCTCAGTACGTTTGATTTAACTTCTGGGTACCGGCAGATTGCCTTAACTGATGGGGCCAAAGAGAGGTCTGCGTTTTCAACGCCAGAGGGGCACTTCCAGTTCCGTGTCATGCCCTTTGGGTTAAAGAATGCCCCTGCCACATTCCAGAGACTGGTCAACCAGCTACTGTCCGGGCTGGAGCAATTCAGCGCCACATATCTGGATGACATTGCTGTGTTCAGCTCCACTCGGGAAGAACACTTGCAACACCTCTGCGCAGTGTTGAAGGCTCTGCACAGTGCAGGCCTCACTATCAAGGCTAGTAAGTGCCAGATAGGGCAGAGTGCAGTGGTGTATTTGGGACACCAGGTAGGAAGCGGCCAGGTGGCGCCCCTACAAGCCAAGATAGATACCATCCGGGCTTGGGAACCCCCCAGGACCCAGACAGAGGTGAGAACCTTCTTAGGACTCACCGGGTACTATCGCCGTTTTGTCAAGGGGTGTGGCACCATTGTTGCTCCCTTGACAGAACTAACTTCCAAGAAGTTACCCAAGAGAGTGATTTGGACCAGTGCCTGCCAAGAAGCTTTTGATGCCCTGAAGGAGGCCATGTGTACAGCACCTGTACTCAAGGTGCCTGACTTCTCCAAGGGATTCATAGTGCAGACAGACGCTTCTGAGCATGGAGTGGGAGCAGTGCTCTCACAACTAAATGATGAGGACTTGGACCAACCTGTAGCTTTCCTTAGCAGGAGGCTACTTCCCAGGGAACAGAGGTGGAGTGCTATTGAGAGGGAAGCTTTTGCTGTGGTCTGGGCTCTGAAGAAGCTGAGACCCTACTTGTTTGGGACTCACTTCCGGGTTCAGACAGACCACAGGCCCCTTAGATGGTTGATGCAGAAAAGGGGTGAGAATCCTAAGCTGTTGAGGTGGTCCATTTCCCTACAGGGGATGGACTTCATGGTGGAACACTGTCCCGGTACAGACCACGCCAACGCTGACGGTCTGTCCAGGTTTTTCCGCCTTAGTGATGAGAAGTCCCAAGAGGGTGGGTAGTTCTACCCACATTTCAGCTGGAGGGGACACGTGTCAGACCTGGCATCTTTTGGCGTGGTTACCCCTGACCTTTTGGCTCTACCTCCTGTATTCTTGATGCTATGCTGGATGTCGCTTTTTACTGGTATAGATGCTTTGTGCAATTTGCCACTGCTGATCAGTGTCAAAGTGCAAGTGCTCCCTAGGGAAATTGTGATGTAATTGGCTATACATGTTTGGCATATTTGTTCTACCTGCAAGGCTCTAGTAAAGTGCACTGAGAGTGCCAGGGCTGGTAGTACAAATGCTACTAGTGGGATGCAGCACTGATTGTGCCACCCACAGGAGTAGCGCTAAAATGATGTCTTAGGCCTGCTTGCAGTGCCTATGTGCAGTCCAGGATGGCCATGTCGACCTGGCCAGTGCAACCACTGACCAGGTCTTATCCTTCCCTTTCTGTACATGTAAGGCATCCCTATGGTGGCCCTAGGTACCCACCTGGGCTGGGTGCAGTGTATCTGAAAGGTAGGGCATGTACTGAGGTGTGTAACATGCCCTGGTAGTGATTTACAGCCATTGTCGTTTTACTCTGCTGAGTGGCTATCTTGCCCATTGGACAGAATGGGGGAGGCTGTTTACATGCCTATCTTCCCCTAAAGGCAAGAGGGAAAATCAAAGTTTGGTATCTTTGTGTTCAGAATTTAATTATACATCTTTTTAGAAAGATGGTTTTTAAATTCACTGTGTGAGAATAGCACTTTTTAGAAAGTAGCTATTCTCCTGTTTAACCTTCCTGTGTGCCTGTGTGCAGATTGGCTGACTGGTGTCATGTGATGGGCTAGGTGGCTCCAGGAGTCTGGAAGAATCAGCAGCATGGTGAACAGGGAGATCTGCTCTAGATGGGTGGGAGGAGTAGCCCCTGGGTTTTGAATAGGGCTGCCTCTGCCAGCACAATGCCGGCTCCACCCCCTGCTGGCCAGGCTGAGGACTCTGCCTCTGCCAGCACAAAGAAGGCTCCACCTCCTGCTGGGCGTCCAACGACCTTGCCCCTCACTCTGAAAGGAACCAGGTGCTCCAGGGCAGAGCACACCCAGGAACCGGTTTGAGCAGGGGAATCCCCCCACTGAAACAAAGAGAGACAAAGACTTGGAGGGGTATAAGAAGAGGACCCCAGACACCTACATTTTAGATCACTGTGGAACTAAGAAGGAACCTCTGCCAAGGAGAAAGCTGGAAGGAACTGAAGAGGAGAAGACTGCCTGCTTGCTGTTTTGCTTTGCTGCCAAGGAGAGGGGAAGGACTCTGCTGTGTCCCCTTCTTTAAATTCTGATCTCCAAGGGCCTGAGGAGAGCTGGCTCCCTGTTAAGAAGTCCCAGGAACAAAAGGACTTCACCACCAGCTCTCCTGGAACTCTGCTGAAGGAGTTCTAACCTGCCTTGGAGTGCTTGCCTAGTCTTGGGGCCTCAGGAGGTCGTTTTGCTGTGTTTGGGAGCTGGAAAGCAGAAAGTGTGAACAAGAGTAACTGGTACCCATCGCATCATCCGTTTGAGGGTCGCATCATCCGGTTGTGAGTCGCAAGATCGAGAGTGCGGGAAGAATTTCATCGAGGCGTCATCGCAGGACCCGGAGTCCCCGCATCGTCGAGTGCGTCGAGCATCGTCCCGGTGCGTGAAGATTCCTGACACAGCGAAGGTCGTCGCAGAACCAGTTTGCGGGCCGCACCACTGCCGGTGCGTGAAAGTATCCAGTCGCTGCGTGCGTCGACGCAGAGTCCCGTCCCGTGGCGCATCGAGGGTTGCGGCGCCAGAAGACAACGCCGCGCATTGCGCCCCATCGGAGAGCGTCGCACCATACCTGTGCGTGAAGCTTCCCCCTAAGAAACCTACGCAACGAAATCCAAAGTCATCGCATCCTCCCCCTACAGATCGGAGCCGGCGCATCCACCTCTGCTGCGTGAAGCAGGGCTGCTGCAAAGCCTCCCCAAGGTCTCAGGAGTATCGCATCGCCTTTGTCATCTTCATTGTTATAGCTTTTGGGAACCTTAGAGCAACTACAGGTACTGTTGGGCACGAGAGTGTCGCATTTTGTGCATTGAGAGTCGCATTGTGCAGGACATTGATTTTTACATCCTGGAGTACTTTCTACAAACTCTTGAACTATCTTTAAATAACCTTTTTAATTGTATGTTGGTTTTTCCGTAGTATTTGGTCTTGTGAAGTTTTTAGTAAAGATACCTTATTTTTCTAAAACTGGTGTAGAGTAAATCTGTGGTGTTTTCACTGTGTTACTGTGAGTGTTGGTACAAATACTTTACACATTGCCTTTGATAGCCTAGGCTGTTCAGGCAAGCTACCTAGAGGGTGAGCAGGGGTTATCTTAACAGTGTAACCCCCTTTCCCTGACTAGAAGCAAGGGTCCCTACTTGGACATTGGTACATACCCTGCCAACTATAGAGCCCCAGATCTAACAACTTCCATCACAGCTCCTCTCCATCACAGATCACAAGCTATTCCGCAAGGAATTAAAAACCTGGCTATTTGATCATCTTTAACGTTCCTCCGTCTGACCTTCCGCCCCGGTGGAGTTTTACGATAGCGCCGTGAGACCTCCGGGTGATATGTGCGCTCAATAAATTTCACTGACTTGACTTGACCTACCACAACAGTGAAAAAAGTACTTTTTTTTATTCTTCAGGCATGCTGCATGTTTAAAAAGACACCGACAAAGCCAATACCTCAGGTAGACAAGACCTATTGGCTTTATCAATGCTTGTTAGTATATAGATTGCCCACTGCGAACTATTGAACATCTGATGGTATCTGAAGTACAAATTCTCAAAAATATAATACTCCATCGTTTATTCAATGAAACTACATTCAGAAGTATAACAATACGTTTGAACAAATAATTGGCCATTCAGACCTACAATAACTGGATGTACCCAAGTATTAGGATGAGTATTTCTGCTACATGGTGTACAGTAGTCTTTCCCTTGCTCTGCATACCTGACTTCGTGTATCTCGTACTCTGGTCTTTGGTCATAGCCTCACTCTAATCTAGAGCATGCGCAGGGCCGAGGCCTGGCCCTTGATATGTGTGCAGTCCATGACCTGTCCCATGACCTGGAAGTATGCACAGTATGTGCCCATGTTGCACTTAATGTAGACAATTGTCCCGGTCAAGGGTTTAGTACATAGAGCGGTGGTGTCATTGCATCATATTTTATGAATCCATAGTTGAGACCAGACCTTTTGAATCTGTGTCACTGGTGTGGATGCATACTTTCCCACTTGTGTAGTGTTACTCTTTTATTTGCTAACCCAGATCCTATTGCTAACATCCCAAGTGCATGTAGCTAGCATGGTACATGCATTGTGTATATGAGTGAGCCAGAGTAATGGAGATCTGTGTGAACCATTTTGTATGCCACTGGCATGGACTTGTGCACAAGAAGTAGATGGGGTGGTTTTCCTGGAAGGAGGAAAGGTATTGCTGTTATTCCTGAAATTGGAGGAAGGAGAACTAGACACTGGATTGGGAAAAGAGGAGACAAGGCATCTTTGGTACTCCCTGGACAGGAACACAAGCAACCCAGAACAGTTTTCGCCCTGGTTAGGGCTCATCAGGCTGAAATAGCTTGATTGCGTGCACGGGACCCACATCGGGGCATACTTGTCCCACATAGGGCAACACACTGTAGTATACAAAAAAGTGATGGATGGAATGCTTAAATTAACCTCAACCACTAGTAAACACTAGGGCCCTAACCCAGTCCATTGGGATTTTGCACACCATGCCATCTTCGTTTGGACCCAGACAAACGTATTGTAGCACTGACATGTGGTAGATGGTGGCTGTGAAGGGGGGACTGCAGTCTCTGTTGTTTCAGACCAAAGGGACCCCTTGGCTGAGGTTAGCCTTTTGTCTTTCCCAGATTACTTTCCAATGCATCTGATGACAGGCAGGCAAAGAAAACTCACACCTCTTTGTGAGCCTATTGTGGGTACTGCATGTTCACAAAGGTTGTATCTGGAGAGCAGTCTGGAACAGAAAATTGAACGGAGAACCACCCCAACCAGTTCTTAAAGTGGCAATAGTGGATCCATATCTCTTTTAATCTTTGATTGTATAAAAGTGGAAACCAGAGTCATAGGGTGCCACAGTTTGAAGTTCTCTATGAATAAGGAAGAGAGTGTTCTACAGAGTACTCAGAGGACTGCTGTGCAACCAGAGCCAGTGTCTGTCTGACAACCAGCTTCCCAGGTATGAAGGGACATCACCTGAGCCTTGCCCTACTCGAAGAAGCTGTTTGCCTAACCTGATGTGCCTATAAGTCAGCCTGCCTGCTGAGAGAGGGAAGAAGCTTGCAAACCCTGCAAGAGGAGTGACAGTCCAGGAGGAGCCAGGTACAACGAGACTACCGGTACTGGTTGGGTCTGCCAGAGGAAGGAGGAGAGTGATCTGGATGCCCCAGGTGCTTGCAATCAACAAACTTTGAGATTCCAGGCAGGTACCATTTAATCACGACTGCCGGGTGTGTCTGCGATGAGGATTGTGGGCACGGCTGATCTAAAGAACAGAAGCATGGCTGATCCTGTGCCACTACATCTCATTCGAAGACTGCACTTTGATATAGTACTGCTGGGCCCAAACAGACCAAGGCCTGGCCGGAATTACTTTTACCCTGAAGTGGGTCCTGAGCGGAGAAGCTCCCTCGTAAGTTGAATGGAGCGTGGCTGTGACGTGATCTGCCCATGTGGGGCCATCGTGACTCCATGTTACATTTTGTTAACTCACCGGGATCTCAGTAATCTACTCCTAATGCTTTTGCTCAGCCACGACTTCACTGCAGCCGTAGGCGCCTTGATCAGAACTTTGGCGTGTACACCCTCCCAGTCCCGGGAGAAGCGCTGCTTGCTTCTGCCAGCTGGCTGCAGCTCAGCGCCTGAAGGATTTAAGGAATTATTATGGGGACTAGAAGGCTATATGAACTGTGAAAAACTGAGCACACTGACAATTTAGCGGGGATTAAACTGCACCTGAGCCTCAATGCCTGAATTCATGCTATTACCACAATCCCTGCAGAGGGGAGTACCTAGAACAGAACAGGGGGAAGCCAGGGGAAAGGAATAGCATAGTTAACTGAGGCACAGCTATCCCCAGCGGCCATTTAATTTAATTGTAACTGGCCATTACTGTATATGTAGAATTTAGTTGTGTGCAGGGGCGGCTCCGCCATTTGGGCAGAGGAGCGTCGCCCAACTGCTTTCTCACGGTGCGAGAAGCAGAAACATAAAATTGTATTTTAAATACCATTTTATGTTTCTGCTTCTCGCACTGTGAGAAAGCAGAAGGCAGGGTATGCCTAGATGGGGGCGGGCGGGAGGGTATGCCTGGTTTGGGGCAGGCGGGTGGATGGATCGGGGAGGAGTGGCTTGCACCACTCTGAGTACCCTGACTGTATGGCCCACCAAACCAGTCATGCACACTCTACATTTTCTCTATGTAGGCTGCATGCAGCCTACATAGAGAAAATGGCCTCCCTCCAGGCACCCGCATGGGGGATGTCCGCACCAATCAGAACGCTGCCATTTCAGCATGGCGATTGGCTCATGGGAGGGGAAGGAGCATGCCTGTTCCTGTTCCTGGTCAGGAAAACCAAACACGGGACCCGGCCCAGGAGAGGCAGCGCGGGACTGGGTCAGGTAAGTTTTTTTTATTCTTTTAACCCCCCTGCCCCCACGCCAACCCTCCCCCACCCGCGAGTAAAGTACTTTTCTTTTTAAAAGCCATGCACTGGGTTGGACAATCAGTTTTTGAGCTGCTGTTTGGTTGTTGAGGTCAGAGCATGAGCACTCCCATGCTACCTCCCTAGGAAGATTGTGACTCCTTGCCATCTAGCATCGAGAGCCAAGTTCTGAAAAGGTTACATGGCCCAGGTTGCCCAGCCATAGTACATTAAATCCTTGATATCAGATGCAAACAAACCAGTGTCCCCTGTTTTCCCCATGCCCACCCCTAAACAACGTCTAACACCAAAAATAACTGAGCCCTGGCGTAAATATGCATCACAAGCAGACGACATACATATGATAACTCCATAAAGGTGTACAAGAGACTAAAAACTGCAATAAAACAAATCTATTTGAACAATAATTTGCTTTCCAGACATAAATTATAACAATAATATGCGGCTCAGCAGTATAATATTTGTTTAGATGTATTTATTTGTAACAGCGAATATTCACTCACACAGGGTGCCTTGGGCTACCTGGGACGTTCTTAAGTAAAACTACTGTGGACAATAAATTATACATTTATGGAGTAGAGCCAGGTTCTCCATTTTTCCTAAAATGGAGATGGGTAGACTCTGGGCGAATGCTCAGTGGGATATTGTTCCATAGAATAGCGGCTTGAATAAACCCTGAAGGCTCTACTACTCTAACTATTCAGCCTTGTTTTCTGGATTGCAAAATGTAAAAATGTTGATATCTTAGTGCTCATGTAGGTGTATGTTTTGTTATTACTTTTAAATAAAACAGATTAGTATGAATAAAAATAGTTCCTATATGCCTTACACACGTGTTTAAACAGAATCTACGTATGAACTGACAGCAAGTGGAGTTAATCCAGATGAGCAGATACACTCATATTTATGTAGAATAAAAATAAGTCTCACAGAGGCATTTTGTACTTGTAGTTTACTCATAATTGCCTTAAGAAGGCCTAGATAAGACTGAATTGTAGAAGCCTAAGGGTGATTGAACCCAGCATTGGCCACAACAATCCAATGAGAAAAAGGGAGGAAAATGTATGTCAGATTGCAAGTTAAAAAAGCAAGATCTGCTCATTGATGCAATATTTTGATTAAAATCTAACTTCGCATGCATCATGATTCCTAATTTACGCCCCACCGGGACTGGCATGGGGCAAGTGACCATATCAGATGGCTGCAATGAGTGGGTGGTGGCTGGTGGAATAGGAAGTGGTGCCTATCTCCTTCAGAGGTCGTGCTATGTTTAGGAGTGTGTGAAATTTCAAAGTTAGACAAATTGCACCTTCATGAATTTCTGTATAAGCTTTGTGTTTTTTGTTAAGTTAGAACCTGTGATTTCTTTTACGAAAAATGCGTTCCTGAGCCCTTTAACTAAAGCGGTAAACAGCTCCTGTATCCGTTAACGCATGTGTATGGCAGGGGATGGACTGGTGTTGTTTGACAGCCGTCTCAATGTCATGTTCTTTACCTCATATCCTGAGCAAAGCCCCGAGTGCCTCCATTTCTCCTCAACCCCAGTACTGTCTCGGATTGTACCTCAAAATGCTGGCCCCTTCGCACCGCAGTTATCTTTTTCCTCCACAGCACCAACTAACTCCTCTAGACCTATAAAACGCCAGCTCCACCACCACCTCGTGCAAATTATACCTGCTGCTTTCAACCACCTCAGTAATTCTTGGCACCGGCTTTCCCATCCTTGGGCCATGCTGCACCAGGAAACCAAGCAAACACAAGGAGATGATGGACGGGGCACTGAAACATTTCAGACACTCACCCCCAGTCACAGATCTGGGTTGAATCCATCATCGTTCTTTAGCTCACTTCGCCATCCCAGCCTGCAGGAAGGCCAGTTGATGTCCGCTTCAGAATATCAGGAAACTTAACATGGCTTCACCAAGGAAAAATTTCCTGACTGTGCCGACTATGTGGGCGCAGTAAAAGTTGGCCTCAGCCCTTGCAATATGACTTCATAGTCTAGAAATCAAAGCAAATGTGTACCATGTTACGGGCTCACCAAAAGAAACCATCTTGCCAGGGACACTCCATGGATGGAAAGAACATGGGGGCATATCTACAATGACGGCGATAAATAAAGGCCGAAGCACGCTTAGCGCTTTGTTATTTATCTCCATCTATCTCTGGAATATCTCGCCCTGGTAACGCGTTATTAACAACGCGTTACTCCAGGGCGATAAAAATCCCAGAGATAGCGGGGTAATCGCCGTTTTGCAGGGAACATCGCTGGTTTTCCACCGATGTTCCCTGCGAAACGGTGATAACCTTGCTGATACGACCCACAGGGTCGTATCAGCATAATCCACCCCAATGTTAGGGATAGGTAAGTCTGCTTTTTTGCAGACGTTAGTTTTTGGAGAAAACAGAGGTTTTCTCCAAAAACTAACGTGTGCTAAAATGCTGGGGCAGCCTTGTAAATATCGCGATGCGAACATCAGCGATATTTACAAGGTTGTCCTGCCCAGTGACGCCCACTTTGCATCTCATTAGAGATGCAAAAGGAGGTGTTGGGTAAAAGAGTGCTAAAACGCGCTAATGCATGTTAGCACCCTCTTGTTAATAGGGTGATAGTTGTATCTCCGCTTTTTTGGCTTTAAAAGCCAAAAAAGCGGAGATAAGGCCCTTGTAAATATGCCCCATGGTACCTGGATCCCACACTTACATTGAGGGGACAATATACGCTGAAATGAAACCAGGACAAGTAAGGTATTCTCTTTGAGATTCAACCTCCCTTTATTCATCCCGTGGTGCCTGCTTTATTCCACGTTGCCACCAATACTTTCAGCATATTAAAAACAAATTGGCAAAGGAGTCATCCATAATAACCTACTGACCTAGGGAGGAGATGTGGCCTTGCCTCGAGAGGAGCCTCCCATGGAGATTACCCTCCATTATTGAATCCCTGCTGCTCGGATCAACAGCCTGTGATTCTAAGCAAATCATCCAGTGACTACAATACATTTAACATATTTTGTAACTCAAGTAAAGCACATTACTACCCTCCGTTCAGCTTTGTGCTACATAAAACTACAAAACAAAATTCTTTTTATAGGCAAACTGAGGGCTATGCTGCGTGACCGACTGCCCGCTAGTGTGGCTTCTACGAGAACGAGGTCTCAGAACGATGCAGAACGAGGATTCTGGGTTTTGGCAGAGAAAGGAAAGATTGGTGCTTCTCCAAAATGGCTGGATCAATGCAAATAGTGAAATAGGCAAAGATCAGGAATTATTTAAACAAACATTTATACATGCATTAGGTTTCACCTATGTGATTAATATGAAGCTGTTTTTTGTTGTAACTTGTAGATTGATGAATAGTTGTGCAGTATAAGTTACTGAAAGTCTGTTCAAGTGTTAGTAACAGACTCTGGCTAGAAGGGGGGCCTACATAAAATGCTGACCCAAAATCAGAGGAGCAGACGAAAACACTCCGAACTGGCATCTCTGTGTCAAACTGAAACAAAAGGAACAATGCCAGCCGCAGTATACCTTAGAGACTCTCTAAAACAGCTAAGCCTGGAAATTGCATGGGAATCGGCGGTGACACACACCAGTTTTAAGAAACTGGTCTCTAAATCGATAAAGGCGCTCTCAACTGTAGAAGACGAGGCCACAATTGCAACAAGCATTGGCATAGCCAATAGGTCTGGTCTTTGGGACCTTATAAGTGTTTAGCCATGCCACAGTTGCATAACTAAATACTTATAAGGTCCCAAAAGCGAGACCTATTGTCTATGTAAAGCGGCCGTGCAGCCGCGAAAGTGATCGCTATCGATCAAACATTACGTTCGAAAGTGAAAGTAATCGCAGTAAAGCGCGGCGCGCGCGCCCGCGCACATGCACTGTAGCTCTAGGCTGGCCTGGTAGCACTTTTTGGAGCCCTCTCAATAAGTCTCGCCAGACCAGCGCATGCGCTGGGTCAGGCGAGACCTAAAAAGGGCCCACGGCTGGCTTGTACTCGATGACTATGTTGCAGCTGAACCACAACCAAACCTAAGTACAGGGTTCAACATCAGGCTGAAAGAAAAATACTTAAAGTATCGGCTAGGATCAATACCAATCCTGCCACACCTTCAATCTTGGGAGAGGATGCCAGACGATAACACCTGTCGTCTATGTAATCAAGGACTGGAAGACCTCGTCCATATAATCTGCACTTGCCCACGCATGGGTAAAGAAAGACGTTTATTACTTCGACCTCTCTTCAATCAGGCAGCGATCCGTAGCTGTAGACAGGCAGTACTCGCCTGCTTCAAATCGGATTCAACACAACTGATCTGCAGCTTCACAAAATTTCTTAATATAGTAGAGAAGCGCCTGCACATACCAACAAATACAGCTGGCAACAAGAAGGAGATGAATTAAGAGACATTCTCCAGCGCGTCCTCTTAATCATACACATTTTAATTTTAAAAAATAAGGACTTTTTTTTCAACAAATTTTAATCTGTTCTATTAAGTATTTTATATGCCTTGTATATGCAATGGTTTTAATTAATCAAGCATAATCAATTGGCTTGACTTGCCTTGTTCAAGTGCTATGACTTTTTTTTTAAAGAAAGGCAATATATTGTGCTGTTACTGGTGTTATTATAAAGTGGGGACATTAGGTAAATGGGTTTTTTCTATAATAAAAAAACATGTACCTAGTTGTACCTAATAAGTAGGCTTGAAATTGGCACAGCTATGGGATATACAGATAAAGGGTGTTCAGTACTGTTCTAACTGCATAAAATCAATGTTTCTCAACGAATTACGTGCATTTCATGCAGAAGAAAATTATGCAATTTTGCTCAGGCACAGTGATAAGTCACACTTCCCACCATATGCTGCAATACACAAGCAATCGCACCACAGGGAGTTGAGTCAGTCCAATCTAGTTGAGTTAATAAGGTAGACACTGGGACACAGTGTTGACATTTCCAATGAAAAACAAATATGTTTATCTGATCTATGCAACGCTGGTATGTGTACTACGCACTTTTAAAGAAACTCAAATTCAGTATTTGTTGTATTTCAAATATTGACCTATATAAATTGCTACTGCTTATAGCAGATGGCAGCTTGCCTCAGAACATGCAGATCTGCCATAATTTGTTTTTATTGATTGTGATGAATGTGTAAACTGGTGCACTGGCCCATATTCCCTTGACCCCTAGGCTCACTAAACACTTCGGCACAAGCATGTCATGGATCACTGCCCATCATAGCATGGGATTTGAGGTGCCCTTAGGGACAGTTTAACCCAAGGGCCATGAAAAGACTTACAGTACTGCCTCTGAGGAAGGATGTCTCCACAGCCCCAGCCTTATGGGTGATAGGCTTTGACTGTAGAGGTATCTTCAGACATGTACTGTGGTGGCTGTCTGCATTGGGACATGTCTGCTTCTTCTGGAAAGACATCCCACTAGAGCATAGGACAGGGACAGAAGATTCTCATTTATAAAGAGCATGCACTGTGAAACCTTGAATTTTGAAATCTGTGGTTTAGTAAGGCTAGGTTAGTGTCTGTGACAGTATGAAACAAGGTGAACTGAGCATCAGAATATGGGCGTTTCATTGTTAACGACTGGCAGATGGCCCACTCTTTATTATGTATTTGTCCAGGCATAGCAAAACGACATGCAGAAGAAACATGAGTCAAATTACACAATTGACAACAGTGTCTAGGTAGAATACATTGTCATCATATCATCCAAGAGCTACATCTGCTGCCTCCAAAAATAAACTTTAGTGTGACCTAATTATTTTATCCCAAGACTTTGGCTGGCTTTTTAAAGAATTCTCAGATGCACACAGTACAACCAATAGATGAGTCTATAAGAGCCTCCTTAAAGAATATTTGCTTCTGAAAATGAAGTAGGTGCAGAATACAGTATGCAAAGTTCCAAATGTTTCATTTTTTTTCAATACTTTAAGAAAGTTCTCTCAATCATTTGCTGTCACATTGTAGAAAAAATGTGGGTTAAAGCCCATTGTTGTGCTAAAAGTAGTTTATAGTAAAAAGAAAAAGTCTGCAAGACTCTATCACAGTGTTCCCTTGCAAAAATGAGCATTAATCTGTTTACTAAAATATACTGAAAGTCTACGGCACCCCACGCACTCTCATATAGAACACCAATGTGTCCATTATGTTCATAAAGTACTAAACATGAAACCCAGTATTCCGATGCCACAAGCAATGTAGAAGATAAAATAAAACATTTAGGAATTGGAGCTTCAGGGTTACTAAAACAGACACACGAATGTCATTTATACTAGAAAACTACACAGATGTTACTATAACGATTCTTTACTTAATGGCGGACCCGCATTAGAACCAGCAATGTGACACAGAACGAGAACACAAATACTGTAAAAGAAAGTGCTTTACCTTGTCTTTCTTAATTGCTATTCTTGAAGATCTGATTATTTCTTTGTTAATGTTGGCAAACTCGCTCAATAATCACAGCACGACACAGAGCATTTGGAATATGTGGAGTCTCAGTCGGTGCAAAAAGAACAGATGATGAGTGGACTGTTGAATCAATCGAACATTCAACCCCAGTCACAGATCTGGGTTAAATCCATTGGTTTTTTGCACGCCACACCATTCCAGTTTCGACCCAGCCATATGCAAATCAGCCTTGACCCTGTTCCCCATGGAAACGGTCCAGCCCAAACTGTAAGGCCAGGTCCTCCCTGGACCAGAAACAAGCATCCTAGGACTGGTTTCAGGGTTTAATTCCTCATCAGCCAGGATAGCTTGAATCTGGCGGCGTAGCGAGCAAGGGACCCACGTCTGGGCTCACCCTTCCGCCTTAGGGAGACAAATGCAAAAAGAACAGATGATGGACGGAATGCTGAATCAATCAAACATTCACCCCCAGTCACAGATCTGGGATAAATTCATCGTTTTTCTGCATGCCACGTCAGTCATTGCATCATAAGTCATCCAAAAATATTAAGTCAGCATACAAAATTATATTTTCACACATGAAGCATAGCAGCCACACCGGCATTCAATACTTTACTGGCACAGAGGGCTTACTTGTGTCATACACACACAGTAACAGCAAAGCAAAATAAATTAAAAAAATTAACCCCTTCGCTGCGGCGCGAATTCCGCCGCAGCGCTGGAGGGGTTTGGTGGGGTTGACGGCGCTGCTGTGCTCATGACGGAGCCACGCCGTCATGATTCACGGGTGAGCTGTGCTCATGACGGCGTGGGTCCGTCATGACTCCACCCACTGCGCTAATCGCCCGCACAGGTGGGGAATTAGCGCCGCGTGGGAGGAGCGGCCGCCAACAGACGCAGCATGACGGAACCACTCCGTCATGAGCACAGCGCAACCGTGGCTCATGACGGAGTGGTTCCATCATGAGCGGGGAAGGGGTTAACAATGGTACTGAATGCTCCGGAAAACATAGCAGGTTCTTCTTCTTCTGTTATTTGATGTTGAACAGCATCCTCACCCCCAAGACTGTCACCCAGAGTTGTTAAACAGTTGTAAATTCTCATAGCGGTTCCGAGGATAATTACATCAAAGTCTCAGAGAAGACTCTCATTCTCCTTGGTGCAGTAAGACGAAAGTGTAATGGATAACAGAAGTGACAGTAAATTTCTGGAGGTGGGCGGCTTTGAGCAGCGCGCACAGGGAGTTGTCATTTTTACAGAAACCAAAACTATTAGTGCTGTAGGCGAGGCGCGGCGCGGCTACGAAGAAGATATTTAATAATGCAAAACATTTTTTAATTTTTTTTAAAAAGGTAAAGCAAATCTAGCTGTTGCAAAATAATAAACACAACTTTTAATTTGTTACAATACAGAAACCCGTTTCATCACATTTAAAGGGCCGGAAATGCAAGTGTGGCGAGGCAGACAAGAAAGGAGCATAGGTGTTAGAGCGGCTGAAATGGAAGCTGGGAAACAGGGATTGAGTCTTGGGAGGCACAGCATCCAGTGTTTCTGTGCAAATCACTCACTCTCTCTGTGCCCGAGAAGCACTTCGATACCTTTGTTGGGGTTAGCGCTATGTGTAAAATAACAAATCAATTGAGAAAAGAAGTTCCAGCAAAGGGCATGAAAAGAGTACTTGAGCCACGGGAGACTAATGAGAGAAACACACACGGAACAACAGAAAATAGAATCCCTACAGCTAATACAAAGAGGAAAAGTAAAGTGACAAGCACATGGGCCAATAAAAAGTGGAGGTGGGATGTAAGTCCCTTTAAAAATATATTAAATACAAAAGATTTCACAAGCACAGCGCAAGCATTGTGCAAGCGAAACCTGAAAACACCAGAGGCATGATGAGACAACCCTGCTATAAAAGATTTAATTAGCATCTCTCTAAATATACTTTGTGACATCCACTTATGCTGGGCAAATAAGAAGTGAGCCATCGATTAGCAAATGAAACAGTCTGCTAAACTGGTATTTTTCCATCACAAACACAATGAGAAGCAACTTTGGAATTATAGCTGAAAGTCACATGCACTGCACATGCTAGTGAAAAAGGAGTTCATTTTCTAGGAGGGTGATGGCAGTGAGGGGGGGTTCTCAAACTAAATGTTATCATATCTCGACTTGTGCATTGGCAGTTTGAGAGATTATCTGTGACTTGGAGGCATGAGGAGAGGACAGGCCCCAAGTCTTCAGGTCATAAACATGTGGATTTCTTTACAAAATACTGTGACCCAACGTCGTGTCACAGGTTCACACACTCCTGCTTAACCCCTTCAGCGCTGCGCGGATTCCCGCGCAGTGCTGAAGGATCTGAGCGCGGGCGGGGCCATGACGGAACGGTTCCGTCATAAGCACAGCCCAACCGACGTGCATGACGGAACCGTTCCGTCACAAGCGTCGAAGGGGTTAATCTGTGTAACCTCCACCCTTTCCCGAGGTGACACAGGAGAGTGGGATCACTGATGCTTGTGATTCCCGCGCAGTGCTGAAGGATCTGAGCGCGGGCGGGGCCATGACGGAACGGTTCCGTCATAAGCACAGCCCAACCGACGTGCATGACGGAACCGTTCCGTCACAAGCGTCGAAGGGGTTAATCTGTGTAACCTCCACCCTTTCCCGAGGTGACACAGGAGAGTGGGATCACTGATGCTTGTGAGCCCACTCTGCCCTGTGATGATGTAGGACTGGGTGGGGTTCAGGTGTGACGTGTGAGGCAGCATTGATAGGCATGCAGCCCCAGGCAGTGCAGGGCTGATCCTCAAAGCACCCGGGCCGGCTTGGAAAAAGTGACGCAGCTCTGCGTCATATGGAAGAGGATCCGGCATCCACCCCAAAATGGAACGACAGGGCTGTTAACAGGTAAGCCCATATATCAAACTACATTGTGTGGCACATGAGCTCTAGCGCATATTCTTTTAAAAAGTTCCTGGCATCCTGACCCACTCGTTAGTGAGAGTCAAATAGAGACAACCAGGATCTGGCACTGTATTATGAAGCAAGGCGCATTGCCATATTTTAATAAAGATAGATGGGTGGTAATTGAGATTAGCATCCTCCTCGTTCCCAACCATGGAATCAATCCTTAAGTGTGTCCAAGAAGAATTCTTATTGGAATACCACCCCATATATGTATTGCATGGAAGAGACTCTAAGACAATACATCTTCTTATAATTTTCATACACAGATAACTGTATGTAACATAGGAAAAGAGGAAAAGAGAGGGACAAAAAAGAAAAGGTAAGGCAAAATACATGAATAGTACCCACAACCTAGGCACAAAACTTTGGAGGACATACAACATCCACCACTTAATCATTTGGCACTCTTGTTATGTGGTATATGTTATCATCTGTGTTTGTAAGAGAATCTATGTGGGCAGTACCACACGTCACGTTAAAAATTGAGTTGTATGCTCTTCAATATTTACTTACAACCTCCGGCGACAGTGGCAAAAAATAGAGGGTTGTCATTGGTGTCCTACGCAGGAGACACCCAATTGGTTATTTCTCTTTCCAAAAAATGCAAACATAATCTCAATAAATTTAAAGAAGATATGATGGCAAGAGCAGACTCGATGACAGCCGATTGTCTACAGCTAAATACCAGCAAATCTGAGTTCCTGCTGCTAGGGGAATGATAGCCACCTGTGGACAGAACATTTGTGGTCAGGAGCGCTGGAGCCTGCACCCTCGACCAAGAAATTGTGAAAATCTGGGTGTCTGGGTGTAAAAGCAAAAGCGGTTGCAGGGGCCTGTTGTGGGTTCTGCGTGGAATCAAGCCCTTGTTAGGGTTCTTCGATTCACAAACCCACTAGATCATTATCCAAGTGATGATCTTATCTAGACTGGATTATCGCAACTCTCTTTATTTAGGGCAAATAAATCTGGAATACAGCGCCTAAATAGGGTATACAACGAGGCAGCACAATCCCTTTTTGCTCTTCCCAAATTTAGCTCGAAATCAAAACACCTACCCAAATTACAATGGCTGCCAATTGATAAGAGAATACAATTTAAGACCCAATGCTTTGCTCATAAAATTCTCACTAAGCAAGCCCTGTCTATGCTTACTCATCACGACGCATGTTGTGCTTAGCGGATCTGTAATTAGCATGCACCCCCGAGTCAACAGAGCACAAGCCGGGGGTCACTCTTTCAAAGCGCTGGCAGCTACACTATGGAACTCCTTACCTGTGTACATCAGAAATATCAACAACCATCTGGCTCGTAGAGGGACATAAAAACCTGGCTCTTCCTGAACTAATTTTAAAGTCTCTATGCTCATCATCCAGCAACACTTGTGTCCTGGATCTTTTAGCGCTGGCACACCCCGTCGCTGGGGCAGCCATGCGCTGTAACATAGCATAACATACAAGAAAACCATAGGGCGTGTATTAATCAGGACACTAATTACTCCCTGGTCACACATGAATGTACTAGCGTGGCAAATAGGACTCATTTTGAGTCCATGGAATTGATTTTGCCGTACCTGATAGAAGTGGGGACAGAAAGCAGTATTTAAGATAACTGCAGGCCAGGTTGATCTGTACTTTGACTTCCATCTTGACCTACCTAAATGTCGATCATGAACTTCACCATTTTCTATGATCCCTCTCTACTTTCCTGTTTATTGTATCAATCTAAAATGTATCTGCATATCTCTACATGTATAGAGCTGACATCAGGCCCGCTATACATGGTAATGGGGTGAATACATTGCACAACTGGGCTGTTAAGTGGTATAAATACAGACTGACATTAGCCCTACCTTCGCGTACACTTGCGTGAGGTCATTAAACCTCTCATAAAGGGTCTGACTTAGCACTCCTACAACGGGCGATCATACCGTTCATGAGGTTTGGGATTCTGTCTATTTCTTCTTGTAAATTACATTTTAATACTGGCACTACTAATTGCGGTTGTTTCTACGTATTTTGACTCTGTATGGGCAGTAACAACTAGTGAGTCACTTTAGGGTTACTTTGATCATGACTAAATATGTAGGATGTGGCTACGCAAGGTAGACACATAAAGCTTCGGGTATAGAATTGTTCAACTGCATTCATCAATATTGGACACCAACGCATATGCATTTTGGATTGCAGTTGATGGTCTAGCACCATGGAAAGGGCGGGAGCGACTCTATATAGACAGCTTCCGGGAGCACATTCCTGTTTACCACAGGGGAACTCATACGCAGCGGCTGCGACTAATACCATCAATGCCGAGCACAGGTAAGTAGACCTTAGATGGTGAATATAACTCCCTGTTCATTGGTTTTGACCTAATTTATAATCTGGATAAATGGCATTCGATTGATTCAAGGTTAGCAACAACGCGATTTTAAATGTAAGTGACCAGCCCCTAATGTGCTATAATACAGCTGTTTTCACACTGTTCTTATAGATAAAACCTCGGGGCTTACTGGAATCAATGTTAGCAACGAGATTTCAGATGCAAGTGATTAACCCATAATGTATTACTAAATTGTTGCTCACACACTGCATTTATAGATAATGCCTGGGGTTTCTATAGTCCTTGAAGTCGCGACTCGTGTATATTGTGATTAATATAACCGGTTCCAGCGTTTGAAAAAGGGTCAGACCTGGGCGTAGTTTGCGGAGTTTTGCTACGCAGAACTCCGTAAAGCGACAAAAAAACTCTGGCAAGTTCCGCAAGTGGTAGAGTGCAGTGCGAACTGCCGTTCGTGCTGATCTTTTTGCAGCTTGGGTAGAAATTCTACTCGAGCAGCAGCTCGCGCTCGCCAACTTACCAGTGCGCGCAACAAAATTTGTTTTATTTATTTAATTGTTTACTTACCTCTGTTCATCCAAATTCCGGTGTTTACTACTTCCCCACCCTGCCCCTCCCCCGCCCCACCTCACCGCCCCACGGAACTCCCTCCACCGGCCGCTACTGGATGAAGCTAAGATTGTGACAGGTGCCACAATCTATAGTTTGGATTAAATCTAAAAATGCTTCTCGATATTCAACAGAGTTTGTCCGAAACTGCCCATTCTGTACAGTTGGAACGTGGTCAATGAGTCACTTACTGTTTTTTGCCCAGCTTTTTTTACAAGAAAGAAGGGATATAATACTATACCGTTTTTAAAGCCTAGGGGATTCATTTTCATTTGTAAATGCTGGCTTCTTATCCGTTAATTGGCTTGTTAGTCCCTCCTTTGTACCACCTTGTCTTCATTTGTAACTTCACATGAGGACTAGCCCTTTTACTTCTATTGTTACACTGTATGTCTTATTTTCTTTAATGAGTTTCTCCTACTGCAGGCATGACATGCTTTTCTGCAACATTCAGCACGCAATGCGCGCTTTCACTTTCCAAGCAGCCCTGTACAATGGCGGCTGAGGTCAAGCATTTACAAGAGTTTGAGCTATTGGCATTGTTAATGACAATGCCTTTCATTTATGTGTTTATTATCAAAACAGATTTTAAAAAAAAGGCATTGTCATTTGCAATACCAATTGCTTAAACTCTAGGAAATGCGAGATCTATTGCACTGCAATTGCTTTTTTAACTGTGTTTTCTCTTCTTTCAGCTCAGAAGTAGGGACAATTATTGTGTTAGAAATGAAAAATGATCATTCTTAAAGGGGCGAATTCATTCAGGAAAGCGTCGACCGTCTTACCGAAGCTATTTGTTTTGTGTTTCTGGCCCCTAAACTCTTTTAGTTTACCAGCAGGATGTATGGCTTCCTGGAATATTTTGGTAAAGGACTGTGCTGTTACCGACCTCAGCTTCAGCCGTATTTTGCTCTTTATTTTGCCGGCTGACTTTAGTAAATAATAGGGAAGTGGACATGATAAATTTCAAAGTATAAAAGATATATAAAGTCAAGTCTTGATATAACCCCGCATTTAAATATTTAAGTAGCAATTGGGTATACAATACTTGACGTGCTCGAACTGTCAGTCACGTGACGCTCAGGCATGAAGTAATCCGGCATACTCAGAGACCTGACATTTACGGGTTCTAAAGTGACACACCCAGGCGCGATGACGTTTAGGAGTGTAATAGTGACACGTTAAATGCCCTGTCAAATACGTATAGCAACTACGGGTTCAATAACTCGACATAAACAATATCTGTACGATTTTGAACCCGGGTATTATATTTAGAAGTACACGGTCTCAGCATAATCAAATAACAATACATAAAGCACACCACAACTCGACATTTCCCCCTTTCTGTGCGCTTGCCAGTTTATTAATTCCCTTTACCTTCTCCTGTAATACGGTAGGGGTGCCCTCCTCTGCCAGTTCAGCCCACCTCCCTGTTACCACATGCCCGCCACGGGTTTATGGGTCAATAAATAAGAGATGTGTACCTTTGAGACCTGCTCTGCTCCGCCGCCTGCACTGCCGGGTGCTGTCGCGTGTCTAGGAAGCCGGAGGATACACCCATAGTCCCGCCTGCAGCTGTCAGCAACAGGTAATTCAGGTATATTTCGGAAAATGGGATTAGCGCAAAATGGACTGCCCAACATCAAATGTTGTGCTGGCAAGGAAAGGCAGGAGGTTCCAACTCGTCACCTGTGAGAGTGAGTGGCTGATGCGGTAAGTTGAAAGTGTGTGTTGTAGCCAGTGCTTTAAATGGGAAAAATAAGCGCAGGTACTCATTAAAATGAGCTACAGGTTTAGTGAGGGGGCGGAGCTAGGGGCGGGGCTGAAGGCCAGACATGATGATACTTAACGACTTCTGTATTAGTTGCAGCACATACCAAAACACATGAGAAATGTGTTGATATAAACAAAGCAAGTTAACTGATTACACAAAATGAAAGAGAAATGCGATAATCTGTTAACATTTCCTTTTTTTTGCAATAGTTGCACCCTTTTTAATGTCATACTGTTGATTGCTGTTTGGCACCATACTATATATTTTTAAGCATACGAGTAGGAAGAAACTGAAAATACCCCCACTTCGAACAAAAGATCTTATGGCACCAAGCAAATGAAGCAAACAATCATGACCCTCCCCAGAAGAAATCTCTTGTCTCTTCCATTGATCTATCCATTTATCTTTTCATCCCACCATTTACCTGCTGATGTCCACCATTTAACCTTTACATTCTGTTGTCTATTCAGTCTTTCATCAATCATTCAGTTTTTCACCATTCCGTCTGTCCACCCTTCATATCCAAACCTATCCATCCATCTCCAAACCTATCCATTCATCCTTTCACTCATCCATCTGTTTATCCACCTTTTCCCTCATCCATCAATCTATTCGCTCATCTATCCATCAACCCTTTCACTCTTTCATTCCATCCACCTTTTCATTCCATCCACCCTTTCATTCCATCCACCCTTTCACTCAATCCCTCCTTTCACTCATCCATCATCCACCCTTTCATTCATCTATCCAATCTTTCACTTATCCACCCATCATCTGCCCTTTTAGCCAATCATCCACCCTCTTTCACCCATGCATGCTTTCACTCATCCTTTCATCTATTCATCCATCCATACATACATCCACCCTTGCTCACTCATCCATCCACTCACTCACCCACCCACCAACCCTTTTTTTCGTTATTTATGAATCTTTGTCGCCGAGCAGACATGTACACACAAAGTGCCACCAATTTTCTTTAAAATACCTCCTGAGAGTGTCTTGATTCTCTCTCTTTCTCTCACTTTTTTCTTACAAAAACAGGCATACAAATGCAGGCAAACACACAAACATAGCAGACACACAAGGGCAGAGATTACATGAGCACCAGTTACATTACAGAAAGTCACATTAATTTTTGTTTTAGGCCTAGGACAATTAAGTCATTTGCTCAGAATCACAGGATGTTGAGCTGAAGCTGGGACTCAAACCTATTTTCATCGTTCCTTGTTAGGCAGCTCTGACCAGCCCTAACATTACATCCTCTCAGTTTTCTATCTGGGAAAGATGTCTCACAGCCTATGCACACATAACCCCCCCACCAAGGCCTGAAAGACACTGGAGCCAAGGTGCTAACAACAGGCACACATCAAGGCCAAGTCACTAACTCTCCCCCTTTCCCAGCAAACTATAGCTTCAGGGCGCTAGCCTGGATAGGGAGAAGGGAAAAAAAGCAGAGAGACCCTCAGGCACCATCCCATTGCCCAATGTCCGCCTTCCCAATCTGATGCTGGGTAGCGTGTAATATCCCCTCCCACTCCCCCTTCGCAGACTCGTGCTGAGAGGTGCATTCATCTCGGGTGTCACGCTGTAATTAGATTTGTGGGGTGAGGGATAGGCTCAGAGTCCCACACCTACAGTGTGATTGACTGGGCAGGGTCTGATTGGACCCTTCACTTTTATTCACAGAGGACCGTAGGGCATTCACAACCCTAAACAGCCCTTAAGTGATGCTAATGAGCCGCTGCTGGATTGCTCAGCAGCGGCTCCATTCAGAGGCATACACTGCCCCTCCCTCCATTCTGCCTTCTCTTTTTTGCCAAGCAGAGCACTTTCTGCGCAGCACAGTCTCCAGTGCCATCGAGCCTGCACTGCCTGACTTTCCCCTGAGTACCGGTACTGTCCTTGGCGAAGGAAAAGTTCCGGTACTCAAAGGGAGAAAAATAAGAAGTGCTGGTACTCCGTACCGGTGAGTACCAGCCCATTTAAAGCACTGGTTGTAGCCATATGCCGGTCGTTGCATTTCGTTCAGAGAAACAGTGCATTCTGGGGGTTGTAGTCTTCGTAGTTGATTGTGACGCCCCATAGAACATCGCAGCACCGGCAGTGGAGTACTATAAAAACTTCCCCTGCAAGTTCCGTACTCTCTTCCTCAGCAGCGGAGCGTGGAACAGGCAGGTATATAAATAAATAAAACGTGCAGTGCTCGATGGGTGTGGCTTCAATTTGTACAGCAGGTGAAGTGGCATCGGGGGCAAGGTGCAACAGCCCTGGGCGCCCACTGAGCCATATTTCTCTATTACACATCTCAAATATGGTTGCTACGGGGCCCATGTTATCTTAGCGCTACCATGACACACTGGCTACGCCACTGCCACGCCCGTCCTCCCCTCACTACACCATTATAAAACTGAGGGGAATATTCTCAAGAATGTGTGATAACCATTGCAAATTTAGCGTAACGCAACTTTGCACATCGCAGTCCATCGCTAGAGAAAATAACACCATCTTAACGTCCAATTCCCAACCTGGCGCACCATGCGATAGCTGCATGATATCGCGCCAAATGACCGCGTAAAAACCCACATGATAAACAAAAAATGCGAAACACGAACGCCCAAAAAGTTACGATGCCCCAAAGCGTGATACCAAAATCGGTGAAAACCAGCGACAGACCTGCAATTCCCACGCGTCATGCAGGAAAATGCACTATAAAAGCAAAAGAAAAAAAACACCAAAACCAATTCAAACTGCGTAGCACCATGGATACACCCTGAGTACCAGTACTGTCCTTGGCGAAGGAAAAGTTCCGGTACTCAAAGGGAGAAAAAGAAGAAGTGCTGGTACTCCATACCGGTGAGTACCAGCCCATTTAAAGCACTGGTTGTAGCCATATGCCGGTCGTTGCATTTCGTTCAGAGAAACAGTGCATTCTGGGGGTTGTAGTCTTCGTAGTTAATTATGACGCCCCATAGAACATCGCAGCACCGGCAGTGGGGTACTATAAAAACTTCCCCTGCAAGTTCCGTACTCTCTTCCTCAGCAGAGGAGCGTGGAACAGGCAGGTATATAAATAAATAAAACGTGCAGTGCTCGATGGGTGTACAGCAGGTGAAGTGGCATCGGGGGCAAGGTGCAACAGCCCTGGGCGCCCACTGAGCCATATTTCTCTATTACACATCTCAAATATGGTTGCTACGGGGCCCATGTTATCTTAGCGCTACCATGACACACTGGCTACGCCACTGCCACGCCCGTCCTCCCCTCACTACACCATTATAAAACTGAGGGGAATATTCTCAAGAATGTGTGATAACCATTGCAAATTTAGCGTAACGCAACTTTGCATATCGCAGTCCATCGCTGGAGAAAATAACACCATCTTAACGTCCAATTCCCAACCTGGCGCACCATGCGATAGCTGCATGATATCGCGCCAAATGACCGCGTAAAAACCAACATGACAAACAAAAAATGCGAAACACGAACGCCCAAAAAGTTACGATGCCCCAAAGCGTGATACCAAAATCGATGAAAACCAGCGACAGACCTGCAATTCCCACGCGTCATGCAGGAAAATGCACTATAAAAGCAAAAGAAAAAAAACACCAAAACGAATTCAAACTGCGTAGCACCATGGATACACCCAGACCGAGTGCAGAGGACAAGCCAAACTCCACAAGCCCCACGGAGGACCAGCATAGAACCCCATGTTCGGGGAAGGGCAAGAAGAAGAGGAAGAGGAAGATGGGGTTCAGTCCTCAGGAAGCCCGGATCATCGTCATGGAGGTGACAGAACACCATCAACAACTGTTCGTCACCTCCACTGCGGCAATGGCAACCCAAACGGAAATATGGCAGTCCATTTTCACCAACGTCAATGCAGTCGGAGTGTCGAGGAGGTCAATGGAGGAGGTGAAGAGGCTTTGGCATGAAGTGCACAGCCAAACCAAGGAGAAACTCGAAGCCAACAGGAAGGCAGCAACGACGACTGGAGGTGGGAGTCCTGCCCCACAGGAGGAGCTGGATGAAATGGTGGCCACAGTCATCAGTGTGGAGATGGTGGCAGGAGTTGGGGACCTGGACACAGCTCGAAATGACCTGACCCAACAGCAAAAGGGTGAGTAACCACCAGGGACTGGTGGACGGGGTGAGATGGGGACAATGGCACACATGCACAATCATGTGTAGCACACTGCACAATGACTGTGGAACATGTCCCTGATACACTTGCAACACTGCAGCACACATACAAACCCCAAGTAAGTCCCATCCACCATGTGCACATATGGGCCCCCACAAATCACCAAGAACACAACCGAGCCATGCACATGTGATGAATCCAGAAAAGCAGTGGCTGTGTGAGCCACACTGACTATGCAAGTGACACTGCATGACCGATAGCATGGCAGCAGCCAAAATACATGACATGGTGCACGAATCGACATGGATGTGGCCCATTGCGGATCACATCCGTAAAGGATCAGGTCACACTCTGACATATCCACGTGCACTCAAAACCCATGCCGTCCAATACACGCAGCAGACGAACAATGCACAAGGCCACAAAATCTGTCCAAGAGCACATATGACCCAAGTTGCAAATATTTCAGCCCCCGAAAAGCACACAATTCAAATGCACACCGCCTCAAAGGGATAAGGGTACACGAAATTAGAGCTGCAGGGGCAACTCCCCCACAATGCAGCACACACACATAGCAATCACAGACCATCAGCATTGACGGCAATGTGGTACAAAGTGCAACACCTACACCACAGGACAGAGGACACAACAGGTTCCGCTTGTGTGTAGTAACTGTCCACTCACATCTGACATTACCTGACACTGTGTGATCATAATGTACGGGTACTACCACACATCCGTCATGTAGTCGAAAATCCCACTGTCTGCCATCAATTAGCCAACTCCACCAAAACAGTCACAATGTGCATTGTCATGCAGTCTGTATGTAAACATTTGCAAAGTGTCAACATACATGGGAAACTCTGTTAACTTGCATCTCTCCTTAACATTGCAGAGGGACATTCAAGACTTACTGCAGAGCAAACCACAAATCCCATCAGTGATGATGAAGTGGACAACCTGCACAGATGTCAAGACACCCTCCAACGGCTAATGGGCAGCCTCCGCACCCCACCTCCAGGAGAAGGGGAGGCCAGCTGCCTGGAGGTGACCCCACCACCTGCACAGACCAAACAGCAGGAAACACACACCGCCAGGGCTGTCTCCCAGGACCCTCACGAACACTACATGGAATTGCAACGCCGTGTGTTGGGTTGCCAGGTAGAGTTGGCTGATCAGCTGCGGGTGGATTTCGAGCTCGTGGCAGCCAAACTCGATGTCATATGTGGGTGTCTGAGTCCCATCAGGGACCACGTACGGTCCCTAACGGACACTCCCTGTTCGCACCATGCTCACCGACAATCCTTGGCTAACCTCCCTGGGGCCATTACTCGGATACAAGAACTGTCTAGTCAGACAGGCACCGGCGATGACAGCACAGAGTTGGCACAGATGCGAAGGGCAATGAAGACCATGGAGCAGATGCAGGCTGGAAGTATGGCTGCCACGGCTGAACACCAGCGGGATGTAGCTGGGATCTTTCATGCCCTGCAGTTCATCATCTTGCCATTGCTGCCACAGAGCCAGTCCCAGATAACTGCAGCGGGAACTTCGACACACACATCTCCGACCCCTGATGTGTCAGCGGCACACAGTAATGCAGCCATTACACCACCACACTCACCGGACACACCAGACACAGAAGAAGTATCAGAGGAGTAAGATGTGGATGGTACTTACTGTGTGAGGAAGGCGGTAGTAGCATCCATCGCCGCCAGATGGCCTGTATCTGCCTGGTTCTGCCCTATGCATCATGCACTGGGACAGCAGCTTCCACTGACCCCCAGAACACTCTGTGACATCCACCCGGACCCCTACATGGACTGCCATATCTTCACTACTTGACAATTACACAGCAATCCTGCTGCGGACAACACTCTCCCTCTTCCAAATCACTTTTCAATCCCCAAAGGACTCTGGTTGGCCCACCACTGGGCTTCCATGTTATGTGGGCTTGGATGGCTATGTACTGCTTCAGCTCCGTCATTCACCAGATTGTGAATAAAACATTTGAAATCACACAGATGTGTCATGACTATGTTCACTTACGTATGAAAGTATGGCTGGATGTAGGGACAATGATTGCACAAGAAGGTACACCCTGGTGAATGACATCAATGCGCATGTTTATCCCTGAGACACATGGCCAATTGGATGACTGTGAAGGTGAGTACTAGCTGTGTCCACATTGCACATTAACAACAATCTCACAACCTCCAACGTAGGCACACGTCCATGTATTGAATAGGACTGTGGGTAGGAATGACCAAATCGGTAGCAGGCCAGAAGTGGTGTCCTACATCACATGTGACAACAGAACTTCACATCGCATACCTACTCACACACATCTGTGTGGACACATTCTATTATGATTTATGACATTGCTCCATATGGTCAGAGGTTGGACACCATACTCACATTGCTGAAGACACGTAAGTGCATAGGTCTGCCAGCAACTATCCCAAAACAATGTCTGGCTCACAGAGGTGGAGCTGTCACGCCCATTGTACCTGCGTCAGTCAGTCCCTCCCTGTGTAGGGACGATGCTCATTGTGGCACACGAGGGGTCAATCTAATCAACACTCATCACAGTTAGACACCTGTGAAGTTGTGTAGACTTTATTGGCATGTGCGTGTCAGTACAGACAAGGCAACGGCCACAACATGCAGGGACATGCTTAAGACACTTACACGCTGCATGGGAACATGTCGAGGTGCAGGAAATGGGGAGGCAGAAATGAACACCAATCATTACGGATGGCAACGGTCTCAGCCCACCTTGCCTTGCTGGACGAGTCATGTGTTGTTTGGCGTCTGCTCATTGCCCCGTGTGAAGGGGCACGACTTACAGCCCATGGGGTCTGCATAGTGCTCTGCCACCGGACTGCGCCGACTGTCTGCTCTGCTGACAGTGATCAGGTGAAAGGGTCTGTAGGAAGGTGGATATCTGACTATGGTTACCCCCAACTTTTTGCCTAGTGTCTAGCTGGTTTTTCGACTTAGTTGGCCTGAGATCCTGCCATTCAGGGTCTCAGGCTGTCTGCTCTCTCTTTAAAATGGACTCCATGTACCCTAGGTACATAACCAATTGGTAAGGATCACCTTATTGGACCCTGTACAGTGTACCCTAGGTACCCAGGGCATAGGTGTACCCTAGGCCTCCCAGGGGCTGCAGCATGTATTATGCCACCCCTGGTCTGGCCTTCCAATTAGACACAACTGGCTGATCACTCAGCTGGGGCAAGGTCGTGTAATCACCCCTTGCTTAGATATAGTATGCCTATATCTACCCTTATATATAGACACATGTATGCCTATCAGTCACTCCTATGGCAAGCCTTAACAATCCTGGAGGCAGAGTGCTTGGTAACATGTGAGATGGTGCTCTAGCATGAGCTGAGCCTGTCTGCAGCTTTCGGAACCAAGTCCTTATAGCTGTTCTATGATATAGCCTACCATATACTCTTAAAGTGCCTTATAATCTTAAACGGTTATGGTAACTATGGTTTGGCTTTATCAAAACATGTCGTGTAAGGTGTCTAACACTTTGGAATAATACCCCCATACCATTTCTGGTGATGAGGATATTATTCCTCCCTTCTAGAGGGAGAGACATGTTAAAATCCTACTTTGCTGTTTAACTCTAACCAAAGCCTCAGCATCACAAAATGGATGCTGCTGCCACAGACACAAGTCTGACCTCCTGCTGCTGGGAGTGATCCCAGCCAGGGAGGCCTGAACAATAGGTTTCCTGCTTGGGGAGGTGCTAGCACCTCCCCAGACAGCCTTTAGTGTATTGGGGCAGGGTGGGCTGAAAGGAATGAGACATGCCTGGGGCACACAAGGTGTTCCTTGCATAGTCCAGTTCAAACCGGCGCTTGGGCACTCCAGCCCCAGCTCTGGCGCGAAACTGGACAAAGGGAAGTGGGTGTAACCACCCCCTCCCAGGTCCCACCCATAAGGCGTGACCTAGCAGGTATCCCAGCCCCCCAGATTAGTATAAGAGTGGGAGTTGGGCCTCAAGACTTTAGATTATCCTGAACCTGCAAAACTGAACAGAAACTCTGGACCTTCGACATTCGACGAAAGAAGAAGACTGAAGAATCTCCCTTGTAGCCAAGGAGTGGCTACCCTGTGCAAACAGGCACCATCAAGAGACTACCCTTTGCTTTGCCCACGTTCTACGAGGAACCGACTGCAGAGCCTGACCAGAGCCTTGACTTCCAGACTTCTCCGACCCTGATCCACATCTACAGCCGAGCTGAGATCCGTGGAGGCGACGAGCGACGTGGGACCGGCTACCTGGAAAAAGTGGCTAGTAACTTAAAGCGCAGCTTCTGAGGTACCCTCGAAGTTGTGCACCGGGGATTGAGAAGCCCCAACCCCAAGCACCATCTGCACCGAAGATCAGCCCCCCACACTCCACGAGTCCTGCGTGGGGCCCTTCAGCATTTTCCTGCTTGCCGTGTCTGTCCGGTTGCTTGCCCGCTGGCTAGTGGCCTTTGTGACGACCCTCCCTGAAATCTTCTGCACTGGTTTGGCTCCTCCAGACTGGCTCCCGCTTCTCTGCAAAGAAGAAGCACCCCAGACCTTCCTGGTCTGCACCAGAAGCAAGTCCTTCGTTCTTCGTGGGTTCCGCTTGCCAAGGCTTGGTGAGTCCTAGTCCAACTTCGACGCCGCCGACAGCAAGAGCCTTCGTGGGACAGCTCGCCTCCTGGTCCTGGTCGTCCTCGACGCTTCCTGGTCCTCCTGGCTGCAGCGACAAGCTTCACCTTCACCTGCAATCTTCACAACATCGCCTGGTTCCTTCCTGGTTCCACGTGGTCACTGGCTAGTGACCTTGACTCTGTCCTTTCTGCTTGCAGGTTTCTTCTCTTCTTGATCCCAGCCTTGGGATCCACCGGACACTCTTCACTGACTGCCTGTCAGCATCTTTCTTCAGGCATCCATAGGAGTCGACGACGAAAACGACGCATCTTCACCCCTATGCACCCGCAGCCTGTGGGCTAGGTAACTTGGGTACTCCGGTGCTCATCAGGATAGTGACTATCCTAGTGTCTAGTTTTCAAGTCTCAACTTCCTAGCTACTCCGGAAGTGTCCTAAATCTACCGTTTTCTAAACTGTACTATTTCTATTGACTTTTACGCATTACGCGTGAGTGTTTCCACTCTGCATACGAATCCCGTGGGCCTCCCACTTCCTAACTAACGCTAGTGTAGTGTAGCCCCAGCGATTCCCTAGGCCTAGGCCTATTCTATTTCCGTGACAGTGGTTCTTATACCACTTACCTAGTATATGGTTTGCGTGGCCCCTAGGGCCTAACTGTATTACTTACCTGTGTGACTTAAAGTATGCTTAAATAAGACTGTGTTGTACTTACCTCTAATCTCATAAAGAGTGCTGAGGGTTTGACTAGAATAAATACACTTTATTTTATATATATATCTGTTGTGGTGTCCTTTCATTTGGTATTCAAGGGATTATATATGGTATCACAGCTGGCTTCACATGCCATTCAGAGTTTAGCCTAAGACTGCTCTTGTCCATGCTACCACTAGGATAGCTGGTCTATAAGGTTGACTTTACAACCAATCACCATAAGGGTTATTTGGACTGATATAAGGTGTACACTAGAACTAGTGACATCATACATCAGGCCAACTTCTCACAGGGTCCGACAAGGTCACATGTCGTGCTACATTGCCATGTGTGTACTCTCCCCCCAGCAGTGTGTCCAAATTGGTAACGTTGCCAAACGACGCTGTGATGCTCCGACCATGGAACTGCATCACCTTGCACAGGTGTGTGTACATACACGTAGTTCCACGCACATGCATTCAGAGTCCAGACAAAGGTAGACATGTCCTCTGTTGTGGTGGGATATGTGAGCATTCCCCACGATGCAACAAGGTGTTGGGACCTGTGCTGTGGGTGACAATCCAATGTGGCTGCAGGAACGTAGTTGCTCGTCCATGAATGCCAGCACAGCTTCATGTGCAATGTGTTCCAATAGTACGTTGTTGTCGGGTTCAAGGATCACCAGGGTGAGCCAATCCATTAACTGGTGAGGCAGATGTGCTCAGTCCATGCCGTTTTCCCAATCCGCAACACAGCCCAATAGGGGAGCGCCTCAATGTGGTCAATGCACACGAGGAGTTGTGCAATCTCCCATGCGCAACTGCCAGCACATACGCCAAAGATCAGTGCATCCCATGCACAGCTATCCCGGTGACACTCCTGTTTGTGGGCCAACAGGGGGCGCACTGTCAAGTCATAATCCAATTCAGCAACTGTTGCGGTAGAAAAGGCAGACCTCCATGGGCCACTCAAATGTGCATGATCGACAGTAGAACCAGGTCTGACGCAGGTGACGTAGGCAAGACGGAAACTCAGACGGAAACTGATTCACAACACTGCCATCGGCAGGGATCCCAACAGATGCAGCATTCGTGCATGGTACAGTTCCACGTGACAGGGGTTGTGCATGTGCGCGGGAATGCCTGCCATTGCGCTTGTTGGTCTCGTGGCACCGGCACTCCTCAGACCAGCGGAAGTTCGGTGGACGATATGCCACAGCTCTGGGCAATGAGTCGTATGTGTGTGCAACGTTTGGACATATGGGTAGTTTTTAACCAATGTGTCAAGAGCATCCCTTGCAGGTGTAGGTCGTGCAGGGACAAGTGTGTGGGCACATTGGGGTTTCAATAGCACAGTTCGCAGTGTGGGAGTCGTCGGAGGCTGGTATGGTTTTTCACGCTGGATGTGCCAGCGGCATTCAGGACCAAGGTTGGGGGTTCAGTTGGCCTTCAGCCTTCTGTGTTAAGACAAAGGAGCTTTCTTTCCTGATTTTAGTCTGACTACTGCTTGCATTTCTTTAATGTGATGTGGACTTTGCACTGACTTTGATGCCAGACCTGTCATTTGGGGTGCACAGATTTCGAGACACACGCAGCTCTTGGCATGTTTGCATGAGCCAAGGCCCCGATTGGCCTTGCGCTCCTTGTTCAGTCTCACTCTTCTCTCTCTTTCTCTCTCTCTCTCTCTTTCTCTCTCCCTGTCTTTTGATGAGTGCCTGACACACCTTCTTATCTTGGACATTGTCTTGCAGGCTGCGAGTCAGATTATCCAGGCATGCCCCGCCATGACTTTTCAAAATAGTTGTTTGGTAACAAAATAAAATGTGATATTTTGTTTGGTCTTTCAATGGTGAATGTATGAATCAGGATTTCAGTGCTCACATGTATGTTGATTGTTGCAATTGCACAACATCAGGCGGGTGCATTTGTTCATGTTTTCGTGCCGTTGATGTGCAGTGTCTTGGTCCGCGGGAGTAGGGGGGTGCCCGGGGGGGGGGGGAGTCCTGTGGGTGGTGGCGGTGAGTGTTGGGTGTCCGGCATGCATGTTAAGTGGCGCGACTATCAAGGACCCCCTGATATACTTCTAGAACTCCTAGGACAGGGTAAATAATACAGTGGAAAAAAAAAATCCTAGGTGGTCAAAGGTAGACTAATTCAAACAATCATTAACTCAGACAACATGATAAAGCGAACTCAGTGTGAATGTGATTAAACTACATTAAAACATATTGGAAATGTATTTTATTCATTTATAATAAAAAAGATTTTCGTTCAAATGATATTGTGAAAAATACATGATTCTGATGCAACATCATTTCAGTAGGGTACACAATTAACACAAATATCACAAAACAAAAACTTAGTTGGAAACAGACGAAACATTAATACATATGTGTGAACAGTATGGAGATAATACTGGGAAAAAAACGGGGACAATTGATATGAAGTGGCTAAGAGATGGGTCTTCTTAACGCGTGTTTCGGCACTAATAGCGCTTTCATCAGGAGGGCCACAATTCTTACCTATAGAACAATAATATTTCTATAAAACACAACTCTTAAAACACACTGAGTTCAAAGATATCTCAATATTACATTCTACTAGAAGTTGCCAAAATTGAGACTCAAGGGGGGGTAAAGTAAACTACAAAAACTGATCAAAGAATTCAACCTCCGAATGCATACCGTCACCATAGATGTGGGTAAGGTAGTGTTAGACACCTATAGTGGAAATGTTATACAGATATAATGTGTACCAATATATACAAGTGAAGGAAAAGAAGATCAAGAAAGAAAAGAGGTGAGAAATGTAATGCATTCATAAAACTGATGAATAGGTGTCGTGACTAAAAATGGCTAGATAGCAAAGGTACCAACAAAATTGAATAAAGCTTACTGGATATCACAGCAGTATCAACTTTTAATCGAGGTCTAAAGATGTGCTGATCATAACCGACCTGTATATAGCTATGCTTAAACCTGTAAGATGGAAACAGGGGGAACATATCAGGAAGTGTGTTTTTGTGGAAGGTATGATCTAGATATAGATATCAAGCAGTCTATTTTATAAGCTAATTTATTCATATTTTAATTCAATTAATTCGTAAGGATACTGACTGAGGCTTGAACAACAAATGATGATATCTTTATGCTTTTATTGGTATATAACTGGCTGCTTGTAACATCGAAAGTGTGTTACACGACGTTTCAACCTGGAACATATTTACAGGTTGAAAAATACCCTCTAGTCATTGATATGGGGACAGTCCATTTGTTGTATTGATGGCCTCGCATACAAATTTAATGACATCGCATTGCTAATGTACCAAGATGTCAGACACTGTAAATTGATGCCTCTATGCTTTTATGAATATATAAGAGGATACTAGCGACTTAGAAAAAATTGCAGCAGGGGTGGGCTATCAAAAGGGAGTCAGCACTGCCCTGTGTAGGAAGGGTAAATCTCAAATAGTAAAGTGCATTTTGTTATTGAGAACAAGGCTAGAGAGATCATTCGTAACATGAGGATGTAAAGTAACGTGATTACCTCGTATGGTAGTTCTAGAATGCCGCTTGGGAAACCAGTAATTACAGCGTTTAACACCCGAGTGGTAATGTCCGTGATCAATGCAGGCGGAGAATAAAGACTCTTGGTGGGGAAAAATAGCGAGTTAGTAGAGTTTTCGCCCCAAGTGCCACTGCAACTGATGCAACTGATGAACCATTGAAATCATGACCCTAGTGCCTGCAAGGTAACTACACTTGTGACCGCCTATTTAATAGTTAAATAAATCAATATTTGGTGTTTAGAGGAGTTCTGACAACTTTTACCCCCGGTGCCGCTGCACCTGCAGCACTATTGAAATCATGGTCCTAGTGCTTGCTAGATAACTGCACTTGTGACTGCTTGTTTAGTTTTAAATGTTAGCGATAATCTGGGGTTAGTGGGGTCCCTAGAGATTTTAACTCCGGTGCCACTGCACCGTTCAAATAAGTTCCTTTTAACTGCAATTGTGACTGTTCAGTAGTCAAATATAGCAATATTATGTGTTTAGAGGAGTTCTGACAACTTTTGGGCCCGGTGCTTATGCAACTACTGCACCATTCATAACCCTGTTGTCTGCAAGGTAACTGCACTTGTGGCTACCTGTTTAGAAGTAAAATATAGCATAGCTCTTGTATATTTTTTTGTCAAAGATCTTTTTACTATCATTTTATGATATACAACATTCATGTTTACTTTAAGAATCATACATGGCATTTTCTTTAACCCAGGTTACAGCATTCTTCGTCTATCCACGGGGAGCTGCATATCGAATTTGACAATTTCCCTTTGTCAACAATCTAAACTTGTGTAATTCCCAATGTTTCCATGTTTCCCTCTTTTTTCAACCCTCCCTCCTCCCCTCTCCCCCCTTTAATCCAGAAAAACCAAAAAAACAGAAAAATGAAATAAGCAGTGTACTCGGGTGTGATATCCGTAAGGAAATGAGTGACAGGGTTGATCGCCGGCTGAGGGATGATTTCAGATCTGGAATAGGTGTAATGCTCGTGTCCTAGTGGGGCATACGATGTGTGGGATGCCCTTGAAGAGGTACGTTATTAGTAGTCCCCAGACATATTCAAAATTCTTGAACTCATCTCGAAAGATGGTGCTCATTCTTTCCATTGTGATGGCCTGTCAGAGTTTGGAATACCATTGTGTCAAGGTGAGAAGCTCTTGTATATTAACTTTATTGTCAACATGCAATGTTTATTACAACATTTAGAATTTGATGTTATACCTAGCTTTTACAGCGGGTTTATCCCCAGATTTGTTTGCTTTGTGGCCTTCTGTCTCTGACCTGTTTTTGTTGGTTCTATGACTTTAGGCACTTTACCACTGCTGATCAGTGCTAAAGTGCATATGCTCTCCCTGTAAATTGTTGTTATGGATTGGTGTTTCCATAATTGGCTTATTTGATTTACTAGTCATTCCCTAGTACAGTTTACTGTGTGCCCAGGGCCTGTAAATCAAATGCGGCTAGTCGGCCTGTAGCACTGGTTGTGCCACCCACATGAGCAGCCTGTAAATGTAACTCAGGCCTGCCATTGCAGTGCCGGTGTGCAGTCTAATACTGCCATGTCGAATTGGCAAGTTCACCCACTTGCCAGGCCGTAACCTTCCCTTTTCTTACATGTTAGTCACCCCTAAGGTGGGCCCAAGGTACCCGTGTGGGCAGGGTGCAGTGGTGTATGTGAAAGGTAAAACATGCCTTGGTGTGTGTGGCATGTCCTGATAGTGAAAAACTGTCAATTTTGTTTTTCACTATTGCAAGGCTATCTGTTCCCATAGGATAGAATGGGGAGTTTGCTTATAACATCTTATAAAAAGTCCGCTCACCTGCCTTTCCAGCCCTCGCTGCCTGCTGCCATTCTCAGGGGACTCCAGCCTCCAGAAATCAAAGCGCCAGGAGGCACCGATGTGAGGCCCAGAGTGCCCGGAGGCACATAAATTCAGTGCGGGGCTCACCTGCCTATCCTGCCCTCGCTGCCTGCTGCCATTGTCAGGTGACTCCAGCCCCCAGAAATCAAAGTGCCAGAAGGCGCCGATGTGAGGCCCAGAACGCCTGGAGGCCCATAAATTCTGTGCGCTGTGCCGGTCAGCAGCACGAAGAGGCGGGTGGGGCCATCCCCCTTGGCTCTGCAGTAGACTGGTCCCCCTTGGTATAGCGGTTTGGATTGTCCTCCATTGGTATTTATCTTCTTTTTTTCTATTTCTTTTCCTTCTATAGAAATTTTATGTTGTAAAGTTGACCCAAACCACTGTTAGGTGGCCATCCTCCCTCCTCCCTCTGTCCTTGGTGGTTTGGTGACAGCTATGGAGTATTTCTCCCTAGAGCGCAGATGTTGTACATATTTAATCGAGGGGATTCTAGAAAGATGGGTAAAAGAGGAGGTAACGATAGGGCTCAGGGCTTGGACAATCTCAAAAGGAAAAAGAAGTCCCTAGGCGGAGTCTGCCAGGAGACCATGGATCGAATTGAGTCAATCTTGACTGAGTGTTTCATGGAATAGGTGATACTGGTTCACCGAGCTCTCCTACTCAGGCAGGTAACTCAGTCAGAATAGCCACAAGTACAGCCGTCAATTCTGTGGCTCTGCAAATCATTTAATCCAAACCAGCACTTGGGATAAAGTCAGCAAAGCTAATACCACAAATGTTTAATCAACGTTCCAAAGGAGGAGCAAGGGTCTGGTAAGAAGACCTTCTGATTCGGAATCTGTTTTGGCCACATCTGTACTATGTATTGAGTTGAGTGGGTCCCCTAGTGTGGCACATGTTACTCAAGTTGAGTGCTACAATAGATTTGATGTCCTTGTTCATGCGGAAATAGGGCGGCCAGAAGCCGGACTAGATGATCCCGAGAAGCTTTGTAAAGTCCCTGCTTCTGAGGTGCATGCATTGAAGTTGCTAATTGAGTCACTGAGAGAGGAGTTTACTGCCCTCAGAAGGGAGGTTGCTGCCCTAACTGAGAGACAAGTCTGTAGTAAGGGGGTGCCCCAAGGGTCTTTATCAGCCCCCTCACCAGCGGCTCAATTAACAATAGAGGATAGATGCATAGGATCTCAACCTTGTGGGTACGCTGAGCCCTCTCACAAAGTTGCTCCTGCAAGTATTTTATTTCAATCCTCAGATTACACTAGGGACCACAGCTCAAATGATACATCTACATTAGCTGTAAGAAATATGCTGGGAGTTGGTTATGCAGGAGTCGAACTTGGGGACCAGGATAGAGGTGAGGTGATCCTAGATGAAGGATACACACCCAGATCGGGGACACAGGGGATGGGGTCAGTAAGGGAAGGAGTCTATATGAGGCCATGTGATCAGGATGCTCAAGATGTGGTCTATCTCACTGAAGTCCTTAAACTCTCTTGGGCTGGACACAAAGACCAGGATTCGGTAGAAAACAAAGCCGCTCACTGGTTGAGATCTACCGGCCACTTTTATTCCATTATCTGAGGTGATATTAAATCTGTAGGATGATATAGTTCGCCTAGGGCCGCTAGGGATACGATTGAAGTTAGATTTTTTGATAAGGACATGGTCACTGGTCTACTGGCGGATGATTCTCACACCGTCCCTCCCACAAATACATCTATTTCTATTAGCTATAGACGCCCACCAAGACTGGAGCCAGTGTCCCATAGATCTATTGGGGTCATACCATTTCTCTGCCCTTGTGGAGTACAGAACGGCCAAGGATGACTTCAGCCTGGTGACAGAATGACCCTCGACAGAAACTCAGGGTATCCAGAGCCCTTATTGACTCCGCCCCCACCAGAAGCTCTAACACTCAGAGGTTTACCATATAATACTGAGACTGGTGGTGAGCCTCTCGCTGTTAATGCACCGGTGGTATAGTTCCTAGATGCGGCACTTCAGAAGGAGAGGCCCCTGCCCACCCTGTTTTAAGGGTCCTAGTCTGGAATGTGGCAGGGATGTCAAAACTGCTATCTGATCCAGATTGGTGTATTTTTGTGGGCTCCTATGATGTAATCCTATTTCAGGAAACGTGGAGTATGTCCACTCCTTTTAGAAGTGCCTTTTTTGCCTACGCCATTGATGCCACTAGGAAAGAGCAGGGTAGACCTTCTGACGGTCTAGCAGTTTGGGTGAAAAATGCTCTGGGGTCTAAAGTCAAGCGCCTCCATGTTGACTTTCAGGACATCTTAGCCTTTGAGCTCATCCCTTACAGTGGTTGGAAGGTTAGAATTTTTAATGTCTATAATAGAGTAGTCTGTGCCCTAGAGTAGACAAATACAATTCATATATTAGCTCATGCTCTGGTCGAGTACTCAGATGGTGTTCCTGTATTAGTAGCGGGCGATTTTAATTGTACTTTTGAACCTTTTGCCCTTACCCCTCCAGATTTGACTGAGGATTAGGACCGTGAGTGGTCAATTCCACCCTTAGACCTACCGAAAGTGAGATGGACGAAGAGAGAAAGCCAGGTCCTTGCCCTTACCCTACAACTCGATTTAAGAGCAACAAATGGGAGAACTAGGTCTGATCCTAATGGGGAGTGCACTTTTAATAGACTTGGCCACACAAGCAGAATTGACTACTGCTTAGTTACTCCCAATCTCTGGCCCCTAGTGAATGATATGGCAGTGGTTAAAAGATTCAAGATTGACCATAAAGCTCTTGCCCTTACTCTTATTAAACCGGACACTCCACAACCCGATATTAGGGGGCGTCCTGATTTGGGTGTGCTCTCTGTTACAAACAATCAAAGATCAATCAAGTGGGATTGGGCGGAGGAGCATCCGGTAGCCCTTGAAGCAGTCAAGAGCAAAGCATGGTGGGTGATTGAGGAGTTAGTAAAACTCCCCGCTAAGGACACTGTGGAGAGCCTGAGACCTTGCCATGAGTTGTTTTTCAGTGAGATAAGGGATATGCTTAGCCAGCCTCCTAAAGTGTGGAAAAGGGGAACACTGTACTGTCACAATGCAGGACCCTAAAAGCACCTGGTATGATCAGGACTACAGGTAAGCTAAGGGGGGGTGCTTATTTGCGTAGTAAAATGGAAGGGACAGCCTGAGATTGACTTGCAGGGCCAAGTACAGGCAGGCCATTGACAAAGCTAAGAAGGAATGGGAGGGTTCTCTCTGGTTTTCCCTACACACTGCACTGACAGATAAAGACCCCAAGACAAGAATTTTTGGAGAAAAGCAGCATGTTGGCTTAAGGGAAACAGGACAGGCTTGGAACACACTGTCCAGCCAGAAGAGTGGGTTGCTCACTTTGGCTCTCTCTATGGTAATGGCAGTCTTGCAAGTAATGAGAGTAGTGAGATGTGGGTGGAGTCTTTTGGTGGGGAAGGTGAAACTCATTTTTTTTCTATTGAGGAAACCCAAATGGCGATCTCATCCTTTGTGCCCGCACGAGCCCCCGGACCAGACAGGATTCCCATTGATCTGTATAGAGAGGATAAATCCCTCTGGGGTTCCTATATAAATCTGGTAACAAACCTTATCATGTCTGGTGCTCCCATACCATCATCATGGCAGATTGCAGAGATAGTGCCCATTTTCAAAAAGGGGGACAGAGCTAAGCCAGTGAGTTATAGACCAATAAGCCTCATTGACTCTCTTCAGAAAAATTTCTGTAAGCAGGTTTTAGGAAGGATACAGGATTGGATGACCGAGTTTCAAATCTTGAGTTATTTCCAGACCGGTTTCGTACAAAAGTCAATTCTCTGGACCAGGCCTTCCGCCTTCTGTGTATTTATTAGAAGAAAGTAGTAGTCAAGGGAGGGAAATTATATGTGGCCTTTGTTGATTTGCACACAGCGTTTGACCTTGTCCCCCGGCCCAGACTCTGGAGAATACTGAAAGAGATAGGCATGCTGGCTAATCTTTTAGACATTTTAATTAGACTACATTCATCTAACGCAGCACAGGTTAGGTAGGGTGCAAACAACCAAGTAACAGGAACCTTCCCTGTCCGAGGTGGAGTGAGACAGGGATGTGTGTTGGCCCCCACTCTTTTTACTCTTTTTATTATTAGGGTGGTTGATTTTTTAGATAGAGACGGCTGCGATGCCCCCAAAATCAGCATAAGAAGAGTGCCTGCACTACTGTTTGCAGATGATACACTTTTAATTTCTAAATCTCCGCAGGGTCTTCAACAACTTTTGAATCATTTTATAAGGTTTTGTGATGAGAGGGGTCTGGTTTTAAATGAGGCCAAAATCAAGTACATGAATGACTAAATTGTCAAAATGATCTGTATTGGCGGGTAGTACCAAACTGGAGCAAGTCGAAGTTTTTGACTACTTAGGTATCCGTCTGACTCCATCAATCCACTGGGGTACCTACATTGAGAGAGTAGAGCTACACCTAATCCACCAGTGCGCCCACATTAGTAAAATACATATGAAGATGGTTTCACACCAAATTGCTCCAGCACTTGAAATTTACAACGTCAAGGCCCTAGGGAGGTACTGTATGATGCAGAGCTGTGGGGTACGGGTAATCCAACCTCCATCACTACCATTGAAAACTGTTTCTTAAGATCACTTATTAGATCTCCCATCTAGAACTCCTTTGATACCCCTGTATATGGACCTTGCCCAATGACAGCTGGTACACAATTTGAATTATAAACTTTTAATGTTCTGGCACAGGCTATGGACAGTGGAAGAAATTGAAACCTATCGAGAGGCTTTGTCTGATCTTCTGAAATCAGGTGGTTCACTTCCTTAAGGGAACTACTGGGGAGGATGGTGATGGAAGCATTCTGGTCCAACCCGGAAAGTTTGGTCCAAATTCCGAGGTCAAAGTTAAAAGAAATGTATTGGGAACTGACACTTTCAAAGGACTTGGTAAAACCTGTGACCAGTCTGACTAATGACTTTTTGAATTTTAAACCTGTCCCCTGTTTCAAGCTTAGCATTGTTGAAATAGTTGCCCCCTTGGCACGCAAACTTTTCTTACAGTTCCGTTATATGACTTTGCCCGCCAGACTGTTCTGCTCTAAGTGGTGCTGTAGTGCTTTTACTGACAATCTGTGCCTTTCGTGTAAAGCCTGCCCCGAATCCATTGTCCATTTACTTTTCTTCTGCCCACACTATTCATCTCTATGGAAAAAATGGATATTTCAGCTGTGTAAACTTGCAGGTCCGGGTCATTATCTCGAGATGATGAGAATCTTGTGTGCTGACACTCGAAGAGTAATGGTTTTTGGCCTCTCAATATTCTGGTATGCACTGTAGATCAGGCACGGGAAATCATTTGTATGAAGCACTTTACTCTCTTCAGAGTCGTCGTACCCTGTATTTTGCACAACTATTTTATGGAACTGATTTTTTAACATATTTATCTGAAACAAAAATTATATTTCAGTTTTTATACTGTGTGATCGAAAAAAAGTTATGATGATGATGGTATAACATCTTTTAAGGCTAACTACCCCTGGTAACAAGGTAGGAAAGTAAAGTTTAGTATGCCTGAACTCAGAATGTTAAAATGCATCTTTTAATGAGGGTGATATTTACATTCTGTGTTTGAAAATAACACTTTTAGAAAGTAGGTATTTTCTTGCTTAGCCATCCAGTGTGCATCTGCTGGGATGTGTGTTAACTGTCTGGCTTTGAAGTAACAGGGGCTGAGGATGTGCAGTGCCTCCAGAGAGACTGAATCAGTCAGTGCTAGACTGAATAGGCCTGGTCTGCATTTGGAGTGGTGGGAGGAGTAGCACCTGTACCTGAATAGGACTGTGCCTGCTTTCCACAATGATGGCTCCACCCCCCTGTGGTACGTCTGGAGCCAGGGCTCACACTGACAATGGAGGTTGTTGTGCACTTGCAAAGTGCTCCCCAGAACTGGCTTGGACTGGGCTCAGAGCCCTGGGCCAGGAGAGAACAAAGAGATTTGCTGTATAAAAAGAGGGGCCCAGACCCCAGACTTTTAGATCACTTCTGGGAAATCAAGAGGAACCTTTGCCAAGGAGAAGAGCTGGAGAAACTGAGGAGGAATACTGCTCCTGTGCTGTTTGCTGTCTGGGGCTGGCCTGCAGTGGCTACTTTCTGCCAAGGAAAGGGAAAAAGGACCTTGCTGTTTGCTGTGTCCCCTGCTTGAGGAAGATCTCCAAGGGCTTACAGAAGAGCTAGCCTCCTGTTCTGAAGTCTTAGGGACACAAGGACTTCACCCACAGCTCCCTAGAACTTCCTTGCTGGGAGTTCTGATCTGCCAAGAGGTGCCTGTAGCTGTTCTGGGCCTCTAAGGTTGTTCTGGCTGTTGGGAGCTGGAAAAGCAACACAACAACAAGAAGCATGACAAATTCGCACCTGTTTCTAACGCATCGCTGAAGAAATTGTCGCAGCGCCTGCCCGTGCTTTGGGAGATCGCCCCACGCCGCATCGAGTGCACCGATCTCCAAAGTCTGAGATCACTCCACCAATTCCAACGCAAGCCCTGCTGTGGAGTTGCAAGAACCCGTGTATCATCCCGGATCATTGCATCGAGGCGTCAGGTCTGTCGCATCATTGGGGGACGCAGTAAGAAACCGACGCATCACCTCCCCATGCAGTAAGAAACGAAAACATCACCTCCTCTCCAGTAAGGAACCAATGCATCACCTCCCCTGGGCAGTAGTAAGGAACTGACGCATCACCTTCCCCGGAGCAAGGAACCAACACATCACCTTCCCTGAGTGTAAGGAACGGACTCATCACCTCCCCTGTGGCCCGTTTTGTTTGTGTGTGCAACGCATCCAAGGTACTTTGTGTGAAAAGGGTTGCACCTGCAATTTGCTTTTGAACAGAACTATTTCTACAATTTGAAAGTCATATTTTTTACTGTATTGTGGGTTTTTGTCGATTTGGTCTTGTTTGGTTTAAATAAAGATTACTTATTTTTCTTAACTTGTGTGGTGTCCATTTGTAGTGTTTTCATTGTATTGCTGTATGTGTTCACAAATGCTTTACACACTGCCTCTGAGATAAGCCTGTCTGCTTGTGCTAAGCTACCAAGGGGGTGAGCAAGGATTATTTTAGAAGTGTATCCGCCCTACCCTGACTAGAAGCAAGGGTCCCTATTTGGACAAAGGTACCTACCTCTGCCAACTAGAGACCCTCCTTTGTAACATTAATCATAATGACCTAATGGATTGAGTTTAAATAATCAATCCGATAATGCCTACAAACTGCAAAGAAAGGTACTGAGGCATGACTAGGACATGCCACAAACGTTCTAAGGCTAAAGCATTTGCTTTACACAACTAAGTAATAAAAAGCTAGCATACTGTTAGAAGCTGTCTGTATTTTCCATGGGAAGAGATCTTATCTTTACAGTGAATGGGGCTTAAACAGTGTGAACAGCATCCGCAGAAGTATCATAACTACGTGCAGCCAGGGAAAGTTACCACAAAAAAGTCCCACGCAAAAATTAATGAACGCAGTAATTTGATGTGAGAACTGATAAGAGCCCCCTTTTAAGATATGTTAAATGCAAGAGATTTCACAAGCACAGCTCAAGCACTGTGCAGGCGAAACCTTAAACATATAGGGTCTGTGAAGCTAAGTGCAAGGGGACGGGTTGAGTGTGGGTGTGGTCAAAGGTGTGGCTAAAAAACAAAATATTGTATTACTTTTTTCGGTGTTTCACCTTCTGGTAACTATATATAAAATAATTCACAGCTTAAATGAAATTAAATACATTATGTTATTTAGTGCGAAATGCACTATCATACATTATGAAACCTCTATTAGTTCTTGCCCTGCACCGGAGTGCCAGAGAATTGGATCCTGGATGATGCAGTGGAGAATAGTGAATTGTGTATGTTTAGTGATACATGGTCTCAGTCTGGGACAGAAAGCACTGTGAACATGTAAGTCATTTCAAACTTGCATTACACACAGCATGATCGGCTTCTACAAAAGGTGCAAAAAGGTTTAAAATAAAAAGGGTTTCCAAAAGATAGATTTTTTGCAGGTTGTATATAGAGCATTCTTTTTTATAAATGTCTTTTAAAAGCACACCCTACACAGCTTAACTGTTAGCTCCCTTACAATACCCCTCAAAAAGAACCGTTCCAGAACGGTTATTGTTAGACCTGGTATCTTTTTGGTGTGTTTCCCCTGTCTTTTTGCTTTCGGACCTCCCGGTTTTAACACTGCTTTTGCTGGTTTAGTGTCTCTGCACACTTTTTCACTGCTGTTCAGTGTTAAAGTGCAAGTGCTCCTGTCATAAATTGTTATTATGGACTGGTGTTTCCATGATTGGCATATTTAACTTACTGGTAAGCCTCTAGTAAAGTCCACTGCATGTGCCAGGGCCTGTAACTCAATTGATACTAATGGGCCTGCAGCGCTGATTGTGCCCCCCACCATGAGTAGCCCTGAAAAGGTATCTCAAACCTGCCACTGCAGTGTCTGTGCGCAGTTTGTTAACTGCCATGTCGACCTGGCAAGTACACCCACTTACCAGGCCCTAATCTTACCTTTTCTTACACGTAAGTCACCCCTAAGGTAGGCCCAAGGTACCCCTGTGGGCAGGGTGCTGCGTATGTTAAAGGTAGGATATGTACTGATGTGTGTGAAATGCCCTGGTGGTGAACTACAGTGTATTTAGTTTATTACCACTTGCAAGGCTATCAGTCCTATCGGAAAGAATGGGATTTTTACTTATAACATCTCATAAGCATAACTTCTCATTAGGACAAGATAGAAAAATGGAGTTTAGTATGCCTGAACTCAGAATGTTAAAATGCATCTTTTAATGAGGGTGATATTTACATTCTGTGTTTGAAAATAACACTTTTAGAAAGTAGGTATTTTCTTGCTTAGCCATCCAGTGTGCATCTGCTGGGATGTGTGTTAACTGTCTGGCTTTGAAGTAACAGGGGCTGAGGATGTGCAGTGCCTCCAGAGAGACTGAATCAGTCAGTGCTAGACTGAATAGGCCTGGTCTGCATTTGGAGTGGTGGGAGGAGTAGCACCTGTACCTGAATAGGACTGTGCCTGCTTTCCACAATGATGGCTCCACCCCCCTGTGGTACGTCTGGAGCCAGGGCTCACACTGACAATGGAGGTTGTTGTGCACTTGCAAAGTGCTCCCCAGAACTGGCTTGGACTGGGCTCAGAGCCCTGGGCCAGGAGAGAACAAAGAGATTTGCTGTATAAAAAGAGGGGCCCAGACCCCAGACTTTTAGATCACTTCTGGGAAATCAAGAGGAACCTTTGCCAAGGAGAAGAGCTGGAGAAACTGAGGAGGAATACTGCTCCTGTGCTGTTTGCTGTCTGGGGCTGGCCTGCAGTGGCTACTTTCTGCCAAGGAAAGGGAAAAAGGACCTTGCTGTTTGCTGTGTCCCCTGCTTGAGGAAGATCTCCAAGGGCTTACAGAAGAGCTAGCCTCCTGTTCTGAAGTCTTAGGGACACAAGGACTTCACCCACAGCTCCCCAGAACTTCCTTGCTGGGAGTTCTGATCTGCCAAGAGGTGCCTGTAGCTGTTCTGGGCCTCTAAGGTTGTTCTGGCTGTTGGGAGCTGGAAAAGCAACACAACAACAAGAAGCATGACAAATTCGCACCTGTTTCTAACGCATCGCTGAAGAAATTGTCGCAGCGCCTGCCCGTGCTTTGGGAGATCGCCCCACGCCGCATCGAGTGCACCGATCTCCAAAGTCTGAGATCACTCCACCAATTCCAACGCAAGCCCTGCTGTGGAGTTGCAAGAACCCGTGTATCATCCCGGATCATTGCATCGAGGCGTCAGGTCTGTCGCATCATTGGGGGACGCAGTAAGAAACCGACGCATCACCTCCCCATGCAGTAAGAAACGAAAACATCACCTCCTCTCCAGTAAGGAACCAATGCATCACCTCCCCTGGGCAGTAGTAAGGAACTGACGCATCACCTTCCCCGGAGCAAGGAACCAACACATCACCTTCCCTGAGTGTAAGGAACGGACTCATCACCTCCCCTGTGGCCCGTTTTGTTTGTGTGTGCAACGCATCCAAGGTACTTTGTGTGAAAAGTGTTGCACCTGCAATTTGCTTTTGAACAGAACTATTTCTACAATTTGAAAGTCATATTTTTTACTGTATTGTGGGTTTTTGTCGATTTGGTCTTGTTTGGTTTAAATAAAGATTACTTATTTTTCTTAACTTGTGTGGTGTCCATTTGTAGTGTTTTCATTGTATTGCTGTATGTGTTCACAAATGCTTTACACACTGCCTCTGAGATAAGCCTGTCTGCTTGTGCTAAGCTACCAAGGGGGTGAGCAAGGATTATTTTAGAAGTGTATCCGCCCTACCCTGACTAGAAGCAAGGGTCCCTATTTGGACAAAGGTACCTACCTCTGCCAACTAGAGACCCTCCTTTGTAACATTAATCATAATGACCTAATGGATTGAGTTTAAATAATCAATCCGATAATGCCTACAAACTGCAAAGAAAGGTACTGAGGCATGACTAGGACATGCCACAAACGTTCTAAGGCTAAAGCATTTGCTTTACACAACTAAGTAATAAAAAGCTAGCATACTGTTAGAAGCTGTCTGTATTTTCCATGGGAAGAGATCTTATCTTTACAGTGAATGGGGCTTAAACAGTGTGAACAGCATCCGCAGAAGTATCATAACTACGTGCAGCCAGGGAAAGTTACCACAAAAAAGTCCCACGCAAAAATTAATGAACGCAGTAATTTGATGTGAGAACTGATAAGAGCCCCCTTTTAAGATATGTTAAATGCAAGAGATTTCACAAGCACAGCTCAAGCACTGTGCAGGCGAAACCTTAAACATATAGGGTCTGTGAAGCTAAGTGCAAGGGGACGGGTTGAGTGTGGGTGTGGTCAAAGGTGTGGCTAAAAAACAAAATATTGTATTACTTTTTTCGGTGTTTCACCTTCTGGTAACTATATATAAAATAATTCACAGCTTAAATGAAATTAAATACATTATGTTATTTAGTGCGAAATGCACTATCATACATTATGAAACCTCTATTAGTTCTTGCCCTGCACCGGAGTGCCAGAGAATTGGATCCTGGATGATGCAGTGGAGAATAGTGAATTGTGTATGTTTAGTGATACATGGTCTCAGTCTGGGACAGAAAGCACTGTGAACATGTAAGTCATTTCAAACTTGCATTACACACAGCATGATCGGCTTCTACAAAAGGTGCAAAAAGGTTTAAAATAAAAAGGGTTTCCAAAAGATAGATTTTTTGCAGGTTGTATATAGAGCATTCTTTTTTATAAATGTCTTTTAAAAGCACACCCTACACAGCTTAACTGTTAGCTCCCTTACAATACCCCTCAAAAAGAACCGTTCCAGAACGGTTATTGTTAGACCTGGTATCTTTTTGGTGTGTTTCCCCTGTCTTTTTGCTTTCGGACCTCCCGGTTTTAACACTGCTTTTGCTGGTTTAGTGTCTCTGCACACTTTTTCACTGCTGTTCAGTGTTAAAGTGCAAGTGCTCCTGTCATAAATTGTTATTATGGACTGGTGTTTCCATGATTGGCATATTTAACTTACTGGTAAGCCTCTAGTAAAGTCCACTGCATGTGCCAGGGCCTGTAACTCAATTGATACTAATGGGCCTGCAGCGCTGATTGTGCCCCCCACCATGAGTAGCCCTGAAAAGGTATCTCAAACCTGCCACTGCAGTGTCTGTGCGCAGTTTGTTAACTGCCATGTCGACCTGGCAAGTACACCCACTTACCAGGCCCTAATCTTACCTTTTCTTACACGTAAGTCACCCCTAAGGTAGGCCCAAGGTACCCCTGTGGGCAGGGTGCTGCGTATGTTAAAGGTAGGATATGTACTGATGTGTGTGAAATGCCCTGGTGGTGAACTACAGTGTATTTAGTTTATTACCACTTGCAAGGCTATCAGTCCTATCGGAAAGAATGGGATTTTTACTTATAACATCTCATAAGCATAACTTCTCATTAGGACAAGATAGAAAAATGGAGTTTAGTATGCCTGGACTCAGAGTGTAAAAATACATCTTTTAGTAAAGATGATTTTTATGTTCTGTGTTTGAAAATACCACCTTAAGAAAGTACATATTTTCTTGCTTAGCTGAGTTTGTGGATTGACTGTCTGGCTTTGGAGTGACAGGGGCCAGGGATGTGCATTCTCTTCAGACAGCTACTGGGGGGTTGAGGTGTGTCCTGCCTTTCCTAGATGAGGCAGGGCTGGGCTGAATAGACCTGGACTGCATTTAGAGTAGTGGGAGGAGATTTCATGGCAACTGAATGGGCCTGGTCTGCCTTGAACAATGCTGCCTCCACCTACTGCCAGGACGCTGGGCTAGAGAGGACAGAACTGGTTTGGACTAAGCACAGACACTCTCTGCCTGAGAGGACAAAGAGATTTTGAGTATAAAAATTGGGGCCCAGAGCCCTGAACTTTAGAACTAGCTGGAATCAAGGAACCTGCCAAGAAGAAAAGCTGCAAGATCTGCCAGGAGGAGTACTGCCCTTTGCTGTGTTGTTGCTTTGTTGGGTTGGCCTGCAGTTGCTGCTTCTGCCTTGGGCAGTGAAACTTTCTTTACTTGTGTTGAGTATCTCCAAAGGCTTGAAGTAGATCTTGCCTCCTGTTCTGAAGTCTCAGGGCATGCAATGACTTCACCAACCTTTGGGTGCCTCTTTTGGAACCGGTGTTTTAGCTGCCACATAGAAGGGAAATGCAACCGTCGCTCGGCAGAAGGCACCATCCGCATCTCGCACCACAACCCTGGTCTCACTGACAACAGTGATTGCTGCCACCGAGCCACTGCTTGCACCGTGACCTGTGGGCATCGGACTCCGCACCACCTTGCTGCACTTCAATGTCCTGGTCTCGCCAACACCATTGCTGCTGGTGACTTCGACACCCGTGACCGCCTTGTGGCTGGGGGCACCACTCGTAAGTTTCATGACTCACCGCCTCATCCCTCCCAGCAGTCTGGGCTGACCGATGCCTGTTCCAGCTAACCAGCTCTGTCGCCAGTACCGCCACCTGCCAGCACCGCATCGAGCACCACCTCGCCTCGCCCTGCACCATAAGTCTTGGTCTCACCGACGCCATCGGGACGCTCATCACCAAGCTGCTGCCTGCACCACATCATGAGGGCACTGCACCCTGCACTGCTTCCATTATTGCAATGCAACCACAACGGTTGCCACGACCGGCTCGCACCAATGTGCCAGCCGCAATGAGAAAGGTAGTGTTCACGAGTCTGTCCAGGCTTTCGCTGGCCTGTACCGACGCGGTCAGTTGGAACTGTTAGACTGTTGTTTTCAGTATCGCGGTAGTCCTGGACGGAGATACCAACCCGTAAAAGAACAGTGTTTTGGAGATATTTCTGCAATTTTATGGTTAACTTTGTTTTATTGATTTTGGCAGATAAGCAAAGTACAGTACAGTAATCAAATACGCCCCAGGTGGTGCCAAAAGAGTGAGTTCGAGGTCTAGCCCAGCACCTGTTAAACATACACAAAAAAAGCAAACAAACCAAAGTTCTATGGAATAGCAAATGACCACAGGCGCGGAGAAGGCCACGGCTCCCGCCACCCAGTCGTGTGGTTATCTTGTCAATACCCAAACTGGAACAAGAACAACCCCCCAACTTGAGCCCCACCCCCCCCCCCCCAAACCGGTGTGCCACAGTCGTTTCTGTGAGTCTTTATCCGTGGGAGTCGCCTAGCGGTGAAGTCCCGGGGGCATCGCGTGAAGACGATGGGTCGGTGAGGCGCAACAGGCGGAGATATTTCGGGCAGGTTAATTTGTTAAATTATGCCGATAGGAGTAACAGAATTGGCTGCCAGACCGTGGTAAAGGATGTCGTGGACTGCGTGAGTGTGGCATGAATACGTTCCATACCCAATGTGTACCAAAGTTTGTGCAGCCAGCCAGAGTGGTAGGGCCGGGTCTGAGACCCCCAGAGCGATATGAAGTGCTGGACCACCGCACCCATGGCCAATCCCATCTGTCTCCCTCTGAGTGATTTCAACGGAAATGTGAGTGCATTGGGCAGCCCTAGAAGCGTGTAAGCAGGGAAGCGGGGAATTTCAGTGTCAAAATGTTTGTCAATGTCTTCAAGTACTGCGGTCCAGAAGTCCGTCACCTCCCTGCAGTCCCATAGGATATGTGTCAGTGTGCCCTCTGCGTCACATCCTCGCCAGCAAGTGGAGCTACGGTCAGGGTTGCCCCTGTTGAGGCATACCGGTGTCAAGTACCGATAAGTCGCAACTTTCACCGCTGTTTCCCTACCAGCGTTGTTCCTGGCTGTGTGATTAGCTCTGTAGTAGATGGCGAGTCAGTCCTGGTCCATCAGGGCTCTCCCCAACTCACCCTCCCATCTCCGCTGGCTGGCTGATCGGCACGAGTCGGCTGATGGACAAATCATTTTGTATATGTCCGTGATCATCTTACGGTCCGATTCTTTGGTAATTAGCCACTTTTCGAAAGCTGTCAGCCATCGGCCCACCAGCTGGCGGATCTCGGGCTGCGTCAGCCAATGTCGGATTTGAAAATATTGAAACCTTTGCGGCGCATCAATGCCGTAGAGCTGTATGACATCAGACAGCTGGATAAATCCCTCAAGATCGAGCAGGTGACCTGCCGACCTGCAGTCCGATGTCCGCCACTGCCGGAACGCTCGACTCTCTAGCCCCGGAGGAAATTCCGGATTGTCGAACAAAGGTGTGAGTGGTGAGGGAAAAGTGGTAAGCCCCCGTTTGACCACTACAGTATCCCAAACCCGCATCACCGTGCTTATGAGGGGGGACTTCTGGAGGTGAGCCGGCCTGTCAGTGCGCTTTAAAAAGGGTACCTTCCAAAGGCGTGTTTGCGCCATCGCCCTATCTTGAAAAAGCCACCTCTCGGGCCTGTACCATTCCACCAAGTATCTCAATTGCGCTCCTTGGAAATACTGCAGCAAGTTGGGGATCCCCAAACCGCCTTCGCTGGGGGGGCGGAAGGAGAGGTCTCTTTGCATCCGAGGCCGTTTCCCAGCCCAAATAAAGTGTTGCACCGCTTCCGGTAAGCGTTGTATGGTACTTCTGTGATAGTGGCCGTGTCTGCCATTTCCGTAAGTCTCTTTGTATCTGGGAGGTGATCGTCTCGTAATTCTTTGCGACCGTCCGTACGGTAGATGGAGTTAAAACGATCCCCAGGTATGGAATTGATGTTTGAAGTTGCAAACCCCCAAAGGCGGAGATGCCTCATGGGATACGTGAGTATTACAGCCCAGCGGGAGGAGCATAGATTTCCCCGAATTTATTTTGAAGCCGGACACCCTCCCAAAGGCCTCCAACTCTCTCAAAAAGGCAGGTACCGACTGTTTGGGCTTTTCCAGCGCCGCCAAGATGTCATCTGCATATAGACTAAGTGGATGAGGTTCCCCCCGAAAGAAATACTGACAATGTGCGGGTGGTCTCGAATTTTTTGCGCCAGGGGTTCTATATAAAGCGCAAAGAGGTGAGGCGAGAGCGGGCAGCCCTGCCTCGTGCCTCTCTGGATGTCAAAGGGCCTTGGGCTTATGCCGTTAACCCGGATCGTGGCCCTGGGAGCATCGTAACAGCTGGCGACCTAGACCCTGAAGCGGTCCCCAAAGCCAAAGTGCGCTAACGTTTTATCTAGAAATCCCCAATCCACGTGATCAAACGCTTTCTCAGCGTCTATAGACAGGAGCATAGCTAGCGTCTGACCTTGCATAGTGAGCTTTGTCTATTAAATGCAGGAGGCGTTTGGTATTATCACTGCATTGTCTGTTGGGAATAAAGCCCGATTGATCTGGCTCGATGAGACCAGGGAGCCGCAGCCCAAGTCTGGCAGCTAGAACCCCTGTAAAGAGTTTAAGGTCCAAGTTGAGGAGAGAGATGGGCCTATAAGCGGAGCATTGGGTGATGTTCTTGCCCGGCTTTGGTAGCACAATGATATCGGCCTCAAGCATGTCAGGTGGTATCGAGCCGGGTCCCTGGAACGAGTTAAAGAGTCGGGTGAGAAACGGTGCCAACAGCGGGCAGAAGGCTTTGTAAAAGCCAGCTGAGAAGCCGTTCGGTCCTGGCGACTTCAAGGGTTTGAGACGAGATATCGCCCCAATCACTACCTCTATTCTGATCGGGGCGTCCAGCGAAGCGGCACCATCTGCAGAAAGGGCCGTTGTTGCTGCCCCACTCAAATAGGCCTCTCCATCCTTGTCGAGAGCCCCATCCACGCTGTACAGTGATGCGTAGAACTCCCTAAAGGCCTCTGCAATTTGGGTGTCGCTGCCAAGGGTTTCCCCCAGTGCATCGCTAATAGTTGCGATTTTAGACCGTTGAACCCTGGCTCGAAGCGCACTTGCCAGAAGACGCCCCGTCTTGTCGCCTCCCACGTAATAAGTATGACGGAGCCTCAGTGCTGCGTATTTGGCCCGGTCAATATCTAAGCTAGCTAGTTGCGCTCTAGCTGCTTTCAATTGCCGCCAAATTCTGGGCGCTCCCGTACGGCTATGTACCTTTTCGAGCTCGACCACTACAGCAGTTAAGGAGTCCCTCTTTTCTTTGCGCTCTTTGGCTTCCGCAGCGGAGATGGCTATCAGTTCCCCCCTCACTACTGCCTTTAGTGCCCCCCAGAGTGCCGTCAAGGATGTGCCAGGCTGGTCATTGCGTGTGTGGTAGTCAGTAATGCTTTTGTGTAATTGTTGGGTGACCCCTTTCCCTTGCAGGAGGGCCTCCCATAATCTCCATCTCCCCCCCACTGCCCTGGTCCGGGGAATCCTCACAGTCAATCAATCAATCAATCAATCAAATACTTTATTCGACAACTTAATGTCATAAAAGTTAACAATTCGATCAATCATATATTACAGTTAAAAATTAGATAGTACAGGATATCATCTACCAACTCATGGTGAATTACTAAATAAATAAAAATAAAAATTTCAAGATAAAAACATACAAACGGTATTAGGGAGCAAAACTACCATAACTTTTTCTATAATTCATCTTGTAAGGTTAATGCTTTTCTGGGCATATATAAAAAGTGCAAAGTGCAAGTAAATTAGGAAACCAAATTTCACGTTACCTTTCCCAAGATACATAAAGTGCATAGTGCATAGTGCAAAAGACGCATACGGGATAAAGTGCAAACATATCAATCAAAGCAATCGTAGGGTATGCCGGAGGTAACCCCACGAGCAAAATTGCGTCAAAGAAGAAACTATGTGCAAATAAGCCAGGCTCAGAAGTTTGGGGTGATCTGCTAAATACTCAATACATTATTATATTTCTAAAAAGATCCTTCAGTCAAACTTACAAATACGCAGAACTATATTTACATTATATCATTTAAAAATCTAAACAATCAGAATTCGGGAGTCTATTTTTTTCTTTTTGAACCGCGTAGCTGCGACCAAAAAGCAAGCAATGTTAAAAATATCCCATGGTGAACTTAATGACAGGAGGTAAAGTAGTGCTGGTCTAACCTGCAGAAAACCCTTGCCTTTCAGAATTGGGATTAAATACTTTTTCCGAAAAGTGGAATAAAAAGGACAAAACATCATAAAGTGAAGGGTATTCTGGGTAGAAAAATAGTCACACTTACAGGGGGTTGAATACTCGGGATTACACCACTCCTGGAAATCACCTAATAAAAAAGGAACTAAGTTAAAGCGAAACCTAATTAAAAGCCAACGATGGTAAGGAATGTCTACCGTTATCAAATAGGGTTCAATACAGATGTTTGTTTTCATTAAGAAATGAGCCCTTACAAGAGGTTTCTGCAGCTCTAGTTCCTCCCGTTCTGCAGACAACAAGTTCTTAAAATTATATTTCACCCACAGAACATCCTCCTTCCCGTATCTTTTCAGGGGCTTCAAATAACTCAGGCCGCCCCAATTTGGTTAGCCCGCTTTTAACATAAGTCAACCACTTGATTTTGTTGGAGTTGTCTAGCTGTGCACAGTCACTTAGGATCTTATGGTTCAAAGTCAGTTCAGGGTTTAACCACACTTTGAGCCAGCAAAGCAACGGAGCTAGGCTCAAAGTGTCTGAAATGTAACCAATCCCAAGTTCCTGATGTATAGAAAAGACTGGCGTCGATTGTGGGACTGATAAAAGGCTACGTAGAAAATTATTTTCGGCTATTTGGATGCCTGGTTGATCTTTGAAGCCCCATATAGAGGAACCGTAGGTCGCAATCGCAACGCACTTTGCGCTATATATTTTCAATATGCTCTTAATTGGTCTAGCCCCCAAGCGTTTAGCAAACCCCATTAATCCTAGAGCAGAACGTGTAATAGAATTCCTTTTAATTTTCTGCTGCGGAATCCAGGAAAACTTCTCATCAAAGACTACCCCTAAATAGGTAAAAGAGGAGACCGAGGTTACCTCTTGACCATTACAATAAAAGAGGTGAGGTTTTCTTGTTTTACTACCGATTGACAGGATATGGGACTTGCTATTATTCACAACTAGGTCCAGCGACTGCATGCGGGCCCCAAAAGCATCTAAAAGCCGCTGGAGACCAACCGCTGTGCGTGCTATAAGGACTGCATCATCTGCGTATAGGAGAACCGGAATAGAACAGTTTCCTACACGCGGAATATCCAGAGTTGCTGTTAAAAGGGATCTGTCTATATCATTAATATATAAGGTAAAAAGAACAGGTGCCAAAACAGTCATAGTTACGGCGGTGTGGTCTGATAGAGCAGCCGGGATAATGTCTACGTCTTCTACAACCGTACTGAGCTCCAAAGAGCCTATAAAGTGGTCCAGTCTGGCGTAGGTTCGGTGCGCATTGGAGTAGAATTTGTAATGTGTAGTTGTGGGGTGCCTGTCCCGCCATAGGTCCACTAACCCCCTTTGCGCCATCCAATCCTTCCCCTCTAGTGAAAACGCTCCCAAGGAACCAAAGCGATGGCCAGAGCGGTCCGCCTCCCAGTCCATGACCAGATTAAGGTCGCCTCCCACTAGTATGTATCGGGCTTGGGAACTGAGAATCTCAGAGAAAGCGCCCTTAAGAAAGAATTCCTGACCTGCGTTGGGGACGTATAAGGAGCCGATAATCATGGACACACTACCCACTTGAACGGAATGTGCTAACTACCTGCCTTTGATTTCCCCTATTTTATTTCCCACCTGGCCAGGAAAGTGTTTCGCAAAGAGTATCGCTACCCCCGCCTTCTTGTCGTTGGTAGAGGAGTAGAGTTGCTGAGGGAACGCCCGGGACCGCATACAATGCCAGTCCCTGGGGAGGAGGTGTGTTTCTTGCAAGAGACATATGGAAGTCCCGGAGTTCTCCAAGTACGATAAAACTGCGCGTCGTTTGACAGGGTTATTAACATTTAGGGTAAGAATCAACAGGGTATTCGCCTTCATTTTACACTCCAACCCGGGGAAAGCGTTGACCCATAAGGACAGTCCTGGCGTAGCTTCACTTCAGAATCCATTCCCCCATGGCACACCGGTTCCCTCCCCTCCCAGCTCCCCCCCATGCCCCCCACCCCAACCCCCAACAGTCCCCCCGCGCCCAAACTACCCCCAGTCCCCCCAAATCCCCCCTGCCCTCCTCCCTAACCCCAACTGGACCCACCCCTTCATTGTCCAATGCCCTTCAGTCGAGACACTGGGCATGTGGTACCAAAAGATCTGGGATCACGTGTAGCCCGTCCAACCTGGGCCCCCCACCGCCGCCCCCACCCCCAGCAAGCTATGTTACGATGCTTTGAAGTCCCCAAGCCAAACTTAAAGAGAATCTGGTGTGGAAGTGTCCCTTGACACCGCAGCTAGGGCCGATGCCATCTCCTGCGTCATTGTCTCTGGATCCGGTTTCGTGTCCAGGCTAGGCAAGCGCCAGCGGCCCACCCTCCGCCACTCGGTCTCCGACTGCCGCCGCGAGCACCCAGGGGGCGACTCCGAGCTGTGATGGGCGATGCGTAGCAGGTCACATGTCTCCCGAAGAGAGCGGGATTGGCATAACTTTCCATTCCATTTAAAGATCAGCCGAAAGGGGTGGCCCCAAGAGTAGGACACACCTTTGTCCCTTAGAAAGGTGGTCACCTCCTTGAATGCTTTGCGTTTCTGTAAGGTGATGGAGGCTAAGTCTTGGAAGAGGACTATAGTGTGCCCTTGGTATTGGAGCGGTTGCTTCAGTCTAGCCTCTCGCAAGATGGGCTCTTTCAGGGGGAAGTCCGGTAAGAAGGCTAAAATGTCAGGCGGGGGGGCCGGCGCTCTTCTTCCTAGACCCACCCGGTGGGCACGGTCAATACGAATGTCAAACTCTGGGCCGACCCCCAGAACCTCTCAGAAGAGGCCCCTAAGGTATCCAGTGACGTCTGTCCCTTCCTCTTGCAGTGGGACCCTCCGGACGCGGATGTTGTTGCGTCGGGAACGGTTTTCAAGGTCCTCCGCATGGGATTGTAAGTCGACTTGCTGATCCTTTAGGCGAATGATCTCCTGCTGCAGCTGCTCAACCTCCTCAGATCTGGACAGGTCGCTATTCTCAATGGCCGCCACGTGGTCCCCCAGATCGTCAACCTATCGGCGGATTTCCCGCACTTCCCCAACCACCTCTTGCTTGAGTGTCTGTAAGTCCCCCCTGAACGTGTCAAAGAGGGATTCCAGGAATGCTCGGGTCACAGGTCCGTCTCGATCCTCTGAGTCCGTTGGTGACTGGGTGGCCGGAGGGGTTCGACTTCCTCTATCTCCCGCTGTGGAGTCCCTAGCCATCATCCCCTTAAGCGAGCGTTCCCCCTTCTTTCTTGTGCTAGCCATCTGCGGGCCTCGGGCTCCGCCAACCCGGGAGCCCACTCCCAGTCCGGCTCTGCAGCGTTGGTGCGCCCCTCCGCTGTGGCGGGGGAGAGATCGTCCACCGTCCACCCCCAGACGTCTCATGGATGGCCGATGTCTGGCGGAAATTGGTGTGGTGGGCCCCCAGTTGCCCACTGGCGGCGTAGGGGGGCGTCCGAGAACTCTACGCTCGGCGGTGATGCCTGCATATGATGGGGCGCTCAAAGAAGGGGCGCCGGGGGAAGACAGGAGACACCCCCCCCTTGGGGCCCCCTCTGCGCTGGTGATCCTTCCGGAGCCCAACCGCATGGACCAGGCCCGCGGCCGGCGCCCCGGCGGCAGAAAGTTCAGCCGGCAGGCCTCGGTGTACTCGCACCTTGTGTCGGTCTATGGTGGTGCAGCCCCCCAGGACCTGCTGCCTCCTCCTCCGGCCGACGACTCCTGAGCCTGTCCCAGTGTGGCTCACCGGGCCCGCAGTGTGCCGCCACCAATGTTCTGGGCCCCCGCCTCTCCGCTTGTGCGCTGCTATGTGGCAAGGGCCCGCTGTGTCTTACCGCCAATTGGTGCTGCCCTGGCGGCCCCGCTTCGTCCCCTCGCGAAAGTCTGCTTCGGAGGACGCCTCAAAGGCAGGTGGCATCTGCCCTTAGGCGCCGGAGTCCTCGGAAAGCCGATCACCCGGCCACCGAGCCACCGAGCCACAGAGGGGTAGGCCGATGATCTGCACGCCGGCGCCCGTCCCCCTTCTCCTTACTTCTGTCGCCGGCCAATTGCTGGTTGGTGCTCCAGGGGTCCACCCCAAGGCCCGCGCCCTCCTCCAGGCGGCGGAATCACTGGCCAGGGGGCCGATCCTCCCCCGCGCGCATCACAGGGCCCAGGCACCAAGTCCGCTGGATCCCGTTTGTTTAGCGTTGTAGGGCCCACGGAAGGCCCCAGACTGCACTAGGCAGCCGATCCTTGGCCCGGATGGCTAATGCCCCTCCTGCAGACCTTGGGGCCCTCGCCGGCCGCCCAGCTCCAGAATCGCCAGGCGGGGCCTGGCCTCGCTCACGCAGCCGCCCCAGGGCCCGGACGTTGAGTCCGCCGGAGCGCGCCAAGCCACGCTAAAGAATTTCTCGGCGGGTTCCGGACTCCGGACCTGCTCCAAAGAACAGCGATGTGCCCCCACAAGCTGTGTCACCGTTTGTGCTGCTCGGCTGGGGACTATGCAGGATGTTAAGCTTGGGATGAAGGCTTACGGTGGGGAGCCTCCGGAGTCCGCGTCCACGTAGGTCGCCATCTTGCCCACGCCCCCCTATTTCTGCAATTTTAAGGATATCTTGCAAAGGTTATATTTTTAAGTACTGTATGTTGGATTCTCATTGTTTTGGTCTTGTTTTGGATATATAAAAATATTGGCTATTTTTCTAAAATGGTGTGGTGTCCTTTTGTAGTGTTTTCACTATATTACTGTTGGTTATGTACACATGCTTTACACACTGTCTCAGATAAGCCTGACTGCTCATGCCAAGCTACCAAGGGGGTGAGCAAGGGTCATTTTAGAAGTGTAACTCCCTTATCCTTACTAGGAAGAAGGGTCCCTACTTGGATAAAGGTACCTACCTCTGCCAACTAGAGACCCCCAGTTCTAACAGTTATCTTTTCATAAAAAGTAAGGGAATTTTTTTCCCTAAAATTAAAAAAGCATGGGCACGGCTGCCCCTCTGATCCCCCCCTCCCCACTTCAATAACTGCTCTGCACCAATGCAAGCTACGCCCTCGATCATAGCAGACACCAAGGACATGCTGCTCTCACCAATGACGGCCCACACCCATTCTCAAAGCACAATGCTAGGAGCCCAGAAGGCTCTGGCAGTATTTTCAGCAATTCCTCAATGGTTATTTAATTAACAAACTCTTAACAGTTGAGGGTGGCAGTGCACCATTGCTGAGAGAGATGAATAGTGCAGAGTTGCCTGTTGCCAATATTGTGACTTAGACCTTGACTGCCAGTTATACTCAATCATTTGAGCCATGTGTTTACCCCTGCAGGAATCAAATTTTGAGTCGGTGGCATTTACTGCATCTGGCAGTTACTGGGTGCACGAAATATCGCACTCTTTTTTATATTTCGGCAGGCCAAACCTGCCAGAATTTATTTATCAGAGAAAAAGTGAATGGTATTTTAGGTACCATGTGGGTTTGGGTGTGGTAATCACCAAATTTAGCATGTTATTCCCCAAAAACATGCAATAGGGTTTTTTTCTTACAAATAACACACCCCAGGATATCACTATTTATTAGGTGAGGTAAATAGTTCATTCAACCTGAAAAACCTAGAATCAGGGTCTATAACTTGCTTTGAAGGTCTCACCTAAAGACCGTTCTAGCTGATTGTTGTGGAACTATTGTTTGCAAAACATTACATGCACTTTGAGTGGGGTTCGGGTAAATCCTTGCTCACGCCTGGATGGCTTTGTTGTCTGTTGCACTTCCACTCTTGTCAGACCTAGCATTTCAGTGTGTGTGAAGAAATACTATCTGTCCAGGCTCCGACATCTCCCATGTCCTCCCTTTATGTATTACCACAGTCCCACCTGGCATCCCCATGTCCACTTCTGGACCCTGGTGCTTTGTATTCTGCCTTCTGTCCATTTGGCGGCTGGCCATCCTAAAACTTTTACTGACCATTCCAAAATAGCCACCAGTGCTGCTAGCATCTTACAAAATCCCATTTGCTGAAGGCTGCCTGAGAAATGTGTGAAAAAATAGCAAAATGCATTCAAAGATTTCACCCCATAGATGTGTATATGTAAGATGGTCCTCTTTGAATGCATTTTGTCATATTTTCACAAATCTCTTTAAAAATGAATGCTGCAGATGTGAATGCATTTGCGTTGTTCTCCTATGATAAACAAAACAGCTGACCCAAGAAGTTTTACAGCTGAAACCTATTGGTTTTACCAATGTTTTTTGTAACTCTTATCTGTAGTGACATTTCAGCTCAACGCCAACATATCAGGCAATCCAAGAGCCCAGTACCCAAACACAAGCATTATAAATTACAGTTACCAATATAATCAATAACTCATTCTCAGTTCTTGGGCCTGCAATGTAGCTATGATCACAAGAGATGTGGTACATATAGGGATTTCCACCGATCAGATTCACTCCTCCCTTGAACTAAGGTAGGCGTTAATATGTAAAATGTGCCAAACTACAGCGGTAGATGAGCCTTAGACTTCAGTGGGCTGTAACAACTATCATTGGGGAGAGAGAGAGTAAGAAAGGTGAATCAAAAGAAGTGGATTAACTGAGGGGGTGGGAGAAAGGAGGGTTTGTAAGGTGCGTTTGGGCCTGTGGGCCAGTCTCTAGAAGGTGGACAGGGGAATGGTGACAGCCTCAGCTGTTATTACAAGATGAGTCCCCTAGTATACTTAAGATGTATCCTATAAGTCTTCTTCAAGGATGTATACCTATAGACCATGTCAGACTTGGTTCTGGGGTTCTAGGGCATTCAGGGGTTTCTTTGCTCCTATTGTTACCACGGAGGCCTTTACCACTTTTGATCTGTGACCTCTATACCGCTGTATACAAACTGCCCACCAAGTACACCCCGTAGCACTTACCCCTCAATGGAACAAGCAGAGCTGCCCAAAGCTTGCTCAGGGACTTGATGAGGATAAGACACCCAGAACTGACCAAGGCATTATGATAACACACTAAAAACAAAACCTTGGCCTGCTAGGCTATATTTACCTCTACTATATATACTGTACCTTTACATTGCACCTACCATAAACTAGGTGCATTGTTAATGCAAATCAACACGTTTCTAGGGTAAACTGTTACCTAATTAATGTGAGATCTTCCAAAAGCATGCCTGCAACCTCCATGACCTTATCCTCAGTTACACTTTGCATTTCCTCTTCATCACTGAAGCATGGTTCACAGACTCCTCCCATTCTATCTATCAGCACCCTTAACTCTCATAACTACTCCCGCTTTCACTCCAACAGGCCATTAGAGTTAGGAGGTGGCTAGCCATCATCCATCGGACAATCTACACATAAGCAAGCTGTCCCTTCAAGCCAGCAATTTAAAGCCCTTATCTTTACCCCTCCCCCCCACTCCCTACACTACTATTGAATGAAAAACTTGCAAAGAACACTTGTACCCTAAAAAGGAAGTTTTGGTAGTGAAGTTAATTGTTACAGGACAGCCAGGTTCAGTTTTTTTTCCAGAAACTAAAATGGTCTGAAATGATGCGAATATTTGTGGGTGAGAAAATGCCAGTGTTTCAATTGACTGAGCAGAAGGATCTGGTAGGGGCATAATGATATGCTAGGGCCTGAAGATGGGAGGAACCAGCTGCAGAAATGGCTTTATGGCAGAGACAAAGTGACGTACAAAAACCAGATAATTTGGAAACTGGCAACCAGTGTAATCAGAGTAGATGATTTGGGATAGATGATCAAGAACACCCCAGCATCAGTAGATGGCAGCATTCTGTGTCAACTGGAGATGTCGGATGATTTAATTTGGAAAATCCAGCTAGAGGAAATTGCAATAGTTAATCCTTGTCATGATGATTGAATAACAGTTTCACAATGATCAGATACGAGGTCGGTGATCGGTGATTCCAACTCAGAAGGCCACCAGGCCAAGGATCAGCTTCAGGGGGGTCTCCAAAGATCATAACCTGAGTTTTATCAATGTTCAATTTCAAAGTATTTAGATTTAGATTTATCCACTTAGCAACTTTGGAAATGGAGACATCCGCTAGATGATCATCATTCAGGGACACAATGATCTGAGTGTCATCTACATAAGACATGACGGAAAAGCTAAAATATTAAGGAGTTAAGTGGAGACATGTAAAGAGTGAACAGCGTAGGAATGAGATAGCCGCCTTCTGGCACCCTGCACTTGAAGGACTTATTAGTAGACTGATACAGAGAACAATGTAATGCCTGTGGAAGGTCGTCTAACAATAATTGAAACTAAGAATTGCAGTGACTCCATTACAAATAGATGCCAGGAATGAATCTAGATTTCATGCAAAATAGTAGGAATTGCTACAGTCTAAAAACATGATGGGGTGGCTCCATGTCCTTGGTCTAGGACAAATTGAAGATCTCCAGAGACTGCTGATAGCCTACATGCAACATTTTATAATGGGAAAGTGAGAGACTTTGGAGAGGAAAAAAAATCACACAGGCAATTTTAGGCAGCAGACAGCTAAAACAAAGCCATTTCTGAGCTTTGAAAGTCAGGAGTCTCCTAGCTAAATGTTTTTTTTTGGCATGTATTTTATAGGGTGATTTCAGTTCTATCGCAACAGCGAAAACCAGAGTGCAGAAGTTTAAGGAAAGACTTGAATTCAATAAAGTGCAAAACCTAAGGTTTGAATGATTTCGCCAAGATTTTGGAGATAAGAAGAAGAAGCAAGATTAGTCTGTAATTATTCAGGACTTAGTGCTCTACTGTTGGTTCTTGCAGCAAAAAAAAAATAACACTAGATTCCATAGAGAGGAAACTGTTGCTGTAGAAAGAGGGGTGTTATGGAGGTCTATCTCCACCCACCCACAATGTCAGTTGCCACATGAAAGATAGCGGTAGAATGAGAATCTGATGGTGATCCTGATGTACTAGATTTTGTTGTTCCAATAATACTTTCAACAGAAAGACAGGAGAAATCAGAAAATAAAATCGAGGTAGGCACTTGAATAACTTGTGACAATGCCTTGCTGATAAGTGAGAGGGACAGACAGGCAGAGTTTTCCTTCAAAACAAAACACAGATGAAGAATTGCATAAAGCCTGAGATGGTGCAGCAATTGTAAAGGAAATTGAAGGTCGTGGAAGTGTCTTGGCAATCTTAAATAGCTCTGTGGTGGAGGTTTTATCTGCTTGGATTCTACTGCTTTCTTAATTGCTGTTTTAAATGTATTAAAAGAGCACTTTTGTGTGAAAGGTTGTCTTCTTCTCTGTAGTTATTTCTCCGAATTGTAGTCAGTGATGCTAGGACAATTCTCAGTGGGGTGGTGCTGCAATTAGTGTCATATCACTAAAGTCATAGGGATTCTAAAATATCCAAGCACCACAAAACAACAAGTGCAGCAAATGTACTACTACACCCATTCAACAAGAGAGTGTTAAGGGTGTGGTATGTAGCTGGTGGTTCATTTTAGAGCAATGGTGTGGACTGTCATTTAGAGATAGCACATTTTCCATTGAAATGGCCACTAAATTTGCATAGACATGCAGTTTTATTGATAAAACAATATAGCTCACAACTGTATGTAAATCAGGTTTCAGAAAATATATATAATTTGCACATCACCAAGTAAAGTGTTTTGAATTATTTTAAACCTTTCAAAATCTTTGTATCCATCACACTTCAGAATTACAAAAAATGCTTAATTTGTGCTTTTCTAATTACTAATATATTCTGAAATATATGTATAGTTGATTTACAACTATTTAAATTTTGTTGAGTGTTAGAAGAAATGTACACCCTTCAGCCTTTTCTTTCACACTCCCTGTACCCCAGCAGGATTGTCACCTAGGACATTTTTACAAATTCCTCTGACTTTTCAGTCACAGAAAGAAAAGTGCTCATCAGTTTGTAGTTAAAAGAATAGGCAGCAATTTGTTAGAAGATCTAGCCTGACATATGACCTTTGTTTTTGAACGCACAGCAAATTTGACAAGATAAGGATACATTTTAAAGGCATTATCATTGCTCATTTACCTTCTGAACTACAACATGGTTGTTTTGGACGTGCAGCAGCAACTCAAACACCCCTACTTCCAATGTCAATGATTGTAGTGATTTCTCTAGATTCTTTCTAGTCTTTACAATGGTATACTAATAAAATGTTAACATGTTGACACCCACACGGCGAAACTAACAGAATTTTGGAAGATTTCTTATCACTCCTCCTGGACCTCTTCTCCGCATCTGGTCACCTCCTGGAGACATAGTATAGAAAACCATTCCATTCCTTCCTCAAAATTTTTTTCTCCACATGCCATGGCCTTAGTCTAGAAATCAATTTCACAGCGCTACTACACATCAAGGGATACTGCCTTTATGAGATGGCTACTCATAGTCTACATGTCTCTAACCTCAGCATTTCCACGTCAACTGTTCTGGTCAGCACACATTCTTGGTCTCTGTTGACCTCCTTCCCTCCCCATAGCCAATCACAAATGCACTTCCCACCTCCGCTCCAAGATGAAATGTCAGTGTGAATTATTTGAATCCACCATCAAGAAACATCTCTCTTCAGTCAGCACCTTTCTCGCTCACTGTTGACTCTATTGCCCCTAATTAAAAAAGATTCAAAAAACACAAAATACAACCCTTGATTTTCAGAAGTTCTGCAGATATTAAAAAGAGAATGTGTTAGACCTGACATCTTTGGCGTGGGTTTTTCCCCTATCTTTTGCCTATGCTACCTGGATTTTTGATGCTGTGCTGGATTTCGTTTTTGCTGGTTTAGATGCTTTGGACGCTCTGCCACTGCTAATCAGTGCCAGAGTGTAAGTGCTCCCTGTGCAAAATATCATATTGATTGGATATACCTGATTGGCATATCTGTATCACCAGGAAGTCCCTAGTAAAGTGCACTGTGTGTGCCAGGGCTGGTGATGACAGATGCTACCAGTGGGTCTGCAGCGCTGATTGCGCCACCCACTGTGTAGCTCTAAAACAGTGTCTCAGGCCTGCCGCCGCAGGCCTGCCTGCAGTCCCCGGACTGCCATGTCCTCCCGGCCAGTGTCCACACTGGCCGGGCCTAACCCTTCCCTTTTCGTACACGTCAGTCATCCCTATGGAAGGCCCAAGGTACCCCCCTGGGCAGGGTGCAGTGTATGTAGAAGGTAGAGCATGTACTAGTGCAGGTAACATGTTCTGGTAGTGAACAACGGCCATTTTGTGTGTTCACTGCTGCAAGGTTATCTTGTTCCATAGGCTAACATGGGGGAGGCTGGTGCCAATGGCTATCCGCCTATCTTCTCATAGGAACAAGATAAGACATGAGTGTTTGATATCCCTGAGCTCAGCATTTAATAACACATCTTTTAGGAGAGGTTGTTTTTAAATCCTGAGTTGGAGAATAGTACTTTTTAGAGAGTAGCTGTTCTCTTGTCTGACCCTTCTGTGTGCCTGGGCGTGCTTGTGGATTGACTGTCTGGCTTGAGAGTGACAGGGGCTGGGGATCCCCCGGGAGGTTGCTGAGTCAGCCCTCTGCTGAATGGCGACATTTGCAAGGAGAGTGGAGGGAGGAGATAGCACCTGGGATTGAATAGGGCTGTGCCTGCCTGCCACTCTGCTGGCTCCACCTCCTGCTGGGTGGCTGACGACTCTGCCCCTCACTCTGAAAAGAATGTAGAGGCCAGGAAAACAAAGTGCTCCAGCAACACCCAGAACTGGATCAGACCGGGCTCAGGACCCACTTGCACAAAGAATTCAAAGACTTTTAGGAGTATAAGTATACGACCCCTGACAACAGATTTTTGGATTCTACCATCAAGAGGAACCTCTGCTGAAAGACGGACCGCTGAAGAACTAAAGGAAGATTGCCGTGCTGTGTGCTCTAAAGGCTGACCTGTTCTGCTGTACAACTGAAGCTGAGGAGGAGAAGGGGTCTTGCTGTGTGCTGACCCTACCCACTTGACTAAACAAGACTTGGCTGTGTGCTGTGTCTTCAACTGAATCTCCAAGGGCCTGAGAAGAGCTGGCCTCCTGTTTCGCAACCCAGGGATAGAAAGGTTGCCAAGAACTCAAGACTCTGCTGTGTCCCCCCTGCGCTGCTGTGTGCCGCAGGGACCGTGGACTGTTCTACCAAGCTTCTCAACATCTGCCTGTGAAGTGGGCTGGCTGCTCTCTGTCTTGCTGGAGAGTGCCGCACTGACCCGGGCCTGACACTGGTTGCCGCATCAAGAAGATCGACGTGCTCATCGGCACGTGCCTTGCCGCTACCCGGGGGCCTGAAGCAGATCGAGAGTCGTACTTCCCTGCTCTACGAAGCCGCGCTGTGAGTGGCCGACTCCGGTGACGTCGACATCGTCACTGGGGGCTCGTCGAGGGAGCTGTGGGAACCTTGCACCGAACAGCCCGAGGAGCGCTTGTACAACGAGTGCAGCGACCCCGCCGGAGCAACGTAGCTGCCTAAACATCAAGAGCCTACAAAGTGATTCATTCTCAGTGAGTACCGAATCAGACAAGAGACTAGAGACTATCGTCTTACGATCCCGACCAACCAAGAAAGCGAATATTGTGTAAACCTGTGATGCTTGATTTCAGCTGCGGAAACTAGATAAAGATATATTATTTTTGACATAACTCACCTGTGTGGTCTAAGTTTGTGGTGTGCGGAGAGGGGATCATTGTGGTGTCTACGTGCAAATACCTTACACATTGCCTTGGGGATAAGCCTGTCTGCTCGAGCCAAGCTACCTAGAGGGTGAGCAGGGGTTATCTACCGTGTGTGTCCCTGTACCCTGACTAGAAGCAAGGGTCCCTATTTGGTCTAAGGTGTATACCTCTGCCAACTAGAGACCCCCAGATCTAACATTGGTGGCAGCGGTGGGATTAGAACCAGTATTTGCACTTGACCTGCAGTGATTCTTCGTACATCACTAATCTAGTAAGCAGTTGCATCGCACGAAGTTTTTGCGAAGACTATTCTTGGAGGATCGACGAAGCATCATGTCTCTAAATGGAGTAGGTGAGGAGTCGGAATTGCAATTCGAAGTGAAAAAGTTGCTCGAATATAAGAAGGAGCAACTAAAGCAATTCTGCAAGCAGCTTGGATGCCCAGCGAAGGGCAGCGCCAACAAGACAGAGCTACAGAAAGCTCTATGGGCCATAATCCTTCAGGCAGCGCTACCGCATTTGCTTCACCCGAACTCCCTGTCATTGGGGTCCGAGCAGCTGACAACGACGGGGTCCCTACGCTGTTTGTCTCTCCCGCTGCCATTCAACACCATTGGCCGTCGCGGGGGGAGACTACAGCTCCCGTGATCCCTAGCGAGCCGGACTGCTCCAGCGTTCCAGCGCGCCCGGAGGCGCTTAAAAGCGAGTGATTCCCTGGTGGAGCGGGGGGCCATAATCCTTCAGGCAGCGCTACCGCATTTGCTTCACCCGAACTCCCTGTCATTGGGGTCCGAGCAGCTGACAACGACGGGGTCCCTACGCTGTTTGTCTCTCCCGCTGCCATTCAACACCATTGGCCGTCGCGGGGGGAGACTACAGCTCCCGTGATCCCTAGCGAGCCGGACTGCTCCAGCGTTCCAGCGCGCCCGGAGGCGCTTAAAAGCGAGTGATTCCCTGGTGGAGCGGGGGGCCATAATCCTTCAGGCAGCGCTACCGCATTTGCTTCACCCGAACTCCCTGTCATTGGGGTCCGAGCAGCTGACAACGACGGGGTCCCTACGCTGTTTGTCTCTCCCGCTGCCATTCAACACCATTGGCCGTCGCGGGGGGAGACTACAGCTCCCGTGATCCCTAGCGAGCCGGACTGCTCCAGCGTTCCAGCGCGCCCGGAGGCGCTTAAAAGCGAGTGATTCCTTCGCGTCGCGGGACGCGCGCGGGCGACGCCGGGCTGAGCCCGGGCAGAGGGCGGGCCGTCCGGGGCCGGAAGCGGCCGGGCTGGGCCACACCTCTGACTTGCGAGCTGGCACACCAAGGTACTGTATTGCTGAGTTTCTACCTTCCCCAGAGCCAACCTGGGCCCATAATATACTATACAACACTGCCATCTGTGAGAACTTGAACTAAGTACTGACGTTGTATACTGCTCCCTGGCTATACACTGTTCCCAGGTCTGTGGCATTGCTGCTATCCTCCATTTCCCTTGTGTTCTTACCATGGCCAAAAGGAAATCCATGGAAGGAGGTGGGGGTAATGCTTCCAAAAAGGGGAAGAAAGCAAAAAAAGCCAACCATGCTGCTGGCAACTGTATATTAGATAGGCTTGAAGCTATTGTGGACGATTGCCAAGTCATACTAGAGGATTCTAGCTCTACTCCCCTTAGTATTGGGGACTCGACCAATGATTTGCCATCTAGTCTCTCCATTCGCAAGATCCCTAGCATGTTTACTAAAGCTAGGGAAGCCCCTTCCAACGCACCAGCTTCCCGTACACTTATAGTCCATAATCATGAGTCCTATCAGGAAGACAAACAGGCTGCACAAGGTCTTACACCAGACACCGAATCTCTCTCTTCCACCACTCAGCTTGACCTCACTTGCACTAATAGGTTCGCCATCCTGGAAGATCTAGAGGAGGATACAGCTGCTTGTCAAGCGGCTGGTCCCTCGCCCCCTAATGAAGCTCAGACCTTTGTTTTGCATGGGGTCTCGATGGAACAAAAAATCGACCAGTTATTGTCAGAGATAGTATCCCTGAAGAAGATAGTCATGGAATTGAGCAAGAGGGTCTTTTTAACTCCTATGCAGCCTGCAACGTCTAGTAGCCCTGCGGAGCTAACATCACTTGCACCTCAAACCACCGTCCAAACAGGCCCTTTGTTAGTTACTCGCAAGGCCAAAGATCAATCCCATGCCACAACTAACTTCACTAGTCAGATTACTCTGCCCCCTCCTAGCTGGAGTATACCATCAAATAGGGATGCTGTAAATAATCTGAGAACTGACAAAGTTACCACTCCTACTCCATCTTTAGCTGTAGGAACTGGACAAGGGAGACCCAGTAGCCAGAGGTTTGTGCCATGCCTGAGAGACGATATCGCACCCAATACCACTCTCGCTAGTCCACTGTCCAACCCAACTGTAGTATATATGACTGGGGTACCAAGACTTACCAATAACCAATCTCACGAGAATGTGGACTCCCTTACAAATAAAGCCATACATTGGGTTAGGCATGTCAGGGGTTGTAGGTCTATCATTCGAGAAGACATTACCAAGGCCAGGAGACTGTCTCATCATACTAGCCATTTTGATTGCATTGAGCTTACTCTTTCTAACAGTACCCTGGCCGAGAATTTGGTACTCCTCGAGTATCGCACCTCGGCCCCGGACCATTCTAGTATCCAGATAAGGCGCATTCCGCCTTGGATCCCAAGCAATGCTTTCCCAGCTGGTAGACAGAGGATTCTCAGCAACGATTCCAACCTGAATAGGGTTGACTGACTGGCCCAAAATCGTAACGACATCACCACAGCCCCTGAAAGTTTGTCCCCCTCTTCTCTGCCCTCCCCGTCCTGTGAGATGCCCCCGGTTACACAGTCTACTATCCCACCTGCAAAGCCTATGCCCCTTTTTAATCTTGTGTCATGGAACGTTGCGGGGCTCACCAAAAAGCTTTTGATCCCGGAATGGCACGATTTTATTGGCACATTCGACATATGTGCGTTCCAAGAGACATGGAGTACAACCCCGCTATATAAATCAGGGTATTCCACATATTTCTCACCGGCCATAAGCTCAGGGAAAGGTCGCCCTTCCGGGGGTCTCCTTGTGTGGATAAACATTAAGCACAATTGGCAGGTTCAATGCCATAACAATGTTTCTCCGGATTTGCTACATCTGACAATAAAAGGCACGCACGGTGGCCCCACCCTAGATCTCTTCAACATCTATGCTAGAGGTTCTTTGGGTGGACAGATCTCCCAGACAGTGGTTGCTCTGGAACATGAACTTACACATATCGACCGGAACTCCACTATTATTATCTGTGGAGATTTTAACTGCACTTTCGAGCCCCTAGCCTCAGAAGATTTACTCGGGCTTAGTGACTCAGATCTCACTTGGGGAATCCCGTCTTTGGAACTTGCTCCGATTAAGAAATGGTCACAAAGGGCCATTCAACTGAACGCACTCACACATGAATTTAATCTACGTGCAGTGAATGGCAGATCTATATCCGACAAGGGTGGCGCTTTTACCTTTAACAGATTATCCTCGCCATCACGCATCGATTACATTCTTGTCGATATCCACTCATGGGGTCTCATCATAGATATGGTCGTCAAAAATACAATAGATAGCGACCACAATCCACTATGTCTACAAGCCAAAGACCCTTGGATGATAACACCCAATGTGGCCAACGAATCACCACTAATGGCAACCAAGGAGGTGTCACTGGCAGGGTGCTGTCGACGCCTTAAATGGCATGGGATCTCCCAACATGAGGAGAAGCTTGTTTTGATCAAGGAGCTCCTAGCTAGGAAACTTACTGAACTCCATGAAGCCAGCACTAAAATGGATGATCCCCACCTAATAGCCTCTGTCTATTATGACACCATTAGCAAAATAGGGGACTTCTTTATTGTGGGGGAGAAAGCCCGCCCCAAGGTGGACTCCTCAAGGAGCGGGAACCCTTGGTACTCCAAAGGCTGCAGAAGGGCCCAAATTATTCTGTCCCATGCCTTAAGGAAACAGGACAGAAACCTAATCAGTAAGGCAAGACAAGACTATGCAAGAACATTGAAAGATGCCAAACGGGATTGGGAAGAAAGTCACTGGCAGGAACTTAAGGAGGCGGCTTTAAACCGGAATTCTACAACCTTCTGGGATATTCTGAATAAAGCCAAAAGGGCCAAATCAACAAGTATCCCTAATCACATAGCGGAGCTGCAATGGTTCGACCATTTCTCTGCTATATATGAGGGGGTGACTGCCTCTGATACACCGGTGGCGGAGGATTCGCCAATCAATGTCGAGTTCCCAGCGGAGACTAATTTTGGGATTCACGAAACCATCTTGGCCATCAAAAGCATTGCCCCAGGCAAGGCGGCTGGGCCTGATGGCATACCAGGTGACCTCCTCCTATATGACCCAATCCCCTGGGCCTCATTCATTGTTGTCGTCATGAATGCCATAGCTAAGGGCTGTATAGTACCCGCGTCCTGGAAAGCCGCGGTGGTGGTGCCAATTTTTAAAAAGGGCAATAAGGAGGACCCCGCCAACTATAGACCTATCAGTCTAATTGATGTAATACAGAAGGTAGTTGGCAGGGTTCTCCTAATGAGATTGAGATGCTGGATTGAGAATGGGGATGTTTTATCACATTTTCAAGCAGGTTTTAGACAAAAGGTAGGCACCATGGATCAAGTTTTTAGATTTTTTATGATTTATTGGAAAACGGTAGTCCTAGGCAAGGGAACCCTATATTTAGCTTTTATTGATTTAAAGTCGGCATTCGACCTAATTCCCCGCCAACGTTTGTGGCAGGTTTTATTTCAACTAGGCGTTCCCCATGAGATTCTTGCCTTTTTAAAGCTTTTACATGAAAATAACCATGCCAATATCAGATGGGGGGCCCAAGGCCAGCTTACAGGGAGTGTCGCGGTGAACAGGGGGGTACGCCAGGGCTGTGTGCTGGCTCCCACCCTGTTTTCTCTATACATCAATGGGGTGGTGGACTTCCTTAGAGAGGTCCCTGCCGATGCGCCAGCCCTGGCTGGTGAAAAGATCCCCACCCTCCTGTTCGCCGACGACACTCTCCTGATTTCAAAATCCCCGGCTGGCCTACAAAGAAATCTAGATAGATTTGCTCTCTTTTGCAAATCCTATGGGCTCATTATCAATACTGAAAAAACTAAATTAATGGTTATAAACTCTCCGAGACGTTTTAGTTATACTTTTACCCTTGATGGCACTCCCCTAGACATTGTAGATTCTTTTGATTATCTAGGGATACGCATTGCAAAAGGGATGAAGTGGAGTGCTCACTTGACCAAGATGCTTCTGTGCCACAAGAGGGCTTCCGGTGCCATTATAAGAGAACAACACCTCTCTACTAGTCGACCTGTGGCACCGGCTCTTGTGGTATATGAGGCCCAGGCATTGTCTAGCTCCATGTATGGGGCTGAAATCTGGGGTTACGAAAACATTCACGATTTGGTAGTCTCTGAGAACAAATTTATGAGGAACCTTATCTCCATCCCAGTATCATCCCCGCTAAAACCATTGCTGCATGACCTGGGGAGACACTCCATCCAGGACATTGCACGCCTACGCCCTTTACTATTCTGGGCCAGATTGCGGAGGACCCCTGAACTTGCTAAATATGCGGCAGGCCTAGATGATCTTCTATCAGCAGACACTGGGCGGAGGTTAAAATGGTTCACCCACATAAAGCAAACACTGAAATCCATTGGCTACGAAGATTCCTGGGTATCTCAGGTACCCCCTCAGAAACAGGATCTTAAGGAAGCTTATTGGACTTGGGTAAATACAAGAGATCTGAACAATCCCAAATTGGGGAAGTTGAGTGTGGCTTTCTTAGAACATAAGCCCGTTTGTAAACTTGAGGCATATCTCGACTTCATCCAGTCCCCTCTGGACAGATCCCTGTATGTACGATTCAGATTAGGGTCCCTCCCCCTTAATTGTGTGACTGCTGGTTGGAAGGGATCCCCACTGCCATCTGCTGGCTGTCCGAGTTGCACAGCACCTAGTGAGTCTATCCCTCATTTCCTATTTGCTTGCCAACACTATCGTAGGCCAAGAGCTAAATGGCTCCGTCCGATCTGCAGAATGTTGGGATGTCGTGACTACTGTACTGCGCTACGCATTTTGCAGACGGATACCTCGTCCCTTACAATTGTCTACGGCATTGCCAAGTATTTGGGCTGTGCGTGGCTATTGCGCAAGAAAAACATTCCATCCCAACTGCACTGACCCATTTATGAGATCGACGGCTGCCATGTATTTTAACGAACTCTAAATAACCAAGCATTTTATTCTCTGCTTTTTATATGTTGTTTTTAACTGCTTTTATAACTTTTTAAGACGTTTGTGACTACTGATGTTTTTTATGTACACTTGACCCTCTTTTTTTATCATTGTATGTTGTGCTTTTATGATATTTTATATCGAATAAAGCTTTACCTACCTATCTATGGGCCTGGTGGGAGGCCAAGAATGGCGCAACCGAGGAAACTACTGAAGGGGATGGCACACCGGAGCACGGATTTGGATCCGATGATCTGCCAGTGAATAGGCCAGCGTCTAGGGCTGGCAGCACCCATTCCAGTAGGAGCCTTTCTCCAGAGGAGCTGGAGGAAAATCAGAGGATTAGGGCCCATGAGATTGAACTTTTTAAGCTCAAAGCTCAAGCGGAAGAAAGGAAACTGCGCCTTGACAGTGAGAAAGAGGCGGAGGAGAGGAGGAATGCTCTCGCTTTGGAAGAGAAGAAACTCCAGTTGGCTCATGAGTTGAGCATGAGGGAGCTGGACATTAAAGCCAAACAAGTGGCGTCCAGTCCGAATGGTGGCAGCACACAACCAGTACAGGCGGGTAAAGTATACATACCGAAAGATTTGGTGCAGAATTATCAGAGGGGTGAGGATATCTATGCGTGGTTTAGATCCTATGAGCTTGCCTTGAAGATGAATGAAGTGCCTGAGAAGAGTTGGGGAGCAGGTTTGTGGAAGCATTTTGAGGCCTCTGGGAGGGATGTCTTATAACCCTTAGAAGCAGCAGGGACCTTAACCTACCCCACTATGAAGGAGGCCTTATGCCTCAGGTATGGGCTTACACCAGAACAGTACCGCCAGAAGTTTAGGAACTTCAAGAAACTTGATTCAAGTACGTGGGTGGAGTGTGTGAGTATGTACACGCGTGCACTGGAAGGTTGGATAAAGGGCAGCAAAGTTACTGATTATGTGGGGTTGTGTCACTTGATTAGTTGGGAGCACTTGAGTAGTCTATGTGTTCCAGAGCTGCGCCAGCATCCTTTAGACAGCAAGTTAACTGATCCCAGTGAGCTTGCTAAAGAGGCAGACCGCTGGACTAGCACCAGGGTCAACATAGGGGTGGTAAGTATGCCAGTCAAGGGTGGACAGGGTCCCCAGCAGAAAGGTGGGGAGGACAAGGGTAACAGTAAGGAGTTCTCTAAAGGGCCCCAAAACAGTTCCCAGGAGAAGGAGTCCCAAGCCCCCAAGCCTAAGAGGTCTTGGCCCCCTAAGGGCAACAGACCACCGCCTACTTGCTATGCTTGTAGGGAAGTGGGGCACATCGCCCCTAAATGTCCCAAGAAACCCCCAGCACCAGCTGCTGCTCCAGTCCCAGGGTTAGCTAGTGTAGCTTTGGGAGGGGATTTGATTTCCAGTGGGGAAGAGGGATTAGCTATGATGACCCTTGTCTCGTTAGGAGACCAAGAGATGGTCCAGGATACCTTGATACCCGCTAACACTAAGAAATACGGGCAAAAGGTGACTGGTCAATGGGAGGGAGATAGAGGCTCTGAGAGACACCGGGGCTAGTGTGACATCTGTCAGGTGTCAGCGGGTGTCTGAAGAGCAAGTCATTCCCAATGTGCTCCGCCCAGTAGTGGCAGCTGACACTTCAGTTCGCCTCTGCAAGATGGCGCGTGTTCCCTTTACATGGGGGGGAGTCTCTGGTACCTTGGAAGTCTGTGTCAGTGATGCCTAGCCAGTAGATTGTCTGTTGGGTAACGACCTGGAGAGCTCTCCATGGAAGGACGTAGAGCACAGAACTCACTTGGAGATGTTAGGACTGCCAGCGTGGATCTGTGGATCCACACGTGCCATGACAGCCAGTAAGGGTGGATTAGTAGAACCGGAGCCTGGAACAATGGCCCAGGAACCTGCCAGGAGAGGAAGGGGCAGAGGGCGCGGGAAACCGGCCCCCACTGTTCCCACGGTCCAGGAGGAAGCAGAACCCGAGGGGGATGCCCTGGAACCTACAGGGGAGCAGGTGGCCGAACTGGGGGAGTTGCCTGAGCTGACCCATTGGCAGCAAGAGGGTGGTCCCTCCAGGGAGGAATTCTGCCAGGCTCAGAAGGAGTGCCCTTCTCTCGTCGGTGTGCGGCAGCAGGCTGCAGACCAGGCAGCAGGCCTAGGGTCCAAGGAACATTTGATTTACTGGGAGGATGACTTACTGTATAGTGAGCCTAAGTTCGCTGAGCCCGGGGCAGCCCGTGTGCTGGTGGTACCCGAGCGCTTCAGGAACTTCTTACTGGGTCTGTCTCACGACGTGCCTCTCGCAGGACATCTGGGGCAAGACAAGACCTATCACAGGCTTGTCACCCACTTCTACTGGCCCCAGATGAAGAAGCACGTCGGTACCTTTTGTAAGTCCTGCCAAACCTGTCAAGCCAGTGGTAAGAGCGGAGGGAAGTGCGTGGCGCCCCTCCAGCCGTTTCCTGTAGTGAGCACCCCTTTCGAGCGGTTGGGAATTGATATCGTACGGCCCCTGGATCCCAAGACCGCCTTAGGCAACAGGTTTATCCTGGTCTTGGTGGATCACGCCACTCGGTACCCGGAAGCAGTCCCTCTCAGGACAATCACAGCACCCGTGGTGGGCCGTGCATTGATGGGGATCTTTTCCCGTGTGGGGTTCCCCCGAGAGGTGGTCTCCGACCGGGGTACCAACTTCATCTCTAGGTATATGAAGTCTCTGTGGGAGGAGTGTGGAGTAACTTATAAGTTCACCACTCCTTACCACCCTCAAGGAAATGGGTTGGTTGAAAGGTTCAACCGCACCCTGAAAGGTATGATAATGGGCCTAGCGGAGCCCATGAGACGGAAGTGGGACGTCTTGTTACCATGCCTGTTGTTTGCCTACAGGGAGGTGCCTCAGAAGTCCTTAGGGTTCAGCCCCTTTGAACTGCTGTATGGCCACCCTGTTAGAGGACCTCTCACACTGGTGAAGGAGGGGTGGGAGAAATCCCGTGGGAAAACCCCCAGGATGTGTTCAGCTATGTGCTGGCCATCCGCAACCAAACGCAGCGCTTCAGGAAGCTCGCTCAGGAGAACCTAGAAGCCAGCCAGGAGGAGATGAAAAGATGGTACGACCAGAATACCACTCTGGTAGAATTTCATTCGGGGCAGAAAGTGTGGGTAATGGCGCCGGTGGAGCCTTGTGCGCTCCGTGACAAGTGGACCGGGCCATATGAGGTGGTAGAGCGCAAGAGTGAGGTGACCTACCTGATCAACATGAAGACTCCTAGGCAGCCCCTTAGAGTCTTGCATGTGAACCGCCTCAAACCCCACTTCGAGAGGTCTGAAGTGACAATGCTCATGGCTACAGATGACGGTGGGGAGGAGGATAGTGATCCTCTCCCTGACCTCCTGGCAACCAAGGAGCAAGACAGGTCAGTGGATGGTGTGGTCCTCTCGCCCACCCTGACCCCAGAGCAGCAGAGAGACTGTCGCCAGGTGTTGGGTCAGTTTGCCTCCCTGTTCTCCCTGACCCCAGGTGTCACCAATTGGTGCGTCCATGATGTGGACACTGGAGATAGCCTGCCTGTGAAACAGAAGTTTTACAGAGTAGCTGACAAGGTCAGGGCCAGCATCAAGGAAGAAGTTTCCAAGATGTTGGCGTTAGGGGTAATTGAGCCCTCTAGCAGTCCCTGGGCTAGCCCAGTGGTCCTCGTTCCCAAGAAATCTGCTACACCCGGTGGCCCGTCAGAACTTCGGTTTTGCGTGGACTACCGCGGGCTCAATGCGGTCACCAAGACTGACGCGCACCCCATCCCCAGAGCTGATGAGCTCGTGGATCGGTTGGGAGCTGCCAGGTACCTCAGCACCTTCGATTTGACTTCGGGGTACTGGCAGATTGCCTTAACTGAAGGGGCAAAGGAGAGGTCGGCATTTTCCACGCCAGAGGGGCACTTCCAGTTTCGCGTCATGCCCTTTGGATTGAAAAATGCCCCTGCCACCTTCCAGAGACTGGTCAATCGGGTAGTGACCGGGCTGGAGCAATTCAGCGCCGCGTACCTGGATGACATTGCTGTGTTCAGCTCCACTTGGGAGGAACGCTTGCAACACCTCTGTGAAGCGTTGAAGGCTCTGCAGAAGGCAGGCCTCACTATCAAGGCCAGTAAGTGCCAGATAGGGCAGGGATCGGTGGTGTATTAGGGACACCAGGTGGGGAGCGGCCAGGTGGCGCCCCTACAGGCGAAGATCGATACCATTCTGGCTTGGGAACCCCCCAAGATGCAGACAGAGGTGAGAGCCTTTCTAGGACTCACCGGGTATTACAGACGGTTCATCAAGGGATACGGCACCATTGTTGCCCCCTTGACAGAACTAACCTCTAGAAATCAGCCCAGGAAAGTGAATTGGACCGAGGCCTGTCAAACTGCTTTGTTTTGATGCCCTGAAAACTGCAATGTGCACAGCACCGGTGCTTAAGGCGCCTGACTTTTCGAGTGAGTTCGCAGTGCAAACAGACGCTTCAGAGCAGGGTGTGGGAGCAGTACTCTCACAGATGGACGACGAGGGCGGGGACCAACCCGTAGCTTTCATTAGTAGAAGGCTACTTCCCAGGGAACAGAGGTGGAGCGCTATTGAAAGGGAAGCATTTGCTGTGGTCTGGGCCCTGAAGAAGCTGAGGCCCTACCTGTTTGGGACTCACTTCCGTGTTCAGACCGACCACAGGCCCCTCCGATGGTTAATGCAGATGAGGGGCAAAAATCCAAAACTGTGGAGGTGGTCCATCTCCCTACAGGGAATGGACTTTACGGTGGAACACCGTCCCGGTACAGAGCACACCAATGCTGATGGTCTGTCCAGGTTTTTCCGCCTTAGTGATGAGAACTCCCAAGAGGGTGGGTAGTTCACCCCACTTTCAGCTGGAGGGGACACGTGTTAGACCTGACATCTTTGGCGTGGGGTTTTCCCCTATCTTTTGCCTCTGCTACCTGGATTTTTGATGCTGTGCTGGATTTCGTTTTTGCTGGTTTAGATGCTTTGGACGCTCTGCCACTGCTAATCAGTGCCAGAGTGTAAGTGCTCCCTGTGCAAAATATCATATTGATTGGATATACCTGATTGGCATATCTGTATCACCAGGAAGTCCCTAGTAAAGTGCACTGGGTGTGCCAGGGCTGGTGATGACAGATGCTACTAGTGGGTCTGCAGCGCTGATTGCGCCACCCACCTATGTAGCTCTAAAACAGTGTCTCAGGCCTGCCGCCGCAGGCCTGCCTGCAGTCCCCGGACTGCCATGTCCTCCCGGCCAGTGTCCACACTGGCCGGGCCTAACCCTTCCCTTTTCGTACACGTCAGTCATCCCTATGGAAGGCCCAAAGTACCCCCCTGGGCAGGGTGCAGTGTATGTAGAAGGTAGAGCATGTACTAGTGCAGGTAACATGTTCTGGTAGTGAACAACGGCCATTTTGTGTGTTCACTGCTGCAAGGTTATCTTGTTCCATAGGCTAACATGGGGGAGGCTGGTGCCAATGGCTATCCGCCTATCTTCTCATAGGAACAAGATAAGACATGAGTGTTTGATATCCCTGAGCTCAGCATTTAATAACACATCTTTTAGGAGAGGTTGTTTTTAAATCCTGAGTTGGAGAATAGTACTTTTTAGAGAGTAGCTGTTCTCTTGTCTGACCCTTCTGTGTGCCTGGGCGTGCTTGTGGATTGACTGTCTGGCTTGAGAGTGACAGGGGCTGCGGATCCCCCGGGAGGTTGGCTGAGTCAGCCCTCTGCTGAATGGCGACATTTGCAAGGAGAGTGGAGGGAGGAGATAGCACCTGGGATTGAATAGGGCTGTGCCTGCCTGCCACTCTGCTGGCTCCACCTCCTGCTGGGCGGCTGACGACTCTGCCCCTCACTCTGAAAAGAATGTAGAGGCCAGGAAAACAAAGTGCTCCAGCAACACCCAGAACTGGATCAGACCGGGCTCAGGACCCACTTGCACAAAGACTTCAAAGACTTCTAGGGGTATAAGTATACGACCCCTGACAACAGATTTTTGGATTCTACCATCAAGAGGAACCTCTGCTGAAAGACGGACTGCTGAAGAACTAAAGGAAGATTGCCGTGCTGTGTGCTCTAAAGGCTGACCTGTTCTGCTGTACAACTGAAGCTGAGGAGGAGAAGGGGTCTTGCTGTGTGCTGACCCTACCCACTTGACTAAACGAGACTTGGCTGTGTGCTGTGTCTTCAACTGAATCTCCAAGGGCCTGAGAAGAGCTGGCCTCCTGTTTCGCAACCCAGGGATAGAAAGGTTGCCAAGAACTCAAGACTCTGCTGTGTCCCCCCCTGCGCTGCTGTGTGCCGCAGGGACCGTGGACTGTTCTACCAAGCTTCTCAACTTCTGCCTGTGAAGTGGGCTGGCTGCTCTCTGTCTTGCTGGAGAGTGCCGCACTGACCCGGGCCTGACACCGGTTGCCGCATCAAGAAGATCGACGTGCTCATCGGCACGTGCCTTGCCGCGACCCGGGGGCCTGAAGCAGATCGAGAGTCGTACTTCCCTGCTCTACGAAGCCGCGCTGTGATTGGCCGACTCCGGTGATGTCGACATCGTCACTGGGGGCTCGTCGAGGGAGCTGTGGGAACCTTGCACCGAACAGCCCGAGGAGCGCTTGTACAACGAGTGCAGCGACACCGCCGGAGCAACGTAGCTGCCTAAACATCAAGAGCCTACAAACTGATTCATTCTCAGTGAGTACCGAATCAGACAAGAGACTAGAGACTATCGTCTTACGATCCCGACCAACCAAGAAAGCGAATATTGTGTAAACCTGTGATGCTTGATTTCAACTGCGGAAACTAGATAAAGATATATTATTTTTGATATAACTCACCTGTGTGGTCTAAGTTTGTGGTGTGCGGAGGGGGGATCATTGTGGTGTCTACGTGCAAATACCTTACACATTGCCTTGGGGATAAGCCTGTCTGCTCGAGCCAAGCTACCTAGAGGGTTAGCAGGGGTTATCTACCGTGTGTGTCCCTGTACCCTGACTAGAAGCAAGGGTCCCTATTTGGTCTAAGGTGTATACCTCTGCCAACTAGAGACCCCCAGATCTAACAGAATGCCACAAGTTAAAATTCAGACGACTTAGAGCTCCATCTCATGCTTCTTCTATGCAAGACACATCCAAAATGCAAGCATCCATTACCAAAGAACTCTTCAAGATGGTCAAGAAGTTCATCAACCCCACCAAGGGGATGTATTAAATCTCACTGATAGAAAACAAAAGGTGTCAAAGAAACAGCACATGTGCTGTCTAAGCAAGTCCTAATAAAAAAAAGGGATGAGTACACATGCCTGTCAAAAACGTTGTTTCCATTGGGAATCCTTTTGTACATTCACCTGAATTTCCATACCTTGCTCTAGCTGCAGTTTGGTCATGAGCTTGAACAGTCCTTATTAGTGGGTTGGTTAATCACTTACAAATCCGAGCAGACCAGAGTTGTTCATGAGTCATTAAGTCAGACGCTGACTTCAAAGCTATAAAAGCCATGTATGATGGGATGTATAAAATGATTATCAAGTCCAAACTTAACACGTGCTGTCTAATGTTCTTAATGCCGTGACCCAATTAGGCCTACCGTCGACTTGGAAATCTGCTACCATAGTCCCTGTGTTTAAGAAAGGAATCAGCAGGACCCTACCTGCTATAGACCAATTTCCCTGTTAAGCTTGGTGGTAAAGGTGATAGGGCATATCGTCCTTCAGCAAGTGGAAGCTTGGGCCCAGGCCAACGATATTATCTACTCTGTCCAATATGGATTTAGGGAAGAGATGGACACAATGGAACAATGCCTGAACCTCAACCTTATTATAGGGAAATATGTTGTGGCGAAGCATGGAACCATTTTCCCTGCATTTATGGACCTCAGTAATGCCTTTGACCAGGTGAACAGGTCTAGGCTTTGGGATATTCTTGGGGTAATGGGATTGTCAGCTCAGTTGATCAATATTCTTAGAGCTCTACACACGGATGTAAATGCCCGCATCAGATACGGCACAGAGGGAGAGACAACTGAATCTTTTAGCCTCCCGTAGGGGGTTAGGCAGGGATGCGTGATGGCACCAATATTGTTCTTATTGTATAGCAACAGCCTAAACTCCTGCTTGAGTGAAAATGGGGCTGATCTGCCCAGGGTAAAGTCTGTCAGCGTGCCTACCCTGTTATATGCCGACGTCATCGAATTGAGGGCCAGAACGGCTAATGGGTTAAAATGTCTGGTGGACCAGTTTGTGAAGTTCATGGACAGTCTGAACCTAGATACTAACATCTCAAAGACTCATTATATGGTCTGCGGGAGGAAGACAGCCAAAACAAGACCCATTAACATTAAAGGGTTAAAAAGTTACAAGGGTTTCTACCTTTTCCTACCTGGGGATAATATTCGACCAACAGAATAATTGGGTTTCTTGCATTTTCAGTCGCTGTTCCAAATTCACACAAGCCTGTTGCGCCTTGTTTAGATTTTTGCTGTCGGTGGGTAATAAGCCCATTCTTCTCCTGTTACAAATCTACAGAATGAAGTGTCTCCCAGTCCTGACTTATGGTGCAGCCATTTGGGGGTACCTCAAGTGTAAGGGGACCCAACCGGAAGAGTACCGATTCTGTAGGAAACTTCTGGGGTTGGGTCCAAATAGTTGTCACCCATGAGGAATTGGGTTTGAAGTATGTGAAGGATCAGGTTCAACTGCTACTCTGGATTTCTGTTTGGGTCAAAAAGAGATTGTGGTTCAAAGGAGTGTGATTGAGGATTGTATGGAATGCACGTATGGGCAAAATGTATCATGGATAAACTACATAAAATCTGTTGCCCGTTCCCTTGATTGTATGAACATTTCCAATAGGCCACACCTCCTTAAAAAGGGTTATTGTGGTCCTTTTAAGGAACAATTTTAAACTAAGGTTAAAGAAGAAAGGGAAGCTTGGGTGTTGGCGAAAAATTCCATGAGATCCTTCCTACTGTTGAAATCTGTTATCAGTGCTGACATTTATCTTACAGCAGTTAAGCATCCCAGGGACAGATCTCTGCGTACTATATTTCGTTTGGGCACTATCCGTAAAATGATTTGTTTCCCTCCAGGTCAGTTCGATCCCCATGCCCTTTTAATTTGCCCGTGACGACAATTCTACCCAAACCCCAATACATCTGGTTTTATTTTGTAAAATGTATGAATTTCTGCACAGAAGGTACCTACTACCACTTTTAACCCCTTCAGTGCCCGTGACGAGCTGGACTCGTCATGGGCCGCGGTGGCGCTGTGCCCATGACGAGTCCAGCTCGTCATAGACCCCGCCCGCTAATGCAACGGCCGGCACTGGGCGGGGAAAGGGGCGGGCACTGAAGGGGTTAAAAGTGAGGGCTTTTACTCAATTTCAAAATGCCTTTTTATAATTACAGTTCTTACCTGATCAGACGGTGATGTCAGCAGTTATTGGTTATCTAAAAGGCGCCTTACATTGGAATAAAATAATGTGTGCCTAGTAAGTAATAATGTATATGTTAGGTTGGGCGGTTGATTTTTATAAGGTTCTTATACGTTCACAAATTGTTCTATTTCAATTAATTGTATTGGTTTGTCTTTAATAAAGTTTTTAATGTTTTTATATGGCTCTTTTTAAGTCTTCATTTTTTATGATAATAATGTATAATCGAATAAAGATTAATATCAATCAATCAACACCTGGTGTCTTGTACCCACGCCATTCCTAAAGCCAGAGTGGTTGCTATTTAAAATGCCGTTAATATCCACCAAGGCCTGCATGCGGTGCAGCAGCACTTTTCCATAGATTCTTTCATCCTCATCAAATAAAGAAAGGGGTTCATAATTATCTAGGTCAATAAAACGGTCTTTCTTATATGTAGGAATGTTGTCTGTTAACCACCTAGCTCTACAGATGACTCCCTTCATAGTGGTTGCAGTAAATAGATTGCCTGAAGGAGGATGGGGGTGGCATACATTTTGATCAGCTTAATTCATACCCAAAGGAGAATTATACAGTCCTGGAGCATTGCTTGGTTTTTGCCTGTCAAAGCTCCCTACGCCTCCTGAATTACAATTACTAGACTAGAAATTTAATTCCTATGCATCTTTTCTAGTAAATCTTGGATCTGCTGTTTGAAAGGAACACAAAGTTAAAGTTGTAGATTATAAAAACATAGGAGGCACAGTGTACAGACCACTAATACTTTTTACAAATGTGATAGCCATCTAGTTTTGGAGAAGCTTCCCTTTTTCATACCACAGGATATGGCATTAATTATTCCAACCAGCATTGATTTCACTAGTAGCTCCGAGGATGGGGACATAGTCAGCACTCTCTAGCCCAGGTCAAGGGACTTTGAGTAGATGGCTTTTTATGCTAGCTTTTCATGCTGTTCCAATCAATCGGCGCTTAGCATCAATTCATGTTAGTGAATTATAACTCACTTTTGCGCCGTTCACACCGAACCCTTCCTGTCCTTCAAAAATTGTGTAAATACCATGTTATTCTCCGCAGATCTGAATATAGCACTGTTTTGTAATTCTTATGCGCAAAGGTATTCAATCAGACCCAGGGTGTAAGGGGTTATATGTATTCCGATAAAATCACACAGAGTAGACCTTTTAACAATAGCAGAGATGTTATCCTCTGTCAAATCATTGTAAAATCTCACCTATAAAGAGTCATTAGGCAATGTTTTTCCATGTTATTTACAATGTACTTTGATAGTAGCATGGAATTTGACATTGCCACTTTAGAAGTAAATGTGTGAACGGCAATTGAGGATTGTTGGGAAGATCAATGTCCAGCACAAAAGTTGGTCTCCTACACCAAATATTCCTCTGCCTTGTATTGTATTTTAACCTTTATACATAGCTTAATACCCACCGATACGGGGTGCTGAACATCTTGCCTACTTGGGTACCATGCTACACCATGCAGGGTGTGTGATTGGAAAGGTGTTGTCTTTGGTTTGATCCTATGCAGGAAGGGAGTCCATGTCATGCATAGTGAAAACCGAGTTGTGGTTTTCGTGTTATGGGGTGCAGTGCTCAGCAGTGTGATGGGTGAAGAAGTGTGAGTGATAGGTGTGTGGTTTGTCTTTTTCAGTAAACTGGCAGCTTTACCAAGCCCTAAGGTTCCCTTTATGGTATTTCTAATGATCATAGATCAATTAGCTAATTACTACACTGGGATATGATATTTTTGTTTAGAGTTCATGAAACATTGCTGAGCAGGCATAGGTTGGAGAGAGAGATGGTGGAGATATCTCCTTGGGATGGGTTTTGTTACAAGCATCCCTTATATGATTGTCATTGTGAGATGTCAAGAAACAGTTATAGTATGTAGCTAGTTTGGAGCCTGCAGCGATGGACTTAGGGTCCTATTACGAGTCTGGTGGTCCGAAGACCGCCAGACTCATGGAGGCGAGTCGGTGGCGGATCCAGCCACCGCTGCACCGGCGTTCTGACTGCCGGATTATGACCAGGGCAGTCGGACCGCCTTGGGACTGTCGGCTCTACCAGGGAACCGCGGTTCCCTGATGTTGGAGTGGAAGTCAGAGACCACAATATCATTGGCGGGACCGCCACGGTGCCTCTGTTAATGGCACTGCCCCTTTAAAAGAGGCACCACCATGGGACCACCACACCACCTGCTTGCCAGACTATTTGTTAGCCGTAATGTGGCGGGTGGGTGGAGCGACCTTCGGCGCAGCGGTGGCGTGGCGGTTTCCACCACTATGCCACTGCTCCACTGAAAGGTCGTAATAGGCCCCTCAGACTCCTCTATTGGCCAGGGGTATGTGGCAGATCTCTTCAGTTATTCTAGACCTGTTCAGTTTAAGATGGTGGCTTGTGGCTGTAGATTGGTATAGTAATGGGTGGGGGACATTACCCATAATGGTTTTGTGTTACATGAGTGTAAGAGGGTGATGCAGTTAAGGGTGCTATTACGCAGCATGTTTGAAATATAATCAGCTGACAGATTGGTGAGTGCTATGTTTATTGGTATTACTGGAGGCCAGGAGATTTGAAACACAGCAAATGAAAAACTAGTGAGTATCCATCGACCTGGCCAATCATCCCTGGGGCCACCTTTGGATTTTGGGCGCTTTTCCAACTATGCCTGGCCACTGCACGAGCTTGGATACCTGGAGGCATACTGTGGGTTGGCTCTAAACAGTCCAGATGCTTTTTCCTATTCGGCCCAGACAGCTAGGTCAAATAGATTGAGCCGTGGAGAGAGCTGGGAGCACTTTGGCAGGTGTACAGAGGTAAACTAGATAGGAGGACTCTGACACCCCTCCTATCAGATACTACAAACAATCTACTGTGAAACTCTGGTGGATAGTAAGAATTTCACAATTCAGCCTTCCAGGTTACAAAGGCATTGTTGGTCTCGCCCATGATGTGTTCCTTTATTTAATGCTGTTCGCACAAAGGGAAGTTAGAATCACTTCCCTGTTGCATTCAGCCAAACATTTTCACTGGCTTGGCTCGCACCCTACACCATACACAGCCTACACCTATATATTTGACACAGATGAAGGTGAAAAGGCCATAGTTAAATTGGATTTGCTGAGCCTTTAAACAGGAGAGGCCAGTAATCACCTCCAACTCAACAAGACAGGCAAAAAGCCTTTCCCTTTAATTATAAATGATGCTGCCACTGCCACCAGTTTCACGAAGCTAGGCAGAGAGGACAGTAGTCACTCCTCTCAAATGAAGGCACACATAGGTGGCACCCTTGAACACAGCGCAATGTCTGAGTTCTTAGTTCATGTAAATGAGGAAATCCTCAAACACAATTGTCATAATCATTGAGGTAGAAATCAAAAACCTATTTGTAACACACATGAAAATGATGTAGGGCAGAGGTATGTGTTCTCCGGAGCCATGGAAGGGACATTTCTATCCCAAGAGACTGGCAACTGGACCCCCTGAGATGACTCCAAATTCGTATTTATGTACAAAGTCAGGATCTAAAGCTTACATTTATCAATGGTAGATTTCTCCTAGTTTCTACATAAAGTGGAGCACCTGATGTATGACTCTGCCTATGGAGGGGAAAGAGAATGCCAATCTAGTGCCCTCAAGGTCTTCCTCTTTGTTTAAGTACTTCTCATTCTCCTCTCCTTTTGATGGACAGTTGGACCCCTTGGGGCTCCAGGTGCATTTTGTTCTTCAGCTCTGTCTTTGTGTCATCTGAACATACTTTTCCTCATCTCTCTCATGTTCTTCTTGCCTCTCAGCCTCTTTTTGTGCTGCAGTTCATTTATCTTGCACTAACTACCAAGCTGGGTTCAGAGAAGGCTTCAGTGTTGGTGCTACTGAGTGATGTATATACCATATTCTGGATAAATGTGACATGCTTAATCATGGTGTTAGACCTATTAGATGGCGTTGATACAATCAACGTGGAAGGCCATCAGACACACAAGGACCATTGAAAATCAGGGATCACATTTTGACTACAGGCAAAATGGTATGCAACATTCCTCAGAGGTCTATTTTACGCAGTGGTTTAAATGATAAAAAAAAAGTGCAGGTACTAATTAAAATAGAGGTTTGCCAAGTGGGCAGGGCTAGGGGCGGGCTGAAGGGAAAGATATGATCATGCCTAATGACTTCTGTACAAGCTGAAGCACATGTCCAAACACACGAGAAATGCGTTCATGGCAATAAAACAGATTAACCCATTACACGACATGCTCCTCGGAAGCAGAGCGGCATCTGCCCTGCACTGGAGGAGAAACCTAACCTGCGCCTGCCGTCCTCTGGATCATGGTATCGGTACTCTCCCTGGCTACAGAGAAGTGCTGGTACTGAAGGCAAAAAAAATCGGAAGTGCCGGTACTCAGTACCGGTGAGTGCCAGCCCATTTAAAGCACTGATTTTATGGTCCACTCTATTCAATATGTAAATGGAGCTATGAATCCTAACCCTATACCACACAAAATTATGCTTAGAAATCTTGACATTCTTCAACAGCCCCAACCTAAGAAACTGTCTTTCCTAACTTCAAACATGGATATAGGAGCCTTCCTTCTTCTAAACACCCATACATCTGAATTCCTTCTTTCTAAAGTAAATTTCGCCCTTGCCTTCTTGACCCATTACCACTAGATGGGTTTTCACCTACTCCAGCCCTTCAGTCAAATTATTAGGCTTTGCTCTAAAGTGGCCTCTTAAAGTAAACCATCATAAAAGAAGGTGTCAAAACTAACTAATTGTAATCTCCACACCTTATAGAGAATATGTCAGTCTTTCTTCACAGATCAGCTTACAATAGCTAACCACTCTTTTTTTTTTTCAGTTTAAAATGCTTTATTGAGATAACTTGAAAGAATACAGAAATACTGACCAATACATATGATCTTAACAATGATGAATGAAGGAGGCAGTAGGCCAATATTATCTAATAAGTAAACAAAAAGCATTTATAAGGTTTTATGGATGAGAGGGGGGGAACAGAAGAGAGAAAGAAAGAAAGAAAAGAAAAAGAAAAGAGGAGGAAGGAGAACAGAAGAAAAGAAGAGAGGGAAACAATATGAAGAGGGTAGGAAGCAAACAAGGCAAAATAGAAGAAGTAGATAAAGAAGTCAAAAAGTGATTGTCAGTTGAGTAAAGGAGAAAATAAACAATATAGGAGATATGATAAGGAGGACAGAGCAGAAACAATCATTCATGGAGGTTTGAAATTCTCAGAAGAGCAATGTGAAGTGCGCCTCGACGCCATGCGATCAAGGTATGATGTGAGGGGCAACCAAAACAAGTCTCTATTAAGAGAGGGAGTGGAGGAGGCAGCAAAGCGCACATCAAGCCTATGATGATGACAAAGGGAGTTCCACCAGCATTTTATGGATAGATTAGTGAGAGATTTCCAGTTAAAGGCTATGTGTTGGAATGCCAGGGCAAGCATAAGGTCTAATAGACCAAAGCAGTCTGAGGGGATATCTAAGGAATCAGAAAGGCTGCCTAAAAAAAGAAGAGGAATAGAGTAGGGGATAGATATGGAAAATAGTCGAGAAACATAAGACCAAACCTCACGCCACAGAGTAGCAACAGGGGGGCAAAGAAAGAGAAGGTGAAGAAGATCAGCATCAGAGGAACCACAGGTCCAACAATTAGAACCATGAGTAGGGGAGAAACGAGAAATCGAAACCGGGGAGAGATATAATCTGTGATAAAGAAAAAACAAAGACTGAGTCAGGGAAGCAGAACGAGATATTTTCAATGATCTGGACCAGATTTTATCCCAAAGAATAGTCGACCAGTCACAACCTAGATCTAACTCCCAAGCGCACTCCAGCTTAGATTTAGAACGGTTCAGAGGAGGGGACGAGAAAGATTTATAAATAAGAGATGCTTTGGGCAGATTGAGCAAAATTTGAAGGAGAGGAGGCTGGGAGATAGGAGATGATGAAGGAGGGAGGGAATAGTAAACATCGAGAAGGAGAGTCATGAGAACAGTGAATTTGCGAAAGAAAGACTGAGGACAGTGAAATACAAGACGAAAGCTAGGAAAGGAGCGTGGGATAAGTCCGTCAAAGAGCTGCTTAACCCATACGAGACCCTTTGACCTCCAAGAAGACCAGTAAATAGGCCTATTATTTAAGAGGATAAGTGAATTATACTAAATAGGGGATTCTAAGAAGGATTCACGAGTGATAGGAGTAGAACAAACTAAAGAATGCAGAAGGGAGGAGGTATGTTTGAATAAAGGAAGAGAGGTGAATGGGTTTTTAACAGAGAAATGTATGATTTCAAGAGGAGAAAACGGAGAGAGTAGTGAACGCTCAATAGAAAGCCAAAGAGGATCAAAAGGAGAGGGTTGTGAGATAAGCCACCTAGAGGCCTGACGCAGAGAGAAAGCTTTATGATAGAGACGGAAATCTGGAAAGTTGACTCCACCGTTCAGTTTAGGTTTACGAAGGATGGCTAATGCAATCCTGGACCTCTTATTCCTCCACAGAAACTTAGAAAGGCAGGAATCAATGCGTTTAAAATGGACATCCGGAATGTGCACAGGGAGCATGGATAAAGTATATATGAGAATGGGAGATACCATCATCTTAATCGAGTCAAGTCGACCCCACCATGAAAGATAAAGAGGGTTCCAAGAGGATAATAATTTATCAATACGGGAGAGAACTATAGACATATTCAATTGAATGGACGTGGCGATGGAATTTGAGAACCATACTCCGAGATATTTAATTTTAGAGGAGTTCCATGCAAAACCAGTAGAAGAGAATTGATGTGGGAGGCAATATTTTGTAAGGGGAAGAATCTCAGTTTTATCAGAGTTGATCTTATATCCAGAGACTTGTGAGAAGGAGGTAAACTCAGATAGTAGAGCTGGAATAGATTGTTCAGGGGCAGAGATAAATAAAAGGATGTCATCAGCATATGCAGAGAGTTTCAGATGCGTCTTGCCATACAGAAAGCCAGAAATAGAAACATTATTTCGAATAGACGTCAAAAAAGGTTCAAGGGCAAGAACAAAAAGAAGTGGGGATAAGGGACAACCTTGACGGACACCACGTTGGAGAGGGAAATACGAAGAGAGATGGCCGTTGACAAGAACAGATGCCTTAGGGGCTGAGTAAAGCAAGGAGATAAGGGAAATAAATTTAGGACCAAAGCCATGCCAACGTAAAGCAGCGAACAAAAAGGACCAGTCCACCCTGTCGAAAGCTTTCTCAGCATCAACAGAGATAGCAGCAAGAGGAATGGAAAGAGACGTGACTTTATTTAAAACGTTAAGGAAGAGGCGAGAATTGTCTGAAGTGAGTCTACCTTTGACAAAACCACACTGTTCTTTCCCAATGAGATGGGGCATAAGAGGATCCAGACGTAAGGCAAGGAGTTTGGCGAATAATTTATAGTCTACGTTGACTAAAGATATCGGACGGTAATTTTTACATAGTTGAGGGTCACGACCTTCCTTGGGGATAAGGCAGATCGTGGCCTCATGGAAAGAGCCAGCTGCAGAGCCGGAGAGAAAAAAGGATTGAAAAAGTGACAGAAGTTTAGGGAGCAAAAGATCAGAGAAATGCCTGTAAAACTCAACAGAGAAGCCATCGGGGCCCGGCGCTTTGCCTTTGGTGAGAGTCCTTAAGGCACTATCCAGTTCAGTGATAGAAAGGTCGTGCTCAAGATCAGGGAAATTAAGATGGGAGGTGGAGGGGGTAGGGAGCTTTTCAAAGTAGGATTGGAGAAGAGAAGGGGAAGGAGGAGATTCGGGTGTGTAGAGGGACTGATAAAAAAGTTCGAATTGGTTAAGAATCTCTTGTTCCTTATGAAGAAGTAGGTTATCCGAAGAGTATATGGAGTCTATAGAGGTACGCTCTTTGCGGGTTTTAAGATAGTTAGCTAAAAGCTTACCTGATTTATTGCGACCCCCATAGTAACGTGCACTGCTCCGAAGCAAAATTGAAGAGGCATTGTCAGTCGTGGTTTTGTTAAAATCCATTTTAGCACGTATAAGGTCTGGCAAAACAGATGTGCTAGAGGAAGTATAGAATTTATGCTCTAAAGATTTAATATGAGCCAACACACTTTTCTGCTTTTTAAGAAAATGTTTCTTCTTTTTAGAAACAAAATCAATAACAAAGCCCCGTGCAGTCGCCTTAAAAGAATCCCAAATAACATGAGGGGCCAAAGAGGGGTCGGAATTAAGTAAGAAGAATTCATTAGCAAAGGAAAGAAAAGAGGAAGAGAAAAGAGGATCTGTGAGGAGGGAATTATTAAATCGCCAGCGGGAAGGTTTAGGGGGTGCAGGGAGAAGATCGAAGGTAGTGACAATAGGTGCATGATCAGAAATAACTATGGGTTCGATAGAGGAGGATAAAAGATTCTGAGAAAGGGATTGAGAAAGAAAGATGTAATCAAGGCGGGAGAGGGAGGCATGAGGAGGCGAGAAGAAGGAATAATCAAGGGTGTCAGGGTGTGAAAGTCTCCATGAATCAATGAGATGTGACTGTGAAATGGTGTCGAGAAATTGTTTGTGTGATTTGTGAGGATTAAAACGGACAGAAGATTTGCGGTCAAGAAACGGGTCAACAATCTGATTGCAGTCACCTCCTAAAACAAACATGGTATCTTTATGCTGAAAACATTTCGAGGTAATTACAGGCCAAAAATTACAATCAGGGTGAGTAGGGCCATAAACATTAAGAACAGTTAGGGATACAGAATTGATTAACAACTTAGCTAATACCCATCGACCATCAGTGTCAGTATCTTGGGAAACAACTTTACATTTTAACCTTTTATGGCATAAAATAGCAACACCATTTTTTTTATTAGAAGAGGGAGAGAATAAAACCGTGCCCACCCAGCTTCTTTTCAACTTAAGCGATTCCGCTTCAGTAAGATGAGTTTCTTGTAAAAGTACTACATCGGGGTTGTAAGAAGCTAGGTGGGAAAGGACTCTCTGTCTCTTAATCGGGTTAATAAAACCTTTTACATTCCATGAAATAACTTTGAAGGCAAAAACAGTAAATGTTGAACATGGAAAGAAAGCCACAATAACAGAAAATAAGAAAAAGATGCCAATAAATACATATGAAGAGAAGAAGGAAAAAGAAGAATGGAAGGTGCAGCTAAAAGGGGATGAGATAAAAGATGTAATAACAGAGTAGGCAGAGCAAAGATAGGAATAAATAACAGAAGAAGCGAAAAGGAAGGGGAAGAAGAGGAAGGACAGGAAGAAGGAAGTACAAGAAGAGACAGTACATATCCAAAAAGGACAACTGAAAAAGACATACCTGAGAGGGAGAAAGGGGAGATAATGGGGTTATGGAAGGATTCGACAAGAATGACCACCCAAAGCCAGGAGAGCCAACTGCACCAGGACGGGAAGGAACAAAACGAACCACATGGGATGGAGAATAATAATAATACACCAGCCAATCTAGGGAAGGAAAAAGATAATGCAAACAATTAGACTAAAAAACGACAATATAAAAGCAGAGAGTATACATAGGAAACGAAAACACAATCCACCAACTAATAAAAAACAATGACAAAGGCGACAAAGTGAAGCCCACACCAGAACATTAACCGAGAAAACCTGCAAGAGAAGAAAAGAGGTTAAGATAGTCAACCATTGGCAGCATTGGAGGTATCCATGCCAGCATTAGTCTGAATATGAATGAAATTTTTAAGTTCGGCAGGATCATGAAAAGTCCACGTCTGATTCTGATGGGTCACCTTGAAGAGGCAGGGATGGAATAAACCATACCTAGCACCCAGAGAGCGAAGAGAGGGTCGAAGACTCAAAAATTCCTTTCTTCTCGCAGCAGTAACATTAGAGACATCTTGCGAGAGGAACACCCTCTGGCCCATCCAGGAGACTTGGCGCTTGGATCGGGCTGCAGAAAGGACCAGAAGGAGATCAGTGAACTTCAGAAATAGGATGATGACTCCTCGTGGTTTAGCTGAGGTTGAGGAACGAGGACCAAGTCTATGTGCTCTCTGGATACTAAGAGAAGTAGTAGAAGGGATGTCCAAAAGTTTCAAAAGAAAAGAAGAGAAAAATGCAACAGGGTCATCTCCCTCCAAAGATTCCGGCAGACCATAAATCCGTAGGTTATTCCTCCTGTTTCTATTTTCCAAGTCCTCAGTGTGCTGTTGAAGTGTGAGAACAGACTTTTCCAGCGAGGAAATACGTTGAAAGTTAGTGTGGATATCTGTAATCTGCTGCTCCACGGAGGATACTCGGGTGTCCATAGTCGCCCATCTTGCCTCAAACATTTGCATTTTTGTATTGGTCTCTTCCACAAACGGGCGTAAAGCGCGAATCTCCTCCAGCAGTAGTTCCATAGAGATAGGAGGCGACGGTTTATCGGGAGGAGGAGAATCTTGCTTCAAGCGCTTAGAAGAAGTAGTAGGAGGAGACGCTTTATTAGAGGCTGATGATGATGGAGAAGGGCGAGTGGGAGCCGCTGCCGCCATTGTATCTGTAAGTGAGGAATGATCTGCTGTTGAGGAAGAAGAGGAAGAGGGCGTAGGAGAAGACTTCGAGGGCACAAAGACGAACTTTGGATTGCGTAGCTTGCCCATAGAGCCCAAACGAGCAGAAAACAGAATGAGAAAGACCCTGGCGAGCGTCGTGTACCACAAATAACAAAGTTCAAAAAATGAGGCAACCGTGTTCAACTATGCGTGGTAAAGCTCAATAACGGTCCATAGAGATGTGTGGAAAACCAGCAGAGAAGTTTACTAAGGGGCAGCAGCACACCAGGTATCAAAGGTAGTCCCAACTAACGATGAATTGACCTTCAAAGGGTAGCAAAAAAAAAAAAAAAAAGACCTGCGGACATCCAGGAGCCATGCAGAGTATATTTATTTGTTAAGGACAATGGGAAAGTCTAAAACTTCTTATTCATACTTGAGGTAGAGAGGCCGAAGTCACCCATGAGGCAGGAATAATGGTTGGTGAGGAAGAAAAGCTGCAGCATAACATGAGGGAGAATAGGAAGCAGCTGTCAAAAATAAAGGTAAAAGGAGGTGCAGATGTTCAGAAGCAGCGGGCAGGTATAGGAGGAGCCATCAGGCACTATCAACTGTTCTCCTGTGAGGAGAATTTACACAGATTTGGCCGCGCGCGAAAGACGCGCCAGCCTCAAAATGGCGGACGCGCTGAGGCACCTACAGTTCCAGGCGAAAAACGGAGCATTACCGCACAAAGGTCGGGTCTGGCGGTCACATCTGAGGCACACCACGGTCCGTAGGCGGCAGCCGAAAGAAATCCACAGGAACGCGCTGAAAAACAGCAGAAACGGAAGAGAAGTCCGTCTCGGTGCAGCGGAGCTCCGGAGTGAGGCGGCCATCTTGTTCGGCGTCCAAACCACGCCCCCTATAGCTAACCACTCTTAATCATCTCAAGACTAGACTTCTGAACGACCATACTAGCAATAGCTCACCAAACATCCATTGCTCACCTCAAAGCAGTATTACACTTGGCTGCTAGACTAGTGCAGTTTACAAAGAAATGCCATTGCATCACCCCCAATGCTCCACAACCTCCACTAGTTTCCCATCATGACAAAGGATTCAGTGTAAATAATGATTCCTTGTATATAAAACTTTCTATGCCCCCCTACCCCATCTAGCAGAACTGCCATCTAGGAAGGCTAGGGGGCAACCTACACCTTATTTCTTGAAATTTAGAAACCACAGCCTGGAAGTCTTTCCCCCAATCTAAGAATCTTGACCCTGCTCATCATCTTTGAGACAAATGTCAAAGTCCACCTCTTCAGACAATACCTAAATTAATCTCTGAAAAGTGTTTCTGGAATTTACAGTAATCATGCAACTGTTATTAATTGTCTCTCTAATGTTTTTAATTGCTTGAAACCCCTTCCATCAGGGTCAGACTGGAAAGCAAAATCAACCCTAGCAGCAATGTTGGAACCAACCCGCACTGTATAAGGCTTTGGGGGCATGAATGGATTACGGCAGCCCACCTTGCTCTCAAGGCAGGCTCCTAGTCAGCAGCTCAGCGAAAAAATGCCAGAGCAGCAGATTGGCAGGGCAATCCCTGTAATACTCTTATTTTTCAATGTAAAGGGCCCTAATACCTTTTGGTCCATGTGCGGTATATACATGTTTAAATAAACATATGTGTTCCTCTGCCAAAGTGATTGTCTTGCAAATTCTGGGAGTGTGTTGAGGGTTCTTCCCAGTTTAAGCTCCTGATGACCTGCAAATATGGTAACTCCGATGCAGCGCAACAAGCGGCATACGTCTCCTCCCAACTAACTTTATTCACAGATTTCCGATGCTCCATTGGTTCCCTCAATCCAAAAAACTATACAATCTTGATGTCCGATAAGGAGAAACTATTTCCCTATATCTAACTGCTCCTAGAAAGAGCCCAACGAGGGACACCCACTGGTGCGAATTGTTTCCTCTCCTCCCGGTGTTGACGCTACATTATTCACTTGCGCTGTCTCAGGCCACATGTCCCATGGTGTCTCAGAGTGGATGACTCTACGTCTGCTTATTCACTTTGTAGTGCTGGCTTCAGGCCTTTGACCCTACCTTTAACTGATTTATCACATCCATCCCCCTTTGAGATGTTGCTATCATCTGACTCAATCAGGCTCAGCGGGTCACATCAGTTTGTGGAGTCTAGGATCAGGTCACACTCCTTTGCCCATGGAGCTTCACTGTTGCATCCACAGAGAAAGGTCGGTGTGACCTGAATGAAAGATGCATCCTTACTCTATTGGTAACTTGTGATCACGCCAGAAGACTGATAAGAACGGCAGCTATTCTCTCTGCTCTAATTGAAATGAGCAGCTTGATATGTTTTTCATGGCCTTTCTGCTGCCTGAGCTGTGGAAGGTACACCTACTACCTGCCTGGCCATCTTAGTTTGCCTGCCTGTCGTCACTCTAGGTGCTAGTGAGTGCTATGACTCTATCCTTTCTGTAGAACAATGTGTGTGAGCGTGGACCAATCATTTTGTCACAGATCATTTTAAAATGCTGGAAACCAAGGATCAGATAAACGACCATTCATTTTTGTGAGTCACAAATTGCATCGAATTGCGACTCGCAAAAGTGAATGTACACCGGTGTCTCAGACACTCTTTGTGATCCCCAATGGGGTCGCAAATTGCATGCCTCGTCAATATTCATGAGGCAAGATACTTTTCAGTTTCATGTTTTAATGGCAGGCAGTGGTCCCTGGAACCACTGCCTGCTCTTAATAAACATTTTTCGCACACACTCACAAAGTGGAAGGGGTCCACAGGAGACCCCTTCCCATTTGCAAGTGGTTTACCACCTACTTCAACCCAGACAGCCAGGGAAAAAGGAAAGGGACTACAGAAAATTACAACACTAGTATTTTGAATTGATATATCGACCAGGCATGGGAAACACAGCAAGCAACCCTAGGGAAAAAAATACTGAAGCAGAGGCGGACCAAACTCAGAGACTGAAGAACAAATGAATGAAAACTTATAAAGCACTGAACAGTCACCCAAGATACTAAGGGACTGATAGAGGGAGCCAGAAGTCTCAACAGAAAAGATACGTTTTAAGTGCCTCTGGCACTGTGAATGATTCTCTACATGACAAAGATGAGGTGGGAGATATTTCATGAAGCCAGGGGGTGCAATGGAAACCGCGCAAATGCACTTACCTGATTACAATTCGTAAGAAGCCCAGAACAGTAAGCAATAATTAGGAGCTAGATCTGAGGTGCCACAGAGTAGGGTACATGGAAGCAATTTCTGAAGAAACATTGTATTCCTATTATGAACAGCTTTGTTTTCTTCATTTTGCATAAATGTCCCGGATTTTGGGACAAATGTAAGGTATTTGCAATTTTAAGGAGAATTGGAAGGCGTGCTCTCCTTACATGGGCTCTTCAGAAAAATGAAAAAATTAAGAAATGTATTCCGTTTCCGTCAGGGAGCACAGGAGGAGTTCGGGGTGGGTCTTTGATGGGTGTCCCCGAGTCTCTTCAAGCTAGAATTGGGTGAGCTTCTAAAGACTTGAGCCTGGCTTGTTGTGCCCAATGCTTTTCTCTGACTCACCCCAAAGTCCTGTAGGACTCCCAGGACAAAAAGCAAGCCAAGCTTTCATTAGGTTTCTGCCTTCCCTCCATCTCGCCAGCTCTCACAATATTTTCCAAGCCCTATAGTGCGCATTAGAGGAGGGGCTTGCAACAAACTTTGGCAGTAGATCTTACTTTTTGGCTTTCTTTGCACCAGAGAAGACTGCTGCATGCTGCCTGGAGGCTTCCTTCTGCTGGTGAGATCAAGCTGCCGCAGGAGTGCCTAATGCGACTCACCACTGCTGCTACAACCTTGGTGAGAAAATGAACGGGCCGTGCCCTGAGAGACTGAGTGCTAATACACACCCTAGCACACACTGCACCCTTAGATCCACCTCAAACTCTGTTCCTAAAAAGTGGGAACCCAGTGTAAGGAGGGTCTCGCTAGAGACAGGTGGAGGACTAGACAGTAGAGACCCCAAGACTCACACCCTTGAACCTCCTAGTCATGTATTATTGACTGTGTAGTGAAATTCTGTTTTCTGTGCAATAAAGTACTAGTCTTTTCTACAAAGTGAAGAACCAGGTGGGACAGTTATCTTATGTGTTGCTAGGGCAATGGTATTTATCATTGAGCCTCAGTAACCCCAACACTAATCTTCCTCAAAAGTTTGTGACTGCTTTTCTTCACTACTACTGAGAGTTAAGTGTGAATAGGGTTTTATTGGCCCAGTCTGAGGTGCAATTATAGAGTGGCAATTGGACAGCAGTGGTAAAAGTCCTTAACCCCACGGTTGTGGCCCAGTAGCCCCTTGCTGGCCAGTGACCTCCTGAACAGGGTCTGGTAAATGACATCTTGGGTTTTCAATATAACTTTCAAAGAACCTAGCGTCTGTCCGTCTGGTGTTTGCTGTTTCTCCAAAATGGCAATATGAAACCATAATGCAGTTATCAGTTGAATAATACACACACACGTTTGTATCTCATACACATGCTTACTGACTCTATAGTCTAAGCCTTGCACATGCATACAAATGCAGAACTCCAAGATAACAAGAATAAAGGCAGGCATCTGCAGAGATGTACATCTGTTGCTAGTGTCATCATAAAACACAATGCTCATTTTCCCCCTGGGTCCACACTGCTCATTTTTCCCACAGAGGCAATGGGTATATAATGGATACTGAGGTTAATCCAACATCTCAAATTTAGGAAATGGAGATTCTATTTAGAGAGCCTAGCTGGAAATTGGATAGTTGAAAGATGTAATGGAGTGAAATAATAAGAACTGCCGGAGTGCAAATGCAGACACCGGCGTCAGATTGAACTCTGAGGTAAAGGAAGGAGGAAAGAAGGGGAGACCGCTCGGTAGAGCAGACAGCATTTCTTGTCAACACTGGCAGCCTCTTAGTTCCTTCCATGCCATTGATGCAGTGAGATTTTGAAAATTATAACACACAACACATTTTTAGGTAAAGCACACGAAAAGGTTGACATTTTTCATTAGACAGGATAGATTGGGATACATGAAACAGACACAAATGTAGTAGAAGTACTGTAAAAGTGTGCTTTTAAAAAGTGAGACGAAGAAAACATATGTAGAATAATATTAATACATATAAACGAAGTTCCAATAATGAAACTTATGCTTATTAATGGAAGTTTGGGATAATATGGAGTGAATTAGTAATATGGTGCCCATTGCTAATATGCATCATTTAGGAAATCGATGCTACAATGTGTTAGAAGTGAAATATAAACGTGACATTTTACAGATTGATATTAGAGATTGTTACAAAGTAGTCTCTTCTCAAAAAGAGATGCACAGTAGACGCAGAAGGTTTAGATGAGAGGTGCAATTCATAGGAGAGACATCCGCCAAAGTCAAGCTGCAGTTCTCTTTTCATAAAAATACATTGCATTAGAACATAACCTAGTAGAAATTCTAATAGAACACCCCACCATCACATTCTACATAGTTACAGATAAGCTCAAAAAGACAAGCCTACCAATGAACTAGAGTAGACGAAATGTAAAAAAAACAAAAATTACAAACCTAATAGAGAAATAAAGTATATACTTTGGATAATCATCAGAGAGGCAATGAATATAACAAAATAATTACAATCCTAATGGGGAAAAATAACCAGATGTATTATTATGAACCTAATTCTCCAAATACCTCGGACACATTACCTTCCTAAAACTTCATCACAGACCCACAGCTTCACTCTCTTACTCATTCCGCCCACTTTCATCTTCCTCTACCCTTTCATACATCTTGCCTTCCACCCCCATTGTTCACCACAGATTCTACGACTTAGTATCCATTGTCTTAATTGCATTCTTTAAATAGTTTTACGACTCGTATCAACTTCTGGGCATACTGGTTCTCACCCAATCTTCGACCTTCACTTTGCTAGCTTTAACTCTTTTTCTGTCATCAAACCATCTCTTTTCTCGCCTCCATTTTCTTCTCTTCCCTCTCTCGCACCATCAGCTTGTCCACGTTATCCTCACATCTCTCATTCACGCATTCAGGTGCTATGATCCTGTTGTAGAAGGGACAAGGCTTAGGAGAGTTCGTCACCCACCAGAAGCCTCTAGGAACCCTCGCATTTCCTGAGAAGTCAGATGCATGCCAATATCTGTAATAACAACAGATGGTATACCCTCATCACTCCAAATCACCCTCAATACAACCACAGTCGCTTTGGTGGTAATCTCCTTCATACATTTTACAATTAGCCACTTGTTATGCATGTCCACGACCACTATGGCAAATCTCAAATCTCCTCTCAATTCATTCTTAGGGCAGATAAAATCTACGCAGACGGTATGCCGAGGTCGCTCAGGATCAACTATATGCCCCAAATCCACTTGCGTTCCCACTCTCAAATGCTTCTCACTCTCCTTACAAACACTACACCTTTCCACCCATGTATCTACCTCAACATCCATCCCAGGCCAACACCAGTCCACATGTGACCTCTGTTTTGTTCTAGTTTGCCGTAAGTGCCCCTCATGCACTATTTTAATAAGTTCGTTTCTCAAGCCCTGAGAAGGAATGAATTGCTCACCTCTCATTTCAAGACATCACCACACACAGACAACTCATCAAGAAGTTTTAGATAAGGCTTGACACAGAGAGACACAGTACTCTCTCTCCTACTTCCTTGCAACACTAAATGCCTTTCTTCCTGCAGGGTAACATTCAGACTCCATCTCTGTGATCCATTCCTGCTCCACAATGGCGTGAGCTCCTACCACACTCAAAACATCTTGGATTGAACCAACAGCCCCTTTAATTTCTTTCAGCAAAACAGATGGCCCATCCACTTTCTGCCATTCTACAGACAGACTTGTTAAACAATCAGCCTGAATATTTCTCCATCTCTGGGTGTGCTCCACTTTATAACAGTACTCCTGTAAACGAGCTGTCAATCTGGCAAGTCTCGCTGAGCATTTATCCGTTCCACCCGGCAACAGTACCTTCAAAAGGGGTTTATGGTAAGACCTTAAAATAAACTTGGAATCCATAAGTAAGTTCTAAAATACTCACAAACCCAGGCTGCCGCTAAGGTTTCCCGTTCAATAACTGAATAATTCCTCTCAGAATCAGTCAATATCCTTGTGGCAAATGCCACAGTTTTCTCATTCCCCTCATAAACCTGTGCCAACACCACCCCAAGACCTGTGGCACTGGCATCCACAGTAAGAATGGATCCTAATTTAGCATGAAAGGGTATAAGAATACCAGCCCCACAAATTTCCTTTTTGATCAAGTCAAAACAACATTGTTGCTGCTCCCCCCACTCAAAAGTTCTTTACAAGGAACCTTAGAGTCTCGGTCTTCCAAGAAAATCTTTGTACAAATTTTGAATAAGATTCAATGAGACCTAAGAAAGACTTCAATGTATCTTTTTCATCAGTTTTGGGAGTTAACCTAATAGGCCAAAGGACATTTATTTGGATGCTAACACCTTCAGCAGATATATCATATCACAAATACTCCACCCTGTCAATTTCAATTCAAATTTCTCACATATAAGTGACAAACCTGCCTCTTTTATCTTGTGCAGAGCTTGTTTGAGAATCTGAATATGTTGTTCAACTGTACCCCCAAATTCAAGAATATCATCTTGAAAGTAAACAATGTTGGTCATGTCCTTAAATAACTCACTAATAATGCGCTGAAAAAACTCTTCTAGCCGAACACAGGCCAAATGGCATCCTGGTAGATTGGAAAATACCCTCCATAGTAATAAATGCTGTGAGTGGTTTAGACTGTTCATGCAGCTTGATTTGATGATGCGCATTCTTCAAGTCCAACTTGGAAAAATTTCTCAAGATTAGCTCATTTATGTTGGGCGATGGATATGTGTCCGCAACTACGTTCTGATTGAGCAATCTCAAATCAATACAAAATCTGAGTTTACCATCAGATTAGTTGGTAGCAACAACAGGGGAACCCACATAGAGCTTTCAACAGGTTCAATCACAACAGATGACACCATATCCCTAAGCATTACTTTTACAGTCGCTCGAGCCGCCAAAGGAATCCTATGTAGTTTGTACTGTACAGGTACTGCATTAGGCTTCAATACTATTTTATGAACATACCCCTCCAAGCATCACAGCTCTTCTCTAAAGATTTTTCCAGCTTCTAAAATGTCTTTCAAACTGAAGTCTTCAACAACCATTACTTGAATTAGAGCCCTGGGATTCACAATAATGCAAAGGTTGTATTGATGCATCCAGCCTAAAATAGGTGGCCCATCCACAGCCACAGAAACCTTGCCTTGCATTGTTCTTCCACTGAATTCTATAGTTGCCTCCATGTATCCCAAGAAGTCAGTGGCCTCCCCTTGATACCCACCTGGATTAATATCCACAGACACTACTCTTTGAATGATTGTATACATAGAAGCGGAGTGTACCAGAAGTTGTACCATAAGTTGTACCATTTTCCCATTGAAAGTGAACTCTGCCTTAGGTCTATTTCTCCTAACCAGTCCTTCCTCAGCCTCACCCACACTTAAAACCATATCTTCATGTGCCACAACATTATTATCTATACCCATGGTAGCTACCTTGTGTTTGCCCATTTGCCTGCATACTACAGCAAAGTGACCCCGGTGGCCACATTTCCTAAAATTTCTATCTATAGCTACACTTCTGCGATAGTCTGCAGTGTGGAAAGTACTGCCACACCTATAGCAAGACTTAGTAGACTGCCTAAATTTTGGTACATGGTGGCCAGATGTTAGTACAGCAGCTACATCAGTGACTTCTCTGATGACGGTAGAGAGAACATCCCCATTGTTTCTTCCTTTTTTGTCCATTTCACACATGCAATGTTGCGATTGTTCAACTACTTTAGCAATGTCTATGGCATCTCTGAGTGATGGATTTTTTCTGCCTAAAGATGTTCCTGAGTCTTCTAGTACCTACAGTAAACAATCAATTGATCACAGACTAGTTAATCAGTCATGGCCCCAAATTTACATTTCAGTGAGAGCTCTCTTAGCTTAGAGACAAAATCATATGTTGATTGACTTTCTTCTTGCAAATTAAACTCTTTAGCAAATCTGATTTTTAGCTCCCACCGGTGCCTATTGGGCTGGGTAGCAGGTAGTAAATATTTCAAATGTGTTGTCCTTCTTTCCCTAGGTTGTTTAAAAATAAAGTATTTTACAGGAAGCACTGAAGCGAACACCATCTAAAGCCTCCAGGTAAGTCTCGAACATTGTTAACCAGTTTTCCCATTCAATAGAAAGATGACCTGGTGAAGCCAGAAAATCTGGGGGGAGACACAATTGCACCATGAGATTGCATGGCTGGAAATAAAGAATAGAGACGGCAGACTTTCTATAAATATGAACACAAAAATACTAGTGCAGCAAGAGTTAAAAAAAAAGTTTTTAAATGGCAGCGTAACTAATGATAAGGTGTGCGAGTCACTGAAGATAAAGAAATGAGTCACAAAGTAAGTGTGCAAGTCACTGTGCTGTTAACCGAATCAAAACCAGCAATGGCAGGGTACTGTAATATTCTGCTGAACTGGACAATATAGAAACAATGGTGTGTGAGTCACAGAAAAACGACTAACCAAACATGTGCATAAGTCATTGTAAACAATGAAGAGTAACTACCAAACTACGAGAAGGTAGTGGTGTTCGATTCACCGAATTCACTGTACCATTTGTAGGTTCCGTACAAACAATGGCAGAGAGCTGTATTAATGCAGCTCTCGACATTGGGAAAAAATAAAATGGCCTCTGACGTTGTGCAGGAGAATGTGAATTTGGAGGGCGGTAGGGTGGTAGAGATTGTTTTAGGAGTGTGGGGGTGGACGAAAAATGTGTGTGGTGTCGCACGAAACTTCTAAGATTTGCTCGTGCTGACTGTGCTCTCGTGTCAAACTCTTGTGATGGCACTCGAAGCTTCTAAGGTTCACTCTCGCCAGCTTTGCTCTTGCGTCTAACTCTTGTCTGTTTCGCTTAGGGCCGGCGGCTCGTGCCAAAATTGGAACTCACCCAAATGTCAATAAGGATGTAATCCTTTCCTCTCAATATCAGAGACATGGTGAAATCTTCCTCGATGCCTGTGGTGTGAATCTTCCTCACGGGGCGCGGCTGCTCCTGACTGTGTGCTGGGTCCGCAGTTACTAACTCGTCACTGGGATTGTCTGGCTCAGCCCGTTGCCAAACTCTTGTAGTGGAAATTAGGATTAACTGCCACCAGGTAAAGTGTAATAAAAGTTTTATTTGTAAAGGCTCCCTGGGACATACGAGTAGCTGTCCCTCTGCCGGCCAATCTCTAACTGACTTCCTCAGAACATGACTACCCTAGCTGGAATCTGGAATGCGAGAGCAGATCACATGCTACATTCCTTACAAGGTAAGAAAAGATACGGTACAAGTATAACACCCTTCTTTTCCTCAATAATTCAAACGATTATTTCCAAGTCACAGAATGAGGGGCCAAACGATACACACACACTTTCCTACACACCTACTCTCTCCAGTCCACAGCATAGTCCTTCGCCATTCTAATCATCACCCAGTTAAAGTGCTCCACAACTCCATTGGCTTCAGGCTGACATAACGCAAATATTTTATGTATGATACCTTTCACAGTCAAAAATCCCTCTGTTTCCCTTGAAACCAACTGCACACCATTGTCAGTCAACAATTTTCCGGGGATACCCTCTCTATCAATAAGTTCCTGAATGAATGCAACGACATTTTTGGTTTCAATGCCCCTGGTGACTTTTATCCATGCCCATCGTGAATACAGATCGATTAATACCAAAACATAAAATGTACCAACTTGACCATGAATCAGACCCAAAATGTCCAGTGCAACTTCCTCCTATGGACCTTTAGGTAACTGTCTCATAGCCATCGGCTGAGTACTAGGCTTCAAATTCTTAGCAATCATCATACATTGAACACACTTCTGAACCAATCTCTCTGCATCAGTGTTCATCCCTGGCCACCAGTAAACTGATCAAAACCGCTCCTTTGTCTTAGAAAAGCCCAAGTGACCTACATGCACCAGTTTGAGCAACATTTTTCTCAATAGCAACCAGTGGCACCAACCTAGTTCCACAAATCTACAAACCATTTAACTCAGATAACTCCTCTCTTATGGTCCAAAAATGTTGACTCTCCTTACCAACACACTCCTTCTTACTCCAACCAACTCTTAACTGTTCAAACACTTCTTGAATACCACCACCTTCACACAAAGCCTTTCCCCATTCCTCCTAGGAAATAGCTGCCCCGCCAATAATACATACACACTCTTCCTCTTCCACATTTATTTTCCTCAGACTCAACTTCTTAATATTCTGGCACCAATCTAGATAGACAAAAGAAGCTGCTCTGAGTAAAAATGTCCGAAACTTAGAAGATACTAAGAGAAGGGGCTGGCATCTCACAATAAGTGAAGGACTATCCTCGCACACCACCTGGTGTCATGCTTCATCATTGGCAGTCCTCGCTCTCTAATAACTTGGTTTGATAGAGAGCGGGCCTACACCTGGAGACAGGGAGACACTTCTAAAACTAAGTGGGGATCCGTGATAGTTAGTGATAGTCTAAAAATCAGTATAATTGCCAAAATAAATGTATTCAAATAGGCAATTATATGATAATAAAAATAGAAAAACAGTGAAAAAGGGGAAGTTATTACCCCATCACCGTAGTGGTTAAAGTTGTCGACATGTTTCTGCCTTTATGGCCCAAAGGGTCCGCTGCATTCATCAGGACGGGAAAAAGAAAGAAAACTGGGCTCCTATTTTACCAAAATATTAGTGTGAAGTTACCACTGGGTAGGTTGACCTCTGTCACACTCTACCTGATTTGATTTCCTGAAACCTGTAGACATAATAAAAAAGAGAGATTGTTATCAAAACATTCAGTCATAGAAAAAGTAGAAATTGCAGGGAATGATTACCCGATATGCATCACTTATACAAATAGTGGCTATTTGTGTGAAACACGTGTCAATGCAATCGTGAGACACGTGAAGTTTATCTTGCACATGTGTGTGAGACCAGCTCACAGCCTTACCCTAATTGAGCTCCCTACACACCCCATGGGAGGAGGGTGAAGGAGAGACCCCTGTAGTCACACTCTGGAAGAAAAAGAAACACCCTATATCTACCTACATTTTCATTTTTCCTTTTTGACTGTCAAATTAACCTCTTAAAAACCATCTTTTTAAGTTTATCATTTTAATGCGTTACAACAATAGAAGCATGGCAGTTCACTGCCATTATAGAAGTTAACTAAAGAATCTATTAACATTGATGGAATAGAAGGCAATGTATCAAAGGTCCGATAATACGAGAAGAAATAACATATGATTAATAAATGCAGTTCCAGCGGAATACCCAAGTCCCTGTGGAGAGAAAGTATGTGGTCCCCAGCAACGTCCCCGCCTTCTCGTCTAATAAAATCAATGCATAACACTTATATCACAGCACGACATTTTATCTTAACAAAGAGCATTGTAATATTCAAAGACCGATTGATGTGTGTCATGTATCTCTCATCCCACTCCGGCGGGGACTATGCCTGTTTCAAGTTGTGAGGCTGCTAATGTATGTGTGGACTCAGTATAGGCCCTGAGTGGTCCCCAGATATCTTTGGGGCGTGAGGAGCGTGGTAATGTAGTGGAATACATTTTGGTGTGAGTGTTGCAATATGCTGAGCTATCCAACCAGTGATGTAGCATGGGAACTGTTCTGCGGCCCCATTGGAGAGCGATTTCCCTTTTGGCTAACAGTAAACTAAGGGAGGAAATCTCCGTACTCCTTTAGGGAAGTTCACCACATATCCGAGGAGTGCAATCTCGGGCGTTGGGGTTAGTGTCAGTTCTGTCCTGTCTCCCAGTGTTTTGTGTACCACTTCCCAATATGCATGTATCTTGGGGCACGTCGACGTAAGGTGGGCAAAATCTGCGTATGGAGCATTACATTTGCGGCAATTGTGTGGCCTGGTCGGATCCAGCCTGTGTGATTTAGCCGGGGTGACATACATTCTGCGCAGAAATTTAAAATGAAGCAGCTTGTGGCGACTATTGAGGGATACGTCCTTTGTCACTTCGCAACATTTGAGCCATTGTTCATCTGTTATGGTGCGCCCTAAGTCATCCTCCCATGCTTTGCGAATCTTGTCTTCTTTGACCGGGATAATGTCTGAACATGCCCTATAAAGTTTAGATACAAGATGGGTTCCGCTCTGGTTCTCAATGACCATGGATAGGGGAGAGAATGGGTCTGGTTTGATAGGAAAACCGAGTAGGGTAGCCCGTAGCGCTGAGCGGATGCGCCCTAGTACAAAGCGGTCCATAAATGTGGCTGTGTTGAAGCGGGCTTCATCTGTGGCAGAGAAGGCTCCCATTTTGGTGATATTAAATTTGGTCAAGGTCCGTTTTACCAGTTTTTCCCCAGTGATCGGCAGCCAGGGGTAATTGGGGACAGGGAGTGCCGATGAATATAGCATGATGGTGCCGGTAATCCGTCCCATGACCAGCTGGTGGTGTAAACTGTCTGAATGTCAGCGGGATCTGTAGGTACTGTGGAGAGTTTCTCAGGTAACACGAAGTCAGCCTCGGGGTGGAGAAATGGGATCCGAGCGTCTTATTGAAACCACGTATAGGCATAGCTGCATTGGGCAACCAAGTAGTACAATTGAAAGTCTGGGACGCTAAATCCTCCTCTCTCATATGGAAGTGTCAGCACTTACCAGCGTACGCGGGGCTGCTTGCCTCCCCAGATCAGCCTAATCAAATGTGAGTATTATTAAAAAAAACTGTTCGGGAGGGGTATAGGGATGTTATTAAAAAGATATAAAAGTTTGGGGAGTACTACAATCTTGATGATAGCCACTCTGCCAGCGATGGATAGTGGCAATCGTAGCCACCTCTCCACCTGGGTTTCAAGAGCAGAGATTGCTTGACTATAGCTCAGACGAAGGATGTGCTCTTTGTTTAAGTGGATATGGACGCCCAAATATTTAACTGAGTTGGTGCACCACTCAAAGGGGAATTCGCATTCCCATTGTAGGGTGCTCGGAGTCTGTGGAAAAATGACTGATTTTTGCCAGTTTATTCCCAGGCCAGAGTGTTGACCAAATCTGATTATTTCCCTAACGAGGGGGGGGGTCGAGATTAATGCGGGGTTCCCGTACACAAAGAATGGTATCGTCCGCGTATAGGGAAACCAGGAGGGGGCCGGTATTGAATTGGAGACCTCTCTGTAGATGTTTCTCTTGGAAGTGCCAGATTAATGGGTCCATGGCGAGAATGAATAGTAAATGGCAGAGGGGGCAGCCCTGGTGAGTACTGCGGGATAACGAAAAGGATCGGGAGAGAGTACTGTTTAGTCGCAAGCGAGCTGTGGGGTGATTATATAGCAATTCAGTGGTGGCAATGAACCCCTTTTGCATGCCAATTTACGCATCACAGAGAGAAAGAAGGGCCATTCAAGAGACTCGAACGCCTTTTCCGTGTCCAATAGGATAGCAGCAGCCGGGACCTCTGAGTTGATCCGGTGCAGAATGGAAAAGAGCGTACGAAGATTTAGGGCGGTTGAGCGATGCGGGACAAAGCCTGATTGTGCTGGGGAAATGATAAATTCCATAAGCTGAGATAGGCGCATTGCCAATATCTTCGCTAGGATTTTATAGTCTATGTTTAATAATGACAGTGGTCGATACGACCCACACAGAGCTGGGTCCCTGCCAGGTTTGGGAAGGAGGATGATTACTGCCTCCCTAAGGGTAGGGGGAAGAATTTGCCTTTCGAGGGCTTCTGCATATACTTCAATCAATTGTGGCGCCAATAAGTCTTTATATGACTTATAAAATTACCCTGTAAAGCCGTCCAGGCCGGGGGCCGAAGAGCCTCTAAGGGCCGAGATGGCATTAACGACCTCGTCTTCGCTCCATCTGTTCTGCTAAAAAATCTTGCATGTGTTTTTCCAGATATACCAAGGCGATTTCGGATAGATAGGCCTTCTGAGCAGTAAGGTCGCATCCCACCCTCGATGTGTATAAGGATGTTTAATAATTTAGGAGTTCATTACGAATCTCCGAGTCCCCCGAGCCAGTGTTATTGGCAAATTATTCCTCCATCGCCTCATGTACCTCGGAGTGGAAAAGGTAGTCATTGAGGGCCCTCCTCAGGAAGCGCCACTGACGCTCCTACCCATCCGGACTGGGAACTGCAAGTTGTAGCTGAATCGGGGAGTGGTCGGAATGCTTTCTCGGGAAGGTCATGATTGATTGGTACCAGGAGGAGACGATGGGGGAAAGCAACCAGTAATCTATCCTCGTCCATGTATTGTGTTGACCAGAGTAATGCGTGTACTCGGTGGTGGAAGGGTTGCGTCTGCGCCAGATGTCTAAAAGCGGAAGCTGCTTGAACAGGTCTAGTATCGCCCATTGCGCGTGAGGCTTTGTGCTGGGGGTTGGGGCGGTGCTGTCTAGTGCGGGATTTAGAAGTAAATTGAAGTCGCCTCCTGTTATCAATAAGTCATAATCTAGCTTAGCGAGCTGGGCCTGAGAAGAATGAAAGAATTCAGGGGAGTCAGGGTTCAGGGCATAAACACATGTCAGGGCATTTTTGTGACCCATAAGTGATCCTGTAACAATAGTGAATCTGCCCTCGCTGTCACCATTCATGGAGTGGAGGCTAAAAGGCACCGTTTGTGGATAAGTATTGCTGTGCCGCGAGAGTAGTTGCTAAAATTGGAAAAATATCTGTGTGTGCCTCAGCTAGTAGCGAAGCATCCGGGATCAGATTTGGGCAGGTGCGTTGCCTGTAAAAAACAATGTCAACATTATGACGCATCAAATAATGTACGACATGCCTCCTCTTATGGTTATCATTAAGGCCTCTGACATTCCAAGATAAAAAGGATAATCCACTGGGACCAGTAACATTGCCTAGCTGGGCTATCTAGCAGTCATGATGGCTATAAGCAGCGATCGCCAACGTGTATGAATGTGGACCTTGACAGTGAGCATAACTTTAAACAACTCAACAATTCTGTGTAATGAAAACATTACCCCCCTCCACCCCCCACCCCTCTCACCACATAAAAGGCGAGGTAGTTACCCACAAGAATAGCAGGATACGATATACCAAGCAGTCTTTGGCAGCGATGAAGTAATCCTGAAACGGTATATCCATAACATTAGAAACAAACCAAAGGTATGCACGATGGGTGGTGGCAACGCCACGTTAGTCTCCCAGCTATCTGAAGTGTTTTGTGCAGTTAGATACTGTTATCCCCAAAGAGCTTACTGACTAAAGAAACAATGACCAGTTCAACACAGTCAGCCAGTTCCTGAGTTCGAAAAGAGGTCTACGCTAGCATTGGAGCCACTGCACGGGGGTGGGGAGGACCTAGCGCAATTTGCAGTCGTCTGGGAGTTAGTTTGCCTGTATGATTGGCAGAGTTCTTGCGCCTCTGTGGGGTTATCGAAGATGCGGGACCTGCCGTTAATTTCCACCCTTAGTCTCGCTGGATACAGCAGGCCGTATTTCAGACCCAGATTCCGTAGAGTGGCCTTGACCCTGTTATATTTCCGATGGGCTTCCTGATCATGAAATCAGGGTATAGTGCTAGTTTAGAGCCCTGCCAAGTGGTTTCTCCGCGTTCCCTGGCGAGGCAGAGTGCTGTGTCTCGTTCCCTAAATTTCAAGAGACGGATGATGATGGGTCTCGGAGGAAGGCCCGTGTTAGGTCGAGGGCCCAGTGTGCAGTGGGCGCCCTCTACTACAAGTCCAGAGGTGAAGGACTATCTCCCAAAGAGATCTGCGAGCAGTGTCTTCACAAAAACGTCTAGGCGGCCTGTGGCTGTTGTCTGTGGCACCCCCAAAATGTGGACGTTGTTCCGCCGACTGCGAGCTTCGAGATCTTCATTTTTGATCGCCACTTCTTTGAGAAGGCGTTCTAGTCAGTCCTGGCGTTTACAGGATTGCGCGGTGCCGTCTTTTATGTTGGAGATATGAGCCTCCACGACGTCGAGGCGTTTGTCGTGGGCTTGGATCTTGGCCCCCATGCTCTCCAAGCTCCTGTCCAGGGCATCAAACTTCCCATCTAGCGCCCGAAAGTCAGCTCTCATCTCGTTCAGTAGGGATGCAGGAGGGGCGGTGGGATCGTCGTCATGTTCTGTGCCCTGACCACCCTACGCCATATTGGAGTCTCCCTCTGGAAGTCTGTCAGCCACTTTTTCGAATGGGAGTGTTCGCTGTTTAGGGTCTTTGCGACCCATGCTGCTGCGCAACTATGTGTGGGGTGGGCAACACAAATGGTTGCCACCTTGTTGCCACAAAGCAGTCTGGTTGGTGTGAGCAGTATGCGGCAGGCAGAGTGGCGGAGAGAGGCAGGGCAGGGGTGTTGCCACTCAGTAGTAATCAAACAGAGAAAGCAAAATGTAAACTGGAAAGACTCACTGGTGGATCAGGGCATCGGTGGGTTCAGCATCATGGTGCTGGTGCCAGTGCAAAGATGAGCAGGAGGATGCCACGCTGGGGGCTTTGAGGCCAAGTGGCAGGCAGCGTGGGGGCCGCAGGACAATGCAGGTGCTCCCAGGTACTATTTGCAGATTTCAGCAAGCGACGCTATGGATGCGCCGGGAGCGGTGTGCCTGTGCTTCCCGTGTCATTGGAGATCTCTGGGATGGTGCGCTATGTGGGTGGGATGTGTCATACGGGGGCCATGCTGAGTGCCATGAGCGCAGGAGGAGGCAACTGGGCGCACGCAGCGGCGGTTTCACTCGCGCCTCACCCCCAATTCATGCCCGTCGCGACCGCGTGGTCGCCTCCTGGGCCCGCCCGCAGGCCCTGTCCCGACGGGGCCTTAGGGAGTGGGCCGGATGTTACTTAATGGGCCTGGGGCAGTCGAACGCGACCACGTCCTGTAGGAGGCAGCAGATGGGGGAGGCGCTCGACACCGCAATAACGCGCCCGGCGCACTCACCTCCGGTTGGATCCAGCACCTCCAGCGGGTCCCGTTCTGTGGCTGGATTCTCTCGTCTGAAGCGAGTCCTCGGGAGGGCCTCTACGCATGGCCGACGCTCGCGTCACTTCCGTTCTCACCAGGCGCCAGAAAGCTGTCTCATGGGGCACGGATCTTCATGTGGAAGGTAGGGCTGATCTCCGCGTTCTCTGGGCAAGCCGATGGTGCAATGCTGGCTGTGTTTCAGGCTGCATATGTGGGGGAAACTTCTGCTGTGCCGGTGGCAACTAGCGGAGCTTCAATGCCGCTCAGCCATTTTGGTCGGCAGCTTGGCCGCGCCCCCTCCTAAAAACCATCTTCACTCTCATCAAGCACACCAACATCCAGACCATAAATAAGAATGAGATCCTGATATTTTTTTTGTCAATATTTTTTATTATAATTTTTGCAATATACATCTTACAAGTTCTCTCTACAGGTCAATCATGGTTCCATCTTTAACATTTGAGATGGCTTGTACCTGCTAATATAGTTTACTGCACTCTTCTAATTCTCACAGGGTTTTCCACATCAGATTCATTATTCCTCAATACTAACATTTTGAACCTGTGGAACTTCCATTTATTTTCTCTAACTCTCCCTTCCTTCCCTGCCTTCCTATCTTCCCTTAACCCCAAAGAGAAAGAAACAGGACAACAGAATCTAGCAATGTACTGGGGTATGTTATTCGTAAGGTAGTGAGTATCGGGATAGTTCAGTCGGTGGGAGTGATTTTTCAGATCTGGAATAGGTGTAGTGCTCTCGTTCTAGTAGGATATGCGATGAGTGGGATGCCCTTTGAAAGGTATTTTATTAGTGGTCCCCAGGCATATTTGAAATTCTTAAAATCATCTCAAAAGATGGCACTCATTCCTTCCATTCTGTGATTGCCTGCCAGAGTTTGGTGTGCCATTGTGTCAAAGTGGGAGCCTCCCTTTTCTTCCACGATGCTGCAATTACCAGTTTAGCAGCTCCCAGGCAAAGCCACACCACAGCCTGGTCAGGTCTGGTTTGATAATGTAGGGATGAGACTTTTAGGCCTAGCAGGACATAATCAGGGGTGTCTGGGAGCGGGTATACTAACATGTCTTTGATTTGAGCCAAAGTCTTTACCCAAAAGGGTCTCATCGTGACATATATGACAAAAGTCGCCAAGTAGTCCACACCCACCGCCAGCACAACTCAGATGTGTTAGGGAAGAGTTCATGTAATTTGGTAGGGTAGAGATACTAACCGTAGAGCAATTTATAGTGTGCTTTCCTCAGGCCCATAGAACGATTGTATCGAACTATATCCTTCCATAGAGCGCTCCAGTGGCTCTCCTGCATGTCATGTCCCAATGTATGTTCCCAAAAGGTCATGTATCGTGGTCATGGGGAAGGCAACATGTTGAGCAATGGAGAGTATAGAAAAGAGATTGTGGCCTTGCTCGCTTTAGCACTTTTGATGAAGTGTTCAATTTGCGTAAGTTCCTGTTTTGCCTCCTCCCTCTTCTTTGGCTATAAGGCACAGTGTCTTCGTTGTAAATAGTGATAATGTTCGTAGTCAGTTAGTTGAAACTGTCTTTTGCAGTTTTCAAAGGTGAGTATATCCCAATTATGAAAAAGGTGTGACAAGACAAGGCACCCTCCCTCCCTCCTCGTATCAAAAGGCCCTTGTTGTTGGAATGCTGGCTTGTAATGTATAGAGGTAAATGGAAAAGGGAACGATTTCCAATCAGCTGCCTTGATTACCACATGCCACACCTGCAGGGTTGTTCCTGTGGGAGTGCTAATGTATGTGTTATGTGGGCAGTCTGCCTTTGTCTTCTACAGTAGATGGCATTCCCCGCTATTGCTAGGTCCATGTGGAGCCAGTGTTTATATGATTCTCACTGCGACCATTCAGTTATAACACGTAATTGGGCTGCTTTATAGTAAACGTGAAAACCTGGCAAAGCTAGTCACCCTTCGTCCCTTGGGCGTTGCAGGAGTTTGTGACATAGGCAGGCTCTCTTATTTTGCCAGTTAAATCTTGTTAAGAGAGTGAGTAGAGAGTACAAGTATTCCCTTTCCATGGGAATTGGCAGACTCTGAATGATGTAGGAACTTGGGTACATCCTGATATATTTTTTCATGCCATCCAAGCCATCCAGACATTCTCCATAGCTCTCTGAAACACAGAGGCTGCTGATACCAATCTGAACAGCATTCTTTTAAACCAAAATGTGCAAAAAGCATTATAAAAGCAGTAACATCCCTTAAAGTCTCCTCCAGTTCTATTTAATGATACACTGACTTTAAATTGATTGAGGAAATCACTTCAGCCCCCTTCAATGATGTCAACATCTCACAATATTTGGGATGGGATATCACCACTCCCTTGTTAAGTTTACGCAGGTCCACACAGAGTCGCAACTCTCCACTGCTCTTTTTGGGAACAACCACTGGAGCCAACCAATCTGTTCTGTCCACCTGTTCAATAACTCTGTCTTTCAACAATTTTTACAACTCCAACTGCATCTCATTTATCACAGCAAATGGTACTTCACACACCTTACCACATTTAGGTTGTGTGCCTTCTCTCAACTTAATTTTGTAACAATACACCTTAAGAAACCCCAATTCAGATGCAAACCCAGATGGACATTCTTCTACTAAACTCTTCACAAATTCCTCTAATGGTAACCCATTCCCAACTTGTCTGACCGATTGCACCCCATCCTTCACAATTATGGGGGGAAATCACTGTTGGGATCGAGCTTGACCCCAAGATCTCGCTGGTAAAAGCAGTTCAGAATTCTGTCACCTCTTAACGAAACATAAACCTTTTCAGCAACCCATTTCTCTAATACTCAATCATTCCCATGAAATACCCTCTCAATGTAATAGGTTCCCCACCATAGGTCAAAGGTCTGATGTCAGGTTTCATCAATTTCACACTCCCCACCAGGTTATGATTAAAGAAATCATTGGAAACCAACGATATCTTAGCCCCAGAGTCAAACAAGATTTTAGTTTGTTTACCATCCACTAGAATTTCATCAATAGGACTCTTTTGCATACCTCAACCCGCTTGCAAGTCTACCTGTCCACACTCAGAATCTGAATCATCATTTGATTATACTCCACCTCCACTTCTTTTATTTTAACATTGACTTTGACATTTTTATTCTTACCCTCACTTTAATAATGGCCTCTTCTACCCTCCACAGTGCTTTAAGAGCTGGACACCCACTATAAAAGGCCAAGTAATTAGTGCCTCCAACCCTGTAACACTTCCTTACATCTTTACTTTTCGCTTTGCCGTCCTTGTTTTTTCAACCTTCTAATCCACCAACCATCCCTGTTTACTATTTACCACATCCACCTTATTTTTTACCGCATGTACGTCAACATTTGTTTCCTTTATTATGACTTCTACACACTTCAAAGTGCTCTATTTTTTTAACTATTACTAACACATCCTCCTAAGATGGATCATCTTTCAGCCAAAGTTCATCCCTGACCTTTTCAATGCCACACCCCAGCATGAATTGATCTCTTGTCCTCTCGGATGATGTACCCAAAAATGTACATGACGCAGATAGCTTACATAAATCAGTGACATAGTTCTCTGCTGACTCCCCTTCTTTTTGTACTCATCTACCAAAATGGTATCGCTTAAGTATAGTACTAACTTTCGGTAAATAGTTATTGTCTAGTATTCTGATGCATAACTTATAGTCATTTAGCTCTGCTGCATCACCATCCACGACAGAGGGTAGATAATCAAAGACTTTGTCCTTCAGGACTCAGGCAGTGTAACAACAACACAGTCTTGCGGTCACAATTTGAAGAGGCTCCGCATACCCTAGCAAAACTCTTGAAAACGTTCTTCCACTTGCTCCATTTAATCGTAGGGTCCCCAGGTAAAGACAAAAGGAAAGGTGGAGCAGCATGTTCTGCATTGTTATCAAACCAAATATTACATCCCTAAATAGAAAATAAAGGATGTAAAGTTTAGTGTGCTTATTGCCGAATATGCTCAAGTGCAAATTATAAAACTTGTATGACACAAAAAATGCTTTAAAGAACGACAGGCAGATTTTGAAAACAGGCGTGCCTGCTGCCAAAGAAAACTAAACACGATCCAAAGGAAACAAAGTGTGCCTGTCGCTGAATTCCAATGTTGAAAATTACAGCTTCAAGAAAATGAACGGAAACTCCGTGGTGTACACTTGAGGTGAACGGCGTGACTTAGATGCTGAATAATAAAGGTTTCCCCAACCATTGAAGATGGTTGCTCCATGCATCAAATAGCGTAAAATTTTCCTGCAGAATAGGGCTTGTTTTCACATTTTCTCACATGCCCTGGAAGCAGAAGCTGTCTTTGGGCTACCGTGCATGCACGCAGTTTCTCTGTCACACAGATGTAATGTAATTTAACGGGGTACTTGTAAAGCGCGTGGCTACTCCACAGAGTGTCCCGGTGCTAAAGACCACATGACAGGCAGAATATACTCGAAGCAGCTAGCATATACTACTGTTGGAATAGCCATGTTTTTCATTTCCTCCTAAAGACAAGGAGGTCCGTTATCTGTCAAAGAGCAAGTGACAGACTATTCCATAGTCGGGATGCCACCACTTGAAAAGAGTTGCCCCCCATGCGGGAGAACTTAGGAATGGTCGAAAGGTGTTGAGTAGGGGCCTTCGCGTCTGTTGAGGGGCGTACTGCAGGATCCTTTTCCTAATTAAAGGTGCCCCAGAGTCTTGTAGGGCCTTAAATGCCAAGACAAGAGCCTTAAACTGATCCTCTTGCGTATCGGAAGCCAGTGCAGCGCTCTTAAGTGGGGAGTCATATGTGCCCTGGGGTCAACCATAAGAATGGCTCTAGCTGCCGAATTCTGGATCACCTGCAGGTGACCTAGTAGAAAATCTGGTACACCCAAGTATAGGACATTCGAATAGTCTAGTCTTGATATGATCAAGGCCTAGACTACCGACTTCCTGAGGGAGACAGAGAGTAGAGGGAGGAAATTCCTGAGCATTTTTAGAAGCCCAAAGCAGGTGCCAGCCACAGTTCGGATTTGAGTCTTCATGGACATGTCTGTATCCAGCTTACCACCAAGGTTTTTTAAGCCCGTTACTGAGGCCACTGGGGGGGACATGTCCTGTGGCCACCACTGATGCCATGCCTCGCAAGGATTGGAGCCGAAGAAAATTATCTCCGACTTTTCGGGGTTACACTTTAATTGGTTCCCTCTAAGCCACGAGAACACCTCCGTCAGGCAGGTGTTAATCTCGCTGCCTCTGAACTTGGAGTCCTTCTCGCAGGTAAACAGAAGTTGCGTGTCATCAGCGTCGGACACGATTTTTGCACCATGTCCTCTGCTAGAAGCGTGAGGGGGGCCATATACATATTAAAAAGGGACGGGTTCAAAATCGAGCACTGGGGAACCCCAACTTTCATGGGGATGATGGGGGCTGAAAAAGGGGGGGACCATACTGTTTGTCTACGGCCACTTAAAAAAGAGGTATACCATTTAAGAACCATGCTATCAATGCCACAGTCCCGAAGTCTATTCAGAAGCTGGTCATGGGGCACGGTGTCGAAGCCCGCAGAAAGGTCTAACAGCACCAGAACTGCATTGCCCCATGATCCAATGTAGTTTTGATAGATCACAGTGCTCAAGCTTGTCAGCAGCTGAAAGCTTATGATGGCTTTCCGCAGCAAGACGATTGCAAATGCGATCTCTGGCCAGCTGTCGAAAGTAAGCACCAGAGGCACAAGCCCGTACTTAAATTTCCATTCTTTCCTTCAACCACACAAAATCCATTTGAGCTGGCCACAACAAAGACTTTGCCCCACCTCTCAATACATAGAACGCGAAACTCCACTGAATATAATCACACAAAGAAATTATTTGTTCAAAACAAACGCCGCAGCTTTGGAGTCAGCCCAACACACATAACTCACGATAGGCCCAATGTTGACATGTCTTTTCCCTCGCGCGATCCCGAAGCACTCATCGCCAGTGTAACTAAAGTAGTCTCTTCTCCAAATGAAACGTACAGTGAACGCAGAAAGTTTACATGAGAAGTTTAATAAGTACAAGTCATGGAAGAGACATCCCAGTCATCTACCAAGGTCAAGCTGCGGTTCCCTTTTCATAACAATACATTCCATTAGAATATACCCAAGAAGAGATTCTAATGGAACACCCCACCATCACATTCTACATAGTTACAGATAATCTCAGCATGTGCGCACAGCTAATTACCAGTTACATAAGAGATGTTATAGAATATGAAAACTTTCAAACAAGATTAATATTTTTTATTTAAAAAAACGTGCATTTATAAGGTTCATGAGAACAAATTTGTGCTAGAGGGATATTTATAATGTTAGAGCATTTCTAATAAAAATACTTGTGAAAGTTTATACATTTCTATGTGAATTGATTTGAATTCATTACAATTAAGGTAGAGTCAAAGTTTATTTCAGTTATCTTAAAGGCCTTTCTTCTTCGAGATGCTTTTCATTGGTGTTAACATTTCCCCTGATTTAATAAAATGGATCGTTCTTTGCTAGTATAATGTAACTTGTTTTTTCTATACACTACTGTTCCTTGATATATTTTTATTGCTTTTTCGAATATTCACAGCGAAATGTTTTTGTGGGAATAGAATTTTAACTATGCCCGTAAACTGCACCTTCGTATTTCTTTTAAGCAACATTGGGCCTATATGGACTTGCAAGGTTTCATTTCTCATGACAGGCATGGAAACCAGCTCGATGTTTCAATCATTTTAGGGGACATGATGTGACCATAGCCATGTGATGAACGTTTGATGGTAGTGTGTTGTGACCCCAAAAGGATTTTACCAAAATACGTATAAAAGAGGAAACCCAAAAGGAGGGGCAATACAGCTTTTTTCTATTTATTACGCAGACTTCTTGCTCTTCTTATGCAGACAGCAGGGGTGGCTCCTCCATTAGGGCGGAGGAGCATCGCCCCACTGCTTTCTCGCAGTGCGAGAAGCAAAAACATAAAATGGTATTTTAAATACCATTATATGTTTCTGCTTCTCGCACTGCGAGAAAGCAGAAGGGTATGCCTGGATGGGGGAAGGTGGGTGGGCGGGTTGGGGAGGAGTGGCTAGCCCAATCTGTGGGCCCTGACTGTTTGGTCGGTCCTCTGGGGCCGACCAAACCAGTCATGCTCACTCTGCATTTTCTCTATGTAGGCTGCATGCAGCCTAGCTAGAGAAAATGGCCTTCCCATAGGCACCCGGCTGGGTGCTGTCCCCACCTCCCTTCCCAGCCCTCAGGGGTGGGGAGGGAGGCTTCCTGCTCCCTGCTCCTGCCGGAGGCAGAAGAGCAGGAAAGCAGCAGGAAAACGCGGGGCCCGTCCAGGAGTGGAAAGGGCGCGGGACCCGTTTAGGTGAGGTTTTTTTTTTAAACCACCCCCCACCCACCCCCCCTGTCTGACACCAACCCGCAAGTCATGCTAGCTTCGACTGGCTGACAGTTTACAAACCTTTCTTTGAAATGCTTTTTGGACATGCCACATTGCATTAGGACTTAGACAGATTTGGATGCTATTCAATTTTTGAAATCTTTACTAACTTTTGACGGCCTAGTCTATGCTAAAGTCCGTGGCATATAGACTGAACTTTATGCCGAATCTTTCATAAATCTTAATGCTTAAGGAGTAACCCTTAAAGGACACTAATTGACTCCTTTCCATCCTCTTAGAATTGAGCTGGTAGTCTACGAACTATCCTTCTGCATATTTGGTGGTTGGACTCTGTAATTCTGTGCTATTGTTGATTCAAAACACCTGCTTAAATGCTTGCCATTGTTTTTAAAGCTGTTTTATTTCTAACTGAGTTACTTAAGGAACTGCTGATTATGATGAACTTTGCATCTCTAATACAATATTCCATATTTAAATCTCTCTAAGTCTATTATTGATTCTTGTTGATTCATCATTTTATTCTTATTGATGATGTAAATGAATTGTAAAAACAATCGGCAAGCCCTGACAGAACATCAGGTGTTGCTTCTCTTTTTCTGTGTAGCGACTGCAGAGCTATTGGTTTGTATAATTGTTACTCGTCTTAACTTCTTTAGGAGTTTAGGACTTCCAGTTGCTTTTTTATATCTACACTATGGTTTTGAGAGCAGTGTATCTAAATTTGATTTCTCACCTGTGAGTTGGTTGTCAATTAATGGTCCTCATTGGACAGCTAACAGTGAGTTTAGGAATCCTATTTTACACCCCTCCTATCGGTGGAGAAAGATTCATCAGAGGACCATTGCCTCTGTGGTAAATGAAATTGAATTGATCATCTAATTGTAAAGGGCCCAGTACGGTTGGAGGATTAAATTAGTGTAGATTAAGTAGACAAGACAAAAATATTTATAAGTATGCTTTTGCTGGATCACCATGAATGTGCTCGTGCTAGGAGCAGGGAGAGAGGTTTGTATTACTGGCATGCCTGTGGAGCAGAGCGCTCTAAAAACTGACAGTGTCCGGTAATAGCTGATCCTTCTTTGTCGCAGGGGATTATTTCTCCTTTGAATGGCGTACAAAAGAGATTATCCATTTGTTGGTGGAAATTATTTTGCAAATGAAGTCAAAAGTTTTGCATAGCACACTGAGCTAGCAACAAAACAAAAATAGAGGTGATACTATTGCTCATTGTCTCAGTAAAGGAAATAGGAAAACAATTAGATCCCCCTCCAAAGAGAAAGACTGTGTAATACTAGGCTTAGGATCAACAAGATAGTAACACCAATACGAATGATAATTACGGGGGAAAAGAACCATATAGTTAGGATTCCTTACTGCAATTTATAAATGAGGGTAAGGTCAGTGAAAGTAATTAAGCACAAGGAAGAGCCTCAAGGAGGAATAGAAGGAATGAGAAACCCACACAATAGTGTTGTGCTAAAGGAGTACAAGAGGGTGGTTAGCAAACACAGGGAGATCAGTTTTTTGCACATAAGGTATTTCTTAAATAGTTGAATAGAAATGTACACTAGTTAAATACATGTGGAGCAATTGAAGAGGTGTGTACATAAGTACTCGATGATCGAAAAGGAAGAATAAATCCCTGTCTGAGTAATATTTTTAATAGAATTGGTTGAATAATGGGTTAGAACAGAAAGCAATAGAAGCTTGGATCAAATCGCATACTACCTTGGTTATATTTTTATAGGCATCTCTTTCTAGAAATACAAACCAGATATGCCTACTTTATTTTAAAAAATAGCTTTCTTCAGCTAATGTGGCTCATTGAGTGGTATGAATATGTTTCTCAAAAACGTTAGATGTTAAGATTTACAAGATTGAGTCCGATAGAGGTTGGTGATGTATATGGGTGAATTGATCCCCACTCCAATAAGTGATTGATAACAGTGGGAAATTTTAAGTTTATTCAATCTCCCTAGATACCTCTCACATAAATAGAAAGAAAAATGAGCTTAATACTTTGAATGTCTTATTCCAATTAAAGGCAGATTTAGACTTAATATATAGTTGGAGAAAAGAAAATCCTGATAAGGAACAGTTTACACCTACTTCTACAAGAAGCAAGCTGACAGGTCATTTAGATTTTTTCCATGCCATCACCCTCTTTGAAGCATGTATGTGGCTAGTTGTACCTTGATGGTTTGACGGTTCATTGAGCTACAGAGCTGGTCATCAAGTTGCCAGTGGCATCTAGGTAAGCATTCAGTATTTAATGAGCTATTGCTAGAAGAGGAACAGTAGGTGTGATGCAAAATAAATGATGGCTGAATATTTTTATGCAATCAGTAAACTACATATTTCCCTGTCACATGTCATGGTTTTAAAGCAACATTGAGGTGAAGAATAATCTCATAGTATAGCTGCCTTAAGAAGAGATAAGCAGAGATGTCCCGTTTGTAGTGGAAGATTCGCAATGCTTAACAAATATTTATTTTAAAAAATTCCCTTCTGACTAGACAGGAGTGGAACATAGCTAAAGGGGATCTAACAATATTATTATAAGAAAGGACAGTTAAATAAAAATACCTACCAGCAAAAATAACATGGATGGTTAGGGAAATGGTTAAAAGAAATAAACTAAAAGTCACATGTAGTCAAAAAAGTAATGTGAGAACCAGTGATCCTAGCGAGATAAATGAAATATGTGTGGATGATTAAGGAAGGTTTTGAAGTAAGAGTCAGGAAATGAATACTAACCATTTAGATCAATTTCGTAAACCTTTACCAATCCCAAGATGAACAGATGAGGTAGCTTTTCAATTGATAAAAGGTTTTTTTGAACAGACATGCAAATTGTAAGGACAATATTTAATTGGAAGGCTTGGGGACAGGGCAGTTTTTCCACTGGATTTTATATAATGTTTGGAGGAGCATTGGGTTGTTAACATCTATGTAGACTGGCCTATCACCTGATAAATGGAGTACACGTTCCAGGATCCGTTAAAATAATTTCCAAGTGGGAAAAAATGGGATGATCAGAACTCAAACTGACCAGTAACATTTTTAAATGTGGACTTTAAAATCATTTCCAAAGCTATCGCTGTAAGAGAAGCCAACTTTGAAAATCTACTAGTAAATAAGCATCAGAGCAGCTTCATAGTAGGGAAACAGTAAGCATCTAACACAGATTATTTGATCAAGACTATTATTTTTTGTATGCAAAAAACATATCTTCATCTATTCTGATGCTGCAAAGGCATTTGACCCTGTGAGCTGAGAGCGTTTACTTGCCATTGTAAGACCTGTTGGATTTCCTTCCTGTAGGAAGGTGGAATCTGACTATATGGTTGCCCCCACTTTTTTCCTGGTGTTTGAATGGATTTGGACTAGTCTGGCTGGGAACCTGCTATCCAGGACCCTAGCCTATCTGCTTTCTCCCTTAAATGACTTGGTCTGCATATTAGATGCACTAGTGATTGGATACTGTGGTACCTTATGAGCCCCTAGTATATGGTACTATGGCAGGCCCTATCAATCCTGAGGGCAGAGTGCTTGGTTTACAATGTGAGGGGGGGCCTCTGCCTGAGCAGGGCCCTTCTGCAGCTAACAGAGCCTATTCTCTATGGCTGTTTGTGGATGCGGTTAAACCATATACTCTTAAGTGCATTAAAATGCTAACTTTGGAATGGCTGCATCAAAACATGTTGTGTTAGGTGTCAAACAACTTGGAATCATACCCCCATATCAGTCCATGATGTGGGAGCATGATCCCACCCTTCTAGAGGGGACAACATGTAAAACTATGGAAAGCCTATAGAGCCCTGGCATCACAAAAAGGATGCCACCAGCACGGGCACTGGGTTGCCCTCCTGCGGCGGACTGAAACTCGCAGTGGAGGAAGCCCAACAAAAGGCATCCTGTCACAGGGAGGTGTCACCACCTTCCAGACAGGATTTTGTGTATTGGGGCTGGGTGGGTGCACTCCTAGAGTGCTTTGAAGTCCTGCACTGGGGGAGCAGTAGGCTCCTCTGTGCATATACCAGCTCAAACCGGTTCAGGGGCTACGTGTCCCTGCTCTGGTGCGAAACTGGACAAAGTGAAGTGGGTGTAACCACCCCCTCCCCTGACCCTCCTAGAAGAGTGGTCATAGAGCTAGTCCCTCCCCTATCTTCACTATAAGATAGCAAGCTTTGCGATTGCAAATCAGATAACCCTTGACGACGCTATACAAAGAAGAATCCTGGCCCTTCAACGTTCAACTACCTTTGGAAGACAGAAGAATCTCCCTTGGAGTCAAGGAGTGACTCCCCTGCTTGGCAGGCACCAAAAACCTTAATCAACGGTTGCAAACTTTCCCGCTCCCGCCGGAGTTCGAAGTCCCTCCTGCCCCAGAAGGGGATTTCCTGACTTCTTGACAGCCATTGTGAGTCCCCAGCAGAGCTGTGGTGAGTGGACCCCACGAGTGACGAGGAACAGCAATACCCGGGGACTGTGCACTATTGTCGAGTGCAAACACTTCTCGACGTCCTACGGACTTGTGCATTGGACCATTTGTGGCCCAAGCCTCCAGCAGGTTTTGCATTGAAAATCAGAGGCCTACCCCATACTGAGTGACCGTGGGCTCCTGTGAAGCATTTTCTGAAGAGGCACCTTTGTGATCCCTTGCCCATTGGCTTGTGGGTCACCCGAAGACGTTCTTATCAACTAAAAGAGCTCCTCTGATTGCTCCAGGCCTGCCCTCACTCACCTTTGCTGGGTGAGTCCCTCAGGTCTCGCTGGTCTGCACCATCGACTTTCTTCAGTCTACATGAGACTTGCAGTTGCCAAGGCTTGTTGGCTCCAATCCGGTTGCCGACATCACCATCAGCCGCAGATGTTGTGGGATACTCTGAATCCAGCTGCTGGTCATCGTCGATCACTCCTGGACCTCGTGAGCGAAGAGTCAAAACACCATCGACCACCTGAAATCACCCGACATCCGTGGTCAGCCATCTTCCTGGCCACCGGTCACTGGCAAGTGACTTTGAACACTGTCCCTTCAATTTTCAGGTCGACTCCATCTTGAATCCACCCTTGGATTCCACCGGACACTTCTTCAGTCGACGCAAGCAGCAAGTCTTCTTCGGACTCTGTAGAAAACAGCGAAGCGACCTGACATCAAAAGACACCTATGCACCAGGCTTCCCTGGGTGAGGTAACTCGTGCACTCCAGTGCCCTAGTGTGTGTTGCCCCTCGAAGTACTTACCTTGAAAGTGGCTTGCTTGTAGACTTCCTTGAAGTACCCTAGAACTTTCAAAATCCAACCACGACTTGCACCATTATAATCAATAGGGAACCCGCGGCTGTGTTCACACACTGCACGCGTCTCCCGTGGGCCTGTTACTTACCTGCTAACACTGCAGTAGTGAAGCCCCAGCGATTCCCCAAGCCCTAGGCCTTGTCATTTTGCAAGTCGACATCCTTCTACCATTTGTTTAGTATATGGTCTGGTACGCCCCTAGGGCTCCAGTCATATTTGTGCTTAATTTATTGTGAAACGTTGACATTTGAATGTGTACCTATGTGGTGTCCTTTCATTTGGTAATTCAAGAGATTATAAGGTAAAACAAGCTGCTTTACATTCCTCTGAGACTTAGCCTGAAGCTACCACTAGGATAGCTTTCTTTATAAGGTTTGTCTTAAACCTATCTACCATAAGAGTCGAATTGGACTGGTGCAAGGTGGCCACTAAAACTAGTGACCAGCATATGCCAGGCCAACTTCTCACACTTCCCACCTCACTTTTTAATCGGTAGAAGGATGTACAAGTACGTATAATGGTTAATGCCAAATCAGCAGGATCTTTAAAAGTAAATAGAAGCATTAGGCAGGGGTGACCTTTGTCCTGTATTTTATTTGCTTTTTTCATCAAACCAGACCCTTACATAAAGGAACCTCTATCTTCCTCAGTGCAAAATATGTCTAAGTTTGAGCATAATATATCCTTATAGCCCACCGTAGAGGGCTATACCGGCTATTAAAATCCCGCTGCAGCGTTAAAGGCCCGAGCCGAAGGCGAGGGACTTTAACAAGGCAGCGGGACATTAATAGCCTAATAGCCGGTATAGCCCAGCTACGAAGGGCTATAAGGCTATTAGAACATTCTGCCACTAGAGGGCAGAATGCTCTAATAAATTAAACAAAGGCTTTAGGGAGTGCAAGGGGATTGAAATTCCCTCAGGCTCCCTGAAGCCTTTGTTCACAGCCAGAGCTGTGAACAAAGAAGCATTGGAATGTTAGAGCTCCGGGCTTATACCAGCCATTATAAGCCTGTAGCTACTCCATTGTTTTCAATGGAGCTTCCAACATTCCAATGTTCTAATATAGGATATAAAAATAATCACATGAAAACAGAAACCTTGAATTTAATCTTATGCGCTTAAGTTTACTATTATTATGCATGCTGGGAGAAGATGGTGGTTTGTTGTTGAGCTGCTCACTACCAATCCTCCTGCCCCAGTCAGGATGTTACCAGTCGCTACAATAGCGCATTAGTATTTAGATGGAGAAACTTTGCAGTCTTGTCTCCCCCGGATGGATGGTTCCCGTGTAAAGTGACTTATATTTTGCTTGCTCTGCCCAGACCTAGTTGTATGTGAACCCCCTCATTATCACAGGCTCCACAACATTATGGTGGTTACACATCATGCATCAGGCCTTCGAACATCTACTTCAAAGCTAAGTGCGCATGGCGGCCGTCAGGCAAAGAATGCTTGCACAGTGGTCCCTGGGAACTATGTGAGGAATTTAGGGAAAGAATCTGCTGCTGTGGGAAGTTTCTCACCAGTCAACCACATGAGCAGAGCGTGTGCATGACAAGCAGTAGGATGTCTGCCGCATTGCAACAAGAAGACTGGCAGCTTGGTGACAGGGCCTAGTTGGCAGCAAGGCTGATCTGGGCATTTCTTTTTTGGAGGGAGCATGCCCCCAGTCTATCCTGTGCCAGAACTTCCCGTGGGGATGTCAGTTACCACCCACATACCTAGCTCTCGTGAGACAACTGCTGGCCTTGGAGAGGAAGGCAGAGCCAGCACAAGCAATCTGATTTGCCCAGAATCCAGGAAATCTATTAACTGTGCATCATCGCCAACAGTACTCAAGGGCACATCAATGGAAAACCCGATGGATATACTGGGAGCGGAGGAGGTGTGTCCTATGCAGGAACACGTGTGCAATTTAATGCCTGCAATCAGCTCAAAAACCTGTTGCTGCTGTTTCTGTCCCCACTTGTCTGTCAGCTTGCCCATGGAGGGAGGGAGGCCATATATGGTGCTGGAGCCTTCGCTCAAGGATTTCTTTCAACTTATACAGGAGAATAAGCCAGAATCTCAGAGTCAATTTGCTGAGATTAAAAATTAGAATGCTAAGATGCAGTCACTGGTCAATCAAAATGTCATGTGATATTAGTCAAATTGCCAATCGAATCAAACAATTAGAGCAGAGGATTGCCGTGAATGAGGATTTAGTAGCTCAGTTAGTGGGTCGAGTTGATGCACATGCTGTGGAGTTGCAAGCGGTTAGGAAAAAAGTTGAGGATCTCGAAAACAGACAGTGCTGCAATAATCTGTGGATCCTGGGGGTTCAGAAAAATCTGGAAGACAGTGATCAAGAAGGTTTGTGGTGGAGCTCTTCCAGAAAGCTTTCCCAGAACTTTCAGACTGGGACTCCCAGATCCAGCGGGTGCATTGTCTGCCAACCTATTTTGATAACCTTGCACATCAAGTGGCTAAGTATCCTACCCGGATTTTGATTTACATTGGTAATTTAATTCTGCAGCCAGCAGTATATTTTGGAGCAGGCCCACTACAAGATTTTATACTTCCAGCAGCAACTTGAAATATTTTAGTCTGTAGAGATTACCAGGGACCTCTCAGTGAATATACATTCTCTGTAATTATCCGTAACCCCCTCCTCCTAAGTCTCACCATGACCCTGTGGTACTGCTCATGCTCTCTCTCTCTGGTGGCAAATTGTGACCACTTTTTCCTGATCTCCTTCCACAATTACACAAATGTTGACCTCTCCTTCTGGGAGTCACTACCTGCATTCAGCTGTATGTGCTGTGCTTCTGGTTCAGGCCCCTATGAACTGGAATCTTTTAGCCTACCCTCCTATGCCTTTAGGAACGTATCACTGTGCATATTGTTGTTTGTAAAGCACACACTGAGTAGCTTAATGGCTTCTAGGTGCTGGAAAGTGCATGCAAGTGCTCTTTACATCGGCTGCTCATTCAATTTTATATTTAGATTCAGCACTATCTAGATACAGTGTTTGTCCCCTTTTCATGCTGCAGGACTATAGGGTCACCATGAGTCCACCTCCTTAGGTATATTGCACCAACATTGTTGGAACACTTAATCAATTTATCTCCTCAAACACATTACATCCCCACTGTTGGGTGGACCACACAGTTCCAGGGTTTTTCATCAATCACATTACAACAACAGTGTTGTAGGATGACTGTATTCATTGGCCTTTTGCCCACTGCCACCAGATAGGGTCAGAAGAGGGAAGTGTTTAGTTGTGGCCAAAAGCTCTTCAGGTTGTGGCCTCTCTTCATCAGGGGGTGGACCTAATACATTCAGTCTGCCTCACAGCTCCTGGAGGTCAATGTGGCATCAACCATCTGTTTGTAAGAGTTGGAGAGAGGAGCCTGCATGTCAGGCCGCACAGCAGGTGAAGGGACGACTCTAATGCGTTCTAGTGGGAATCCAGTGCTCCGTGAAGGTCCTGCTGAGGGGATTGACAGCTCCGCTTTGGCAGGATAAATCCGTCCCATTGTTTCCTGATCTTGGTGTCATAATGCGCTTGCAAATCCGCAGTGTTGACCCCATACAAAACAGCATGTGCTCAGTGTTGGTGCCGCTGAGTTGCAGTCAAGTTGCCAAGTCACTAAAGATGGCGATGGATGACCGTCCAAAAGCAATGGCCACTCAGGAGGATGTTGGAGTGATGAAAGGGATAATGAAAAGCTTAATCTCTGCTATTGTGCAATGAGAGGGATGAAAGATATCAGTAGCTAAACTATCAATGATTTTCATTTTTCAGCCGGCATTGGCATCTTTTTCACTGCATGTACTACTCTTTTGGAGCTTGCTTTAATAGTTTCAATTTATTTCCATGTTTCGTACGGGTTTTTGGCTTTACTTTTTCCACCATTGTTCTTGCTCAGTACTCTGAGCTGCTTTCATTCTCTTGAGTGCATGCAGTGTGAAATGTCACTGCAAGAGAGATTTTAAGACATAACCCAGGAGTCCTAACACATCCCATGGGAGAGTTGCTTGCTGTGTGTTACCCTCTGTGCCTAGATCCTTACTCATTCATGAAACTTTATTCATTCATTTGTAAAACTGATTTTTTTCAGCCCATAAATATTTGTAAAATATACATTGTGGCCCTCCTACTGAAAATGTAGGAGATGCCTGCTCCAGAATATTTATGAGGTAGGCCACAATTTGCGATCCATTAGCAATCACAGCCATTACAGGGATGGTGGCCTGCTGAGATCAGCAGACCCCCATGTATGTGATTGGTTTTTAATCAAGCAAACACAAGGAGATAATGGACGAAGTGCTGAAACTTTTCAGACACTCGCCCCAGTCACATATGTGGTTAAACCCATTATCAATCTTTAGCTCACTTCACCACCCCGGTTCAGACCCAGCCATATGCAAATCAGTCTTGACCCTTTTCCTCATGGGAACACTCCAGCCCGAAATGCCAAGCCAGGCATTCCCTGGACTGGAAACAAGCATCCAAAGACCGGTTTCGAGGTAACACCCCTCATCAGCCAGACTATCTTGAATCCAGTGACAAAGTGAGTAAGATGCCCACGTCTGGGCATACCCTGCCAACGTAGGGCGAACAAAGCAAACAAAGGGAGATAATGGACAAAGCGCTGAAACTTTTCAGAAACTCACCCCCAGTCACAGATCTGAGTTAAATCCATCATCATTCTTTAGCTCACTTGGCCACCCCAGTTCAGACCCAGCCATATGCAAATCAGTCTTGACGCTGTTCCTTATGGGAACAGTCCAGTCCGAACTGCCAAGTCAGGACTTCCCTGGACCGGAAACAGGCAGCCTGGCAGTTCGGGCTGGACTGTTCCACTGAGAAACAGGGTCAAGACTGATTTGCATAGGGCTGGATCCAAAGTATTGTGGCATAGTGAACAAAAGAACAATGGATTAAACCCAGATCTGTGACTGGGGGTGAGTAGTTGAAAAGTTTCAGCACTCCATCCATCATCTTGTAGTATTTGCTATGGTTTTTAATTAAGCAATCTTTTTTTTTTTAAATGCAGCCTGTTTTCCTTAAAAGAAAATGAGATGCGTTTATAAAGAAAACAATGAAACTTTAAAGTTTCATTTTTTTAGAGTAGTAAGTGGTCCATGAGATCACTGCCTACTCTTAAAAAATATGTTGTCAGCATTCCCAAAGGAGAAGAGGTCCCCATTTGAAAATGGGTCACCACCACTTTTAGAATGGTGTCACAAAACAATAATACATACCATGTGGATTCGGTATTTGAAAGGGACACCCAAGACACGCCCCTTCCAAATGCAAATTACAAGTTACCAAATCGCAAATTAGCATTATGTACTTTTGAAAAGCATTTTTTCGGTTGCAAACTCTCCGATTCTGCAAATCGGACCACTTGTGACAAGAAAAATGGTTTAGAAATTTGGCCCTAAATTACTGATTCCTAGTGGAACCAAACCGACCAACCTCCTGACTATTGATGAGGTTGGTTGCAGATTACCATCAAAGAGATGATGGACTGCAGAGGTAGGTCAGCAAACCACCATACCTGTGATTGCTTTCAACTAAAACATTTTTTTTAAATGCAGGCCATTTTCCTTAAAGGAAAATAAATGGGATGCGTTGAAAAAAATGAAACACTTAACTGTCATTTTTTAAGAATAGGCAGTGGTCCATGACACCCTTATTTGTATATTTTGGGTCCCTGTAATGCTGCAGATTAAATACCTTCATTATTATAATGCCATAATTAAATGTCCTTAATGTATAGGTTTAAATTACCTGTAATTAAAAACCTGTCACGTCAGCAGAATTCTAACTTCCGCATCATAAACTGGGAGTGGCGTGTCCTCCTCTGTCCCTTTATCAGTAGCCAACTGGAGATTAACTTCTTTCAGCAGGAGCCATAGCTTTCTCTGTCAAAAAGCAATTGCTTCTTCGAAATCATTAGCTGTCTTTAAATGAAGAAAAAAAGAAAAAATACACGTGTTGGCATATATGGTAATGAACCACGTCCATTTTCGGGGTCATAAAGGACACAGAGCACAAAACGTAAACCAGGGGAAAAGGTTTAAAAAACATAGATAAATAAAACATCCTGGTTCACCGTGATAATCCCCGTGCTTCTGTTTTGTTGCCTGTTGGCGCCGGCCTCACGTTGGATGTCACATCCTGCTTTGATTGTGCATTCAGTTCCATTGAATCCGTTTGTTTTGCCCCCTTTTGAGAAATCACTGATTAGCGCAGTGACTGCCCAAGTGACAGTACAAAGCTGATACAGCTCATCTGGACCAGGAAGTCTTTCAGACAATAATGCATATGAACTCCTCGGAGCAAGTTCAAGCGGGAGTAGGTCGGACCGGCTTAAGGTAGCGTGTACACAAACTCCCAACAAGTACAGGCAGATGCGGCCCATTTGGACCTACTTAGGACACCCACGGATGAAGGAAATACTTCAAGGTGTACAAACAAACTCTCCACAAGCACAAGGCAGAGTTGGCGGCCTGAACCTAATTAAGGGGCATAATATCAAGCCAGGCGATAAAATTATCGCCGCTTTAGCTGCAAAAAACTGCCGCTAAAACGGCGATAATGGGCTTGATAATATGCTCTATGGAATTCCAATTGAAGCTCAGGTTAGATGTCCTTCACATCTCACATGGGCTTCAATTGGAATTCCATAGAGCATATTATCAAGCCCATTATCGCTGTTTTAGCGGCAGTTTTCTGCCGCTAAAGCGGCGATAATTTTATCGCCTGGCTTGATAATATGCCCCGTGGACACCCCTGGCTCGCAGTAACAGGTAAGTGCAATGCGCTCTGCAGCAAATAAAAGATGGATTCGCTTACGACAGACATACATTGCACATCCCTATTTTCCATAACTTGCAACCTCTAAGTATGCAGAAAAAAAGGGCAGAAAGGTGGTGGAAGTGTGTAACACTGCTGGCCTTTAAATAGCAGCCCCAAAGCAAGGCCATATATTCTGTCCAAATGATAATATGAGTGCAGTGCGCACTGTCGCGCACATGCCCTGTGAGAACCAAAACAGCGAACGCTTTAATCGGTGCGATGCACTTCTCTGCTGCACACTCATAGATGTGCCAATACGGTGAAAGGCACTGTAGGTCACAGAGTACGTGGTACAAACGCATGCATTTCTTAGATTACAAAACGATGACACAGCTGATCTGGAAATTAGCCAACCGCGTGCCCTGTGGACAAAGTACTGGAGCTGCGTGCTATCCGTTTAACGTCTGCCCTTCCTTCCCACTCGCCTACCTTTCAAATGACTCAGGATACAAGGGCGTTCTTGGAAAATTGGAAAACATGTGGAGAGGCAGGGGAACCAGAAAAGGGTGTCGTGAGATGTGCGGACAGTATGAATATTGGCGCCACACGCCGGCAGAATCCGTGACTAAATAAACACTGTTTGCTTTGGAGCCAGGTTGTGCAGAGACTGCTGTATGACGTGTATGGAGACAGCTCTGTGCCGCCCGGAAATTGGCCCAGCTCGGCTGTGCTTAAGCCATCCCAAAACATGCCGCGCCCCATTAAACGCTTCCCCCCTCTTGTGCGTGAAAGATGCCTCATCCCTCACTCCTTGGCTCTTTAAATATACATATTTGTATTGTTTCTATTTTTTTGTGCTAAAACATTTTTATTTTTTGTTTTTATTTTGTAAATATTCATTAACAAATGCTGTAAAATGTCCATCTTTCCCCCTTCAATAGCCATTGCTGCAGAAGCTGCCTGTGTCAGGTGCGAGCAGTTCATCCAGTCATGTATTTTATGCTGGGATACTTTGGGGTTAATGCACCTCCTGCTGGAATCCCAGTGCACCTGCGGTCACATGATCCAATACCGATGGAGCCAGCACAGCCTTTCATCTCCTCCAGGTCGATAAGTAAAAACAAGCCCATATCATTGTTCCTTCTCGCCCTAGTGGGTCTGCTTGCCCCTAGTATTTAACATAGCTGCGCGCTGAGACAACTTTTATGTGTTTGTGTTTTAGTACAGCACAGTGAGTGGCTTCTCAGTCATCATCATCAAAATAACTTTGATTCATTGAATCATAAAAGTATACATCGCATATAAAACATCTTTAACACTTTCTATTCAACATTTGGGGTAGATAATATATAAATTCTAGGCCTGGGCTAAATTTCCGTTCCGCTCGCGGAAATTGCGATAATTTGACATTTTCCCATTCCGCGGAGAGCGCGAAAATGTCAAAATTTCCGCATTCCGCAGTTTAGCGATAATTTGGTTCTTGCTCGCGCTGTAAAATAATACATTCTCGCGCACGCGCGATCGCCTTACCTGAATCCCCGCGTTCGCCGACAAGTTTTCCCGATCCGGTCGCGTTCTCCACAAGATGTTGGATTGTTGGTAGCCATTTGCGCTGTCTCGCGACAGTTCGCGCCCGCAGTAACCTCATGCGTCGCGCGATCACGTCTTTCTTCTCGCGATCATGCACCGCGAGAAGAGTGAAAACAAGATGGCCGCGCCCGCAAGCAACCGCATGGGTAAGTTGGCGAGCCGCGAACACGCAGAAAATACCGCGAACGGGCGGGAAAAAAACTTCCGCATCTTCGCGATATTTCCGCGTGTTTGCGGAAATTTGAAACATTTTCGCGATAATTTTGAAAGTCACTTTCGCAAATTCCGCCCACCCCTAATAAATTCACAATTTAAAAAAGGTTAAAACATGATTTTAAACACTCAGCATATTCTCTGTCCCTCCAAACATTACAGGATGGATTTAGAGCCTATAGTCACACAGCCACGTTTCACTAACACAATTCATAACGTTTTCTAATTGATAGCGCACTTCTGATAAAATTAAGCACAGCACTACTGACGGCAGCAGATGGCAAAGATCGTAAATAATTAAAACCCTCTTGATGAGAACAAGGACAAATTTGCTTCAGGATTGGCCTAATTAAACGGGCTCTTGTGTCTTTATATAATGTACAAAAAAGCATAAAGTGCATTGTGCTTTGTTCTTCTGAGTTATTATATAAACAGGGAGTCAGCCTCTCACACCAACTTGCCTGTTCAGAAAAGCCACAAGAAAATGCAGTGTTCAGAAACGAAAACTAGTCAGGAGGAAACATGATTGTGTATGGGTGGTAAAGGATAAGTAGAATTCCTGACCTCTTGGCTGCCTATAAATTAAGAACTCGTCAGCCAAGTCGGGCATTCTTATTTTGTTGTAATAAGTGTTTTTTATAGTTAATTTCATGTTGGATTGTATACTTTCGGGATTATCATAATAATTTCCCAGACCAATGTTATTGAATACGTTTTTAACACAACAGAGCCAAGGGATAAACACTGCCTTATCCAAACTCATGCAATCCTTGACAATCGCTCTAGTAAATGACAATTCCTCTGAGGACCACACTTTCCCCCATAAGATCAATGGGGCAATTTTTATTCTGTCTTCAACATAGTCCACTCCCAATTCAGAGTGACATAATTTTGTAGGCGAACTGATAGGGACCATCAGTAATCTTTTAAAATAATTTATTTTCTAGGATTTGTAGCTGGCTGCATTTTTGATTGTCCCATACTCCTGTCCCATAGGTTGTAACTGACCGGCATTTAGATTTATATAAAATAAGTATTTCTGCAACCGGCTTATGTTCCAGTTTACATGCAAAGCGGAACAAACCCTCTATAATTCTACTAGTATGTAAGGCCCTCGCTGCAATCAGATAGTCCCAATTCAATTTATTGTTGAAACCATTCCCCAGATACGTAAAGTTAGGTACTTTATCTATAATCTTTTCTTTTAACACAAATGTTCTCGTTTTTGTTTGTTTTGGGCCACACACCATGATAAAAGACTTGCTAAAATTTACTTTAAGATCCAGTGCCATCCTAAAATCAGTAAAAGCAATCAAAGCTTTTTGGAGGCTATTAGCAGTTAAACTCATCAGTACCGTCTCATCCGCATATGAAAGGAGGGGAACTGGCTTGCCTCCTATAATCGGATAGTCCAAATGCTGTTCTAATAAAAATTTCTGTACCCCATTTTTGTATAGAAGAAATAAAAAGGGGGCCAAAAGGCATCCCTGTGTGAAGCCCTCTGTGGACGCTATAGGCCTAGTTTTTTCACCCCCTGGTCCATAACGTATGGAGACAGATGTTGTCGAGTGCAACCTATGTAACAGGGTAATGAGTGCCTCCTCAAAGCCCATTTTTTCCATTAATGTCCACAGCTTCCCCCTGTTAACTGTGTCAAAAGCGCTGGATAAGTCCATGAAGGCCAGGTGGATCGACCCACCCTTGGCCTTCATGTACTTACCCATAATGGGACAGATTAAGACATTGTTCGTTTGTTCCCATCCCCTTCCGGAAAACATATTGTGATTGGTGTATAAGACCAGAGTCATTAGCCCAGGTTTCCAGACGGGCGAGAATTACCCTCCCCAGTGCTTTACATGTTGCATCAATTAGGGATATAGGCCTGTAGCATACAGGATCATTCCTGCTACCTTTCTTCTATATCAGTACCACTACGGCCTCTTTCCATGCAGTAAGGATACGACCCACTATTATTGATTAAAAAACATTTGTCATCAATGGAGCCCTTAATTGTGGGTTGCCTTTAAACATATCTAGAGGTACCCCATCTGGTCTCTCCAAATCTTCCCAGGCAAGTCTTCTTAATTCATCCTTCCTATGCCCAATTACTTGTTTATAGAATTGTCTTGTTGACCTTATTAAGACCCTAGAAGGGGATATCCTTAAATGAGAGAAGGTAAAGACCTTCTGTCTGTTAGAGAGTTCTCAGAGAAGTAAAAAGAGAAATTATTTATTTTTTATGAAACCCCTCCCTCACCAACCTAGTTGGTGACATGCTTCATCATCGGGGTCCACCCGAGCAGTCGAATACCAATCGGGTGTGCTTCACCGCCTGATTACAGCGGAGCAGGTTTGTTATTATATCAGTACGTGTAAGTGACGTGTGTGAGTGAGTGAAATAAAGTTAAAAGTAATCCTACTGTACTCCCTAACAAATTTAATATGGAGCAGCAGGGTCACGGTTAAAAAAGTGGTGAAGTGTAATACTAATGTAGGTTTAATTTGACCTAAAGTATTATCCAAATATTGACGGTCTACATGTTTCAACCTTTGAGTGTAATCACAGGTTTTCGTCAGGACCTATCGACACACCGGGCGGTCTACACGCACTAAGGTGCATCCAACCCTGGAGCGTCTGTGTGCCACCTACATATACTTGCGCAGGTGGTAAAAAGGGTTCAGGGAGTCCTCTGTGTACAGATGAACCTGAAAAAAGCACATACAGTTCTGGGCAATCAGAAAATGATCTATTTAGAATTAGAATGAATAGTGCCCATTTCCGTGTGAATTCTCATTTATGCGCATATAATCACCTCATTCTGAGTTATGCGCCCCATGTAATTACCATTGGTTGTTGGAACCGAGCATTCGTTCCATATTATGCGAAATTAGCATCAACCCACTAAATCATTGTGGAAATCGTAGGTGTCTTACGGCTACACAGCAATTGTGATTATACTTGATGTGTGATTCTATAGAGCGGACAAAGACGCACGTGAAAAAGACTCTATTTGTGACATGCGTGCGCTAAGGAAATTATTTAAAAACAGAACACGGTGGAAAAAAGGAAAACGGCTCAAGACTCACTCGCGATTCTTACTCGAATCGTGTCATGGGCTCATAAGGGAGACAGACGGTGCTGCATTACTGTTGGACAAGAAACACAAAACACGGGCGGCAATGGTCAGAACACTTAACTCTAAGTGCCTCACGTGTGCGTGGCCACCAGCTCTTCCCTACATACTCTTACCTCAGCTCACCGACTGCCTGCCACAAACCTGCGGTGCTTCCCCCAGGCGCCCGGATGTTACTGAATGGGCAGCAAGGCTTCAACTAAATACTCCTCACTTCCTGGTTATACGTCACGTGACTAGTGGGCGTGGCCTGGAGTGAGGAGACAATTCTTAAAGCGACAGGTCGATTTCTGCTGGTGAATGGCTGGTCATAGGTAAGAAAATAAAAGGAGTCAAGAGTGATTATTAAAAATATATTTACATATAATAGGACCTTCCACACATGGGAGGAATGCTACAGAAAGGAAAACAGTAGTTCAGTTAAAATTACATGGCACAATGAGGTTATTTGTTCAGCACAGAGTTTCAAGGTATGCAATCGTTCATACCATGTTTGTGGGTGGACAATCTGTGTATCCAGCGTTGTTCTTTTTCATACAGATATTTCTGTGTGTTAGTACCAGTCACAGTTTCAATTATCGTCCAACGCATATCGTTGGGTGTATGATTGTGTTGAAGAAAGTGTTCTGTTAGACACGTCACTTACACGTACTGATATAATAACAAACCTGCTCCGCTGTAATCAGGCGTTGAAGCACACCCGAGTGGTATTCGACTGCTCGGGTGGACCCCGATGATGAAGCATGTCACCAACTAGGTTGGTGAGTGAGGGGTTTCATAAAAAAGAAATAATTCCTCTTTTTACTTCTCTGAGAACTCTCTAACAGACAGAAGGTCTTTACCTTCTCTCATTTAAGGATACTCCCTTCTTTGTTTATTTTGTATACCTCAGGGGACTGGGAGTACCCCTTACAACTTAGTTGTGAAATCCCTTTCTCTCTCTTTTGTTATATTGTATTCAGGCAGCGCACAGCTGTGAGAGATTACTCATTATTTATTCAGACACGGCTTAAAATGGGGGAAAACCCAGGACTCACTTACTCCACAGAGGATGTTGATGCCATTCTGGCAGAATCATCTTTGTTTGCTGATACCAACATCTCGCAGACAATCTCCCAGACCACTGACTGGGATTCACTCTCAGAAAACAAGAGGAACAGAATCAGAACTATTTTACATGGCACAATTCTGACAGAATATCTAAGGACGAATATGGCACCCAAAGGTCTCCTAGTTACTAAGGCCCCACGAATTTTTCTAGATGACCCAGTTTTTAGAAGGGATTGGGCCCAGATAGCGTGGCACTGTACACGAGACTGGATAGTGCTGATAGTTAAAACCGCCAAAAGACTATCAGACGCTATGCTAATAGAAATACAGCTCACTGAGACACACATTAAAACCACCATCATGGGTTATAAGAAAAAACTAGAAGAAATTAACAAAGAACTCAACGAATACAAAGAAAACCTGACACAACAAAAGATCCAGAAATTCCAAAAAGATCTTAAACGGTTTTTTTTGTAAAAACTTATCCGTACTCAGACCCAGACTTCATCCCCCCCCTAGGACTGACAGGAATTCAGATCAGACGAGTAATGACTCATCCGATAGTTGTACCTCCAGTACGAACAGTGGGAGGTACAGAAACAAGGGCAGATCAAGACCATTCAGTGGTTGGCCCACTGTAAATCCACCAATGATGGGGGGACCACCCGGCCTTTTCAATCCACATCAGCAATATTCCATGTATGGTTGGCAACCACCTTTCATGCAACCCTCTTTCCCACAAAATATGTTCAGGCCGCCTTTTTTAGGGAGAGGCAGGAGGGGAAGAGGACGAAGGAAGCCGCAAAATCAACAACAGGTTCATTGGGAAGAAGACGAGGGGGCAGTGGGACACAACACGAGGAGCAGGACCAAGGAACCCCAGGCAGGAATGAGCAGCAACAGAGCCTAGTCACAAACCTGTCAAAAAAAGAGCTCACATCGGCAGAAAAACAAGTTTTGGAAAAGGGACTGGGCTTTGTCCCGACACCTAAACTAGATAAGTTTAATCTACACTGTGAACTTGCCACTTTCTTCTGTAAACTAAGACTAAAAGCGTTCTTTGCAACTAAAAGTAACGACACACCAATTGTTGACACTAATGAGACGGGACTACGACTCAAATCTAGTTTTACACCACCACCACATATGGTCCCTGGTGAAATAAGCACGTTTGAACAAGCGGTCTTCAACGAAATCGAGAGACTACCAGACAAGAAGCCGTTTTTCAATCTCAACAAAGATTGCAAGATTGCTTTAGAGGTTCTCAAGAACTGTGAGGACATCGTAATAAAACAAGTTCTCAAGGGTGGAGGGGTGGTCATACTGGATAAAGCAATGTATCAAGCAGAATGTTTGAGACTGTTATCTGACAGGAGAAATTACCTCCCACTCCCCTCTGATCCATCTAATGACCTAAAATGTGACATCAGTTCATTGGTTAACTCAGCAGCCTGTAACAATGAGATCTCCAAAATGGAGGCAGATTATTTGACAACCACGGAAGGCAAAATTCCTTACTTTTACATCCTCCCCAAAATGCACAAAGATAAGTTCCCACCACCAGGGAGGCCCATTGTTTCTGGGATTGGTTCACTCCTGGAGCCACTATCACGATTTTGTGACTTCTTTTTCAAGACTATGGTCCAACAATCGGAAACATATCTCCAGGTTACCAAAAGTCTTCTGTCATTACTTAAAACAATCCAGGTTGACGAACACACCATCCTCGTCAGCCTGGATATTGAAAGTCTCTACACCAGCATCCCTCAGGATGCGACCCTAAACGTGCTTGAGCAGTCACTTGAGAACTCAGAATGGTCCCATAGAACCCCCAAGGGGTTTATCATCGATTGCGCCACTCTAGCCCTGAAACAGATTTTTTTTGAGTTCGAGGGTACCCTATATTTACAAACGGGCGGTACTTCTATGGGTAGTACCTTCGCTCCTAGTGTGGCAGGACTCTATGTCTACGACTTTGAGAAGAAGTTCATCCTAACCACATCCAATCCCTTCTCTAGAAACATAACACTATGGCGCAGGTACATCGATGATGTACTCCTAGTATGGAATGGACCCCAGAATGTTCTAAATGAATTTTTCTTATGGATAAATACCTGCGATGACCATCTCAGATTTACTCACTGTAGTGACACCCAGTCCTTAGTCTTTCTGGACGTTGTGATCACTATAGAGAACGGGGCCCTTGAAACCCGCACACACTACAAACCGACTGTGAAAAACAATCTACTTAGGTTTGATAGCTTCCACCCTAGGCCCCTCAGGGAAAACCTCCCTTTCGGACAATATCTCAGAATTAGGAGAAACTGCAGCAAGAGCTCTGACTTCCGCTCCCAAGCTAATGACCTGTCACTCAAATTGTCAGACAGAGGATATCCCGAAAAGATATTGGCAACTTGCAAAAAACGGGCTGCTAATCAGAACCGTGAGGCACTGTTGGAACCCAATCCAAAACAAGTGACGGATACGCCTCTTACGTGCGTCACCACATACAGTTCTATCTCTAACCAGGTCACAAGGACAATTAACAAACACTGGAACATCCTGAATACAGGCAATCTAAAATGGGAAAAACCCTTGTTCTCTTTCAAGAGAGCAAGGAGTATTAAAGATGCATTGGTACACACCAGACAAAAACAACCAGAAACACCAACAAGATGTACTGTCCTTAATTCATGGGGACTACCTAACATTACAGGTCATTTTCCATGCGGTGACTGTAGCGTGTGCCATCTCACCACAGCCACAAAAACACTATCCCTAGAACCTGCCAGAGAATGGTCACAAAGAAAACATACAAACTGTAACACCACTAATGCAGTATATTTAATTACCTGCCCGTGTGAACTTCGTTACATAGGGATGACAACAAGGAAAGTGAAGCAGAGGATCTGTGAGCACAGGAGCACTTCTAGATGCGAAAAACAAACCACGCGTCTAACAGAACACTTTCTTCAACACAATCATACACCCAACGATATGCGTTGGACGATAATTGAAACTGTGACTGGTACTAACACACAGAAATATCTGTATGAAAAAGAACAACGCTGGATACACAGATTGTCCACCTACAAACATGGTATGAACGATTGCATACCTGGGAACTCTGTGCTGAACAAATAACCTCATTGTGCCATGTAATTTTAACTGAACTACTGTTTTCCTTTCTGTAGCATTCCTCCCATGTGTGGAAGGTCCTATTCTATGTAAATATATTTTTAATAATCACTCTTGACTCCTTTTATTTTCTTACCTATGACCAGCCATTCACCAGCAGAAATCGACCTGTCGCTTTAAGAATTGTCTCCTCACTCCAGGCCACGCCCACTAGTCACGTGACGTATAACCAGGAAGTGAGGAGTATTTAGTTGAAGCCTTGCTGCCCATTCAGTAACATCCGGGTGCCTGGGGGAAGCACTGCAGGTTTGTGGCAGGCAGTCGGTGAGCTGAGGTAAGAGTATGTAGGGAAGAGCTGGTGGCCACGCACACGTGAGGCACTTAGAGTTAAGTGTTCTGACCATTGCCGCCCGTGTTTTGTGTTTCTTGTCCAACAGTAATGCAGCACCGTCTGTCTCCCTTATGAGCCCATGACACGATTCGAGTAAGAATCGCGAGTGAGTCTTGAGCCGTTTTCCTTTTTTCCACCGTGTTCTGTTTTTAAATAATTTCCTTAGCGCACGCATGTCACAAATAGAGTCTTTTTCACGTGCGTCTTTGTCCGCTCTATAGAATCACACATCAAGTATAATCACAATTGCTGTGTAGCCGTAAGACACCCACGATTTCCACAATGATTTAGTGGGTTGATGCTAATTTCGCATAATATGGAACGAATGCTCGGTTCCAACAACCAATGGTAATTACATGGGGCGCATAACTCAGAATGAGTTGATTATATGCGCATAAATGAGAGTTCACACGGAAATGGGCACTGTTCATTCTAATTCTAAATAGATCATTTTCTGATTGCCCAGAACTGTATGTGCTTTTTTCAGGTTCATCTGTACACAGAGGACTCCCTGAACCCTTTTTACCACCTGCGCAAGTATATGTAGGTGGCACACAGACGCTCCAGGGTTGGATGCACCTTAGTGCGTGTAGACGGCCCGGGGTGTCGATAGGTCCTGAAGAAAACCTGTGATTACACTCAAAGGTTGAAACATGTAGACCGGCAATATTTGGATAATACTTTAGGTCAAATTAAACCTACATTAGTATTACACTTCACCACTTTTTTAACCGTGACCCTGCTGCTCCATATAAAATTTGTTAGGGAGTACAGTAGGATTACTTTTAACTTTATTTCACTCACTCACACACGTCACTTACATGTACTGATATAATAACAAACCTGCTCCGCTGTAATCAGGCGTTGAAGCACACCCGAGTGGTATTCGACTGCTCGGGTGGACCCCGATGATGAAGCATGTCACCAACTAGGTTGGTGAGTGAGGGGTTTCATAAAAAAGAAATAATTTCTCTTTTTACTTCTCTGAGAACTCTCTAACAGACAGAAGGTCTTTACCTTCTCTCATTTAAGGATACCCCCTTCTTTGTTTATTTTGTATACCTCAGGGGACTGGGAGTACCCCTTACAACTTAGTTGTGAAATCCCTTTCTCTCTCTTTTGTTATATCTTATTAAGACCCTGCCACTGGAACCATGTGCAATGGTTTTTTAAAATCTTTTTGGGCCTTAGATCACTCAGCATTAAACAATTTCATTTCTTGCAGTTCCTTTCTCTTCACAGAATTTGTCAAGTTATTAGCCACATCTTTGCAAATATCCTCAAAACACTGTATGGCCGCCTCTGAAGTGGAGGCCTCAGATAGGCATATAATAACCTTGCTGATATTAGCTCTCACAATACTCTCGTCGAATTTTGCGGCGTCTATTTTGCTCCATTTTATTCTCACTCTCTGGTTAGGATTGTAATTCATGTGATATTCATTACCTTTACCCTTTGGTACTGTTATGTGCAAACTAGCGACCAAAGGGTTATGGTCGCTAGTAGGGTTAGGTTATACCGCAAAGCTGTCCACCAGATGTGAGAATTTCCTTGATATCAGCATGAAGTCTATAGTGTTTGTTCTACCCCCGCCCGTAAATGTTGGATACTGAATAGGAGGGGTACAAACCAAAGTATCTACAAGGCATAGGTAATAGGTTAGGCATAGGTGCCTAACAAAAAAATGAATGTGTGTCCTCATGTAACGTAACTGGTGCTATGTAAAGCGCTCTGATACCTGATTGGATTCGGGTCAAGTTCGCGCTATATAAAACTCTGCAAAAAAAAAAAAAATTGACAACAACTATATCATTTAATGCTTTACCCTGCCGGGTATGTTTAAAGTGTAAAAGTGGTTGGTTTTCGGTATCCAACACCCCACATGCTGCATGCGTACTATAATGACATAGGGTAAAAATGAAATCACCCGTCCAGATTATACGTACAGGGAAATAGTTACCCACAGCCTTGTTGATCTCCTCTTTAAGGGTATTAATAATCCCACAATCGGTTTGATCAAAAATATTATAATACCAATTAATCAATAGTTTTGGGACAGCAATTACATTAGAGATCATAATAATCTGGTACCAGGGCAAATCCACAATATTCTCTACCTTTATTGATCCATATTTGAAAGAGATCAAGGTCCGTAAACCTCCTTCTGCCCTCCCTCCAGCTGACGGGACTGCATCAACATTGAACGAACAAAAGCTGTCAACGACTTCCTCCATACACCATGTTTCCTGAAGGCAAATAATATCGAACGTCTTAACGTATAGTAGCCAAGTCTCATCTGTAATTCTAGCTCTAATACCCGCAATGTTCCAAGAGACCATTCTCAGTGCCTGGGCATATTGATGATGAACGACTGCCTTATCTCCCCCAATTCTAACAATAGGCTGCACTGCTGATCCAATACTCATGACACCATTAACCCTTTCCTCACAATCTGAATCCAGGTGTAACAAATGATTTGGACTGTCAACTGAACCGAATGGGTGGGGGAAAACCTCTATACTGTTTAAAATGCAAGGGTCTATCTTAGAATCATTTATAGGGGTAACCAAATTCCTCAGGACTCTCTTATTTAATTCCAGTCAATTTATGTCACCAAGACCACTTAGTGTCTCGTAGCGGTTTGGGTGATACCAGGGAGGGTACGTAGTATGCTGGGGACCTTGTCTATGTCGTTCCCTTTCAACATCGAACCACAAGGGCCTCGGTGGCTGATAGAAAAAGCCCAACGGGAAAATAGAAACCTCCCTTGGACTCACAGACCAAGTTTTAGACCTTTCTAAAATTGTCTTGACTAAACCCGGAGATCTAAAAGTTAAAACTATACAATCATCTGAGAGGTTCTTTGTGGATTTCCCAACCCACCCAATCCGGAGTGCCATTTTGAATTCTGTAAACAGCGGATCACCAATCCCAGTCTTATCACTTAAAAAATTAAGTGATTTATTCCTCAAAGAGGACCAGTGTTCCGGAGCGCCGGGCGGCAATGGGGGAACGTTCGCTAAAATTATAGTATAAGGGGTCTCTTCAGGAGGTAAGTGAAGGTTTGTATGACCATCCCCTGGAGTCCTATGCTCTGATGCCTTTCCTCCTAGTATACTTGAAATTTGGTGCCTCTCTATCTCTGAACGATCAACACCTGAAGTATTTGCGTTCTGAGCATACGTGCAAATTGGATCCTGTACATGTAAACAATCTTCAATTCTATTCTGTATTACCCCCTTGCACATGATGCATCACTCTGATTCTCAATGCTGTTAACATGTTTATGTTTACCCTTAGACACATTATTGGCATTACTCGTCCCCCCGTTACAATTTACCATAGGTTGGCTGCAACTTGTCACCGGTTTTTCAAAATTTGACAATCTGGTCACAATTTCAGACAGCCTTTGTATCAATGGCTCTAAGAGACCTGCAACCGTAGTTTCTAACTTTTTCCAAAAGTCACCCTCAATTACAAGTGACCCCCTCGAAACAGTATCAGCCTCCAAAACAATACGTTCCTAGGTATGTTCTTTATCGGGAGGATTATTCCTGTACCCCAAGGGCTTGGACAAAGGAACATTTTGTTTATTTACAGTTTGCCCCTTTCTTTTTTTAGCAGGAGTTGCAAGATTATTAACATTGTTAGTTTTTGCCTTAGCTTTTTGACCCTGAGTAACGACATTTAACCTGGTCGACATACCAGGAATATCAGGTTTATCAATATTATCACATATAACAGGGGCGTGTATGGGTTCAATAACTGGGGCAGTAGTATGTAATCTGCCATCTTGGGACACATTGGCTTCCGGGTTTGGGCAAAAAAACAGGACAGTTGTAACACTAGTAGTGGGGACAGTTCTGCCATCGTTGTTATTTAGAGGTTCTAGAGAAAGTCTCCGCTCAGTGAGCTCAATTTGATGCATAAGGACTGACTCAGCCCTTGATAAAAAAAAGCGTCCAGTGTCCCCTCTACCCCCTGCCCATTGCCAGACTTTAGCCTACTCATGTTAGTCTCACCCTAAGCTGGCTACAGGGCAGCGTAACAATATCAGAGTATCTTAAAAAAGCTCTGCGTGAGTTGGGTCCAGTGCCGATAATAATTCTTGACGATAGATGGAAATAACTTGGCCCAGCCCGGCCTCCCTAGGCCTCTGGCGGGCTCAGACGGGCCTGCCCTTGGTCTGGGCTTCATCCGGGCGCCGTCCACGCGAGCAACCCTTGCTGCGGTAGTCAGCGTGTGTTTTAGTAGCGTCTTCAGGCGCTGGAATTGATGTCAGCTGTGTGCCTGAATCGTGAGGCAGGCTGGGAGTCGAAGTCCTCTATGGTCGGGCACATCAAAACAGAAGCAAGAAGGAACTTCTAGGCGCACTGTGGTGGTGACAGCAGAGCATGTATGAAAGAAAGTACTCAAACAGTTAGGGGTGACATTTTTAGCACCTCCAGACTGCTCAAAGCTTAGCTGGCAGCTCGTGGTTCTAGTGGCAGGCTTCGGGGCTGGCTTAGGTCATGGATGGCTGCACTGTTTCACCCAACAGTGCAGCAATTTCACTGATGTCACGGCAGTGCCACGAGAGTCTTCAGACTAAATATTTGCTTAACAGTAAGATATGGTTACAAGGGCACTTGTTTAGAGCCCTCCGATTTCTGGAGCTTATCAGCAGTTTTAAGATCTTCTAAGCGTTTTTCATTGCTCATATGGGTGTAATTTCTGATATTTATATGTTTGCCTCGTCGTCATTTCTTGATTTTTGATCACGAGAAAGTGTCACTCATAGTCGTTGAATGTCACTCAAAATTACACTGAAGTTATGAAAATGTCACACATAAGCAATCTGAAACCTTGGCAGCTATGTATCAGGTGATGCTGTCAGTGGTTTCGGGTGTGTCCAATTCCCTGCATGACAATATTGGTGCCAACAGTGACAGTTTGAGCCAGCAGTGACAAGGCAGAGGCTGAGGTAGATGCACAGTGACTCTAATGATGCAGATGCATATCTAGCAGGCGCGCAACGACCATTGGACTCAAAGGGCTTCAGCCACCAAACAGTCCCCCCCCCCTTGTGTGTGGCAGCCCGGGATGAGACAGCTCTCCGGGCACACACACAGCCACTCCTGAGTACTTCACAGGTCTTTAAAAGACGTTTTGCTTGTTAATGAGGCTTTGATGTTTTTCACCCCATCTTAGAGTCCCTGCAGCAGGGGCGTAACACAGGCCCCCACAGCCCCCGCGTTGCGCGGGGGCCCCACGCTCTAGGGGCCCCCTCACTCTAAGCGAGGGAGACGGCTGCGCCTGGAAGCAATCATCTTCACCTCCCCAAGTCCCCATAAATTAAGCTTTGCGCGCACGCCACGGTGACGGCATCTAAGCCTCCGAGTCTTCCCTCTCATTCTATCTAGCTCCTTAATGAAAACCGAGACTTCAAGATACGGATATTACCCTCTCTTTCCTCCTTTCGTTTATTTGCTCCCCTGTGAAATGGATCCAAAAAAGAATAACATTTTTGCTGGAAACATTGTCTTTCTCTGACACAAGTGCAGCCTCCGGGTGGAGAGAAATAAAACATTCCAAATTTGAAAAAAAAATAACTAATTAAAGCAAGACAGAGTGGTTGCAAGGTGTCCAGATTGATTTATTTACACCTAAACACATTAGCGCCACTTTACAGTGTTTGCCAATGAAGTGATACTTTTGTTTACTCCTCTCTCTTTGAACAACATTGTTTTCCCTGTGTGGGAAAGTGCACCTTGCCTGGAGGTACTGAAATACCTGCTTGATGGGCGAATTGGAAAACAAAATGTATACAGCGACTGTGTGTTTACGAATGTGGTCTTTTTATACCATACTGCCTATGTTTTGAAAGAATATAAGCAATGGGCACTGTAACGGGTCCCTTCCGGGCCCTGTAGTCATGGCCTTACCTTTTCATGCAAAAGCACTAATTTCATAATAATGAGTGTAAAAGGAAAAAGGTAACCATGTTGTTCCTGCTTACATTTCACATGCTTTACTTAATCTTGCATTCCCTATGAGTGTTTGCTTTTTCTAGGATGTTGTTAATTTTTTTTAGGCAACATATTGCTCTTGTCTAGTGCGTAATTAGAATTGAGTCACATCCAGGTGTTTATAGCGGGTCAGTGCAGTGCAAGTTTCTCTCAGTGGGGCAGTATGGTGTTCACTGGGGGAGAGGATGTGGCGCTATGGTCAGAGCTGCTGAAGTGGAACTGGTGAACCAGGTTCAGCCTTAATGGCCAGGCTCCCAGACCACTCTCCTGAGGGAGCACATTCCTGTGCTACACCTTAGAAGGTGCCGCAAGATCTTAAAAGCCCTGGTGTCTCAGCACCAGCAGGTGGACCCTAGCGGTGGCAAGTGTGGATTAACCTTGAAGGCCTGTCCACCACCATCCATGAAGTTCACCTCCAGTCTTGGGGACAGACCTATGAAGCAGCACACCATAGAGTGGCAGTGACTCTGTCACTGAGGTCACAGGACCCTTGAGCAGCGTGGCTCTAGGGCAGGTGGGAGTGTCGTGTTTGTAAGTATAATATGGTTTTAAAAGCACTTGCTGCCTCCTACCTGGCCTCCAACATTTTTGGGCAACAATAAAAATGTCTTAACTCCAGTGATTAATGTTCTTAGTAGAGAGAGATGGTGTTTTGTCTAGTGGAAGGTTTGACTTATGAAAAGGAATGGCAGAGGTGTAATGTGCATGCTGCTAAGAACATGTACCATGCATATCACAAAGTGCACAGAATGTGAATAGGTCAGTGGGTTACTGCTTTTGTCAGAGAGACCCTATTGTTACTTGCAGTTAATAAGTTAAAATCCTAACATAGAACAGTGAGCTATTAACTGTCATGTGAGAGCTGCATGCAAACTCCAAGGTATAAATTAGAGCGTTATGTTTTTTTCCCCAGTCTTCGATTATCCTAATGTTGCAAAAAAGGGTTCATTTGGGTAGAAATCAATTCTGATTATTAAAGAGAACCCCTAACCATGGTATTATGTTTTTAATTCTGAGTTTGTGTTTCTGCAGACCAATCACTACTAAACTATGCTGCCTACTAGTATGGTTGTCATGTGACTCCTACACCTTGTAGTCCTTTGTCTTATGTAACCTTTCCTACACAGTGATTTACTCAAATATGAATGATTGTCTCTGTGTAATATGTGTGATGTAAAGTGCTCGGATACCCTACACTGGTATTAGTGGTGCTGTAAATTTTCTGATACTTTATTATTTTGACATTTTTACACATGCTAACAGTCTCTGCAAAGATTTTTCCTTATTAGTACTAGTGGAACATACAACTGCAGCAATGAGAAAGGTGACCAGTCAACCTGTGCAAAGGGTTCTCCACTTCACAGCAGCACAAGTCACATTTTTTAGTAACTTTTGATGTGTTTGAGCTATAAACAATTTATTAGTTAAAATCGTCAGATTATGCAGCAGATGATGTATTATGTGGCAAATATGGCAAAGCCATAGTTATGTGGAAAACATTTGCAAACTGTGATATTTTGCCATTCATGTTTGAACTCTCTCTCTAGGCATCTTGAAGCTGGAAAACTTCTGCATCCATCCCAAACTGGGTTTCGCCCCTCTCAAGGGACTGAAGCAGCCTTATTGGCAGTCGCAGAAGACTCTAGAAGGATTATTGATGCAGGTGGTTCTCTAGCCGTGATATTGTTAGATCTCCGTGCGGCATTTGATATGGTTAATCACCGTATCCTAATGCATCGACTCAAAGATCTGGGTTTGACAGGAACAGCCCTGAATTGTCTGTGCTCTTTCCTCGAGGGTAGATCCTTACAGGTCTTCGAGGGCGCGGCCATTTCAAGCCCTAGGCCCATTTATTGTGGAGTGCCTCAGGGGTCGTCCCTGAGTCCCACTCTCTTTAATGTTTACATGGCTTCTCTCGCGGACATTGTTCTACTCTTTGGGGTGCATATAATTACATATGCCGACGACATTCAATTAGTGGTGGCATTTAACTACAAAAGCAGCTCCCCTACTTGTCTTAGCCCATGCCTCGAGGAGGTGATGAGGTGGATGTGCCATTCCCATCTAAAACTGAACGGTGATAAGACCGAGCTTATGTTGCTCGGTAATCCCTCCCCCCTAGAGGTTTCCTCTATCTGGCCAGCATGTATGGGCTCTGTGCCTATCCCCAAATCTTAAATAAAGAGTTTGGGTTTCTGGCTTGATTCTGAGCTTAGCTTTAAAACTCAAGCAAGGAAAGTTGTTGCCTCCTACTTCGGTATTCTGAGACTGCTGCGTAAAGTGTTACCTATGCTACCCCCTCAAGCAAGAACGCTTGTGGTCCAGGCACTTGTCTTATCCCTCCTGGACTATGGCAACGCTCTTTATCTCGGTGCTCCATGTGCGGTCTTTAAGAAACTTCAAATCATGCAAAATTGTGCCGCAAGGATTCTTGAGGGTACTCCAAGCCGCCAGTCAGCCAAAGCTGCACTTAGGTCTTTACATTGGCTTTCTATTCAGGAAAGAGTCCACTTTAAAGCCCTCTGCACCACCCATAAGATGCTAGGGGGTGTGGGACCGGCTATAATTTCTTCCTTTGTCCAGCCCTACCAAGCCAACAGGCGGTTACGTTCAAATGACCTCCACCTGGCGTCTGTTCCCAGAATCAAGAGGTCCAGAAGTGGCAGCCGGCTCTTCTCTTACAACGCCGCTAAACTCTGGAACACCTTGCTGCTTCAGCTACGTAAAGAGCCAGACCACACCGTCTTCTGCAGGAGGCTCAAAACTTGGCTTTTCCCTAATTGATTGCCACAGCTTAGTGAGGTTTCTGCCCTAGCGCTGGGATGCCTTCGGGTAACCATGCACTTTATAAATGCTATTTCATTTCTTTTAATTCATTTCATTTCAACTGCTCTTGTGGAAAAAGGGAGGAGTAGGGCTGATGACAGAAACTCCGTGGCTGGGAGACAAATGGCTTGCGATTCCACTTTTAAGGATATTTGGGACATTCGGTGATTGGAAATGTATCCCACTTTGTGTATGTATTTTAATGTCAATAACACATATTTAACCTTGAATAAACATGTGTATCTATTGGTTAAATTAAATAATGTAATAAGCTGTAACCGGTTAGTGAAATGGGAAACAAATACAAAAAATTGGGATATTTTGCTCTTTCTGCCACACCTCTCAATCCGCCCACTGACCCAATCCATTGGTTATTCCCGCCCTCTGATTCTCCTCCCACAGTTCCCCTACTTTTTTTCCCCCACTTTGACCACTGCCTAGCACTAACATGCATTAGAGACAACTGTGGGCTTTTACCACTGGGTCTCTTAGAGAATGACACACCAGGTCCATACACAGGGGCTAAACACAGCACGTTTCTGGGTTCTCCGCACAACGTGTTTGCTATTTGACGCCAGACTTCTGCAGCTTGTGTTGAGGAAATTAAACATCTCCTTGTGCTTGTATAAAACATAGCTGCCAAGTGGCATTGGCACCATGTGGTGTCCATTCGTAGCTTTTATCCAACAACACTTTGCATGCTGGAATGTTTAACCCCTTACTTAGATGGTCACAGCACAACTCCCAGAATGCAAGGCGCTGTTGGCTTAAAATCCCGTATAATCAAAAGGGGGACGTCAGAGCTAGTTATTTATAGAGGTCCTGTTCCTGTGCTCCTAGGCATGTCAATATATATCAAAAGGGAACAGTTCCTCTCTATGGGCCTGTGTAGAGAGTTTCAATGGCTTTCTACACAATTAAAGATGGTATCTGGGGGGATCTGCAAATTCAGATCGTAATGCCCTCACACACCTGTTAGGGTGTCATGCTTCATCATTGGGCGCTCCTCGTCGGACCTGCGCTGCAATGTCTGACGGGCCTGGTGGCATCTTTATCGGAGATCTTTTTGATCTGAGAACGCCGTTTGGTGAGTGAGGTGTGTGGGGCTATAGGAGAACAATGTCTTCTAATGTGTGCAGAGTGTGATTTAAAATAGCCCCTGACCTTGTTGATTCACTTTATTAAGTATTCAAGGTTGGAACCCATTAAAAAACGGTGAGGCTATGTTTAATGAGTAAAGGTATTCGAGTAGCCTTTGGTTGATTGGGTCAACATGTTTCGTGTCTGGTGCTCCAAAGTAAAGCGACACTTCTTCAGGACCGATCTGCCCTGACAACTAATGGTCAGTCAAGGGATGATAACTCCCCTTCTTAGTGTCAGGACCCTAAAACTAGGGTTCTTGATCTGGCGTTCCACCTAAATGGATAGAGTCGGGGAAAAAAAAGAGAGAGGGGGGAGGGTAGGGGTATGGATACCATCAGAAACTCATAGAGGTGGACTAGCCAGCTAGATCATAAACCAGTATATCACCCTATAGGGACCAGATAATAACCGGTCTCCTCTGGTAACAATTAGTTAGTGGAATGGAAGATTAAAAGTAGTCTGAACTAACGCTAGGTCACAGTTAAAAACAATTAAAAACATTACTGACATGACACCAGTGAAAGGTCCACAAAACATCACGCTAGGGAACACCACACTCAGAGGGGGAGAAAAGGAGTAAGGGGGATAGACACAGTTCTTACCTCCTAGAGGTGGGATGGAATGCCTCATACATGAGGGAAGACGACCCGACCACTTGAACGGGTTTACTATATGACAAGGAGTAAACTGATATGTAGGTAAACATGAAAGCATGACAATGTCAACTGAGACAACAACAAGATAATATTGGGTTGGTCATGAAAAATGGGTGAGGCCAGGCGATTGTGAACTAATAATTCGCATGCCTAGGGTGTATATCAACAATGGTGGTTCACATTTCAACGGGAAGGGGGAGTAATATCACACCTACCCATAGTGCATAGCTCGTGTGGAAGGGGTTGATAATGTGGATACCTCTATGATACGTAGGGAATTGAACAATATACACGTTCACCGTGTGTGTCACATCAACAACGTGGTTGACGGACTGACGGGGAGATACACAAGTATGGCGTGCCGGGAGAATAAAATAGTGTTTGTTTTCCATGCTTACAGTGTGATCAGTCCAGCGGTCTTGTGTATAGTTAGTGGTCTATTCTTGGGCACGTCTTAGAGCCGGTAAGTGAGTGGCACGTATACATGTGGGTCTGAGAATAGCAGACCGTGAACTATCAATGCGCGAAGGGTGAATACGGTGAGCCGACATGCAGCGGCTTTGTCCGTGCGGTTTGCGTGATTCGCGTCTATCGCCAGGGAACGGTGGTTGAAAAGGAGGGGTGTGAAAAGGAAAAAGACTTACCCTAAGGATGAAGCGGGTTCGTAGTAGATCCGGAATCCAAAAAGATACAAAGAATTATCACAAAAAATTGGAAGATTCTTGCCACAGGCACATTATCATTACCGAAACCAAGATTTGCCAATAAACGCACAAGCAACTTAAGTGACATCTTGGTACATACACGCCCCAAAACTACCAAAGCAGCAGCCCAAGGCACCCTATGGGGGTCATCGCCAGTAAGAGGTCACTTCCCCGTGTGGAGAATGTGGAGTATGTAATTTGACAAAGGCAACTAAAGAACTCAACCTAGAATTAGGCAAAGTTTGGACTAAAAAAAACCATACAAATTGTAATTCCATAAACTGTGTCTATATGATTACGTGCCCGTGCAACCAGCCCCGTGAAAACCGCCTAACCTGTCTCTACCGAGTCAGGCATCCCATTTTGGGACAATATGGCGCACCTGGTGGAAATTCTCACGAGATCTCGGCATTTTATTGTAACTTAAAATCCCGGGATCCGACTTCCGGCGGTAACATCCAGATGAGGCTAAGACAAGTAGGACCTACTACGAACCCGCTTCATCCTTAGGGTAAGTCTTTTTCCATTTTACACCCCTCCTTTTCAACCTCCGTTCCCTGGCGATAGACGCGAATCACGCAAACCGCACGGACGAAGCGGCTGCATGTCGGCTCACCGTATTCACCCTTCGCGCGTTGATAGTTCACGGTCTGCTATTCTCAGACCCACATGTATACGTGCAACTCACTTACCGGCTCTAAGACGTGCCCAAGAATAGACCACTAACTATGCACAAGACCGCTGGACTGATCACACTGTAAGCATGGAAAACAAACACTATTTTATTCTCCCAGCACGCCATACTTGTGTATCTCCCCGTCAGTCCGTCAACCACGTTGTTGATGTGACACACACGGTGAACGTGTATATTGTTCAATTCCCTACGTATCATAGAGGTATCCACGTTATCAACCCCTTCCACACGAGCTATGCACTATGGGTAGGTGTGATATTACTCCCCCTTCCCGTTGAAATGTGAACCACCATGGTTGATATACACCCTAGGCATGCGAATTATTAGTTCACAATCGCCTGGCCTCACCCATTTTTCATGACCAACCCAATATTATCTTGTTGTTGTCGCAGTTGACATTGTCATGCTTTCATGTTTACCTACATATCAGTTTACTCCTTGTCATATAGTAAACCCGTTCAAGTGGTCGGGTCGTCTTCCCTCATGTATGAGGCATTCCATCCCACCTCTAGGAGGTAAGAACTGTGTCTATCCCCCTTACTCCTTTTCTCCCCCTCTGAGTGTGGTGTTCCCTATTGTGATGTTTTGTGGACCTTTCACTGGTGTCATGTCAGTAACGTTTTTAATTGTTTTTAACAGTGACCTAGCGTTAGTTCAGAATACTTTTAATCTTCTATTCCACTAACTAATTGTTACCAGAGGAGACCGGTTATTTTCTGGTCCCTATTGGGTGATATACTGGTTTCTGATCTAGCTGGCTAGTCCACCTCTATGAGTTTCTGATGGTATCCATACCCCTACCCTCCCCCTCTCTCTCTTTTTGTTCCCCGACTCTATCCATTTAGGTGGAACGCCAGATCAAGAACCCTAGTTTTAGGGTCCTGACACTAAGAAGGGGAGTTATCATCCCTTGACTGACCATTAGCGGTCAAGGCAGATCGGTCCTGAAGAAGTGTCGCTTTACTGTGGAGCACCAGACACGAAACATGTTGACCCAATCAACCAAAGGCTACTCGAATACCTTTACTCATTAAACGTAGCCTCACCGTTTTTTAATGAGTCCCAACCTTGAGTACTTAATAAAGTGAATCAACAAGGTCAGGGGCTATTTTAAATCACACTCTGCACACTTTAGAAGACATTGCTCTCCTATAGCCCCACACACCTCACTCACCAAACGGCGTTCTCAGATCAAAAAGATCTCCGATAAAGATGCCACCAGGCCCGTCGGACATTGCAGCGCCGGTCCGACGAGGAGCGCCCAATGATGAAGCATGACACCCTAACAGGTGTGTGAGGGCATTACGATCTGAGTTTGCAGATCCCCCCAGATACCATCTTTAATTGTGTAGAAAGCCATTGAAACTCTCTACTCAGGCCCATAGAGAGGAACTGTTCCCTTTTGATATATATCGGCTTAAAATCCCGGCCTGGCTGGCGGGGTGTCACACGTGACGATAGAGCCATTTGGAGACAATGGTGAATCTGTACTTTAGCAGGCGTGCCTATACTCTTAGTGAATTGTAAATACCGCCAGTGTTGACACACTGAGGTCTCAGTCCTCTGTTTGTTATGAACTAAGGCCCAGTCTGGTGGTTCAGGTGAGTCCTTGTTAGGGAAGCTGCTGGACTTGTTTTTACCATGCACTTTGAAAGTATTTTCACCTTGATGCAAGAAGAAAGTTGGATTGTTTTACAAAACATGCTTGAGTTTTGTATATTGCTGGACTGGTAATTGCTTTATTTTGCACTTTGAAAGTATTTGCACTTTTTATTTTGCTTTACCAACTACAGTTTGTATAGATTGTCATCAGGTAATTGCTGATAAGGTTTGTTTTTATTCTACATGCAGTGTTATTTATGGTGTTGCTTGCACTTGTCTGTAATACGTGTACCTTAAATCTTGTATTTAGCCTTGTTTACACTACAGAGATGATAAATTAAAAGAGACAAACATCTGCATCAATGTTCTGAAGCATCCAAACAGTTTTGTTCCTCAGCCTTGTTTGCCTGCCTGTTTTGCAGTGCTTACTAATAAAGACATTATGATTGAAATCGCTTCCTCAGTTCACTTTATTATCATGCACAACCCTTGACAGTCGCTAGTGTGTGGCATGCAGATAATTCACCAGTCTATTTCTCTTGACTTTCGCAGGATACCGAGTTATAGTTTGTGTACTTCTCATGTATATTGTCAGTCGAGTTTTTATGGAATTGCAGGTTTGGGTTGGTCTTTCAAAGTTTCAAGGTATTGTCAATTCTATTTCGACCCTTCATAGTTGTTCTTTGTTCTTCAGCCAGAGGCAGTTCCTGAGACAATAGGATCACTCCTTGGCATTGTTCTGATTTCTGCCTCAGTTAAATAATCTGCTTTTGACAGTATTGTTACAAATGGCATAGCTTGTATGTTAAGAGTGTTTCCCACTTTCTCATTAGAACTTACAGAAAGACAATATAGAGGCATTTCATTTAAATGTTGGAGGTTTCAAATCAAAATATGCTAGATTTCTGGGTGGTAGGGCAAAGTGGTAGATGGAGGGCCGCGCCGCCGGTGGAGGGGGTCCCCCTCCATGTGCTTTGCAGGGGGGCCCCCTCAAGTTTCGTTACGCCACTGTCCTGCAGCTCCACTCTGCCTTATGCTTGAAGAATCAGCTCCCCCAAAATGTTTTCTTAGCCCTCCCGAAATGTGACTCTAGTTGCGCCTCTAATATCTAGCATAATTTCTTGAAGTAATCTGCTGAAGCGAACACCTGTGTCAGCCTCCTACACATCAAGCACATGCCATGCTACTTCTGCTAATTGTCTTTCTAATCCTCAAATCCATCCGGCATAGGGTTGGTCCCTGAGAGTCTGTAAGGAGAGCGCAGACAAACAAGTAAAAATTCCATTATCAGAGTCTGGCAAAGCAAGCCCAGTGTGCGTTGCACACATTCTAATATTTGCAATTGAAAGGAGGTCAGACAATGATGGCAATTGCCGGAGCCTTTCTACTGAAAACAAACAGGAACATGAATGGGTACATTGACAGCACAGGCATGAATAGTGCTTAGAAGAATGTCTACTGCTAGGAGAGAAGCACCTGTGTGGCTGCGATGGGGTCAGTTTCACTGAGGTGCTTTTAAAATGCAGGAAGAGTAAAATGGAAACACTGGGATGAAAACCGGGCGATGGCTCACTGATCCCATCTGTGGAAGCAGCCACTGCAGGGACTGCTGCCTGGAATCTGACTGCCAATCCGGCTCCGGGGTTGCTGGCAGTCTCTGTTTATTCACAGGCCCTCTTCAAGGTGAAAGGTGAGTTAATCAGGGTCACAGGTCACGGGGTCACTGAAGAAATGTGGCAATGAAGCTCCAACACCACCGAGGGCTACCCTGTGTCAGCCCCCAAAGGTTTTGCATAGTGTTAGAAATGGGATCTCTGGTTGGCAGTGGTTTGCACACTATCCAAGCAGTGACCCTCACTCTAGTCCAGGTAAGTAAGTTACACCCTCAGAATAGTAACTTGGCAAGAGCAGTCTAGCTTATCTTCAGGGGAAATGTTTAAAGTATTGGTACACACACAGTAATACAGTGAAAACACCACAAAAGGACTCAACACCAATTTAGAAAAATAGCCAATATTTATATGACTAAAACAAGACCAGAACAAACAAAAAATCCAACATTCACAAATCAAAATACTAATTCTCAAAGATAAAAAATCAGTTATAACACTTTGAAACACAATAACCCCAACTGCGGCTATAAATATGCACTTGACGGAGTCGAATCTCAAAATTCAGGGTCTCCTGTTCTAACCGCGCCGGTTACGGAGTAGTATAGACCCCGGTTACAATACCTTGGAAATGATGACAACACAAAGACGTTGTGAGGTGCCAAGAAGGTGAGGCGTCACTGGAGCCGGTGCAGAGTTGGTTCCTTACTGTCGGTGCAGATTGTTGGCACATCGGTTTTGGGACGTTGCAAAGCACAGGGGAGGTGATACAGCATTGGCAGCAAGGCATCAGTTTCGCTGATGGTGCAGGATTGATGAAGTGTCAAGAGTCAAGCAACGTGGCATGGATTTCGTAGTGTCGATGTCACACCATGGGGCCAACGTTGCAGCGGTGGACTCGGGCACCACGTTCTTTGGTGAGGCGGTACACAGGACTCCCTCTGTGGCAGTTCTTCGGAGGCGCTGTGACAGGTCCTGCAATGTAATTTGCAGTCATTGCACTGAGCAGGGACCACTGCTCTGGTGCAGGCAGCGGTGCGATGTCGAAGAGCAGCGCCGGCTCTGAAGTCACACTCGATATGCTGGTTTTTTTTTGTTGAACACAGCAAACTCACTCTCAAGGGCCCAGAAACTGGATTTAGCACCACTTGGTAGATTAGGGCTCTCAGTCGGAAAGCCCAACGCGGCAGGTGAAGTCTGTGATGGCCCTGAAACTTCCAACAGTACACAAGTTCAACTCAAGCTCTTGGAGAACCTTAGAAAGCAGGATGCAGATAGCAAAGTCTGGTCCTCTCACTCCCAAGACCAAAGCACCAGGTCAACACAGCAAAGCAAACAGCAAAGTGGCAGTCCCTCCTGGCAGCACAACAGCTCTTCTTCTTGTCAGAATGTCCTCAGTCCAGAAGTGTTCTGAGTATATGGTGTCAGAGGTCCAGTACTTATATCCATTTCAGCCACTGAAGTAGGCAAACTTCAATAAAAGGTCTTTGTAGTGCACAAGACCCTGCTCTTCCTGGCCCTGGCTCCATACAGTGGAGTACAGACTGCTTTGTGAGGAGACAGGCACAGCCCTGTTCAGGTGAAAGTGTCAACCCCTCCTATCAGTCTAGCTCAGGAAGACCCATCAGCCTGGTGATGGGCCATCAGGATAGGCAGGGCACACCTCCGAGCTCTTTGCGTGTGACTGTCTAGAGTGAATTTATAAAGCCCAACTGTCATCCAACCCAGACATGTTTTCTAGGGACAGGCAGAGGCACAGAATGGATGAGCAAGAAAATGGCAACTTTCTAAAAGTGGCATTTTTAGACCTGTAATTTAAAAATCAACTTCACTAAAAGATCTATTTTTAAATTGTGAGTCCAGAGACACCAAACTCCATTTTCTACTAGGTTCCAATTGGAAGATTCACTTGTAAAATGTTACAGGGCAGCTCCAATGCTAATCTATGGAAGAGATAGTCCTTGCTGTAATAAAAATGATTTATGCAGTTTTTCACTACCAGGACATGTAAAACGTAAACCCACATGTCCCACCTATTTAATGCTCTGCACCCTGCCCATGGGGCTTCCTGGGGCCTACCGTAGGGATGCCTTACATGTAATAAAAGGGAAGGTTTGGGCCAGGCAAGTATGTCTACTTGCCAGGTCGATGTGCCAGTTATAAACTGCACACACAGACATTGCAGTGGCGGGCCTGAGACATGTGTGATGGGCTTCTCCATGCTTTAGGCCCACTGGTAGCATTTGAAAGTCCCTAGGCACACATGGTGCACTGTACTAGGTCCTTACTAGTAAATCAAATGAGCCAATTATGGAGAAACCAAATACCATTGTATTTTAGACAGGGAGCACTTGCACTTTCACACTGGTTTGCAGTCATAAAAGCTAGCAAAAACAAAATCCAGCACACGGTCCAAAACAGGTGGTCACAGGCAAAAAGACAGGGGAAACCACGCCAAAATATGTCGGGTCTAATACATAGAATTTGAAAATAGCACTCAAACTGACTTATGTGTAAAGTTCTACTTACTGGTGCAATCCTGCCTCCACCAGCACACAATTAGCTAACACCACCGTCTCAATTGCATGTCTTTTTTTCCCTCCTGCAAATGTTTGACTGGTGAAAAAGCAAATTCTCAAGGGAATGTGGTAGTGTACGTTTTGTAGCAGTTACAAGGCAATGGCATGTTCTCAAAAATATTATGGGCCACATGTTCTAATACTGAAAATAGTGGTTCCGCAATGGTAAGTTTCGCCAAATTACTCTTCCTAATATATGTAACTTTGGGTTTTAAAGGTCAGATGTACAAAAACCTAGAATTGTGATCACCTAATTACGATTCGTACTGAACTACAATTAGGAAATCGCAATTCCTGATGTAGGAAAGATTACATCTTTGAATCAGTGATTCCTAGTGGATCTGAAATTGACCTACCTCTAGAACAGGGGTGATGCAGCGCGACACCTTATCAGGAATCGATACTCATTAATTTTTCATACAAATGGCCCATACACATTCACCCAACTCATAAATCCCTGTTGCGCTGGGGGTCACGTTTTAATGACGCAAAACATTGTTTCCTTCACAGGTTCATGTTTAACATTTCTAGAAACATAACTAGATCCATATATCAACTCTCTTTCCTCTTGGTCAATGGACCAATTAGTTGAGTAGTTGATGGTAATAATAGAACTTTCTAACTATCTAACTAGCTAGATAAGCACAGACTCTCAGTAGGATTAATAAAGTTTATCTCAAATTCTTGTGAATAATGAATGCTCATCGCATACAGGTTATAATGTAAGCAAAGAATCTCACAAAGGGAGAAAAAAACAATCAGCAAAATGCAAACAGTGTCATACTCATCATCAATGTGCGCTATGCCTATAAATAAGTGAATAGATGAAGAGACAGAGAGAAGTTTCATCAATAATGTGAAACGATATACATATGACGAGAGTGGATAGATGAAGAGACGTGAGTTTCAGAGACAAAAATACATTTGCAAATAATTATGCAAAGTACGAGTCAGAAAAATAATACAAACCCAAAAGATCAGTGTAATACCACCACCAGGCCAATGAGGTAGTGGAAGTCCCCTGAAATAGTTTCAGGGAACAAAGATTTCAGGAATCAGGGACAGGAACAGCTAGGCCTCTCTACAAACCGACGGACAGCGACAAAATCACCCCTCTCTCTTCTGCACTCGACCAGGGCATATCTTAAACCGCACCCCCAAAGGCACCCCAGTTATACCCTAAAACCTACCTGTCCAACCCACATTAGTTGAAGCAATTAATAGAATTTGACTTTTCATTGGTTGGTTTGGGAGGTGGTCTATCACACCACTGTGATTTCATTCATAATGCTACATGCTCATTGTTCTACATCCCTTCACATGACATAATGTTTTGACCAGTTCATACAATGTAGTACTTGTAACATTTCATTATTTTCACATAAGTTTCTCAGCCACGTGTGCAGAAAAAGTCTTGGGTCCCACGGCCAGTCTCATCTTTTGGCAGGCGAACAATATTCTATGGGCTGAACAACCGTGGAATGCTCTTTTTTTTTGCGCTCAGCGCTTCTGTCAGTTTCATCAGGTCATTCTTGCTCACTTTCCAGACCCTCATCTATCCGGTCAATTTAGGAAAATGCAGGCCCATCTCAGCTCACTATTAACGAGTGAACATAAGTATTCATTAATCACATGGAAATGCACTTTCCACAGTTTACCACCCACCTTTGCACTATCCCCTGTTAATATTTTCTTAGCAGAAGCTTAAAGCAAAAGCGTCATTATTTATTATTATTTTTACAACAAGATGTAGGATGCGAGATGCGGCCTAGTCATGCATTATTTTGCTTTCTTTCAAAGCGCAATGTGAAATGCAACCTAGTTCTTTCATGCATTAGTTCACATTAGTGCACACATGCGCAAAGCCATTCCCCATGTGTTTCATGTGATTTGCATATTAGTTTTCACTGCACACTGTTAGTAAGTATTATGGGGGTGTTAATTCAAGCAAGTTTCTTTTTTGCAAAATCCTGCTCCATCAATACCCCCTCTGATGGCTTACTGGAGCCATCCTAAAATACCCACTATACCAAGTGCCATCTTTATTTATCTAAAGATTAGTATTCTTTTCTCTTTTCATCAATTTCTCATCTGAATCTTTAATTTTGTCATGGTAATCTCCTTTCATCTCTTCTAGTTCTACCTCATCTCTTTTTCTCTTTCTTGCTTTTCGCTTGTTATTTGATTCGGTCATCTCTTTTCTCCCACATTTACACTTACAACACGTATATATTGTTATTATCACTAATGCTACTCCAGCTACTGAAATAATTGGCATTGTTATTTTTCCTAATAAGCTACTCCCAAAGGTAGAAAACCATTTACCTACAGAAGAGAAACTCTTACCAAGTTTCTCCCAGACACCATCAACCTCCAGTTGGGTCAAATCTTCATGTAATTTTGTAATATTCTTAATATATTCCTCAATACCTTTACTTTTGTCAGGGATATAAGTGCAGCAGTGTTGAATTTTCAACATGTCACAGACTCCACCCTCTTTTGCCAATAAGATATCAAGGGCAAGTCGATTTTGCAAAACCATTGATCTGATTGCAACCATTTCTGTGTCAATCATCAAGAACCCACCAGCAGTATCTGTTGATAAACGATCACCCACTGTGGACAATTTTTGAATTTTATGTGAATTCAAAATGACTCCAAGTGATGGTATCAGTGCACCAAATATGTCACCTATTATTAATGAGAAACTCTCTCTCTTTTTACGTGTTAGTCCTTGTTTTATTTCATTCATTCTATTATTTCTGTCTACATGGTAGACCTTGGGAAAAACAATTGCAAAATAACAACTACCATACCAATGTGCAGGTAATCTGTAATAGGCTTTCTTAACACACACATAATAGACTCCTGGGAAAACAGGATCAGTTCCACCCTTCAATCCCCAACCTCCAGTAATTTTGAAAGTATGCTCACATTCACTCGTACCAATGAAATAATTATTATAGTTAGTTTTTAGTCTAAGCAAACAGATCTTCCTTTTTTGATACCAATCCAGGGGCATTGCAGCGTATGTCTCGCCTTTCTCATAATTTCCCTCTCTAAAAGCCCACGGTGGTACCTGTGACTTCTGTTCAGCAGCTTTTCTTTGGAAAATTTCTCTTCTATTTTCTACCATGTCTATGAACACCTTTTCTTCAACCCGCAAACTACATGTTAGATTATTTTTATAAGAATATTCTATATCTAGTGTCTTAGTAATATGGAAGAATTCTCCCATATATATTGTGCATTTTTGCAACTTAAAACCGTGTTTAGCCCCTAATAATAGGTATTTCCAAAAATACTAAATCGATATTGGAATAATGATAATCTAGCTTCCCCATCACGTAAAATAGGTCGGTTAAAACACTGCAAGACACAACATATGTTAAAGGTAGGTGATGATAGGTCACCACCTCTGAGACAGACGAAGGTATTTGCATGCACAAATAACAATCACTCACATTAATTTTGTTAACATACTCGTACAACAATTTAGTAAAAACATTCAACGAGAAATCACTAATTGATTAATCATGATGGATAATACTTTCATCTATTTGTTCTATGTTAGTATTAGGGGTTTCTTTAGTAACATCACTCACTCTTTCACTTATTGCATCATTAGTATTGTTTCTGTTATTATTTACCATTAGAATAGGTACAATGACAGTTAATGATATCCACGTAAATGTTAGAAGAAAGACACTACATAAGCAAGCTTTAATACATCTATGTTTTAGACTAGATTTGGAATGTTCTGTTACGTTTGATTCGCCCATTTTTATACTCTGTAAAAAATATACATCTATAAAAACTCTAAACTTACTATAAAAAAAATCTGAAAAGTAGTGTAATCCTACACTTCAAGGCTTTTCCTCTTTACCCCTTTCTTTTATTTCTTTTCTTTAAGACTTCTGAGACATTCAATTCATTTCATCTGGCAAAGTTGCACCTTCATTTTTCACAGTTCTTTTAAGGTGGTTTCAAATTGCTTTCATCAACTTCCTCAGTGTCAGTACCGTCTTTTTCTTCACTTGGATCTGAGCTTTCAATTTCTTCCAAGATAACGTACATCCATTCTGGTGCTGTGTATTTCTTGCTAGGAATTCTTCTTCTCCTTGTTTTTCGCACTGAATCTTCTCCTGACTCTTCTTGTTCCGTTTGACTTGGGACCTCATTAATTTGCTCTGGCCTTTTCTTTGACCTCCTCCTCACAAGAGTGTATTTCAGTCTTTTCAGTCCACTTGGTTAATTGTCACCTTTTCTTGGTCGGTCTCTTTTTGAACTGCTTCTTCACCTTTCTCTGGCTCACAGGTTCTTTACTTGGCCTTTCTTTTATATGTTCTTCTTCTTGATTTTCAGTAACTTCTCTTTCTTCTGATTCAACAGTAATCTCTCTTTCTTCTGGTTCAACAGCAGACTCACGAGACCCAGTAGCTGGTGCCCACTCTACTTGACTTGTGCTTGGCTGTTCACCATCAGTTTGTTCTTCAGAATCTGTCACTTTAGATTCTTCAGCTTCACACACTTCAGTCTCTGGTTTTTGTCTTTGGTTTGCCAATTGCTGCTCTTTTTGTCTTTCAAGCGGACTTGGGACTAATCTGGTATGGCTCGCATAAATCCAATCAATTTGGCAAACCAGCATACTTCACTGCTGTCGTCGTCACCAGAATTGCTTGGTAAGGTCCGTTCCACCTGGGTTCTACACACGATTTTTTTTATGTGTTTCTTCACGAGAACCCACTCTCCAGGACTCAGATCATGAGCTTGATTTGGCTGTGTTGTAATGGCATTTTCTCCAACCTGGTGAGACACAGAAAGCACCAGATCAGCCAATCCTCTGCAATAATCAAGCACTAGATCATCCGATATATTAATCAGTTTGTTCACTGGTATAAATGCTTGTCTCATTGCTCTTTCCATAAGGATTTCATGTGGACTCAATTTCGTCTTTTTGTCAGGAATGCTTCTAAGACTCATCAATACAAGGTGTAAAGCGTCAGGCCATCTCAGTGTTGTGGCTGCACAAACCTTTCCTAACCTAGATTTTATTGTGCCATTGATCTGCTTAACTGCTCCAGATGCTTCAGGTCGATAGGCACAATGCAGCTTCTGTTTAATTTGTAATGCTGCACAAATCATCCGAATTATCTCATTATTAAAATGGGTTCCTCTATCTGTTTCTAAAGTGACTGGAAATCTGAATCTAGGAATCAGTTCTCTTAGAAGTAGCTTTGCGACAGTTAGACTGTCATTTCTTCTCATGGGATAGGCTTCCACCCAGTGAGAGAACAAGCAAACAACAACCATAACATATTTTAAACCATTACACAGGGGAGTTCAATAAAATCCAACTGGAGTCGGGTGAATGGACGTGCTGCCTTTCCAATTCAGCCCCAACTAACAACTGTTTTTCTACATGGATTTTGCTGCTGACAGGTGACGCGCCTCTGGCAAAGACTCTCTGCAATGACTTTGAACTTTTATACCATGACTGCATGAAGAGCCTGATCATTGCATCTCTTCCAACATGTGCATTCTATGGTATACCCTTGCCATTTGGGATAGTAAACTATCTGGCATGACTGGTCTTTCGTCTATATAGACCCACATTTCGTCCTCTGCTCTCTTTCTGCAGCCTGAATTTATCCAAACTTCCTTTTCCTCGTCACTTGCTTCTTACTGTAGCTGTCTAATCTCATCCCATGTTTCAAATGAAGAAGAGAACATAAGATGGCAATTGGTATTTTCTTTTTCCATCTCTCTGTTTAGGGCTATTACATTTTGTGCACAGAAACGCACTACTTGATCACTCGTCACATAATCATCTCCTGATTTATGTGCGGAGCATTTGACCACTGCAATCCTTTTGGGCAAATGTAAAGCATCCAATAAATCTTTTGCAGTTTTGCTGATTCTTATTGAGGAACCTGAAGAAGTCAGAAACCTCTTTGCATTCATAGCTGCCCCAAATCGTGGACAACACCAAAACCATATTGACTGTCAGTAAATATGGTTACCCTCAGGCTTTTGGCCATTTTGCACGCTCTAATCAGAGCTATCAATTCAGCAATTTGGGCAGTGTTTACCTCTTTTAGACAGGATGCATCTAAAACTCCCGCTAAGGTGCAAACAGCATAGGCAGAACATAGTTCACCTTTCTCATTTCTCAAACATGATCCATCAACAAACATCACTCAGTCTGATTTGTCTAAAGGGACGTCCTCAATGTCAGGCCTGGGTTTTGTGCATAATTCTGTCACATCCAAACAATCATGATCCGTCTCCTCTCTCACTTCTTCACAATATGAATTTGGCAATAGGGTTGCCAGATTTACAGTGGTTCACCTCACCATAGTCACATTTTCAGCACCCAAAATCACTCTTTCGTACCTAGTTAGCCGACTATAGGTCATATTCTGTGTCCTTGTGCGGGTCAAAAAGATGTCAACTGAATGTGGCACGTACACCTTGACTGCATATCCCATCACAATCGCTTCACTCTGTTCCAGACTCACACAAGTAGCAGTTACTGCTTTCAAACAGCCTGGCAACACTGCAGCTACAGAGTCCAAAGTAGCAGAAAAATATGCTACTGGATGTCGTGCCACTCCATGTTTATGAGTCAAACTGAAAGTGCACACCCATCTCTTTCACAGCAGTACAATGCAAAATCCTTTGCATAATCTGGCATTCCCATCGCAGGTGCTCGACAAAGACTGTTTTGCAGTTTAGTAAAAGCTTCTATACTTTCATCATCCAACACAATCGCATCTTTCACATCCTTTCGTGTCAACCTCTGCAGAGGTTTTGCAATCAGTGAGAAACCACTGATCCACTGTCTACAGTATCCAACCATTCCCAAAAACATTCGGACTTGTTTCTGAGTGGTAGGTGGGCTCATTTTGTTTAATCACACTAATTCTTTCTGGTGTCACCTTTCTGACTCCTTTTTCTATTTTGTGTCCTAAGTACTGGACTTCCTGTTTACAAAATTGCAATTTTGCTGGTGACACTTTATGTCCTCCTTCTGCAAAATGGTTCAGTAAGGCAATGGTATATGTTTTACATGCCTCTCGTGTCTTTGATGCCACTTATAGGTCATCAATGTACTGAACCAAAACTGAATTTTCTGGCAGGATCAGGTTCTCACACTTTTTAAAAATCTGATTAAAAATTGAAGGCCTCTCTCTGTACCCTTGAGGAACTCGGCACCATGCCAAAACAAGGTCCCCGAACCAGAATGCAAAAAGATACTGGGTTTCTGGATGTAAAGGAATCGAGAAAAATGCTTGGCACAAATCAATCACTGTGTACCATTCTGGATCACAGGGAATCTGATACAGGATCACTGCTGGATTTGGCACTACTGGACAACAGGGCTCTACAATCTTATTTATTTTTCTCAAATCCTGCACTATTCTGTATTTTCCACTGGGCTTCTTAATTCCTATAATAGGCAAATTACAAGGACTGCTCAATATTTGTTTAAGAATTCCTTGTTCAATCATTTGGTCAATCACAGGAGAGACTCCTGCAATTAGTTCTGGACTCATTGTGTACTAAGGGTGTTTGGATATATGGCATCCTCTTTCACCGTAATCTGAATCGGATCTACATTTGTCTTTAGGCCAATCTTTTGTCCTGTAAAATCCCATACATCCGACCTTACTGTACTTTTTAATTCTCTTCTGTGAGATGTGAAAACAACTCATCCACTTGTGACCCTTACCTCGTTAACATCATCTTAAATGCGACATCCTCATCAGGTGTCTGAAACGCAATACCATCTGGTGTACAATAGATGGTACAATTCATTTTGCACAATAAATCTCTTCCCAAGAGATTTACTGGACTGGAGTCCCATACCACAAAATGATGCATGTCTCTGAAACTCCCAATATAAACTACTATTGGATTTGTGACTGTTGTTCTAATATGCTTATTCGATACTCCTACAACTTGAATAGTTTCTCCCATGAGGGGTAGGTTTGGAATTTCTGCTGCTCTCACAGTAAAACGAGTAGCACCAGTGTCCACTAGGAATGTAATATCATTACCTTCCACATTTCCATCAACCAATGGACTTGACTGATCTACCGCTAAAGATGCGCCAAGCACGCACTTTTCCTCCCCCTCAGGCACCGTCATTGAGATGAGTCTCAATCACTCTCATTGCACTGCAACCAGTATTGCAGAACCATTTGCACATTTTGATTCTTACCAACTTGATCATCTCCATAAAATCCAGTGTTGGCACTGTACCTCTGCACTTGAGCATTCAGATTATTTGGCATAGGAGCTTGTGGCACCTGTAACTGTGGAGCAACTACCTGCTGCTGTTGATTCACAAACACCTCATTCTGCATCTGTGGATTTAAATTTTGATTTACCCCATTATTCTTTTGAGCAGATCTACACTCGTTCTTCCCATGTCCATACTTTCCGCTCGCATGACAAGGAAATTTCTTCTTAGCCTCCTCTTTACTCAGTTTACCTCTACCTCCACTGGGTACCTGACCATTACGATTCTGACAATTATTCTAATAACCTGTTTGAGAACCACTGTTTCCTTCTTGCTGCTCTGCTACCTTCCCTTGCGCCCAAATCATTTTCTCTTTTAACTTTTTATGTCTCGATTCAATATCGTCACTACAATACTTTGCATACCTGAAAATTTCATCAATTGTTGTGCTCTGCCAACAGATCAAATTCTGCTGAATCATGTTACTAATCTCTGGTTTCAATCCAAACACAAATCGATACACAAAATGTCCCATATCTTTGTCTCCAATGTTCTCAAACCCCTGTATTGTTTAAATACCTGCAACAACCTTTCATAGTAGGCTTGTACTGACTCTTTTGGTTCTTGGGTGGTTCTGTCAATCTTAACCCAATCTGTTTCCTTAGGGGAAATTTCCCCTTCAAAAAGGTGATTACCAGATTATGCTTTTCCATCACCTCATATGATGGTGCACCTGTTTTAGGATCTCTAGGATATTCTTCTTTTGGCCAATCAACGGTGATCTTACACTCTGTCCATCAGTCAGCTGAGACAACAATATCATATAAACCATCTGAATCCTTTAACAAAACCTTTGAAACCTTCACAAACCTCACTACCTGTTTATACCACTCAACTGGTTTATCTCTTAACCCGGGAAAATCATTCGTAAAGGATAATATATCCTGTCTTGTCCATGGAACATGAACATATCCACCAACTGGAACTTCTCTTATCGGATATGCCCTTTCAACTTGTTCTGTCTCTCTCAACGGAAACATTGACGCTCCTTAGAAACAATTCACAGAATTCGAATTTTCATTGGTTGGTTTGGGAGGTGGTGTATCACACCACCATGATTTCATTCATAAATTTACATGCTCATTGTTCTACATCCTTTCACATGACATAATTTTTTACCAGTTCAAACAATTTAGTATTTGTAACATTTCATTATTTTCACATAAGTTTCTCAGCCACATCCGTGGAAAAAGTCTTGGGTCCCACGGCCAGTCTCATCTTTTGGCAGGCGAACAATGTTCTCTGAGCTGAACAACCTTGGAATGTTCTTCTTTTGAAGCGCTCAGCGCTTCTGTCTGTTTCATCAAGTCATTCTTGCTCACTTTCCAGACCCTCATCTATCCGGTCTATTTAGGAAAATGCAGGCCCATCTCTGCTCACTATTAACGAGTGAACATAAGCATTCATTAATCACATGGAAATGCACTTTCCACTGTTTACCACCCACCTTTGCACTATCCCCTGTTAATAATTTCTTTGCAGAAGCTTAAAGCAAAAGCGTCATTATTTAATTATTATTTTTACAGCAAGATGTAGGATGCGAGATGCGGGCTAGTCATACATTATTTTGCTTTCTTTCAAAGCGCAATGTGAAATGCAACCTAGTTCTTTCATACATTAGTTCACATTAGTGCACACATGCGCAAAGCCATTCCCCATTTGTTTCATGTGATTTGCATATTAGTTTTCACTGCACACTGTTAGTATTATGGGGGTGTTAATTCAAGCAAGTTTCTTTTTTGCAAAATCCTGCTCCATCAATACCCCCTCTGATGGCTTACTGGAGCCATCATAAAATACCCACCATACCAAGTGCCATCTTTATTTATCTAAAGATCAGTATTCTTTTCTCTTTTCATCAATTTCTCATCTGAATCTTTCATTTTGTCATGGTAATCTCCTTTCATCGTTTCTAGTTCTACCTCATCTCTTTTTCTCTTTCTTGCTTTTCGCGTGTTATTTGATTCGGTCACCTCTTTTCTCCCACATTTACACTTACAACATGTATATATTGTTGTTATCACTAATGCTACTCCAGCTACTGAAATAATTGGCATTATTATTTTTCCTAATAAGCTACTCCCAAAGGTAGAAAACCATTTACCTACAGAAGATAAAATTCTTACCAAGTTTCTCCCAGACACCATCAACCTCCAGTTGGGTCAAATGTTCATGTAATTTCGTAATATTCTTAATATATCCCTCAATACCTTTACTTTTGTCAGGGACATAAGTGCAGCAGTGTTGAATTTTCAACATGCCACAGACTCCACCCTCTTTTGCCAATAAGATATCAAGGGCAAGTCGATTTTGCAAAACCATTGATCTGATTGCAACCATTTCTGTGTCAATCATCAAGAACCCACCAGCAGTATCTGTTGATAAACGATCAACCACTTTTGACAATTTTTGAATTTTATGTGAATTCAAAATGACTCCAAGTGATGGTATCAGTGCACCAAATATGTCACCTATTATTAATGAGAAACTCTCTCTCTTTTTACGTGTTAGTCCTTGTTTTATTTCATTCATTCTATTATTATTTCTGTCTACATGGTAGACCTTGGGAAAAACAATTTCAAAATAACAACTACCATACCAATGTGCAGGTAATCTGTAATAGGCTTCCTTAACACACACATAATAGACTCCTGGGAAAACAGGATCAGTTCCACCCTTCAATCCCCAACCTCCAGTAATTTGGAAAGTATGCTCACATTCACTCGTACCAATGAAATAATTATTATAGTTAGTTTTTAGTCTAAGCAAACAGATCTTCCTTTTTAGATACCGATCCAGGGTCATTGCAGCGTATGTCTCGCCTTTCTCATAATTTCCCTCTCTAAAAGCCCACGGTGGTACCTGTGACTTCTGTTCAGCAGCTTTTCTTTGGAAAATTTCTCGTCTATTTTCTACCATGTCTATGAACACCTTTTCTTCAACCCGCAAACTACATGTTAGATTATTTTTATAAGAATATTCTATATCTAGTGTCTTAGTAATATGGAAGAATTCTTCCATATATATCGTGCATTTTTGCTACTTAAAACCTTGTTCAGCCCCTTAGTAATAGGTACTTCTGAAAATACTAAATCGATATTGGAATAATGATACTCTAGCTTCCTCATCACGTAAAATAGGTCGGTTAAAACACTGCAAGACACAACATATGTTAAAGGTAGGTGATGATAGGTCACCCCCTCTGAGACAGACGAAGGTATTTGCATTCACAAATAACAATCACTCACATTCATTTTGTTAACATACTCGTACAACAATTTAGTAAAAACATTCAACGAGAAATCACTAATTGATTAATCATGATGGTACAATACTTTCATCTATTTGTTCTTTGTTAGTATTAGGGGTTTCTTTAGTAACATCACTCTCTCTTTCACTTATTGCATCATTAGAATTGTTTCCGTTATTAGTTACCATTAGAATAGGTACAATGACAGTTAATGATATCCACGTAATGTTAGAATAAAGACACTACATAAGCAAGCTTTAATACATCTATGTTTTAGACTAGATTTGGAATGTTCTGTTACTTTTGCTTCGCCCATTTTTATACTCTATAAAAAATATAAATCTATAAAAACTCTAAACTTACTCAAAACATTTCTGAAAAGTAGTGTAATCCTACACTTCAAGGCTTTTCCTCTTTACCCCTTTCTTTTATTTCTTTTCTTTAAGACTTCTGAGACATTGAATTCATTTCATCTGGCAAAGTTGCACCTTAATTTTTCACGGTTCTTTTAAGGTGGTTTCAATTTGCTCCTCATCTATATGGTCAATCTAGGAAAATGCAGGCGCATCTCGGCTCACTATTAACGAATGAACATAAGCATTCATTAATCACATAGAAATGCACTTTCCACTGTTTACCACCCACCTTTGTACTATCCTTTTTAATATTTTCTTAGCAGAAGCTTAAAGCAAAAGCGTCATTATTTATTATTCTTTTTAAAACAAGATGTAGAATGCGAGATGCGGCCTAGTCATGCATTATTTTGCTTTCTTTCAAAGCGCAATGTAAAATGCGACCTAGTTCTTTCATGCATTATGTCAGGATTAGGGCGGCATGCGGTCTAGTGCCTGCCCAATCCAACTGTACCTCTAACGCATGTCAGGGTAGTGTGCATATGCCAGTATGTGTGAAAGTACGTTGTGGAAAAATGCAGGAGGCAGCCATGGTGACACGAAGATGGGGTTGGTGTTTTTCTTATTGATGACATGAGGTTTATACCTTGTTTGTTGCTTTCCAGGAGAGGTTTTCTTGTGAGGCACTACATTTCCCAGCATGCGTGTGAGAACTGCATGGAGAGCGTGGCATCGTTAGCGGCCACGCCCTTTCTTCCACGCTCACTATTCCTTTGAGGGTTCCGAGTACGGACCTCTTGCCTTCCTGTTCCGGTTAAAGTAAGGCATTGCCGGTTCTTCAGGTGAGCCCTTTGGCCTTTGGAGGCTTTCCGCTGAGGAGCTCTTTGTGTTGGGGGCTTTTGGTTTTCTTAAATGGATTCCTTGGTCGCAGCGGGATCTCACAGCGCGCCTCGGGCACTCCCCGGCTCCCGCAGTGATTTCCCCGGCATTGAAGCAATCTCCACATGTACACTTACAGAGTAGGTCGTACTCCGTATGGTAAGAGGGATTGATCCCTTACAAATATATTATAAACAAAAAAAACTGTATTGTGATTTTGATGGCATTTGCATAGATCGTGAGGCCATAGATCGCGAGGAGAAGCTAAATAAAGTTATATTAGAGAGAAAAGCCCACAAAAAGCTTACTATCAACGGTGAAAGCTTTGGTATGCAAATATATTGAGCCAGAATGATTTTTGCACTTATTGACAGTAGCATAATGAGTGCTGACGACAGTCATTTTGAGTGTTGTTAACTCCTATGCATAATGACAGAGTGTTGTTAACTAATATATGTTATTTTAACAGTACTGAACGAAAGAGAAACTCTGAGGCTCTCGTGGAGAGACTCCTCTTAGAGGCTTAATGTTAATATTTTATTTGTGAATAACTTTTTTCTTTTCAGATCTCCTTCCCAGCTGTTCCCATCCTAATTTCCCTTCCACCCGTTCGATCACTTCAATACTCTGTTGTATTCAAATCAGAGTTGAAGGTATCAAGAGGTGGGTCCATTGTATCTTCACGTCCAGATCCTGAGGAAGGAAGTGCGCCCTGACAGAATAGTGAGTATTCCTCCCGGTCTGTACGAGTGGATACCATGGCCACTTTAGACGATCTCATGAAGGTTATTACTCAGATGCAGAGGGATTTGGCAGAATCAAAAAATGTTACAGCAACATTATCCGATAAGGTAGATCGATTGCAACAACAATGGTTAGGTGGTCCTTTTGCCCAGGCCTCAACACCCACATCGATAGTTGATCCACAACCTTCCACTAACATTGCTGTGAACATTTCTTCACAAATTTCATTGGCTCCTCCTGAGCGCTTTTCTGGTGACCCTTCCAAGGTGCAAATATTTCTAACGCAGGTGGAATTACATTTCACATGCAGACTTACTGCATTTACAGATCCACAATCCAGAATTGCCTTTTTATTATCTTATCTACCGTTCCTTTGGTGCGACAAGAGTGCCCTTTATTGTACAATTGGCGAAGGTTTGTGGAAGAATTTGAGAAGGTTTTTGATAGGCGTGCAGTTACTCTGTCGGCTGACCGAGATTTGCTAGAATTAAAACAGGGGAACAAAGACTTAATTACTTATTTGTCACATTTCAATCGCTTAATAGCCGAAACCCCTTGGCCAGAGGAAAAAAGGGCGGCTTTGTTCTATCAAGGGTTGAAAGATGATCTTAAGGACGTCTTAGCACAGATCGATCCTCAACCTATTACGTGTCCTGAATTAATAAATCTAACTTTACGATTGGATCACAGATTGGCAGAAAGGAAAAGTGAAAAGAAAAGACCAGAGAAACCAGGTTGGCGTCCAGAAAGGTCCAGGGTACTAGCTAATGTTTCAGACTCAGCTGGAGAGCCCATGGAAATCGGTACCCTCCGACAGCCGTTATCCAAAGACGAAAAAGATACTCGTCGTAGAAATGGACAATGTTTGTACTGTGGCCGGAAGGGGCAATTCGTTAGAGAATGTCCTATAAAGCCTAAAGGAAAAAATCCTGTTTCAAAAACTGCTGTAGCTTCAACCGATAAGTCGACGGAAAACTGATTTGCCCAAGATGTTTGGAAGGGGATCTCTTGGGTACTCTTGCCTTCCCTTAAATAAATTCTTGTGTTACAAATTACAAAGCTCATTTCAGTTTAGCTGTTCAGATTGTCATTAACACCACAGTTCATCAGTTGGAAGTACTAGTTGACTCAGGGGCAACAGGTAATTTCGTTGATTTAGAAATGGCTCAAAGGTTACGTATAGAATGTGTAAACAAGGAAACACCAGAAATAGTACAAGCCGTGGACGGAAAAATGTTGTCTGGAGGTCCAGTGACTATGCAAACCACAAAAATTTGCATGTTTTGTACTGATGCTAAGGAACAGAAACATTCTGAAGACTTACAGTTTGATGTTATCTAGGCTCCACAATATGGTTTCATTTTAGGAATGCCTTGGTTATGTTTACATAATCCTCTGATTGATGGCAAAGAAGAGAACTTCAGTTTCTTTCCATCCATTGTCAAAAACACTGTCTTTCTACACTGAATGCTATCGGAAAAACAGTGCAGGGACACATAGCCACAGCAGAAGAAAAATACATCATCTTGCCTATACAATACACACAATTCTGTGATGTGTTCAGTGAATCCAAAGCTGCCATTCTTCCACCACATCGGCCATATGACTGTCAAATAGATTTGATACCTGGTTCTTGTGTACCAAATTGTCGAATTTATGCTTTATCTGAACACGAAAACCATCATTTGCAGCAATATCTTGATCAGTATCTGGAAAAAGGTTTTATACGTCCATCTCGATCTCCAGCAACGTCTCCGCTCTTCTTCATTCCAAAGGCTAACGGCGAATTGAGAACGTGGATTGACTATAGAGCGTTAAATAAGATCATGATTAAAAATAAGTATCCCCTTTCGTTGATTCCTGTCCTTTTGGACCAAGTAAAAACAGCGGTGATTTACACTAAACTGGACTTAAGGGGAGCGTATCACTTGGTTCGCATCAGAAAGGGAGACGAATGAAAGACTGCTTTTAAAACACGATACGGTCTCTTTGAGTATTTAGTCATGCCCTTTGGGCTTTACAACGCACCTGCTGTGTTTCAATTCTTTCTAAATTATGTGTTGCGTGAATTCTTGGATGTATTTGTCATCATATACATGGACGACATTTTGATCTATTTAGAAACTGTAGATGTCCTTGAACGTCATGTTAAAAAGGATTTAACAGCTCTGCAAAAGAACCATTTATATTGTAAATTATCAAAGTGTGAGTTTCATGTTACACAAGTGGAGTTTTTAGGAGTGATTTTGACACCATCTGGCATGAAAATGACTGATAGAAAGATTCAAGCTGTTGCAGACTGGCCAACACCAAACTCCGTCAGAGATGTGCAATGCTTTTTAGGTTTTGCAAATTTCTATCGACGATTCATCAATCATTTTTCAACGTTAGTAGCCCCTATCACATGACTGTTGCGGAAAAAGGTGAAGTTTGAATGGTCTTCTGAAGCTAATAATGCTTTTCAAACCTTAAAGAAGGCCTTTACAGATGCCCCAATTTTGAAACATCCAGATGTACAGGAACCATTCATAGTTGAAGCAGACACCTCAGATGTTGCCATTGGTGCTATTCTTTCACAAAGACATTTAACTACAGGACAGTTACACCCAATGGCATATATGTCGAGAAAGTTGAACTCTGCTGAACAGAATTATACTATTGCAGAGAAGGAATTGCTTTCCATTTACAATGCCTTCAAAGAATGGCGACACTATCTTTTAGGAGCACGATTTACTGTCACTGTATATTCTGATCACAGAAACCTGCAATTCATGAGCTCATCAAGGGTTTTAACACCACGCCAGCTGCGTTGGATGATGTTCTTTGCAGAATATGATTTCATAGTAACATATCGACCTGGACTAGACAACAAAAAAGCGGATGCTTTGTCTAGAAAGGATTCCTCTTTACAGAAGTATGAAGGAACACCACAATCCATTATAACCCCTACTAAAGTACTAAGTGTGTTATCGGCAGAACAATTCCTGAAGGACATCCAAAAACATTTCCTCCCTTCTTCTTGGTCAAGTTGGATTAAACAAGATAGTAAACAAACTGTGAAACAAGGGATACCCTTTCATGAACAACAGGTGTATCTACCTACCAGAGAACTTCAAGAAACAGTCTTTCATTGGCTACATTCTCTTCCATTGGCAGGTCATCCAGGATGTAAGAAAACCATGGAAAAAATACAACAAACGTTCTGGTGGCCAACAATGGCCAAAGACATTGTGAGAATGGTTCAAGAGTGTGAAACTTGTGCAAGAAACAAAGCCGATCATAGTAAACCAAAGGGTTTGTTGCAGGTACTTCCTACACCTTCCACACCGTGGGAGCATGTTTCAATGGATTTTATCACAGGATTGCCTCCAGTTTAGCAACATTCCGTTATTTTGGTAGTGATAGACAGTTTGACAAAATATGCTCATTTTATTGCTTGTAAAAAACTACCAACTTCCAGTCAATAGGCACACATATTTTTACAACAAATAGTACATTTGCATGGCTTACCTGCTGTACTTTTATCTGATCTTGACTCCCAATTCTCCTCTAAATTTTGGCAACAATGGTGCTGAACTCTTCAAATCACGTCAAACATGTCAACGAGTTATCACCCTCAGACGGATGGTCAAACCGAGAGGCTCAATCAAACCCTAAAGCAATATTTACATTGTTACACTGCAGAAGCAAAATTATCTTGGTTGGACTTACTATGGATGGCAGAATTGGCCTACAACAACTCACAACATTCCTCTACTGATACATCTCCTTTTGTTGGCTTGTACGGTTATGTCCCCAATACCATACCAGTCCCATTACCTAAGATAAGTTCTGATACACCAGTTGTACAGGATACTGTTCTTCACATGCAATGCATACATCAGCATATCCAGAAAAATCTTATTAAGGCTAAACAAAACTATAAACTACAATATTATAAACACCATAGACTCGGTCCACTCTATCGCCCAGGAGACAAAGTGTGGCTTTCCACAAAAAATGTTACCTTCAAAGTCAAGAGTGCGTTTCATCCAAAATTCATTGGCTCATACACAGTGGTGCGTCAGGTTAACCCGGTTACCTATAAGTTGAAGCTGCCTGGTTCATTGCGTATTCACCCAGTGTTTCACACATCTCTCTTAAAACCTGCCAGTGACAAATGCCCAGAACGTCCAGCACCTCTTTTGGTCCAGGGCCATTGGGAATATGAAGTACGTGACAATTTGGATTCAAAATTCAGGGGTTCTATGTTGTGGTATTTGATGTCCTGGAAGGGATATGGCCCTGAAAATGACTCATGGGAGCCTGCAGGAAATGTTTATGCTCCACGTTTAGTAAGACGCTTCCACCTCTGTTATCCTCAAAAGCCGGGCCCTAGGCCTCGTTGGGGAGGGGGAAGTACTGTCAGGTTTAGGGCGGCATGTGGTCTAGGGCCCGCCCAATCCAACGGTACCTCTAAAGCATGTCAGGGTAGTGTGCATATGCCAGTATGTGTGAAAGTGCGTTGTGGAAAAATGCATGAGGCAGCCATGGTGACACGAAGATGGGGTTGGTGTTTTTCTTATTGATGACATGTTCTGGTTGTCTTTGTATGATGTGCCTTTTCTTTGGTAATGCACCCGAGGTTTATACCTTGTTTGTTGCCTTCCAGGAGAGGTCTTCTTGTGAGGTACTACATTTCCCAGCATGCGTGTGAGAACTGCACAGAGAGCGTGACAACGCTTACGTCAGCGGCCATGCCCTTTCTTCCGCGCTCACTATTCCTTTGAGGGTTCAGAGTACGGACCTCTTGCCTTCCTGTTCTGGTTAAAGTAAGGCATTGCCGGTTCTTCAGGTGAGCCCTTTGGCCTTTGGAGGCTTTCCGCTGAGGAGCTCTTTGTGTTGGGAGCTTTTGGTTTTCTTCGGCGGATCCCTTGGTCGCAGCGGGATCTCGCAGCATGTCTTGGACACTCGCCGGCTCCCACAGTGATTTCCCCGGCATTGAAGCAATCTCCACATGTGCACTTACAGAGTAGGTCGTACTCTGTCTGGTAAGAGGGATTGATCCCTTACAAATATATAATAAACAAAAAAAAGCTGTATTGTGATTTTGATGGCATTTGCATAGATCGTGAGGCCATAGATCGCGAGGAGAAGCTAAAGAAAGTTATATTAGAGAGAAAAGCAAACAAAAAGCTTACTCTCAATGGTGAAAGCTTTGGTATGCAAATATATTGAGCCAGAATGATTTTTGCACTTATTGACAGTAGCATAATGAATGTTGACGACAGTCATTTTGAGTGTTGTTAACTCCTATGCATAATGACAGAGTGTTGTTAACTAATATATGTTATTTTAACAGTACTGAACGAAAGAGAAACTCTGAGGCTCTCGTGGACAGACTCCTCTTAGAGGTTTCTTGTTAATATTTTATTTGTGAATAACTTTCTTCTTTTCAGATCTCCTTCCCAGCTGTTCCCATCGTAATTTCCCTTCCCCGTGTTCGATCACTTCAATATTCTGTTGTATTCAAATCAGAGTTGAAGGTATCGAGGGGTGGGTCCATTGTATCTTCACGTCCAGATCCTGAGGAAGGAAGTGCGCCCTGACACATTAGTTCAGATTAGTGCACACATGCACAAAGCGATTCCCCATTTGTTTCATGTGATTTGCATATTAGTTTTCACTGCACAATGTTAGTAAGTATTATGGTGGTGTTAATTCGAGCAGGTTTCTTTATTGCAAAATCCTGCTCCATTAGGGGTATCCAAACTACGGCCCACATGCCACATCTGGCCCGCTACAAGATTTTATCTGGCCAACAGCAACTTGAAATATTTTAGTCTCTAGGCCCTAGACTCCAAAATATTTAACGTGCGTTAACAAAGAGAACTGAATTTCCAGAGTGTGGCATGAACAGGTACCAGACGCAGAGGGTTCCTCATAAACAATCAACTCGACCCCTATGCATTGCCTCATCATTTCTTCATCAGCCTTGTGCAGCGCCACCCAGAGTTTGACAGGAATTAGGTCACCCATGGCACATTCCCTCCTCTACCGTCACAGGTCCTGTTCGTCCATCTGTCTGCCCTCCATATTTGGAGGAGTAGGCAGTATCCAAGCCCGGGGCAGTGTCCCACTCGCTTTAAATCCAAGGCACCTGTCACTAAAAGCGAGTGAGGACTCCTCTGTCAGGCCTGGCGGGTATCATGGGAGGGTAGATGCCTTACACACTGCGTCATCTCCATGCTCTATGGGGCAACAGTTGGGACATGATGCCCCTCAGACCTTGAGGTCACTTGCCCGCTGCAGGGCATATGTGCCAGATTAGCAATATCTTATATATACTTTTTACAATATTGCGACAATAGTCATACTGAAATAATATGAGGAAAATCATCCATTATACAAGTTATATTCAAAGTGTCAAAAATCACAATACGTTAAATCTATTGACAAGCAGCCTTAGTTTCTAAAAGTACTGATAGAACATGAAGTGTTAGCCCCAAGATTTGACGCCACTGGAATGCTGGCACCTCCATTACTTTCTTACATGAAACAAAATCTTCAGTGCAGTATGCTGACTTCCACATCTGAAGCGCTTTCTACTGAACAAATCATTATTCTGTATAATGTGAGTCCCTTTTTGGTACTCTTCTAGTACACATTAAACTGATTCCAAGACAGAGTGGTGCAAGTGTCAGGACCCATGAGAAATACCGTATAAGAAAATATGTTTTCAGTGAAAAGGCAGAGAATACATAGAACGATCTCCCAGAAGGAGGTGATGAAACAGTAAATTAATTATGAACGGGATTGCCAGGAACTTCTCAGTAAATATATATTCTCTGAATTTATCGATAACTCCCCCACCCTCTTTAGTCTCACCATGAACCCCACTGTACTGCTCTTGCTCTCTCTCTCTCTCTCTCTTTGGTTGAAAATTGTGACATATTATGCCGGTTCACCTTCCATAATTACAAATTGTGCCAACTCCTTCTAGGAGTCCCTGCCTTCAGTTCAGCCGCCTGTGCTGTGCTTCTTGTTTGGGCCCCTATGAAAAGGACTGTTTTGGCCACCCCTCCTCTGCCTTTCACAATGTATTACTGTGCATATTTTTGTTTGTAAAGCACTCACTGCGTAGTTTAATGTCTTCTAGGTGCTGTAAAGTGCATGCAAGTTTTGTTTACATTGGCTGCTCGTATGATTTTATATTTAGATTCAGCGCTACCTAGGTACAGTGTTTGCCCCCTTTTTATGCTGCACAACAATAAGATCGCCATGAGTTCACCTCCTCAGGCATGAAGCATCAACATTGTTGGAGCACATCATCAAGTTATCTCCTCAAACACATTACATCGACACCATTGGGTGTGCCACAAAATCCCATGCTTTTACATCTACTATCAGCCAGAGAGGTCATAACAGTGTTGTAGGATGACCATATTCATTGACTTTAACCCACTGCCACGAGGTAGTGTCAGGAGAGGGAAGTGTTCAGTTTTGACCAAAAGCTCTTCAAGTTGTGGCCTCTCTTCGTCAGAGGGCGGCCCTAGTACATGCAGCCAGCCTCCAGCTCCTGGAGGTCAATGTGGCATCAAGGATCCTTTTTAGGTCTCGCATAGCGTTGCAGGGCAACGCCCTGCTCGCTCTGCGAGGTATGCAGTATACAGTGTAGTGGGGGAAGCTTCGCCCACTTTCCAAGCATCTTTTTCATTGGCTTAAATTATAAATGCTGCTTTCTCATTCGTTTTCAGCTTGTTAGTCCCTCCTCCTGACAGCCATGTTGTCATTTTTCTCCTTCCATAGCTATCAGCCCCTTTACTTTAAAAACTTGTTTGTTCCCCTGCCTCCCCCCATTTTCTCCAGCAGTTTGAGACTTCTCTGCCCACCACCAACCCGCCACCCCCTCCCATTTGTGCCTTCTTCCATGCCCGCACTTTTGTTTACAATGCAATAGGGCTCGCGTAAATACGAGTCCTATTGCATTTGTAAATGCTTGTTTTCTGCTGTGATTGGCTGCTTGAGTTCGCACTATATTTTGCCTGACCTGTCCTATCCTGTCCAGAACACATGCGCATACAATGTCATACACGGGCCAATTCAGGGCGGATGGCAGAGACAGCACAAGCAGTCAAACGAAACAGGACAAAGTGAAGCTCGGTGGATTTCACTCCCGCCTCTTCACCCGCAGTTCACTCGCCTGACTACTCTTCTTTCCAGCTTCCTGTTCCTTTCGGCGAACATTGCTTTTATAATAATGCAGCGAACACGTGAATTTTAGGAAAATAACTAAGACACAGAGTTGATATTAAATTGGCGTTGGGAATTTAGCTGCCACGCCAAGCGGGATGGGTTTTCGCTGCTTTGCTGGTTTGGGAGAGGCAGGCTGCATGCTGGGAGTGCCCGCCGATGTGCCCGGGTGGCGAGAGGCTGTGCCTCGGACCCATTTGCCTGCTCCCAGGCATGGTGGTTGTCACCCGCGGGTGAGCCCCGGCCTCCTTCATGCTCTGTGCAGCTGCCACCGGGTACCGCGCCGAGCTCCCGCCAGCTGCACAGCAATCTCAGCCACACTCGAGCTGGTGGTCGACGGGTGAGTTCGCTACATGCAGCAACTGTCAAACCTGCAGCAAGCGGTGTGTGGATGTGCAAAGCATCTTTTAGGAAAACACCTCAAAGTGAACCGATGCAGGAACCAGTTAAACACTTTCGAATAGTTCTTCTAAAATCTCATGCTTCTTGCATCATCCTCTTCAGGTAGTATGCACAGAGCCTGCTTTCCTGGAAAGCCAACCATGGGTGTCTTATTTTCTGAAATTAGCCGCACTACGACTCGGAAGTCAGAACTCGTTTAAATGGCGTCCCCTTGCATCATAAATCCTTTCCGTTCATAATACAAATACTTGTGAACAGATTTTGCTGTACACACTGTACTCATACATACTTATTATACGTCCACGTAGTCTGCTCGATGACCCGCGGACCCCCCTGTCGCGTGCTCTCAGCAGAGGTATTACAGAATACACTACTTAACCTGGAGCCATATCTGTCTGTCACCGTCTGTGCTGGGGATAATTTAGCTAAAAGAGCCGCATGAATTGTTGACTCTCCGTGAGCTGCACTCACTGCAGGTAATACGTTCGCCTGAATGGAGTGGAACTGCTTGAAAGTCAGTGGTTGTTTTTCGAGATTTCGAGTTCTATAAATCTGTCACTGCTGGAAACAGTCAGAGACTTGATGCTAATCTGTGCACCCACTATGGCGTCGAGCCAAGCACACGTTCATTGCTAGCAAACTTTGCTTTCGCAGCGTTGTATTTAACACCTGCAGCCCCTCCCTCAGTCAGGAGCGCCCCAATTTTCTCAAGTCTAAACACCTCTTTAATTGTAATACTTTGCATATTAAAAGGCTTTGGAGTCCAAATGTTTCTCAATAAAGGCCACAGACCCAGACGTCCGAAAGTATTTTTTTTTTATAGCAGATGGTACTGTCCTAACAGTCCACGAGGGCAAAAAGCACATTTTATCTCTGTTGTATCTCGTTTGGGGGTTTAGCCTAGTGTTCAGGTACGGTGACATACCAGACAACAAAATTAAATTACCCTCACTACCGTAAATTGAGAATGCAAAGCATCCGTAGCGATTGTTATGGTGACCAGTAAACTAAGAACTTGTGTCTATAGTTTCCATAGTCTGTAATCTCAAAACGTATCATATTGATTTTGCATCAAACTGGAATATTATATTTCGTTCTCAAGGAGATATTTGATATGGCTCATTGTATTTAATCAGTAGAAAACGTTCAACTGCCTTGAGACTTTTCTATCTCTACCTATTGTTGTTTATCTTCATCGCGTCACTTTGTGATCCAGTGGTTAAGTACACAGTTGTTTCTGGTTTTAGGTCTCGCCTAACATACAGTAGAAGCTGTCAGTTTGTGCAAAGACCTATTATAATTTTACAATGGGCTTACAGCCCACACGTTGCTTACCATTGGTTGGGTTTATTTGTCACTCTTATTTCCTTGCTTTTTTTTCGTTCGCTTGTGTGGTCTTTCCTTCATCTTCTTATGTTCGTTCCCCCCTGTGGGTCGTGACCTCATTACTTCTATTCTTCTAATGCTTAATTTTCAGTCACTACTTTTTTTCTTTTTGGTTAAGCATTCAGTAGTAGTGCATATGTTTTCCAGTGTTCTCCCTTCTGTACTTCTTCCCTCCACAGTCCATGTTGCTCTCTTTTGCCGGTGTGCCCCCCTTCTCTTCCCATTGCTGTCCCCTGCCGTCTGTTTTTCTTTTACCTATCTACTTCCCCCAGGTTGCTTTCACCTACCATGTTGCTTCTGTACCTCACCCTCTATGTTGCTTCGTAAATCAATAAGTTAGTCGCTCAGTGTCTCAAATCCATTTCTTTCAGTAGCATATGCCCTTTGGTTGCTGATTTCCTTGAACCCAAGTACCTTGGTCCAGCCTGTAATGGCAGAAGTAGGCGTGCAATAAACTGTGTTTTCAACTATGCTAGCGTAGTCCAGGTTATTCTATAAAGCTCAGAGTTTGGGAGGACACCATATTGATGTGGGGTGTAGCATAAGTGGCAAAGGTCAAATGCTACCCACTTCTTCAAATTTCACACCATGTACTGTTGAAAGGTCTCATTAATTTAGGAAAAAACTTGACCTCTATACAGTCTGACTGAACAATAATGATGACCATGGTCTTATTTGTTTATTTATTTGGCACTAACCAACATTTTAATCAGATATTGTTTTATAATAACAACTATAATGGTGCAAAGACCGACGAAGAGTTAGGGGCTGTCTACTGGCGGAGCAACAAAGGTATAGGCCCTACATAGGTGGATGATGGTGAGGGGAGTGGTGTGCCTGCCTGACTTATTCTAACTTTTGCACACTATCAAGCAGTTTGTTGAAATCAGTGTGTTAATTTGCATGTTTAATGTATGTTGTCCAAATGATTATGTTTAATTTTGAGTTACGTTTTACAGAAATTTGCTGAATGCTTTTTGCGTTGATACATAATGTAAGGGTTACTGAAATTGCACAACTGGTTAATTATATTAATTGGTGCACACGTTTTATTGCCATACGTAAGAACATCTGTAAAGCGCACTGATTGAGCACGTTAGCTCTAGGCACCAGACATTGCTGAGGTTTGAGGGTTTGAGCACCATTTTTTTTTTTTTGTCTTAAAATTTTAAAAGTCAGAGCATTAATATATGTTTCACATTGTATTCTCTAAAGTAATCATATTAAGTTGTTTAAAACCACTTTTCTTTTTTGAATTAAGATTCAGGGAACGCTTTGGGTTCAGGGCTCAAATCCCTCTTGTAACAGTGCAAGACTGCTCCTCCTTAGACATTGCAGGTTGTAATATTCGTAACTCCGACAGCCCCTTCTAGCATCAACACTCAGTGGAGCTCATCCAAACATGCTCAGGTGTAACCATTATTTCCTGACGTGTACAATAACTACCAAACTCGGGCATCATATGTCTTTTTGTTGCTAACCTGAAGTTCACCTAGTCTCACCCAAATAGGATTGTTGCCATGGTGACCGCTAATAGCTTTTAGATTAAGTATTTTTTTTATAACATAACTTAAACACATTGGCAGTGCCAATAGCTCTGGCTAAACACTTACAAGGTCCCAATAGCGAGACCGTTTGCATTGCAAATGCTTGTTACTCTGGGTACACACTGTGGATGCTATCCATTCATGGAGCACACAAACTCCGATACTACCAGCAAGTCCTGAAACCAATCCCAACTATCGGACACTTGGATATAAATTGGAACATTCTGATGAAACAGTTCTGCACAAGGGTTAGCGTGTCGTATTGAAACATTATAGGACCTTATTAGCTAGCTCTCTGGAAGGAAAATGGACACAACCTATATGACATCTGTAAAGGCATAATACTTTCAATCAAGAAGTAGCTCTAATAGAGCCCTGAAGAAGTCATTGAGGACAAAACTCATTGGCTACTGTTTTAAGACGATTGTTAAAGAAGAAAATGAATAAAGAATTCTCCTCTAAACACATTCAACTGATATTTTGTACTATGTATTGCAATGAATAGCTATGGTATGTGAGGAATATCATTAGAAATCTGCTGAACTCCTACTCAAATAGAGCTATATACTTTGGTAAACATGGGGTGCTGAACCACTAAGGATTGATTTCTTATTTGGAAAATGTTCTCCATCAGAAGTTGAGAGGGGTTGAACTTCTGGTTCTGTGCACTACATTGAGTACTTAAACTCTTCCCACTGTGATGGTAGGTGTGGTAGTCTATTGCCTCAACACTCTTATATGTAATTGCATCAAGGATCTGTTTGGAAGAGTTGAAGACTGGAACCTGCATGGAGGGCTGCACAGCAGGCGAAGGGACGACCCCAATGAGTTATGGTAAGAATTCAGTGCTTCCTAAAGATCCTGCTGAGGGGATAGACAGCTCTGCTCTGGCAGGATTAAACCATCTCCATTGTTCCCTGATCTTGGTGTCAGAATGCACTGGTAAATCCGCAGTGTTGACCCCACACAAAAGCCCATGTGTTCAGTGGATGCCGCTGAGTTGCAGCCAAAGGTGGCAAGTCACTAAAGATGGCGATGGATGACCAAAAGCAATGGCCACTCAGGAGGATGATGGCTTAATGAAAGGGATAATGCACGGCTTAATCCTGGCTGTTGTGCACTGAATGGCACGAAAGGCAATGGTAGCTGAACTCTAAATCATTTTCATTTTTCAGCGGGCCTTGGCATCTTTTTTACAGCATGTAATAATCTTCTGGCACTTGCTTTGATAGTTTTGATTTATTTCCATGTTTCGTGCTGGCTTTTAGGGCTCACGCCCCAGCGTTGCAGTGCGCAGAACTGCTCACGCAGGCGAGAGCCCTTTTGTATAGGGTTTTGAAAGCTGACCACACGCTCGTGCGTGTGATCAGCTTTAAAACGTCAGGCATTGTCTTTCGTGTGCTATTTTTTACAAAAAAAGGCACGTGATTGGGCAAAGGCGGGACAATGTCCCGCCTTTGAAACGCCCATTCCCGACGGTGGCCAGCACGAGCAGCAGCGCACGTTCGCCTTGCTGTCAACTGCCGCGCTCCCTCCCCCCTCCTCTGTTAGATGTGGCTCGTTTGCTTAGAATCTCAAACTTTTGATTACAGAAACCAGTTAATTTCACCATACTTCCATGGATTTCAGTGGGTGGGAATAAATGTGTGCTTTGTTCAGTGACCTTTTGTTCGTTATTGACAATTGTGAAATATGTTGCAGGATTGCCGCTGCACGAGTCGTCCCGCCCTGCACCAAAATCCACTGTATTAGTGGCCTAAATGTGGCTTTAATTGCTCTATTTGCCTGTCCCTGCATTTGTAGCAGATATTTAAGATAGCTGTTGTTAAATTGGTCAGCTTAACCCATGTGACCAGATCACGTGGTTGAGTGAAAGTTCTCCGAGAGCCTCATTGCCGGTGCATCCTTGGATAAGAGCGTCTGCTGCAGAGGGGTGTCTCTCAGTAGTATTTTCCAACATGAAACTGTTCTGGATTGGAGGGTTTGGCTCAGGACCCCTATGGCTCATGGTTGCCCCGTGGTCCCAATAATCCGATTCCCAGGTAAGTTGAGTTACACTCTTGCCTTACAGGCCGCTCATCCTCATTCACGCATCTTCTAGTTGGCTACACTCGGGTTGTCTATTGAGGTGTTCTGTTGCCGTGAATATGATCACCCTCTTGACATTTGCATGGTTGGACTTGCATTACAGAGATTTCCTATCCATTCAAAGGTGTTTATCAAGGGTGCCTTTGACTGTACCATTGACTGGTTGATTCTTTCCAAGATCCTTAAGCTCTCTTGGGACTCTGCTCTTCACATCTGCCTGTACCAGTCCTAACACTCTTTACAAGCGAGGGCCGAGCAGCAGCCTTGAAACCTTTGGCCTTAAATGACCTCAGATGCTCATCTTTTACTCCCTGAGCACCTGTCCAGACATTCTGATTGATGCTAAAAGAGAGTTGTGGTTCATGGAGCCTGTGGTTGTGTGTCTTCTTGTAGTAGAGAGAAGCCACATATTACTAAACACAACTGTATTTTTACTAATGAAACCTGAATACATTTCTTATTCCAATAAACATCACCTGGAACAGTAGAAGCGATTCTGAGCTGCTTCTTCCACTCCCATCAGGGTGTCTTTTTGCTCTCTGTTTCCCTTACATTTCCCAAAAGTGGAGCAACATCCCAACATCCTCATTTGACTCAGTGGTGCTGGAACGGCTTTCAGAGAGAGGGCGCTGCCATCGATGCTAGGCCAGTGAAATCCTACCTAGAGTTACACAAAATATAGCAAGTGAGTCCGCCCGTTCAGCTGAAGAAGGGTTCTCAAATATTGGGGCAGATTTATGTTTGACTTGCGCCTCATTTACGCCGCAGTTGCGTCACTTTTGTGACGCAGCAGCAGCGCAAATCCTGCGCCATGGTGCGGGGTATTTACAACGTGACGCATCTGGGAGATGCGTCACGTTGTAAAGCCCTGCGCCACATGTAGGCGTTCCAGGGTAGGTGGGGGCGTTCCGGCGCAGGAACGCCTCCTAAAAGTGGCTGAGTGAAATCTACAAGATTTCACTCAGTCACTTTTGAGCCCATGCTGCGTCAAAACCCTGCGCCTGCTTGAAGCAGGCGTAAGGATTGATGCAGCATTGTGCAGATAGGACACCCCAGAGCCTTGCTGGAGCTGCGTCGCGTTTGCGACGCAACTCCAGCAATGCGCCACTTTTATGGCACAGATGCGTGACGCATCTGTGCCATTTTTGCCCCATGGTGCGCCACATTATAAATGCTATAAGATAGGGGTCAAACCCAATATACCCTTGAGGGCTTGGGCAAATAGATGCGAGAAGGTCAATGTGCCAACAAGGGATTTCGTTTTAGAATGATCTGTTAATTGTAAATTTCAAAGATTTGAATCAATAAACATGTTAAGATGAAATAACACTACTGTGAAATCAATTGAATGATCTGAACATCATAAACATATAATGATAACAGCGCACACAGGAGTTCTTTTTGTGATTTAAACACAATAATTTTTATAGTTTTATCCAAAGTAAAAAGAGTACAAAAGAGACATAAATTAGAGCAATATATCATGAAAACAGGGGACGGAATTAAGTCCTCATTTCATCTAGATACACACATCTATTCCTGATTAGTTTGAACAGAGATGAAACTCTTTTTGAGCATGCAATCTACTGTACATAACAGATAAACTGGAATTAGATGGTAAAGTCGACGTTTCGGTCTTGGGTGGTGTCAATCCGTCAGACCATCTTCAGGACAATGATTGCTTAAACAAGGACTCCTAAACAATACAATGCAAATAGTTACATGAATGTAAACATTATTGCGCTAACAAATCAATATACAAAGTTTAAAACTCAAACTTCAACCCGTGTGCGAGCAATAAAGTTGTCAATATCGTTTATCAAGAAAGAATTTAAACTACATCAAACATCTAATGTTGAGAAAAAGCTATTGCGATTCAATCATTTCGACAAATTGCTTTCTGTAGTAATACATAATTTTTGTCAATGACCATGCTTACTTGGAGGTCTCAGTAGCGTTCTCACGTAAATTTGATTAAAATCATGTGGATATTTACACTGCAAGTGAAAAAACCAAAGTTCAGTATTTAATCAAAGAAATTTATCATGCTGTGTCAAAGAGATAGTGAATCATATCATACCATGTAGAACTTGGCATCAGCAACTGCCAAATCGTACTAATGCGGGAGTCAATCCTGCCGTAGTTTTATTGCTGTGTAATAGAAATAAGTGGTGATATATTATCTACTTATTCACCTTTATATCGTCTTTCTCATTTTGACTTCGTTTATAAATTCTAATCGCAGTAATAGTGGTATGAGTCTTTTTAGGAACCAAATTATCTGCTAAGTCATTGATAATATATGTAATCATTGCCAATGAATTAAATTAGTCTTAAAGCATGAATGAGTTTTGGTCGTCATATATGCAGCACAAAAAAGTAGATACTGCAGTTTAGGAGTGAGTGCATAACTAGTCTGCATCCCAACAAAACATTGGTGAACGTGTCACAATTAAATAGATTATCTTAGAGAGAGTTTTACCGCGTCTATCGTTGTTTGAAAAACCTAGAATTAGATAAATCGGGTAAGACTATACCTAAGCGTCATACAGAAACAATGGTTTGTGCGCGTATTGCTAACAGGGCACGTCACTGACTAATCTTGATACAGGCGGACCCCCATCTGTTTTCTGAAGACTAACGTCAGAATAGTAAGTCGTCCATAACCTATGCATTGCCTGCAGGCTAATTAGCGACGCGTTTTGTTAAATTTTGCGCACTCCAAATGGTGGCTTTGCACGACCCTTTTATTTATCTTATATAACAAGCCAAGACCCATTTTAATAACAATCAACGCGGGATAACTCTCTCTGCCATTGTGTATTTTTTCAAACATTTTTTAATGTTACATTGGGTAACCGGGCAGTTATGTATTCATTATCAAATTACATCATCTACTTGTCTACGCTATATGTGTGTCTTAAAATCCACTGCACACTTTAGTGATAATATAGTTGTCGAGTTTACACAGGATTGCCACAAATGGCCGCCTCAGCCTAACGCTGATACTTTGTCTATCCTTTTAGCTCTCAGCTGTGTTGAACTGCAACCACAGCCACTCTCTAAAAGCACACCACAGCGTAGTGCACAATTAGGCTGTCTCGACTCAGGCGGACCACATCTGTATTCTGAAGACTAACGACAGAAAAGTAAGTTATATATACTTTACTCACTGCCTACAGATTAGTCAGTGACGTGCCCTGTTAGCAATACGCGCACAAACCATTGTTTCTGTATGACGCTTAGGTATAGTCTTACCCGATTTATCTAATTCTAGGTTTTTCAAACAACGATAGACGCGGTAAAACTCTCTCTAAGATAATCTATTTAATTGTGACACGTTCACCAATGTTTTGTTGGGATGCAGACTAGTTATGCACTCACTCCTAAACTGCAGTATCTACTTTTTTGTGCTGCATATATGACGACCAAAACTCATTCATGCTTTAAGACTAATTTAATTCATTGGCAATGATTACATATATTATCAATGACTTAGCAGATAATTTGGTTCCTAAAAAGACTCATACCACTATTACTGCGATTAGAATTTATAAACGAAGTCAAAATGAGAAAGACGATATAAAGGTGAATAAGTAGATAATATATCACCACTTATTTCTATTACACAGCAATAAAACTACGGCAGGATTGACTCCCGCATTAGTACGATTTGGCAGTTGCTGATGCCAAGTTCTACATGGTATGATATGATTCACTATCTCTTTGACACAGCATGATAAATTTCTTTGATTAAATACTGAACTTTGGTTTTTTCACTTGCAGTGTAAATATCCACATGATTTTAATCAAATTTACGTGAGAACGCTACTGAGACCTCCAAGTAAGCATGGTCATTGACAAAAATTATGTATTACTACAGAAAGCAATTTGTCGAAATGATTGAATCGCAATAGCTTTTTCTCAACATTAGATGTTTGATGTAGTTTAAATTCTTTCTTGATAAACGATATTGACAACTTTATTGCTCGCACACGGGTTGAAGTTTGAGTTTTAAACTTTGTATATTGATTTGTTAGCGCAATAATGTTTACATTCATGTAACTATTTGCATTGTATTGTTTAGGAGTCCTTGTTTAAGCAATCATTGTCCTGAAGATGGTCTGACGGATTGACACCACCCAAGACCGAAACGTCGACTTTACCATCTAATTCCAGTTTATCTGTTATGTACAGTAGATTGCATGCTCAAAAAGAGTTTCATCTCTGTTCAAACTAATCAGGAATAGATGTGTGTATCTAGATGAAATGAGGACTTAATTCCGTCCCCTGTTTTCATGATATATTGCTCTAATTTATGTCTCTTTTGTACTCTTTTTACTTTGGATAAAACTATAAAAATTATTGTGTTTAAATCACAAAAAGAACTCCCGTGTGCGCTGTTATCATTATATGTTTATGATGTTCAGATCATTCAATTGATTTCACAGTAGTGTTATTTCATCTTAACATGTTTATTGATTCAAATCTTTGAAATTTACAATTAACAGATCATTCTAAAACGAAATCCCTTGTTGGCACATTGACCTTCTCGCATCTATTTGCCCAAGCCCTCAAGGGTATATTGGGTTTGACCCCTATCTGATATTATTCCTGTGCAGACGGAAGTCTGTTTTGGGTCACTTCTTTGAAGTGTTTTTTTGTTAGAACTTTAGATTGTACTCTAGTCTCACTTCTTTCTTCGAAATTTATCTGAAAGAATTGTAAATTGTGTTCCTTCATCATCTTTCCTTCTCTTGAAAGTTTCTTTGACAGAAAAGCAGATTCTATTGCTGCACTATTTCCCCTGTTTCGAATATCAAATTTCATTTAGATTCATGTCTGAAGCAGAGACATTGTCCTATACGGATGAATATGTCCTAAAGATAGCTGCAGGCCCCTCTTTGTTAGGAGCAAAAGGTTCGGTAGTGTCTCTACCCTATGAATCTGATTTAAATCACCTAGAGAGACTTAAAAAGAAGCTGGTTCGTACTGAACTGCACGCTAAATTTCTAACTGACTGCCTGAATGCTAACATCATACCAGGCGGACTACAAATTAGAAATATTCCAATTATCTTCATCGACGATGAAGACTTTAAGATCGGGTTCAGTTTCGCATCCAACAAATGCTCCCGCACATGGATGGTGCTCAGCATAGAGACAGCCATCAAACATATTAAACAACTAACAAAGGAGATTGAAAACCTAGAAAGCAAAATTAATGCTGATTCCAATATAGTCAATGCAAAAACATTGTTAGATAAAATTGCATTGACAATAAAAGATTTCGAGGAACTTAACTCCCACAAAAAAACAGATAAATTGCACAAAGATATTCAAAGATATAGTAAGGAGAGAACCTATCCCTATCTACAGAAAGATTTTTACCAACAACAAAATCACAATTCAAGACCAGATTTCCCTAAAAAAGTGACATTTTCAGACACAAATTCAGATACTGACAGTGATCTGACATCTGAAAAGAACTATCGCCAAGTTTTTGACCAACAGCCTTCAACATCGCGGCAGTCTTTTTTAGGACAGGATCGGAGAGGATCCGGCCAAACGCGGAGGCAACGAGGCGCAAGGAGGGGTTGGTCTCGCAACCACTACACACCGGGTTATCGACAAACCCGGAACCAGTACTACGAATGGTAAAATCTAATGAGACCATTCCCATCTTCAATCTATCAAAACACAACCTTTCTGAAGTCGAGATTTCGGTGCTCTCTGCAGGGCTGTCTTTTGTGCCGACCAATAGAAACGACTTGTTCCAAACGAAATTGGAATTATACAAGTTCTTCCGCTCGGTTAGACTAAAAAATTTTTTTGCAAATAAAATCACTGCATATGAGTCCGATACTACAGGTTTACATCAACCTTCGACTTTTTTTCCGGCCGACACAATGATAGCTAAAGAAGTTATCACTTTCGAGAATGCTATCCTCACAGAAATAGACAATCTTTTCCAAAAATCTACACACACAAGATTCAACCTTACACGTGAAGAACAACAGGCTCTAAGAAATCTTCAATCTCTATCTGAAACCATCATTAAACCAGCCGATAAAGGTGGTGGTATCGTTCTTTGGGATTTGACATCCTATAATGCTGAAATGAATAGACAGCTTACGGTATCTTCACACTACAAGAAGTTAAATCAGAATCCTACTTCACGTATTGAGAAATCCATCAGTGAGCTGAGCAAACAGGGTTTCGATGGTGGTTGGCTTAGCGCCAAAGAAGCATCTTTTCTAATTAACAAATCCCCCACAGTACCGGTGATATATATCTTACCCAAGGTACATAAGAATGTTGAGACACCTCCCGGTAGACCAATCGTCTCCGGATGCAATTCCATCTTGAAACCACTCGCTCAATATGCAGATTTTTTCATTCGGCCCTTTGCTACAGAAACACCCACCTATATTAGAGACACCACAGCGGTCATCAATGTGGTTGAAAACTATGCATTTGATCCACTGACAGAACTTCTAGTCTCTATGGACATAGAGAGTCTTTATACCAACATCCCACAAATAGAAGTTTTGGAGATCATTGAGCATTTACTTGAAGATAGACCCAGACCACACGTGGTACCAACCGATTTCATTGTGGAATGCATAAGGATATCCTTATGCGAAAACTTCTTCCTTTTTGAAAGAACTTTTTTTCAACAACTTAAGGGAGTTGCAATGGGTGCTGTTTACGCACCGGATATAGCCAACATCTATGTATCCGATTTTGAGAAAAAACATGTCCAAAACTCTACCAATCCGTACACAACTAACATCTCATGTTGGCTACGGTATATAGATGACGTGTTTTTCATCTGGAGAGGCACCGTAGAACTATTGCTTGAGTTCCATACCTGGATTAACTCCCAAAATCCTAATTTGCAATTCACTATTGATTATAATAATCAACAGATGAATTTTCTTGACATCTCGATCAAAGTAGACACAGACAATACACTCTATACCACACTTTTCACGAAGCCAACAGCCCGTAACACCCTTTTGAAATATGAAAGCCACCATCCTCAATCACTCAAGGATGGCTTACCTTTTGGTCAATTTCTCCGTCTCCGGAGAAATTGCTCCAGAAGAGAGGACTATTTTCTGGAGGCTAAAAAGCTCAAAGAGAAATTACATCATCGTGGCTACCCAAACAAACTGTTGAAAAAATCTCTAAAGAGGGCATGGTACAACGACCGAAACGCTCTGCTTGAAGTGAAAGCCAAAAATAACGAACCGGAACTCGTTTGGGTCACCACATTTGGCACGGCTACTAACAGAATCAAGAAAATTGTAAAGAAACATTGGTCACTTCTTTCTGCAATACCTGAGTTCACTAAGGAACCACTGTTTGCGTTTAAGAGAGGCGCGAACCTTAAAGATCGACTTGTACATGCTTACAAAAGGACAGACCAAAATGTGGTTAATGACATGCGTCAATTAGCACCAGTAATTGGGCACCATAAATGTGGCAAGTGTGCAGCATGCTCCACTACAATCACCACTAAATCATTTGAGTTCCTTGGTGAGAACTACACGGCCAAATCCTTCTCAAATTGCAATACCAGTAATGTGGTCTACTGTATACAATGTCCTTGCAATCTCAAGTATATAGGTAAGACCACCCAAATGGTCAAAAAACGGATTCTGCAACACCAATCTAGAATCAGGTGTAAAGTAGAGACTGCACCACTAGTGGAGCACTATATAAAATTGAAACATACTGAGAAAGAAATGCTCTGGTGGGTCATCGAAGTTGTTAAGCCCACGATACGACAGACCAACGTTGAGCATATACTGACACTGAGGGAGAACCGTTGGATTTGCCGTACTGATAACATCAAAAAAGGTCTGAGCTCAGCCACTGAGTGGCATTCTTTGGCTTGTATCAGCCGTTGAAATCCGACTACCATTTGAACTACAGGTTGGATACTTTAATTGACAGTAGCAACTCATTGCCGTTATTTTGGCAGTAGGGTTTCTGATCCAGGTCCGCACGGTTCCATTCAGCTTCAAACACGGCTGTTTAATTTCGCACTCTACAGACTTATGTTATTGTAATGTATATTAAGTTAGCTATATTTATTGTGTCACTTGTTCTAAGTCAACACTATCAATGCAGCTGTCCCATCTCATGCACATCGTCCAGGATCATATATCTGAATGTTAGCGATTTATAACCACTATTGGTCTGATGGTTGATCAACAAAGAACCTCTTTGAGATGTTGATAACAATGTAGATTTGATATTATATCACACAACTACGCTTCTGTTAAATATGCCGTTAAGAAATAGAATGGATATAGGCAGGATACTTGTGTTTATGTTTAAGAAACTCCGTGCAATACCCACTGTTATAAATACACGGTTGATGTGGTCGATATGGATTTTTGATAAATATTAACGCACATTCAAAATTGTTAACACACACTTATTACTCTTTTACACTTTTCGGTCATGTAAGTATATCTTATTGCGGACAGTCAGTACTTAGCCATAAGATGATTTTAAATATCATCAACAGAGCCCCCCCCCCTTTTTCACAGTGGCATACAACCATTCTCCATCCAGTCACAATCCCAGGAATTGTCTATAAGTAAGCATGGAATAATAATATAATCTTCAAGTGTTTTTTGACACTTCAAAATGGCTGCCGTAATCCAACGTGAAGACTCTTACTGTCTCGTGGATCTGAGTAGAACCGGATTACAATACTGATCAATTTCTGACAATCTCACTCTGTAGTTAATGCATAACTATCAGCTAATACACTTGGATAGCCGGAATTGCTAGTATTAACGGCACACCAGAGTGACCATATAGTTACCAGTTGTACACAAGATTCTTTAAGATGGCCGCCGCTGTTTGACACGGAGACCTTGTCTATTTCTTTAACTCTCAGCTGTGTCGAATTGCTGTAACAGCCAGCCTTTAAAAGCACTTGACAGCGTAGCACAAAATTAGGCTGTTTTGATACAGGCGGACCCCCATCTGTTTTCTGAAGACTAACGTCAGAATAGTAAGTCGTCCATAACCTATGCATTGCCTGCAGGCTAATTAGCGACGCGTTTTGTTAAATTTTGCGCACTCCAAATGGTGGCTTTGCACGACCCTTTTATTTATCTTATATAACAAGCCAAGACCCATTTTAATAACAATCAACGCGGGATAACTCTCTCTGCGATTGTGTATTTTTTCAAACATTTTTTAATGTTACATTGGGTAACCGGGCAGTTATGTATTCATTATCAAATTACATCATCTACTTGTCTACGCTATATGTGTGTCTTAAAATCCACTGCACACTTTAGCGATAATATAGTTGTCGAGTTTACACAGGATTGCCACAAATGGCCGCCTCAGCCTAACGCTGATACTTTGTCTATCCTTTTAGCTCTCAGCTGTGTTGAACTGCAACCACAGCCACTCTCTAAAAGCACACCACAGCGTAGTGCACAATTAGGCTGTCTCGACTCAGGCGGACCACATCTGTGTTCTGAAGACTAACGACAGAAAAGTAAGTTATATATACTTTACTCACTGCCTACAGATTAGTCAGTGACGTGCCCTGTTAGCAATACGCGCACAAACCATTGTTTCTGTATGACGCTTAGGTATAGTCTTACCCGATTTATCTAATTCTAGGTTTTTCAAACAACGATAGACGCGGTAAAACTCTCTCTAAGATAATCTATTTAATTGTGACACGTTCACCAATGTTTTGTTGGGATGCAGACTAGTTATGCACTCACTCCTAAACTGCAGTATCTACTTTTTTGTGCTGCATATATGACGACCAAAACTCATTCATGCTTTAAGACTAATTTAATTCATTGGCAATGATTACATATATTATCAATGACTTAGCAGATAATTTGGTTCCTAAAAAGACTCATACCACTATTACTGCGATTAGAATTTATAAACGAAGTCAAAATGAGAAAGACGATATAAAGGTGAATAAGTAGATAATATATCATCACTTATTTCTATTACACAGCAATAAAACTACGGCAGGATTGACTCCCGCATTAGTACGATTTGGCAGTTGCTGATGCCAAGTTCTACATGGTATGATATGATTCACTATCTCTTTGACACAGCATGATAAATTTCTTTGATTAAATACTGAACTTTGGTTTTTTCACTTGCAGTGTAAATATCCACATGATTTTAATCAAATTTACGTGAGAACGCTACTGAGACCTCCAAGTAAGCATGGTCATTGACAAAAATTATGTATTACTACAGAAAGCAATTTGTCGAAATGATTGAATCGCAATAGCTTTTTCTCAACATTAGATGTTTGATGTAGTTTAAATTCTTTCTTGATAAACGATATTGACAACTTTATTGCTCGCACACGGGTTGAAGTTTGAGTTTTAAACTTTGTATATTGATTTGTTAGCGCAATAATGTTTACATTCATGTAACTATTTGCATTGTATTGTTTAGGAGCCCTTGTTTAAGCAATCATTGTCCTGAAGATGGTCTGACGGATTGACACCACCCAAGACCGAAACGTCGACTTTACCATCTAATTCCAGTTTATCTGTTATGTACAGTAGATTGCATGCTCAAAAAGAGTTTCATCTCTGTTCAAACTAATCAGGAATAGATGTGTGTATCTAGATGAAATGAGGACTTAATTCCGTCCCCTGTTTTCATGATATATTGCTCTAATTTATGTCTCTTTTGTACTCTTTTTACTTTGGATAAAACTATAAAAATTATTGTGTTTAAATCACAAAAAGAACTCCCGTGTGCGCTGTTATCATTATATGTTTATGATGTTCAGATCATTCAATTGATTTCACAGTAGTGTTATTTCATCTTAACATGTTTATTGATTCAAATCTTTGAAATTTACAATTAACAGATCATTCTAAAACGAAATCCCTTGTTGGCACATTGACCTTCTCGCATCTATTTGCCCAAGCCCTCAAGGGTATATTGGGTTTGACCCCTATCTGATATTATTCCTGTGCAGACGGAAGTCTGTTTTGGGTCACTTCTTTGAAGTGGTTTTTTGTTAGAACTTTAGATTGTACTCTAGTCTCACTTCTTTCTTCGAAATTTATCTGAAAGAATTGTAAATTGTGTTCCTTCATCATCTTTCCTTCTCTTGAAAGTTTCTTTGACAGAAAAGCAGATTCTATTGCTGCACTATTTCCCCTGTTTCGAATATCAAATTTCATTTAGATTCATGTCTGAAGTAGAGACATTGTCCTATACGGATGAATATGTCCTAAAGATAGCTGCAGGCCCCTCTTCGTTAGGAGCAAAAGGTTCGGTAGTGTCTCTACCCTATGAATCTGATTTAAATCACCTAGAGAGACTTAAAAAGAAGCTGGTTCGTACTGAACTGCACGCTAAATTTCTAACTGACTGCCTGAATGCTAACATCATACCAGGCGGACTACAAATTAGAAATATTCCAATTATCTTCATCGACGATGAAGACTTTAAGATCGGGTTCAGTTTCGCATCCAACAAATGCTCCCGCACATGGATGGTGCTCAGCATAGAGACAGCCATCAAACATATTAAACAACTAACAAAGGAGATTGAAAACCTAGAAAGCAAAATTAATGCTGATTCCAATATAGTGAATGCAAAAACATTGTTAGATAAAATTGCATTGACAATAAAAGATTTCGAGGAATTTAACTCCCACAAAAAAACAGATAAATTGCACAAAGATATTCGAAGATATAGTAAGGAGAGAACCTATCCCTATCTACAGAAAGATTTTTACCAACAACAAAATCACAATTCAAGACCAGATTTCCCTAAAAAAGTGACATTTTCAGACACAAATTCAGATACTGACAGTGATCTGACATCTGAAAAGAACTATCGCCAAGTTTTTGACCAACAGCCTTCAACATCCCGGCAGTCTTTTTTAGGACAGGATCGGAGAGGATCCGGCCAAACGCGGAGGCAACGAGGCGCAAGGAGGGGTTGGTCTCGCAACCACTACACACCGGGTTATCGACAAACCCGGAACCAGTACTACGAATGGTAAAATCTAATGAGACCATTCCCATCTTCAATCTATCAAAACACAACCTTTCTGAAGTCGAGATTTCGGTGCTCTCTGCAGGGCTGTCTTTTGTGCCGACCAATAGAAACGACTTGTTCCAAACGAAATTGGAATTATACAAGTTCTTCCGCTCGGTTAGACTAAAAAATTTTTTTGCAAATAAAATCACTGCATATGAGTCCGATACTACAGGTTTACATCAACCTTCGACTTTTTTTCCGGCCAACACAATGATAGCTAAAGAAGTTATCACTTTCGAGAATGCTATCCTCACAGAAATAGACAATCTTTTCCAAAAATCTACACACACAAGATTCAACCTTACACGTGAAGAACAACAGGCTCTAAGAAATCTTCAATCTCTATCTGAAACCATCATTAAACCAGCCGATAAAGGCGGTGGTATCGTTCTTTGGGATTCGACATCCTATAATGCTGAAATGAATAGACAGCTTACGGTATCTTCACACTACAAGAAGTTAAATCAGAATCCTACTTCACGTATTGAGAAATCCATCAGTGAGCTGAGCAAACAGGGTTTCGATGGTGGTTGGCTTAGCGCCAAAGAAGCATCTTTTCTAATTAACAAATCCCCCACAGTACCGGTGATATATATCTTACCCAAGGTACATAAGAATGTTGAGACACCTCCCGGTAGACCAATCGTCTCCGGATGCAATTCCATCTTGAAACCACTCGCTCAATATGCAGATTTTTTCATTCGGCCCTTTGCTACAGAAACACCCACCTATATTAGAGACACCACAGCGGTCATCAATGTGGTTGAAAACTATGCATTTGATCCACTGACACAACTTCTAGTCTCTATGGACATAGAGAGTCTTTATACTAACATCCCACAAATAGAAGTTTTGGAGATCATTGAGCATTTACTTGAAGATAGACCCAGACCACACGTGGTACCAACCGATTTCATTGTGGAATGCATAAGGATATCCTTATGCGAAAACTTCTTCCTTTTTGAAAGAACTTTTTTTCAACAACTTAAGGGAGTTGCAATGGGTGCTGTTTACGCACCGGATATAGCCAACATCTATGTATCCGATTTTAAGAAAAAACATGTCCAAAACTCTACCAATCCGTACACAACTAACATCTCATGTTGGCTACGGTATATAGATGACGTGTTTTTCATCTGGAGAGGCTCCGTAGAACTATTGCTTGAGTTCCATACCTGGATTAACTCCCAAAATCCTAATTTGCAATTCACTATTGATTATTATAATCAACAGATGAATTTTCTTGACATCTCGATCAAAGTAGACACAGACAATACACTCTATACCACACTTTTCACGAAGCCAACAGCCCGTAACACCCTTTTGAAATATGAAAGCCACCATCCTCAATCACTCAAGGATGGCTTACCTTTTGGTCAATTTCTCCGTCTCCGGAGAAATTGCTCCAGAAGAGAGGACTATTTTCTGGAGGCTAAAAAGCTCAAAGAGAAATTACATCATCGTGGCTACCCAAACAAACTGTTGAAAAAATCTCTAAAGAGGGCATGGTACAACGACCGAAACGCTCTGCTTGAAGTGAAAGCCAAAAATAACGAACCGGAACTCGTTTGTGTCACCACATTTGGCACGGCTACTAACAGAATCAAGAAAATTGTAAAGAAACATTGGTCACTTCTTTCTGCACTACCTGAGTTCACTAAGGAACCACTGTTTGCGTTTAAGAGAGGCGCGAACCTTAAAGATCGACTTGTACATGCTTACAAAATGACAGACCAAAATGTGGTTAATGACATGCGTCAATTAGCACCAGTAATTGGGCACCATAAATGTGGCAAGTGTGCAGCATGCTCCACTACAATCACCACTAAATCATTTGAGTTCCTTGGTGAGAACTACACGGCCAAATCCTTCTCAAATTGCAATACCAGTAATGTGGTCTACTGTATACAATGTCCTTGCAATCTCAAGTATATAGGTAAGACCACCCAAATGGTCAAAAAACGGATTCTGCAACACCAATCTAGAATCAGGTGTAAAGTAGAGACTGCACCACTAGTGGAGCACTATATAAAATTGAAACATACTGAGAAAGAAATGCTCTGGTGGGTCATCGAAGTTGTTAAGCCCACGATACGACAGACCAACGTTGAGCATATACTGACACTGAGGGAGAACCGTTGGATTTGCCGTACTGATAACATCAAAAAAGGTCTGAACTCAGCCACTGAGTGGCATTCTTTGGCTTGTATCAGCCGTTGAAATCCGACTCCCATTTGAACTACATGTTGGATACTTTAATTGACAGTAGCAACTCATTGCCGTTATTTTGGCAGTAGGGTTTCTGATCCAGGTCCGCACGGTTCCATTCAGCTTCAAACACGGCTGTTTAATTTCGCACTCTACAGACTTATGTTATTGTAATGTATATTAAGTTAGCTATATTTATTGTGTCACTTGTTCTAAGTTAACACTATCAATGCAGCTGTCCCATCTCATGCACATCGTCCAGGATCATATATCTGAATGTTAGCGATTTATAACCACTATTGGTCTGATGGTTGATCAACAAAGAACCTCTTTGAGATGTTGATAACAATGTAGATTTGATATTATATCACACAACTACGCTTCTGTTAAATATGCCGTTAAGAAATAGAATGGATATAGGCAGGATACTTGTGTTTATGTTTAAGAAACTCCGTGCAATACCCACTGTTATAAATACACGGTTGATGTGGTCGATATGGATTTTTGATAAATATTAACGCACATTCAAAATTGTTAACACACACTTATTACTCTTTTACACTTTTCGGTCATGTAAGTATATCTTATTGCGGACAGTCAGTACTTAGCCATAAGATGATTTTAAATATCATCAACAGAGCCCCCCCCCCCTTTTCACAGTGGCATACAACCATTCTCCATCCAGTCACAATCCCAGGAATTGTCTATAAGTAAGCATGGAATAATAATATAATCTTCAAGTGTTTTTTGACACTTCAAAATGGCTGCCGTAATCCAACGTGAAGACTCTTACTGTCTCGTGGATCTGAGTAGAACCGGATTACAATACTGATCAATTTCTGACAATCTCACTCTGTAGTTAATGCATAACTATCAGCTAATACACTTGGATAGCCGGAATTGCTAGTATTAACGGCACACCAGAGTGACCATATAGTTACCAGTTGTACACAAGATTCTTTAAGATGGCCGCCGCTGTTTGACACGGAGACCTTGTCTATTTCTTTAACTCTCAGCTGTGTCGAATTGCTGTAACAGCCAGCCTTTAAAAGCACTTGACAGCGTAGCACAAAATTAGGCTGTTTTGATACAGGCGGACCCCCATCTGTTTTCTGAAGACTAACGTCAGAATAGTAAGTCGTCCATAACCTATGCATTGCCTGCAGGCTAATTAGCGACGCGTTTTGTTAAATTTTGCGCACTCCAAATGGTGGCTTTGCACGACCCTTTTATTTATCTTATATAACAAGCCAAGACCCATTTTAATAACAATCAACGCGGGATAACTCTCTCTGCGATTGTGTATTTTTTCAAACATTTTTTAATGTTACATTGGGTAACCGGGCAGTTATGTATTCATTATCAAATTACATCATCTACTTGTCTACGCTATATGTGTGTCTTAAAATCCACTGCACACTTTAGCGATAATATAGTTGTCGAGTTTACACAGGATTGCCACAAATGGCCGCCTCAGCCTAACGCTGATACTTTGTCTATCCTTTTAGCTCTCAGCTGTGTTGAACTGCAACCACAGCCACTCTCTAAAAGCACACCACAGCGTAGTGCACAATTAGGCTGTCTCGACTCAGGCGGACCACATCTGTATTCTGAAGACTAACGACAGAAAAGTAAGTTATATATACTTTACTCACTGCCTACAGATTAGTCAGTGACGTGCCCTGTTAGCAATACGCGCACAAACCATTGTTTCTGTATGACGCTTAGGTATAGTCTTACCCGATTTATCTAATTCTAGGTTTTTCAAACAACGATAGACGCGGTAAAACTCTCTCTAAGATAATCTATTTAATTGTGACACGTTCACCAATGTTTTGTTGGGATGCAGACTAGTTATGCACTCACTCCTAAACTGCAGTATCTACTTTTTTGTGCTGCATATATGACGACCAAAACTCATTCATGCTTTAAGACTAATTTAATTCATTGGCAATGATTACATATATTATCAATGACTTAGCAGATAATTTGGTTCCTAAAAAGACTCATACCACTATTACTGCGATTAGAATTTATAAACGAAGTCAAAATGAGAAAGACGATATAAAGGTGAATAAGTAGATAATATATCATCACTTATTTCTATTACACAGCAATAAAACTACGGCAGGATTGACTCCCGCATTAGTACGATTTGGCAGTTGCTGATGCCAAGTTCTACATGGTATGATATGATTCACTATCTCTTTGACACAGCATGATAAATTTCTTTGATTAAATACTGAACTTTGGTTTTTTCACTTGCAGTGTAAATATCCACATGATTTTAATCAAATTTACGTGAGAACGCTACTGAGACCTCCAAGTAAGCATGGTCATTGACAAAAATTATGTATTACTACAGAAAGCAATTTGTCGAAATGATTGAATCGCAATAGCTTTTTCTCAACATTAGATGTTTGATGTAGTTTAAATTCTTTCTTGATAAACGATATTGACAACTTTATTGCTCGCACACGGGTTGAAGTTTGAGTTTTAAACTTTGTATATTGATTTGTTAGCGCAATAATGTTTACATTCATGTAACTATTTGCATTGTATTGTTTAGGAGCCCTTGTTTAAGCAATCATTGTCCTGAAGATGGTCTGACGGATTGACACCACCCAAGACCGAAACGTCGACTTTACCATCTAATTCCAGTTTATCTGTTATGTACAGTAGATTGCATGCTCAAAAAGAGTTTCATCTCTGTTCAAACTAATCAGGAATAGATGTGTGTATCTAGATGAAATGAGGACTTAATTCCGTCCCCTGTTTTCATGATATATTGCTCTAATTTATGTCTCTTTTGTACTCTTTTTACTTTGGATAAAACTATAAAAATTATTGTGTTTAAATCACAAAAAGAACTCCCGTGTGCGCTGTTATCATTATATGTTTATGATGTTCAGATCATTCAATTGATTTCACAGTAGTGTTATTTCATCTTAACATGTTTATTGATTCAAATCTTTGAAATTTACAATTAACAGATCATTCTAAAACGAAATCCCTTGTTGGCACATTGACCTTCTCGCATCTATTTGCCCAAGCCCTCAAGGGTATATTGGGTTTGACCCCTATCTGATATTATTCCTGTGCAGACGGAAGTCTGTTTTGGGTCACTTCTTTGAAGTGGTTTTTTGTTAGAACTTTAGATTGTACTCTAGTCTCACTTCTTTCTTCGAAATTTATCTGAAAGAATTGTAAATTGTGTTCCTTCATCATCTTTCCTTCTCTTGAAAGTTTCTTTGACAGAAAAGCAGATTCTATTGCTGCACTATTTCCCCTGTTTCGAATATCAAATTTCATTTAGATTCATGTCTGAAGTAGAGACATTGTCCTATACGGATGAATATGTCCTAAAGATAGCTGCAGGCCCCTCTTCGTTAGGAGCAAAAGGTTCGGTAGTGTCTCTACCCTATGAATCTGATTTAAATCACCTAGAGAGACTTAAAAAGAAGCTGGTTCGTACTGAACTGCACGCTAAATTTCTAACTGACTGCCTGAATGCTAACATCATACCAGGCGGACTACAAATTAGAAATATTCCAATTATCTTCATCGACGATGAAGACTTTAAGATCGGGTTCAGTTTCGCATCCAACAAATGCTCCCGCACATGGATGGTGCTCAGCATAGAGACAGCCATCAAACATATTAAACAACTAACAAAGGAGATTGAAAACCTAGAAAGCAAAATTAATGCTGATTCCAATATAGTCAATGCAAAAACATTGTTAGATAAAATTGCATTGACAATAAAAGATTTCGAGGAATTTAACTCCCACAAAAAAACAGATAAATTGCACAAAGATATTCGAAGATATAGTAAGGAGAGAACCTATCCCTATCTACAGAAAGATTTTTACCAACAACAAAATCACAATTCAAGACCAGATTTCCCTAAAAAAGTGACATTTTCAGACACAAATTCAGATACTGACAGTGATCTGACATCTGAAAAGAACTATCGCCAAGTTTTTGACCAACAGCCTTCAACATCCCGGCAGTCTTTTTTAGGACAGGATCGGAGAGGATCCGGCCAAACGCGGAGGCAACGAGGCGCAAGGAGGGGTTGGTCTCGCAACCACTACACACCGGGTTATCGACAAACCCGGAACCAGTACTACGAATGGTAAAATCTAATGAGACCATTCCCATCTTCAATCTATCAAAACACAACCTTTCTGAAGTCGAGATTTCGGTGCTCTCTGCAGGGCTGTCTTTTGTGCCGACCAATAGAAACGACTTGTTCCAAACGAAATTGGAATTATACAAGTTCTTCCGCTCGGTTAGACTAAAAAATTTTTTTGCAAATAAAATCACTGCATATGAGTCCGATACTACAGGTTTACATCAACCTTCGACTTTTTTTCCGGCCAACACAATGATAGCTAAAGAAGTTATCACTTTCGAGAATGCTATCCTCACAGAAATAGACAATCTTTTCCAAAAATCTACACACACAAGATTCAACCTTACACGTGAAGAACAACAGGCTCTAAGAAATCTTCAATCTCTATCTGAAACCATCATTAAACCAGCCGATAAAGGCGGTGGTATCGTTCTTTGGGATTCGACATCCTATAATGCTGAAATGAATAGACAGCTTACGGTATCTTCACACTACAAGAAGTTAAATCAGAATCCTACTTCACGTATTGAGAAATCCATCAGTGAGCTGAGCAAACAGGGTTTCGATGGTGGTTGGCTTAGCGCCAAAGAAGCATCTTTTCTAATTAACACATCCCCCACAGTACCGGTGATATATATCTTACCCAAGGTACATAAGAATGTTGAGACACCTCCCGGTAGACCAATCGTCTCCGGATGCAATTCCATCTTGAAACCACTCGCTCAATATGCAGATTTTTTCATTCGGCCCTTTGCTACAGAAACACCCACCTATATTAGAGACACCACAGCGGTCATCAATGTGGTTGAAAACTATGCATTTGATCCACTGACACAACTTCTAGTCTCTATGGACATAGAGAGTCTTTATACTAACATCCCACAAATAGAAGTTTTGGAGATCATTGAGCATTTACTTGAAGATAGACCCAGACCACACGTGGTACCAACCGATTTCATTGTGGAATGCATAAGGATATCCTTATGCGAAAACTTCTTCCTTTTTGAAAGAACTTTTTTTCAACAACTTAAGGGAGTTGCAATGGGTGCTGTTTACGCACCGGATATAGCCAACATCTATGTATCCGATTTTAAGAAAAAACATGTCCAAAACTCTACCAATCCGTACACAACTAACATCTCATGTTGGCTACGGTATATAGATGACGTGTTTTTCATCTGGAGAGGCTCCGTAGAACTATTGCTTGAGTTCCATACCTGGATTAACTCCCAAAATCCTAATTTGCAATTCACTATTGATTATTATAATCAACAGATGAATTTTCTTGACATCTCGATCAAAGTAGACACAGACAATACACTCTATACCACACTTTTCACGAAGCCAACAGCCCGTAACACCCTTTTGAAATATGAAAGCCACCATCCTCAATCACTCAAGGATGGCTTACCTTTTGGTCAATTTCTCCGTCTCCGGAGAAATTGCTCCAGAAGAGAGGACTATTTTCTGGAGGCTAAAAAGCTCAAAGAGAAATTACATCATCGTGGCTACCCAAACAAACTGTTGAAAAAATCTCTAAAGAGGGCATGGTACAACGACCGAAACGCTCTGCTTGAAGTGAAAGCCAAAAATAACGAACCGGAACTCGTTTGTGTCACCACATTTGGCACGGCTACTAACAGAATCAAGAAAATTGTAAAGAAACATTGGTCACTTCTTTCTGCACTACCTGAGTTCACTAAGGAACCACTGTTTGCGTTTAAGAGAGGCGCGAACCTTAAAGATCGACTTGTACATGCTTACAAAATGACAGACCAAAATGTGGTTAATGACATGCGTCAATTAGCACCAGTAATTGGGCACCATAAATGTGGCAAGTGTGCAGCATGCTCCACTACAATCACCACTAAATCATTTGAGTTCCTTGGTGAGAACTACACGGCCAAATCCTTCTCAAATTGCAATACCAGTAATGTGGTCTACTGTATACAATGTCCTTGCAATCTCAAGTATATAGGTAAGACCACCCAAATGGTCAAAAAACGGATTCTGCAACACCAATCTAGAATCAGGTGTAAAGTAGAGACTGCACCACTAGTGGAGCACTATATAAAATTGAAACATACTGAGAAAGAAATGCTCTGGTGGGTCATCGAAGTTGTTAAGCCCACGATACGACAGACCAACGTTGAGCATATACTGACACTGAGGGAGAACCGTTGGATTTGCCGTACTGATAACATCAAAAAAGGTCTGAACTCAGCCACTGAGTGGCATTCTTTGGCTTGTATCAGCCGTTGAAATCCGACTCCCATTTGAACTACATGTTGGATACTTTAATTGACAGTAGCAACTCATTGCCGTTATTTTGGCAGTAGGGTTTCTGATCCAGGTCCGCACGGTTCCATTCAGCTTCAAACACGGCTGTTTAATTTCGCACTCTACAGACTTATGTTATTGTAATGTATATTAAGTTAGCTATATTTATTGTGTCACTTGTTCTAAGTTAACACTATCAATGCAGCTGTCCCATCTCATGCACATCGTCCAGGATCATATATCTGAATGTTAGCGATTTATAACCACTATTGGTCTGATGGTTGATCAACAAAGAACCTCTTTGAGATGTTGATAACAATGTAGATTTGATATTATATCACACAACTACGCTTCTGTTAAATATGCCGTTAAGAAATAGAATGGATATAGGCAGGATACTTGTGTTTATGTTTAAGAAACTCCGTGCAATACCCACTGTTATAAATACACGGTTGATGTGGTCGATATGGATTTTTGATAAATATTTACGCACATTCAAAATTGTTAACACACACTTATTACTCTTTTACACTTTTCGGTCATGTAAGTATATCTTATTGCGGACAGTCAGTACTTAGCCATAAGATGATTTTAAATATCATCAACAGAGCCCCCCCCCCCTTTTCACAGTGGCATACAACCATTCTCCATCCAGTCACAATCCCAGGAATTGTCTATAAGTAAGCATGGAATAATAATATAATCTTCAAGTGTTTTTTGACACTTCAAAATGGCTGCCGTAATCCAACGTGAAGACTCTTACTGTCTCGTGGATCTGAGTAGAACCGGATTACAATACTGATCAATTTCTGACAATCTCACTCTGTAGTTAATGCATAACTATCAGCTAATACACTTGGATAGCCGGAATTGCTAGTATTAACGGCACACCAGAGTGACCATATAGTTACCAGTTGTACACAAGATTCTTTAAGATGGCCGCCGCTGTTTGACACGGAGACCTTGTCTATTTCTTTAACTCTCAGCTGTGTCGAATTGCTGTAACAGCCAGCCTTTAAAAGCACTTGACAGCGTAACACAAAATTAGGCTGTTTTGATACAGGCGGACCCCCATCTGTTTTCTGAAGACTAACGTCAGAATAGTAAGTCGTCCATAACCTATGCATTGCCTGCAGGCTAATTAGCGACGCGTTTTGTTAAATTTTGCGCACTCCAAATGGTGGCTTTGCACGACCCTTTTATTTATCTTATATAACAAGCCAAGACCCATTTTAATAACAATCAACGCGGGATAACTCTCTCTGCGATTGTGTATTTTTTCAAACATTTTTTAATGTTACATTGGGTAACCGGGCAGTTATGTATTCATTATCAAATTACATCATCTACTTGTCTACGCTATATGTGTGTCTTAAAATCCACTGCACACTTTAGCGATAATATAGTTGTCGAGTTTACACAGGATTGCCACAAATGGCCGCCTCAGCCTAACGCTGATACTTTGTCTATCCTTTTAGCTCTCAGCTGTGTTGAACTGCAACCACAGCCACTCTCTAAAAGCACACCACAGCGTAGTGCACAATTAGGCTGTCTCGACTCAGGCGGACCACATCTGTATTCTGAAGACTAACGACAGAAAAGTAAGTTATATATACTTTACTCACTGCCTACAGATTAGTCAGTGACGTGCCCTGTTAGCAATACGCGCACAAACCATTGTTTCTGTATGACGCTTAGGTATAGTCTTACCCGATTTATCTAATTCTAGGTTTTTCAAACAACGATAGACGCGGTAAAACTCTCTCTAAGATAATCTATTTAATTGTGACACGTTCACCAATGTTTTGTTGGGATGCAGACTAGTTATGCACTCACTCCTAAACTGCAGTATCTACTTTTTTGTGCTGCATATATGACGACCAAAACTCATTCATGCTTTAAGACTAATTTAATTCATTGGCAATGATTACATATATTATCAATGACTTAGCAGATAATTTGGTTCCTAAAAAGACTCATACCACTATTACTGCGATTAGAATTTATAAACGAAGTCAAAATGAGAAAGACGATATAAAGGTGAATAAGTAGATAATATATCATCACTTATTTCTATTACACAGCAATAAAACTACGGCAGGATTGACTCCCGCATTAGTACGATTTGGCAGTTGCTGATGCCAAGTTCTACATGGTATGATATGATTCACTATCTCTTTGACACAGCATGATAAATTTCTTTGATTAAATACTGAACTTTGGTTTTTTCACTTGCAGTGTAAATATCCACATGATTTTAATCAAATTTACGTGAGAACGCTACTGAGACCTCCAAGTAAGCATGGTCATTGACAAAAATTATGTATTACTACAGAAAGCAATTTGTCGAAATGATTGAATCGCAATAGCTTTTTCTCAACATTAGATGTTTGATGTAGTTTAAATTCTTTCTTGATAAACGATATTGACAACTTTATTGCTCGCACACGGGTTGAAGTTTGAGTTTTAAACTTTGTATATTGATTTGTTAGCGCAATAATGTTTACATTCATGTAACTATTTGCATTGTATTGTTTAGGAGCCCTTGTTTAAGCAATCATTGTCCTGAAGATGGTCTGACGGATTGACACCACCCAAGACCGAAACGTCGACTTTACCATCTAATTCCAGTTTATCTGTTATGTACAGTAGATTGCATGCTCAAAAAGAGTTTCATCTCTGTTCAAACTAATCAGGAATAGATGTGTGTATCTAGATGAAATGAGGACTTAATTCCGTCCCCTGTTTTCATGATATATTGCTCTAATTTATGTCTCTTTTGTACTCTTTTTACTTTGGATAAAACTATAAAAATTATTGTGTTTAAATCACAAAAAGAACTCCCGTGTGCGCTGTTATCATTATATGTTTATGATGTTCAGATCATTCAATTGATTTCACAGTAGTGTTATTTCATCTTAACATGTTTATTGATTCAAATCTTTGAAATTTACAATTAACAGATCATTCTAAAACGAAATCCCTTGTTGGCACATTGACCTTCTCGCATCTATTTGCCCAAGCCCTCAAGGGTATATTGGGTTTGACCCCTATCTGATATTATTCCTGTGCAGACGGAAGTCTGTTTTGGGTCACTTCTTTGAAGTGGTTTTTTGTTAGAACTTTAGATTGTACTCTAGTCTCACTTCTTTCTTCGAAATTTATCTGAAAGAATTGTAAATTGTGTTCCTTCATCATCTTTCCTTCTCTTGAAAGTTTCTTTGACAGAAAAGCAGATTCTATTGCTGCACTATTTCCCCTGTTTCGAATATCAAATTTCATTTAGATTCATGTCTGAAGTAGAGACATTGTCCTATACGGATGAATATGTCCTAAAGATAGCTGCAGGCCCCTCTTCGTTAGGAGCAAAAGGTTCGGTAGTGTCTCTACCCTATGAATCTGATTTAAATCACCTAGAGAGACTTAAAAAGAAGCTGGTTCGTACTGAACTGCACGCTAAATTTCTAACTGACTGCCTGAATGCTAACATCATACCAGGCGGACTACAAATTAGAAATATTCCAATTATCTTCATCGACGATGAAGACTTTAAGATCGGGTTCAGTTTCGCATCCAACAAATGCTCCCGCACATGGATGGTGCTCAGCATAGAGACAGCCATCAAACATATTAAACAACTAACAAAGGAGATTGAAAACCTAGAAAGCAAAATTAATGCTGATTCCAATATAGTCAATGCAAAAACATTGTTAGATAAAATTGCATTGACAATAAAAGATTTCGAGGAATTTAACTCCCACAAAAAAACAGATAAATTGCACAAAGATATTCGAAGATATAGTAAGGAGAGAACCTATCCCTATCTACAGAAAGATTTTTACCAACAACAAAATCACAATTCAAGACCAGATTTCCCTAAAAAAGTGACATTTTCAGACACAAATTCAGATACTGACAGTGATCTGACATCTGAAAAGAACTATCGCCAAGTTTTTGACCAACAGCCTTCAACATCCCGGCAGTCTTTTTTAGGACAGGATCGGAGAGGATCCGGCCAAACGCGGAGGCAACGAGGCGCAAGGAGGGGTTGGTCTCGCAACCACTACACACCGGGTTATCGACAAACCCGGAACCAGTACTACGAATGGTAAAATCTAATGAGACCATTCCCATCTTCAATCTATCAAAACACAACCTTTCTGAAGTCGAGATTTCGGTGCTCTCTGCAGGGCTGTCTTTTGTGCCGACCAATAGAAACGACTTGTTCCAAACGAAATTGGAATTATACAAGTTCTTCCGCTCGGTTAGACTAAAAAATTTTTTTGCAAATAAAATCACTGCATATGAGTCCGATACTACAGGTTTACATCAACCTTCGACTTTTTTTCCGGCCAACACAATGATAGCTAAAGAAGTTATCACTTTCGAGAATGCTATCCTCACAGAAATAGACAATCTTTTCCAAAAATCTACACACACAAGATTCAACCTTACACGTGAAGAACAACAGGCTCTAAGAAATCTTCAATCTCTATCTGAAACCATCATTAAACCAGCCGATAAAGGCGGTGGTATCGTTCTTTGGGATTCGACATCCTATAATGCTGAAATGAATAGACAGCTTACGGTATCTTCACACTACAAGAAGTTAAATCAGAATCCTACTTCACGTATTGAGAAATCCATCAGTGAGCTGAGCAAACAGGGTTTCGATGGTGGTTGGCTTAGCGCCAAAGAAGCATCTTTTCTAATTAACAAATCCCCCACAGTACCGGTGATATATATCTTACCCAAGGTACATAAGAATGTTGAGACACCTCCCGGTAGACCAATCGTCTCCGGATGCAATTCCATCTTGAAACCACTCGCTCAATATGCAGATTTTTTCATTCGGCCCTTTGCTACAGAAACACCCACCTATATTAGAGACACCACAGCGGTCATCAATGTGGTTGAAAACTATGCATTTGATCCACTGACACAACTTCTAGTCTCTATGGACATAGAGAGTCTTTATACTAACATCCCACAAATAGAAGTTTTGGAGATCATTGAGCATTTACTTGAAGATAGACCCAGACCACACGTGGTACCAACCGATTTCATTGTGGAATGCATAAGGATATCCTTATGCGAAAACTTCTTCCTTTTTGAAAGAACTTTTTTTCAACAACTTAAGGGAGTTGCAATGGGTGCTGTTTACGCACCGGATATAGCCAACATCTATGTATCCGATTTTAAGAAAAAACATGTCCAAAACTCTACCAATCCGTACACAACTAACATCTCATGTTGGCTACGGTATATAGATGACGTGTTTTTCATCTGGAGAGGCTCCGTAGAACTATTGCTTGAGTTCCATACCTGGATTAACTCCCAAAATCCTAATTTGCAATTCACTATTGATTATTATAATCAACAGATGAATTTTCTTGACATCTCGATCAAAGTAGACACAGACAATACACTCTATACCACACTTTTCACGAAGCCAACAGCCCGTAACACCCTTTTGAAATATGAAAGCCACCATCCTCAATCACTCAAGGATGGCTTACCTTTTGGTCAATTTCTCCGTCTCCGGAGAAATTGCTCCAGAAGAGAGGACTATTTTCTGGAGGCTAAAAAGCTCAAAGAGAAATTACATCATCGTGGCTACCCAAACAAACTGTTGAAAAAATCTCTAAAGAGGGCATGGTACAACGACCGAAACGCTCTGCTTGAAGTGAAAGCCAAAAATAACGAACCGGAACTCGTTTGTGTCACCACATTTGGCACGGCTACTAACAGAATCAAGAAAATTGTAAAGAAACATTGGTCACTTCTTTCTGCACTACCTGAGTTCACTAAGGAACCACTGTTTGCGTTTAAGAGAGGCGCGAACCTTAAAGATCGACTTGTACATGCTTACAAAATGACAGACCAAAATGTGGTTAATGACATGCGTCAATTAGCACCAGTAATTGGGCACCATAAATGTGGCAAGTGTGCAGCATGCTCCACTACAATCACCACTAAATCATTTGAGTTCCTTGGTGAGAACTACACGGCCAAATCCTTCTCAAATTGCAATACCAGTAATGTGGTCTACTGTATACAATGTCCTTGCAATCTCAAGTATATAGGTAAGACCACCCAAATGGTCAAAAAACGGATTCTGCAACACCAATCTAGAATCAGGTGTAAAGTAGAGACTGCACCACTAGTGGAGCACTATATAAAATTGAAACATACTGAGAAAGAAATGCTCTGGTGGGTCATCGAAGTTGTTAAGCCCACGATACGACAGACCAACGTTGAGCATATACTGACACTGAGGGAGAACCGTTGGATTTGCCGTACTGATAACATCAAAAAAGGTCTGAACTCAGCCACTGAGTGGCATTCTTTGGCTTGTATCAGCCGTTGAAATCCGACTCCCATTTGAACTACATGTTGGATACTTTAATTGACAGTAGCAACTCATTGCCGTTATTTTGGCAGTAGGGTTTCTGATCCAGGTCCGCACGGTTCCATTCAGCTTCAAACACGGCTGTTTAATTTCGCACTCTACAGACTTATGTTATTGTAATGTATATTAAGTTAGCTATATTTATTGTGTCACTTGTTCTAAGTTAACACTATCAATGCAGCTGTCCCATCTCATGCACATCGTCCAGGATCATATATCTGAATGTTAGCGATTTATAACCACTATTGGTCTGATGGTTGATCAACAAAGAACCTCTTTGAGATGTTGATAACAATGTAGATTTGATATTATATCACACAACTACGCTTCTGTTAAATATGCCGTTAAGAAATAGAATGGATATAGGCAGGATACTTGTGTTTATGTTTAAGAAACTCCGTGCAATACCCACTGTTATAAATACACGGTTGATGTGGTCGATATGGATTTTTGATAAATATTTACGCACATTCAAAATTGTTAACACACACTTATTACTCTTTTACACTTTTCGGTCATGTAAGTATATCTTATTGCGGACAGTCAGTACTTAGCCATAAGATGATTTTAAATATCATCAACAGAGCCCCCCCCCCCTTTTCACAGTGGCATACAACCATTCTCCATCCAGTCACAATCCCAGGAATTGTCTATAAGTAAGCATGGAATAATAATATAATCTTCAAGTGTTTTTTGACACTTCAAAATGGCTGCCGTAATCCAACGTGAAGACTCTTACTGTCTCGTGGATCTGAGTAGAACCGGATTACAATACTGATCAATTTCTGACAATCTCACTCTGTAGTTAATGCATAACTATCAGCTAATACACTTGGATAGCCGGAATTGCTAGTATTAACGGCACACCAGAGTGACCATATAGTTACCAGTTGTACACAAGATTCTTTAAGATGGCCGCCGCTGTTTGACACGGAGACCTTGTCTATTTCTTTAACTCTCAGCTGTGTCGAATTGCTGTAACAGCCAGCCTTTAAAAGCACTTGACAGCGTAGCACAAAATTAGGCTGTTTTGATACAGGCGGACCCCCATCTGTTTTCTGAAGACTAACGTCAGAATAGTAAGTCGTCCATAACCTATGCATTGCCTGCAGGCTAATTAGCGACGCGTTTTGTTAAATTTTGCGCACTCCAAATGGTGGCTTTGCACGACCCTTTTATTTATCTTATATAACAAGCCAAGACCCATTTTAATAACAATCAACGCGGGATAACTCTCTCTGCGATTGTGTATTTTTTCAAACATTTTTTAATGTTACATTGGGTAACCGGGCAGTTATGTATTCATTATCAAATTACATCATCTACTTGTCTACGCTATATGTGTGTCTTAAAATCCACTGCACACTTTAGCGATAATATAGTTGTCGAGTTTACACAGGATTGCCACAAATGGCCGCCTCAGCCTAACGCTGATACTTTGTCTATCCTTTTAGCTCTCAGCTGTGTTGAACTGCAACCACAGCCACTCTCTAAAAGCACACCACAGCGTAGTGCACAATTAGGCTGTCTCGACTCAGGCGGACCACATCTGTATTCTGAAGACTAACGACAGAAAAGTAAGTTATATATACTTTACTCACTGCCTACAGATTAGTCAGTGACGTGCCCTGTTAGCAATACGCGCACAAACCATTGTTTCTGTATGACGCTTAGGTATAGTCTTACCCGATTTATCTAATTCTAGGTTTTTCAAACAACGATAGACGCGGTAAAACTCTCTCTAAGATAATCTATTTAATTGTGACACGTTCACCAATGTTTTGTTGGGAGGCAGACTAGTTATGCACTCACTCCTAAACTGCAGTATCTACTTTTTTGTGCTGCATATATGACGACCAAAACTCATTCATGCTTTAAGACTAATTTAATTCATTGGCAATGATTACATATATTATCAATGACTTAGCAGATAATTTGGTTCCTAAAAAGACTCATACCACTATTACTGCGATTAGAATTTATAAACGAAGTCAAAATGAGAAAGACGATATAAAGGTGAATAAGTAGATAATATATCACCACTTATTTCTATTACACAGCAATAAAACTACGGCAGGATTGACTCCCGCATTAGTACAATTTGGCAGTTGCTGATGCCAAGTTCTACATGGTATGATATGATTCACTATCTCTTTGACACAGCATGATAAATTTCTTTGATTAAATACTGAACTTTGGTTTTTTCACTTGCAGTGTAAATATCCACATGATTTTAATCAAATTTACGTGAGAACGCTACTGAGACCTCCAAGTAAGCATGGTCATTGACAAAAATTATGTATTACTACAGAAAGCAATTTGTCGAAATGATTGAATCGCAATAGCTTTTTCTCAACATTAGATGTTTGATGTAGTTTAAATTCTTTCTTGATAAACGATATTGACAACTTTATTGCTCGCACACGGGTTGAAGTTTGAGTTTTAAACTTTGTATATTGATTTGTTAGCGCAATAATGTTTACATTCATGTGACTATTTGCATTGTATTGTTTAGGAGTCCTTGTTTAAGCAATCATTGTCCTGAAGATGGTCTGACGGATTGACACCACCCAAGACCGAAACGTCGACTTTACCATCTAATTCCAGTTTATCTGTTATGTACAGTAGATTGCATGCTCAAAAAGAGTTTCATCTCTGTTCAAACTAATCAGGAATAGATGTGTGTATCTAGATGAAATGAGGACTTAATTCCGTCCCCTGTTTTCATGATATATTGCTCTAATTTATGTCTCTTTTGTACTCTTTTTACTTTGGATAAAACTATAAAAATTATTGTGTTTAAATCACAAAAAGAACTCCCGTGTGCGCTGTTATCATTATATGTTTATGATGTTCAGATCATTCAATTGATTTCACAGTAGTGTTATTTCATCTTAACATGTTTATTGATTCAAATCTTTGAAATTTACAATTAACAGATCATTCTAAAACGAAATCCCTTGTTGGCACATTGACCTTCTCGCATCTATTTGCCCAAGCCCTCAAGGGTATATTGGGTTTGACCCCTATCTGATATTATTCCTGTGCAGACGGAAGTCTGTTTTGGGTCACTTCTTTGAAGTGGTTTTTTGTTAGAACTTTAGATTGTACTCTAGTCTCACTTCTTTCTTCGAAATTTATCTGAAAGAATTGTAAATTGTGTTCCTTCATCATCTTTCCTTCTCTTGAAAGTTTCTTTGACAGAAAAGCAGATTCTATTGCTGCACTATTTCCCCTGTTTCGAATATCAAATTTCATTTAGATTCATGTCTGAAGCAGAGACATTGTCCTATACGGATGAATATGTCCTAAAGATAGCTGCAGGCCCCTCTTTGTTAGGAGCAAAAGGTTCGGTAGTGTCTCTACCCTATGAATCTGATTTAAATCACCTAGAGAGACTTAAAAAGAAGCTGGTTCGTACTGAACTGCACGCTAAATTTCTAACTGACTGCCTGAATGCTAACATCATACCAGGCAGACTACAAATTAGAAATATTCCAATTATCTTCATCGACGATGAAGACTTTAAGATCGGGTTCAGTTTCGCATCCAACAAATGCTCCCGCACATGGATGGTGCTCAGCATAGAGACAGCCATCAAACATATTAAACAACTAACAAAGGAGATTGAAAACCTAGAAAGCAAAATTAATGCTGATTCCAATATAGTCAATGCAAAAACATTGTTAGATAAAATTGCATTGACAATAAAAGATTTCGAGGAATTTAACTCCCACAAAAAAACAGATAAATTGCACAAAGATATTCGAAGATATAGTAAGGAGAGAACCTATCCCTATCTACAGAAAGATTTTTACCAACAACAAAATCACAATTCAAGACCAGATTTCCCTAAAACAGTGACATTTTCAGACACAAATTCAGATACTGACAGTGATCTGACATCTGAAAAGAACTATCGCCAAGTTTTTGACCAACAGCCTTCAACATCGCGGCAGTCTTTTTTAGGACAGGATCGGAGAGGATCCCGCCAAACGCGGAGGCAACGAGGCGCAAGGAGGGGTTGGTCTCGCAACCACTACACACCGGGTTATCGACAAACCCGGAACCAGTACTACGAATGGTAAAATCTAATGAGACCATTCCCATCTTCAATCTATCAAAACACAACCTTTCTGAAGTCGAGATTTCGGTGCTCTCTGCAGGGCTGTCTTTTGTGCCGACCAATAGAAACGACTTGTTCCAAACGAAATTGGAATTATACAAGTTCTTCCGCTCGGTTAGACTAAAAAATTGTTTTGCAAATAAAATCACTGCATATGTGTCCGATACTACAGGTTTACATCAACCTTCGACTTTTTTTCCGGCCAACACAATGATAGCTAAAGAAGTTATCACTTTCGAGAATGCTATCCTCACAGAAATAGACAATCTTTTCCAAAAATCTACACACACAAGATTCAACCTTACACGTGAAGAACAACAGGCTCTAAGAAATCTTCAATCTCTATCTGAAACCATCATTAAACCAGCCGATAAAGGCGGTGGTATCGTTCTTTGGGATTTGACATCCTATAATGCTGAAATGAATAGACAGCTTACGGTATCTTCACACTACAAGAAGTTAAATCAGAATCCTACTTCACGTATTGAGAAATCCATCAGTGAGCTGAGCAAACAGGGTTTCGATGGTGGTTGGCTTAGCGCCAAAGAAGCATCTTTTCTAATTAACAAATCCCCCACAGTACCGGTGATATATATCTTACCCAAGGTACATAAGAATGTTGAGACACCTCCCGGTAGACCAATCGTCTCCGGATGCAATTCCATCTTGAAACCACTCGCTCAATATGCAGATTTTTTCATTCGGCCCTTTGCTACAGAAACACCCACCTATATTAGAGACACCACAGCGGTCATCAATGTGGTTGAAAACTATGCATTTGATCCACTGACACAACTTCTAGTCTCTATGGACATAGAGAGTCTTTATACTAACATCCCACAAATAGAAGTTTTGGAGATCATTGAGCATTTACTTGAAGATAGACCCAGACCACACGTGGTACCAACCGATTTCATTGTGGAATGCATAAGGATATCCTTATGCGAAAACTTCTTCCTTTTTGAAAGAACTTTTTTTCAACAACTTAAGGGAGTTGCAATGGGTGCTGTTTACGCACCGGATATAGCCAACATCTATGTATCCGATTTTGAGAAAAAACATGTCCAAAACTCTACCAATCCGTACACAACTAACATCTCATGTTGGCTACGGTATATAGATGACGTGTTTTTCATCTGGAGAGGCACCGTAGAACTATTGCTTGAGTTCCATACCTGGATTAACTCCCAAAATCCTAATTTGCAATTCACTATTGATTATAATAATCAACAGATGAATTTTCTTGACATCTCGATCAAAGTAGACACAGACAATACACTCTATACCACACTTTTCACGAAGCCAACAGCCCGTAACACCCTTTTGAAATATGAAAGCCACCATCCTCAATCACTCAAGGATGGCTTACCTTTTGGTCAATTTCTCCGTCTCCGGAGAAATTGCTCCAGAAGAGAGGACTATTTTCTGGAGGCTAAAAAGCTCAAAGAGAAATTACATCATCGTGGCTACCCAAACAAACTGTTGAAAAAATCTCTAAAGAGGGCATGGTACAACGACCGAAACGCTCTGCTTGAAGTGAAAGCCAAAAATAACGAACCGGAACTCGTTTGTGTCACCACATTTGGCACGGCTACTAACAGAATCAAGAAAATTGTAAAGAAACATTGGTCACTTCTTTCTGCACTACCTGAGTTCACTAAGGAACCACTGTTTGCGTTTAAGAGAGGCGCGAACCTTAAAGATCGACTTGTACATGCTTACAAAATGACAGACCAAAATGTGGTTAATGACATGCGTCAATTAGCACCAGTAATTGGGCACCATAAATGTGGCAAGTGTGCAGCATGCTCCACTACAATCACCACTAAATCATTTGAGTTCCTTGGTGAGAACTACACGGCCAAATCCTTCTCAAATTGCAATACCAGTAATGTGGTCTACTGTATACAATGTCCTTGCAATCTCAAGTATATAGGTAAGACCACCCAAATGGTCAAAAAACGGATTCTGCAACACCAATCTAGAATCAGGTGTAAAGTAGAGACTGCACCACTAGTGGACCACTATATACAATTGAAACATACTGAGAAAGAAATGCTCTGGTGGGTCATCGAAGTTGTTAAGCCCACGATACGACAGACCAACGTTGAGCATATACTGACACTGAGGGAGAACCGTTGGATTTGCCGTACTGATAACATCAAAAAAGGTCTGAACTCAGCCACTGAGTGGCATTCTTTGGCTTGTATCAGCCGTTGAAATCCGACTACCATTTGAACTACAGGTTGGATACTTTAATTGACAGTAGCAACTCATTGCCGTTATTTTGGCAGTAGGGTTTCTGATCCAGGTCCGCACGGTTCCATTCAGCTTCAAACACGGCTGTTTAATTTCGCACTCTACAGACTTATGTTATTGTAATGTATATTAAGTTAGCTATATTTATTGTGTCACTTGTTCTAAGTTAACACTATCAATGCAGCTGTCCCATCTCATGCACATCGTCCAGGATCATATATCTGAATGTTAGCGATTTATAACCACTATTGGTCTGATGGTTGATCAACAAAGAACCTCTTTGAGATGTTGATAACAATGTAGATTTGATATTATATCACACAACTACGCTTCTGTTAAATATGCCGTTAAGAAATAGAATGGATATAGGCAGGATACTTGTGTTTATGTTTAAGAAACTCCGTGCAATACCCACTGTTATAAATACACGGTTGATGTGGTCGATATGGATTTTTGATAAATATTAACGCACATTCAAAATTGTTAACACACACTTATTACTCTTTTACACTTTTCGGTCATGTAAGTATATCTTATTGCGGACAGTCAGTACTTAGCCATAAGATGATTTTAAATATCATCAACAGAGCCCCCCCCCCTTTTCACAGTGGCATACAACCATTCTCCATCCAGTCACAATCCCAGGAATTGTCTATAAGTAAGCATGGAATAATAATATAATCTTCAAGTGTTTTTTGACACTTCAAAATGGCTGCCGTAATCCAACGTGAAGACTCTTACTGTCTCGTGGATCTGAGTAGAACCGGATTACAATACTGATCAATTTCTGACAATCTCACTCTGAAGTTAATGCATAACTATCAGCTAATACACTTGGATAGCCGGAATTTCTAGTATTAACGGCACACCAGAGTGACCATATAGTTACCAGTTGTACACAAGATTCTTTAAGATGGCCGCCGCTGTTTGACACGGAGACCTTGTCTATTTCTTTAACTCTCAGCTGTGTCGAATTGCTGTAACAGCCAGCCTTTAAAAGCACTTGACAGCGTAGCACAAAATTAGGCTGTTTTGATACAGGCGGACCCCCATCTGTTTTCTGAAGACTAACGTCAGAATAGTAAGTCGTCCATAACCTATGCATTGCCTGCAGGCTAATTAGCGACGCGTTTTGTTAAATTTTGCGCACTCCAAATGGTGGCTTTGCACGACCCTTTTATTTATCTTATATAACAAGCCAAGACCCATTTTAATAACAATCAATGCGGGATAACTCTCTCTGCGATTGTGTATTTTTTCAAAAAAATTTTAATGTTACATTGGGTAACCGGGCAGTTATGTATTCATTATCAAATTACATCATCTACTTGTCTACGCTATAATTGTGTCTTAAAATCCACTGCACACTTTAGCGATAATATAGTTGTCGAGTTTACACAGGATTGCCACAAATGGCCGCCTCAGCCTAACGCTGATACTTTGTCTATCCTTTTAGCTCTCAGCTGTGTTGAACTGCAACCACAGCCACTCTCTAAAAGCACACCACAGCGTAGTGCACAATTAGGCTGTCTCGACTCAGGCGGACCACATCTGTATTCTGAAGACTAACGACAGAAAAGTAAGTTATATATACTTTACTCACTGCCTACAGATTAGTCAGTGACGTGCCCTGTTAGCAATACGCGCACAAACCATTGTTTCTGTATGACGCTTAGGTATAGTCTTACCCGATTTATCTAATTCTAGGTTTTTCAAACAACGATAGACGCGGTAAAACTCTCTCTAAGATAATCTATTTAATCGTGACACGTTCACCAATGTTTTGTTGGGATGCAGACTAGTTATGCACTCACTCCTAAACTGCAGTATCTACTTTTTTGTGCTGCATATATGACGACCAAAACTCATTCATGCTTTAAGACTAATTTAATTCATTGGCAATGATTACATATATTATCAATGACTTAGCAGATAATTTGGTTCCTAAAAAGACTCATACCACTATTACTGCGATTAGAATTTATAAACGAAGTCAAAATGAGAAAGACGATATAAAGGTGAATAAGTAGATAATATATCACCACTTATTTCTATTACACAGCAATAAAACTACGGCAGGATTGACTCCCGCATTAGTACGATTTGGCAGTTGCTGATGCCAAGTTCTACATGGTATGATATGATTCACTATCTCTTTGACACAGCATGATAAATTTCTTTGATTAAATACTGAACTTTGGTTTTTTCACTTGCAGTGTAAATATCCACATGATTTTAATCAAATTTACGTGAGAACGCTACTGAGACCTCCAAGTAAGCATGGTCATTGACAAAAATTATGTATTACTACAGAAAGCAATTTGTCGAAATGATTGAATCGCAATAGCTTTTTCTCAACATTAGATGTTTGATGTAGTTTAAATTCTTTCTTGAGAAACGATATTGACAACTTTATTGCTCGCACACGGGTTGAAGTTTGAGTTTTAAACTTTGTATATTGATTTGTTAGCGCAATAATGTTTACATTCATGTAACTATTTGCATTGTATTGTTTAGGAGTCCTTGTTTAAGCAATCATTGTCCTGAAGATGGTCTGACGGATTGACACCACCCAAGACCGAAACGTCGACTTTACCATCTAATTCCAGTTTATCTGTTATGTACAGTAGATTGCATGCTCAAAAAGAGTTTCATCTCTGTTCAAACTAATCAGGAATAGATGTGTGTATCTAGATGAAATGAGGACTTAATTCCGTCCCCTGTTTTCATGATATATTGCTCTAATTTATGTCTCTTTTGTACTCTTTTTACTTTGGATAAAACTATAAAAATTATTGTGTTTAAATCACAAAAAGAACTCCCGTGTGCGCTGTTATCATTATATGTTTATGATGTTCAGATCATTCAATTGATTTCACAGTAGTGTTATTTCATCTTAACATGTTTATTGATTCAAATCTTTGAAATTTACAATTAACAGATCATTCTAAAACGAAATCCCTTGTTGGCACATTGACCTTCTCGCATCTATTTGCCCAAGCCCTCAAGGGTATATTGGGTTTGACCCCTATCTGATATTATTCCTGTGCAGACGGAAGTCTGTTTTGGGTCACTTCTTTGAAGTGGTTTTTTGTTAGAACTTTAGATTGAACTCTAGTCTCACTTCTTTCTTCGAAATTTATCTGAAAGAATTGTAAATTGTGTTCCTTCATCATCTTTCCTTCTCTTGAAAGTTTCTTTGACAGAAAAGCAGATTCTATTGCTGCACTATTTCCCCTGTTTCGAATATCAAATTTCATTTAGATTCATGTCTGAAGCAGAGACATTGTCCTATACGGATGAATATGTCCTAAAGATAGCTGCAGGCCCCTCTTTGTTAGGAGCAAAAGGTTCGGTAGTGTCTCTACCCTATGAATCTGATTTAAATCACCTAGAGAGACTTAAAAAGAAGCTGGTTCGTACTGAACTGCACGCTAAATTTCTAACTGACTGCCTGAATGCTAACATCATACCAGGCGGACTACAAATTAGAAATATTCCAATTATCTTCATCGACGATGAAGACTTTAAGATCGGGTTCAGTTTCGCATCCAACAAATGCTCCCGCACATGGATGGTGCTCAGCATAGAGACAGCCATCAAACATATTAAACAACTAACAAAGGAGATTGAAAACCTAGAAAGCAAAATTAATGCTGATTCCAATATAGTCAATGCAAAAACATTGTTAGATAAAATTGCATTGACAATAAAAGATTTCGAGGAATTTAACTCCCACAAAAAAACAGATAAATTGCACAAAGATATTCGAAGATATAGTAAGGAGAGAACCTATCCCTATCTACAGAAAGATTTTTACCAACAACAAAATCACAATTCAAGACCAGATTTCCCTAAAAAAGTGACATTTTCAGACACAAATTCAGATACTGACAGTGATCTGACATCTGAAAAGAACTATCGCCAAGTTTTTGACCAACAGCCTTCAACATCGCGGCAGTCTTTTTTAGGACAGGATCGGAGAGGATCCGGCCAAACGCGGAGGCAACGAGGCGCAAGGAGGGGTTGGTCTCGCAACCACTACACACCGGGTTATCGACAAACCCGGAACCAGTACTACGAATGGTAAAATCTAATGAGACCATTCCCATCTTCAATCTATCAAAACACAACCTTTCTGAAGTCGAGATTTCGGTGCTCTCTGCAGGGCTGTCTTTTGTGCCGACCAATAGAAACGACTTGTTCCAAACGAAATTGGAATTATACAAGTTCTTCCGCTCGGTTAGACTAAAAAATGTTTTTGCAAATAAAATCACTGCATATGAGTCCGATACTACAGGTTTACATCAACCTTCGACTTTTTTTCCGGCCAACACAATGATAGCTAAAGAAGTTATCACTTTCGAGAATGCTATCCTCACAGAAATAGACAATCTTTTCCAAAAATCTACACACACAAGATTCAACCTTACACGTGAAGAACAACAGGCTCTAAGAAATCTTCAATCTCTATCTGAAACCATCATTAAACCAGCCGATAAAGGCGGTGGTATCGTTCTTTGGGATTTGACATCCTATAATGCTGAAATGAATAGACAGCTTACGGTATCTTCACACTACAAGAAGTTAAATCAGAATCCTACTTCACGTATTGAGAAATCCATCAGTGAGCTGAGCAAACAGGGTTTCGATGGTGGTTGGCTTAGCGCCAAAGAAGCATCTTTTCTAATTAACAAATCCCCCACAGTACCGGTGATATATATCTTACCCAAGGTACATAAGAATGTTGAGACACCTCCCGGTAGACCAATTGTCTCCGGATGCAATTCCATCTTGAAACCACTCGCTCAATATGCAGATTTTTTCATTCGGCCCTTTGCTACAGAAACACCCACCTATATTAGAGACACCACAGCGGTCATCAATGTGGTTGAAAACTATGCATTTGATCCACTGACACAACTTCTAGTCTCTATGGACATAGAGAGTCTTTATACTAACATCCCACAAATAGAAGTTTTGGAGATCATTGAGCATTTACTTGAAGATAGACCCAGACCACACGTGGTACCAACCGATTTCATTGTGGAATGCATAAGGATATCCTTATGCGAAAACTTCTTCCTTTTTGAAAGAACTTTTTTTCAACAACTTAAGGGAGTTGCAATGGGTGCTGTTTACGCACCGGATATAGCCAACATCTATGTATCCGATTTTGAGAAAAAACATGTCCAAAACTCTACCAATCCATACACAACTAACATCTCATGTTGGCTACGGTATATAGATGACGTGTTTTTCATCTGGAGAGGCACCGTAGAACTATTGCTTGAGTTCCATACCTGGATTAACTCCCAAAATCCTAATTTGCAATTCACTATTGATTATAATAATCAACAGATGAATTTTCTTGACATCTCGATCAAAGTAGACACAGACAATACACTCTATACCACACTTTTCACGAAGCCAACAGCCCGTAACACCCTTTTGAAATATGAAAGCCACCATCCTCAATCACTCAAGGATGGCTTACCTTTTGGTCAATTTCTCCGTCTCCGGAGAAATTGCTCCAGAAGAGAGGACTATTTTCTGGAGGCTAAAAAGCTCAAAGAGAAATTACATCATCGTGGCTACCCAAACAAACTGTTGAAAAAATCTCTAAAGAGGGCATGGTACAACGACCGAAACGCTCTGCTTGAAGTGAAAGCCAAAAATAACGAACCGGAACTCGTTTGTGTCACCACATTTGGCACGGCTACTAACAGAATCAAGAAAATTGTAAAGAAACATTGGTCACTTCTTTCTGCACTACCTGAGTTCACTAAGGAACCACTGTTTGCGTTTAAGAGAGGCGCGAACCTTAAAGATCGACTTGTACATGCTTACAAAATGACAGACCAAAATGTGGTTAATGACATGCGTCAATTAGCACCAGTAATTGGGCACCATAAATGTGGCAAGTGTGCAGCATGCTCCACTACAATCACCACTAAATCATTTGAGTTCCTTGGTGAGAACTACACGGCCAAATCCTTCTCAAATTGCAATACCAGTAATGTGGTCTACTGTATACAATGTCCTTGCAATCTCAAGTATATAGGTAAGACCACCCAAATGGTCAAAAAACGGATTCTGCAACACCAATCTAGAATCAGGTGTAAAGTAGAGACTGCACCACTAGTGGAGCACTATATAAAATTGAAACATACTGAGAAAGAAATGCTCTGGTGGGTCATCGAAGTTGTTAAGCCCACGATACGACAGACCAACGTTGAGCATATACTGACACTGAGGGAGAACCGTTGGATTTGCCGTACTGATAACATCAAAAAAGGTCTGAACTCAGCCACTGAGTGGCATTCTTTGGCTTGTATCAGCCGTTGAAATCCGACTACCATTTGAACTACAGGTTGGATACTTTAATTGACAGTAGCAACTCATTGCCGTTATTTTGACAGTAGGGTTTCTGATCCAGGTCCGCACGGTTCCATTCAGCTTCAAACACGGCTGTTTAATTTCGCACTCTACAGACTTATGTTATTGTAATGTATATTAAGTTAGCTATATTTATTGTGTCACTTGTTCTAAGTTAACACTATCAATGCAGCTGTCCCATCTCATGCACATCGTCCAGGATCATATATCTGAATGTTAGCGATTTATAACCACTATTGGTCTGATGGTTGATCAACAAAGAACCTCTTTGAGATGTTGATAACAATGTAGATTTGATATTATATCACACAACTACGCTTCTGTTAAATATGCCGTTAAGAAATAGAATGGATATAGGCAGGATACTTGTGTTTATGTTTAAGAAACTCCGTGCAATACCCACTGTTATAAATACACGGTTGATGTGGTCGATATGGATTTTTGATAAATATTAACGCACATTCAAAATTGTTAACACACACTTATTACTCTTTTACACTTTTCGGTCATGTAAGTATATCTTATTGCGGACAGTCAGTACTTAGCCATAAGATGATTTTAAATATCATCAACAGAGCCCCCCCCCCTTTTTCACAGTGGCATACAACCATTCTCCATCCAGTCACAATCCCAGGAATTGTCTATAAGTAAGCATGGAATAATAATATAATCTTCAAGTGTTTTTTGACACTTCAAAATGGCTGCCGTAATCCAACGTGAAGACTCTTACTGTCTCGTGGATCTGAGTAGAACCGGATTACAATACTGATCAATTTCTGACAATCTCACTCTGTAGTTAATACATAACTATCAGCTAATACACTTGGATAGCCGGAATTGCTAGTATTAACGGCACACCAGAGTGACCATATAGTTACCAGTTGTACACAAGATTCTTTAAGATGGCCGCCGCTGTTTGACACGGAGACCTTGTCTATTTCTTTAACTCTCAGCTGTGTCGAATTGCTGTAACAGCCAGCCTTTAAAAGCACTTGACAGCGTAGCACAAAATTAGGCTGTTTTGATACAGGCGGACCCCCATCTGTTTTCTGAAGACTAACGTCAGAATAGTAAGTCGTCCATAACCTATGCATTGCCTGCAGGCTAATTAGCGACGCGTTTTGTTAAATTTTGCGCACTCCAAATGGTGGCTTTGCACGACCCTTTTATTTATCTTATATAACAAGCCAAGACCCATTTTAATAACAATCAACGCGGGATAACTCTCTCTGCGATTGTGTATTTTTTCAAACATTTTTTAATGTTACATTGGGTAACCGGGCAGTTATGTATTCATTATCAAATTACATCATCTACTTGTCTACGCTATATGTGTGTCTTAAAATCCACTGCACACTTTAGCGATAATATAGTTGTCGAGTTTACACAGGATTGCCACAAATGGCCGCCTCAGCCTAACGCTGATACTTTGTCTATCCTTTTAGCTCTCAGCTGTGTTGAACTGCAACCACAGCCACTCTCTAAAAGCACACCACAGCGTAGTGCACAATTAGGCTGTCTCGACTCAGGCGGACCACATCTGTATTCTGAAGACTAACGACAGAAAAGTAAGTTATATATACTTTACTCACTGCCTACAGATTAGTCAGTGACGTGCCCTGTTAGCAATACGCGCACAAACCATTGTTTCTGTATGACGCTTAGGTATAGTCTTACCCGATTTATCTAATTCTAGGTTTTTCAAACAACGATAGACGCGGTAAAACTCTCTCTAAGATAATCTATTTAATTGTGACACGTTCACCAATGTTTTGTTGGGATGCAGACTAGTTATGCACTCACTCCTAAACTGCAGTATCTACTTTTTTGTGCTGCATATATGACGACCAAAACTCATTCATGCTTTAAGACTAATTTAATTCATTGGCAATGATTACATATATTATCAATGACTTAGCAGATAATTTGGTTCCTAAAAAGACTCATACTACTATTACTGCGATTAGAATTTATAAACAAAGTCAAAATGAGAAAGACGATATAAAGGTGAATAAGTAGATAATATATCACCACTTATTTCTATTACACAGCAATAAAACTACGGCAGGATTGACTCCCGCATTAGTACGATTTGGCAGTTGCTGATGCCAAGTTCTACATGGTATGATATGATTCACTATCTCTTTGACACAGCATGATAAATTTCTTTGATTAAATACTGAACTTTGGTTTTTTCACTTGCAGTGTAAATATCCACATGATTTTAATCAAATTTACGTGAGAACGCTACTGAGACCTCCAAGTAAGCATGGTCATTGACAAAAATTATGTATTACTACAGAAAGCAATTTGTCGAAATGATTGAATCGCAATAGCTTTTTCTCAACATTAGATGTTTGATGTAGTTTAAATTCTTTCTTGAGAAACGATATTGACAACTTTATTGCTCGCACACGGGTTGAAGTTTGAGTTTTAAACTTTGTATATTGATTTGTTAGCGCAATAATGTTTACATTCATGTAACTATTTGCATTGTATTGTTTAGGAGTCCTTGTTTAAGCAATCATTGTCCTGAAGATGGTCTGACGGATTGACACCACCCAAGACCGAAACGTCGACTTTACCATCTAATTCCAGTTTATCTGTTATGTACAGTAGATTGCATGCTCAAAAAGAGTTTCATCTCTGTTCAAACTAATCAGGAATAGATGTGTGTATCTAGATGAAATGAGGACTTAATTCCGTCCCCTGTTTTCATGATATATTGCTCTAATTTATGTCTCTTTTGTACTCTTTTTACTTTGGATAAAACTATAAAAATTATTGTGTTTAAATCACAAAAAGAACTCCCGTGTGCGCTGTTATCATTATATGTTTATGATGTTCAGATCATTCAATTGATTTCACAGTAGTGTTATTTCATCTTAACATGTTTATTGATTCAAATCTTTGAAATTTACAATTAACAGATCATTCTAAAACGAAATCCCTTGTTGGCACATTGACCTTCTCGCATCTATTTGCCCAAGCCCTCAAGGGTATATTGGGTTTGACCCCTATCTGATATTATTCCTGTGCAGACGGAAGTCTGTTTTGGGTCACTTCTTTGAAGTGGTTTTTTGTTAGAACTTTAGATTGAACTCTAGTCTCACTTCTTTCTTCGAAATTTATCTGAAAGAATTGTAAATTGTGTTCCTTCATCATCTTTCCTTCTCTTGAAAGTTTCTTTGACAGAAAAGCAGATTCTATTGCTGCACTATTTCCCCTGTTTCGAATATCAAATTTCATTTAGATTCATGTCTGAAGCAGAGACATTGTCCTATACGGATGAATATGTCCTAAAGATAGCTGCAGGCCCCTCTTTGTTAGGAGCAAAAGGTTCGGTAGTGTCTCTACCCTATGAATCTGATTTAAATCACCTAGAGAGACTTAAAAAGAAGCTGGTTCGTACTGAACTGCACGCTAAATTTCTAACTGACTGCCTGAATGCTAACATCATACCAGGCGGACTACAAATTAGAAATATTCCAATTATCTTCATCGACGATGAAGACTTTAAGATCGGGTTCAGTTTCGCATCCAACAAATGCTCCCGCACATGGATGGTGCTCAGCATAGAGACAGCCATCAAACATATTAAACAACTAACAAAGGAGATTGAAAACCTAGAAAGCAAAATTAATGCTGATTCCAATATAGTCAATGCAAAAACATTGTTAGATAAAATTGCATTGACAATAAAAGATTTCGAGGAATTTAACTCCCACAAAAAAACAGATAAATTGCACAAAGATATTCGAAGATATAGTAAGGAGAGAACCTATCCCTATCTACAGAAAGATTTTTACCAACAACAAAATCACAATTCAAGACCAGATTTCCCTAAAAAAGTGACATTTTCAGACACAAATTCAGATACTGACAGTGATCTGACATCTGAAAAGAACTATCGCCAAGTTTTTGACCAACAGCCTTCAACATCGCGGCAGTCTTTTTTAGGACAGGATCGGAGAGGATCCGGCCAAACGCGGAGGCAACGAGGCGCAAGGAGGGGTTGGTCTCGCAACCACTACACACCGGGTTATCGACAAACCCGGAACCAGTACTACGAATGGTAAAATCTAATGAGACCATTCCCATCTTCAATCTATCAAAACACAACCTTTCTGAAGTCGAGATTTCGGTGCTCTCTGCAGGGCTGTCTTTTGTGCCGACCAATAGAAACGACTTGTTCCAAACGAAATTGGAATTATACAAGTTCTTCCGCTCGGTTAGACTAAAAAATGTTTTTGCAAATAAAATCACTGCATATGAGTCCGATACTACAGGTTTACATCAACCTTCGACTTTTTTTCCGGCCAACACAATGATAGCTAAAGAAGTTATCACTTTCGAGAATGCTATCCTCACAGAAATAGACAATCTTTTCCAAAAATCTACACACACAAGATTCAACCTTACACGTGAAGAACAACAGGCTCTAAGAAATCTTCAATCTCTATCTGAAACCATCATTAAACCAGCCGATAAAGGCGGTGGTATCGTTCTTTGGGATTTGACATCCTATAATGCTGAAATGAATAGACAGCTTACGGTATCTTCACACTACAAGAAGTTAAATCAGAATCCTACTTCACGTATTGAGAAATCCATCAGTGAGCTGAGCAAACAGGGTTTCGATGGTGGTTGGCTTAGCGCCAAAGAAGCATCTTTTCTAATTAACAAATCCCCCACAGTACCGGTGATATATATCTTACCCAAGGTACATAAGAATGTTGAGACACCTCCCGGTAGACCAATTGTCTCCGGATGCAATTCCATCTTGAAACCACTCGCTCAATATGCAGATTTTTTCATTCGGCCCTTTGCTACAGAAACACCCACCTATATTAGAGACACCACAGCGGTCATCAATGTGGTTGAAAACTATGCATTTGATCCACTGACACAACTTCTAGTCTCTATGGACATAGAGAGTCTTTATACTAACATCCCACAAATAGAAGTTTTGGAGATCATTGAGCATTTACTTGAAGATAGACCCAGACCACACGTGGTACCAACCGATTTCATTGTGGAATGCATAAGGATATCCTTATGCGAAAACTTCTTCCTTTTTGAAAGAACTTTTTTTCAACAACTTAAGGGAGTTGCAATGGGTGCTGTTTACGCACCGGATATAGCCAACATCTATGTATCCGATTTTGAGAAAAAACATGTCCAAAACTCTACCAATCCATACACAACTAACATCTCATGTTGGCTACGGTATATAGATGACGTGTTTTTCATCTGGAGAGGCACCGTAGAACTATTGCTTGAGTTCCATACCTGGATTAACTCCCAAAATCCTAATTTGCAATTCACTATTGATTATAATAATCAACAGATGAATTTTCTTGACATCTCGATCAAAGTAGACACAGACAATACACTCTATACCACACTTTTCACGAAGCCAACAGCCCGTAACACCCTTTTGAAATATGAAAGCCACCATCCTCAATCACTCAAGGATGGCTTACCTTTTGGTCAATTTCTCCGTCTCCGGAGAAATTGCTCCAGAAGAGAGGACTATTTTCTGGAGGCTAAAAAGCTCAAAGAGAAATTACATCATCGTGGCTACCCAAACAAACTGTTGAAAAAATCTCTAAAGAGGGCATGGTACAACGACCGAAACGCTCTGCTTGAAGTGAAAGCCAAAAATAACGAACCGGAACTCGTTTGTGTCACCACATTTGGCACGGCTACTAACAGAATCAAGAAAATTGTAAAGAAACATTGGTCACTTCTTTCTGCACTACCTGAGTTCACTAAGGAACCACTGTTTGCGTTTAAGAGAGGCGCGAACCTTAAAGATCGACTTGTACATGCTTACAAAATGACAGACCAAAATGTGGTTAATGACATGCGTCAATTAGCACCAGTAATTGGGCACCATAAATGTGGCAAGTGTGCAGCATGCTCCACTACAATCACCACTAAATCATTTGAGTTCCTTGGTGAGAACTACACGGCCAAATCCTTCTCAAATTGCAATACCAGTAATGTGGTCTACTGTATACAATGTCCTTGCAATCTCAAGTATATAGGTAAGACCACCCAAATGGTCAAAAAACGGATTCTGCAACACCAATCTAGAATCAGGTGTAAAGTAGAGACTGCACCACTAGTGGAGCACTATATAAAATTGAAACATACTGAGAAAGAAATGCTCTGGTGGGTCATCGAAGTTGTTAAGCCCACGATACGACAGACCAACGTTGAGCATATACTGACACTGAGGGAGAACCGTTGGATTTGCCGTACTGATAACATCAAAAAAGGTCTGAACTCAGCCACTGAGTGGCATTCTTTGGCTTGTATCAGCCGTTGAAATCCGACTACCATTTGAACTACAGGTTGGATACTTTAATTGACAGTAGCAACTCATTGCCGTTATTTTGACAGTAGGGTTTCTGATCCAGGTCCGCACGGTTCCATTCAGCTTCAAACACGGCTGTTTAATTTCGCACTCTACAGACTTATGTTATTGTAATGTATATTAAGTTAGCTATATTTATTGTGTCACTTGTTCTAAGTTAACACTATCAATGCAGCTGTCCCATCTCATGCACATCGTCCAGGATCATATATCTGAATGTTAGCGATTTATAACCACTATTGGTCTGATGGTTGATCAACAAAGAACCTCTTTGAGATGTTGATAACAATGTAGATTTGATATTATATCACACAACTACGCTTCTGTTAAATATGCCGTTAAGAAATAGAATGGATATAGGCAGGATACTTGTGTTTATGTTTAAGAAACTCCGTGCAATACCCACTGTTATAAATACACGGTTGATGTGGTCGATATGGATTTTTGATAAATATTAACGCACATTCAAAATTGTTAACACACACTTATTACTCTTTTACACTTTTCGGTCATGTAAGTATATCTTATTGCGGACAGTCAGTACTTAGCCATAAGATGATTTTAAATATCATCAACAGAGCCCCCCCCCCTTTTTCACAGTGGCATACAACCATTCTCCATCCAGTCACAATCCCAGGAATTGTCTATAAGTAAGCATGGAATAATAATATAATCTTCAAGTGTTTTTTGACACTTCAAAATGGCTGCCGTAATCCAACGTGAAGACTCTTACTGTCTCGTGGATCTGAGTAGAACCGGATTACAATACTGATCAATTTCTGACAATCTCACTCTGTAGTTAATACATAACTATCAGCTAATACACTTGGATAGCCGGAATTGCTAGTATTAACGGCACACCAGAGTGACCATATAGTTACCAGTTGTACACAAGATTCTTTAAGATGGCCGCCGCTGTTTGACACGGAGACCTTGTCTATTTCTTTAACTCTCAGCTGTGTCGAATTGCTGTAACAGCCAGCCTTTAAAAGCACTTGACAGCGTAGCACAAAATTAGGCTGTTTTGATACAGGCGGACCCCCATCTGTTTTCTGAAGACTAACGTCAGAATAGTAAGTCGTCCATAACCTATGCATTGCCTGCAGGCTAATTAGCGACGCGTTTTGTTAAATTTTGCGCACTCCAAATGGTGGCTTTGCACGACCCTTTTATTTATCTTATATAACAAGCCAAGACCCATTTTAATAACAATCAACGCGGGATAACTCTCTCTGCGATTGTGTATTTTTTCAAACATTTTTTAATGTTACATTGGGTAACCGGGCAGTTATGTATTCATTATCAAATTACATCATCTACTTGTCTACGCTATATGTGTGTCTTAAAATCCACTGCACACTTTAGCGATAATATAGTTGTCGAGTTTACACAGGATTGCCACAAATGGCCGCCTCAGCCTAACGCTGATACTTTGTCTATCCTTTTAGCTCTCAGCTGTGTTGAACTGCAACCACAGCCACTCTCTAAAAGCACACCACAGCGTAGTGCACAATTAGGCTGTCTCGACTCAGGCGGACCACATCTGTATTCTGAAGACTAACGACAGAAAAGTAAGTTATATATACTTTACTCACTGCCTACAGATTAGTCAGTGACGTGCCCTGTTAGCAATACGCGCACAAACCATTGTTTCTGTATGACGCTTAGGTATAGTCTTACCCGATTTATCTAATTCTAGGTTTTTCAAACAACGATAGACGCGGTAAAACTCTCTCTAAGATAATCTATTTAATTGTGACACGTTCACCAATGTTTTGTTGGGATGCAGACTAGTTATGCACTCACTCCTAAACTGCAGTATCTACTTTTTTGTGCTGCATATATGACGACCAAAACTCATTCATGCTTTAAGACTAATTTAATTCATTGGCAATGATTACATATATTATCAATGACTTAGCAGATAATTTGGTTCCTAAAAAGACTCATACTACTATTACTGCGATTAGAATTTATAAACAAAGTCAAAATGAGAAAGACGATATAAAGGTGAATAAGTAGATAATATATCACCACTTATTTCTATTACACAGCAATAAAACTACGGCAGGATTGACTCCCGCATTAGTACGATTTGGCAGTTGCTGATGCCAAGTTCTACATGGTATGATATGATTCACTATCTCTTTGACACAGCATGATAAATTTCTTTGATTAAATACTGAACTTTGGTTTTTTCACTTGCAGTGTAAATATCCACATGATTTTAATCAAATTTACGTGAGAACGCTACTGAGACCTCCAAGTAAGCATGGTCATTGACAAAAATTATGTATTACTACAGAAAGCAATTTGTCGAAATGATTGAATCGCAATAGCTTTTTCTCAACATTAGATGTTTGATGTAGTTTAAATTCTTTCTTGAGAAACGATATTGACAACTTTATTGCTCGCACACGGGTTGAAGTTTGAGTTTTAAACTTTGTATATTGATTTGTTAGCGCAATAATGTTTACATTCATGTAACTATTTGCATTGTATTGTTTAGGAGTCCTTGTTTAAGCAATCATTGTCCTGAAGATGGTCTGACGGATTGACACCACCCAAGACCGAAACGTCGACTTTACCATCTAATTCCAGTTTATCTGTTATGTACAGTAGATTGCATGCTCAAAAAGAGTTTCATCTCTGTTCAAACTAATCAGGAATAGATGTGTGTATCTAGATGAAATGAGGACTTAATTCCGTCCCCTGTTTTCATGATATATTGCTCTAATTTATGTCTCTTTTTTACTCTTTTTACTTTGGATAAAACTATAAAAATTATTGTGTTTAAATCACAAAAAGAACTCCCGTGTGCGCTGTTATCATTATATGTTTATGATGTTCAGATCATTCAATTGATTTCACAGTAGTGTTATTTCATCTTAACATGTTTATTGATTCAAATCTTTGAAATTTACAATTAACAGATCATTCTAAAACGAAATCCCTTGTTGGCACATTGACCTTCTCGCATCTATTTGCCCAAGCCCTCAAGGGTATATTGGGTTTGACCCCTATCTGATATTATTCCTGTGCAGACGGAAGTCTGTTTTGGGTCACTTCTTTGAAGTGGTTTTTTGTTAGAACTTTAGATTGTACTCTAGTCTCACTTCTTTCTTCGAAATTTATCTGAAAGAATCTTAAATTGTGTTCCTTCATCATCTTTCCTTCTCTTGAAAGTTTCTTTGACAGAAAAGCAGATTCTATTGCTGCACTATTTCCCCTGTTTCGAATATCAAATTTCATTTAGATTCATGTCTGAAGCAGAGACATTGTCCTATACGGATGAATATGTCCTAAAGATAGCTGCAGGCCCCTCTTTGTTAGGAGCAAAAGGTTCGGTAGTGTCTCTACCCTATGAATCTGATTTAAATCACCTAGAGAGACTTAAAAAGAAGCTGGTTCGTACTGAACTGCACGCTAAATTTCGAACTGACTGCCTGAATGCTAACATCATACCAGGCGGACTACAAATTAGAAATATTCCAATTATCTTCATCGACGATGAAGACTTTAAGATCGGGTTCAGTTTCGCATCCAACAAATGCTCCCGCACATGGATGGTGCTCAGCATAGAGACAGCCATCAAACATATTAAACAACTAACAAAGGAGATTGAAAACCTAGAAAGCAAAATTTATGCTGATTCCAATATAGTCAATGCAAAAACATTGTTAGATAAAATTGCATTGACAATAAAAGATTTCGAGGAATTTAACTCCCACAAAAAAACAGATAAATTGCACAAAGATATTCGAAGATATAGTAAGGAGAGAACCTATCCCTATCTACAGAAAGATTTTTACCAACAACAAAATCACAATTCAAGACCAGATTTCCCTAAAAAAGTGACATTTTCAGACACAAATTCAGATACTGACAGTGATCTGACATCTGAAAAGAACTATCGCCAAGTTTTTGACCAACAGCCTTCAACATCGCGGCAGTCTTTTTTAGGACAGGATCGGAGAGGATCCGGCCAAACGCGGAGGCAACGAGGCGCAAGAAGGGGTTGGTCTCGCAACCACTACACACCGGGTTATCGACAAACCCGGAACCAGTACTACGAATGGTAAAATCTAATGAGACCATTCCCATCTTCAATCTATCAAAACACAACCTTTCTGAAGTCGAGATTTCGGTGCTCTCTGCAGGGCTGTCTTTTGTGCCGACCAATAGAAACGACTTGTTCCAAACGAAATTGGAATTATACAAGTTCTTCCGCTCGGTTAGACTAAAAAATTTTTTTGCAAATAAAATCACTGCATATGAGTCCGATACTACAGGTTTACATCAACCTTCGACTTTTTTTCCGGCCAACACAATGATAGCTAAAGAAGTTATCACTTTCGAGAATGCTATCCTCACAGAAATAGACAATCTTTTCCAAAAATCTACACACACAAGATTCAACCTTACACGTGAAGAACAACAGGCTCTAAGAAATCTTCAATCTCTATCTGAAACCATCATTAAACCAGCCGATAAAGGCGGTGGTATCGTTCTTTGGGATTTGACATCCTATAATGCTGAAATGAATAGACAGCTTACGGTATCTTCACACTACAAGAAGTTAAATCAGAATCCTACTTCACGTATTGAGAAATCCATCAGTGAGCTGAGCAAACAGGGTTTCGATGGTGGTTGGCTTAGCGCCAAAGAAGCATCTTTTCTAATTAACAAATCCCCCACAGTACCGGTGATATATATCTTACCCAAGGTACATAAGAATGTTGAGACACCTCCCGGTAGACCAATCGTCTCCGGATGCAATTCCATCTTGAAACCACTCGCTCAATATGCAGATTTTTTCATTCGGCCCTTTGCTACAGAAACACCCACCTATATTAGAGACACCACAGCGGTCATCAATGTGGTTGAAAACTATGCATTTGATCCACTGACACAACTTCTAGTCTCTATGGACATAGAGAGTCTTTATACTAACATCCCACAAATAGAAGTTTTGGAGATCATTGAGCATTTACTTGAAGATAGACCCAGACCACACGTGGTACCAACCGATTTCATTGTGGAATGCATAAGGATATCCTTATGCGAAAACTTCTTCCTTTTTGAAAGAACTTTTTTTCCACAACTTAAGGGAGTTGCAATGGGTGCTGTTTACGCACCGGATATAGCCAACATCTATGTATCCGATTTTGAGAAAAAACATGTCCAAAACTCTACCAATCCGTACACAACTAACATCTCATGTTGGCTACGGTATATAGATGACGTGTTTTTCATCTGGAGAGGCACCGTAGAACTATTGCTTGAGTTCCATACCTGGATTAACTCCCAAAATCCTAATTTGCAATTCACTATTGATTATAATAATCAACAGATGAATTTTCTTGACATCTCGATCAAAGTAGACACAGACAATACACTCTATACCACACTTTTCACGAAGCCAACAGCCCGTAACACCCTTTTGAAATATGAAAGCCACCATCCTCAATCACTCAAGGATGGCTTACCTTTTGGTCAATTTCTCCGTCTCCGGAGAAATTGCTCCAGAAGAGAGGACTATTTTCTGGAGGCTAAAAAGCTCAAAGAGAAATTACATCATCGTGGCTACCCAAACAAACTGTTGAAAAAATCTCTAAAGAGGGCATGGTACAACGACCGAAACGCTCTGCTTGAAGTGAAAGCCAAAAATAACGAACCGGAACTCGTTTGTGTCACCACATTTGGCACGGCTACTAACAGAATCAAGAAAATTGTAAAGAAACATTGGTCACTTCTTTCTGCACTACCTGAGTTCACTAAGGAACCACTGTTTGCGTTTAAGAGAGGCGCGAACCTTAAAGATCGACTTGTACATGCTTACAAAATGACAGACCAAAATGTGGTTAATGACATGCGTCAATTAGCACCAGTAATTGGGCACCATAAATGTGGCAAGTGTGCAGCATGCTCCACTACAATCACCACTAAATCATTTGAGTTCCTTGGTGAGAACTACACGGCCAAATCCTTCTCAAATTGCAATACCAGTAATGTGGTCTACTGTATACAATGTCCTTGCAATCTCAAGTATATAGGTAAGACCACCCAAATGGTCAAAAAACGGATTCTGCAACACCAATCTAGAATCAGGTGTAAAGTAGAGACTGCACCACTAGTGGAGCACTATATAAAATTGAAACATACTGAGAAAGAAATGCTCTGGTGGGTCATCGAAGTTGTTAAGCCCACGATACGACAGACCAACGTTGAGCATATACTGACACTGAGGGAGAACCGTTGGATTTGCCGTACTGATAACATCAAAAAAGGTCTGAACTCAGCCACTGAGTGGCATTCTTTGGCTTGTATCAGCCGTTGAAATCCGACTACCATTTGAACTACAGGTTGGATACTTTAATTGACAGTAGCAACTCATTGCCGTTATTTTGGCAGTAGGGTTTCTGATCCAGGTCCGCACGGTTCCATTCAGCTTCAAACACGGCTGTTTAATTTCGCACTCTACAGACTTATGTTATTGTAATGTATATTAAGTTAGCTATATTTATTGTGTCACTTGTTCTAAGTTAACACTATCAATGCAGCTGTCCCATCTCATGCACATCGTCCAGGATCATATATCTGAATGTTAGCGATTTATAACCACTATTGGTCTGATGGTTGATCAACAAAGAACCTCTTTGAGATGTTGATAACAATGTAGATTTGATATTATATCACACAACTACGCTTCTGTTAAATATGCCGTTAAGAAATAGAATGGATATAGGCAGGATACTTGTGTTTATGTTTAAGAAACTCCGTGCAATACCCACTGTTATAAATACACGGTTGATGTGGTCGATATGGATTTTTGATAAATATTAACGCACATTCAAAATTGTTAACACACACTTATTACTCTTTTACACTTTTCGGTCATGTAAGTATATCTTATTGCGGACAGTCAGTACTTAGCCATAAGATGATTTTAAATATCATCAACAGAGCCCCCCCCCCCCTTTTTCACAGTGGCATACAACCATTCTCCATCCAGTCACAATCCCAGGAATTGTCTATAAGTAAGCATGGAATAATAATATAATCTTCAAGTGTTTTTTGACACTTCAAAATGGCTGCCGTAATCCAACGTGAAGACTCTTACTGTCTCGTGGATCTGAGTAGAACCGGATTACAATACTGATCAATTTCTGACAATCTCACTCTGTAGTTAATACATAACTATCAGCTAATACACTTGGATAGCCGGAATTGCTAGTATTAACGGCACACCAGAGTGACCATATAGTTACCAGTTGTACACAAGATTCTTTAAGATGGCCGCCGCTGTTTGACACGGAGACCTTGTCTATTTCTTTAACTCTCAGCTGTGTCGAATTGCTGTAACAGCCAGCCTTTAAAAGCACTTGACAGCGTAGCACAAAATTAGGCTGTTTTGATACAGGCGGACCCCCATCTGTTTTCTGAAGACTAACGTCAGAATAGTAAGTCGTCCATAACCTATGCATTGCCTGCAGGCTAATTAGCGACGCGTTTTGTTAAATTTTGCGCACTCCAAATGGTGGCTTTGCACGACCCTTTTATTTATCTTATATAACAAGCCAAGACCCATTTTAATAACAATCAACGCGGGATAACTCTCTCTGCGATTGTGTATTTTTTCAAACATTTTTTAATGTTACATTGGGTAACCGGGCAGTTATGTATTCATTATCAAATTACATCATCTACTTGTCTACGCTATATGTGTGTCTTAAAATCCACTGCACACTTTAGCGATAATATAGTTGTCGAGTTTACACAGGATTGCCACAAATGGCCGCCTCAGCCTAACGCTGATACTTTGTCTATCCTTTTAGCTCTCAGCTGTGTTGAACTGCAACCACAGCCACTCTCTAAAAGCACACCACAGCGTAGTGCACAATTAGGCTGTCTCGACTCAGGCGGACCACATCTGTATTCTGAAGACTAACGACAGAAAAGTAAGTTATACATACTTTACTCACTGCCTACAGATTAGTCAGTGACGTGCCCTGTTAGCAATACGCGCACAAACCATTGTTTCTGTATGACGCTTAGGTATAGTCTTACCCGATTTATCTAATTCTAGGTTTTTCAAACAACGATAGACGCGGTAAAACTCTCTCTAAGATAATCTATTTAATTGTGACACGTTCACCAATGTTTTGTTGGGATGCAGACTAGTTATGCACTCACTCCTAAACTGCAGTATCTACTTTTTTGTGCTGCATATATGACGACCAAAACTCATTCATGCTTTAAGACTAATTTAATTCATTGGCAATGATTACATATATTATCAATGACTTAGCAGATAATTTGGTTCCTAAAAAGACTCATACCACTATTACTGCGATTAGAATTTATAAACGAAGTCAAAATGAGAAAGACGATATAAAGGTGAATAAGTAGATAATATATCACCACTTATTTCTATTACACAGCAATAAAACTACGGCAGGATTGACTCCCGCATTAGTACGATTTGGCAGTTGCTGATGCCAAGTTCTACATGGTATGATATGATTCACTATCTCTTTGACACAGCATGATAAATTTCTTTGATTAAATACTGAACTTTGGTTTTTTCACTTGCAGTGTAAATATCCACATGATTTTAATCAAATTTACGTGAGAACGCTACTGAGACCTCCAAGTAAGCATGGTCATTGACAAAAATTATGTATTACTACAGAAAGCAATTTGTCGAAATGATTGAATCGCAATAGCTTTTTCTCAACATTAGATGTTTGATGTAGTTTAAATTCTTTCTTGATAAACGATATTGACAACTTTATTGCTCGCACACGGGTTGAAGTTTGAGTTTTAAACTTTGTATATTGATTTGTTAGCGCAATAATGTTTACATTCATGTAACTATTTGCATTGTATTGTTTAGGAGTCCTTGTTTAAGCAATCATTGTCCTGAAGATGGTCTGACGGATTGACACCACCCAAGACCGAAACGTCGACTTTACCATCTAATTCCAGTTTATCTGTTATGTACAGTAGATTGCATGCTCAAAAAGAGTTTCATCTCTGTTCAAACTAATCAGGAATAGATGTGTGTATCTAGATGAAATGAGGACTTAATTCCGTCCCCTGTTTTCATGATATATTGCTCTAATTTATGTCTCTTTTGTACTCTTTTTACTTTGGATAAAACTATAAAAATTATTGTGTTTAAATCACAAAAAGAACTCCCGTGTGCGCTGTTATCATTATATGTTTATGATGTTCAGATCATTCAATTGATTTCACAGTAGTGTTATTTCATCTTAACATGTTTATTGATTCAAATCTTTGAAATTTACAATTAACAGATCATTCTAAAACGAAATCCCTTGTTGGCACATTGACCTTCTCACATTATAAATGCGGCGCATCCATGATGTCGAAGCTGGGGCGCAAAATAACTGGCGCATCCCTGCTGATATGCAGGGATGCGTCCGTTATTATAAATATGCCCCATTGTGTGTCCAGTGGTGCACACTGGGATACTGCCTACCACAAGAGGTCATTTTCCATTGGACTGGCCTCTATGTTTGCATCTGTCAAGCAGCTTTACTGATAAACCTATCTGGCGCTCAAACAATAACCTGCTGAACTTGGATTTCACCGCATATTTATAATGGGTCCATTACACAAGTAAAGTGTCTTCGTTTACTTTGATTTTATTAACCCCTTCGATGCTCATGACGGAACGGTTCCGTCATGAGCATCGGTTGGGCTGTGCTCATGACGGAACCGTTCCGTCATGAGGACAGCCCCTGGGGGAAGCGCTGGCGCTCCCCCCCTTGTGCCTCGATCTTGCCCCCCTTTACGGGGGTGGCAGCGGAAGAGCTTCCGCTGCCACCCCCGAGCCCCCCCACGCTTTCTGATGACGTCAGCGCGCACAGCGCGCGCCGGCGTCATCAGGAAGCGTTGGACGCGCTGGAATCCATTTCTTCCAGCGCGTCCAAGGCAGCAAGAGGTAGGTTCCCTTGTCCGGTGGGGGCCGCGGGGGTGATTTCTTTTGTATTGAGGCATCGGGGGAGAGGAAAGAGTATTTCCTCTCCCCCGATGTCTCAATACTGGGCATTCCTGCTCCACGATCGCGCACAGCGTCGCGATCGTGGAGTAGGGATGCCCCACTAGACACCAGGGATTTGTTTATGTTGAGTTTGGGAAGCGACCCCTTAGGCAAGGGTCGCTTCCTGGGGGGCAAAATGTTTGGAAGTCTTTTCTGCCCCCCCTGGGGGCAGATCGGTTCGCTTTCTGCGCGTTTCTGCCCCCAGGGGGGGCAGAAAAGCCCACTAGACACCAGGGATTTGTTTATTTGAATTTGGGAAGCGACCCCTTAGGCAAGGGTCGCTTCCTGGGGGGCAAAATTATTCGAAGTCTTTTCTGCCCCCCCTGGGGGCAGATCGGTCCGCTTTCTGCGCGTTTCTGCCCCCAGGGGGGGCAGAAAAGCCCACTAGACACCAGGGATGTCGTTTATGCTATGTAGGAAGCGACCCCTTAGGCAAGGGTCGCTTCCTTGGGGGGCCCAATAATTTCGAAGACTTTTCTGCCCCCCCTGGGGGCAGATCGGTCTTCTTTCTGCCCGTTTCTGCCCCCAGGGGGGGCAGAAAAGCCCACTAGACACCAGGGATGTCTATTTCGTTATGTAGGAAGCGACCCCTTGGGCAAGGGTCGCTTCCTTGGGGGGCAAAATAATTCGAAGACTTTTCTGCCCCCCCTGGGGGCATATCGGTCTTCTTTCTGCCCGTTTATGCCCCCAGCGGGGGCAGAAAAGCCCACTAGACACCAGGGATGTCTTATGTTATGTAGGAAGTGACCCCTTGGGCAAGGGTCACTTCCTAGGGTGGCAAAATAATTAGAAGACTTTTCTGCCCCCCCCTGGGGGCAGATCGGTCGTCTTTCTGCCCGTTTCTGCCCCCAGGGGGGGGCAGAAAAGCCCACTAGACACCAGGGATATAAATATTATTGTAGGAAGCGACCCCTTGGGCAAGGGTCGCTTCCTTGGGCCCCTAAATTTTTTGAAGACTTTTCTGCCCCCTCTGGGGGCAGATCGGTTTTATTTTTTTGCCGTTTCTGCTCCCATTGGGGGCAGAAAAGCCCACTAGACACCAGGGAATTAGTTCAATTAGAAATAGAAGTGACCCCTCGCTTCCAGGGTGCAATTTGTTATATGTATTTGGCTCACCCGCCCCGGGACTGAGTAGCCTTTTTTTTCCTGCTGTTTTCTGCCCCACCTGGCACACAACCCGATTGACCATTTGGGTAGTGACATGGCATGTTATAATGTTTATTGTTATATTTTTTTTGATTTCCAATTGTAATGTTTTTTTTTTGTTTACTTTTTTGTTCTAGGTGAAGGCTTTTCTTCTTTTCACGTTGACGTTTTGGTACCGGTGGTTCTGCTGTTTGTGTAGTTTGGTAAGAGACTGTTTTTTTGTACAATGCAAATGTGTTTGATTTCTCTGCCTGTTTTTTTTTGCAAATGGTGTAATAATAGCAGTATGTTTGGTTTTTGAGTGTCAAAAACTTTTTGCATTGGTGCTCAATGTGTATTTTGTTGTCTTGTAAGTAATTTGTTTTTTTTTCTTCTTTCTAGTTTGATATCGTTGGTCTTTGCTGTGTCACTGCAGAGTTTGTTTCTGGTGAGTGCAGCTGTCTCTTGTAATTGGATTGTATAGTTTTTGAGTACATTGATCTTTGTGATAAAAGGTACACATTTCTTTACTTACTTGGTTTGCACATTATTGGTTGTTGTTGACTTGTTTGTGCAGTCTTCTATCTTAGTAAGAATAATGGCTAGCCGCAGGATGACTGCTCAGCAGGTTGTTGGTTTGCTGTTTGAGTCTTCCTCTGATATTGGTTCAGAGACTGACTCTGCATCTGAGGGAGAGGAGGGAGGGGACGATTCTGGCAGTGAGTTGTCTCTCCGTATGGAGTCATCGGATGATGAAGATACTCTTAGTGCGGATGAAGTGCCTGTGTTAGAGGAGGAGACTGATGTGCCGATAGTGCGGCAAGAGGCATCTGGGCTGCAGCCTGCAGCTGCAAGGCTTCCCGTTGGTGTAGTGCGGCAAGAGACATCTGGGCTGCAGGCTGCGGCTGCAAGCCTTCCCGTTGGTGTAGTGCGTCAAGAGGCATCTGGGCTGCAGGCTGGGGCTGCAAGTCTTCCCGTTGAAAGTGATGACCTCTGGGTTGCCCCTGGCATGGTGCAGCCGGAATTTCCAGAGTTTACTGGTGTTCCAGGGTCTAGAGTGAATACTGAGAACTTTTTGCCTGTAAATTTTTTTCAGTTGTTTATGGACGATGTGTTTTTGGCAGAGATTGTTGAGCAGACTAATTTGTATGCCGAACAGTTTTTGAGGGACAACAGTGCCAGTCTTAAGCCACACTCTAGAGCTACCCGGTGGACTCCCACAAATGTTGAAGAGATGAAGAAGTTCTTGGGTTTAACTTTTTTGATGGGCTTGCTAAGGAAGCCATCATTGGCTTCATATTGGTCTAGCAGTCCCTTGATGGCAACGTCTATTTTTCCAGCAGTCATGACTCGTGACAGGTATTTGCTTCTGCTTCGGATGATGCACTTTGTTGATAATGGTTTAGCGTTGCCACGAGATCACCCTGATTGTGACCGTCTTTTTAAGATTAGGCCTGTCCTTGATCACTTTGTTGATCGATTTTCTGAGATTTATGCCCCTGGTAGAGAAATTGCAGTGGATGAGTCTTTGGTGTTGTTCAAGGGCCGCTTGGTTTTTAGGCAATACATTCCTAGTAAGAGGGCACGCTATGGAATAAAGCTGTATATGCTGTGTGACAGTAGGACTGGATATGTCTCTAATTTCAGGGTGTACACCGGTAAGGAATCTAGGTTTAACCTCCCTTGTTGTCCGTCCACTTTTGGAGTGACTGAGTAAATTGTTTGGGAACTTGGTAGAGGATTTTTTAACAAAGGCCACCATTTATATGTAGATAACTTCTACACTGGTGTGCGGTTGTTCAGGGAATTGGCCAAAGTGGACACTTTTGCTTGTGGCACAATCCGCTGTAACCGTAAAGGTTTTCCGAAAGAACTTGTTTGTCAAAAGCTTGTGCGGGGACAGTGCAGTGCGTTGCGTTGCCAGGAGCTTCTTGCTGTGAAGTTTACAGACAGGAGAGATGTCTACATGCTGACTTCGATCCATGATGAAAGCACTGCACCTGTGACTGTTTGGGGTCAGGTCGCTGAAGCGCGCAAACCTGTGTGCATTTTAGACTATAATAGGCACATGGGTGGTGTTGACAGAGTAGATCAGAGGTTGGAACCTTACACTGCTCTTCGTAAGGCTTACATTTGGTACAAGAAGTTGGCTATCCATCTTTTCCACATGGCAATGTTTAATGCCTTTGTTGTGTTCCAGGATTCTTGCCCTGAGTCAAAGATGACTTTTGCTAAGTTTCAGGAGTCTGTAATAGGCAGCCTTGTTGTAGTGGAACAGGCAAGTGTTCCTAGAGTTGGACTGGTGGAGGATGTTGCTAGATTGAAAGAACGCCACTTTCCAGATCACATTCCTCCCACACCCGCAAAAGATTTTCCCAGTAGGAGATGTAGAGTCTGTTGGCGAAGAGGTTTGCGGAAGGAGAGTCGTATGTACTGCCCCGATTGTCCCTCTCATCCTGCACTGTGTCTCTCTGCTTGTTTCAGAGCGTACCACACGCGTAAAAATTTCTGGGACCATTCATGAGTGGTAAAGTGAACTGCCTGGTCTGTATTCTTTGGAAAATATGATTCTGTTTCAAGGTTGGTGTTAGTGCAATGTATTTAGTTGCTGATTTTCTGTTAGAAGATTTGTATCTATTTGCAATTTGTTTGTGTTTTTATTTTTTTCTAAAAAAATCCAAAATGTGATGGTGGTGTGTGTAGGCTTGCGCTTGGCTGTTGGTCTGTGTGGACTGGCACTTGGTTGGTGGTGTGCGTGGAATGGTGCTTGGCTGACGGTGTGCGTGGACTGGCGGTGTGCGTGGACTGGTGCGTGGCTGGTGGTGTGCGTGGAATGGTGCTTGGCTGGCGGTGTGCGTGGAATGGTGCTTGGCTGGCGGTGTGCGTGGAATGGTGCTTGGCTGGCGGTGTGCGTGGAATGGTGCTTGGCTGGCGGTGTACGTGGACTGGTACTTGGCTGGCGGTGTGTGTGGACTGGTGGTGTGTGCGGACTGGTGTTTGGCTGGTGGTGTCCGTGGACTGGAGCTTGGCTGGTGGTGTCCGTGGACTGGAGCTTTTCTGGTGGTGTGCGTGGACTGGAGCTTGGCTGGCAGTGTGCGTGGAATGGTGCTTGGCTGGCGGTGTGCGTGGACTGGTACTTGGCTGGCGGTGTGCGTGGACTGGTACTTGGCTGGCGGTGTGCGTGGACTGGTGGTGTGTGCGGACTGGTGCTTGGCTGGTGGTGTCCGTGGACTGGAGCTTGGCTGGCGGTGTAGGTGGATTGGCGATTGGCTGCCGGTGTGCCTGGACTGGCGATTGGATGGCGGTGGGCCTGGACTGGCGCTTGGCTAGCGGTGTGCATGGACTGGCGTTTGGCTAGCGGTGTGTGTCGACTGGTGCTTGGCTGGCTGTGTGTGAGTAGTGACTTTCTGCTGGTCACTACACACACTGCTAGCTGAGTGCCACTCCACGCAATCCTTCAGCCTGTGTAGTTGCTGTGTCTGGATTGTGGGCGTGTGAAAGTGATGGGCCCTTGAATGGCGCTGTGTGCTGGTGTGAGTTTTGTTATGTGTAGGGCCCGCGGCTGGCGGTGTGAATGGTTTTGTATGTCTCACACGTATGAAAGGTGTATGAATGGCCTGTAAAGAGGTTGGTGCCTTGTCGTGGCTTTACAGCTCACGAGCTGTGAGTCAATGGTTCAGTTTCTCGCCCTTTCAATTATTACCAGTGCATTTCATGTTTTGTGAAATCACTTGCTAATACAATTTTATCTACTGAACCATAACTCACCCTCGTGCCAAATCCAACCAGAATGTATGTGTGCTTGCGGGTTAGATGGCTGTGCAGTAATATTTGTCTTTCTGAAGCAGGGTGTACCTTGTCCCTTTTTGGTGATTTTTGTACTGTGTTGCTTTTGTACCTGGTGGTGCGAATGGTCTTGTTTGTATCACGTATGAAAGGTGTGTGAATGGCCTGTAAAGTGGTTGGTGCCTTGACGTGGCTTTACAGCTCACGAGCTGCGAGTCATTGGTTTGGTTTTTTGTGAATTTAATTATTGACAGTGCATTTCATTTTTGTGAAATCTCTTGTTAATAAAATTTAATACACTGAACCATGACTCGCCCTCGTGCCAAATCCAACCAGTATGTGTGTGTGTTTGAGGAATAGATGGTTGTGCAGGAATCTTTATCTTTAGTTTCTCTGCCAAGGTACACTTTCCATGTAAGAATAACCCACCAACTGTAGATATTGTCGAAAACCCTTGGGAGTTCATGGTGATGTCTCTCTAGTGAATTGAAAAATATTTTTTATCCCCATTGTCCTGTAAACCTCAAACTGTCTGCCACATTTTCTTTGCAGTATTATTCCTAAATTCTCACGCTGTAGTAACAATAGTTAATTTGGTTTTGCAAGGGGGGTTACTTTGGTTTTTTGCCCAGGGCTCGGCGGCCATCTAGGGAAACCTACCAAACCCACGCATTTCTGAAAACTAGACACCCTGCGGCTTCCAGGGAGGTACGGCTTGCGTGGAACCCCCAACGTTTCCTTACCCAGAATCCCCTGCAAATCTCAATTTTTGCTCAAAAAAATCACTTTTTTCACACATTTTGGGGTGGGAAAGTAGTGGCATCACCGGGCTCACACAAATTTACCACCACCCAGCGTTCCCCCAGGTCTCCCGGTAAAAATGGTGCCTCACTTGTGTGGGAGGCCCAAGTACCCGCGGCAGGCAAGGGCCCAAAACGCAGTGAGGCGACATCAAAATGGCCTGTCGCCAAACCACCTGGTTTTGCAAGGGGGTCACTTTGGTTTTTGGCCCGGTGCGCGGCGGCCATCTAGGGAAACCTACCAAACCCACGCATTTCTGAAAACTAGACACCCGGCGGCTTCCAGGGAGGTATGGCTTGCGTGGATCCCCCAACGTTTCCTTACCCAGAATCCCCTGCAAACCTCAATTTTTGCTCAAAAAATCACTTTTTTCACACATTTTGGGGTGGGAAAGTAGCGGCATCACCGGGCTCACACAAATTTACCACCACCCAGCGTTCCCCCAGGTCTCCCGGTAAAAATGGTGCCTCACTTGTGTGGGAGGCCCAAGTACCCGCGGCAGGCAAGGGCCCAAAACATAGTGAGGCGACATCAAAATGGCCTATCGCCAAACCACCTGGTTTTGCAAGGGGGGTCACTTTGGTTTTTGGCCCGGTGCGCGGCGGCCATCTAGGGAAACCTAGCAAACCCACGCATTTCTGAAAACTAGACACCCGGCGGCTTCCAGGGAGGTATGGCTTGCGTGCATCCCCCAACGTTTCCTTACCCAGAATCCCCTGCAAACCTCAATTTTTGCTCAAAAAATCACTTTTTTCACACATTTTGGGGTGGGAAAGTAGTGGCATCACTGGGCTCACACAAATTTACCACCACCCAGCGTTCCCCCAGGTCTCCCGGTAAAAATGGTGCCTCACTTGTGTGGGAGGCCCAAGTACCCGCGGCAGGCAAGGGCCCAAAACGCAGTGAGGCGACATCAAAATGGCCTGTCGCCAAACCACCTGGTTTTGCAAGGGGGGTCACTTTGGTTTTTGGCCCGGTGCGCGGCCGCCATCTAGGGAAACCTACCAAACCCACGCATTTCTGAAAACTAGACACCCGGCGGCTTCCAGGGAGGTATGGCTTGCGTGCATCCCCCAACGTTTCCTTACCCAGAATCCCCTGCAAACCTCAATTTTTGCTCAAAAAATCACTTTTTTCACACATTTTGGGGTGGGAAAGTAGTGGCATCACCGGGCTCACACAAATTTACCACCACCCAGCGTTCCCCCAGGTCTCCCGGTAAAAATGGTGCCTCACTTGTGTGGGAGGCCCAAGTACCCGCGGCAGGCAAGGACAACAAACGTAGTGAGGCGACATCAAAATGGCCTATCGCCAAACCACCTGGTTTTGCAAGGGGGGTCACTTTGGTTTTTGGCCCGGTGCGCGGCGGCCATCTAGGGAAACCTAGCAAACCCACGCATTTCTGAACACTAGACACCCGGTGGCTTCCAGGGAGGTATGGCTTGCGTGGATCCCCCAACGTTTCCTTACCCAGAATCCCCTGCAAACCTCAATTTTTGCTCAAAAAATCACTTTTTTCACACATTTTGGGGTGGGAAAGTAGTGGCATCACCGGGCTCACACAAATTTACCACCACCCAGCGTTCCCCCAGGTCTCCCGGTAAAAATGGTGCCTCACTTGTGTGGGAGGCCCAAGTACCCGCGGCAGGCAAGGCCAACAAACGTAGTGATGCGACGTCAAAATGGCCTATCGCCAAACCACCTGGTTTTGCAAGGGGGGTCACTTTGGTTTTTGGCCCGGTGCGCGGCGGCCATCTAGGGAAACCTAGCAAACCCACGCATTTCTGAAAACTAGACACCCGGCGGCTTCCAGGGAGGTATGGCTTGCGTGGATCCCCCAACGTTTCCTTACCCAGAATCCCCTGCAAACCTCAATTTTTGCTCAAAAAATCACTTTTTTCACACATTTTGGGGTGGGAAAGTAGTGGCATCACCGGGCTCACACAAATTTACCACCACCCAGCGTTCCCCCAGGTCTCCCGGTAAAAATGGTGCCTCACTTGTGTGGGAGGCCCAAGTACCCGCGGCAGGCAAGGCCAACAAACGTAGTGAGGCGACATGAAAATGGCCTATAGCCAAACCACCTGGTTTTGCAAGGGGGGTCACTTAGGTTTTTGGCCCGGTGCGCGGCGGCCATCTAGGGAAACCTAGCAAACCCACAAATTTCTGAAAACTAGACACCCGGCGGCTTCCAGGGAGGTATGGCTTGCGTGGATCCCCCAACGTTTCCTTACCCAGAATCCCCTGCAAACATCAAATTTTGCTCAAAAAATCACTTTTTTCACACATTTTGGGGTGGGAAAGTAGTGGCATCACCGGGCTCACACAAATTTACCACCACCCAGCGTTCCCCCAGGTCTCCCGGTAAAAATGGTGCCTCACTTGTGTGGGAGGCCCAAGTACCCGCGGCAGGCAAGGGCCCAAAACGTAGTGAGGCGACATCAAAATGGCCTATCGCCAAACCACCTGGTTTTGCAAGGGGGGTCACTTTGGATTTTGGCCCGGTGCGCGGCGGCCATCTAGGGAAACCTAGCAAACCCACGCATTTCTGAAAACTAGACACCCGGCGGCTTCCAGGGAGGTATGGCTTGCGTGGATCCCCCAACGTTTCCTTACCCAGAATCCCCTGCAAACCTCAATTTTTGCTCAAAAAATCACTTTTTTCACACATTTTGGGGTGGGAAAGTAGTGGCATCACCGGGCTCACACAAATTTACCACCACCCAGCGTTCCCCCAGGTCTCCCGGTAAAAATGGTGCCTCACTTGTGTGGGAGGCCCAAGTACCCGCGGCAGGCAAGGGCCCAAAACGTAGTGAGGCGACATCAAAATGGCCTATCGCCAAACCACCTGGTTTTGCAAGGGGGGTCACTTTGGATTTTGGCCCGGTGCGCGGCGGCCATCTAGGGAAACCTAGCAAACCCACGCATTTCTGAAAACTAGACACCCGGCGGCTTCCAGGGAGGTATGGCTTGCGTGGATCCCCCAACGTTTCCTTACCCAGAATCCCCTGCAAACCTCAATTTTTGCTCAAAAAATCACTTTTTTCACACATTTTGGGGTGGGAAAGTAGTGGCATCACCGGGCTCACACAAATTTACCACCACCCAGCGTTCCCCCAGGTCTCCCGGTAAAAATGGTGCCTCACTTGTATGGGAGGCCCAAGTACCCGCGGCATGCAAGGGCCCAAAACGTAGTGAGGCGACATGAAAATGGCCTATAGCCAAACCACCTGGTTTTGCAAGGGGGGTCACTTTGGTTTTTGGCCCGGTGCGCGGCGGCCATCTAGGGAAACCTAGCAAACCCACGCATTTCTGAAAACTAGACACCCGGCGGCTTCCAGGGAGGTATGGCTTGCGTGCATCCCCCAACGTTTCCTTACCCAGAATCCCCTGCAAACCTCAATTTTTGCTCAAAAAATCACTTTTTTCACACATTTTGGGGTGGGAAAGTAGTGGCATCACCGGGCTCACACAAATTTACCACCACCCAGCGTTCCCCCAGGTCTCCCGGTAAAAATGGTGCCTCACTTGTGTGGGAGGCCCAAGTACCCGCGGCAGGCAAGGACAACAAACGTAGTGAGGCGACATTTGGGATAGGCAATGTTGATGTCGCCTCACTACGTTTGTTGGCCTTGCCTGCCGCGGGTACTTAGGCCTCCCACACAAGTGAGGCACCATTTTTACCGGGAGACCTGGGGGAACTCTGGGTGGTGGTAAATTTGTGTGAACCCGGTGATGCCACTACTTTCCCACCCCAAAATGTGTGAAAAAAGTGATTTTTTGAGCAAAAATTGAGGTTTGCAGGGGATTCTGGGTAAGGAAACGTTGGGGGATCCACGCAAGCCATACCTCCCTGGAAGCCGCCGGGTGTCTAGTTTTCAGAAATGCATGGGTTTGCTAGGTTTCCCTAGATGGCCGCCGCGCACCGGGCCAAAAACCAAAGTGACCCCCCTTGCAAAACCAGGTGGTTTGGATATAGGCCATTTTCATGTCGCCTCACTACGTTTGTTGGCCTTGCCTGCCGCGGGTACTTGGGCCTCCCACACAAGTGAGGCACCATTTTTACCGGGAGACCTGGGGGAACGCTGGGTGGTGGTAAATTTGTGTGAGCCCGGTGATGCCACTACTTTCCCACCCCAAAATGTGTGAAAAAAGTGATTTTTTGAGCAAAAATTGAGGTTTGCAGGGGATTCTGGGTAAGGAAACGTTGGGGGATCCACGCAAGCCATACCTCCCTGGAAGCCGCCGGGTGTCTAGTTTTCAGAAATGCGTGGGTTTGCTAGGTTTCCCTAGATGGCCGCCGCGCACCGGGCCAAAAACCAAAGTGACCCCCCTTGCAAAACCAGGTGGTTTGGCGATAGGCCATTTTGATGTCGCCTCACTACGTTTGTTGTCCTTGCCTGCCGCGGGTACTTTGGCCTCCCACACAAGTGAGGCACCATTTTTACCGGGAGACCTGGGGGAACGCTGGGTGGTGGTAAATTTGTGTGAGCCCGGTGATGCCACTACTTTCCCACCCCAAAATGTGTGAAAAAGTGATTTTTTGAGCAAAAATTGAGGTTTGCAGGGGATTCTGGGTAAGGAATCGTTGAGGGATGCACGCAAGCCATACCTCCCTGGAAGCCGCCGGGTGTCTAGTTTTCAGAAATGCGTGGGTTTGCTAGGTTTCCCTAGATGGCCGCCGCGCACCGGGCCAAAAACCAAAGTGACCCCCCTTGCAAAACCAGGTGGTTTGGCGATAGGCCATTTTGATGTCGCCTCACTACGTTTTGGGCCCTTGCCTGCCGCGGGTACTTGGGCCTCCCACACAAGTGAGGCACCATTTTTACCGGGAGACCTGGGGGAACGCTGGGTGGTGGTAAATTTGTGTGAGCCCGGTGATGCCACTACTTTCCCACCCCAAAATGTGTGAAAAAAGTGATTTTTTGAGCAAAAATTGATGTTTGCAGAGGATTCTGGGTAAGGAAACGTTGGGGGATCCACGCAAGCCATACCTCCCTGGAAGCCGCCGGGTGTCTAGTTTTCAGAAATGCGTGGGTTTGGTAGGTTTCCCTAGATGGCCGCCGCGCACCGGGCCAAAAACCAAAGTGACCCCCCTGGCAAAACCAGGTGGTTTGGCTATAGGCCATTTTCATGTCGCCTCACTACGTTTGTTGGCCTTGCCTGCCGCGGGTACTTGGGCCTCCCACACAAGTGAGGCACCATTTTTACCGGGAGACCTGGGGGAACGCTGGGTGGTGGTAAATTTGTGTGAGCCTGGTGAAGCCACTACTTTCCCACCCCAAAATGTGTGAAAAAAGTGATTTTTTGAGCAAAAATTGAGGTTTGCAGGGGATTCTGGGTAAGGAAACGTTGGGGGATCCACGCAAGCCATACCTCCCTGGAAGCCGCCGGGTGTCTAGTTTTCAGAAATGCGTGGGTTTGCTAGGTTTCCCTAGATGGCCGCCGCGCACCGGGCCAAAAACCAAAGTGACCCCCCTTGCAAAACCAGGTGGTTTGGCTATAGGCCATTTTCATGTCGCCTCACTACGTTTGTTGGCCTTGCCTGCCGCGGGTACTTGGGCCTCCCACACAAGTGAGGCACCATTTTTACCGGGAGACCTGGGGGAACGCTGGGTGGTGGTAAATTTGTGTGAGCCCGGTGATGCCACTACTTTCCCACCCCAAAATGTGTGAAAAAAGTGATTTTTTGAGCAAAAATTGAGGTTTGCAGGGGATTCTGGGTAAGGAAACGTTGGGGGATCCACGCAAGCCATACCTCCCTGGAAGCCGCCGGGTGTCTAGTTTTCAGAAATGTGTGGGTTTGCTAGGTTTCCCTAGATGGCCGCCGCGCACCGGGCCAAAAACCAAAGTGACCCCCCTTGCAAAACCAGGTAGTTTGGCGATAGGCCATTTTGATGTCGCCTCACTACGTTTGTTGTCCTTGCCTGCCGCGGGTACTTGGGCCTCCCACACAAGTGAGGCACCATTTTTACCGGGAGACCTGGGGGAACGCTGGGTGGTGGTAAATTTGTGTGAGCCCGGTGATGCCACTACTTTCCCACCCCAAAATGTGTGAAAAAAGTGACTTTTTGAGCAAAAATTGAGGTTTGCAGGGGATTCTGGGTAAGGAAACGTTGGGGGATCCACGCAAGCCATACCTCCCTGGAAGCCGCCGGGTGTCTAGTTTTCAGAAATGCGTGGGTTTGCTATGTTTCCCTAGATGGCCGCCGCGCACCGGGCCAAAATCCAAAGTGACCCCCCTTGCAAAACCAGGTGGTTTGGCGATAGGCCATTTTGATGTCGCCTCACTACGTTTTGGGCCCTTGCCTGCCGCGGGTACTTGGGCCTCCTACACAAGTGAGGCACCATTTTTACCGGGAGACCTGGGGGAACGCTGGGTGGTGGCAAATTTGTGTGAGCCCGGTGATGCCACTACTTTCCCACCCCAAAATGTGTGAAAAAAGTGATTTTTTGAGCAAAAATTGAGGTTTGCAGGGGATTCTGGGTAAGGAAACGTTGGGGGATCCATGCAAGCCATACCTCCCTGGAAGCCGCCGGGTGTCTAGTTTTCAGAAATGCGTGGGTTTGCTAGGTTTCCCTAGGTGCCGGCAGGGCTAGGGTTCAAAATCTACAGCTAGTCAATTTGCCAAAAAAAGGGTCATTTTTCACTGCAAAACCACGTTGCGTTTTGCGCCGTTTCCTGTCGCGGGCACTAGGCCGACCCGCACAAGTGAGGTACCATTTTTCTCGTAGGACTTTGGGGAAGGCGGGGTGGGTGGAAATTTGTGGATCCACGCAGATTCCAAAACTTTCCATCACAGAAATGTGGGGAAAATGTGTTTTTTTTGTCAATTTTTTAGGTTTACAAGGGATTCTGGGTAACAGACCATGGTGGGAGGCAGTCAAGTCACCCCATCCTGGATTCCCCTGGGTGTCTAGTTTTCAAAAATGTATAGGTTTGCTAGGTTTCCCTAGGTGCCGGCAGGGCTAGGGTTCAAAATCTACAGCTAGTCACTTTGCCAAAAAAAGGGTCATTTTTCACTGCAAAACCACGTTGCGTTTTGCGCCGTTTCCTGTCGCGGGCACTATGCCGACCCTCACAAGTGAGGTACCATTTTTCTCGTAGGACTTTGGGGAAGGCGGGTGGGTGGAAATTTGTGGATCCACGCAGATTCCAGAACTTTCCATCACAGAAATGTGGGGAAAATGTGTTTTTTTTGTCAATTTTTTAGGTTTGCAAGGGATTCTGGGTAACAGACCATGGTGGGAGGCAGTCAAGTCACCCCATCCTGGATTCCCCTGGGTGTCTAGTTTTCAAAAATGTATAGGTTTGCTAGGTTTCCCTAGGTGCCGGCAGGGCTAGGGTTCAAAATCTACAGCTAGTCACTTTGCCAAAAAAAGGGTCATTTTTCACTGCAAAACCACGTTGCGTTTTGCGCCGTTTCCTGTCGCGGGCACTAGGCCGACCCGCACAAGTGAGGTACCATTTTTCTCGTAGGACTTTGGGGAAGGCGGGGTGGGTGGAAATTTGTGGATCCACGCAGATTCCAGAACTTTCCATCACAGAAATGTGGGAAAAATGTGTTTTTTTTGTCAATTTTTTAGGTTTGCAAGGGATTCTGGGTAACAGACCATGGTGGGAGGCAGTCAAGTCACCCCATCCTGGATTTCCCTGGGTGTCTAGTTTTCAAAAATGTATAGGTTTGCTAGGTTTCCCTAGGTGCCGGCAGGGCTAGGGTTCAAAATCTACAGCTAGTCACTTTGCCCAAAAAAGGGTCATTTTTCACTGCAAAACCACGTTGCGTTTTGCGCCGTTTCCTGTCGCGGGCACTAGGCCGACCCGCACAAGTGAGGTACCATTTTTCTCGTAGGACTTTGGGGAACGCGGGGTGGGTGGAAATTTGTGGATCCACGCAGATTCCAGAACTTTCCATCACAGAAATGTGGGGAAAATGTGTTTTTTTTGTCAAATTTTTAGGTTTGCAAAGGATTCTGGGTAACAGACCATGGTGGGAGGCAGTCAAGTCACCCCATCCTAGATTCCCCTGGGTGTCTAGTTTTCAAAAATGTATAGGTTTGCTAGGTTTCCCTAGGTGCCGGCAGGGCTAGGGTTCAAAATCTACAGCTAGTCACTTTGCCAAAAAAAGGGTCATTTTTCACTGCAAAACCACGTTGCGTTTTGCGCCGTTTCCTGTCGCGGGCACTAGGCCGACCCGCACAAGTGAGGTACCATTTTTCTCGTAGGACTTTGGGGAAGGCGGGGTGGGTGGAAATTTGTGGATCCACGCAGATTCCAGAACTTTCCATCACAGAAATGTGGGGAAAATGTGTTTTTTTGGTCAATTTTTTAGGTTTGCAAGGGATTCTGGGTAACAGACCATGGTGGGAGGCAGTCAAGTCACCCCATCCTGGATTCCCCTGGGTGTCTAGTTTTCAAAAATGTATAGGTTTGCTAGGTTTCCCTAGGTGCCGGCAGGGCTAGGGTTCAAAATCTACAGCTAGTCACTTTGCCAAAAAAGGGTCATTTTTCACTGCAAAACCACGTTGCGTTTTGCGCCGTTTCCTGTCGCGGGCACTAGGCCGACCCGCACAAGTGAGGTACCATTTTTCTCGTAGGACTTTGGGGAACGCGGGGTGGGTGGAAATTTGTGGATCCACGCAGATTCCAGAACTTTCCATCACAGAAATGTGGGGAAAATGTGTTTTTTTTGTCAATTTTTTAGGTTTGCAAGGGATTCTGGGTAACATACCATGGTGGGAGGCAGTCAAGTCACCCCATCCTGGATTCCCCTGGGTGTCTAGTTTTTAAAAATGTATAGGTTTGCTAGGTTTCCCTAGGTGCCGGCAGGGCTAGGGTTCAAAATCTACAGCTAGTCACTTTGCCAAAAAAAGGGTCATTTTTCACTGCAAAACCACGTTGCGTTTTGCGCCGTTTCCTGTTGCGGGCACTATGCCGACCCGCACAAGTGAGGTACCATTTTTCTCATAGTACTTTGGGGAACGCGGGGTGGGTGGAAATTTGTGGATCCACGCAGATTCCAGAACTTTCCATCACAGAAATGTGGGGAAATGTGTTTTTTTTGTCAATTATTTAGGTTTGCAAGGGATTCTGGGTAACAGACCATGGTGGGAGGCAATCAAGTCACCCCATCCTGGATTCCCCTGGGTGTCTAGTTTGCAAAAATGTATAGGTTTGCTAGGTTTCCCTAGGTGCCGGCAGGGCTAGGGTTCAAAATCTACAGCTAGTCACTTTGCCAAAAAAAGGGTCATTTTTCACTGCAAAACCACGTTGCGTTTTGCGCCGTTTCCTGTCGCGGGCACTAGGCCGACCCGCACAAGTGAGGTACCATTTTTCTCGTAGGACTTTGGGGAAGGCGGGGTGGGTGGAAATTTGTGGATCCACGCAGATTCCAGAGCTTTCCATCACAGAAATATGGGGAAAATGTGTTTTTTTTGTCAATTTTTTAGGTTTGCAAGGGATTCTGGGTAACAGACCATGGTGGGAGGCAGTCAAGTCACCCCATCCTGGATTCCCCTGGGTGTCTAGTTTTCAAAAATGTATAGGTTTGCTAGGTTTCCCTAGGTGCCGGCAGGGCTAGGGTTCAAAATCTACAGCTAGTCACTTTGCCAAAAAAAGGGTCATTTTTCACTGCAAAACCACGTTGCGTTTTGCGCCGTTTCCTGTCGCGGGCACTATGCCGACCCGCACAAGTGAGGTACCATTTTTCTCGTAGGACTTTGGGGAAGGCGGGGTGGGTGGAAATTTGTGGATCCACGCAGATTCCAGAACTTTCCATCACAGAAATGTGGGGAAAATGTGTTTTTTTTGTCAATTTTTTAGGTTTGCAAAGGATTCTGGGTAACAGACCATGGTGGGAGGCAGTCAAGTCACCGCATCCTAGATTCCCCTGGGTGTCTAGTTTTCAAAAATGTATAGGTTTGCTAGGTTTCCCTAGGTGCCGGCAGGGCTAGGGTTCAAAATCTACAGCTAGTCACTTTGCCAAAAAAAGGGTCATTTTTCACTGCAAAACCACGTTGCGTTTTGCGCCGTTTCCTGTCGCGGGCACTAGGCCGACCCGCACAAGTGAGGTACCATTTTTCTCGTAGGACTTTGGGGAAGGCGGGGTGGGTGGAAATTTGTGGATCCACGCAGATTCCAGAGCTTTCCATCACAGAAATATGGGGAAAATGTGTTTTTTTTGTCAATTTTTTAGGTTTGCAAGGGATTCTGGGTAACAGACCATGGTGGGAGGCAGTCAAGTCACCCCATCCTGGATTCCCCTGGGTGTCTAGTTTTCAAAAATGTATAGGTTTGCTAGGTTTCCCTAGGTGCCGGCAGGGCTAGGGTTCAAAATCTACAGCTAGTCACTTTGCCAAAAAAAGGGTCATTTTTCACTGCAAAACCACGTTGCGTTTTGCGCCGTTTCCTGTCGCGGGCACTATGCCGACCCGCACAAGTGAGGTACCATTTTTCTCGTAGGACTTTGGGGAACGCGGGGTGGGTGGAAATTTGTGGATCCACGCAGATTCCAGAACTTTCCATCACAGAAATGTGGGGAAAATGTGTTTTTTTTGTCAATTTTTTAGGTTTGCAAGGGATTCTGGGTAACAGACCATGGTGGGAGGCAATCAAGTCACCCCATCCTGGATTCCCCTGGGTGTCTTGTTTTCAAAAATGTATAGGTTTGCTAGGTTTCCCTAGGTGCCGGCACGGCTAGGGTTCAAAATCTACAGCTAGTCACTTTGCCAAAAAAAGGGTCATTTTTCACTGCAAAACCACGTTGCGTTTTGCGCCGTTTCCTGTCGCGGACACTAGGCCGACCCGCACAAGTGAGGTACCATTTTTCTCGTAGGACTTTGGGGAACGCGGGGTGGGTGGAAATTTGTGGATCCACGCAGATTCCCGAACTTTCCATCACAGAAATGTGGGGAAAATGTGTTTTTTTTGTCAATTTTTTAGGTTTGAAGGGATTCTGGGTAACAGACCATGGTGGGAGGCAGTCAAGTCACCCCATCCTGGATTCCCCTGGGTGTCTAGTTTTCAAAAATGTATAGGTTTGCTAGGTTTCCCTAGGTGCCGGCAGGGCTAGGGTTCAAAATCTACAGCTAGTCACTTTGCCCAAAAAAGGGTCATTTTTCACTGCAAAACCACGTTGCGTTTTGCGCGCTTTCCTGTCGCGGGCACTAGGCCGACCCGCACAAGTGAGGTACCATTTTTCTCGTAGGACTTTGGGGAACGCGGGGTGGGTGGAAATTTGTGGATCCACGCAGATTCCAGAACTTTCCATCACAGAAATGTGGGGAAAATGTGTTTTTTTTGTCAATTTTTTAGGTTTGCAAGGGATTCTAAGTAACAGACCATGGTGGGAGGCAGTCAAGTCACCCCATCCTGGATTCCCCTGGGTGTCTAGTTTTCAAAAATGTATAGGTTTGCTAGGTTTCCCTAGGTGCCGGCAGGGCTAGGGTTCAAAATCTACAGCTAGTCACTTTGCCAAAAAAAGGGTCATTTTTCACTGCAAAACCACGTTGCGTTTTGCGCCGTTTCCTGTCGCGGGCACTATGCCGACCCGCACAAGTGAGGTACCATTTTTCTCGTAGGACTTTGGGGAACGCGGGGTGGGTGGAAATTTGTGGATCCACGCAGATTCCAGAACTTTCCATCACAGAAATGTGGGGAAAATGTGGTTTTTTTGTCAATTTTTTAGGTCTGCAAGGGATTCTGGGTAACAGACCATGGTGGGAGGCAGTCAAGTCACCCCATCCTGGATTCCCCTGGGTGTCTAGTTTTCAAAAATGTATAGGTTTGCTAGGTTTCCCTAGGTGCCGGCAGGGCTAGGGTTCAAAATCTACAGCTAGTCACTTTGCCAAAAAAAGGGTCATTTTTCACTGCAAAACCACGTTGCGTTTTGCGCCGTTTCCTATCGCGGGCACTAGGCCGACCCGCACAAGTGAGGTACCATTTTTCTTGTAGGACTTTGGGGAACGCGGGGTGGGTGGAAATTTGTGGATCCACGCAGATTCCAGAACTTTCCATCACAGAAATGTGGGGAAAATGTGTTTTTTTTGTCAATTTTTTAGGTTTGCAAGGGATTCTGGGTAACAGACCATGGTGGGAGGCAGTCAAGTCACCCCATCCTGGATTCCCCTGGGTGTCTAGTTTTCAAAAATGTATAGGTTTGCTAGGTTTCCCAAGGTGCCGGCAGAGCTAGGGTTCAAAATCTACAGCTAGTCACTTTGCCAAAAAAAGGGTCATTTTTCACTGCAAAACCACGTTGTGTTTTGCGCCGTTTCCTGTCGCGGGCACTAGGCCGACCCGCACAAGTGAGGTACCATTTTTCTCGAAGGACTTTGGGGAACGCGGGGTGGGTGGAAATTTGTGGATCCACGCAGATTCCAGAACTTTCCATCACAGAAATGTGGGGAAAATGTTTTTTTTTTGTCAATTTTTTACGTTTGCAAGGGATTCTGGGTAACAGACCATGGTGGGAGGCAGTCAAGTCACCCCATCCTGGATTCCCCTGGGTGTCTAGTTTTCAAAAATATATAGGTTTGCTAGGTTTCCCTAGGTGCCGGCAGGGCTAGGGTTCAAAAACTACAGCTAGACTCTTCGCAAATAAAGTGTAAATTTTCAGTGTGAAAATGTGGTGCGTTCACCTTAGGTTTTGAGCCACTTCCTGTCGTGGGCACTATGCCTACCCACACAAGTGAGGTACCATTTTTATCGGGAGACTTAGGGTAGTTCAAATTTGTAAAGCAACTGTTATTACCTATTGATTTTTGATGCATTTCTCCCTTCCAAATGAAAGACATTGTGTAAAAAAAAAGTCATTTTGAAAAATGACCAATAATTGTCATGCAAATATGAGTATTCCCAATTTCGAAAATGTGCAAATATGCACTGTTTCTAAACTCTGTAATTTGTTCCCATTTCAGAAATACATAGGTGACTTTCATACCGATTTTTCCATGTATACATTTTCCCACAATAATTGCTATATACCCGGACCAAAAAAAAAAAACATTACAAAATGCTGCTCAGTTTTCTACTCTGGGTTCGTTGGGCTCTTGGTGAACCTACAAGTCCTATATGTCCCCACAACCAGGAAGGTCTACCGGATGTAACGGTACATTGCTTTCAAAGAGATGTCATAATTCGAAGAAGTTACAGGTGAAAACGTTGACTCAAAAGGCTGCTTTTTTCAACAAATTTTTAATTTTTCCTACATTTACCTGTAAATTTCTATAAAGAAACCTTGATGGATCTACACAAATGACCCCTTGCTGAATTCAGAATTATGTCTACTTTTCAAAAATGTATAGCTTTCCAGGATCCATTATTGTTTTTGTACCCATTTCTACCGTTAACTGGAAGGAGGTTGAAAGCACAAAAAATAGCAAAAATAGGGTATGTCCCAGAAAAATGCCAAAACTGTGTAAAAAATGTTGGTTTTCTAACAAAATTCTGTCATTCCCTAAAAGCTGGAGAAATGGTGATTTCAGCCCCACAAACCCTTTTTTGATACCATTTGCAGAGAAAAACCCCGAAGCTTTCATTTGCAGCCCGTTTTTCCCATTTTTCACAAAAAAAAAAAAAAATTGCTGTATTTTGACTAATTTCTGGGAACCCTCTAGGAGAATCCTCAAACCCTGGGTACCTTTAGAATCCCCAAGATGTTGGAAGAAAAGGACGCAAATTTGGCGTGGATACCTAATGTGGTCAAAAAGTTACAGAGGCCTAAGCGCGCACTACCCCAAATAGCCCAAAAAAGGCTTAGCACAGGAGGGGAAAAGGCCTAGCAGTGAAGGGGTTAAAACCTCAGAATTGCCTAGTTTGATGTTTCTTAAAATATATGTAAAGACCATTTATTTTAAGATTGTTACTTGTTTAAGCAGGAAGGGCTCACTTTCTTGATAAAATCATCATAGTTCTATGGGTGCAGCCTGCAGAGTACATGGCTAATGACCAGTTCAAATGTTTCCCAACAGTGCACCCTAGTGGCAAAATAAATGATGGTAACTTGAACAACTACATATAAAAACAAGCATTTTCAATGCAATATGTCTCGCATTTATGCAGGTTTGAGGTATTGGCATTGTAAATAACAAGGCCTTTTATTTAGGTTTTGTTTTTTAAAACATAATATAAAAGGCATTGCCCTTTACAATGCCAATAGCTCAAACTTACGTAAATGCGAGACCTACTGCATTGCAAATGCTTGTTGTAATTGACTTTAGCTTTTCCCACCTTTGTTCTTGCTCAGTACTTTGAGCTGCTTTCATTCTCGTGAGTGCATGCAGTGTGTAATGTCAATGCGAGAGAGATCATAGGAAATTACCCAGGAGGCACACATCCCATGGGAGAGTTGCTTACAATGTATTAAGCCCTGCAGCTAGATCTTTAATAATTAATTTAACTTTTATTTATTCATTTGTAAAACTGTTTTTTTTCGGCCCACAAATATTTGTAAAATATACATTGTGGTATTCATACTGAAATGTTGGAGATCCCTGCTCTAGAAAATAATGAGGGCGGCCACAATTTGCAATCTATTAGGAATCACAGCCATCACAGAGATGGTGGCCTGCTGAGATCAGCAGGCCACGCTCTCTGTTATTGTTTTTTAATAAAGCAATCTTTTTGTAATTTTTTTTAAATGCATTCTATTTTCCTTAAAAGAAAACAGGGTGTGTTTATAAAGAAAAAAAGAAAAATTCAAAGTTTCATTTTAGTAAGTAAGTGGTCCATAGGACCAATTATCGCTAAGCGCACTTAGCGCTAGGATAATTATCGCCGGCTAGCCTGGATTTTTATCGCTGAAATAGCGTGCTATTAGCAACGCTTATCTCAAAAGCGATAAAAATCCTAGCGCTAACTGACTAACATGAGATTATCACTGGAAACCCAGCGATAATCTCACGTAGTGTGGCGTTAGCTTGTTGATAGGGCCTCACAAACTTAGCCATGATATCCACCTTCCATAGGATATCATGGCTAAGTCAGTCCTGAAGCAGGCGTAAGGAAAGTAGCGATAACAGGGGTTATCGCTACTTTTCCTGCGGCTATGCTTCATAGCGTGGGGCTTGATGATAGGAGAAATGTTGCTTAGCGACATTTCTCCTGTATTGTCAGGTCAGGAACGCCCACTTTGCATCTCATTAGAGATGCAAAGCTGGGCGTTAGGAATTCGTGCGCTAATGCAAGGTTTCACGCGTTAGCGTGACCTTGCTAATTAGGCAATAAAATTATTGCCGCTTTTCGGCCGAAAACGTCCGCAAAAGCGGCAATAATTTTCTATCGCCGCCTTGTAAATATGCCCCATTGTTCTGTTTCCAGGACATGTAAAGAGACTTGTTCGATGCAAGCAAACATAAATACGTACCAATCACCCCCAAACACAGAACAGGGGAAAATCACATGCAAGATGTATTCCACTCGTTACCAAACATGTGACAGGGGATTCATTTACAATCACATGTATCTGGCTGCGCGCTGCCCTAAACGCTCTGCCAAGGCGATTGTACTTGAAACCATAAGGACACGCCGTCCATATGTACCCTGGACACCTGCATACGCTCAGTGACAGGCTCCGCGGCTCGAGGGCACTGTATTGTACATTTAAATAATTTTGCCCAATGAAGAATGTATGAACATTTTTCACATGGTTTTAAAATACTCTTGAAAACAGTAGGTTCCACTTCACTTGCTTAATACTATGGAGGCTTATGCAGACTAATAATGCTGCATGTTTCTCCTGTGTCAGTCTCTGACATACAAGAGGGCGTGCTGCGCACTATATTGTGGGGCCGGCGGGTGAACTTGGGGAGGGGACGCAGATCATTGGTCCGACTCGCGCCCTAAACTCTCACTGTCATGGCCGCTCCCGTACGGTTTCTGGCATCGCGTGCACTGCCTCCATAAGGTGGGTGGCGGTACCGAAAGTGTAATACATACGCGTATATTCACCACTAAATCCAACAGTGACTCGCGACTGCCAGTGGTGCTTTCTCGCACAAGGACCGGTGCAGAGATTGCCACGTGGCCTTCTGATTTTGTTGCTGGGGCCGATTTTGCTAAAAATGTGACCCCCAGTAACAAAACTGCCCCCTGTGACAAATCCACCCCCACCCTTGCGGCCTCCTGTGGGAGTGCCTGGAGCCCGGCATCACCAGTCTGGCCCTGGCTGAATTAGATCACAGTGATTTAGACGAGACACATAATCTAACAGAATCCCTTGAAGTCATCTGCTGAAGCGAACCACTGTGTCAGCCTTCTACACTCTCCACATCAAACACATGGCACGTTACCTCTGCCAATTGTTTTTCTAATAATCAAATCCATTCACAAAGCATATGGGGGCATATTTATAATAACTGACGCATCCCTGCATATCAGCAGGGATGCGCCAGTTATTTTGCGCCCCAGCTCCGCCATCATGGATGCACCGCATTTATAATGCGGCGCACCATGGGGCAAAAACGGCACAGATGAGTGACGCATCTGTGCCGTAAAAGTGGCGCATTGCTGGAGTTGCGTCGCAAGCGCGACGCAGCTCCAGCAATGCTCTGGGGGGCCCTATCTGCACAATGCTGCGTCAAACCTTACGCCTGCTTCAAGTAGGCGCAGGGTTTTGACGCAGCATGGGCTCAAAAGTGACTGAGTGAAATCTTGTAGATTTCACTCAGCCACTTTTAGGAGGCGTTCCTGCGCCGGAACGCCCCCACCTGCCCTGGAACGCCTACATGTGGCGCAGGGCTTTACAACGTGACGCATCTCCCAGATGCGTCACGTTGTAAATTCCACGCACCATGGCGCAGGATTTGCGCCGCTGCTGCGTCACAAAAGTGACGCAACGGCGGCGTAAATGAGGTGCAAGTCAAACATAAATCTGCCCCATGGTTGGTCTGTGAGAGTGTGTAAGGAGAGCTGAGACAAACAACTGACATTTGCATTGTCAGAGTCTGGCAAACAAGCTCTGTGTGTGTTGCACACAGTCTAATATTTCCAATTCAAAGGAGGTTTGACAATGATGGCAGTTGGCTGTTGTCAGAGCATTTCTAGTGAAAACAATCAGGAACATGAATGCTTGCATTGACAACACAGGCTTGACTGCTGCTTCGAAGAATGTTTACTGCTAGGAGAGAAGCACCTGTGTGGTTGAAATGATGTCTGATTCACTGAGGTGCTCTTATTGTGCAGGGAGAGGAAAATGGAAATGCTAAAATGAAAACCGGGCAACGGCTCTCTGGTCCCATCTGTAGAAGCAGCCACTGCAGGGACTGCTGCCTGGAATCTCACTGCCAATCCGGCTCCAGGGTCACTGTCAGTCTCTGTTCATTGACAGGCCCTCTTCACGGTGGAACATGAGCCTAGCAGGGTCAGAAGTCAAAGATTCGCTGAAGACATGTGGCAATGAAGCTCAAACACCACTCGCCTCCATAATAACGATGGGTTACTGTGTCACAAACATGACGGATATCGTCTACCAAATTACAATTTCTATTGGATATAGTTTGTGATGGATTAACGCATCTGCCAATATCGTAATCAGGCCCTAAGTACCCAGTGGTAGGGGCAGTCATTGTAGGAGAGTAGGATCTGCTTCACATGTTTACCCCCACTTTTTGCTGGTGTTTCACTGTTTTTCGACTTTAGTCTGGCTGGGACCCTGCTATTCAGGGCCCCAGCCTAGCTGCTTCATCTCTAAATTGATTGCATGTACTTTAGGTACACCAGAGATTGGATCCTGAGGTGCCCTTGTGAGTCCCTAGTATAGGGTATACTATGTACCCAGGGCATAGGTACCCCAGAGGCCTACCAGGGGCTGAAGCATGTATTATGCCACCCCTGGAAGGCCACCCAAAATGACACCACAGGTCTGTTACTGCAGCCTGAGTAAGGTGGTGCATGCACCCCTTATTGAGGTATAGGTTCACTATACCTCACCTATCACTGCACATACAAACCTATCAGTCACTCCTATGGCAGACCTTAACAATGCTGAAGGCAGATTGCTTGGTTATATGTGAGAGGGTGCCCAGGCATGAGCTGAGCCCCTCTGCAGCCTTTGGACTCTCTTCTCCGGGGTTGTCAGTGGTGCAGCCTGACCATATACTCTTAAGTGCATTATATCTTAAACGGTTAATGCTAACTTTGGACTGGCTGCACGGAAACATGTCGTGTTTGGTGTCAAACACCTTGGAATCATACCCCCACACCAGTAACTGGTGTGGATGTATGATTCCACCCTTCTAGAGGGAGAGACATGGCAGCACTGGTATACCCGGTAGAAATCTAATAGAGCCCTGGCATCAAAAAATGGATGCTGCAGCCACAGACACAAGTCTGGCCTCCTGATGCTGACCGAAACTCTGGCAGGGGAGGCCTGGACAATAGGTTTCCTGTCACAGGGTGTTGTAACCACCTACCAGACAGGCTGATGTGTATTGGGGCAGGTTGGGAGCACTCTCTGAGTGCTTTGAAGTCCTGCACTGGGGACACATTTTGTGTCCCTGTGCATAGTCCAGATCAAACTGGTTCAGGGGCTTCCAGCCCCTACTCTGGCGTGAAACTGGACAAAGGAAATGGGTGTAGCCACCCCTCTTTCCAAACCCTCCATAGGTGGGTCCCCAGAGCTAGTCCAACCCCTTCCTTAGGTATGAGTAAGGAACCTCTGTAACCAGAACTTTAGATATCCCTGCACGAAACTCTGAAGCTGAATCCTGGAACTTCGACGCTCTACTCAAGACTAGAGGACTGAAGAAATCTCCCTTGGGGTTAAGGAGTGACTTCCCTGCTTGGCAGGCACCAACGAAGCAAATTGCCGGTCTGTATTTCCAAAGCTCCCGCCGGACTCCAAAGTATTTGCAGCCCAAGAAGGGGATTTCCAGACATCTCAAACACCGACACGAGTCCCCAGCAAAGCTGAGACCCCGAGTGATCCGTGTGCCGCCATTTTGTGTTTCCTCTTGAGGTCCCTTCGCGATCCCTGGTCCGTTGACTGGTGGGTCCCTGAGGGGGTAACTTTGCTTTTCCTTGGGCTTCCCTGGTTGCCCCAGACATGCCCTGACTCCCAACCATGTGGTGAGACCCTCAGACCTTGCTGGTCTGCACTGAAGCATCTTTCTCGTTTCTGTATGGGTTGCTGTTGCCAAGGCTTGTTGTGTCCAATCCGGGCACCGATGATGCAGCACTTGACCTTCTTTGTGGGACAGCTCGAATCGTGCTTCTGGCCATTCTCGACACCTCCTGGTCCTCTTGGCTGAAGAGTCAAGCTTCACCATCTTCACCTGAAGCACCCGACATCGATGGGCATCTGCCTATCGCCTTGCTGGTCACTGGCAAGTGACCCAGACTCTGTCCCCTCTGCTTTCAGGTTCTTCTCATCTTCGATCCAGGCATGGATCTCTTCGGACACTTCTCATCTTCCCTGCAGCAGCACTTCTTTGCCATCTCCCTTTGAAATCGACGACGCGACCCAACACCATTTGACACCTATGCACCCGGCTTCCCTGGGTGAGGTAACACTAGTACTCCGGTGCTCCCGTGGGTGTTGGCCCTAGAACTTCCGAAGCCCAAAGGGTTTGGTCCTAGTTCGAGTCTAAGTGTCCTAATCTTTAAAAATCTAACCGCGACTTTGCCCATGGAAGCTAACGGGAGCTCGCGGCTTGTTCTCACAATGCACACTGCCCCCGTGGGTCCCCTGTGTCATTACCTTGGGTGGTTCCTTGGGGTCCCAGCTACTTTACAGGCTCTAGGCCTTTTGTCTAGTTAAGTCGTGGTTCTCATACCACTATTTTAGTATATGGTTTGGCTCGTCCCTAGGGCCTGACGTGTATAGTGCTTAATACTGTCATATTTGAAGTGTAACTTATGTGTTTTGACATCTAGCCTCATAAAGAGACTAGGAGGGTGTGCTTAGAAATAAATACATATATTTTATATATATACCTGGTGTGATTGTCTTTCATTTAGGCACTCAAGAGATTATAGACTTGTAAAACAAGCTGCTTTACATTCCTTTAAGACTTAGCCTGGAGGCTGCTCTCCATAGCTACCACTAGGATGACTTTCAATAAAGGTTGTCTTTAACCTATAACCAATAAGGGGTTGTTTGGACTGGTGCAAGGTGCCCACTATAACTAGTGGACAGCCTATATCAGGCCAACTTCTCACAGTCATCACAGTGGTGTAGTCTGCCTTGGTTATACGTGCAGTTGCATGGTCTGGTTTGGGCAAAAATGGTCAGGGTCACAGTGGCTCTGTCCAGTCAGTCACACTTCAGGGCAGTGCCAAGGTGCTGCCACTTAAGAATCACAGTTGTACAATCCACTTTACACACACTTCAGGATAGTGTCACGGTGGAAATAGCATTCAGGGTCACAGTGGCGAAGTGTGCTCAGGCACACTTCAGCAGTGGCATAGTGAAACTGCTGTAGGCAAGAGAGTCAACGCTCAGATCTGGGTGGATGCTGGTCACTCTCTCTCAAGTCCCTCTGGGAGGACAAACCCTCAGCTCCGTGGTCACCTGGTTCTGCTCACCTTGGTATTCAGCACTTCCTTCCATCTTCTCTCAGGCATGTCAACCACTCGGCACTTCAGGCAAAAGAGACAGCTCTTCTTTTAATATCAGGCTCCAGGTATGTCCCTCAGCTCTGGGAATCTTGCTGTCAGGCAGACTCTTGCTCAGTAGGCACACCAGTCCTGTGGACATTCTGCAGAGCACCCTTTCCTTTGGCAAAGAGAACTTGGAATTGGAACAACAAGCAGGTCAACATTTTTAATCAGACAGGGGATGTGAATTCTCTGGCTGCACTCTCAGAACAGGTTTGGGTTGCTTCTTTATTTCTGGTGTCCCTTGCTGGCTGTCTTTCAGACATAGCCTTTGTGTAGAGTGATGTTCCTCACAGAAAGGTCATCGCCAGTTTGGACCACCCACAACAGAGGCACAAAGAAGTATGAACTTTCCTCAAATGGATATCAACAGTCACACTAAACAGTGATCAGGAAAAGAAACAAAGGGCCTGACTCACCTACATTGCTGAACAGACCCACTCCTCATCCCTACCATCTACCAAATAACAGTGCTCAGAAAGACTAATGATCAGCAAAAGGACCTAACTGAATTTCTAAAGGGAACCCTGTCTCTCCTTTCCCTGCTTTACTTTCTAGATCTCTTCCCTCCAGCTTCAGGAATGTTAGCAAACACTACCAGTGTCTTGGAATACAACTTCACTTTTGTCTTGTGCACATGCCTCCAAAATGAAAACTACAGGCCTCCATTACTCTAGTTCATTCATACACACAAATCTATGCACCACACAACCACCCACATACATACAGACATGCAGTGGGGTGTTGGTGATAAGACTTGGGTGAGCATACAGCAGAATGTATTTACATGAGTGTGACAGTAGGCTTCTACCCCCTGTGACTCAGAGAAAAAGGGTTGATCACAGCTACTGATTCACAAAACCTGGTATGCTGCCACCACTGCTTTACATGCTAAATCCATGACAGGACTGTAGTCCACTGTCAAACAAAAGATGGCATGCTTTATACGTCTCTCCAGAACAGGTCCCAGACCTCACTCATGTCACGGGACAGGCTGAGGCCTTTATGCGCACTCTAGATTGTAGGCTGGGGGAATAAATCAAAAACCTGGATACCATACTTGCAGGTGAGCACTCATGGCCGGGGCAACACAACTATACATCATGCATGGACATATCCATGACAACAAAGGCAAAATGGACTAGGAGTCCAGGTACAGCCTTTGAGGGGGATTTTAAAAGATGGCAGGATGAGAAGAAGTGGATGAAGGAAATATTTTTGGAAGGAATATAGGTGACCGAGCCTCTAAATGGGGGTGTACTCAGACCCTGCCGTGCATATACACTGCCCTGCCATTTTGCATGCCTTTTCCTGTGTATCGTAATGCCAGGATAGGGAAAACAAAATATGTCTTTCTTTCACTTAGATTGTAACTCCCCACTAATGTCAAAATTTCCTCAAACAGTACACATCTTCCACTTCACATATGAGCACTCACATATAGCTAGCTCCCCACACTTTTATAGTGAAAACCGATGATACTAATATTGATGTCTTCTAGCACTCCTCTCTGTAGTCCCCATATCTGGTGCATTACAGGCACCAGCCAGAGCAGCAAGAGCTTCTCTTGTGGCAGGATTACAGCCAGCTCTAGAAGTATAGTCATAAGTCAACACTGTCATAAAGGTATCTTGGCTGCATATGGTGAGACAATGTGCTCATCACATAGTTAAGTTGCAAGTGCATAAGGTTCAGTATTCTCAGTCATATCATGTCACTTTCTCCTTTGCAGGACCTGTGTTGTGAGCCCCTTTACCCCCGCCCACCACCACCTCTGCTGCTGCACTGCCTTCATGCATGTGCTTTGTACCACAGACTGATATGTTAACACCCATGTCAATCGATAATAGTCTATGCATCTCTCCCTGTGTGTGCATGTGTGTGAAGATAGGTTCAGGTTCAGGTTCAAAAAGAAGTTTATTTAGATATTTGTCCCTGTATGAAGATAGGGTAAATGGGATTCTGTAACACAGTAAGCACCCCTGGGCAGTATGTCTCACCAACAGGTGCAGTGAGTGAATGTACAGGTCTGATGTCTTTAGTCTTATGTAACATAATATATCCTTCATTTTCCCTACTTGATTGGTAGCTGTATATGTCGTCTGTCAGTCACCTAATCCACATGTTTCAATTGCAGCCAGTCATTGAGTGACATTCTCTTTCTTACATGATTGAACATTCATCAACATCAGATCAATGCCTGGTTCTAATTGACATCTTTCTCACAGTAGCAGTGATCCAGGACTTGACTCTATGGTTGTTTAGTCACTGTCCAACACTAACATGTTCCATAAAATTGAAAGGAATCAAAACCCTAATTTAGATTTAGGACCTAATTATTCAGTTTTATCTGTCACATGCCCATACATTGTGAAATATTATGTAAAGACAGAAAAACTGTATTATTCTGTTTAAACGTGCATGTTAAAGTTGCACAATTGTATCTGGAAATAACCTACAGCCTGCTTTTAAAAAAAGGTCTCAATGCGGTTTGGCTTAAGTGTTTTTTCCTCTTCATTGTATTCGAGCTGAGAACGTCCTGCCTAGGATATGTAACAGGAAATTCAGAGCAGCAAGAATGTTTTCCATTGTAGTCTGTTAGTTTGGCATGAGAAGTCACAAACAACAGGAAAGTGCTGTTCTTTAAATGAATGTATGTAATCTGGGTGGGACATAACGGAAAAGCAGGAAGCTTTTTCTATTGTGAACATTGTATTAAAAATGGATCTAGGCCAAAATTAGTATTATAAGAAGTAGACCCGAAGTGTATGTTAGTTGAGACTGACTTGTGCTTCGCTCATAGCACATCACTCTCCCAGCTGAATTAGCTTGGCATGTACAATAAACCTTTTTGTACTCCCTTTTGTTGCAGATGTGGTGATTAAATGATTTGCACTGCTTAAAGGATTTTTTCCCGACATTGTGGCAGAGCCAGCCAAGAGATCCCCTTTGCTCCTGCCTGCCGCTGGGGAGGTTCCCCTTCGGGGCCCCTTCGGACAGCTAATTTAGTCGTGCACAATTTGAGGAGGATGACAGACGCCCGTTGATACGAAAGATCTGTTTTTTGGACGACAGGGGTACCGGTCTGGGGGACGTCTGCAGCGGCCAGATAAGGTAGGAAAAAAGGGCGATTGTCAAATCCTTGTGTATTGATCCACAACTGTTACAAACGGAGATGTGTATTTATTAATCCTGGCAGACCTTTGTTTAGGAATCGTCAGAGAAACAGAGAGGAAGAGAGAGGGAGAATTAAATGTGCTTTGTTGATCCTGACAGACGTTTTGTTTAGGAATCGTCAGAGAAATAGAGGTTTATTTAGTTAAACTTGGCAGACTGTTTTTCTTTCCCTTTGGGAATTATTAGAGAAATAGGAATTATCTAAGAGGTTTATCCTGACAGTTTGAATTAGGAAAACGTCAGAGAAAGAGGAAAAGTTGAAATTTTGTATTTATATGATATGTGAGTTGTTTTTCTAAATATATATGTATATATCAATATAATGTAGATTTGTGATTGTTATATCATGTGTAATAGATTATGAGTTCTCTTGCATTATCAGAGGTACCAACTGTATTTTTAGTGTGAACTACATAAGGACAGAAGCCTTTAAGAATAGTAAATGTTTTTGGGTAGATTAAAAGGAAAATTGTGAGGTCATGGCTTTCTTTAAGAAATCTTCCAAGGGGAGGCAGGGAGACAAAGGGACTCCTTTAGGCCATATGATTTCCACATTTCCAGGAGACTCTGACAGAATATTGTCAGGAATGGGCAGAAGGCACAGAGACTTCCCTGGTTTCATGGCCACCAGATGGCTCTTTTGATAATAAGGTGATAGCCCATGTAATATAATATATCTTAGGAGCATATAAAGGAGATAATAGAACAAAAAGATTAGCATCATTGGACATGTGGAAGATATTCAGTCAGGATTCCCATGTTGAAGCCACAGCACCACCCCAACATATTCTGAGATAATTAAAGGGCCCTTATGCCGTCAGGGTATGTATCCATCATTGTCAGTGGAAGATAAGGAATCCACTACCTCAATAGACTCAGTGGACACTGATGTTCCAGCTTTAGGCTATAAACATCCGATATTAATTCCTTTGACTGACATAAACAAAGTTACACCAAAGGTTGATGACTTATTAAAAATGGGGGAGGTTGATTTTGCTCAAACAATTAATAAAGACCCTCTTAAACCTGAAAAAGTATATGAGGGAACAGTGTCCTTAACAGGAGACTTTTCAGTAAAATTAAGACAAGACAACAATGGAAAATTGCTGGAACAAAAATCAAAAGATATATTAGAATGGGCTAGTAAGATTCCTCAAATCTCAAGTGAGGGAAATGGATATTATACTAGCACCCCACAGGTGAAGTTTGATTTAGGGGCACTATCAAAAATATATCAGGAAGAGGATAAGGGTTATCGTGCCATGACCACCACTGTAAAGGGAATACAGAATACAATTAAGAGATTAAGCGTTATTGCTGATGACTGTTCAAATATATGCAATTCCATATCATTTACACCAGATTCAAAGCCAGTTGTAAGGGACATAGGATATGATCTAGAAATCAAGAATGTGACAGGAGAGGATGAGAAAGATGAGGAAAAAATAAACTCAGTGGAGAGTGAAACTAGAAGAGTTTTTGACCGGGAACGCATAGAATTGTGGCAAGAGGCTGAGAACAGAAATGCTGAAATAAATAGAAGAGGATTAGAGGAACAAAGTGCTTTTAGAGAACAATTTAAAGGAGAGCAGGTGTTTCCCAGTAGTACAACAAGGTCTGGGCGTCCATTTCGCGCAGAGGGTATGATAGAGTTAGGACAAAGATCCCCTCCAGCTGAAGTAAGATCCCTTCATGTACGAAATATGCAGGGAATGACAAGTTTTATACAGAGAAAAGAAAGGAAAGGAAACAGTGACTTGACACCCATTGAAATAGTAGCAAAGGGAGAAAATAGTTGGTATAATGTTGTCCCATTTACTAATAACCTTGCAGGATAGACAGCAGGCATGGTGCCACAGATGAAAGTGTGCCCAAGAGCAGGATCCTTTGACCCTGAATTGATAAATATGGCTGATTTATGTATTTTTCAAGGTTATGGGGATCCAGAGTGGGATTAGGATTACATGCAACAAAGTCTGTGTGTGTGGAAGAAATATGCTTTAAGGTCTGACACACCTTATGAGGGACATGGTGACAGGAATACCGCTGCAATGCAGATGCCACTGGTGTATAAGACACAGGGAGCAAAGCCTGTCTATGTTCCATGGCAACGCATGGATAAAGAAAATCTAAAAAAAGGCCTGCCTCCATTACATGAAGGAGAAGGGAAATGGATACAAGCATTTGAAAATGCAACAGCTGGGATACCTTTAGCTCTTGGGGATGTAAAGAGCCTTTTGAGCTCCATAGTAGGGGATGAGGTGGATAGTATAATGAGAAGTGCAGGGATACAAGGCGTAACCATTACTAAAGGAAAACATGATGGGTCTGCTTTTGGAGTTGTGCGCTCTAGAATGTGGACTGAATTAAGGAAAAGGTACCCAGACCGACCAGATATTGGGGCAATGATGACACAAACTATATCTCCAGGACAGTCCTGTGCAGACTACATAACAATGATGAAGAAAAAGTGGGAAGCAGATGTAGGACCTGTAAACATGGGAGGTAGTTGCAGATTATTCTACAATGTTTTAAAACAGGGGCTACCAGGAGATATACAAGACCATTTAGATCAGGTTGTGGCTTTAGATGTAAAACCCTGGGCAGAAATACAAGCACATATTATACATTTTTGTAGAAAAAAGGAAGAAAAGCAAAGGAGGAATAAAGACCAAAGTGACAGAGTCCAAGCTAAATTGGTGACACAAAAGATAGAGAAAAAGGAGAAGTAAAAGACAGGTAAAGAAATGACTGTGCAGGTTCCTGTTGCAAACAGGGAGCAAGGAAGGGATCAAAGAGAGGGGAGACAGATGCAAGGAAGAAGACATTTTAAATGCCATTACTGTGGTAATATTGGACATTTTATTGCTGAATGCCGCTTTAAGAAGAGTGATGAAGCGCATGGAGTGATAGGAATAGGGAGAGGAAGGGGAAGACAAAATGTGAACACATCAGGGCCAGCGCCTCAATATGGTCCTTAACAGTATGCCCCCTATCCTCAACAACAAATAACTCCACTACCACAGGTTTATATGCCACAACAGCAATTTGCTAACGTACCTATTCAAGGGGCACCAGCACCTGTTGTACAGACAGGAGGCCAGCATCAGGTGCAGACTACTGCACTGGTGAGCACAGGGAGTCAAGGACAAGGGGGAGGGATTGTTCAAGGTGGAAACCCCTTTTATCATACAGCCTGATGGGACGCACCAGGGAATCCCAATAGTACTGTGGTAGCTAGGACTATAAACCCAGAGGTGGAACCAATGGTAGAAATTATTATAATGGGAAGGAGGTATGCTTTTTTGGTTGATACAGGGGCAACAAAATCTTGCCTCTCAGAAGGAAATGTTCCATTGTCCTCTGCCACCATGGATACGCAGGGCTTCTCTGGTGAAGTACAGCGCATTCCATACACAACACATGTGCCCATAGAGGTGGCAGGAGTGCGAACGCAGGAGCGTTTCCTTTATTCTCCAAATTCACCAGCAAATTTATTAAGAAGGGATATCATGTCTAAATTAAACATGACAATAAGATTTTCCTCTGGTGGATCCATGACATGTGAAATACCAGGGCAAGCGAAATGTGGGATACATTTACTAAGAATACCAGAGGAAAATGTGGTTGGAAGGGCAGAGCCAGTACATTATAAATTGATAGCAGATGCAGTACTTACGGTTCTGAAGACAGAGGAAATACTTTTAGGGAGATGGATGGAATTACCACCAAGATTAATTTTTAGGAGACAAGCTGGTGGTGATGAACTAGGACAGGTGAATACCCTTTATCTTGAGTGCATGGAAATATCCACAAGGTGGGGCGCTCTGTTGGCATCAGATAATGATGGAGGAATTTGGAAGGTCCTGATTTTTCTTATGCCTGGTCTGAGACCGCGGGACATTTCTGATTCAGAACTCTTTTCAGACGATCCCACCAGGACTGAGATAGTTTATACATACACTGCACCCTTGTTAGTACGTGTTTACAGTGCACAGACCATGTTACCAGTTGTGCCATCCCCCTCCAATGATATTGAAGCACTTGCAGCAGTCCCACCTTGCCTCTGGACATCAGCTCCAGATGAGGTAGGACTGATAATATCTGCAGAACCATTTAAGATAAAGTTGAAGCCAGGTGCACAATTGCCACGTGTAAAACAGTATCCACTATCTAAAGAAGCAAAAGAATGTATTAGAGGAACAATATAAAGACTGAAGGATCAGGGAGTCCTGTATTCCTGTCCATCACCTTGTAACACAGCAATTTACCCTGTGAACAAATCTACAGGTAATACTTGGAGGATGGTTCAGGATTTTCGCCCCCTTAATGCCATAGTATTAGCAGAGTACCCCATAGTGCCAGAACCATCTGTGATATTGACTAATATACCAAGTATCAGCAAATGGTTTTCTGTGGTGGATTTAAAGAATGCTTTTTTTAGCATACCTTTACATCCTGACAGTCATTATTTGACAGCCTTCAGTTTTGATGGTGAACAAATCCAGTACTCTAGACTCCCACAAGGCTATTGTGAGTCTCCATCTGTGTTTAATAGAGTATTGAGAGATGATTTGTTAAATTTCCAGTCAGACAGTACAGTTTTGCAATATGTAGATGATTTATTAATATGCAGTAAAACAGAATCTGAATGTGTTCTGGACACTGTAAATCTCCTAACGCTACTTGCTACTAAGGGATACAAAGTGGACAGGAAAAAATTACAGTTTGTGCAAAAAGAAGTGCTGTATTTGGGCCACGTGTTGTCCGCAGATGGCAAAAAGATAGCAGGTTCTATAATACAAACTACACGTGATCAGCCTCAGCCCAAGACAGTAAAAGACATGCAGACATTTCTAGGCCTTTGTAATTTTGTACGTCAGTGGGTATTTGATTATGCTACCATCATACAACCACTATTATATGCAATGAAGCAAGCTAAAACTGACAACACAGGCATACAGTGGAGTGATGACAGTATAAGTGCATTTCAGACATTGAAAGAAGCAATTGCTTCAGCCCCAGTGCTAGCAAATCCAGACTATACAAAGAGATTTTTTCTGTTTTCTGCTGCCACAGAGGATTCCATGATATCAGTCCTTACTCAAAAATACCCGATGGGTCATAAACCCGTCGCCTATTTTAGTGGACAATTAGATCCAGTAATGAAAGGTAACTTTCCTTGTGAGCGAGCGCTTGCAGCAGCAGCTTTTGCAGTAGAAAAGAGTAGTACTATTATAGCAGGATGCGCTGTAACATTGTATGTTGAGCACTCTCCATTTGCTGTGCTGCAGAAAAGCAAAAGTACACTGACCACTCAAAGAGCAATAGGTTATGAAGTAATACTGTCAAACCTTTCTATCTGAATTGAGCGAGTACACTCAGTCAATCCTGCAACTTTTTTAGTGCACCCACCAGAGCCCACTGATCATGACTGTAGTGCAACATTGGAGGAGGACGATCACCTGGCACATGAGGACCCCTTGTCTGATGGCCAACAATTGTTTATTGATGGTTCCTCATGGATAGACCAGGAGCCAGGTAAAAGACATACAGGTGCAGCTGTTGTTGAGGCTATTGGTACACCTACTGATTATACCTTACACACATTGCACCTCTTACCCTTGCCATCCCAAGACTCAGCCCAAGTGGCTGAATTAAAAGCATTGATAACGGCCCTACAGGCTTGTCAGGGTCAGCCAGTAACAATATACACTGATTCAGCATATATAGCTTCCACAGTTCACTCAGGGCTGAAGAGATGGGAAAGGCGAGGATTTCTTAAATCTGATGGGACACCAGTAGCGCACCAACATCTTTTAGCTGACCTTATCGCTGCATTACAAATACCATGTCAAGTAGCAGTGGTTAAGTGCCAGGCACATACAAAGGAAACAGATTTGGTGTCTAAGGGAAATTAAGCTGCTGATACAGCAGCAAAGGAAGCTGGTTTATATGCAATGAAAACATGCAGTATGCACACTTTAGATGCAGATGATGAGGTTGAAATACAACACTATGAGAATATTTCTACAGAGGCATTATTAGACATTCAAAATGCAGCGCCACAACATGAGAAAGATCTTTGGAAATCAAGGGGGAAGTGACTGGATTTCCAGATCTTCTTTATAGATCAGCAACTTCAGTTAAAGTTATAATGCCTCAGTCATTACTTATAACAGCCCTTCGACAACTTCATTTACCAACACACAATTCTAAAAGAGTAATGATGGATGAATTAAATAAAAGCTGGTTTATCCCTAATCTAGGACCATTAGTTGATGTATTTCTAGCTTCATGTCATGTGTTTTATCAGTACTCTAATAAAAGGAAGGTCACCAAAAATGCCTTCATCCTCCATTCCAAGACCAATAGTTCCTTTCATAGAGTTACACATAGATTTTGTAGATATGATACAAAAATGTAATGGATATAGGTATTTGTTAGTAGTGGTGTGTCCATTTTCGCGATGGATTGAAGCAGGACCCTGCTCCAGGTGTGATGCTGACCAGGCAGCCAAATTCCTGGTGAGAGAGGTCATACCTAGGTGGGGGGTTCCGGCGGCGATACACAGCGATAATGGAAAACACTTTGCTAACACAGTATTTCAGCAAGTTACTACACTATTAGGAGTGGAACACCAGTTTACCTCAGTTTACCACCCAGAGAGTAAGGGAATTGTTGAGAGGATGAATGGCTTATTGAAAAGCAAAGTGTCAAAAAAATTTGTGAGACACTGAAAAAGAATTGGCTTTACTGCCTTCCCCTTGCTCTGTATGCATTGAGAAATGCGCCTTCAAAAGATCATCATTTGACCCCTCACCAAGTCGTAACAGGTAGGCATTCTAATTTTTCTTTTAAACAAAATCAAATGATTCGTTCTGATACCAAGTCTGCATCAGAAAGTGTTTGGCAAGAAATGAATGCATACATGTCTGCCTTAACAAAAGCTGTACAGGTTTCTTCTAAACAGGTTCAGCTGCAACAGGCCAACAGTACTGCACCACCCCTGCCCTTGTCTACAGCCATCAGCATCGGTTCCTGGGTCTTCGTGCACAACTTTGTGAGAACATGGAAGGGTCCTAAGTTTCTAGGCCCCTACCAAGTAACACAGAGCACGCCAACAGCAGTAAAAGTGGAGGGGATGCAGAACTGGGTGCACGTAAAGGACATTATTCCATTTTTGGCCTCACTCTCACAAGGAGTGGAGGAGGCAATGGTCCAAGAACAAATTATACAATGAAGTGACAGTTAAATGATATTTTCCATAGTATAATAATGAGTTCAGTGGTTATGATTATTACTCTGATAATTTGCTATTGTATTATGTGTTATCTAGATGCAAAAGATCCCACCCATAGGGAAGAAGTATTACGCTTTTGTAGAGCAGTTTTCAATGAAACAGATATACATCTTCTGCATGATTCTCTTCTTGATAATTTGTGGTACAAAAGCATGCATGACATAGGTACCAATACACAAAATGATAGTTGTTATGTATGTTCTCTTGTTCCCCATGCCATAGAAACACCACCTTTAGTGTATCCTAAAGAAGTGCCTGTTAATATGACAAAGTGTTTATTGCATCTTTTCTTGTGTAGGATAAAAGCACAGTTACAGCCAACGCATGTTAGTCCTCTGACAGCCAGAGTTAATAAAACTAGATTTGATACAACCCCTGAAATTTTGCAAATTTTGACAGTTAAAACAGAGATAATGAAAGATATATCCAGAATGAAAGGAGCAGGGCAGAAATATAGTAATGCAAATTAGGAAGAAGCCGTATTGGAACGAGGTATTCTAGGGAGATATAATCCACCATCCACCTGTAATAATTATTCTGCCAAACCACTGCCCCCAGATTGCGCAGCCAGGCCAGTATTAAGTATTGAAGCGTCAGTATTTGCCAATAATAAATGGTTTACTGGAGCTAGGTTTTCATGCAGGGCCATATCTTTATGGAATGGCACCGAAACAAAAAATCATTTGAGATTTGATGATATAAAAGCATCATGTCAGCAAGCATGGGATGAAAACATACAGAGATATACATGGACTGGAACTAAACGTCATCCTAAACTGGCTGTGAAACTAATGAGATTTTCTCTTTGCTTTCAGGGAAATGGAATTGTTAAAGTGGGACGGAATCTCAATTGCAGTTCAACTATTTACAATGCCGATATGCAGGGCGGTACCTCCAGCCTTATGGATTTTTACTGGCAGTGTGGAGCTCGAATATACACTCAATTACCCCCCGATTGGAGCGGAATCTGCTCTCTGGTGACTTTGCATACTCCATCTATGGTAATACCAGCAAAAGAAATACAAAATTTGCATTTGCATTCCATGAGTAAAGCATCAACTCCGCTGCATCATAACAGAAGAAAAAGAAAAAGGATGGCTGAGTACTTTGGAACTTCAGTGTGGCAGGATGTGCCCAAAGAGTATAGGTTTTTCAGTGACGGCAAAACATTTTTTGGAAGTCTGATACCTTTGTTTCAAGCAAAAGCAACTGCCCGCTGGGTTCAGATCACCCTGGCGGATCGTATGAAAGCCATAAATGCTACTGAGGATCGCTTTAATGCAATTAAAGAAGAGCTTTGTTCAATCAGACTTATGGTGATGGAAAACAGATATGTTTTGGACTTAATGACAGCAATCGAAGGAGGAGTATGTAAAAAACGTAATTCAGTATTCTGCACTTTCATACCAACGAATGATGAAGATGAAGGAAATCCAACTCAGGCCATATTGACATTGCATAATTTGCATTCACAGATGAAGAAAGATGGGGGTGCTCCAGATGAGTGGTTCACTGGCTGGTTTGATTGGGTGCCGTCCTGGATGTCGGGGTTGTCTAAGGCCTTGTTGCGTATAATAGTTCTGTTGCTATTGATGTGCCTAGTATTTCAGGTTATCTTAGCATGTTGCAAGAGGGTTACAGCTAAAGTGGGAGGTATGTTCCCTATAAGGAGAAATAAAGAGATGCAAAATATAGAATTGGAAGAAATGCACAGGGGTAGTGAAGAAGTAGTCAAAGAATCGACTAGAGAGGGGAATGAAAGGAATCAAAACCCTAATTTAGATTTTGAACCTAATTATTCAGTTTTATCTGTCACGTGCCCACACACTGTGAAATATTATGTAAAGACAGAAAAACTGTATTATTCTGTTTAAACGTGCATGTTAAAGTTGCCCAATTGTATCTGGAAATAACCTACAGCCTGCTTTCAAAAAAAGGTCTCAATGCGGTTTGGCTTAAGTGTTTTTTCCTCTTCATTGTATTCGAGCTGAGAACGTCCTGCCTAAGATATGTAACAGGAAATTCAGAGCAGCAAGAATGTTTTCCATTGTAGTCTGTTAGTTTGGTATGAGAAGTCACAAACAACAGGAAAGAGCTGTTCTTTAAAAAAATGTATGTAATCTGGGTGGGACATAACGGAAAAGCAGGAAGCTTTTTCTATTGTGAACATTGTATTACATATGGATCTAGGCCAAAATTAGTATTATAAGAAGTAGACCCGAAGTGTATGTTAGTTGAGACTGACTTGTGCTTCGCTCATAGCACATCAGACTCCCAGCTAAATTAGCCTGGCATGTACAATAAACAGTTTTGTACTCCCTTTTGTTGCAGATGCGGTGATTAAATGATTTGCACAGCTTAAAGGATTTTTTCCCGACAAAATCCCAGCATTTATTTAGCAACATTTCAATACTCTATATCTGTCTCTCTCTAAAGATGCAGTGATGAAACATCCCCCTGTGTCTACACTACACCCCAGCCATCACACCACCCCAGGGAACATGTTGCAAGCAGCAATTCAGCCCTTTGCAATCCTTCAGTTAGGTAAGTCTATAACCCTATCACATTTACTATTATATATCTCCGTTGACCCTATTTCTCATTTATGGCAAACGTCTCTGTATTTTCATAGGGTGCCAGGGAAAGGAATATGCCAGATCCACCTGTTACAATTAACTGCATCAGCCCTATTTGCCACAACCATCACATTTGTTATCAGTGTGCAACTCCTACATGGAGGAGTGCATGTCTAAAACCACCTTCAGGCAGGGTTGGCCAGCAGCTGACATTGCACACAGAACACATCCCTGGCAGTGCCAGGTAAGACTCTATCTGGTCTTCTATCCCTGGGCATAAACCAAGCAACTGATACCCATATATGCCAATGTTATTTTCTATCTGTTTCTCTTGAAGGCTCATCTGTTACTTAAAGTTACTGTACAACATGTCTTGTTAACTACACATCCTATCTAATGTCAAAATAACTACTTTCATTTCCCTTTCCCTGCAGTGCTTGGGTATTGTCTGCCTGATAATGATGCCATTCCATTCAAGAGCAGAGGGCAGCGTGCAATCCTGGGAAAGATCTGGTCCTCTTGAAAGCTTCCACCCCTTCAGCCTCCATCGCTCCAGATGAAAAGGGAATTGTTGGCCCCAGGAAAAAGGACACCTCCAATTTCACCTCACTGCTAGCTAGCAGCCTTCTGGACTGCATGTCCCTAGGCACAAACCATAAAGACACGGATGCATGTCCCACCAACGAAGGACTCACCCCTCAGCCTGCATGAACCTTGGTTGCCTATCCTGTTCCATTCTTTCCCAATTCCTGCCTTTTCTCCATGTTCTCAAAAAGAAGAAATCCCAGATTAGGCTAATTTACCTTCCATTAAGCAACCTCCACCCCAGGTGTCTTCACACAATGTGCATGACAGCCAGTTTTCTGTTTGAGATGGCCATGCATGCAAGATGGGGGGGGGGGGTGACATGGGAAAAGGCTGTCCTCTGTTAGGATCAGTTTTTTCAACAATGGTTCTCTGTGTGAGTGAGATTCATGAAATGGGAGATTCCATGTGAGTCATCTCCACCGACTTTGAAAGTTGGAGAGCCAGACTGTGTCTTGGAGGACACAGACAAATGTTCTCCCGACATAGTGGAGTTGCACAGGGAACATACTGTATTGATGGATAAAGATGCACCATGCCACGGTCATCCAGGTAATTCAGGCCCTCTCACAAGGCGGCCTGCCTTAAGCGACAAGTGCCAAGACAAGCGTGACAGGCAACTGGGAGTCAACAATCATATGCAGGGCCTAATCCCACACCAGCCCCATTTCCAACCACCTGCTTCCAGTGTACGACCTCATCCTTAACCCTGTGGAGACCCAATATTGTGTAGCCAGGGAAGCGGGTTACCTGTGTGGCCAGGGAAGCAACCACCATGAATACCTCCATGAATACTTAATCTGTTAGTCAACACTACATCCTGACACAGCAACTTCAGTGTTCACAAATTCCAGTACAGAGTATGTATGGAATATATTTTGTTAACAAGTTTGAATAAACAACAATCACACCTACTTTACACCTGTGTGTCATCTCATGTTGTGAGGGGCCTCAGCATTTTGAAATGGTGCATCACTGAGGTTGAAATTCCACCATGCCTTATGTGCGTACGTGCAAAACCTTTTCAAAGTGGTTGCCACCTGTGTGTCTGTCTATAGCTCAGTTACTTAAGTTGTGGCTGGTCTACTTAAAATAAAATAAGAACAATTGCCTACTAGTTAATGGCTTCTTCTCAATACATGGCTAACCAAAGAAGCAATACAAGCAGTAGGTCTCTGTGTGAAAGCTGCAGGACTTTGAGGAGGCTGACTTGGATTATCACCTAAGCAAGAATGGAAGAGCTCCCATATTTATTCACTCATCCACCTATATATCTCTCTCAGTGATTTAAGTACCTTCTCAAAATATCTGTCTATTACACACATCACTCATGTCTTAACTGTACATTTATAAGCTCAGTATAAACCTTTCTGCTGCATAAAAGACCAAATATATTGCATTGTCAATGCTAGTTTTAATGCATGATGTGAATGAAAGAGTGAATCCTTGTGAAATATGTAAGCATTCTTTTGTTTTTGTTTTACATCTTTTTAAAAAACCCATTTAAATTGGACCAGATAACTTAAAAAAAAACACTAAACACAGCTAACAAGTGACTCCATGTCAACTATAACACTTACAGTCAATGTTGGCATTTTAGCCAACAACACTTTGCATGCTGGACTTTTGACCCCATAATGACATTGGAAATGCAACTACGAGCACCATAATGCAACGGGATAGCTGTTGGTATCATATGATGAAGTCAGTGGCAGGCTACTGAAATCCAAAATACAATTTAGGTCTGACTCTGCCTTTTTCTTGTTATTGTATGCAATCAAGAAGTAAACAGTTCAATGGGTAAGAGGACAGAGACCACCTTACAATTTAAATATGAGCATCTGACTGCTAATGGGCTACCATTAACACACTTGGAAAACGAAACCGCATAAAAATACATTATTCAGCAGTACAACGCAAGCAGCAGTGGCTGAGTGTGCCAGAAGAGACATTGACAAAGGAGAACAATGTGCTGAGACACTTCTTCCTGAGCCCACCCTTAGCCCAGGGATTGGTATGGTTCAGATGGAATGCCTACATCACCCCTTTGATTTACCCAGCCTTCAAAAGTTGCAGCAGAGGCATCAGGTGCTGTCCCGACAGGGCCACCAGTGATCTCATGTGTGCCACCTCTGTTGTAGAGCGTACATTAAGCCTCCATTTTAGCTTTCCATTTTAACTTAGCATCTTTTTCTTACGATGGTTTTACACATGTTTTCCTAATATGAGAATGTGCCACACATGCATTTATTCTTGGGAGGCATTATCACCCTGTTTCCTGTACATTTAGTTCCAGGGTCACGCATTAGAATGTAATGCCTTGTTTTATTTTTGCTCGTAGGAGATGACTCCCTCTCCCCAGATTAATTAAAGATGTTGTTCTGTACCTCTGGCACAGTATGATAAGCTTGCTGTTTTATTATTTAAACACCTTCCATGTTGAAGTCACTGTGGAAACTGCTGTGAGCTGCGACTGAGATGCAGCCCTGCTGGCCCGACCTTCATCCTGAGAAGAAAGATAGCCAGGCAAGAGAAATGTACAGGCCTGCATTTGTTGATACACTGAGGCCAGCTTTCTGTTACATAATACCAAGGTATGGGGTTAGATCATTCCAACAGGTCTGGCAGAAGGGTACTCCCGCTATGTTCTCTCTAGTGTAGAAGTACTAGTGACAGATAGGAGTAACATTAGAAACAATTAACTTGGTTGAATTGTTTGTGTTTTAACAATGATGTGTTTCATCTGTTTAACAATCACAGTTCACATTTTGTTTACAAGGAATAGAGCATTTAAAAAAAAATTAAAATGCATTATCATTTCTTTTCCTTGTAACACCTTGGAGATGCAAAAGAGACAAATGAAAGGGTTAGATCAGTTTCCATGAATCCCTTGTGAATCGTATTGGTCATGTTCGAGGTTACCAGTAACATCTATAACTCTGAAAGGTTAGGGGTTTAAATGTGGTGCTGTAATCCATTCAAAATCAACTTTTACTGATGGTATTAGTCAACTCAGTCTTTATGCTGTTATGTATTGTTGACATATACATAGTCGTACTAAATTTGTAGAAACTGTATAACACTTCTGCCTGAAGAGGGGTACATGTGAGTAATTGAATGTAAGGTGTTGTAGAGTCTTAATCATGTGCCATTCTTCTGCCGTTCTCCTTAAAGTCAACACACTCATCTGCCTATAGGCAGTCAGTCTGCACAACTACAGATTTAACAGAACCATAACAAATTCAGGTAAGATAAAAAATAAATATAGATGTAGTTGATAAGAAACAAGAAAATGAGACCTTGATTCTGGGGATGGTGTGAAGATGTAAATTGTCTTGGAGGTAGAGTCAACTTGTAGGAGGTTGTAAAAAACACACTGGAAATGTTGGAGGAAATGTCTATATACATCGTCCAGTGGGCAAAATAAAGGAAAGCAAGAAAAATGTCCGAAACAATTGTTTTAACCAATATCGAAAAGCACCTCAAGTAATGTACAAAATCCCACTAAAGTCCAAAGAATGCAACATAAATCAAGTCTGTTCCCTAAACCAGACACTGTCTCATCACAGCTGCCCTGGTTTCAGGCCTGGTTATCCTCTACATAGAAAACTACATCGAGCTCCTCCTCTAATGTGGGCATTGTGACCTGTGGCACAGGACCAGACACCTCTTGAGTACTGGACTCATTTGTGTAGTCTGTGGGCCACAGGGCAGATACACTGGGGGGCATATTCTCAAGGATCTATCGCCGAGTTATCAGCACTTTATCTCAGCCAAAGTCGTGATAAATTTATCGCTCCATTCACAAGCTGGTGCTAACAGCCCATATCACCAGTTATCCCGCGAAAGCAGCCGCAAAAAACATCGCCACAGATGACCCCGGCAACTAACGCCAATGAGATGCAGAGTACGTGTTCCTGTGCAGAAAGCTGCGACAACACCACATCACAACATTCTCAGCGATCAGCCAGATCGACGATAAGATCACAAAACAGGCGATAAGGCGCATTAGCAGCTCTCACCTGGTGTGAAGTCGAACTACAACCTGCACCAGAAAAGGGAGCCCAGCCCAGAGCCACACCTGAAGAACAACAGATGCCATGGAGCTAACAATCATGCAACTCGGACCCCCAAGAAGGCCACAACACCCACCGCCACCCCCCGGGACCACCCCCTATCCCCCCCGGGCTCTACCCTGGGCACCCCCAAACCTCCCCCGGACCAAGAGATTGCACATCAGTGTCACAAAATCATGAACAAAATCAATCGCCTGATGTTGCAGAATTACAACAAATAACAGTCATGTGAGTACAGAAAAAGCAGAAGAGAGAGAATTTACTTTATTTGATTAAAATATAATCATAAAAGCAGGACATACATACCACACATATACAAAAAAGATAATTAAAATGACCAAAAACAATATAAAAGTTCGGATTTTAAAACTAAGTAGCAGCAAAAATGTTTATGATGTAACAAGGAAATAAATGTTACTGTCAAAATCTAAGAAGAAGGCCCAGAGTTGCAAGGAAACCCAGAGAGTGTAAACGTTTCATTAAAACAGCTATAAAAAAAAATGGAATCCTCGAGATCGCATACCCTAATATTGCAGGCATAGAGAGCACAGGGGAGACCAAAATAAAGTTTTGTGGGTCTACAGTTTTGTTTTAAACACCTGTGGCCCTCTTTAAAATTGCTACCGGGCCTGCAATTTGCTGGTTGAATTTACAATATACATAATAAATAAAAATTGTAAAACTTATATTTAAGGCTGTGTTCTCTGGATTCAAAGCCGCAATAATTGCCTGCTTGCAGGACCGAACTCCCAGTCTGTTCCATTCTGACCTCAATTTTAATCTGCGCTGAGTCAGGAGAGCGGGGCAAAGGCATACAACATGCTCCATAGATTCCACCGGGGCCCCGCAACCCCTGCACTGTTGGTTATCTGATGAGCAACGCCAGATGGGTAAGTGTTTCAGCAGGTGCCATTCCCCCAGTCTAAGTGCCATGAATCGCAATTTTAGATACAAAGAATATGTGCAGGGCTGGTATGATGACGGTGATGCCAGCTGATAGGAATTTATTACTGCCCATGCCTGCTTGCGTTTGGCAAGAGAAGCTTTGCCGATGGTGTGGGACAGGATGCGAGTACGCTTCTTGATGCTGGTTTTAAAAGCTGGTTGACTGGGGTTTAGATTCCAAAGGTCACCTGCTGAAAATTGCTGTACACATTCATTGACGAATTTACTGTAAGACCCACTAAGATTATTAATGCTAATGTTCGACCACAACATTGACTCAAGGAAACCGGCTTCAGCCCGCCTTAGCTTATGGCACAGATTTGAGTAGGCACCTAAGCTGAGAATTTCGTAGTTTAAGAGGCCCAGTTCTAATCTAATCTGTGCAGCGGAGGCAGATTTCGGCATGTGAAAAACACTTTTATAAATCTCGGTCACGTGTTGATTTAATATTGTTCTGATTTTTCCCCTGAAAATTTCAAAACAGCGTGGGGCCAACTTTGGCTTTCATAACTTCCATCATTGGGGTTAAACTCGGACCCATCCGTTTTTTTCAGAGTTTTGAAAAATTCAATCGGAGAGCTGTGGCTTTCATTGAAATGTCACTATGGTGTATGGCGAAAGTGCCCCTAGATTCAAAGTTGACCCCAAAGAAAAAGCAGAATCAATCATTCAACGTTGAAAGTCCAAACGAAATATCCCTATCAAATTTGTCTCCAAACAACTATTTGGAAGAGTCATGGTGGGTCATCCCTGGACCATCTGTAAGTGACAGCCTGCAAGACAATATCCAAGATAAGAAGGTGTGTCAGGCACTCATCAAAGGACAGAGAGAGAGAGAAAGAGAGAGAGAGAAAGAGAGACTGACCAAGAAGCGCAAGGCCAATCGGGCCCTTGGCTCATATATGCCAACTGTTGCGTGTGTTTCGCAATTGGTGCACCCTAAATCTAAGGCTTGACATCAATTTCAGCATGAAGGCCACATCACATTTCAGAAATGCAAGCAGTAGTCAGACTAAAATTAGGCATGAAAGCTCCTTTGTCTCAATACACAAGGCGGAAGGACATCCGAACCTCCAACCTTGGTCTTGAATGCGCCCGGAACCCACTGAGTGAGATACCATACCAGACTCGGACGACTCCCACACCGTGAACTGCACTAATGAAAGACCAACGTGTCCACATACCACACACTTGTCCCTGTTCGAGGCACACCTGCATGGGATGCCCCTGACATATTGGTAAAAAACAACCCATACGCCCAAACATTGAACACACATACGACTCATTGCCCCGAGCTGTGGCACATCGTCCACAGAACTGCCGCCGGTCTGAGGAGTGCCAGTGGTACGAGACCAACAAACACAATGCCGGCAATCCCAGGCCCATGCACAACCCCTGTCACGTGGAACTGTACCGTGCACGAATGCTGCATCTGTTGAGATCACTGCCACTGGCAGTTTTGCGAATCAGTTACCGTCTGAGTTTCCAACTTGCGTACGTCACATGCGTCCAGCCCTGGTTCCACTGTCGATCATGCACATTTGAGTGGCCCATGGATGTCTGCCTATCCAACACAACGGTAGGTGAACTGGATTATGATGAGTGCAACTAGGATACCCGTGCATTAGATGCCTTGATCTGTGGCGTATGTACTGGCAGTAGTGGATGGGAAATGACACAAGTCATCGTGTGCAGTGACCACATCGAGGCGCTCCCCTATTGGGCTGTGTTGCAGATTGGTGAAACTGCGTGGACGGAGGACATCAGTCCGGACCAGTTAATGGATTGCCTCTCCCTTGTGTTCCTTGAACTCGAGACCAACGTACTTCTGAAACTGATTGCCTATGAAGCTGCGCTTCCATTCATGGACGAATAACTACCTTCCTGCAGCCACAACTGATTGACACCCAGAGCACAACTCCCAACACCGTGTTGGATCATGGAGGAATGGTCACATATCACAGGACAACAGTGGACATGTCTGCATTCTCCCAGACTCAGAATGCATGTGTGTGCACCTACGTGTGTTGTTACACACCTGTGCAAGGTGATGCAGCCCCACGGCCGGAGCTGCACACCTTCGTTTGGCAACGTTCCTAAATCTGACATACTACTGGAGGGATACTACACACATGGCAATGTAGCACGACATGTGACCTTGTTGGTCCCTTTCACCTGCTTACTGTCAGCAGAGCACACAGTCGGTGCAGTCCGGTGGTAAAGCTCCATGCAGATCCCATGGGCTGTGAGTCGTGTCCCCTGACACGGGGCAATGAGCAGACGCCAGACATCACAAGACTCGTCCAGCAAGGCAAGGTGGGCTGAATCCGTTGCCATCTGTAATGATATGTGTTCATTTTTGCCTCCCCATTTCTTGCACCTCGAAACTTTCCCATGCTGCCTGTAAGTGTCTTAAGCATTTGTTGGCATGTTGTGGCCCATTCCTTGCCTGTACTGACACGCACATGCTAATAAACTTTACGCAACTTCACCAGTGTACAACTGTAATGAGTGTTGATTAGGAAGACAAACAGGCTGTGTCCACACTGATGTGTGTGAGTAGGTCATGCGAAGAGATGTACTGTAGCCACATGCAATGGGGGACACTACTTCAGGCGTGCTACTGATTTTGCCATTTCTACACATAGCCCTAATTAATACATGGACGTGGGGCTACATTGGGGGGTTGCAAGATTGTTGTTCATGTGTAATGAGGCCACAGCTAGTTCACACCTTCACAGTCATCTAATTGGCCATGTGGGTCAGGGTCAAACATGCGCATTGATGACATTTACCAGGGTGTACCTTTTTGTGCAATCAATGTCCCTACATTCATCCATACAAGTGAGTGAACATAGACATGACACGTCTGTGTGATTTGGAATGTTTTATTCACATTCTGGGGAGTGTCGGAGCTGGAGCAGTACATGGCCAGTTCAAGCCCACGTAACATGGTTGCCCAGTGGTGGGCCAAACAGAGGCCTTGGGGGAATGTGAAGTTAATCTGAAGAGGAAGAGTTCAGTCCGCAGCCGGATTGCTGTGTCATTGGTCCCAGAGCAGATATGGCAGGCCATGTCGGAGTCCAGGTGAATTTCACAGAGTGTTTCGGGGGACAGTGGGAGATGTTGTTCCAGGGTATGATGCATAGGGCTGAACCAGGCAGACACAGGCCATGTGGCGGGGACGGATGCTACTACCTCCTTCCTCACACAGTCATTACCCTACACATCTTACTCCTCTGAGACATCTTCTGTGTTCGGTGTGTCAGGTGTGTGTGGTGGTGTTATGGCTGCATCACTGTGGGCCACTGACACATCAGGGTGCGAAGGTGATAGGGATGCATCACTGTGTGCCAATGACACGTCAGGGGGCGGAGATGTGTTGGTCGAGGTTCCTGCAGTACTCATCTGGTACAGGCTCAGTGGCAGCAATGGCAAGGTGAGGATCTGCAAGGCATGGAAGATCCCAGCTACGTCTCGCTGGTGTTCAGCAATGGCAACCATACTTCCAGGCTGCATCGGCTCCATGGTCTCCATTGTCCTCCGCATCTGTGCCAACTCTGTGCTGTCATCGCTGGAGCCTGTCTGACTAGACAGTTCTTGTATCCAAGTAATGGACTCAGCGATGTCAGCCAAGGATTGTTGGTGAGCAGGGTGCGGACAGTGGGTGTCCATTAGGGACTGTAAGTGGTCCCTGATGGGACTCAGATACCCACGTATGGCATCTAGTTTGGCTGCCATGAGGTTGAACCCCACCCGCAGCTGATCAGCCATCTTTTCCTGGCACCCTAACACACGGCGTTGGAATTCCATGTGTTGGTCGTGGGGGTCCGGTGAGCCAACCATGGTGGTGTGTGCTTCCTGCTGTGTGGTCTGTGCAGGATGTGGGGTCACTGCGATGCAGCTGGGATGCCCTGCTCCTGGGGGGTGGGGGGTGCGGAGGCTGTCCATTAGCCGTTGGAGGGTGTCTGGGCAAATGTGCAGGGTGTCCTCCTTATCATCACTGTAGAGATGTGTTGTCTGCTCTGCAGGAGGTGTAACGGGGAGATGCAGGTTAACAGTGTGTTACATGTATGTTGACGCATTGTAGATGTTTCCATTCAGACTGCATGACAATGTACATTGTGACTGTTTCGGTGAAGCTGACTATTTGATGGGAGACAGTGGACATTTCGAATACATGACGGATGTGTGGGTGTACTCGTACATTATCATCTCACAGTGTCATGCAATGCCAGATGTGATTGGCCAGTTTCTACGCACGAGCGGCACCAGTTGTGTCCCCTGTCCTGTGGCGTAGTGGTTGCACTTTGTACCACATTGTCGTCAATGTTGCTGTACTGTGATTGCTATGTGTGTGTGCTGCATTGTTGGCGAGTCACCCCTGCAGCTCTGATTTGGCGGCCCCTTATCACTTTGAGTCAGTGTGCCTTTGACTTGTGTACTTTTCGGGTGCTGGGATGTTTGCGGCTTGGGTCATTTGTGCTCATTTGTGCTCTTGGGCACATTTTGTACTCTTGTGCATTGTTTGTCTGCAGATCTGTTTTGACGTCATAGGTTGTAGGTGCACATGGATGTGTCAGAGTGTGACCTGCTCCTTTACGGATGTGATCCACACTCAGCCACCTCAAAGTCGTCTTGTACACCATGTCATGTATTGTGACTGCAGCCATGCTATCTGTCATGCAGTGTCACTTGCATTGTCAGTGTGGCTCACAGAGCCCCTGCTTTTCTGGATTCAGCACATGTGCATGGGTGGGTTGTGGCATTGGTGATATGGAGGGGGGCCCATTTGTGCACATTGTGGACGGGGGCCTACTTGGTGTTTCTATGTGTGCTGCAGTGTGCCAAGGGTGTCAGGGACATGTTCCACACTCATTGTGGGTGTGCAGTGTGCTGCACATGATTATGCATGTGTGCCATTGTGCCCATCTCCCTCTGTCCCCCCAGTCCCTGGTCGTTACTCACCTTGTTGCTATTGGGTCAGGTAATATTGAGCTGTGTCCAGACCCCCAACTCCTTCCACCGTCTCCACACTTATGACTGTGGCTGCCATTTCCTGGAGCTCATCCAGCTCCTCCTGAGGCGCAGGACTCCCACCTCCAGTCGCCTTTGCTGCCTTCTTGTTGGCGAGTTTCTCCTTGGTTTGGCTGTGCACTTCATGCCAGCGCCTCTTGACTTCCTCCATTGACCTCCTCGACACTCCGACTGCATTCACGTTGGTGACAATGGACTGCCATTTTTCCATTTGTGTTGCCAATGACGCAGTGGAGGTGACGAACAGTTGTTGGTAGTGTTCTATCACCTCCGTGACAATGATCTGGTCTTCCTGCGGACTGAACCCCATCTTCCTCTTCTCCTTGCCCTTCCCTGAACACGGGGTTCCTGGCTGGTCCTCTGTGGGGCTTGTGGGGTTCGGGTTGTCCTCTGCACTCGATCCGGGTGCATCCATGGTGCTACGCAGTTTAGTTTGGGTTTGTTGTGTCTTTTTTTTGCTTTTATAATGCATTTTCATGCATGACGCGTGGGAATTGCAGGCCTGTTGCTGGTTGTCGCTAATTTTTGTATCGCGATTTGGGGCATCACAACTTTTTTTGCGTTGGTGTTGCGCATTTTGAGGCGTCGCGTTGATTTTAGCGCATTCATTTGACGCGTTATCGTGGGTCTATCGCATGGTACCGCCGTGTTGAGAATACCACGTGAACACAGAGTTATTTTCCAGCGATAGACTGCGATGTGAAGAGTTGCGTTAAGCTAATTTTACAATGGTTATCACACGTTCTTGAGAATAGCCCCCTGGATGTCACAGACAGCAGGTTGGAAGGGACATGTTTCAGAAGTAGAGGAAATGGCTCATGTCCAGATGGCCTAGAGGCAGAAGACCTCCAGATGTTGGTCAGTTTGCACCACTTGGTGAGCCTTGGCCACCACCCAACCTCTGCAATGTCCCCCAAGATTGACTTCTTGCTAGGAACTAACTACCTCATGGCCTCTTGGAAGTCAGTCAGGGTGACACAATGAGGGGATGGATGCATTGCAACACAGGAGGGATAATATGAGTGAATCTCAACCTTGGCTGCTGACCTTCTGGGAAAGCACTCTTTGGAGGAGGAGATGTGACAAGGGGTGAGCTGCTGTCCACTGTCTTGTGTGGCCCAGGTCACTCAAGGAGGGAGCAGCTTCAGGCTCTGATAATGAAAGGCCCTGTTCCAGGGAGACCACTGATTGTTGTTGCTCCGGAACAGGATGAACCTCACTGGCTCACTGCTCCATAACAGAACCCAAAGAGTCAAGGTTAATCAATCCCTGTCCAAGTCCACTGCTGTCACCCTAGGGATCCCATGGGGATTCTCCCTCTCACCACTCTCTTCAACTTATCCATGAAACCTCTAGTAGACTCCTTGACATCCTCTAACATTCATTATCACATGTATGCAGATGACACCCAACTGTACCTGAAAATCTACCCATAAAACATCATATCCCTCAACACTACTATATAAAATACCCAGAATTAGCTTGCTCACAACCATCTCAAACTTAACACTGTCAAAACGGAATTAAGCCTCATTAATCCACCTAAGCACTAATTCAAGATCGACATATGGATGAATCATCTAACTGCCCCCAACTGCTCAACTCACATTATAGACTGCAAGATCTCCGGGAATTACACTAGACAAATATGTGACCATGCAGGATCACATCAGTACCGCCACCAAAGTAGCGAATTATCAGATGAGCAATTTAAGGACATTAAAACCTTTCCTCCCCCAGGATGACCTTAAATTTGCTGTCCAAGCTCTAGTCATTCCCAGGCGGGATTACAGAAGTGCTACACTCCGTGTTCTGCCTAGATACAAGCTGGCCCCTCTAAGGGCCTCTGTTAACTACTGCTGCCAGACTCGTGGAACAAAAATCTGGATTTTAAATCCCTGAACTGACTCCCTTGTGAGACAAGAACGCAACAAAAAATTGTGTGTATTACGCATAAAGCCTTACATTTCAATACCCCTAGGTATTTGGGAAAAAAGCTTGAATTATCGGAAAGATGCAAATGCACGTCATCGTGAAGTACCGGCTCACTGCTGCTGAAACCACACATATTCAAGAAAAAGAAAACATGCAACAGAGCCATCTCGGGTATCGCCCAGGTCCTTTTTAACACTCTCCAATGGAAATATCTCTGATTCCATCAAATTTGTGCTCTAAGATCACACCATTTGTCTCTTGATCTTACCCTTGACTATTATTTATTTATTGATCATGACTACTATCCTGCTAATTTCCTATGGATGTCATGTTCCTCAACTTGTTATTCTTTGATTGTATGTCTCTCATATATGCAACTGTTCTCTACCTTCGCTCACATATAAAGTGCTCTGTTACCCTCACAGGTCATGTTTGTGCTATATAAAACTTTATAATAAATAAAAACATTGAACCCTAACTCAACCAAGCCCTTTAATGTGGCCTCAGTCTCCTCCCAGGTCTGTTAGCCTGTGACTGCAGGAGTGTCTGGGTAGGTACCATCCCCTGTCTGTGTTCTCTCCCTCCTCCTCAGTGACGGTAGCAGTTTTGGTGCATGCTGAGTGACTAAGGCCATAGACCTTCTTTGCCCCTAGTCCTGCTGTTCAGCACCTCATACCTGGCTGCCTAGCGAAACAGAAAAGTAGGCGAACAAGAGACTCATGAGTGCATATGTAAACTACTTCATATACATAACAATACACCTCATTATTACAATAGTGACTGTGACATGGAAAATTGAAATTTCCACACATGACACTTTTAACAGCTGGTGATTATGGGCAACTGTGGCATGTTACTTCCCACTCAAACAGTTACCTGAGATATAAATCAGAGGCCTCCAAACATTTTAGTATGAGGGCCACATTGTATGTTTTACAAATATTTGCTGTAAAAAAATCATTTTTTATGAATGAATGATACAGTTTAAATGAATGATTAAAAATCTAGCCACATGCGTTAACAAATTTCAAGCACCTCTCCCATGGGACGTGTGCAGCCTCCTGGGTGATTTTCTGTGATCTCTCTTGCACTGGCATTTCACACTGCATGCGCTCAAGAGAATGAAAGTAGCACGGAGTACTGAGCAAGAACAATAATGGAAAAAGCTAAATCCATAAACAAAACCAGTAAGAAACATTGACATAAATCAAAATTATTAAAGCAAGTGACAGAAGATTATTACATGATGTAAAAAAGATGCCAAGGCCCGCTGAAAAATGAAAATCCCTGAGAGTTCAGCTACCATTGCCTTTCGTCCCTCTCATTGCATAACAGACAGGATTAAGCCATGCATTATCCCTTTAATCACTCCATCATCCTCCTAAGTGGCCATTGCTTTTGGTCATCCATCGCCATCTTTAGTGACTTGCCACCTTTGGCTGAAACTCAGCGGCACCAACACTGAACACATGGGCTTTTGTATGGGGTCAACACTGCGGATTTGCAAGAGCATTATGGCACTAAGATCAAGAAAAATTGGGGGCGGTTTCATCCTGCAAAAGCAGAGCTATCAGTCCCTTCAGCAGGAAATTCAGGGTGCACTGGATTCCCACCAGTACTCATTAGGGTCGCCCTTTCACCTGCTGTGCGGGTCTTCATGCAGGTTCCTGTCTCCAGCTTTTACAAACAGATCCTTGACCTCCAGGAGCTGTGCGGCAGCCTGCATGTACTGGGCCACACCCTGACAAAGAGAGGCCACAACCTGAAGAGCTTTTGGCCTCAACTTAACACTTTCCTCTTCTGACCCTATCTCATATCAGTGAGCAAAGGCCAATGAATGTGGTCATCCGACAACACTGTTGTTGTAATGTGAGTGATGACCACTCTGGCTGATAACAGATGCAAAACCCTGGAATTGTGTTGCCCACCCAACAGTGTTGATGTATTGTGTTTGAGGAGTTAACTTGATGATGTGCTCCAAAAATGTTGATGCTTTATACCTGTGGAGGTGGACTCATGGTGACCCTATAGTTGTGCAGCATGAAAAAGGGGCAAACACTATACCTAGGTAGTGCTGAATCTAAATATAAAATAATACGATGCAAAGAGCACTCACATGCAATTTACAGCACCTAGAAGCCATTAAGCTATGCAGTAAATGCTTTATAAACAGACATATGCACAGCAATACCTTTGTGGAAGTTAGAGGAGTGGAGGTCAAAAGAGTCCTGTTCATAGGGGCCCGCGCCAGAAGCGCAGCACAGGCGGCAGAACTGTAGATAGGGACTCCTAGAAGGAGAGGTCACAATTTATAATTGTGGAAGGAGATAAGGAGTAAGAGGTCCCAATTTGAAACCAGAGAAAGAGAGATCATGCGCAGTACCGGTGGGTCATGGAGAGAGTAAAGAGGTGGGGTGTGGGGGTACGGATAATTGCAGAGAATATGTATTCACTGAGAGGTCCCTGGCAGTCCCATTTCCGAATTAATTTACTGTTTCATCGGTTGTGTGATGGAACCACACATGCGTTTACCACGCATGCCGGTTCCATGCAGTCTCAACAACGCAAGTCTTAACCACGAATATGCCTTTACAACAAATCGTGCGTTAAGGCATGTATGGTATACACATATCCGTGGTTAAGACTTGACAGGTAAGTCTTAACCCCTTCCCCTGCCTTGAGTCCTAAATCTACCCCCTCCTGCCTGAAAACCAACCCCGGACCCTAAAAACTACCCTGACCTCCCCCTGAGCCCTAAAAACTACCCCACACTCACCAAATCCCTAAAAACTACCCAGCCCCTAGTCCTAAAAACCACCCTGCCCCCCTAAGCCCTAAAAAGTATTGTGATCCATGCCCCCTCCTCTGAGCCCTAAAACGGGCCCCTAAGCCCCTGCCCTGACACCGAAAACTCCCCCTCCCTCCTAAAAAACAACCCCCACCCCTGAAAAATACCCTCAGCCCTGAAAACTACCTGAACGCCCTGAAAACTAAGCCAAACCCCCAAGCCCGGAAAATAAACCCTGAACACCCCCAGCCCTGGAAACTACCCTGGCCCCCCGCCCCTAATACCATACAAACTATAGCCCCCCCCCTCAACGAGGCAGCGGTGTTGCTACTGTTTCTTGTTTCATCACCTACGTGACTTCTATGAGCTTGTTCTATGAATTCTGTGCGCTTTCAGTGAAAACATATTTTCTAATATGGTATTTCTCGTGGTCCCTGGCACTTGCACCACCCTCTCTTGGAATCAATTCACGGTGTACTAAAACAGGATCAAAAAGGGACTTAAATAATACATAATAATGGTTTGTCCAGTAGAAAGCGCTACAAACATCAGCATATTGCACCAAAGATTTTGTTTCATGTAAGTAGGCAACAGAGGTGCCATCTTTCCAGCGTTGTCAAATCTTGGGGCTAACACTTTATGTTCTATCAGTACCTTTAGAAACTGAGGCTAGTTGTCAATATATTTAACTTATTGTGATTTTTGACAATTTAATTATGACTTGTATAATGGATGATTTTCCACATATTATTTCAGGATGACTACTCTCACAATATTGTAAAAAGTATATATAAGATATCGCTAATCCGACACATATGCCCTGCAGCGGGCAAGTGACATCAGGGTCTGAGGGGCATCATGTACTACCTGTCTTCCCCGTAAGGTATGGAGATGACGCAGTGTGTAAGGCAGTGCTCAACTCTCCCTAGGCACCCCTCAGGCCTGACAGAGGAGTCCTCGCCAGCGCTACCTGCTACTCCTCCATATTTATGTGGCAGACAGATGGACGAGCAGGACCTGTGAAGGGAAAAGAGGGAATGTGCCATGGGTGACCTAATTCCTGTCAAATTCTGGGCGGTGCTGCATAAGACTGCCAAAGAAATTAAGAGGTAATGCATAGGGGTAGAGTTGCTTGTTTATGAGAAACCCTCTATGTCAGGTACTTGTTCATGCCACGCTCGGGAAATTCACTTCTCTTCGATAACTCTTGTGAAATATTTTAGAGTCTAGGGCCTAGAGACTAAAATATTTCCAGTTGCTGCGGGCCGGATATCTGGTTTACACCATCCATGATTTGTGCCTAATAGGGAAATAGATATAGGCATTGGTATGATGTATATTTAGCTCTACAGAGTGCCAGAGTTTTAAAATGAGGAACTATGCCTATGGTGACCTGAGATATCGTTTGAAAGCCACACATGATGAAATTCCTGTGTGCCAACATTTAATACAAATTTATTTGGAACATTTATTTTGAGAAATTTGATAAATCCAAACAATAGTTATGTGGAACACGTGCTCTTGATTACACATTGTAATGTAATGTCATGTAAAGTGGATTTGTAGAATGCAAAACTTGTCACCCATGAGGTTATCCAGGCACTGAGCAGGTGTGGGTTCTGCAAGCAGGATCAGTTGAAGAGCCAGGTTTTCAGTTTCTTCCGGAAACCCATAAGTTATGCGGCTGTCCTGATGTGCTGGTGGAGATCGCCCCAGGATCTTACTGGCAGGTAACAGAAGGCCATACCTCCTGTCTTGCTTCTATGGTTAAGAGTGTGTGTGGGTGAGCACAAGTGATGCAGAGCGGAGGTTCCTGGTTGGTTGGTTGAAGTATAGGAGGTAGTTGAGGGTATGCTCAGACGTGAGTCCCTTGCTCACTTTGCCACTGGATTCAAGCAAGCCTGGCTGAAGACGGCTGAAATGCCAGAAACCGGTCCTAGGAAGCTTGTTTCCGATCCAGGGAAGACATGGCTTGGCAGTTTGGGCTGGACTGTTCCCATGAGGCACAGGGTCAGACTGATTTGCATATGGCCATGTCTGAACTGGGGTGGCAGAGTGGGCTAAAGAACGGTGATGGATTAAACCCAGATCAGTTGACTGGGGGTGAGTGCTTGCAATGTTCAACACTCCGTCCATCATTTCCTTTGGTTTTTGCCTTGTTCGCCATAAGTTGGCAGGGTATGCTCAGACGTGAGTCCCTTGCTCACTTTGCCACTGGATTCAAGCAAGCCTGGCTGAAGACAGCTGAAATGCCAGAAACCGGTCCTAGGAAGCCTGTTTCCACTCCAGGGAAGACATGGCTTGGCAGTTTGGGCTGGACTGTTCCCATGAGGCACAGGGTCAGACTGATTTGCATATGGCCATGTCTGAACTGGGGTGGCAGAGTGGGCTAAAGAACGGTGATGGATTAAACCCAGATCAGTTGACTGGGGGTGAGTGCTTGCAATGTTCAACACTCCGTCCATCATTTCCTTTGGTTTTTGCTAGGAGGAAGTTGAGCCAGGTGGGACCCTGGTTGTGAAGTGCCTCGTAGGCGTAAGTGACCATCTTGAACTGACTACATTTTTGAATGGGGAGCCAGTGTAGTTCTCGAAGGTGAGGTGCGATGTGCATTCAGCGAGGAAGCTTGAGTATTAGTCTGGTGGCGGCATTTTGGATGGCGTGATCAGAGGGTGAGGTGGGGCCTATTATGTGGCCCACCAAGTGGAGTTCCTGGGTGAGTTATTGTTGTCAAATATCAGTGCTTCCGTCTTGTTAGCATTGAGTTTGAGGTCTCTCATTCAGTTGGCCACGTTGGTCATGAAAATGTTGAAATTGCTTTTGGTGGTTGTGTTGTCTTCTGAGAGGGATAGGAGGAGCTGGGTGTTGTTGACGTAAGAGATGATTTTGAGTCCGTGGGTCTGAATGATGCTCACCAGAGGAGTCATGTATACATTGAAGAGAGTGAGGCAGAGTGAAGAGCCTTGCGGTACTCCGCAGATTAGATCCTTGGGTGGTGAGGTGAACGGAGGGAGCTTAACCCATTGCTTTCTTCCAGTCAGAAAGGAGGTTATCAACTTGAGAGCTGGTCGTTGGATTCTGGTTTCTTGAAGTCTTGAGATGAATGTGTTGCGGGAGACTGTGTCAAAGGCGATGGAAAGGTCAAAGAGGATGAGTACAGTAGAATGACCTTGATCTAGTATGGTGTAAATTTCATCTGAAGCTGCGATGAAGGCTGTCTCGATGCTTAGTTTGCTGCAGTATCGGGATTGGTAGCTGTCCAGGAGTTTGAGATGATCATGGTAGTGGGAGAGCAGATGGTTGATGATATTTTTTATGGCTTTGACTGGGAAGGGGAGCATGAAGCTGGAACTCTAGTTGCTGAGGATATTGGAGTCCACGGATGGTTTCTTGGGGAGCAGGGGAGCTTCTGTGTGTTTACAAGCATCCGGGAAAGTGGCTGTAGAGATGGAGGTGTTGTTGACGGTTGTGAGTGCCTTGCTTATCAGGGGTCTCCCTATGTTGAAGAAGTGGTTATCTGGGTCCATGGGGGCCCCTGAGTGGATAGATGCCATTATTGCCACTGTGTCTTTGTTGGTCATCGGAGTCCACTCCATGAGTGGGGTGACTTCACACATTATGGATGACACCACTACATACAGAAAACAGGGAGATGACTAGACTGCGTCGACGGGAGGCATGACACAACAATTACAATCCAAATATGAAGTGGTCAACTTTATGTTTGCAGTGACTTACTGCTGCTGCTCACAAACCTTCAGTTGAGCATGGGAGTCTGTACCCAATGATCCAGAGAACAACTTGCCCAGACTGCAGAGCTAGAGATAGTGCATTTGAGGCTAGAACATCATGTGCCTTCAGGTATGCTCAGCCCTGGAGGCCATCACAGTGCTCCCTGTACTCCTTGGCTAGACGGCTGAATGTCCACTGCACTACACCTGACAATGTTAATCCAGATGTCCAAACATGCTGCATTGCTTAGCTGGGTCCCCGGACCCCCATACAGTTGATGGTAATTATGTAGATGCTCCCTACCTAATGAAGTCCCTTTCACAGGTGTGAAGTTGTGGACCCAATCATTATGCGCCTCATTTTAGAGCCAACAACATAGTGGAGGAGGCGTCTGCTCTTGTTCTGGAATGGCCTTATTTCCTCTTCCTCTATGTAACATACTGTTCGTCATGTTTGGCAGAAAAGTCCTACTCTGCTATGTAGATAATTGTGGCAAAGACAGAGAAATCTACCACTGCTTCGTATTTCTACACTACATAGGCATGAAAACTAAGGAAAAATGGAACATGAAGGGCAGAACATTACACACTGGGAAAATATGTCTGCAATCAGTAAACTAAGGTATGTGACTGTTCTCTTACAGGTTAGCTGTATTTCTCTGCACAATGCAGGTGAGGTGAAATTACATGTTGGGGTGAATAATATATGTCGATGTTAGATGGAATATGTGGGTGAATACGTGAGGTATGTGTGTGCAAAGGCATATTACATGTATTTACAATTGTTAGATTGGTTTTGTCATCATGGTGGTGCAACAGTGTTGTCCAGGACTTCATGCGTAAACGGAGATGTAGTCTACCTGTTATCATGGACCTGACACTGTTCAGCCATTCGGATGTAGCAACTAAATGAGCAGAACCAGGCCTTTGGGCTGTGGCCCACACTGGGAACCTGGAACCACATAAGCCCCATCTCCTGGCAATGTTTTGCAACACACCACAGGCCGCAATGATCTTGCACACTGCTTCTGGGGAGTACTGGAGCGCACACCATGTACAATGAACTTCTCTGCAGCAGCGGCAGCCGGCACAGGTAAACGCGTGGGGTGGGGCGAGGTGTGGTGGTGGGGTTGGGGAGTCCACAGGCGAAGGAATGGAATGATTAAATAAATAATACCCAACCCGTCGTCTGTCGACTTCCCCCCCGCTGCGCCCCGCCCCACCGTGTTTCCCTGTACCGATCACCACTGCTCTGCAGTGCGACCTAAAGATGTCAAAAGTACGCTTGTTGATGATTATGGAATGTGTCTGTTCCCTGTTTTACCTGTGTCGAGGCAGAGTGATTGGATGTGGGGGGAGTGCCCATACTTGGCATCACCTTCAACAAAGACATGTTATATACAATCGGTACAGTAATACTCTAGGAATTCCATACATTAATGATCCTATTATAGCTGTATTGGAATGGGGAACATTTTGAGTAAATATCACGGTGAAGCCATCCCCCTTGTACAAATGCTGCCTCAATGTGAGTAAGGTAACCTACCTGGTATGAGTATATCAGAGCCATGCCCAGCAGTCAGCTGACCTGCAATAGTGGACTCTTCTAATATGTAGGTGTTTTCTCAAGCTTCGCACTGCTGATATAGACTGGGAATGGGTGATGGCTGTCCTGCTCTAAACAGGGAGGGACTACTGTCACTGTGAGCCACCAATCTTGTAGTAGACGGACCGCTGGGTCATTGGTGATAACCAGTGGAGGTTGTGTCCAAGGTTACCCAGATGGCTCTAAACATTACAGAGCAACAGTGGGTTTGGTAGGGTTGGAGGAATTCCATTTTATGGAGTTCCTCCCACTCCACCCAATCTTAAGTAAGGCCTTAACTTCCAAACTAAAAATATTCTATCTTTTTAAAACTCCATTTACATGCTTTCCAAAAGCATCAAGGGAGTGGCTAATTAATCATTTTTAAAAATCCATGCATGTCAACATTTTCAAGCTGAAAAGAGGGAGCTCCCAAAAAAAACGGGGCAACATATTATTTTCCCCATTGAGTTACATGGAAGCAGAAACAGCTAAAGTAAAGCTGTTTTGGATTTTAAAAATCGCGAGTCTCCCGCATGAATAGGGTCTGTTGGCATGTATGAAAATGCATTGTGCTGGTATTTTTTTTTTTTTTTAATTGACATTTGTCGACACAAATTTAAACTACAGAAACATTGAAACCGAATTAACCCAATTAACATTTTCTGTACAATTCTCGTCATAAGCCATCTGTGATCTATAATTCCATGATTTCCATTCAGTATGATGTCATCACAATGTTTGTCATCTTTTCTTAGATATTTCAGTCTGGTCAATCAATCAAACCATTTACCATTATCTTTCCACCATTCCTATCCCAACAACAGTAACATTGCTTTTTTCTGTATTTTGGATTTAATTTAGAGTGGAGACACCACCAGGGCCGGCTTTAGTGCTGGTTGTGCCCGGTGCGACAATCATTTTTAGCACCCCCCAAGCCCCATGACCGCCTCCTCAGATGCTCTCACTACCACCAGGCAAAAGTGTCCCTCATCTCCAATCATAAGTTATTGCTAAAAAATAGTGCCTCCCCCCCGAGGTTGGCGCCCCCTCCAAAGTTCAGCACCCAGTGCAGTTGCATCTGTGGCACTGCCCTAAAACCGGCCCTGGACACCACAAACAGACACATTTTTAGATCTTTCGCTATTTTAATAGGGTCGGACTGAGACAGAAAATAAGCCCAGGCACCAAAATAAAGGTGGCCCCAATCAGTGATTTTGAAACTTAAAAATGTAGCCCATGTTTGCAAATGAGGGCAGTTTTGAACTTGTAAAGACATGCTGTATAAGTGTTTTTCAAGTTGTGGGAGAGTGCATGTATTCGTGCTTGCTGCAGCCATGTCAGGGAAATCAATGGAAAGCCCACCAGACAATAAAACGGGCCCAGCAGAACACAAAACAGGACAACACACAGCTCAAAACACAGATCAAACTCTAACCTATCAGACCAGTCTATCAGGCTTTGCCTGCCTGCCTTAGAGGCTAGTTCCACCCTGTATCTTTATAACTATTGCGTCTTTAATTTTGGCAAGTTCTTGATCCCAAAAACACTGACTGCAACATGTCAATTTCAAGCGCTAAAAAGAGGCTTCCGTGGCTCCGCACTTAGGACAAATATCGTTTTTATTCATCTTAAGGATCATTTTCAGTGTCACATACAAAGAGCATAACATGGAATTGAACCAAATTAAACCTAATACACCGAATTTTACTAGAAATGTTGCCACCAATTTACACACTTTTTCCCATTCCTCCTATTCCACCTCTGATAGTTCTCTGGTAGTTCCATGCCTCCTATCTGACTGTTGTTCTATATGGTTTCTTGGGTATATCCGTCTATATTGCTGCTTTCAAAATGGATACTAGCTTTAATGCTAGTCATATTGAATATCCTGGCCAATAATTTGAAGTGATGGTTGAAGTGATGGTTCATCTGGCAATGTCTTCTTACCTTTGGTTGCCATACTTAGATTACTACATAGTAGGTAAGGTGTGGGTGCGATACAATATGTAGTCTGAACTTCCCTAAATTGTAAAAACTGTCCACCTTTAAACAGGTCTCCCATGGAAGTAAGGTTGCCTTCATCCTACCCTGAGAAATACACTGAATTCCATGCATCGCTAAAGTGAGACAGCCCCAAAGTACTTACCTGGCATAGAGTCATCTGCCCACTATTTTCCTCCCACATTGTTGCCATTGTTGTCAGCCCAGGGTTGCTGGACATTGCACAGTCTCTTGTACAGTTCCAGAACCGAACTATGGTTTCACCACTAACCTATCCCTTGCAGCAACCACCTGTCAACAATTGGGCAATGCACACACCATTGTACCTCATACTGCAGCAGAGTGCCAAGTAATATGCTTCCACATCCAGGAATTGTATCCTCACTTCTTCCTTATCAACAATTTGTCACGGTGCACCTGTTTCTTTCACCACCCCAAAGAAGGCAGCTTAACAGCATAATTTGTGATGCACTACAACACAGAAACCAAATTAATTGATTTGCGGTGGTGAATTGCACAAGGGGGAAAACAGTGCAGATCCCCTAAGATTGACCTGCTGATGCTGTCATCCCCTCGTCATTATTTAGGCTCCTTGTACAACATACAGCCTTACACCAAGGTGAAGAGGTGAGTGTGTGATGTCTAGCATAGGATGTTTTTGGAAGCATACCCTTCCAATACAAATTCCTATGCCAGCAAATCTTCAGACGGTTCCAATGCATTGGGCGTTTGCTGTGCACCTAACCACACTTGCAAGGTGCAGGTTTTTTTTTAGAAATTAAAACATTTCCTTAGTTAATGCCCTCTTAAATGGGACATTGGTTTTTTATACAAAGCCTCCTTTGACTGTCTTAATAGATCCGATTTTTGTGTCAAACTTTTAGACCTGGCATCCTTGACGTGGTTTCCCCAGACTTTTTGCCTTCTGGCCTCCTGTTTTGCTGACTTCATTTTTTGTGGCTTTAGGATTTTGGGCACTTTAGCACTGCTGACCAGTGCTAAAGTGTATATGCTTTTTCATTAAAACATGGTAACATTGGCTTATCCACAATTGGCATATTTAATTTACTTAGAAGTCCCTGGTAAAGTGCATTACATGTGCCCAGGACCTGTGAATTAAATGCTACTAATGGGCCTGCAGCACTGATTGTGCCACCCAACCAAATAGCCTTTTAAACATGTCCCAGGCCTGCCATTGCAGAGCCTGTGAGTGCAGTTTTAAACTGCCCTGTCATATTGGCAAGGTCACCTTCTTGCCAGAACAAAACCTTCCTGTTTAGTACTTATAAGTCACCCCTAAGGTAGGCGCTGGACAGATCCAATGGCATGGTGCAGTGTATTTAAAAAGTTGGACATGTACTTTTTAGTTTTACATGTCCTGGGAATGAAAATCTCTTACATTCGTTTTCACTATTGCAAAGCCTATCTCTTCCGTATGTTAACATTGGGATTACTTTATTACATTTTATAACTGTAATTTGCAACTGGGAACAAATAAATATTTTGAGTTTGGTGTCTCTAGGCTCACAATTTAGAATCACAACTTATGGTACAGTTGGATTTTAAGTTTCAAATCTGAAAATGACACTTTTAGAAAGTTGGTATTTTCTTACTTTAACCATTCTGTGCCTCTGCCTGCCTCTGAATACATGTCAGGGGTGGGTGTCAGCTGGGCTTTGTGCATTTCCTCTAGACAGCCACATTCAAAGGAAACTGAGGTGTGCCTGATGGACCATCCATATCGTGATGGGCCATCAACATCCTGGTGGGTCATCTTGGGCACGATGGGAGGGAGGAGCTGAAACTTTCACATGAATGACCTTTGTCTGTCCCCACACAAAGAACTGCATACCCTTTGCAGTGAGTTTGGAGCCAGGGCAGGAAGGGCAGGGACTTTGTGCACTTCAAAGGCCTCTCTTTGAAGTCTCCCCCACTTCAATGGCACAACTGGGAATAATTACTGGACCTCAGACACCAACACTTCAGTACACTTCTGGGCCTGAGGGCATGCTGCGAGGTGGAAGAACTGTTGTGCTTCTGAATAAACTGTCACTCTGCTGGACTTTGCTGGACTCCTGCTGCATGCTGCCCTTCTTGTCTGGGAGAGAGAAGGACTGGATTTGCATCTCTACATCCCCGGAACCAAAGTAACTCCAAGGGCTTGCTGGCTTGACTCCGGTTCCTGTCCAGCTGTCACATTGAGCGATAATAATTGGCCACTGACAAAGGTACAAGTTGTCCCGAAATGCATTGGGCACACGTCATTAATACGGATCAATTGTAGATGTTGAAAGATCATTATTTTTGCTTTTTGATATTTGCAATGTTGTCTGTTGCTTAACAGAAATTATGTTGTATTAGTACAACATGTTGGCCAATTATCAACATGGAATACATTTTGTCTAAAAAACTGGCTTAGGCAGCACTCCCATATGTAATAAGCTAGGTCGTTTGCACTACATATACGTTACAGACCAGTCGTTGTACTTACTTTGTACAGACGAAACACGTGTTGGCTATTCTTTCTTATACCACATGCATTGAAGAACATTAAAAATCATCAACTATATTGGAACCTTAGTCGGATCGTCATTTCATCATCTCTGAAATTCTGTGAATATCCTGTAAGCTATACATGAACTCTGGATTATTTAGTGTTTGATAAAACAGCTATAATACTGCTACTGGTCTGTACCGTACATGTAGTGCAAACGACCTAGCTTATTACATATGGGAGTGCTGCCCAAGCCAGTTTTTTAGACAATTTTCCGGCATTTGTGTTTTCACTTTGCCTATAGCACTTCTAGGTAGTAAGTGCTTTTTGGTTTATTAAGCACCCCTTGACATCTTTAACTATATATGTATACCTGTCTTTACTTTGTTTTTTGATATCTAATTGATGTGCGGTCCATTCCCAGTTTGGGAACACTACTACCTTTCTGTCTAAATGGAATACATTTTGTTTAGTTGAATACATTATAAGAATGTGATCATAAATTGTGAAATATGTGAGGAATATTCCTTCACAGTGGTGCATGCCTTGTTGAGGGTACCTTTGGGACTAGGCCTTGTTCTCATATACTATCTGTATATTGGCAGCCTTCAAAATGAGCCCCTCAGGTGCAGTCCTACATGTCATCATTGTTCTAAATGTATTTTTCAGGTCACAATCTACTCTCTCTTGGAACATGATAGAATAAAACGTGCATTTCAAACAATCTTTGCTATGAGGGCTTGTGCATTAGGGGACTCACCTCACTTCAAAGGTTGCAGATGTTCACAGTACTAAATATTTGAGGCCAGTGGATATACCTGCGATCCAGGGCGCAATGCAGTGCAGGTGGCGCCCAAACACTTCTTTTCACCTTTTGTGTTTTTTCTCTCTTGCTCTAGGGCAAAGACTGATAAGGAAAAATAAGTGCTTATGCCTAAAAATGAGTGGAGGTGGGTCCCTCCAGGCAACCACAACCTCAAACTAAGCACTGAACTTAATATATATAGTCGAATAAAGGGCATCGTATTTTTAAACACTACCTGAGTCCCCAACCTCTTACCCCATCACCTATCACTGTTTAAGTGCTGCTCATGTTTCTGTAAAATACCAAAAAATAATCCAAAATGTGTGTCAGTCATTGAGGGATCTAAAACAACTACAGCTTTCAGCGCCACGTATTTAAGAGTGAGGACACCAGGAATGAAGTGTTGGTGAGAGGATACACCTTATCCATGGGCCAAGTGGTGATCTAAAGTTGTCACATTTTCAGCCAAACTTTGCCACCATTTGCTCAAGTACAATCCAATATACATGCTTGTGTAGGTAGTGCTCGGTCATAAGCCTATCTTCAGCAGTGAAATGCTGGCATCACCTCGAAAACTATCAAAGCTGATTCCACCATGAGCTATCAGTGTGAATACCCTGCACAACACGAACATCTTTATTTCATTTTACACTGGTTTGTGTTCCATATTATGTCCTCTTGAGGGACACAATTAATTTTATTAGTTTCTAGAAACCCTTTCATTTGGGGCATGGCTTTCATTTATATAAATCTTATCAATCTTTGCCTTAAGATATAATAGTAAATTTAATCTGTGAAGTTCATAAGGTACTTGGTTCTAGAGTTATGTTTGTTTTTTTCCCACACCATAGCAGTCAAAGAAGGTCATCTACTAAGACAGCAAGGTCTTGAAGGATGGATGTAAAACAAACCTGGAGGAGCTAATGAGCTAAACAACTCATCCTGTAAAAATTGAACCTTGATAGTCTTGCTCCATCAACTTATCGGATGATATGAGATTTATATGGTCTTCAAAGTTGGTCTCTTGAACCTGCCTTGGCTCCTCGCTGAAAGAGCACTTACAGCACTCTAAATTGTATGGGTGCACCATACTCATGGTTGAAACGCACGCACTTGTATTTTGTCGTTTGCGGTGCTTCATAATTATTAAGATGCATTTATTCACGTTATAGTAGCACTAAATTGTAGTGTGCACATTCAAGTAGGATTTGACATGTATTAGAGACACTTATAAATCCTGTATGTGTAATGTGCAGAATGAAATTATACGTGTGCAGTGTATACTGTGTTTAGTTTAATTTGCCTGAAATTGTATGCCCAAACTGTAAGTTGTTTTGAGTTTCGTTTCTCCTTGGTTGGTCAAGGAATAATTAAATGAATCCTTTTTGTGCTCGAGACAGTATGTTCTCATCCTACTGCAGGTGCAGGAATTCGGCCTCGTTATTCTTAGATTTAAGGAGATACCCGAAATGTCTTTGAAGAAGTCTGGAAGGCGAGAAGGGAGGACTCCTTTCGTGCCTGGTCTATCTGAAACCCAAGGCCACTGGAAGACGTAGAAAAAATAATTAAAGCTTCTGTGGAAAGCTACTGAAAACGCTGCAATTGAAAAAGTTCACCATGTGACTCATTGTGGGTTGAACATTGTCTTTTTGTATGATGCACAAGGACAGATTCGAGAGCCTTCTGCTTATTTTCAGAGGAGAAGGAGCATCTTAGAGCGAGCTCTATAGCTTTAAGCTATCAGACCCATTTGACGTGAGTTTCTTAGGAAGCCAACACATGCTGACACCTTTGGGATATGACAAAAGAGAGATTGGCAGGACCCTCATTTAGAGCAGTGTAAGGAAAGAGAGTTTGTTTTGTTTTCCTCCCAGATGAAAAGAGAATTGGACTCAGCTTCTATTCTATGCTGTATTCTGATTTCGGAGTTCATCACTTTATCCCTTGTATGCTGAATGAATTATATTCGTAGACTCGGCTCTGTATTGATTTTCATGTATCTATATACTCTGATACTGAGGTGTGTTTATATTTAATTATTTTTGGCCTTATAATAAACGCACAAAATTGAAATTTGGAGTCTGTGGTCCTTTATAGTATGACTAAATTGAAAGTATAACCTTGAATTGTTTTACTCCCCTCCACCACTTTTGGCAAGCAAATAAAAGACCATCAGTCTTAACTTTAGTAGAGAAAGCAGGGAATACAATTTGGCGTAATCAAATGGTAGCAGAGGATGGTTTGCTTCTAAAAGTGAGGGGAGAAAAGAGAAATTAGAGTAGGATCAGAAGAATAATAGAGCTTTGGACAGAGTAGAAGACGGCGAAGTTGATGGAGGTCGGCGGACGTTGATGGTGCAGCGTAAACTGTGGTAGTGTGAGTATGAATCTGTGTGGTGTGTTAGATTGCGGTAATGAATTAATTGTGTGATGTCTTGCGAAGTTGGGATGCAAGTTGAGTGATTGTGGGTTCATCGGTTTACTGGTCCGGACACGTGCGGATCAGGAAATTTGGTTAGCGGACTCAAGAGAAGTCCAAGATCCCGGGATAGTTTTGTATTTGTGATTGTCTGATCAATATTGTGGGTGTCGTGAAGCGCTATCGACGATTCACTTCTGATAGGGAACTTTGTGTGAATGCAAGAGTACGTCGCGGTAGAAAGCCTCAGATACCGGGGGTGGACTACGGCGATTGAGTGATCAACACAGGTCAGGGGTCACAGCGGACGAATGTTCTCACAAGAGTGTTCTGTTGATCTTTTAGTGGACGTACAATTACTTGTTTTATGTAACTGTAAGGTATTGTGACTGTGTTAGGAGCAGTTACTTGGTTTAATAACTTTTGGATATACAGTTATTTGTGGTGCGAATGTGTGAGCGAGTGTGCGAGGTGAAATTGTAAAGGCGGGTGAGCCGCTGCAAGGAGTGAGCAGTGACATCAGTGTGCGCCGCGCTGGGATTGGTGGAAGTTCGTCCGAAGTCGAATATTGAAACTTGGGTTGCAAATAATTAATTTTCACGATGAGATGTTTTAAGGTGGTGGTGACTCAGGTAGGAGAAGAAGCGCCGCCAGAGGACACCCTGGCACATTATATGGCAACAAATGTAGGACTACATACTATAGTCTGGCTTCAAAATTCGCATAAAATTACCGAGAAGGAGGGAGAATTGGCTTTCCCTCGTCATGGATCATTTCATATGGAGGTGTTGTATCAGCTGAGGGGAGTGATGGCTTCTCTGAAACCTCCGCCTAGACCAACACAATTTGAGGCATTAGATGCATGAATGAGAGCAACAATAGCGAAGAGAGGAGAAGCTTCACAGGGAAGAATGAAGAAAACAATGAAGGCATATCAGGATGCCAGATGGGATGCACAGTTGAAGAGATGGAGAGTAGACACCATAGAGGGAGAACAATTGTATCCATTCAGGCTGTTAGAAGGAGAGTCTGGAGGAAAAAGTAAAACTGAAGAGGAAAGTGATACAGATAACAGTTTTCTTGATAGACTGCTAGCAGAACGTCCTCCACCTTGTGACTCTAAGTCGGAGCCGGAGCAGACCCAGCGAACAGAGGAAATGTCAGGAGTGGGACGAATGGGCTCAGAGGATCAGACCACCGGAGTAAGAGGGAGGATTTCAGTGGGAACACAAATTCCAGGAGGGTCTGGAGGGATAGGGTACCCAGATCATGAGCCAAATGAAAATGCGTGTAACATGTGGTTACCAGAAGCTCTTTCAGTACTCATTACTATTGGACCGGTGGTTTCATTATATAACCCCAGAGAGAGAACAGGTGAAAGTCAACAGCAAAAAGGAGAAGGGGAAGAGACTATATCTGGAGGGAGCCTTACAATGAGTGGAACGGGCATGGCTCAGATACCAGTGGAAGCTAGTACTCCACTGCCAGCTACAGCTGATCCATCGAGAATGGATAGTGGGTCAGAACGAAGGCGAACAGGAGCTTTGGCAAATTCTAGGTCAGACATCAGAATGTGGGTTTCACCGGTGAGGGAGTCAATGATATAGAGAGATAAAATGGAGATGAAACGTGAAGCAGCTAGGGTACTGTTTGGGCCACAAGTTGTGTCTGCAGGTAGTCTTTGGAGAAGTCGAAGAGTTGAGAGAATCGCCCAGTTGGGAGAATGGAGGAAAGTGGGGGTCCAAAGAGAACTAAAAGTTGTGACAGGGAGGAATTGGGAAGTGAAAGGGATCGGAAAGTGTTACAGGTTGCATTAAAGGCACCATTGTTGGATGTGGTGAGATTAAAAGCAGAAATAGATGAGGTGATTGAAGGGAATCTGCCATTTGACAGAATTGAGACATACGACCCAAGTGAACTGCTATTTGTAGCTAAGGATGTTACTAGAAAGGCGAAGCGAGCTCATGATGCCTTGTCACAGTTGGAACGAAGGTATGAGGTGGACCTGACAAAAAACAAAATGATGAAGGGACTCTGCAGATTGAATTATGAAGATAAGGAATTGGAAGAGAAGTGAACAACAGGATTAAAAACACAAATTAGAGAACTGGTGGTAGGGATGCGAGCGCGGAAAGAATTAGACAGATGGGAAGAAAGGTGGGCCAAAAAGAAAAGCGCCAAGAAACGGATAGGAGATACTCCGCTTCCGGGTGGACAGATGGGAACAACAGGAAATTTCCCTCTGAGAGAAGTACAAAATGGGGGTCTGTACATGTGCAATGGAGCAGGGGTGATTTGGCAGCATTCACTAATGATTTTCCTCGGCTGAGGGAAAAACCTGCCAACTGGTATAAACAATTAGACCGATTTGTCAAGATTTCAAAGGTGTTATGGATTGATTTGAATACCTTGTTTGATATAGTGGTTCCAGGTGATTTGTGGACTGCATGTAAAGTCACCATTGATTGGCCCGCTGCAGAACCAGCTAGAGATCCGGTGAATCAAGGTCCTTCACCTGAGGTAATGAAGAAATACGAGCACGTGATTACCTGGTTACAATCCAAGGTAGCTCCTCAAACCGTTGATTGGCTTAAAATCGATTGTACTACTCAAGATCCTAAAGAATCGGTACACGACTATTATGACCAGCTGTTTGTGGATTTTAAACAGCATAGTGGATTGGACACAATTGAGCAGAAAGATATGGGACAGTTTGTCTCAAAGTTTGTGCTGGGACTAAAATCTGATATTAGCTTGATGATACAGACACACTTGATATGTTGGCAGAATAAGTCAGTTGGCGAAATTCTGCGTTATGCAAAATACTGTAGTTATCAGGTGGAAACAGCACAAAAGAAAGTGAAAGATAAGTTGATGTTGGTGCAGTTGAGGAATGCCGAAAGACCCGATCTGATGCAAGGGGTTGGAGGTGCAATGGGTCAAGGTAGAGGAAGTGGCAGGGGAATGTGTTAACAAATGATAACCCAACCTGGACAGGGAATGGATGCAGGTACAGGAGGTGATTGGGTAGCGAATCAAAAGAAGGTCACTGCTTGTCATTTTTGTCACAAAATCGGGCATTGGAAGGGCGAGTGTTGATTGAATCCAGCAAATCAAATACAGCATGAGGAAGAGGGACAGATGCCCGAAACTTTGAACATCGTGACTAGACCTAGGTCCATGTATGGGGGAGGATATGAGCCGCAAATGCAGATACCTCAGCCTCCAAGAATACCTACAAATAATCAGGTGTATCATCAAATGCCATATTTTGAAATCCAAGACAGATTTGACCGAACTCAGGATCCTCAGGATTGTCAGAGGGGGGTGCAGGAAGAATGCACTTTGAAGTAGATCAGAATTGATTAAGAATGCCTTAGAAGTAGATCAGAGTTGACCGTTTGTAGATGCAGGGGTGAATGGATATCCTGTTACCTTTTTATTAGATACTTGAGCTGTGCGCTCCACAGTAATAATGTAAGTGGTTCCAAATTTATCTCTTGCAGCAGAATCGATCCAAGTAGTGGGATTTACCAATCAGAGAATGACTAACCCGTTGACAAACGAGTTACCTGTGAGAATAGGACCATTCCAAGACAGACACCAATTTGTAGTGTGCAATTCGAGCCCAGTCTGTCTATTGGGGCAAGACCTTTTGTATAAGCTAAATTGTACCATCTCTTGCACTCCGACAGGTGTGGAGTTGCAAACCTGTGATGATGATGCTGATTTTAAAATGGCCAATATGAACTTGTGTGCAGAAATATTTGTGGTTCTCGTGACAGAGGAGTTACCACATGACTTGAGAGACTCAGTTTCTCCAAAAGTGTGGGATTTCACGGGTGAGGAGATAGGATTGATTTGAGGGATTGAGCCTGTTAGGATACAGGTCAAACCAAATGCTGAATTTCCACGAACTCCGCAGTATAAATTAACTCCAGAAACTGTGGCTGTAATAAGACCCGTGATCGAGTCTATGATTGCACAAGGCATTCTCAAAGAGATCAGAGGAAGTCCATACAACTCGCATATAATGGGACTGCAGACGCCTAGTGGTAAGTACATAATAGTGCAGGATTTACGCAGGGTCAATGAAATCGTGATCCCATGTTGTCCTGTAGTACCGAATCCAGCTGTTATGTTATTTCAGATACCATATGAGGCAGAATGGTTTACAGTCATAGATTTATGTCAGGCATTTTTCTCCATACCGTTGCATGAAGACAGACAGTTTTTATTTGCATTTAGGATGGACAATCGTGTGTTAACGTGGTGTTGTATCCCTCAAGGGTATACAGAAAGCCCCTCTATCTTTAGTCAGAGTCTGAAAAAGAATCTTGAAGGGTTGGATGCCTAAGAGGCCAGTCCTAGTTCAGTACATTGATGACCTTTTAGTCGCTTCAGAGACTGAAGATGCTTGTAGGATCGATACTGTGGCTTTGTTGAATCATTTGGCAGAGAATGGACACAAAGTGTCCCCAAACAAACTTCTTTATTGTCTGACTGAAGTTCAGTATTTAGGTCACCGGATTAAGAAGGGAAAATGAAGAGTGTCACCAGATCGCATAGAGACGATTCTGCAAATGGGAACTCCGAAAACACAAAAAGAAGTCTGCATGTTTTGGGAATGGTCGGCTATTGTCGACAGTGGATCCCAAATTTTTCCTTGCAAGCAAAGCCACTATTGAGATTGACTCGAAAGGACATTAGTGATCTGGTACCATGGGCTAACGATTGCTTGAGAGCCTTCAACGAGCTGAGAGAGTGCCTATGTTGTGCTCCAGCTCTGGGAATGCCAGATTATAACAAAGCGTTTTCGCTTTTTTGTTGTGAGAAGGAGGGATGTGCGTTAGCGGTCCTTGTACATACACATGGAGGTGCCCATAGGCCAGTAGCTTACTTTTCAGCTACACTAGATCCAGTAGCTTCTGCGTTGCCCGGATGTCTCAAATCCGTTGCTGCAACACGTGTCAGCATTAAGAGTTGTGAAAGCATAGTGATGGGTCATCCACTTATCGTTTATGTGCCACGTTCAGTAGAACTGTTAATGACAAGAACCAAAACACAGTCTCTAACAAATAACAGACTTACAAAGTATGAGCAGGTTATATTGGCTTCTGAAAATGTTACACTGAGACGCTGTACCACCTTGAATCCTGCCACATTGTTACCTGTTCCGCAAGAGGAAGAAGAGGATTGCGAAGAGCATGACTGCTTAGATGTTACTGAGCTATCTACCAAACCCAGACCTGACATTGTTGATGAACCTCTGCCTGAATCTGATTTGATCCTTTTTGTTGATGGTTCATGTTTAAGAGACAATGAAGGGTGTTTGAGAGCAGCGTTTTCTGTGTGCACCATCTTAGGGGTGGTGGAAGCTGCCTGTTTGAAAAGAGTATACTTAGCTCAGGTGGCTGAAATTATTGCTCTGATACGTGCTTGTACCATCTCGAATGGAGTCCGAGTGACTATCTATACGGACAGCCAATATGGGTTTGGAGTGGTTCATGATTTTGGGCAGTTATGGTCACAGAGGGGATTTTTGACGTCCTCAGGAGAATTTCTGCGCCAATTGTTGGAAGCTTTGCAGAAACCTAAAGAGATTACGGTTGTAAAATGTGCAGCCCATGGGAAGGGAGAGGATTTTGTTACAAAAGGGAATAACTATGCTGATGAAGTAGCTCGTTTTTGTGCTATACATGGTTGTGTTTTCAATGGAGAATATGTAGGAGAGAGCACAGAAGAGACCAAGCTCAGCATGATGTTAGCTGTAGCCAATACTTGGGATGAAGTGAAGCGGCTGCAGGATGAGGTCTCAGAGGAGGAAGCAGCATCATGGGTTAGAGCAGGCTGTGAAAGGAGAGAAGATGGCATTTGGGTGTCAACAGATGACAGAACAGTACTACCCAATTGTTTATTGAGCCCAATGGCAAGGCATATTCACGGAGCAGATAATCTTGGGAGAGATGCCATGGTGTGAGTGTTTCGGCAAACTTGGTTTAACCCACGATTTTGCATGAATGCTGAAACAGTGTGTCACAGGTATGTTACTTGTCAGCAAATGAATGCTGGAAAGAGAACTGTGGTTGTGATGAGTCACATTGGAAGATCAGGATGTCCTTTCAATAGGATACAATTGGACTTTATTGAGATGCCGAGGTGCTAGAGATATGTTTTGGTGGTGGTGTGTATCTTTTCAGGTTGGGTTGAGGCATATCCAACTAAAAGTGGCAAAAGTGCTATTAAGGGAACTGATACGCGTTCGGAATTCCGACCTCAGTGGAGACAGATTGGGGAACACGCGTCCATAATGAAATCATGAAATTGTTGTGTACAGCTTTGAATATTGATCAGAGATTGCACTGTAGTTACAGGCCTGAGGCTTCTGGTCTTGTAGAGCAGATAAATGGCACAATCAAGATGAGGGTGTCAAAACTTTGTTCGTCAACCTCATTGAAATGGCCAGATGCGCTGCCATTGGTGTTGATGAGTCTGCGTAGTACTCCTGATAGAAGGACATGGCTCTCTCCCCATGAGATATTGATGGGAAGAGCTATGCGATTGCCTACGATGCCAGCTACAGTATTGATAAACATCACAGATGATTTGGTATTGGATTATTGTAGGGGACTGACTGATGTGGTTAATTCTGTGTCTCACCAGGTCGAGGCTGTGACTGAGACCTGCTGCATGATCTTAACCCTGGTGACTGGGTACTGGTCCGAAAGCACATGAGGAAGAGCTGCCTTGACGCTCGCTGGCGAGGACCATATCAGGTGATTTTGGTCACAAGTACAGCTGTGAAGTGTGGAGGATTACTAAACTGGATTCACGCTTTGCATACTCGTTGAGTTTCAGAGCCTATGAGGAAAGAACTCTCCTTGTTCCGAGAATAGCGACTGAGAATGCAATAGACAATGAAGGAACAGGTCAGGTTTTGAGCATTCGTGATGAGGTTGTACAATCAACGGAGCAAGAAAGAAGAGATCAAGCTGTTGCAGAGTTGAGTTCAGAACCTGAAATAGACAAGATTGCAGAAGTGAACTTTGAACCAGATCAGAGTGAGCAGCCTGCTGCAGAAGGATCAGATCGAAAGGAAGAGAGGAGAGCAGGTGCTGAAGCAGAAAAGTGGACGACAAGAAAAGAAAGGCTAAACATAAGTCTTGCATCTGAGAAAAATCTCACTCCAATTCCTGAAACGTCTGAATCAGATCAAAGTGAAACCGAAGAGAGACCGGATGGTCTAAGGCGATCCAGAAGAGAGATGGTACCGCCTCAAAAGTACGCATCTCCTGAGTGGACATACCTGGCTGCAGATGCAGAGACCGAGGAATTCCAGGAGGTTGGGGACTGGCACAGTGAGTTACGGAGGGGACAACCTATCGATTGATATTCAGTTGCTGGTACCTGGAGTTGAGGCTTTTGGAGTCCTAACACTGACAGTCCCTGATCCACCAAGGCTGAGTGGTTTGCGATTTTTGATCCTTAACCAGGTCGCTTTCCCTACTTTTGGTCGACAGCCCACTGCACAGGAACTGGGAGAAATTCGTGCAGAGATTCTGCAGCTTGTTCTTACCGTACTTGGATCTAATATCATTAATGAGGAAGCTTGAACTGTGAAAGAAGAACTTGTTAGGCTTTAGAAAGAAGATAACCTAGACCCAAGTGGAGAAGATTTAAAATTAGGGACTTTCAGTAGAAGAACTGAGGGCTAGGGCTGACTACATCTCTACAATAGGTTTAGCACTATTGGACTGAATATTGCAATGATCGAATGGACAAGGGAAATAAAATGACATTGTAAATAACAGGATAAGGCAAAGAAAAGAAGAAAAGAGACTTTTGCTGAATTTGTTTGAGCCTCAAGACCAATCAGTGGTTCAAAAAATGGAATCTGAAAATTCAGGACGCAAGCAGAAATGTATAATTGGTACCCTTATTGCTGTATTGATTGTTACATCTTTGGTTGAGTCTCAAAATGCTAAAGGGAAGGGGGAACAGGCGACACTTACAACACCTGTCTCAGATTTAGAAGGGGGTGCATCCGCAAAAGATAGAGAGATGATGAGGGAAACTAGTCGGATGTTACACGTAGATTTGTCAAAAGGTGATTTCACGCTGAATGCATATGCTCGTTTGTTGTATGAGTAAGTTGATACAATGGAAGCAAAAGACTGTTATGTGTGTATGCAACTGCCAGCATCAGTAGAAGAAGGCATTCAATATCATCATTTACCTGTGATGTATGGCATTACATGTAGTGTATTGTTGAGCATGTTTTATAGTAAGGCACATTTTGAGTACTACTTCTCAAATTATGATGTGGTAATCTCAAAAATTCCAGTGCTTAAGTACCTAAATAAATATGATCACTATAAGGAAGTAGAGAGGATGTCTAAGTATTTTGTGCCTACTATTACCTTAGATACATCATATGCCCATAGACATAATTTGACCTGCATGTTATTTGACATCAAAAGTTTGTGGATCAGATAGAAGATCGGCATATGCAGACCTTATTTAGACCAGATCCGAAACATAAGGTTATTCCATGGACACAGGAAGAATTAGATCATAAGGCAAAGGGAAGTTCTGGTCCAATAGCTTTAGACTTGAAGCAAAAAGGGAAACTGTGCATTCGACACCCGTCAACATATTATGACAAGATATTTGTGGGTGAGACTGATTGTGAACACATTTTCTTGATTGAGGAGTCGATTAGAAATGCACTATTGGATATTTCCCAAAATCTTCCATATAGATGATTTATGGCCTTTAGAAGGGAAAAGATCTCACAGAGGAAAATGTGTAAGTGCGGGAGAAATTGTTGGGGATGTATTTGGAGCCATGATACCTAGTGTGGGTGTGATTTTGAACAATGTGATAATTAGAAAGTTAGCAACGTTGGTGGATAAACTCTCTATAAATACGGCCCAAATTCTATTACTTGTTGATGGGGAGATGGTTTCGATAAGGGCTATGGTTCTTCAAAATCGTCTTGCTTTAGATGTATTATTAGCAAAAGCCGAAGGAGTCTGTAAATTATTGAAAGTTCAACAGTGCTGCACGTATATTCCTGACAATAGTCGGCATATAAAGAAGTACATTAGGAACATTTCAGAGATACATCAAGATTTACAGGATCTGGCTGCTGATGGACTCCGGGAACAAATTGGTAAGGGATTTGGAAGGTTTGGAAGCTGGCTTGGAAGTCTGGGACAAAGAATAATGGGATACATCTTGAAACCTATCATAATAGCTGTCATTTGTATAATTGTACTATTGGGAGCCATCAAGGCTTACTAGTGGCAAAAGACACGACATCATGAAAATTCCCTGAAAAAGTGTGAGCAGCAGTTAGAACGACTGCAGGACAGTCATTATCTGCACCTTAAGGGGTTAGAAAGATTTAGACAGTGACGGCAAGCTACAACTTCTGTTTAGGTCGGTCATTATACAAGGAGAAAACTGTGAGAGGATAGAATGTTGGTGTTTGAAACTAGTCATAAAAGGGGGAACTGATAGAGCGCTTACAGCACTCTAAATTGTATGGGTGCACTATACTCATGGTTGAAACAAACTCACATGTATTTTGGCGTTTGCAGTGCTTCATAATTATTCAAATGCATTTATTCACGTTATAGTAGCACTAAATTGTAGTGTGCACATTCAAGTAGGATTTTACATGCATTAGAGACACTTATAATTCCTGTACGTGTAATGTGCAGAATGAAATTATACTCATGCAGTGTATACTGTGTTTAGTTTAAGTTGCCTGAATTGTAGGCCCAAACTGTAAGTTGTTTTGAGTTTCGTTTCTCCTTGGTTGCTCAAGAAATAATTAAATGAATCCTTTTTGTGCTCGAAGACAGTGTGTTCTCATCCTACTGCAGGTGCAGGAATTCGGCCTTGTTATTCTTAGATTTAAGGAGATACCCGGAATGTCTTTGAAGAAGTCTGGAAGGCGAGAAGGGAGGACTCCTTTCGTGCCTGGCCTATCTGAAACCCAAGGCCACTGGAAGACGAAGAAAAAACAATTAAAGCTCCTGTGGAAAGCTACTGAAAATGCTGCAATTAAAAAAGTTCACCATGTGACGTATTGTGGGTTGAACATTGTAGGAGAGTAGGATCTGCTTCTTATGGTTACCCCAACTTTTTGCTGATGTTTCACTGTTTTTCGACTTTAGACTGGCTGGGGCCCTGCTATTCAGGACCCCAGCCTAGCTGCTTCCTCTCTAAATTGATTCCCTATACCTTAGGTACACCACAGATTGGATTCTCGGGTGCCTTTATAGGTCCCTAGTATATGGTATCCTATGTACCCAGGGCATAGGTACCACAGAGGTCTACCAGGGGCAGCAGCATGTATTATGCCACCCCTGGGAAGCCCTCCAAAAAGACACCACAGGTCTGCTACTGCAGCCTGGGTAAGGTGGTGCATGCACCCCTTACTGAGATATAGGTTCACTATATCTCACCCTATCACTGCACATATAAACCTATCAGTCACCCTATGGCAGGCCTTATCAATCCTGAGGCAGGGTGCTTGTTTTTATGTGAGAGGGTGCCCATGCATCAGCAGAGCCCCTCTGCAGCCTTCGGAATATATTCTCCGGGGTTGTCTGTGATGCAGCCTGACCATATACTCTTAAGTGCATTATAACCTTGCGGTAAATGCTAACTTTGGGATGGCTGCACGGAAACATGTCGTGTTTGGTGTCAAACACCTTGGAATCATACCCCCACACCAGTAAATGGTGTGGGAGTATGATCCCACCCTTCTAGAGGGAGAGACATGACAGCACCGGTATACCCAGCACCAGCTAACATAGCCCTGGCATCACACAATGGATGCTGCCGGCCACAGACACGGGTCTGGCCTCCTGCTGCTGACCGAATCTCTGGCAGGGGTGGCCCGGACAATAGGTTTCCTGTCACAGGGAGGTGTTACCACCTCCCTGACAGGCCTTAGTGGATTAGGGCTGGGTGGGTGCACTCCAGGAGTGCTTTGAAGTCTGCACTGGGGGCACATTTGGTGTCCCTGTGCATAGTCCAGCTCAAACCGGTTGCAGGGGCTACCAGCCCCTGCTCTGGTGCGAAACTGGAACCTGAACCCCTGGACACCATGCACATTTGCAAGTGCATCAGCTTCTCGATGTCCTTTGAGGCTGTGCATTGGGTTACTTGTAGCCCAGACCCTGAGCACCTTTTCCACTGAAGATTGCTGGCCTACAGTCCACGAGTGTTCCGTGAGCCCGCCCTTTGTGTTTTCGCTCGAGGTACCTTTGCAATCCCTGGTCCGTTGACTGGTGGGTCCCTGTGAAGGAAACGTTAACTTTAATTGGGCTTCCCTAGTTGCGCAAGACGTGCCCTGACTCTCCATTGCTTGTGGAGTCCCCAGGACCTTGCTGGTCCACACTAAAGCATTTCTCCTCTTCCTACATGGGTTACTGTTGCCAAGGCTTGTTGTGTCCAATCCGGGCACCAACACTGCAGCACTCGACATCCTTTATGGGACAGCTCGAATCCAGCTCCTGGTCATCCTCGACACCTCCTGGTCCTCGTGGCTGAAGAGTCAAGCTTCCCCTCTTCGCAGCTGAAGCACCCGACATCGATGGGCATTCGTCTATCGTGTCCCTGGTCACTGGCAAGTGACCCAGACCCTGTCCCTTCTGCTTTCAGGTTCTTCACATCTTTGATCCAGGCTTGGATCCCTTCGCACACTTCTACTCTTCCTGGTATCACCACTTTTCAGTCTCCTGCCATTAAAAACGACGATGCGACCCGACACCATTTGATACCTATGCAACCGGCTTCCCTGGGTGAGGTAACACAAGTAGTCCAGTGCTCCCGTGGGTGTTGGCCCTAGAACCATCTAAGTCCAAAAGGGTTTGTTCATAGTCCACTCCTAAGTGTCCTTAAACTTTAAAATTTTAACCGCGACTTTCCCCATAGAAGCTAACGGGAGCTCGCGGCTGTGTTCTCACATTGCACACGTCCCCTGTGTCACTACCATGGGTGGTTCCTTGGGGTCCCAGCGATTCTACAAGCTCTAGGGCTTGTGTCTAGTCAAGTTGTGTGTTCGAAATGGCCCTTTTTGCAGAGTTATCCCTAAACTTTTTGCTTTTTCCTCCTATTTTCTCCTGACCTGTGTGTGTTGGTTTTAGGACTCTGGGCACTTCACCACTGCTGATCAGTGCTAAAGTGCATATGCTCTCTGTGTAAACTGTGTTTTGATTTGTATTTCCATGATTGGCCTATTTGATTTTTGTGTCAGTCCCTAGTAAAGTGCACTGCGAGTGCCAGGGCCTATAGATCAAATGCTGTTGGCGGGCTGCAGCACTGGATTGTGCCACCCACACAAACAGCCCGTAAAGTGTAACTCTGGCCTGCCATTGCAGAGCCTGTGCGCAGCCTGGGGCTGCCATGTCGACTTGGCAAGTGCACACACTTGCAAGTCCCTAAACCGTCCCTTTCCTACATGTTAGTCACCCCTAAGGTAGGCCCAAGGTACCCCTGTAGGCAGGGTGCATTGTATGTGAAAGGTAGGACATGCCCTGGTGTGTGTGGCATGTCCTGATTGTGAATTACAGCCTACTTCGTTTTTCACTATTGCAAGGCTACCTGTTCTCCATAGGTCAGAATGGGCAGTTGGATTATTACATCCTATAATCCTAACTGACCCAGGGAACATGGTGAAAATTCGAGTTTAGTATGCCTGAACTCAGAATGATAAAATATATCTTTTAGTGAAGTTGGTTTTAACAGTCTGAGTTTGAAAATACCACTTTTAGAAAGTAGGTATTTTCTTGTCTGACCATCCAAACCTGCCTCTGCTAGGATGTGTATTCCTTGTCTGGAGTTTGAGTGACAGGGGCTGGGGAATTCCAGGGGGCTGTGGAATTCCCGGAGACAGGATGAGTCAGCACAGGGCTGAATAGAGAGATCTGCATCTAGATGGGAGGGAGGAGTTGCACCTAGGACCTGAATAGAACTATGCCTGCCCCCCACAATGCTGGCTCCACCTCATATGGGGCATCTGATGTCTCTGCCCTGCACTCTGAAAGGAAAGAAGGAGTCATGTGAACAAAGTGCTCCAGGACTGACCAGAACTGGTTTGGACTAGGCAAAGGCCCCTCTGCCCTCAGAGGACAAAGGATTTGCTAGTATAAATATTGGGGCCCAGACACCAGAGATTTAGATTACTTCTGAACTGAGGAAACCTGCCAGGAAGAAGAACCGGGAAAGCTGGAGGAGGAGTACTGCCCCTATGCTGCGTGTTGAGGGGTTGGCCTGCAGTGGTTGTTTCTGCCTTGAATAGGGAAAGGACTGGACTGTGCTTTCATCATCCTGTTGTTAGAGTTTTCTCCAAGGGCTTAAAGTAGAGCTTGCCTCCTGTTGGAAGTCTCAGGGATAGAAAAGACTTCACAGATCTCGCTGGAATCAAGGAACCTGCCAAGACGAAGAGCTGGAAGAGCTGCCAGGAGTACTGCCCCTTTGCTGTGTTGTTGCTTTGTTGGGTTGGCCTGCAGCTGCTGCTTCTGCCTTGGGCAGTGAAAGGACTGGGCTGAACTTTCTCTACTTGTGCTGAGTATCTCCAAGGGCCTGAACCGAGCTGGCCTCCTGTTAAGAAGTCTCAGGGACTTCAAAGACTTCACCAACCTCTGGGTACCGCTCCTGGAAACGCTGTTTCAGTTGCCACAGAGAAGAGGGAACGGCGACCAACTCCGCCACCGTCTCCGTCGCTGGCCTTGTGTCCAGAGGGCACCGCAGGCTGCACCGACTTGCCCTGCACCACAAGCCTTAGTCTCACCGACTCCGTCACCGAGCCGCTGCCTGCACATCATCGAGAGACACCGTAACCTGCATCGCCTCGCTTCACTTCGCTGGCCTGGGCTCACCGACACGGTCGCTGTTGGCTCGACACCCGTGACCGACTCGTCACGCACTGCTGTCCGGCTCGGCCAGCGCCAATTGCCGCCAACCGGTTCTGTCGCTCGCATCGCAACTTGCCAGCACCGCATCGAGCACCGTCTCGCCCTGCACCGTAAGCCTTGGTCTCACCGACGCCGTTTACATGATCGTCACCATGCTGCTGCTTGCACCGCATCAAGGGAAACCGCACCTTGGACCGCTTCCACCTTGCACCATGACCGCGACGAACGCCACAACCGGCTCTGTCACCTGCACTGCAAACCGCCAGCACCACATTGAGCACCGACTCGCAATGCAACGCAAGCCTTGGTCTCACCGACGCCATCTGCACGATCATCACTGAGCCGCCCGCTGCTCGCACCGCATCGAGGGACACCGCACCTTGCACCGCTTCCATTTTGCATCGCAACGGATTCCATGACCGACTCGCACACCCGTGTGAGCTGCACTAAGAAAGGTACTGTGAACGAATCTGTCCCGCTGTTGCTGGACCATACCGACGTGGTCAGCGGGAACTGCGAGACTCTGTTGTTTTCAGCATCGCGGTAGGCTCGGACCGAGCTACTGACTCGTACGAACTGTGTTTTTCAACGTATTTTGCAACTTAAAGACATTTTGAGAAGTAACTATTTCTGAAGTACTGTATGGTGGATATTTATCGTATTTGGTCTTGTTTATATAAAAATATTGGATATTTTTCTAAAACTGGTGTGGTGTCCGTTTGTAGTACTTACATTGTATTACTGTTGGTTTTGTGCAAATGCTTTACACACTGCCTCTAAGATAAGCCTGAATGCTCGTGCCAAGCTACCAAGGGGGTGAGCAGGGGTTATTTTAGGAGTGTAACTCCCTTGTCCTGACTAGAGTGGTGGTTTCTGCCTGGCTTGGGTGCAAACCGTAGCCACCCAGAAATCCCATTTCTAACATTAGTTGTCCGCGGTGAGGATAGGACTTGTGTTTGTGCTTGACTTACAGTGATTGGTGTGCACTACTACCATATCGCAGACCATTACGTACCACGTACAGGTTCTTTTTCTTTTTGGCCTATTTTTGACCTTGCCAGTTTAAACTTGCTTCAACATGCCTGAATCAATTGCGTCATCACTTGCATCAATGGATATTTCCTTTGAGGAGGATCAATTGGAAGCCTACACTGTGAGGGAGTTAAGATCGATATGCAAGAACCTGAAAGTCCAGGTCAGAGGCCTCACTAGGAAGGAGGAGCTACAAAAGGCGCTGAGGGCCTGGGTAGCAGCCAGACATGCCAGTGGGCAATCTGGTGATCTCAGTGGAGAGGCGGGGGAGCCTATTTCTAGGGTGGATGTGCTTTTGGGAGGGGGGAACCCTCCAGGCAAGGCAGCAGTAGCTTGTCCCCAGAGGATCTGGACGACAGGCGGGAAGCAAGGAAGTTTGAATTGGAAATGCTCCGGATGGAGAGGGAAATAGAAGACAAAAGAATGGCCATGGAGGAAAGGAAGATGATCTTGGATCATGATCTTAAAATGAGAGAGCTGGAGCTGGATTGGGAAGCCAGTAGGGCTTTGTCTAGCCCGGATGGTGGCAGCAAAAGTGTTAGGTCCAGTACTGAGGGTGAGGTACACGCACACACAGATCTGGGGCCCTGCTTCAAGGAGGAGGTTGACATACACCAGGGGGTTCAGGATTGTGAGGTTACTCCAGTGGTACGTAGTGTCCCTGAGGTGGATTGGGGAACTGGCACAGGGGGTCATATTCCTGGTAATGGGAGGGACACTCTACTGACCCTAGATGAGAGGTGCAGGGAGAGGGGCTCCCCCATGATAGAAACCCTGGCAAGTGAGTATGGAGACCAGCCAGAAGAGCATGGGTTGAGAGACAGCAACAGTCAGACACTGTCTCGCCAGTCTTGTGAGAATTATGTGGGGTACTTTTCTGAGGCACTGGATGGTTGGGTGAAGGGTAGTTTGGTTAACACCAGTGGGGGCTGTGTGATTCAATTGTTGGAGAGCATATTTTAAGTCCCTGTTTTCCAGAGCTATACCAACACCTGGTGGAGTGTGAGATCTCTGACCCCAGGGAGCTTGCACTGGAGGCAGACCTTTTGGTGGATTCCAGGGGGTCTGCAGAAACATCTGGGGTGACCCTGTAGGAAGTGGTTCAGGTATTTCCCATCCAAGGGTGGTGGGAAAGGTTCGTGGTAGCCCAGATAGGTCCCAGTGTCGTGGGAAGGGTGTAGGGACTCACGTCCTGTCTCCGCGGAGAAGGAGTGGGAAGGGGCTGAGGCCCAAGGTGCCCGAAACCCGGTCCCAGAGCCTGGGTGGTTCCATGAGGGAACACCAGGCAGGAAGCCTAGGCTGTACCGGAATGCCACCCCTTGAGGGGGATCCCCTAGTGTGTGGGGTATTGGGGGGACTGCTGTAACCAGCATCCGACCGGTTTTGGTGTCTGGCAGCACTGCTCCAGTTGGGAGAGTGCATGAGTCCAGATGGAGGGGTGAGAGGGGGATGCATTCCCCAGTGGGAGAACCAGTGGGTCAGGGTCCAGCCAGAAGGGCTGAGCCTCCTAGCAGTGACCATGGTGACACCACTTCTGCCCTGGGGGATCTTCGTCCACTGTCAGATGGACAGAGGTCAGAAGATCTGCGCCAGGCAGACTATCACACAACACATGAGTCATGTGTTACCCTCAGGGGGTTCATGCGTGATCCCAAGGAAGTCCTGGTGCGCCGGGCAGGTGCTCATCTGCAGGGTTTAGTCCCTGGGTTGGAAAGCCAGGTTCAGGTCCTGCCTGACCTGGAGGGGAGGATGACTGTAAGCAGTGTACTGACCGGGTTGTCTTCTAGGGGGTACCACTCCAGGTGGGAGGGTGCAGAACTCTGGAAGGGGGTGCAGAGGGAGGGAGACCTCACCTCTGACCCTGGTTCAACCTGAGGGTTTAGACCATAGGTTGATAGACCAGTTGTTGGAGAGAGGTCCTGCACTGGTAGGCGAGTTGGGCAGGACACCTGCCACAGGTGCCCTGACAATTTTGGAAGGACCAGTGGGTCAGGGGTTGCCAGCTCTGAGGTCAGAGCGCCCCGGGACTGACCCTGGTGAGGCAACTTCTGGCCTGGGGGTCTTTATGCTCTGTCAGGTGGACAGGAGGCTGGAGACCTGTGCCAGGCAGACTCCCGCACAACTCATGAGGAGTGTGCTTCCCTTGGGGGGGTTGGTATACTCCCCCGGAAGTCCTGGGTTGCCAGGCACATGTCCAGCCTAAAGGTACAGACCCTGGGTTGGAGGGCCAGGTGCAGGGTGTCCCCCCGACCTGGAGGGAGGGGTGACTGCTAACAGTCCCCTTACCAGTTGGTCTTTTGGGGGTGCCGCTCCAGGTGGGAGGGTACAGAGCCCCAAGGAGGAGGGCCGGGGTGTGGGAGAGCCCACCACAGACCCTTGTTCAGCCTCAGGGTACAGACCCTGGGCTGATGTACCAGTTGCAGGATAGCACCCCTGAACTGGTGGGCGAATTGTGCAGGACACCTGCCACAGGTGCCCTGACAATTCTGGAAGGGGGTAGCGCTCCAGGTGGGAGGGTACAGAACCCCGTGGAGGAGGACAGGGTGTGGGAGAGCCCACCCCAGACCCTTGTTCAGCCTCAGGGTACAGACCCTGGGCTGATGTACCAGTTGCAGGATAGCACCCCTGAACTGGTGGGCGAATTGTGCAGGACACCTGCCACAGGTGCCCTGACAATTCTGGAAGGGGGTACCGCTCCAGGTGGGAGGGTACAGAACCCCGTGGAGGAGGACAGGGTGTGGGAGAGCCCACCCCAGTCTCCTGTTCAGCCGCAGGGTACAGACCCTGGGCTGGGGGGTCAGTGCCAGGATATCATCCCATACCTGACAAAAGGGAAAGTGGACAAAGTGTGCCAGGCACCTGGGGCTACTGCCCCCCACTCTCTGACACCACAGAGGTTAGAGAGCCCTGAGAGGCATGAGGCCTGGGTCTCCCCACTGACAACGGTCGGTAGCCACTGTGGCTTGCTGTCCTGGTGGACAGGGTTGCCCCTGGGAGGGGGACAGGAGTCCCACCCCAGGGGTGGACTGGGCCACACCACTGTGTTGGCCATGTGGGCACTGTCGGCCTGTTGGGACATATCTGTGAGCAAAGTAAGTTTAGGCGCTGCACAGATGGTGTTCACAGGTAAGCAGAAGGATTCCCCATGGGTCAGCTTAGTGGGCCCTGAGAGTATGGCTAGAGGGAGCCAACTAGGTTCAGGAAGGCATAGAACAGGAATAAAACCCTGCTGTGGCGAGCCAGGTTCCATGTTCTATCGCCCCAAGCAGGGAAGTCCATCGCGGTATGGATTGGTCTTCCCTGGCTTTAGGCTGGAAGGGGGTTGTATTGGAAGTGGCCCTTTTTGCAGGGTTATCCCTAAACTTTTTGCTTTTCCTCCTATTTTCTCCTGACCTACGTGTGTTGGTTTTAGGACTCTGGGCACTTCACCACTGCTGATCAGTGCTAAAGTGCATATGCTCTCTGTGTAAACTGTGTTTTGATTGGTATTTCTATGATTGGCCTATTTGATCTATGTGTCAGTCCCTAGTAAAGTGCACTGCGAGTGCCAGGGCCTATAGATCAAATGCTGTTGGTGGGCTGCAGCACTGGATTGTGCCACCCACACAAACAGCCCGTAAAGTGTAACTCTGGCCTGCCATTGCACAGCCTGTGCGCAGCCTGGGGCTGCCATGTCGACGTGGCAAGTACACACACTTGCAAGTCCCTAAACCTTCCCTTTCCTACATGTTAGTCACCCCTAAGGTAGGCCCAAGGTACCCCTGTGGGCAGGGTGCATTGTATGTGAAAGGTAGGACATGCCCTGGTGTGTGTGGCATGTCCTGATAGTGAATTACAGCCTACTTCGTTTTTTCACTATTGCAAGGCTACCTGTTCTCCATAGGCCAGAATGGGCGGTTGGATTATTACATCCTATAATCCTAACTGACTAAGGGAACATGGTAGAAATTCGAGTTTAGTATGCCTGAACTCAGAATGATAAAATACATCTTTTAGTGAAGTTGGTTTTAACATTTTGAGTTTGAAAATACCACTTTTAGAAAGTAGGTATTTTGTTGTCTGACTATCCAAACCTGCCTCTGCTAGGTTATGTATTCCTTGTCTGGAGTTTGAGTGACAGGAGCTGGGGAATTCCAGGGGGCTGGGGAATTCCCGGAGACAGGGTGAGTCAGCACAGGGCTGAATAGAGAGATCTGCATCTAGATGGGAGGGAGGAGTTGCACCTGGGACCTGAATAGGACTGTGCCTGCCCCCCACAGTGCTGGCTCCACCCTCTGTGGTGCGTCTGATGTCTTTTCCCTGCACTGTGAAAGGAGAGAAGGAATCATGTCAACAGAGTGCTCCAGGGCTGTTCCTTTCCTCCAAAATGCTGGCTCCACCTCCTATGGTGCGTCTGATGTCTCTGCCCTGCACTCTGAAAGGAAAGAAGGAGTCATGTAAACAAAGTGCTCCAGGACAGACCAGAACTGGTTTGGACAAGGCAAAGGCCCCTCTGCCCTCAGAGGACAAAGGATTTGATGGTATAAATATTGGGGCCCAGACCCCAGAGATTTAGATTACTTCTGAATTAAGGAAACCTGTCAGGAAGAAGAACCGGGAAAGCTCGAGGAGGAGTACTGCCCCTATGCTGCGTGTTGAGGGGTTGCTGTGTTGTTGCTTTGTTGGGTTGGCCTGCAGCTGCTGCTTCTGCCTTGGGCAGTGAAAGGACTGGACTGAACTTTCTCTACATGTGCTGAGTATCTCCAAGGGCCTGAACCGAGCTGGCATCCTGTTAAGAAGTCTCAGGGACAGCAAAGACTTCACCAACCTCTGGGTACCGCTCCTGGAACCGCTGTTTCAGTTGCCACAGAGAAGAGGGAACCGCAACCAACTCCATCACCGACTTCGTCACTGGCCTTGTGTCCTGAAGGCACCGCAGGCCGCACCGACTCGCCCTGCACCGCAAGCCTTGGTCTCACCGACTCCGTCACCGAGCCGCTGCCTGCACCGCATCAAGATACACCGCAACATGCATCGCCTCGCTTCACTTCGCTGGCCTGGGCTCACCGACACGGTCGCTGCTGGCTCGACACCCGTGACCAACTCGTCACGCACAGCTGTCTGGCTCTGCCAGCGCCATTTCCCGCCAACCGGCTCTGTTGCTCGCATCGCAACTTGCCAGCACCGCATCGAGCACCATCTCGCCCTGCACCGTAAGCCTTGGTCTCACCGACGCTGTCTACACGATCGTCACCGAGCCGCTGCTCGCACCGCATCGAGGGACACCGCACCTTGCACCGCTTCCACCTTGCACCTTGACTGCGACGAATGCCACAACTGGCTCTGTCACCTGCACCGCAACCTGCCAGCACCGCATCGAGCACCGACTCGCCCTGCACCGCAAGCCTTGGTCTCACCGAAGCCGTCTGCACGATCGTCACCGAGCCGCTGCTTGCACCGCATCGAGGGACACCGCATCTTGCACCGCTTCCATATTGGTTCTTATACCACTTTCTTAATATATGGTTTGGTTCGCCCCTAGGGCCTATCATATATTGTGCTAATTTACTGTGATATTTGAAGTGTAACTTATGTGCTTTGACCGGGAAACATCGTTTACAATGCGGGGATTACATCGCGATGCCATTACATCGCGGTTTTTACAACGCAAGTCGTTACAACGACTTGCGCTAGATGGCGCTCTAGGACAAGGAATAGTATAATTTACTATCCAACACCTTCCCTACTGTATGTAGACTGGAGTTGGAATAGTAAATTATACTACTCCTAAGTCCAGCGCCCTCCAACGCAAGTCGTTGTAACGACTTGCGTTGTAAAAACCGCGATGTAATATACCGCGATGTAAATGTATGCGTTGTAACGTCATACATCCGCTTTGACCCCTAGCATCATAAAGAGACTAGTAAGGTGTGTTTAGAAATAAATACATATATTTCATATATATACTTGGTGTGGTTCTTTTTCATTTAGCGATTCAAGTGATTATAGACTGGTAAAACAAGCTGCTTTACATTCCTTCAAGACTTAGCCTAAAGGCTGCTCTCCATAGCTACCACTAGGATAGCTTTCAAATAAGGTTGTCTTTAACCTATCATCAATAAGGGGTTGTTTGGACTGGTGCAAGGTGCCCACTATAAGTAGTGGACAGCATATACCAGGCCTACTTCTCACATTGGTGTTCAGCGGTTGGGATTCAAGCTTGCCATTGTTTTACCAGATAATCTCAAGTGATTGACTAACTGAAAACCACTAAAGTTACCTGAGGTACATATAAATCAGACTTAAACTACAGTAAGTTCTACTGAACTTGAAGTTGTGTGTCAAGGGCTTAGCACACCCTTTCTACAACTCAAGAGAGTTTAGTAGGCCACACTAGAGTAGGTAGGTGCATATACCACACCTCACTAGTGATGTCTTCAAGGCCAGGAACCAGTGGGTCCCTGCCAGAAACCAGTGGGCTTCTAGCATCCAAGTATGACAAACTCCCATTCTTGGAATTGAGAGCATTGTGTAGTACTAGGAAGTTGAAGACAGGTAAAAGTGCAAACACCCAACGCCTCATAGAGATGCTGCTGTTGGATGATCTCAGAAAGACCTCAGGGTCTGAAGGGGTAGGCAGAGTGGGTGGGGCAGCAGATGAGGAAGGGCCCAGGGGTACAGACACCCCTGACCTGACCTCTGGAGCTGGCCAGGAAGATGACAATCATCTTAACCTGGACAATGCAACTCCTCCTGAAGATGAGGAAGATGGCCATGATGGCCCTCTCTTTACTCCACCAGGAAGAGTTAGGAGTGTGCCTAGAAGGTCAAGATCTCCTTCCCAGGAGTCTAACCATTCTGACACCTCCATGGGGACCTCTGTTTCTTCTCATAGAAGGGAATCCTCTCATGAGAGGACAGAGAGACTGCTCAAGTATGAGGAAGCTCAGCTTAGGATCAGAAGAGAGCAGCTAGCCCTAGAAAGGGAGTCCCTAGAGCTTCAGAAAGCTAGAAGACAATTGGGACTAGAGTCCCATGGTGGCAGCAACATCCCTATTGTTAGGGAGAGGTCTCATGACAATAGAAACCTAAACAGGATTGTCCCTCCCTACCAGAGTGGGGATGACATCCACAAATGGATTACTGCACTGAAAAGGGCCTGTAAAGTACAGAGGGTCCCCCAGGAGCAGTGGGCAGCAATATTGTGGCTCTCCTTTGCAGACAAAGGTGGAGATAAGCTCCTCACTGTTAGAGAAGAGGATGCTGATGATTACCAAAGCTTGAAGAGTGCACTGATTGAAGGGTGTGGCCTAACCACTGAACAATATAGGTTAAAGTTCAGGGATGCCCAAAAGGCACAGAATCAAGACTGGGTGGACTTTGTAGATTGTGCTACTAAGGCTCTGGAGGGCTAGTTACTTGGCAGTAAGGTGTGTGATTTCAAAGGATTGTACAACTTAATTATGAGGGAGCAAATCCTTATTAATTGTCAAAATCAGCTGTTGCATCAGTACCTGGTGGACTCTGATCTGACCTCTCCCCAAGAATTGGGAAAGAAGGCAGACAAATGGGTCACAACCAGGGTGAAGCAGAAGGTTCAGAACCAAGGTAGTGACCCAGAGAAGCAAGATTCAAAGAACTCTGACAAGGGTGGGGAAAAAGGTAAAGACCAGAAGTCTTCTCAAGGTCCCCAAAAATCTGCATCTGGGGGGAGTCCCAATCTAACAAAGGAAAAGGCCAAAAGAAACCATGGTGTACAATCTGTAAACAGAAAACCCATTGGACTAGTGACTGTACAAAGCCCAAAGACTCAACTGCAGTCACCATTGCCCCTAAGGCAACTGTTCCCCCCAGTGCAGCTACAATTGGTGGTACTCAGAAAAGGGTGTAGTAGGGTTAACCCTGGGTTCTGAGATGGACTCTGGCCTAGTCAGAGTTCCAACTCAGGCTGTTCTGCTCTAGATGGAGGCATGGATATGTCCTTCTTTGTGAGTACCAGTAACTTCGGCAAATACAGACATCAGCCTTTGATAAATAGAAAAGAGGCTTTGGCATTCAGGGACACAGGAGCAAGTGTCACAATGGTGACAAAAGATCTTGTGGCTCCTGAGCAGATTATACTTGGTGAAATGTACCAAATGACCAATGCTAGCAATGTCAGGACAGACCATTCCTTGGCAGTTGTTAATTTCTCCTGGGGAGGGGTAACTGGCCTTAAGAAGGTTGTGGTAAGTGCAGACCTCCCTGTTGAATGCTTACTTGGCAATGATCTAGAAACTTCGGCTTGGACAGAAGTGGAGCTCAGGACACATGCAGAAATGCTAGGAATCCCTGCACATGTATTTGCTGTGACCAGGTCACAGGCCTAAATGTCTAACAGTGAACAGGCCCTGGATTCTGGAAGAATGGATCAGGTGCCTCCCAAGAGGAGGAGCAGTAGGGTTAAGGCAGTGCCTTCCCCCCTGACTCAGAATACAGATCAGCCTCCTGAGGGAGATGATCTTAGTCCTGAAGAAGGAACTGTCCCAGAGGAGCTTCAGCCTGATCAGGTTGAGTTCTTGGAGACAGGGGGCCCTTCCAGGGCAGATCAGAGCCAGGAGCAACTGAGCTGCCCCTCTCTTGAACCCCTCAGAAATCAAGCTGCTGATGAGGCTGCTGGGAATGCTAGTGGGTCCAATAAGGTATATTGGGATGATGGACTCCTATATTCAGAGAGTGGAGACCCTAAGCCTGGTGCTTCCAGGAGGCTGGTAATACCTTTGAAGTTTAGGGGCTTCCTATTGACACTAGCCCATGATATTCCTCTAGCAGGTCACCTGGGCCAAAACCAGACTTGGGACAGAATTGTCCCTCACTTTCATTGGCCCCACATGTCTGAAGACACCAATGAGTTTTGTCGCTCCTGTGTCACCTGTCAAGCCAGTAGGAAGGCAGGTGGAACCACAAAGACCCTCCTGATACCACTACCTGTGGTGGGGGTTCCCTTTGAGAGGATGGGGATTGACATAGTTGGTCCCGCGGATCCTCAGTCAGCCTCTGGGCACAGATTTATCCTGGTGGTGGTGGACCATGCCACTAGGTACTCAGACGCAATTCCAATTAGGACCACCACAGCACCTGTGGTGACAAGGGCGCTCTTGGGTGAATTCTCAAGAGTTGGTTTTCCTAAGGAGGTAGTATCAGACAGGGGTGCAAACGTCATGTTTAGTTACTTGACTGCAATGTGGAAGGAATGTGGAGTGAATTACAAATTCACCACACCCTATCACCCACAATGCAATGGTTTAGTTGAAAGATTTAACAAAACCTTAAAGGGCATGATCAAAGGTCTCCCAGATAAGCTTAGGCGCAGATGGGACATCCTTTTGCCCTGCCTTTTATTTGCCTACAGGGAGGTGCCTCAAAAGAGGGTTGGTTACAGCCCTTTTGAACTTTTGTTTGGCCATCCTATTAGGGGCCCATTGTGTCTTGTGAAGGAGGGATGGGAGTTACCTCTCAAACCCCCTAAACAGAACATAGTGGACTATGTACTTGGTCTCTGCTCCAGGATGGCAGAGTATATGAAAAAGGCAACTAAAAACCTTGAGGCTACCCAGGAATTACAAAAGGCCTGGCATGACAAAAAGGCTGTGCTGATTGTTTACAAGCCAGGGCAGAAAGTGTGGGTGTTGGAGCCTGTGGCCCCAGCAGCCCTCCAAGATAAATGGAGTGGCCCCCATACAATTGTTGAACAGAAGGGAGAGGTAACATACTTGGTAGACCTTGGAGCTCCCAGGAGCCCCCATAAGGTGCTCCATGTCAACATACTGAAACCATATGTCAACAGGGCTGACATGGGCTTGCTCATGGCAACTCTTGAGGGACAGGAGGAAGAGAGTGACCCACTCCCTGACCTGCTCTCTCAGAACCCTGATGATGGGTCAGTAGATGGTGTAGCCTTGGCAGGCAACCTCACTCTCCAGCAACAAACTGACTGCAGAAAAGTTCTCAGCCAGTTCAGGCAGTTTGATGACCTGAAGCAGGCCATGTGCACTGCTCCCATTCTGCAAAGTCCTGATTACTCCAAAAAGTTCATTGTGCAAACAGATACAACTGAGTTGGGGGGAGGGGCTGTACTGTCACAGTTGAATGATGAAGGTCACGATCAGACAGTAGCTTTTATTAGCAGAAGGCTGACTCCCAGAGAGAAACGTTGGTCAGCCATTGAGAGGGAGGCCTTTGCTGTGGGTTGGGCTCTGAAGAAGTTGAGGCCATACTTGTTTGGTACTCACTTCATTGTTCAGACAGACCATAAGCCCCTCTTATGGCTAAAACAGATGAAGGGTGAAAACCCCAAACTTTTAAGGTGGTCCATTTCCCTACAGGGGATGGACTATACAGTGGAACATAGACCTGGGAGTAACCATGCCAATGCAGATGGACTCTCCAGATATTTCCACTTAGAACATGAAGACTCAACTGGTCAAGGTTAGTTTAATGTCCCTGCGTTTGGGGGGAGGGGTTGTGTAGGAAAGTAGGATCTGCTTCTTTGGTTACCCCCACTTTTTGTTGATGTTTCACTGTTTTTCGACTTTAGTCTGGCTGGGGCCATGCTACACAGGACCCCAGCCTAGCTGCTTCCTCTCTAAATTGATTCCCTGTACCTTAGGTACACCACAGATTGGACTCTGGGGTGCCCTTATAAGTCCCTAGTATATGGTATACTATGTACCCAGGGCAAAGGTACCCCAGAGGCCTACCAGGGGCTGCAGCATGTATTATGCCACCCCTGGGAAGCCCTCCAAAATGACACCACAGGTCTGCTACTGCAGCCTGGGTAAGGTGGTGCATGCACCCCTTACTGAGATATAGGTTCACTATATCTCACCCTATCACTGCACATATAAACCTATCAGTCACCCCTATGGCAGGCCTTATCAATCCTGAAGGTAGAATACTTGGTTTTATGTGAGAGGGTGCCGAGGCATGAGCAGAGCTCCTCTGCAGCCTTCAGAATCTATTATCCGGGGTTGTCTGTGATGCAGACTGACCATATACTCTTAAGTGCATTATAACCTCGCTGTATATGCTAACATTGGGATGGCTGCACGGAAACATATCGTGTTTGGTGTCAAACACCTTGGAATCATACCCCCACACCAATAACTGGTGTGGGAGTATGATTCCACCCTTCTAGAGGGAGAGACATGACAGCAACGGTATACCCGGCACCAGCTAACAGAGCCCTGGCATCACAAAATGGATGCTGCCTGCCACAGACATGGGTCTGGCTTCCTGCTGCTGAGTGAAACTCCGGCAGGGGAGGCCCGGACAATAGGTTTCCTGTCACAGGGAGGTGTTACCACCTCCCAGACAGGCAATAGTGGATTAGGGCTGGGTGGGTGCACTCGAGGAGTGCTTTGAAGTCTGCATTGGGGGCACATTTGGTGTCCCTGTGCATAGTCCAGCTCAAACCAGTTGCAAGGGCTGCCAGCCCCTGCTCTGGCGCGAAACTGGACAAAGGAAATGAGTGTAGCCACCCCTCTTTCCCGACCCTCCCATAGGTGGGTCCCCAGAGTATGTCCAACCCCTTCCTTGGGTATAAGAAAGGAACCCCTGGCTACAGAACTTTAGATTACACCTGGATGAAACTCTGATACAGAAATCCCAGAACTTCGACGATCTACACGACTAGATGACTGAAGAATCTCCCTTGGAGTAAAGTAGTTACTCCCCTTCTTGGCAGGCACCAAAGACACATCTGTCCGGTCTTTATCTCCGAAGCTCCCGCCAGATGCCGAAGACTTTGCAACACAGGAGGTGGGTTTCCTGACTTCACAGAGGCTGACCCGAGTCCCCAGCAAACCTGAGACCCGTAGCCCTCCTTGGTACTGTGGAACCGGAATCCCTGGACACCGAGCACATTTGAAAGTGCATCAGCTTCATCGTCATCCTTTGAGGCTGTGCATTGGGTTACTTGTAGCCCAGACCCCGAGCACCTTTTCCACAGAAGATTGCTGGACTACACTCCAGAAGTGCTCAGTGAGCCCGCCCTTTGTGTTTTCGCTCGAGGTACCTTCGCGATCCCTGGTCTGTTGACTGGTTGGTCCCTGTGAAGGAAACTTTAACTTTAATTGTGATTTCTTTGTTGCTCCAGATGTGCCCTGACTCTCCATCGCTTGGGGAGTCCCCAGAACCTTGCTGGTCCACACTGAAGCATTTCTCCCCTTCCTGTGTGGGTTGCCGTTGTCAAGGCTTGTTGTGTCCAATCCGGGCACTGACGCTGCAGCTCTCGACATCCTTTGTGGGACAGCTCGAATCCAGCTCCTGGTCATCCTTGAGGCCTCCTGGTCCTCGTGGTTGAAGAGTCAAGCTTCCACTCTTCGCACCTGAAGCACCCGACATCGGTGAACATTTGTCTATCGCGCCCCTGGTCACTGGCAAGTGACCCAGACTCTGTCCCTTCTGCTTTCAGGTTCTTCACATCTTCGATCCAGGCTTGGATCCCTTCGGACACTTCTCCTCTTCCTGGCATCAGCACTTAAAAACGACGACGCGACCCGACACCATTTGACACCTATGCACCCGGCTTCCCTGGGTGAGGTAACACAAGTACTCCGGTGCTCCCGTAGGTATTGGCCCTAGAACCATCTAAGTCCAAAAGGGTTTGTTCATAGTCTACTCCTAAGTGTTCTTAAACTTTAAAACTCTAACCGCGACTTTCCCCATAGAAGCTAACGGGAGCTCGCGGCTGTGTTCTCACACTGCACACGTCCCCCGGTGGGTCCCCTGTGTCACTACCTTGGGTGGTTCCTTGGGGTCCCAGCGATTCTACAGGCCCTAGGCCTTGTGTCTATTCATGTCGTTGTTCTTATACCACTTTCTTAATATATGGTTTGGTTCGCCACTAGGGCCTATCGTATATTGTGCCAATTTACTATGTTATTTGAAGTGTAACATATGTGCTTTGACCCCTAGCCTCATAAAGAGACTAGTAAGGTGTGTTTAGAAATAAATACATATATTTAATATATATACCTGGTGTGGTTCTCTTTCATTTAGCCATTCAAGAGATTATAGACTGGTAAAACAAGCTGCTTTACATTCCTTCAAGAATTAGCCTGAAGGCTGCTCTCTATAGCTACCACTAGGATAGCTTTCAAATAAGGATGTCTTTAACCTATCATCAATAAGGGGTAGTTTGGAATGGTGCAAGGTGTCCACTATAACTAGTGGACAGCATATACCAGGCCAACTTCTCACAAACATTGTCTTTTTGTATCATGTGCAGGGACAGATTCGAGAGTCTTCTGCTTATTTTCCGAGGAGAAGGAGCATCTTAGAGCGAGCTCCATAGCTTTAAGCTATCAGACCCATTTCACGTAAATACTTCTTAGGAAGTCAACACGCGCTGACACCTTTGGGATATGCCAAAAGAGAGATTGGTAGGACCCTCATTAATAGCAGTGCAGGGAAAGAGATTTTGTTTTGTTTTCCTCCCAGATGAAAAGATAATTGGACTCAGCTTCTATTCTATGCTGTATTCTGATTTTGGAGTTCATCACTTTATGCCTTTTATGCCGCATGAATTATATTCATATACTCAGCTCTGTATTGATTTTCATATATCTATATACTCTGATACTGAGGTGTGTTTATATTCAATTATTTTTAGCCTTATAATAAACCCACAAAATTGAAATTCTGAGTCTGTGGTCCTTTAGAGTATGACTAAATTGAAAGTATAACCTTGAATTATTTTACTCCCCTCCACCACTTTTAGCAAGCACATAAAAGTCTTAACTTTAGTAGAGAAAGCAGGGAATATAACTTGGCGTAGTCATCGCCAATGACTGAATGCCATAAGGATGTTGGGCAATGAATTGTAATTGTGAAATGTGTTACCTCCCAGGCTCTGCCTGGGTTTCGAGGTTTGGCAGTCTACATTGTTTGCTTTTCAAGATAAGTTTGACCTGATTGAAGTAGGAAGCAGATAGTCCTTTCTTATACCTGCTAAGGTGATTGCTCATTCGGTGTGTATTATTAGTCACTATGCAAAATCCCTTGATCAGCACATTCAGACAGAGTTATCACCATACACTATTAAAGAAGACAGATTTTATCCTTGGTGTGTTTCAACTGCACAATAGTTGGCTTATGCTGTAGCCCACTCCTAGGAATTCTTACGTTGCAGATCTCTCAGCTCCCTCTCTGCATTCTGCACCCTTGGTTTCCTTTTGTTATGAGCCAATCAAAGCCAAGCAGGAACCAAGTATTCAAAAGGTCCTCAGCAGAGGTCTAATGAAACCTGATGCCGCCCCCCCCACCTTGCAGAATTTGGGAAGGGGCCGCAGAGTGTCCAATATCTCACGGATACTCATAGCCTTGGTTTGAAAGTGAGCCCTTGATGTACATGGGCTGCAGGGGTCTGCATAGCACCCTGCTGGACTCTGCAGCCTCTGCTGACTCTTTTCCCTGAAGCTATCTATCTCTCCATCTCTTTTGGTGTCAACTTTATGAATTATGCAGATAACAGTAATTAGTTATAACTCAGGACAAAACGGGGCCCGTCCTGTTAGAAGCATTTCATCAGGGAATGTAAGCAGTCTCATCCTAGCTCCATTCCTGTGATCTGAAGTTTAATACTGACAAAACTGAGGTTTTGTGGGTGGCTCCATTTCGATTGACTAGAACTTTTCCTTCTACATTCTGGCCCCCTACTGGATCTTATCACTTTCTCCCAGCTCAGTCTGTGAAAAATCTGGTGGGAATATTTACAAGAAAATGACGCAGCGCAGCACCCCAAGCCATTTGGCTGCACTGCATCGCTTTCAAAAGACACACAATTGATGGATGGAATGCAGAACAAATCAAAACATTCACCCAAGTCAAGAGATATGGGTTAAATCCATCATTCTTTTGCTCAACATGCCACCCCAGTTTAGACAAGGCTATATGCAAATCAGTCTTGACCCTGTGTCTCATGGGAACAGTCCAGCCCGAACTGCCAAGTCACTTTCAAAGCACAGGGATGCGTCATATTTACAACAATATGTCAAAACCCTGTACTTTCCCCTTCGTTGGCGCACAACTGGCTGCCATGCGCCAACTCAGGCACTCTTGTGCCATGGTGTCTGCCTTTTATGGGAGATTGTTTTGGTGTAGGAAGTGACTCCTTCCTGCACAAAAACAATCATGTGAGGTGTTTTCCTCTTTTTATGTGTGCTGCAGAATGCAGCACGCATAGAAAGAGGAAAAACGAGCGACTCCTTACGTTTCCCCTGGGGAGGCATAGGATTCTGACACATTCCCAGGTTTATAAAATGTTGTAAATCTGGGAATACGGAAGAATCCATGGGTGTTGCATGGGAACACCCGCAGAAACACCCATGGCAGGCCCTTTTCACACAAATTGCTGCATGAAAAGGGGCCGTATTTACAAGGACATGAAAAGCCATGCAGGGTGGCTTTACGTGGCCTTGTAAATATGGACCACCACACTGCGCCACCGGTAGGTCCAAAAAGTGACGCACCAGCGGCGCAAGGGGCTGATAAATATTCCCCTGAGTTTCTACTTGGGCGAGACTTTGACGCTGCTAAAGCAGACTAATCACTTGCAGACACATGCATCAACAATGTCATTTGCGATTCCTTATAAGCAAAAACTAGGATTCGCTAATAAGGAATCGCAAATGCCTATGCAGGTAGGAATCCCTAAAAAAAATAGCGATTCCTAAACATTCCTTAATTGCGACTCGCAAATTGCGAGTCGCAATTAGGGAATAGCTACCCGCTCATTCCTATGGGCCTTGAGGCCAATAGGAATCAATGGAAATTGCGCATGCAATTTCAAGGGTGCAAGGGTGCCAAAAAGACACCCTGTTGCACCCCTGACATTGATATGTGTTCACATGTTGTGTAGCATGTGTGTGTGTAACCTGCAACTTTGAAAAATACACTTTTGTGCATTTTTCAAAGTTTTCGCTAATTACCATCAGGTATAATTTTTCGGTAATTAGCGGACCCTAATAGTGAAATCGCTATGTTAAATGGCATCTTGCATTGCATTCAAGGCATCGCAATTTGCTATTCCTTAAATGCAATCGCAATTTGCGATTTTTGCATTTGGGATGATGCATCCCAAATGCAAAAATACCGGTCGCAAAGGGGCAGATTCTGAGAATCTGCCCGTTTGCCACCGGTTTTTAGTTTGCTGCATGTGGACCTTGACATATTCCTTTTTTCCCCTCTTGAGGGTTCTCAGGTAAATAATGCCGCTGCTACCGTCAGTGGCTCAACAGCTATTGGTTCAGGCTACCATTCTTAGTTGGCTTGATTCCTGTAATTTCTGTTACTTGGGTGCTTCTCTGGCTGTGTTGAATACATTTCAGCAGATGCAAAATACAGTGGCCAAGTTACCTCTGGGTCTGTCCTGGCATGCCTCTTCCTCTTCTGCACTGTGTACTACACTGGCTTCCAGTGGCTAGACAGATTGTTTGTAAATGTCTTTGAAAAGTACACCACGCTATTCATAATTCTGTTCCTGTTTACCTGACATAAAGGTTTAAGATATAGACTCCAAATAGATCACATCACCTTTCCCCTCACATTCCTCAAATGTGAGCATGCATGTTTAGGAGGGAGGGCTTTTTCGATGGACACAGTGAGGTATGGCACACTCCGCCCATTATCCTGTGGAAAACCACTATTCGTTTGCACTTTAGAAAGCCTTTTAAATCTGGGTAGTACAGTTTATGATCCATATTCCACAATGGAATGTTACGACTGAACTGATTTATGCTTCTGTTGTTCTGTGGTTTAGATTGATGTTGTAGCTGGTTTCTCTCTCAGCGCCAGGACACCTTTTCGGTATTTTTAAGATTATAATCTCATAACATAACATAGGCATAACCTGACAAGTCCTTTGAGTGTGTTTTTCTCTAATGAAAACACTATATGTTTTTTCCCTGGGGCTGGTATTCACAACACTCAAATTGAAAGAAGGACAAAATGCCTTCTTTGGCGATAAGGCCATAACATTCAAGGTAAGACTTACTTTTGACGCATCGATAATGGAGTCTGGGGCACCACCAAACACTCCCCATACGTGCACTGTTGCTTCCGACATCCTTTGTGGATGTTGCCACCGCTTTTATCAGGGGGTTTTCCCACACTACTTCTTCTTTGCACTCCCCATACACTTTTCGGGGCTCCTGTGTATTCCCAAACACCCATACACCGTCTACCCATGCACACACGCTGCGGCTTTCCACACATTTACTAAGGCTCCAGGCGCTCCCTGCCCCATTCTTTATAATGTTATGTAACCTTTATTTGTAATGCACATAAGAATTAATTTATGGTGCTCAGAAAATCCATCTTATAAACGATGTAAGCTGATATGCATAACAGTCACCAAATAAAATAAATCTATAAAACCATATGCACAGTGGCATTCACAATTTTTTCGGAGCACACGTCACCAAAATAATCAGGAACATTCTTTACAGAATAATACAAATGAATAAATTTATTTTCTTATTCTTCTTGTATAATTTCAAAGATCTTCCAATTCCTTGTGCCAACGCGTTTCGTCGTCACTGGCATTAAGCCTACGACTTTCTCAAGGCTGGAAGTAACATAGAATGCAATTTTGTAATGATAAATAAACTTATCATAAGATCGAGAAAACCCAAAATATTTACACCCAGTGCAAAGGGCTAGTCAAATGAACTGATTTGTGACAGTATAATGTATACAAAATAACATTTAAGAAATAATTAAAGAATGAGTAAAGAAATAACTGGTTTAAATACATAAGCATCCAATTCAAATTATGAAAATAAATATCAGCTCCCTTAATATATTGCATTTCCTATTATAGTGATATCGTGATACTCAAAGTGCAACCCTGAAATTCCATATTGTGCATATTATGAATATATAACCCTTGTGTCATTAGATCACAATATCACAAGTCAAAAGTACCTTTAAGATCCTATTTAGAGCTGAGTCTGTAAAGATCAGAAATAAAAGCAGGACAAACACAGACAATGTGAAGCAGAGATTCAGGCCCCTGGTGGCATAGACGGCAGGACTGGTCTTCACTTTGACCGAACATCCTCCATTTTGGCATGAGGTCTAGCATAGTTATTTCTCCAAATCTTAAGGCCAAAAATGACTGTTTGAGCTTCAGGTGGTAAGGTGCAGCTAGCAGGGCTGATTCTCTTAGAGTGGAATACGATTTGAACACCAGCCACCCGTGGCAACGTTTTGACAGGGTTTCTTTGTCTGCCATCCAACTTTTGCAGTTTTGTAGATTTATTTACAAGCTTACAATGGAACAACGCTAGGCAACAGGTTCAACTGCCTCTCTTTTACTGTAATCTCCACTGATGCTGGAGAAAGTAGGTATGAGCAGTGGCATAGCTTAATCAGTAAGAGTGGGGGGGGACATCAGATTTCCCAACCATCTTGCTGGTATATAATGATATAATACATGTTATGACAAGCAGGGCACATGAGAGGGGCTTAAGAGGCAGTAGAAAGGGAGAGCAATACATATTAACCCCTTCGCTGCGGCGCGAATTCCGCCGCAGCGCTGGAGGGGTTTGGGGGGGTCGATGGCGCCGCTGTGCTCATGACGGAACCACGCCGTCATGATTCACGGGTGAGCTGTGCTCATGACGCCGTGGTTCCGTCATGACTCCACCCACTGCGCTAATCGCCCGCACAGGCGGGGAATTAGCGCCGCGTGGGAGGAGCGGCCGCCAACGGCCGCAGCATGACGGAACCACTCCGTCATGAGCACAGCGCACCCGTGGCTCATGACGGAGTGGTTCCGTCATGAGCGGGGAAGGGGTTAATAGGAGTACTAAATGAGAGAAACACAATATTTTGTTAAATATTTTTTTTTTAGGTCTTTCAAAACAGAGATGAGAGTGTGTGCGTGTGTTTTTGTCAGTGTGTCTTTGCAAAAATCCCAAGTGAAATCCGACAGATACCTCACTATACCCGACTGAGAGCACCTGTACCCAACTATTCATCTGAAAATGCATTTATTAGGATGGGTGTAACACCCCAAACACCCCCCCCACCTCCTGAAGTTACGCCCCTGGGCAGGGCCGGCTTTAGCCCGGTGCAATAATGTTCGTTGAATTCTGTGGTGGAGGCACAGATTCCCTCACCACCGCCTTTTAACAGTGCCACTCAAGTCTCCATAACCACTCTCTTTCAGATGCCTTTAATTGGTTATATAACGTAACTCATGCCACTTTAGAGTGTCAGAGCATTTTACATCACACATAATTTACACAGAGACAATCAGTCATATGTGTGTAAATCAGTGCATAGGAAATGTTACATAAGCCAGAGGACTACAAGGTGTAGGAGTCACATGTCATCCATACTGGTAGGCAGTGTAGTTTGAGAGTGCTTGGTCTGGAAAAGCACAAACTCAGAACTGAAAACGGAACACCTTAGTTGGGGGTTCTCTTTAATAATAAGAATCGATTCCTACCCAAATGAATCCTTATTGCAACATTAATCTATGCTCTAATCTATACTTTGCAGTGTGCATGCAGTTCTTTGATGACAGTTAATAATTCATTGTTATATATTAGGATTTTAATTTATAAACTGCAATCAACAAAAGGATGTCTCTTAGAAAAGCAGAAACCCACTGGCCTATTTACACTATATGCACTTTGTAATCTGCATAATGCACATTCATGGCAGCAGGCATATTAAACCTCTGTGTAATTTAAGATCAGGTAAATCCTCAACTAGACAAAACTCTGATCTCTCTCTAGGAGGAACATATATCACCGGAGTTATCTTGACATTTTTATTGTGTCTGGTAATTGCTGGAGGCAAGGAACGCTCAGCCCCAGAGCCCCTGGGAATAGGCGACGGAAAAGGCGAATTCAACACATTTCACAGTACGAGATTTTCACACTTTTTCGCATGGACTACACAGAGAATCGTACACTCACAGCAGGGCTCGCCACACTCTCTTTCACGGTCTGTGTGTCTCATGAGCTCCACTACACCCTTTTCACACACTCACCGGACTCTCAGATACCCACTCTCTCTTTCGTGTTCACACACTCGCCACTTTCAATGCGGAAGTGAGAGGCGACTCCCGCCACTGTGGGATTCAAGCACTCAAGGGCCTGCACACGCACGAGGTCACTCACGTTCTCTCTGTCTTTTATTCTATCCCTCTCTGTGTGTCTATGTCGCTCTTCCTCTCTTTATTTCCCTTTCTCTCTTTCGTTATTTCTCTCACTCTCTTTTTTCACACTCACCGGTCTTTACTCTCTAGAAGCAGGAACGCGGCATCCAATCCTCTGACTGCCTCCTGCACACTCAGTGGGCAGGAAAGTGACGAGTCGATCCGCTAGATACCAGTGCTCAAAGGGGCTGCAGAGCCGAACAGCCATACATTCCTGCTGCTGGAGTACCTGCGATTTTTTCACTGTTTCTTGGCCACATCAGCACTTCTGTGGAACAGATGTGGGGGGCCCTGCTCCCTCCCCGGTTAACTCTCCGCCTGCACGAGTCTGTGAGGAGGCCCTGGGTACTGTTACATTTCCCGCCTAGGGCCCTGAATCTCCAGTATTTCGACCTTTTACTGCGTGGCGAGTACTCACAAAGCTCAATAGAGCACGCTGGACTGTGAGAGGAAATAGACCCAGGCACCAAATTAAAAGTGCCCCATTTGCGAATCAAATAGGCAAAAAAGTGGCCCGCATTTGCAATGTCCGGATAGTTTTAAACTCGTGTAGACACGCCGTATAGGTGTTTTGCAAGTTATGGTAGACAGCATGCATTTTTGCTTGCTGAAGGCAAGTTTTGTGATACTATCAGGAAAATGAACAGTAATACCAAGCATTGGCAAAGTCAATGGTTTCACCTATGTGAGATCTATTGGCTTTGCTACTGTATTTTAGCCATGTTGTACAGCAGCATGGCTGCTGTTCAGCATGGCTAAAAGTTAGTCACATGGTGTAGGGTAGAGTGGTGTAGAGGAGAGTGACATAGGGTAGAGTACGCATGGTAGAGTGTTGTGGAATGGAGCAGAGTGGAGTGACAAGCAAAGAGTGGAGTGGAGTGGAGTGGCGTAGATTACAGTGGTGTAGAATGGAGTGACAGCATGGAGTGGTGTACAGTGGAGTAGAGTAAAGTGTCATACAGTAGAGTGGATTAGAGTGGTGTAGGGTAGAGTAGCATAGAGTCCTGTGGAGTAGAGTGGAGTAAAGTAAAGTGGCTTAGAGTAGAGCGGCATAGAGTGGAGTGGCAAAGACTGGCATTGTGTGGAATGGAGTGAAATAGAGTAGAGTGGCGTAGAGTCGTATAGCATGGCGTAGGATGGAATAGAGTGTCTTGGAGTAGAGAGGCGTAAAGTAGAGTGGAGTTGTTTGGAGTGGTGTAGAGTAGAATGATTTGACTTGCTGAGTCAATGACTCACAAAGGTTTGTTGCAATCAATCAAGCCACAAGCCGAGTGAGAGAGCGAGTACAGCAAACCCCGAGATGCAGGTGTATGCCACCATAAATTGCTGCCACCCCCATCACCACAAGCTACAAGCAGCAAGATGCCACCACAGCAAACAGCCACAATAGTTTAAAGCCGCAACAAGTCACTGCTGCTGCAAGCTACAAGCCACAAGTCAGCAAGCGTGTGGACATAATGGGTAGGAAATGCAAAAAGCAAAAGAGAAGGTGTGGAGAAGTTGCAGCACCGAAAGAGCTGGAGGGTGAGAGGAAGGCTGCATTTTGAGTACTGTGTGCCGTGCACTGTGACCGTAAGATATATGAAAGGCCATTTCGGTCTCTGCTTGACTTCTCGATTCCCATCTGCCTGCACGCCTGTCTTAAGTTCTATGCCTACTCTTGTGCCTCCTGTGCCTCCGTCTGCCTCATCTTTGGCCTACAGGTAGATGTGGAGTTCTGCATAGCGCAGGAGTAGTGACTGCATTAGTTATATGTCTGCCTGGAAGGTGTACAGCACAAAGATGGTGCAGTATTGTGCAGTGCATGTGTGGTTAGTACATGTGACGGGTGTATGTGTGCATAGGAGGAATACATTACAGGAGAGATGTAGTACTGTGGAGTACATGCACAGGGACCACATGTGCTGGGTGTATGTGAATGTTGTAAGCAGGTTCTGATCATCAAAAAGGAGATCAGCAAGGCTTGGCAATCAGGAACAGTTGACGTTTAATTAAACAATAATAGCCGGGAACAGCAGCCTGTGATATAGTGCCTTTTTTGCATGGGTAGCCCCCCACTTTTTGCCTGGCTTTGATGTGGTATCAATTGTAGTGCACAGAGTCCCTGCCAACCAGGTCCGCTGTGCCAGTGCTTCATCCCTAAAAATAAATCCCCAATTGGTAGTTCTACTCCCGTAAGTCCCTAGTCAATGGTATCCCAAGTACTTAGGGCCCGGGAGCTGAAGAGGGCCCCTTGGCCCCCCTCACTGGGACCATGCTACTGTCCTTGCAGCTGGCATGCCCCTGTGAGGGAGAAAATGACAAAGTTGACACTGATGTCATTGTGGGATTTATTGTACCATGTACCTCAGAGGTGCCCTCTGAAAACCTACTAACTCTGGTGTGGTCTCTGACCGGCTGTAGGCAGCAGCCACCACTGGACATGTTTCTGGTCCCCTGGGTAGAGAGCCCCTGCTCTCTGGACTTAGACACAATGCACATCCTGGGCAGAGGTGTCACACCCCCTCCCCCAGGATGGGCCAGTGCTCAAAGAGAGAAGCTTCAAAGGCCTGCGACTCCCAGCCTTTGCTGCAACAGCAGATGGCATCCCCTGGTTTACACCCTCACTTTGGACAGGAAAACCAATGGGAAAACTTAGAAAAATAGGAGGTGTGCCCACCTCTGCCAACTCCACCCCTAAGGTGGGGGAGGCGAGGTGAAGCACATCTTTCAGTACCCGCCTTCTCGAAGATGGTGAGACCCCTCCAATCAGGGCTAGGTCTATGCCCCCTCCCACAGGAGGTAGTCACCCCACGTAAGGTACCCATTGGCCCTACTTAATACTCTACTAACACACCTATAAATCTAGTATTTAGGTGACTCCCTCAGACCTGTAAACTAGATCTGCAATGACCTAAGATGAAAGAAGACAACCCTGCAGAGAAAACTAAAGACGACAACTGACTTGGTCCCAGCCCTACCAGCCTGTCTCCAGCTTCTGCGAGCCTGCAACTAGTTTTGCAGCAAGTGACTTCTGAAAACCCTGGGAGGACTGCTCTCTTTAACAAAGGCTCAAATCTCCCATGGACAGTGGACCTGTCCAAGAAGAAACTAACTTCACGGACCCCGGATCCAGGCGAATCCGCGTCTCCTGCTCACTCTGCACTCAACGCCCACAGCCCGAGTCTGAGAGGCAAACCTGTGCATTGAATCTCTCCAGCCACCTTGACCTTGTTTCCAATGTTGGCTGACCTGTCCTGACCTCCATGAATGAGCCTGCAGTGTGAATCCAGAGGCTCCCCCCGACCGGCTCCAGGAGGAAGTCTCTGACGTTGAAAGGCACCCCTGCACCCAAAGCCCCTGGGCCTTAGTGAGCTGAAACAACTGTGCCCCTACAGTCCCCTACACCTCTACTTACCTCTGCTGTCATTGGTCTCCCTCCTGCAACTTCCAATGCCACACCGGCAGCCTGTTTGCCAAAAGAAGAATCCCCAATGGAAACATTAGGTGCCCCTATGTCGAAATTGCACCCTGCACCCTGTGTGCTGCTGGTTGTGTATGTCTGGTGTTGCTTTGTGCCCCCCCCAACCCCCCTGTGCTTGGCCTATCCCCCAAAGCTTAGCCCCTGCAACCAAACTTCTTACCTGCAAGTGTGGCTCAAGGCACCCCCAGTCTCCATTGAAAAGCATTGGACTGAACTCTGATTTTGACCACTGCACTCGGCCGCCCCTCTGCCACTGGTGGTGCAGTTTTGGTACTTACCTGACCCTTGTCCCTTGCTGACTTTTGGCTTCAGAGACTGGGTTTGTAAGTGTAATACTTACATGTTTAACCATAATATGGTTTCTCCCATAGGATAATATTTTGCTAAAATGTTTCTGTCGATTTTTCAAAGTGAAAACTATTTTTAATTAAAAACGTACTTATATTTTTCTAAAATTGGTCTGGATCTCCTTCTTGAGTTGTGTGTCCATTATTGATCACTTTTGTGCAATAAATGTCTTACACTCCTCTGTGTTAGGCCTAAGGTTGCTCGCACATACTACGTCTAATAGAGCACTTTAGGTTTTACATTAAGCCCTGTACACTTTAGGGGAACCCCTGGACTCTGTGCACTGTATTACCTCCTAGTAGCAATATCATATACAGAGCCAGCTACGTACACAACCACATCTCTTACAGTTGTGAGTAGAAATTCAACTTGCATTAGGTACATGTCATGCTTTATACTGTACAGCAGGCGCAATAAAGAGAAGCTCACCACCCTTTTGGGCAGGAAATACTTGTACAATGGGCCATAAATTATGTGTTAGATGCTTGATCCTAGCCTGATAGAAGGGGCCACAAATACCAACTGGAGATCACATTCTTAGGTGGTCTAGGTGGCCGGGTGTGCTGTGTGTGTAATCTAGAGTGACGCTTACTACTAGGCATTATTTGGGCTTTATCTGATGAATGCAACTGGCAGGTTGCTCCTTGGGCCAAATGTTGGCCCCCTGCTAATTTATTGTTTGTGTTTAGGGGTGTGTGCATCTGACTCGTTTCTTAGACATTACGGGCCTGATTCACAGAACAAACTTAAGACTAAATCCTAAACTTAGTACCAATCTGGTATTCACAGAATGCACCTAGTACTTCTGGTATTCACAGAATGAACTTACTACTTTTGCTATCCACAAAATGAACTTAGGACTTTTGCTATTCACAGAATCCATTTACGACCACTAAACTTACGTCCGCACTCGGGCCGGAATTTCCGCGCCCGGAGCGGAATTTCCGGGCCCGGAGCGGAAAGTCCGCTTACGGGCCGGAAAGTCCGCTTACGGGCCGGAAAGTCCGGCTACGGGCGGAAAGTCCGGCTCCGGGCCGGAAGTTCCGATTACGGGCCGGAAAATCCGGTTTGGTGGCCATTGATCATGTGAGCCGAGGGTGAACCTGTCCAAGTCCCTACCATCCCCCACCATGCATCAGCTGACACACTCCAGCCAATCCTAGCTCGGCAGCACGTATAACTGCAGAGCAGACACACACAAACCCTTTCAACATGTCACTGAATGTGTTTGTTGCACTGCCCCTTGCCATGTGGCAAAACCACTTGAGGAGGAGGAGGAGGAGAGCCAGAGCAGAGAGGATCTTCAGACAGAGGATCAACTTATTTGGAATGTCCAGTCAAGATATAAGGGCCAGGTACCGTTTCCCTCCAGAAATCATCTTGGATATGGTATGTGAGTGGGAGCAGGAACTTGACTCCGTGACCTGCTGCTCACATGCAATACCAGCATACCTCAAGATCCTATCAGCGCTCCATTTCTTCGCCACTGGCTCATTCCAAAGGGTCTCCAGTGACCATGTGGGCATATCCCAGGCGAGCCAGTCGCGGTGCCTGCATCAGGTACTGCGATGCATCACTGCAAGATCCCACCACCACATACATATGCCACCGACACTGGCCCTGAGACAAAGGGCAGCACGAGATTTCTTTCGCATTGCACAATTTCCACGTGTGCTGGGTGCCATTGACTGTACCCATGTGGCCCTTCAGCCACCCCGCCACATTGCACACATCTTCTGCAACAGACACCGATGGCATTCCATCAACGTGCAAGCTGTCTGTGATGCCAGAGGGAGGTTCATTGATGTGCATGCGGTGTTCCCCGGCAGTACCCATGACAGCTTCATATTCCGCATGTCACCTCTTGCCCGGCGGATGGCTGCGGAAGAATTTGGCAACATGTGGCTACTGGGTAAGTACCAAGCGTTAGAAAGGAGGAATATGTGTTTTTGAAATGTCTGAATACCCCCCAACATTAACCATTGTACTATAAGTATCATAAAGCTAGATACAGGGCCCACCTGACAATGCATGTAATACAGTATAGATCATGTCCTGTGCAAGTCAAAGAGGGAAATCTAACCAACTGCCCTTTCCCCTCTACTCAGGTGACGCTGGGTATGCACTCACCCCACATCTCCTCACCCCTTACAGGCGTGCAGAGACTGTACCACAGCGTAGGTACAATAGGGCACACATACGGACTCGAGCCATCATAGAGCGCACTTTTGGTCTGTTGAAGTCGCGATTCAGATGTCTCGACCGTACAGGGGGGGTGCTGCAGTACTCCCCAGAAGTAGTGTGCAAGATCATTTTAGCCTGTTGTGTCTTGCACAACATTGCCTTAACGCATGGCTTACAGATACCGCTGGAACCTCGGCTACCTATGAATCTGGGAAACCGGGCCATGGCACATAACCGAGGTCAGGGCATGCAAGTCCGTGAGTAGCTTGTTGCCACGTTTTGCACATGAGCAACCTGTAGTGGAATGGACTAATTGTGGATTGGTGTCTGTTGCCAATGATGAAACTTGGATATACACGACTGTGTCAATAAATTCCTTCCTGAGGCAACTTTGCAAGCCACACTAACTGCATGTTAATCACAGCTCTTGACAGTAGTCAAAAGGTTGAGCCTGCATCAGCACATGTGCCCATGTCAGCGATCAGTGTAGTGGATGTCCCTAAAGAATCTATAGCCGCAGATGGAAGATGATACATGTACTGAGAGACACAGCCGGACCTCATGAGGATGGGTCTCTTAATCAGAAATCCCTTCCCATACCACTGTCAATGTCTCCCCCTGTCCGTTGGCCCACACTGTTTCCCCCCGTACTCCTCGTGTGGCACGAACCCAAGTGGTGCCTGTTCCTGCACCCGCCAGACGTGTGCCTGCATCGGACTCTGAGGATCTGGACATGGTGGTCCTAGAGGATGACCAGAAGGACACTTGACTTTTGACGTGAACAATTATTTCATTTTCCCCTTGTAAATAGACTGTTTTCCCTGACGCTCCCTGACGTGTTATATTTTTGTTGCCCCACCCCAATCCAGGTTCCCATCTCCCTCTGCATTAAGACCATCATTTGTTTTCCTTTCTCCCTTCCAAACGGACGGTTGTTCTTTTGTACCTTCTTAAAATACAATTCGGAATACTAATAACTTCCACTTGTTTGACTTCATTCTGAATGTCTGGTTCTGAATATGGACACATATTTGGTGAGTCATCTGCTATGCACATAATGGCTGGTTGCAATGATGGGTTACACTTGTAACTGTGTCACACACACACATACCTTCTCACATCTCGAGGCCACCTACAACGTTACACAGGACATGATACACAACAGATTTTTCTTTTTGGTAGGTGTTTATTTGGTGCAGACACAATCACGTGATCACATTGTCCTGGGTTCCTGTCACTGGTGAGTGCGACGCCGCAATTTGGGGGGGGTGTGACCGCTCGGAGTGCTCAGGTCTGGCTCGCCGCCTACGTGGAGGTGGGTACTGTCCAAGGGACTGTCCAGGGTCATCCACATGTGCTGGGGCAGATGGTGTATGCACACTTGATGGTTGTGCCTGGACAAGGGCAGGTTTTGCATGTGGTGGGAGTGCCTGTACAGGTGGTGGTGGTGGTTGTGCAGGTGGCGGGAGTGACTGTACAGGTGGTGGTGGTTGTGCAGGTGGCGGGAGTGACTGTACAGGTGGTGGTGGTTGTGCAAGTGGCGGGAGTGACTGTACAGGTGGTGGTGGTTGTGCAGGTGGCGGGAGTGACTGTACAGGTGGTGGTGGTTGTGCAGGTGGCGGGAGTGACTGTACAGGTGGTGGTGGTTGTGCAGGTGGTGGGAGTGCCTGTACAGGTGTTGATGGTGGTTGTGCAGGTGGCGGGAGTGCCTGGACAGGGGTTGGTGGTGGTTGTGCAGGTGGCGGGAGTGCCTGAACAGGGGTTGGTGTTGGGAGTGCCAGTTCAGGCCGCTGGTGTGGATGTCTCCCTTTGCTGTGTTGGTGTGCAGTTGGTACAGGTGTGGGGATGTGCTGTCCTGTGGCCAGATATGATGGCTCCCCTCCCTGCGTTGACCGTGAAGGGAAAGGTTGGCTCACTCTCAATATGCCCTCCATCATCTTCATGGCCAAGGCATGGTGTCTTGCACTCTCTTCCCTCTGGATGGATAGCATGTCTCGCATATTTCTGGACATGTCCTGCCAAGTCCTATCCATCCTATCCAACACTTGGCTCAGCCTCTCCACCGCCTGAGGGAAGTGGACCATGTCCTGCAGGGAGTCCGACATGTCGGACAGGGTAGCCCCTATGGCACTAATGTCCTGCCTCACATCGCTCTGCTGTTGGTAGAAGTCCTGCTCCCACTGGTCATCACAGCCAGGTGCAGGCCCTCTCTGCAGCTGTCTGCCATGGATGGTACGAGCAGGTCCTACAGCAGGGGGGGGGGTGGCAGGTGGGAGCCTGTGGGCAGGTGAATGGTGCCCAGGGGATTCCGGCAGCACAACACGGCTGGTGCCACCCCCAGATGGTGGAGAGGATGGCAGGGATACACTGTCTAGGGAAGAGTGGGTAGGGGAACCACCATGTTGGTCCTGGACGTGAGGACTGTGAGGGAGTGATGTCTGTGTTGTGATGCGTGGGTGCTGTGGCTGGTTTGCTCGAGTCTGGGGACAGGCCATGGTATGCCTGGGAGGAGGCTGACGGACGTTGCTTGGCAGAGGAGTTGATGCCCTGACCGATTTAGCCAATCTAGCACGATAGCGTGCATTGGCATCTTCATCGTCATCAGACATGTAGTCCTCATCATCCACCAAGTAGACGTCCTCAGGAAAATCATCCTCCTCCTCCTGAGCAGTGCTTGCAGCCGACATCACAGCTTGGAGGATCAGGGGATTCTCCCCTCTGATTCCCCGTCGGCCCGCACTGGTCATAGGCCTGTCATCCTCGTCATCAGCATCCCCTGGAACAGAGGTTGCAACCGTATTAGGGATTGACCTGGTATAACATGTGGTGCAACACAAGGGTTTGTATTAACTGTACTTTGCATCAACAGATGAGGATCATGTGACCTGTGTAGGGTACCACCACAAATGACAGCTCACACCATAGCACTGAGGTGTTACACAGATACAGGCAAACTCACCAGCTCCAGCCACAACTCTCTGTCCCTTGGTGTTCCCCCCTAGTGTCACCTGCTGGACCTGTCTCCTCACGGCTGTCGTAGGCCTAGCTGTCCCTGAACCAGCAGCTGTAGAGGGAAGTGACAACATTCTCAATTATCTGCATCACCAATTGTCAGACTGGCACATGACAACCCTGATTTGTATTTCACTTAGTACACAACGACTGCTGATTACACGCAGAGGGGAATCAGGATCTCTGTCATGGCTTTGGAGTCGAAGCCAGTGACACACCTCATGCCAGAATTACCTGAAGGACGGGTGCGCGAGGGTAGAACAGCTGCAGCCAGGATGTCATTCAGTGCCCGGGATGGTGCACGCTGCTGGGGTGTAATCCAGTCAGCAGCTGTGATAAGACATACAGGTCTATATTTTGCAACAACAGATGGTAGCTCTGAGCCAACATGTCATTCTCAATGACCATTTGTGGGTAATCCAGAACTATGTGCAGCATGTTTAGCTCCTGAACTTTACATTAGGGCACCTGCTCACATGCAGCAGTTGCCAGCCGTTCCCTCCACACAGCAGTGACATCAATCAGATGACACATCAACAGACACACATGTATGAGAAGATTACTGATAGGAAGGGATAAAAGACCCGGATTCCGCACTCATTACAATGCTATCACCTTTGCCATTCAGACTTACATATTTCCTGAGTCTCATGTTGTTTGTTGTCAAGTCAGAAAGGGTTTCATGTGTGAGATTTGCAATAGTCAGGGACATGATGTTGCTCATTTGTGCTTCCCCACGCATGAAGTTACACATATTTGTATGAGAGAACACAGATGTCTTATGTCCATCCTTTGAGTATCCTCTCTTTGCGTACTCTATTTCCCAGATCAGTACTACTTAGCTGACGACGATTGGTGTCTTGTACAGCAGACATCCAAACCTCTTTTGTCAAACACTCACCTATACATGTGAATACAGTAGGAGAGGAGGCAAGCAGAATGTAACATTTGGTTTATACTCCCACATTGTGGATAGGCTGAGAGGCTTTGATGCCTTCTGCCTGCACTGGATTAGCGTGTTGCACTTCTGCCTAGTCATTTAGCGGGTGTAACTGCATGAAGATTCACCTTAGCAGCCCCTACATTCATCTCAGAGGTACACTACTGGCATCAGTGTTGGCCTCAGCCATGCTATTTTCATCATGGTGTTTCCTATCATTGAATTGCAAGCCGGTTGTGTTGTGGTCACTTCATATGACTCAAGGTACTATTGAATGTCCATTCTGCACTCACTTGGCATACATTTTGTGTCATCCTTTCATTAGCCACCAGGGTCTGATCTTGCATGGGTTCAAATGCCATATGTGAGCATATTGTGATGCAGAACAACAGTGTTGTAATACACAAGCAACATACGGCGGACGTGAAAGGCACATTTCATGAGCAGTCAGCCTGATATATTCTTGGGTTCCCCTCCCTTGGCCCAGCACGGGAACAGTGTGTGGGCCCTGAACAGATGTCACAGCCAACCTTGTAGCAGAAGTCAGTGTGTGTCTTTGATTCTGGGAGGACCTCGTTGTACCTACAATGATAAGTGTGTTTTGCTACTTAACATTCCGGCAGCCACATGTGATGCACTAGATTTCTGGCACAAAGGATGAGCACAAGCAGTTGTGGGCACCAGCGTTGCATTAGTGTGTTATACGTAATATCATGATTGCTCCCACATAACTTCGAATGGGCCCACTACCTGGATGCAACCTATATCACAATGACATGTCTACGGATCCTGATGTGAGGTCCACTATCGTGTTTTGTTGATGGGCAACACAAAAGCCAGACAATGTAAGTGGTACATGACCAGCTGTGTGGACTGGGAATTTGATCTATATTGGAAACATTCAAAGTTGGTCAGTGTATGCATTGTCAATACTAATGACCCTGGGATCTCACTTGTTCATCATTGCCATATTTCAGTCAATTACTTTGATTGATTACGTCTACAGACACCATTACAACATATTGGGGCACCCTTTTGAGTAGTTGTGGCACTCGATAACAGGATTGGATTCCCAGGTCTGGGCCTGTTGCTGTAAAACATGTCATGTTCCGCAATTACGAAGGTTTGATGAGCCAAAACATGTAATATATTGTCTTCAGCTGTTCACAATTATAATGAGCAAAAGGTGGATGTCCATTGACTACTCCAATAGTAATGCAGCTATTTGTACATCTCTGGTTGACTTTCATATGTGGGCACTACATGTCCCTCGGTCACTCCTGGCAATGTATGCATTTTGACCATCTCCTGGCCACTTTGACTTACCAGTCGGTGAGGGTGTACGGTGGTGATGCCTCCCAGTCGATGCAGGGACCTCTGCTGCGGCAGTTGTCTGTGCTCTGGCTGAATGTGTCAATGGGTGAGAAGAGAGAAAACTAAACATCTGGAATATGTGCTTGTGGAACATTTCTGTGATTTCCCCATTTCTTCTGCATGCTAACAGTGTTATGCAGTACTGCTGCTGACTGGGCAGGTAGGAGCAGTGGTGCATTGGGGTCGTAATGGCGTGGCAGGGTGGGAAATGTACAACAGAATAGGTGTCTGACTTTTGGACCAGATGGTTCTCTCACCTTCTGCTTTGTGCTTTAAGCTTGCACGGGGTGATTTACTTCTTTGAGATTTAGTGGCATGTTTCCACGCCCCTAGTAATACATTTACACCGCAGTTGCGTCACTTATGTGACACAGCGGTGGGGTAATACAGGTGACACATTTAGACTTATTCACAATATTATGCATCTATGGGGATGCCTCACGGTGTGCGGTCCTGCGCAACATTAAACATGCATCAGCTGTGATGTAGGCAGGGTGTGTGTTTATTTGGTTATGCCTCATACAAGTGATGCATTGTAATCGACAGCATTTCACGAAGTCACTTTTCATAGGGTGTTGCCATGCAAACTTAAACCAGCTTGAGGCACCTGTAATGAGTTGCCCTGAACGTTAGTTGTAGGCGGTCCATGCACATAGTTGGAGTTGCGTCACACTTGCAACACTACTCCAGCAGAGCATCCCCCTAATGCCATCAGTTGCGACACCCATCTGTCTATCCCAGCGCCACAGTGCACCGCATTGTAAATGTGACGCATCCGCGGTTGCACAAGAGTTGGATTGGGTGTGGCATTGTTACTGGCGCATCTCTGCTGTTATTTGTCAATTGCTACTTAGCGGGCTGGTGTATTAATGCTACTGGACAGTGGGCATGTTTTCTGAAGTGGGGGAGGGATTTGCCATTTCCATCGCTAAGGATTGTGGGACTTGTAGTGCTACATACAGAGGGTGACACAGGAGTCTCTGACTGACGGATTAATTTATACACTTTGGACTACTTCCTTATTCACACTGACAGTGCAACACAGACATTCTATTCATGCACTTTATCTTTTCATCCCACTTACCTGGTACCACGTAGCGGACGTCACTGACAGGCAGCCCATGGACCAAGTGGGGGTGTATGATTGTCAGGATATCCTCCTCCTGTGTGGTGAGGCGGATGCGTGGTCCAGAGTGTGCGGCTGGGAGGATCCGTTGTAATTCAATCCTGGAGTATTTCTCCTTTACCCTCAGCCGCTCATCCTGCCATTTTTTTTTAAGGTCCTGGACAGTGCGCCTCTCCTCCCCCAATGCTGTGACAGCAGTGGCTAATTGCTGCCACAGGGCTGCCTTCTGTGTCCCACTGGTGCAGTAGGGTGGGAGTCCATAGAGGAGTTTGTGGTGCCTGACAATGAACTCCACAAGCATGGTGGTCTCCTCTGCTGTATAGTTCCTCTTTCTCTTCAGGAGCTCCATTTTTCTTAGCCGGTCTCTGCTTGCAAATACAAACTGTGTGTGGCCAAACCTGTTCCTTCACTGTGTGCTGCTTTTAAATGTTTTTTGCTGCTGGTCAATCTGTGTTAATTGGCTTCAGCTGGATCATGGTGGGGGATGGTAGGCACTAGCAACATGATGGCTAACTGGAGCTGTTGGCTGGGATTGGCTGGAGTGCGTCAGCTGATGCATGGTGGGGGATGATAGGGACTTGAACAGGTGTTTCCCCTTGGCTCAAATGATCAATGGCAACAGTTAATGTAGTCTGGTCCCAATTCTGATTTTCCGGCCCGGGAGCGGGATTTCCGGCCTGAGGGCGGAGTTTCCGGCCCGGGAGCGGAATTTCCGCGTCCGGAGCGGACTTTCCGGCCCGCGTGCGGACTTTCCGCTCCGGGCCCGGAAATTCCGCTCCGGGATCGGAAATTCCGGCCCGAGTGCGAACGTAAGTTTAGTGGTCGTAAATGGATTCTGTGAATAGCAAAAGTCCTAAGTTCATTTTGTGAATATCAAAAGTAGTAAGTTCATTCTGTGAATACCAGAAGTACTAGGTGCATTCTGTGAATACCAGATTGGTACTAAGTTTAGGATTTAGTCTTAAGTTTGTTCTGTGAATCGGGCCCTACATCCTTAGGCCATATGTGATTAACTGCTGCAATACTCCAGGTATGTTTGAAGCTGTTCATTTTTTGGTATTTACATCACAGAAAGTGCTGGAAGGGACAGAGGGCAGCTGCGTTATGCTGATCTGATAAAAGGTGACTGAAACTGTAACAAGTGTAACTAGTGTTTTATTGTGAATTTTGGCAGCTCAACAGTTGCTCTGGACTCTTAAAAGCAGGACCTATTTCTAAATTGATCCGATGCTAACATTTGCTTTCATGAAGTATAATACATGAAGGGTAAAGTGTTTTCCAGTGTGCACATAGTGAGTATGTGAGCTGGCAGAGCATGTATTTTGAAGTATCATATCCTGGGTACAGATAGGAAAGTTTCAATGCTTAACAGTTCAAGCAGATTGTGTGTTCTGAATACATGTGGACATGCGAGAGTACTGTGCATGGAGGTATTAGTGCTGAACAGAAACTGTGCTATGAATGTACACTAAGTGAGTATGTCTGCAATGGTACATTGTATGGAGGTCCCTGTGTTCCATTCTGGGAAGTCCAGGCCTGCCTGGTAAAGACAGGAAGAGGAGAGGAATCTCCCAAGACAGATTTGTGTATTGCTGCATTCCTGAGAGCTGGGTGGGAATACACTGGATCGAAGGACAAGACTCCCTTTACATTTCAAAAGAACTGCTCTTTCATAAAGTGGAGGACTGGGGATCCAGGATTAACCCTTTGATCCACATTTCATGGTGACTGATATCCAGATGTATACCCTGGTCACTCCCATGATTTATGTTGTGGACAATCAGCTTTAGAGTTGTGCCTGTTGTGGAAGACCTCTTTCACAAAGGACAATTAGTGCGAGAAGTAGGCCTGGGCGGTAAATTCCGTTCCGTTCGGGGAATTTGCGTAATTTCGCGTTCCGCGGAGGACGCGAAATTGCCCAAAAATCTGCGTTCCGCGACTTCGCGAAATTTTTTGCTTGTTCGCGTTCTCAATATGCGTGTTCGCGAGATATTTCACCCCGAGCACGCAAACAGCGATCGCGAACAGGAAAAAAGTATCGCGAACAAGCAATTCCGCGTGTTTGCGGAATTTCTGCGTGTTCGCGGAGATTTTTTACCGTTTTGCGGAGATTTGCGTAACGCGATTACGCAAATTCCGCCCACCCCTAACGAGAAGTGCCCACTTCAAAATAAGGAGAACCCCAACATAAAACTTCAAGGACCCTGATCTAAATCCAATTTGGTGTCTGTATTAGGATTATAAGAAAGGGAGATTGAGCTCCCCAAAAATTGTCATCTGCCACGCAGCCAGATGCGCTGTATGAGAAGGGGAAGCTCTGCAAGATTTCTGCCTGTGACCAGGTCTTGGGGCCAAGGCCTGGTAGTCTCCCTTCTGGGTAAGGGAAAATCACTTAGGGAAATCAAGACCACCTGCCCTGGAGCACCAGCACCTACCTGCTTGCCAAGCCCAGTGTACCCTGTGAGGAAGAGGAGAGTGTTGAAGGGAGTGAGGTCAAGTGGGGAACCCTTCCTTGAGATCTCCCTTGAGTTGTGAGGATTTAGCTGTGCACCAGTCAGCCCATAGCCTGTGTGCGGCACCCCACGTATGCCCGGAGAGGGCTGCCGTAGACTAAGCTGTGTATTGAGCACTGTGAGGGTCCTGTTACGCCTGTACTGACATGACCCCATTTGCCATAGAGGTCACCACATTTTTATAGGAGTGCCAGGACTTTTGACTGTCCAGGCTAGGGTGCTGAGGCTGGAGCAGCCTATGCCCATATACCACAGCAACCCCATATGTCAGGAGTGGCTGCCAGTACCAGCGTTGCTGGAGGAGAGACTGAGGCTGCAACTTATGGGTTGCAAGGGAACTTACTGCGGAGGACTGCAGAGATGCCGTATAACACGTTGCAATCTTGCTAGCTTGAGTCGGGAGCTGATGAAAAGATTCCCCACCCCTATTGAACTAAATCAACTTACCACTTCTTCGTAAGCCGAGAGCTGCTTCAACATCTGCGGGACCTTCAACCAAGCCACTAAGGAGAGAGAGTTTGCACCGCCAGTGCTGTCGTGAAGGCCCAGAGCAGCCTTACCTTTCCAAACCGAGTTGGACACACAGGTGCGCCTTTGAGGATGTAATTATTTTATGTGCTTCTTTGATGCAATTTTAAATTAGAATTTTGTGATGTCAATTGTATGGCCTACATTTGTAAGATGAAACAATAATATTGGTCTGAGTAGAGTGGGGTAGGGTAGGGTGGCATAGAGAAGAGTAGAGTGGCATAGAGTGGGGTTGGGTGACGTGGATTACAGTGGTGCAAAGTGGACTGGAGTGGTGTAGCGTAGAGTGGAGTGGCATAGAGTGGAGTGGCGTAGAGTGATGTAGAATGGCAAAGACTGGGGTAGATCGGAGAAGAGTGGTGTAGAGTGGTGTGGCTTAGAGTGGGATAAAGTAGAGTGGAATGGTGTAGAATAGAATGGAGTGGTAAAAAGAAGAGTGGCGTAGAGATGAGTGATGTGGAGTGACGTAGAGTTTAGTTGTGTGGAGAGGCATAGAGTGGCAAAGAATAGTGCAGTAGAATAGAGAAGAGTAGCATGGAGTAGAGTGGTGTAGAATAGTGCAGTTGTGAGTTAAAGTAACTAAAACATCAATAGAGATGGCTGATAGGGTGAAAGCAACATAAATAAGAAGTCCTACACCTGTGTTTAAAGTAGGAAAGCACATTTCACATCCAGGAATAATACCTAACTGTTTATAAAATTAAACAAAATAGTGTGTTGCTAGAATACGAGGAAGAAAAAAGACGAGGAAGACCACATGGTTTGGGTCCATGCTCCAGGGAAGAGCTAACAAACGAAAGGAAGGGAAGCCAACTTGAGCTAAGCAATTGAAAGATTACAAATGAGAATGATAACAAAACAACCAATGGTATGCTGTGGGCATGTTATAAGCCGACTGAATTGTAAACAAAGCATGCCACAGCTCAGCACATGCACTGTGTAGGTGAGACCTAAAAAGCGGCCCACAAGACCACAAAACAGTCCCAAAAAAAACAGCCCACACTCTGAACTGTCAGTTCAACCTTTTTGACACTGCCACATTGCCCTGTTTGTTCGACCCTGCAAGCAGGATATTCCTTTAAATAATTGTTCAGCTCTGCCAAACAAAGAGAAGGGCTTTGAGTCGTTGTGCCTGCAGTTTTCATCATGTGGATCAGTAGACTGATTATGTACCCCATTTTCCTGGTAGATATATTATCACTATTGCCCGCAATGCTTCTTTTAATAAGATTGCTTTAATGTCTTTACCAAGAAATTAGAAGGATGTTGGGGTGGCTTATTGTAGGTTATTTCAAATATGTTTGGGTTTGGTAAATTTTCACATCCGAATAAACCACCGAAAGGCTTCCAGATTAAACCCCCACTCACTTCCTCTCCACCAGTGCCCGTTGCCCTTCTTTGACCTTTTTTTGAAGTTTTATTTTCATCAAGACCCTCCCCCACCCCGGTAAAGGACAGCAATTCCATGCAACACCACAGAAAGCAGGAATACTCCTTGCATGACCCCTTTGCCCCTGCCTCCCCCACCAAGTACCTCTCTCTTGGCTGGTACCTCCCTCGCTGAAGATGACTTGGCATTCCTTCCCGCTCTGTGAATCCCCTTGTCTTGGTAGTGGGGGTTAGGAGGGTAATTACTAGCTATGTCGGTCCCCACAAACCTCCCCCCACTGACCATGGGGCCACCTGCCAAGTCTCACTAGCTTCCATCAGACCCCTAAAGAAAAAAGGGCCCTGTCTGAATCCCTTTGAGAAGGCCAATGAGCAAGCAGGAGTTACTGGGTCCGACCAAGGTGGTTGAAGTATTTTACTCCTGAGGTCCCGGGGCCCGGCGTACTAAAGGCTCTGAGAAATTGAGCCAAGGAACCCTCTGTACTTGACTGTCAGTAGTAGCACTAGTTGAGTAGTCTTGGGGTGGAGGTAGATGTAGAGTGAACACAAACTCACAACTCAATATACGTCGACTTAGAGCGATAATTGAATGTTCAGCCATACATTTGCTTTTATGAGGAGCAGTATTTATAAACAAACAATGAGAAATGCGGAACCAAATAATAACACACTCTTTGTAAGGTCTTTGTATTCTAGCGTGGTCCCCACGGGCAACAGCATCCTGTTCTTCTAACTACGGATTGGGTTATTCCCTTTCACTTGAGGAAACATCCAGGCTAGGCCCGGACAGAGAAAAAGAGCCTTAGAAATCCCACAACGGCTAGTTAAAGACAAAGGGACTTATTTACAAGCCTTGCGGCACAGGGCAGCACTGCATGAGACCTTGCTGTGCTGACCTGTGCCACAAGGAAGGGAAGAAATGTGCCGGATCTATACAATACGGCACATTTCTGTCCTCTACCCCTTCGCTGGCGCACAATAGGCTACCTAGTACCAACACAGGCACCCTTGCACCTTATTCGAAGTATCCTACGTCATAGACAAGATTGCTTCTGTACAGGAAGGGATACCTTCCTGCACAAAAAGAATCCATGGAGGCTTTTTTCTCCTTCTATGTGTGCTGCACAATGCAGCACACATAGAAAGAGGCAAAAACTAGGAGAAATGAAGATATGTTTTCTCATTGTGTCTCCCCTGAGGAAGCATAAGATTTTGACGCATTCCCAAGTTAACAGATTCTTGTAAATCTGGGAATGTGTCACATGCCATTGATGCTACGTGGGAACACCCACCATAACCCGCATGCCACTCCTCCCCATTGCAGTGTGAGGCAACTCAGCGACTTGTGCCACATTGCATCAATCCATATCTGCAAAGCCATTAAAAGCCATGTAATGTGACGTTACGTGGCATTGTAGGTATGGCTAAGCCCTATGATTCGTCACCATAACGGCACAAAAAGTGACTTTTCAACAGTGCACAGGGCTTGTAAATAAGCCCCAAATGTCTCAGAGCCCTCTGCACTATCGTAAGAGCAGCTGCCACCACCCACTAGATCTGCTACACAAGGTTCGGTCTTACTTGCTTTGACTGGATACAAGACTGAAGGGCTGGGAGCACTCAGCGATCCGGGAGAGAGATCGAAGGTGGAAGTTGCCAGCGAGGAGCAGCAGTCTCTTTACAGCTGGCACAGCTGGTTTGCTCGGGGAACCTCCTTGGTGCTCCTCCGATGTTAAGGTAAGAACCTTTCGATCCCGCTGGCATGCTCGGGGTGTTCCCTAACATTCTGATGATTTGCCCTTGGTTCGTTGGTCAGGTCCCACTTTTTCTTCCACGGCCCCCTACATAGCATATGGGGTCACTTCCCACTCTCTGACTTTGATGTCATCATGGACCCCGGAGGGTGTTTACTGAGGTGGAAGAGGATATTATCCACAATTCCTTTTGTGTGGTTCCCTTTTGAGCAATATGTCATTGCTTCCAGTAGATTCGAAGTGTAGCTCCAAGCTTGCATCCGTTCAGGGCCAGACTGACCGTAGCGGGCACCGTGCAATCCCCCGGTGGGCCGCATGGGTGGGGGCCGTTTTTGTTACTGGGCCGTTTTTGCAGCTTAGCTGCAAAATTGGCCTTGTAACAAAATCGACCGAAAACTGGCCCTGGCAAAGAGCTCGGTGGCATCCCCAACCCCTGGGGGGGTCCGGCCGAGCATTTTGCCAGGGCCGGTTTTGGGTCCCAGTCCGGCCCTGCATCCATTGCTCAGTCGTAAATTCATAATGAATATCAGGGCCGGTCCTAGGACTTGTGGGGCCCTGGGCGAAAGGGAAGATGTGAGGCCCCTCTAATTTGCATGTGACATTACAAGAAGTGACATCAAGAAAACCGACATCACAAGACTATTGATCTTTGTAATCGCTGAAGAGATAGTGTTGATATCAGTAAATATCAGTAACATGAATTAAAAGATAACTATCCAAATGAAATATGTCTATCTATTTTAAAACTGTATTAAGTGGATTACATTAGTCACATTGGATGGAAAAGCTGGACGCAGATCTCACCAAGATGGCTATTTTATCTCCTAGTTAACTGTGTGTTACCAGATTGGTGAACAGTAATAATTAGAGAGCACTGCAGAAAATAAATTGAATGGCATCACTGGTAAAAATTATGCAACAGCTTATAGCGAGATGAGGTTGAATTCAGATACAAATACTTATTTTATTCTTTTTGAGAGCTTCATAAATCAGCCTAGAACAAAAAAGGACAGCAGGGTTCTGTAGAAAAAAAAAGCTTTTGGATTTAGGATTCAGAATGATTATATTCTCCTCACAGGGGATGGAAGCCAGGTGAGGAAATATACATTTCTTATAAAAAGCAGATAAAAGGAAACATTGCAATCTGACAATGAGGAGATAAATAAATTGACAAGTACATAAACATACAGTTTCCAGTGAAACATAAATAGAGTGACTTTAAAATTCTAGGTTATTCTCATTGGGTAGCTCCCTGTATTGATTTATTACGTGAAGTTTAGTATCAATGTGCCCGATTCACAGAACTAACTTCAGACAAAATCCTAAACTTACTACCATTTTGGTATTCAAAGAAGGCACTTACTCATTTTGGTATTCACAGAAGACACTTACTCACTTCGGTATTCACAGAAGTTAGGAGTCCTAACTTTAGGACTCCTAAATGCCTTCTGTGAATACCGAAAGTCTTAAAATTAGGATTTTTCTCAGTTTAGGAGTCCTAAAGTTAGGACTCCTAACTTTACTACTACTAAACTGAGAAAAATCCTAATTTTAAGGCTTTCGGTATTCACAGAAGGCATTTAGGAGTCCTAAAGTTAGGAGTCCAAACTATACTGCTACTAAACTGAGAAAAATCCTAATTTTAAGGCTTTCGGTATTCACAGAAGGTCTTTAGGAGTCCTAAAGTTAGGAGTCCTAACTTTACTACTACTAAATTGAGAAAAATCCTAATTTTAAGACTTTCGGTATTCACAGAAGGCATTTGGAGTCCTAAAGTTAGGAGTCCTAACTGTACTACTACTAAACTGAGAAAAATCCTAATTTTAAGACTTTCGGTATTCACAGAAGGCATTTAGGATTCCTAAAGTTAGGACTCCTAACTTCTGTGAATACCGAAATGAGTAAGTGCCTTCTGTGAATACCAAAATGGTAGTAAGTTTAGGATTTTGTCTTAAGTTAGTTCTGTGAATCGGGCCCTGTGTGTTTAAAGTAAAGGTATGCTGCAGATTTAAGGGATTTTCATACCAAGGTTTTTCATTTGGTGTCAGAAATGTTGAAAGTGGTAGTGGCAGAATGGCATTATTCTGATGAAAATCCCTTAATTGCACCAAAAAGATAGTCCTATTCTTCAATATATTCCCAACTTCATGTGGTCGTCCAACTTGAGGAAAATATGGGGTAGGGCAGGAATGTGAAAAAAAAGAAATTGCCATCTTCATAATATGTCCAGTACACATCTGGAAGTTATTGGTAGACTGTTCCCTGTTTTGCCTACATCCTAATACAAACATATACATATAACAGGTTAGCAGAAAGCTCATTCATAACTAACAGGGAAAAAATACAAGGCAACGCAACTAGTGGTATACTTACCTTCTCCTTCAATGATTAGGTGGTGACGATCCTCTTAGCCGATCAGGATATTCCTCAAGACATTGGATATCAGAAGCAAAGTTAACTTGTGGAGACACATAAAAAGTGTTTTTCACAAGGCTCTCAGGTCAGAGAAGAGTAGCTATATCAAGGGGGCGGGGAAGAGGGGCAGGAGTGGTTAGGTCCAGCATACAAGCTCCTTACTATATATAATGATCCAAAAGTTCTATGAAAAGATCTCCGATAAAGTGCCCCGTGTGGGTGCCCATTGGGCATTGCAGTGCTGGCCCAACATGGAGCTTGCCTGATGATGAAGCATGACACGTGACAGGGCACTTGTTCCTATTGCAGCATATTCCCCCTCTGATAAACGGTATTTCTACACACTTATTCCACCGTCTTTAAAAGGAACTGCATACTCTTGTTGGATCTGAGAAGAGCAGTGCCACGATTGGAAAAAATTGAGAACTTAAAATCTGTGCCATGATGCTCTCCTAGACAAAATAATGGAAGCAGGGTAAGTCTTATTTCTTCAATTGTGTCTTTTTACCCTGATATGTTATTCACTATTAATAATGAAGGTGAACACATCTGGGAGGAAATTCCTAAAGGTCATGAGAATGTGTCCTCATGTTAGCTACAATGGACAAGGGTCCCTGGGACGCCAAGTAAAATATTGGGATTGCATGGAGGGGTGATGCCAGCAGGGCAACACTTGGCAGCACAATTTGCTCTTGTGCTCTCAGGGCAAAAACCTACCAAGCGCTTTGTCATTCACCCTTCCATGTGCAGGGTGCCAGTGTGGCTGGGGTCTGAACCACAATCCGAATAAGACCCGTCCGACTGGTGATTGTCTGCTTTTGACAGCCTTCTGCAGCTTGAGAGAGGCTTGTATGAACTCCTGCTAAAAATGTTGGCTTCCTTCGGGCCCGTAGAAGTAGGTGGAATTTGTGTTGTGTTTGTGTTGTTTCTGCTGAGGTTGTCAGCCTTGATTTCTCTTCGGCTTCCTTCCTCCTTCATCAAGTGTACTTTTTTAGCATTTGGTGTATCTCTGCCTCTAAATAAATAAATAAAATAGTGCATGGCTATAGCTCATGTCACCAATTACCATTCTAGCGATTTTGGCATCTTTTTACTCATTGAAAGCCTTTGTTGCCTGGCACATGTCGCCATATGGATTACTGGGCCTTCTGTGACTATCACCCTTTTTGGGGTACAGGCACACATCATTCCACTATCACTGTGACTGAGCTGGGTATTCCATATTATAATTACAGTTTGTGAGTCTCCCTCTCACATATCCTCACCCATCTCCCCCCCTGGTGCTGTGTCCCATAACGTAAGCTGTACCTCATTGGCCATCACGCATGACATAACATACACAACACCCATCTAACCACACACTTCCAACTACAGATTATAGCTTGCTATCTATGTTGGTAAGTGCTTCAGCACCTCACATATGGGTAGTGAGCGCTAAACAAATGCTACAATACCATACAATATTTTAATTGGACACATCGAAGTAAGACACACTTGAAAAGCTAAAATCCCATTAAAATGAAATAGAAATGCTTCCAAATTGCTGCTGTGGGTTACATAGCATTGAATATTAATGTATACGACTGCATATTGGGGTAACGTGACTTCTGTTGTGATCAGTGCGCAACCTCAAGCAGGCTAGCTGACATAAGGTTGACATGGATGTTCAGACCTCTCATCTTTCATGTAGGATTTCATAAGTGTACCTATTTAATTGCTCACTTAACAGGCTGTTCAGCCTACGATTAACGTGTCCTTAAACTGGGTAACAGTAGCGTATGCTTTTCGCAACATTACAAATTAAGTTTATCAAGGATAAACCTTTGAAAAGAAAAACTCCAAATGGCTGCCATCTGGCCAATGTACCAAAACCAAAATCTGAAGATGGGGATTAAGGAATGAGTTAGTGAGCATAATTGCCATACTATGGCTACACCTTTACATGCGAGGCCAATAGGAACCCCTTGCACAATGTCTATCTTCTTTCTGATCTCTCCGTAAAGTGGATTTGTGCTCAGTACATGCAACAAACAAGGCTTAATGCGTGCTGAGCCTTTATCCTTGTGTGTTGTCGCTAATAATTGGGGCCTAGGATTGGATAATAAATCTGTTGACAAACAAAGCCTGGAGAGGTGGCAATCAAAGGCCTCAGTTTGTTCACAGTTGATAGCAGAATAGTTTTGTGAGTTGCACCCTGGCTGTATAGCTGCAGACCAGCAGTTTGAATCAATGCATGGCACAATCATCCTTCTAGGATCCATTAACTGAGCGTCATTAAATAGTATAACAGTAACTCCTTAGAAAAAGTGGAATGAAACACCTTTATATGTACGTGATAATTCAAATGACAGCTAAAAATACCTTTGACACACCACCACATAGGTATGGTGCGTTTCACCACTGCGTTAGTATCCAATATGTTGTGTGCCTCTTTTCATGCTAAATATTATAGGCAAAGGCTCAGAATAACATCACCATTAACAAGCACTGGCAAAGCCAATAGGTCTCGCCTGTAAGAAATATTGACTTTGGCAATGTTGAGTTGCCGTGTTGTACACCAGTATGGCTGCTGTTCAGTATGGTTAAAAGTTAGTGACATAGAGTGTCCTTGAGTGGAGTGGTAGGAGTAGAGTTTCCTAGACTGGATTTGTTGGAGTAGTAGTTGTAGAGTGGAATGTGGAAGTAGAGTGTCATACAGTTTAGTAGCTGGGAGTAGAGTTCAGTGGTTCAGTGGCAGAGAGTGTTGTAGAGTGCAGTGTCATCAAGCGCAGAGTCGTAGAGTGGAGTACCATAGATTGGAGTGGGGTGGAATTGGGTGGAGTGGGTTGGGTGGACTGAGGTAGTGGGTTGATTGGATTGGAGTAGATTGGTGTAGATTGAGTTGAATTGGGATAGAGAGAGATAGAGTGAGTGGAGTGAGGTGGACTGGGTGGGTGGGGTGCATTGGCTTGGAGTGGGATGGATTGAAATGGGGTGAGGTGGATTGGAGTAGGGTGTATTAGATTGGTTTGGGGCGGGGTGGATTGTATTGGAGTGGGGTGGATTGGAGTGTGTTGGGCTGGAGGGATTAGGCTGAGTGGGGTGGTCTAAACTGGGGTGGGGTGGATTGGGGTAGAGTTGGGTGGATTGGACCCAAGTGGGGTGGACTGAACTGCATTCAAGTGGGGTGGATTGGAGTGGGCGGACTGAATGTGGTGGATTAGACTGGAGTGGGGTGGATTAAAATGGGGAGGGAGGACTAGATTGGGGTGGGGTGGGGTGGATTGGAGTGGAGTGAACAGGAGTGCGGTGGACTGGAGTGGAGTGGGGTGGACTAGAGTGGGGTGGAATGTAGTGAGGTGGGGTGGAATGGATTGGGGTGAATTGGATTGGGGTGGGGTGGATTGGGGTGGTGTGGATTGGAGTGGAGTAGATTGAATTGCAGTGGTGTGGATTGGAATGAATGAATGAAAGGTTTTTGTATAGCGCAACGTTCACTCCAAGGAGCATCTTGGCGCTTTAGCGAAAGAAGGAAAATCTGGCGGAATGCAGAGGGAAGAAATTCTAAGTAATGGTGCTTAGATAAAGGATAACACCGTATGATCTGGGGTGGTGAAAATCCAAGTTTTTAAAAGCTTCCTAAAGGTAGGTTCTGCTTGTGCATGTCTCACCTGAGTGGGCAGGGCATTCCATGCTTTGGTCCCTAGGACTGCCATGGTCTTTCCACCTCTGGATTTCAATTTGAAATCGGGGACTGTTAACAGATTCTCTGAGGATGACCGCAGAGTGCGTTGGGTGGTGTATGGCCTAATTCTAGATCTTAGATATTCTGGTCCAGTTTCGCTTATGGCTTTGTAGGTGATGGTCAGGATTTTAAAAAGAATCCTCTTATGGACCGGTATCCAGTGAAGAGTTTTTAATGCTGCGGCGGAGGAGTCTCTAGGCATTTCAAGTACCAACCTTGCTGCAGCGTTCTGGACCACCTGTCCCGGGCACCCTGTCATTGGGCAGGACCCAGGACGGAGCCCGGGGTGGGGAGGCCGACCTCCCCGGGGCCCCCGGAGCTCCTGAACCCAGCCAAGCAAAGGGAGGCTCCCTGGCCACAACGGAACCCTGTCCCGGGCCTTTGGCAGTGCCGCAGTCCGGGGGACGGGGCCCAGGGCCAGAGCCCCCGACCCAGGGCCAGGCGGGGCCCCTGGACCCAGCCACAGCTCAAAAGCCCAGAGGCGCAGGGGAAGAATCCCCGGGCCCACCGGACCCGGTCCAGGGCACCCTGCCACGTGACGGGACCCAGGACGGAGCCCGCGGGACCTCCTTCGGGCACCCTGCTACGCGGCAGGACCGAGGACGGAGCCTGGGATGGGGAGGCCGTCCTTCCCGGGGCCCCTTGACCCAGCCCAGCAGGGTGAGGCCTGCCGGATCTCATCTGGGGCAGCCTGCCACACGGCAGACCCCGGGACAGACCCAGGGCTGGGGCGGCATCCTGGCCCGTCCAGCTGCCGGCTGAGCACCGCTAGGCCGAGAGGGGTCCCAGAGTACCCTGTCCCTAGTAATCCGGAGGAAGGCTACCCCTCTTTCTGGTAACCTGCGCACTCCAAGTGACAGAGGGGACCCTAGGGGCGAACACGCCCAGCCTCCTGGAGCGCTGGCTGGGATCCGGGAGGCAAATGGACCCTCATCGGGACTTCCAGGCCGGCCCGGCCATCTGGTCGCCCCATTGGAAAGCATTGCGCGCGACCAGATGGCCGAGGGGAATGGTACGATCAGATGGCCGGCACCTGAAAGGATTCCCGTCTGCCTGCCCGAGCTGAGCCGTAGCGGTAGGGCTCCTGCCTGCCCACCCTCGCAGGACTCAGGGGCTCTGCTTCCCGGGGGGCTCGGGGACCCCGGCTGGGCTTCAGGCATGGGGAGGACCACCGGAGCTCTCGGGCCTGGGCGCCCGGGAGAGGACTGCCCGGGACCCGTGGAGCCCATCCTGGGCTCTTTGCCATGCCGCGGGCCGGAGGAGGGAGCGCCGGACTCCTGGAAGGTGTTGCCCGGGCATATCCTATCTGGTCCCCGGCAAAGAACCGCCAGCCCCGGAGGGGTGTTCCGGCATACCCTGCCCCTACTAATCCTGAGGAAGGCTACCCCTCTTTCTGGTAACCCGCGTGCCCCATGTGACGGAGGGGACCCTAGGCACGGACGCGCCCGACATCCTGGAGCCCTGGCTGCGATCCGGGAGGCAAATGGACCCTCATCGGGACTTCCAGGCCGGCCCGGCCATCTGGTCGCCCCATTGGAAAGCATTGCACGTGACCAGATGGCCGAGGGGAAAGGTGCGACCAGATTGCCGGCACCTGAAAGGACTCCCGTCTGCCCACCCACGCAGGGTTCCAGGGGCTCTGCTTCCCGGGGGCTCGGGGACCACGGCTAGGCCTCAGGCATGGGGAGGACCACCGGAACTCTCGGGCCCGGGTGCCCGGGGGAGGACTGCCCGGGACCCGCGGAGCCCGTCCCGGGCTCTTTGCCATGCCGCGGACCGGAGGAGGGATCCCCTGACGCCTGGGAGGTGTTGCCCGGGCATAGCCCATCTGGTCCCCGGCAAAGAACCGCCAGCCCCGGAGGGGTGTTCCGGCATACCCTGCCCCTACTGATCCGGAGGAAGGCTACCCCCCTTTCTGGTAACCCGCATGCCCCGAGTGACGGAGGGGACCCTAGGCTCGGACGCGCCCGACATCCTGGAGCCCTGGCTGGGATCCGGGAGGCAAATGGACCCTCATTGGGACTTCCAGGCCGGCCCGGCCATGTGGTCGCCTCATTGGAAAGCATTGCGCGCGACCAGATGGCCGAGGGGAAAGGTGGGACCAGATGTCCGGCACCTAAAAGAACCCGTCTGCCCACCCCGAGCTGAGCCATAGCGGTAGGGCTCCCGCCTGCCCACCCACGCAGGGCTCGGGGGTTCTGCTTCCCGGGGGGCTCGGGGACCCTGGCTGGGCCTCAGGCACGGGGAGGACCACCGGAGCTCTCTGGCCCGGGGAGGACTGCCCGGGACCCGTGGAGCCCGTCCCGGGCTCTTTGCCACGCCGCAGGCCGGACGAGGGAGCCCCGGACGCCTGGGAGGTGTTGCCCGGGCATAGCCTATCTGGTCCCCGGCAAAGAACCGCCAGCCTCGGAGGGGTGTTCCGGCATACCCTGCCCCTACTAATCCGGAGGAAGGCTACCCCCCTTTCTGGTAACCCGCGTGCTCCGAGTGATGGAGCGGACCCTAGGGGCGGACGGGCCCGACCTCCTGGAGCCCTGGCTAGGATCTGGGAGGCAAATGGACCCTCATCGGGACTTCCAGGTCGGCCCGGCCATCTGGTCGCCCCATTGGAAAGCATTGCTCGCAACCAGATGGCCGAGGGGAAAGGTGCGACCAGATGGCCAGCACCTGAAAGGACTCCTGTCTGCCCACCCCGAGCCGAGCCATAGCAGTAGGGCTCCCGCCTGCCCACCCATGCAGGGCTCGGGGGGCTCTGCTTCCCGGGGGGCTTGGGGACCCCGGCTGGGCCTCAGGCACAGGGAGGACCACCGGAGCTTTCGGGCCCGGGCACCCGGGGAGGACTGCCCGGGACTCGTAGAGCCTGTCCTGGGCTCTTTGCCACGCCGCGGGCCAGAGGAGAGAGCCCCGGACGCCTGGGAGGTGTTGCCCGGGCATTGCCCATCTGGTCCCCGGCAAAGAACCGCCAGCCCCGGAGGGGTGTTCTGACATACCCTGCCCCTTCTAATCCGGAGGAAGGCTACCTCCCTTTCTGATAACCCGCGTGCTCCGAGTGACGGAGGGGACCCTAGGCGCGGACGCGCCCTACCTCCTGGAGCCCTGGCTGGGATCCAGGAGGCAAATGGACCCTCATCGGGACTTCCAGGCCGGCCCAGCCATCTGGTCGCCCCAGTGGAAAGCATTCGCATGACCAGATGGCCGAGGGGAAAGGTGCGACCAGATGGCCGGCACCTGAAAGGACGCCCGTCTGCCCACCCCGAGCCGAGCCATAGCGGTAGGGCTCCCGCCTGCCCACGCAGGGCTCTTGGTCTCTGCACCAGGGACCCTTGTCCCAGGCAGATGGACACTTGTCAGGCTGCAGGACTGGGGCTCCCACACCCCAGGCCCTGACCGAAACCCAGGCCCAGGGCCAGTCCCTGCTTCTCAACCCAGCCAGGCCGGGGAGATCGGGGAGCCTGCTTCGGGCACGAGTCACTCCTGTCCCGGGCACACGGACCCTCAGGACGTGCGCTCGTTTTCCACACATTTGTTCCATAATTCCCCATCCCCAGCGCCCGGACCCTCGGCTGGCTTGCGAGACAGGGGGCTCCCGCACCCTGGGACGGAGCTCGAGCACCAGGCCCGGGCCCAGCTTCCAAACCCTAGCCAGGCCAGGGAGAGCCTCCCCACGCCCCGCTGGACCCCCCGTCCCACGTACTCAGAACCTCGGCTGGCTTGCAGGACGTGGGGGGTCCCGCACCCTGGGACACTGGGACGGACCACGAGCCCCGGGCCCGGTCACAGCTTCCAAACCCTAGCCAGGCCGGGGAGAGCCTCACTGGGCCCCGGTGGACCCCCGTCCCCAGTGCCCCGACCCCCCGCTGGCTTGCAGGACGGAAGGGGGCTCCAGCACCTCATGACCTGCTAGACAGAGCTCAAGCCCCGGGCACGGTCCCTGCTTCCGAACCCTAGCCAGTCTGGGGAGAGCCTCCCTTGGCCCCGATGAACGCCCAGACCCTCGGCTGGCTTGCAGGACGGGGGTGCTCCAGGCACCCCTGGGCCTGCCGGACAGAGCTCGAGGACCAGGCCCAGCTTCTGAACCCTAGCCAGGCCAGGGAGAGACTCCCGGGCCCCCGGTGGACCCCCTGTCCCCAGCACCCGGACCCTCGGCTGGAACCAAGGAGGGTTAACCCCAGGCCACGTCCTCTCTCTGACGGCCTGCCCGGGGAGCCCATTTTTCTCGACTATTAAACCCCCACGTAGTGGGGGCTTACAGAACTCTGGGGAAGGACAAAAGTTGGAGTGAGCCCGGCCGTCCTGCAGGCCGGCCATCTGGTCACCCGGCCCGCAGGGCCATCTGGTTACCCAGCCCACAGGGCCATCTGGTCGCCCGACCCGCAGGGCCATCTGGTCACCCGGCCCACAGGGCCATCTTGTCGCCCGGCCCGCAGGGCCATCTGGTCAGTTGGCCTGCAGAGCCATCTGGTCACCCGGCCCGCAGGGCCATCTGGTCGCCCGGCCCACAGGGCCATCTGGTCGCCCGGCCATAAAGAGATTAGTAGGGTGTGTTTAGAAATAAATACATATATATTATATATATACCTGGTGTGGTTGTCTTTTATTTAGCTATTCCAGAGATTATAGACTGGTAAAACAAGCTGCTTTACATTCTTTCAAGAGTTGGCCTGAAGGCTGCTCTCCATAGCTACCACTAGGATAGCTTTCAATAAAGGTTGTCCTTAACCTATCATCCATAAGGGGTTGTTTGGACTGGTGCAAGGTGCCCACTATAACTAGTGGACAGCATATACCAGGCCAACTTCTCACATTGGTGTGCAGCATGTGGGATTCCAGCTTGCTATTGTTTTACCAGATAATCTCAATTGAGTGACTAACTGAAAACCACTAAAGGTACCCAAGGTACATATAATACAAGCTTTAGAATACAGTAAGTTCTACTGAACTTAGAGTAGTATGTTAAGGGCTAAGCACACCCTTTCTACAACTCAAGAGATTGTTTAGTAGGCCACACTAGAGTAGATAGTGCAATACACCACACCTCACTAGCAATGTTTTCAAGGCCAGGAACCAGTGGGTCCCTGCCAGAAGCCAATGGGCTTCTTCCCTCCAAGTATGATAACCTCCCATTCTTGGAATTGAGAGCATTATGTACTACTAGGAGACTAAAGACAGGCAAAAGTCCAACCACCCAGCATCTCATAGAGGTACTGAGGCTGGATGATCTCAGAAGACCTATAGGGTCTGAAGGGGTAGGCAGAGTGGGTGGGGCAGCACATGAGGAAGGGCCTAGGGGTGAAACTCCCCAAGACCTGACCTCTTATGCTGGCCAGGAAGATGACAATGATCTTGACCTGGACAATCCAGCTCTCCTGGAAGATGAGGGGGAGGGCCACAATGGTCCCCTCTTTGTTCCTTCTGGAAGAGTGGGTGGTTGGTAGGCCTAGAAGGTCTAGATCTCCCTCAGTGGAGTCTAACCATTCTGATTCATCTATAGGGACTTCTATCTCTGCTCATAGGAGGGAAACCTCCCAGGAGAGGAGAGAGAGACTGCTGAAGTATGAGGAAGCCCAGCTTGAAATCAGAAAGCAGCAGGTAGCTCTAGACAGTGAAGCCCTAGAGCTCTACAGAGCTAGAAAAATATGGGACTAGAGACCCATGGTGGCAGCAACATCCCTAGAGATAGGGAAAGGTCTCATGAAACCTGAATAAGATTGTCCCTCCCTACCAGAGTGGGGATGACATCCACAAATGGATTACTGCACTGGAAAGGGCCCGTAAAATTCAGAGGGTCCCCCAGGAGCAGTGGGCAGCAATCTTATGGCTCTCCTTTGCAGACAAAGGTAGAGATAAGCTCCTCACTGTTAGAGAGGAGGATGCTGATGATTATACCAGTCTGAAAAGTGCATTGATTGAAGGGTTTCGCCTAACCACTGAGCAATACAGGTTAAAGTTCAGAGATACCCAAAAGGCACAAAATCAAGACTGGGTGGACTTTGTAGATTGTGCTACTAAGGCTCTGGAGGGTTGGTTACTTGGCAGTAAAGTGCATGACTTTCAAGGATTGTACAATTGAATTATGAGGGAGCAGATCCTTAATAATTGTCAACATCAGCTGTTGCACCAGTACCTGGTGGACTCAGATCTGACCTCTCCCCAAGAATTGGAAAAGATGGCAGACAAATGGGTCAGAACCAGGGTGAGGCAGAAGGTTCAGAACCAAGGTGGTGACCAGAAGAAGCAAGATCCTAAGAACTCTGACAAGGGTGCTGAGAAGGGTAAAGACCAGAAGTCTTCACAAGGTCCCCAAAAATCTTCTTCAGAGTGTGAATCCCAATCTAATAAAGGTAAAGGCCAAAATAAACCATGGTTCAAAATCTGTAAACGGAAGACTCACTGGACAAGTGATTGCACCAAGTCCAAAGACTCAACTCCAGCCACCATTGCCCCTAAGGCAACTGTTCCCCCTAGTGCAGCTACAATTGGTGGTGGTAATGTTCAGAATAAGGGTGTAGTAGGGTTGAACCTGGGTTCTGAGATGGACTATGGCCAAGTCAGAGTTCCAACTCAGGCTGTCCTGGTCTGTGGTGGGGCATGGATATGTCCCCCTTTGTGAGTCCCAGTAACTTGGGCAAATACAGACAGCAGCCTTTGATTAATGGAAAAGAGGCTTTGGCATTTAGGGACACAGGAGCAAGTGTCACCATGGTGACAAACGATCTTGTGGATCCTGGGCAGATTATACTTGGTGAAATGTACCAAGTGACCAATGCAAGCAATGTCAGAACAGACTATTTTCTGGCAGTTGTTAACTTCTCCTGGGGAGGGGTAACTGGCCTTAAGAAGGTTGTGGTAAGTGCAGACCTACCAGTCGAATGCTGGCTTGGCAATGATTTGGAAACTTCAGCTTGGGCTGAAGTGGAACTCAGGACACATGCAGAAATGTTAGGGATGCCTGCTCATATCTTTGCTGTGACTAGGTCACAGGCCAAAATGTCTAACACTGGACAGGCCCTGGATTCTGGAAGAATGGACCAGGTGCCTCCCAAGAGGAGGAGCAGTAGGGTTAAGGCAGTGCCTTCCCCCTGACACAGAATGCAGATCAGTGTCTGTTAGAAATGGTGGTCTCTAGTTTGCAATGGCTGGCCACTGTCCAAGTAGGGACCCTTCTTCCTAAGTCAGAGTAAGGGGGCTACACCTTTTGATAACCCCTGCTCAACCATGTGGTAACGTAGCACGAGCAGACAGGCTTATCTCTGAGGCAGTGTGTGAAGCATTTATGACAATACACAGTAACACAGTGAAGAACAATACAAAGGGACACCACACAAGTAGGTATATAAAAAATAGGTATTTTTATATAGACTTATCACAAGACCCAAAAAAAAAGCCACAATACTGTAAAATGGAAATACTCTTAGAATGCTGACACTTGCCCCTGTGTCCCTAAATGCCAAAGCCTCTTTTCCATTAATCAAAGGCTGCTGTCTGTATTTGCCCAAGTTACTGGGACTCACAAAGGGGGACATATCCATGCCCCCATCACAGATCAGGACAGCCTGAGTTGGAACTCTGACTTGGCCAGAGTCCATCTCAGAACCCAGGTTCAACCCTACTACACCCTTATTCTGAACATTACCACCACCAATTGTAGCTGCACTAGGGGGAACAGTTGCCTTAGGGGCAATGGTGGCTGGAGTTGAGTCTTTGGACTTGGTGCAATCACTTGTCCAGTGAGTCTTCTGTTTACAGATTTTGAACCATGGTTTATTTTGGCCTTTTCCTTTATTAGATTGGGACCCCCCCCCCCTGAAGAAGAGTTTTGGGGACCTTGTGAAGACTTCTGGTCTTTACCCTTCTCCCCACCCTTGTCAGAGTTCTTAGTTTCTTGCTTCTTCTGGTCCCTACCTTGCTTCTGAACCCTCTGCCTCACCCTGGTTCTGACCCATTTGCCTGCCTTCTTTCCCAATTCTTGGGGAGAGGTCAGATCTGAGTCCACCGGGTACTGATACAACAGCTGATTTAGACAATTATTAAGGATCTGCTCCCTCATAATAAAATTGTACAATCCTTGAAAGTCATGCCCTTTGCTGCCAAGTAACCAACCCTCCAGAGCCTTAGTAGCACAATCTACAAAGTCCATCCAGTCTTGATTTTGTGCATTTTGGGTATCTCTGAACTGTAACCTATATTGTTCAGTGGTTAGGCCAAACCCTTCAATCAATGCATCTTTTCAGACTGGCATAATCATCAGCATCCTCCTCTCTAACAGTGAGGAGCTTATCTCTACATTTGTCTGCAAAGGAGAGCCACAGGATTGCTGCCTACTGCTCCTGGGGGACCCTTTGAACTTTACAGGCCCTTTCCAGTGCAGTAATCCATTTGTGGATGTCATCCCCACTCTGGTTGGGAGGGACAATCTTGTTTAAGTTTCTATGGTCATGAGATCTTTCCCTATCACTAGGGATGTTGATTCCTGTTAGAAGGCGACCTCAGAGGGGCCCGGAGGGGGCCCTGACTGCCCTGAGACCCACCCTCGAGGTATCGTAGCCGGGCACTGGCGGGAGACTCCTCAGGGGAGGAACCTCGTATCTAGGATCGCACACTCGGCACCACACGACAGAGAGACACCACACGAAGAGTTCTTACGAGCAAATCTCACAGAGTCTTGGAAGGGGTTCAGGAGGTAGCGGGACAGTCTTTGTGGATAAGAATCAAAATGCAGGAGCGTACCCGGCGCACAGCTCACAATCCTCGAGCTGGGGGATACGCTTGTCGTCGTGGGGTCCGGCGGGACCAAGAGAGTCTGTGGGAGCCGCGAGTCACTCAGCGGGGCTCGGTTACCAGTTCGGTGGTCTTACGATCTTCGAGGAGCCGCGAGTCACTCAGCAGGGCTCAAGCACAAGTTCGGAGGTCTTACGATCTTCAGGGAGCCGCGAGTCACTCAGCAGGGCTCAAGCACAAGTTCGGAGGTCTTACGATCTTCAGGGAGCCGCGAGTCACTCAGCAGGGCTCAAGCACAAGTTCGGAGGTCTTACGATTTTCAGGGAGCCGCGAGTCACTCAGCAGGGCTCAGGTGTTCCAAGGCGAATCTGCCGGACAGTCCCAGAGCACCCCTTGTTATAGGGCGACTCCTCTTTGATGTCCGGAGTCTGTGCAGGCAGGGGTCTTGTCACCTGGGGGTCGCTTGTTGGGGTTTCCTGCCATTGTCTTTTGATCCTTTCAGGGCTGGGTCGGGAGGAGTCCCAGACGCCCAGCAGGCGTGGAGCCAGCCCTCGGGGAGGCGGGCAGGTCGATCGAAACCCACCGTCCCAGGGAAGCGCAGAGGTGTGATAGAAACTGCTCCTCCCTCTCTCATCCCAAGGGGAGCGTGGTGTCCTCCAGCCAGAGTGGCGCCTCTAGGCCCGGGTCGCGCTGGGGCCGGGCGGCCATCTTGATGCATGCAGTGGGCACACGGGCCCGGTGTGGCCGAAGGGAGGAAGGCCACGGACGGGAAGTCGGGGTTGGGTGCGTGTGAGTTCTGGTGGGAAGGATCGGCTAGGCCGTGGGTTTGGGGGCTGGTGTGAGGTGCAGGGGTCATGTCTAGCTATGTTACGAGGGCCGGGTCTAACACGCGTCCCCCCCAGCTGAAAGCCGGAGAGAACTACCCATCTTCTTGGGGGTTCTCTTCGCTGAGGCGGAAGAACCGGGAGAGGCCATCGGCGTTGGCGTGGTCAGTCCCAGGGCGGTGTTCCACGGTGAAATCCATCCCCTGGAGGGAGATTGACCACCGCAGTAGCTTGGGGTTTTCTCCTCGCATCTGCATGAGCCATCGCAAGGGGCGATGGTCGGTTTGGACCTTGAAATGGGTGCCGAACAGGTAAGGGCGTAGTTTCTTGAGGGCCCAGACTACGGCGAATGCCTCTCGCTCGATGGTGCTCCATCTCTGTTCCCTGGGCAATAGTCTTCGGCTGAGGAATGCTACGGGCTGGTCTAGGCCTTGGTCATTTACCTGGGAGAGGACTGCCCCGATGCCAGGCTCGGAAGCATCAGTCTGTACCACAAACTCTTTGGAGTAGTCGGGGGCCTGGAGGACGGGGGCAGTACACATGGCCGCTTTCAGGGCCTCGAACGCCTCTTGGCAGGCAGGGGACCATTGCACCTTCTTGGGCTGCTTTTTGGACGTGAGTCCCGTGAGGGGACCGACCAAGCTGCCGTAATTCCGGATGAACCTCCGGTAGTAGCCCGTGAGGCCCAGAAAGGCTCGGACCTCCGTTTGGGTAGTGGGGGGTTCCCAGGCTAGGATGGCGTTGATTTTGGGCTGTAGAGGGGCGACCTGCCCGCTTCCAACCTGGTGCCCCAGGTAGGTTACCGAACCTTGCCCAATCTGGCACTTACTGGCTTTCACGGTGAGGCCTGCCTGGCGCAGGGCGGTCAGCACCCTCCGAAGGTGCTGGAGGTGCTCACTCCACTCGGAGCTAAAAACTGCGATATCGTCGAGATACGCGGCACTGAATTTTTCCAGCCCGGCCAGGACTCTGTTTACCAGTCGCTGGAAGGTGGCCGGGGCATTTTTCATCCCGAAGGGCATTACGCGAAAGCGATAGTGCCCATCCGGGGTGGAGAAGGCGGACCGCTCCTTGGCTCCTTCTGTGAGCGCAATTTGCCAGTAGCCGCAGGTGAGATCGCAGGTGCTGAGGAACCGAGCAGCCTCGAGCCGGTCAATGAGCTCGTCGGCTCGGGGAATGGGGTGGGCATCGGCTCGGGTGACTTCATTGAGTCCCCGGTAGTCCACGCAGAAGCGGAGTTCTGGCGCGACCCCGGGGGCAGCTGCTTTCGGGACCAGGACCACGGGGCTGGCCCAGGGGCTGTCGGAGGGTTCGATCACGCCTAGGGTCAACATTTTCGAGACTTCGGCTTGGATGCAGGACCGGACCCGATCAGGGACTCGGTAGGCCCGGTGTCTCACTGGCGGACTGTCCCCGGTATCCACGTCATGGACACACCAGTCGGTGACCCTAGGGACCAGGGAGAAAAGGTCCGAAAACTGCCCTAGGAGCTGGCGGCAATCTTCACGTTGCTGGGGAGTGAGAGACGGGGCGAGGTTCACTCCTTCTACGGAGCCGTCCTTCTCTTTGGTGCACAGGAGATCCGGGAGAGGATCTGACTCCTCCTCGGACCCATCATCCGTGGCCAGTAGGAGGCTCAGCTCCGTTCGCACAAAGTGGGGCTTGAGGCGGTTCACATGGAGGACCCGGAGGGGGTCCCGGGGGGACTGGACGTCCACCAAGTACGTGACCTGGCTCTTCCGCTCAACCACCTTGAAGGGCCCGGTCCATTTATCCTGGAGGGCGCTGGGTTTCACAGGGGCCATGACCCATACCTGCTGGCCCGGCTGAAACTCGACCAGAGTGGCGTTCTGGTCGTACCAGCGCTTCATCTCCTCCTGACTTGCTTCCAGGTTGGCCTCGGCCATCTCTCGGAACCTTCTAGTCTGGTTCCGGAGGGCCAGGACGTAACGGAACACATCTTGGGGGGGGCTTCGGGGCGCCGCCTCCCAACCTTCCTTGACCAGGCTGAGGGGCCCCCTGACGGGGTGCCCGTAGAGTAACTCACAGGGGCTGAGCCCCAAGGATTTCTGGGGAACTCCGCGGTATGCGAATAGAAGGCAGGGGAGCAGGATGTCCCACTTACGCCGGAGGGGCTCTTCCAGGCCCGCGATCATCCCCTTCAGAGTCCGGTTAAACCGCTCTACCAGGCCGTTTCCTTGGGGGTGGTACGGGGTGGTGAACTTATAGTACACCCCGCATTGTTGCCATAAGGACTTCATGTATCGGGAGATAAAGTTGGTACCGCGATCGCTCACGACCTCGCGGGGGAAACCCATGCGGGAGAAGATTCCCATCAACGCCCGGCCCACCACAGGGGCCGTGACGGTGCACAGGGGGATGGCCTCAGGGTAACGGGTGGCATGGTCCACCAGGACGAGGATGAACCGGTGCCCTTGGGAAGTTGGGGGGTCCAGGGGCCCTACAATGTCGATCCCGACCCGCTCAAAAGGGGTACTGACGACAGGGAAGGGTTGGAGGGGAGCCTTGTTCTTCCCTCCACTCTTCCCACTGGCCTGGCACGTGGGACAGGACTTGCAGTGGGCTCCTACATCTGCTTTCATTCTGGGCCAGTAGAAGTGGGTCACGAGGCGACTGTACGTTTTGTCCTGGCCCAAGTGGCCTGCGAGGGGAACATCGTGGGCCAAGCCCAGGAGGAGGTTTCGGAAGCGTAGGGGTACCACCAGCACCCGGCCGGACCCTAGCTCCACCGACTTTTGTTCGCTGTACAGAAGGTCGTTCTCCCAATACACCCGGTGCGTCCCCGTCTGGTCGCCTACGGCCTGGGCCTCTGCCTGTTGCCGGGGCCCGACCAGGGAGGGACAGGTAGCCTGTTCTCGGCAGAATTCTTCTCGGGAGGGGCCCCCCTCGTGGCGCCAATGGGCTAATTCGGGCAGGTCGCCTACCTCGGTGACTGGGGTGAAGTCGGAAGGCGGGTGTTCGTCACTGGCGATCGGCTCTGCTGGTGGGGGAATGGGGGGACCCTCGGCTGGGACCATCCTATCTTCAGAGATCGGGGCATCGTCGACTTCCCTCAGGGGGGTCAGTCGCGCCGCCATAGATCGGGTGGTGGCGCACACCCACTCAGGGAGGCCCATCATCCCTAGGTGGGTCTTGCGCTCAACTTGTCCCCAGGGGGAACTTTCCAGGTCGTTCCCCAGGAGACAGTCGACGGGCTGGGAGGTTCTCACTGCAACTTTTAGTTTACCGACCACCCCTCCCCACTCAAAGGGCACCAGGGCTACCTTACATAGGCTTTCTGTGTTGTCGGCTGAGATGACAGGGCAAAAGACATTGGGGAGGACCTGGTCTTCGTGTACTAAGTGGCTGAGGACACCGGTGATGCTGGCCCCGGTGTCACGGAGGGCTTCTACTTGGTGGCCATTGATCTTTACGAGCTGCCCATATTTCTTGGTGTTAGAGGGCAGGAGACTCCCAGGGACCATCTCCCTATCTCCTAGGGATACTAGGGCCATAGCTGCGGGTTCCCACTCCTCGTCCTCCTCCCCCAGGGCTACATTGGCTATCTGTCTAGCAGGGGGTGCTGCCGGAGTGGTGCGTGGGGCCATGGGGCATTCAGGGTCGTTGGCGTAATGCCCGGGCTTCTGGCAACGGAAACAAGTGATGGTTACCCGGTGCCCCCGTCTAAGGGGGGGCCGGATACAGCTGGTGGGGGTGCCGGGAAAGGCGGAGGTTGGGACTTCGGTGGACTAGCTTGGGACTCTCTCTGCCCCCCCTGGTTCCCCCCCTCTCTGGCGGGGTGGTCCCTGACTGGCTCGGGGGTACTCTCCTACAAGGCCCCGGGAGACCCGGGTGTTGGTCCAGCGATCCGCCTCGACAGCCAGCTTTCTCGGATCCGTGAGCTTGCTGTCGAGCAGATGCTGGCGTTGTTCCACAAAGCAGTTGGCCGCCAGGTGTTCCCACAACATAAGGCCGGTTAGTTCTTCCATGGTGGATACCTTGCTGCCCTTGATCCACCCATCGAAGGCGTGGCTGAAGAAATTCACATATTCCACCCAGGTGGTACCCGGGATCTTCCTGCAGTCCCGGAACCGCTGGCGGTACATCTCCGGGGTGAGGCCGTACCTTGTGAGGAGGGCCGCTTTCATGTGTTCATAGGATGTTTGCATGGAGGTGGATAGGTCGAGCAGGGTGCCTCTTCCTTCGCTCAGGAATCGTCCCCATAACCCAGCCCCCCAATCCTTCTGCGGGACCCGATGGGAGGTCATGGCGACCTCGTAGGCCCGGAACCACTGCTGAATGTCATCATTTTTGTAATATTCTTTGACCACATCCTTGGGAATGTGGACCTTCTGCTCCGTCGGCGCGGCCGCCTCCCGGTTCCCCGAGGGCCGCGTTTCTTCGCTTCTCGCTTTCAATTCTATCTCCTTCAGGCTGCGTTCATGTTCCAGTTGAAGTCTCCTTCCCTCGTGTTCTCGTTGGAGTTTCTTCTCTTCTAGTTCTCCTTGTACTCGCAACTGTTCTACTGCTAGCTTTTTCTCGGCTAATTTCAACTCGCCCTCAATTTTGAGTTTGGCTAATTCGAGCTCGTGATGGCGACTTTTTTCTCTGTCTGCGAGTTCCTCCGGGGATAGGCCCCCGTCTGGTACGAAGCCTCGCACCTGGTTGCTGCTGCGTTCTCCTTGGGAGGGTTCCGCTTCGTCGTGGGGCTCCCCCGCTCCTTCTGGGCGGGAGGCTCCGGAATCCACCCAAGCTTTCAGTGCCTTTTGCATATCTTCTTTGGTGTTGAGACCAGTGGTAGCGATTCTGAGTTCCTTACAGAATTGTTTTAGTTCCTTGTGAGTGTACTCTTCCAGCTGTTCCACCTGGAACACGGTACTGGCGTCGTTTTCTATGAGAACCACGGCGTTTCCTTCTGCCATCTTTGTCGGTAGTGCGTCAGCCGTTCACGGTACGATCTCTAGATTATGGGCCCGAATCCCGTCGCTTGCCACCAATGTTAGAAGGCGACCTCAGAGGGGCCCGGAGGGGGCCCTGACTGCCCTGAGACCCACCCTCGAGGTATCGTAGCCGGGCACTGGTGGGAGACTCCTCAGGGGAGGAACCTCGTATCTAGGATCGCACACTCGGCACCACACGACAAAGAGACACCACACGAAGAGTTCTTACGAGCAAATCTTTATCAAATCGAAGTGGTAGGATCTTTATGATCAGCTAGGCAAATATATACAAGCAGAGCGTGGGCTCACAGAGTCTTGGAAGGGGTTCAGGAGGTAGCGGGACAGTCTTTGTGGATAAGAATCAAAATGCAGGAGCGTACCCGGCGCACAGCTCAAAATCCTCGAGCTGGGGGATACGCTTGTCGTCGTGGGGTCCGGCGGGACCAAGAGAGTCTGTGGGAGCCGCGAGTCACTCAGCGGGGCTCGGTTACCAGTTCGGTGGTCTTACGATCTTCGAGGAGCCGCGAGTCACTCAGCAGGGCTCAAGCACAAGTTCGGAGGTCTTACGATCTTCAGGGAGCCGCGAGTCACTCAGCAGGGCTCAAGCACAAGTTCGGAGGTCTTACGATTTTCAGGGAGCCGCGAGTCACTCAGCAGGGCTCAGGTGTTCCAAGGCGAATCTGCCGGACAGTCCCAGAGCACCCCTTGTTATAGGGCAACTCCTCTTTGATGTCCAGAGTCTGTGCAGGCAGGGGTCTTGTCACCTGGGGGTCGCTTGTTGGGGTTTCCTGCCATTGTCTTTTGATCCTTTCAGGGCTGGGTCGGGAGGAGTCCCAGACGCCCAGCAGGCGTGGAGCCAGCCCTCGGGGAGGCCGGCAGGTCGATCGAAACCCACCGTCCCAGGGAAGCGCAGAGGTGTGATAGAAACTGCTCCTCCCTCTCTCATCCCAAGGGGAGCGTGGTGTCCTCCAGCCAGAGTGGCGCCTCTAGGCCCGGGTCGCGCTGGGGCCAGGCGGCCATCTTGATGCATGCAGTGGGCACGCGGGCCCGGTGTGGCCGAAGGGAGGAAGGCCACGGACGGGAAGTCGGGGTTGGGTGCGTGTGAGTTCTGGTGGGAAGGATCGGCTAGGCCGTGGGTTTGGGGGCTGGTGTGAGGTGCAGGGGTCATGTCTAGCTATGTTACGAGGGCCGGGTCTAACAATTCCACAATGGGACTCTAGTCCCATCTTTTTTCTAGCTCTCAGGAGCTCTAGGGATTCCCTGTATAATGCCAGCTGCTGCTTTCTGATGTTAAGCTGAGCTTCCTCATACTTCAGCAGTCTCTCTCTCTCCTCTCTTTGGAGATTTCCCTCCTATGAGAAGAGATAGAGGTCCCTATAGATGAACCAGAATCGTTAGACTCCACTGAGTGAGATCTAGACCTTCTAGGCCCACCACCAACTCTTCCAGAAGGGACAAAGAGGGGACCATTGTGGCCCTCCCCCTCATCTTCCAGAGGAGCTGGATTATCCAGGTCAAGATCATTGTCATCTTACTGGTCAGCATTAGAGGTCAGGTCATGGGGAATTTCACCCCTAGGCGCTTCCTCACCTGTTGCCCCACCCACTCTGCCTACCCCTTCAGACCCTATGGGTCTTCTGAGATCATCCAGCCTAAGTACCTCTATGAGGTGTTGGGTGGTTGGACTTTTTCCTGTCTTCAGTCTCCTAGTACTGCATAATGCTCTCAATTCCAAGAATGGGAGGTTATCATACTTGGAAGGGAGAAGCCCATTGACTTCTGGCAGGGACCCACTGGTTCCTGGCCTTGAAGACATTACTAGTGAGGTGTGGTGTATTGCACTACCTACTCTAGTGTGGTCTACTAAACTCTCTTGAGTTGTAGAAAGGGTGTGCTAAGCCCTTGACACACAACTCTATGGGGCATATTTACAAGGGCTTTATCTCCGCTTTTTTGGCTTTTAAATACATCGCCCTATTAACAAGAGGGTGCTAAAATGCATTAGCGCATGTTAGCACCCTTTTACCCAACGCCTCCCTTTGCATCTCTAATGAGATGCAAAGTGGGCGTCACTGGGCAGGACAACCTTGTAAATATCGCTGATGTGCACATCGCGATATTTACAAGGCTGCCCCAGCATTTTAGCACACGTTAGTTTTTGGAGAAAACCGCTGTTTTCTCCAAAAACTAACGTCTGCTAAAATGCAGACTTACCTATCCCTAACATTGGGGTGGATTATGCTGATACAACCCTGTGGGTCGTATCAGCAAGGTTATCCCCGTTTTGCAGTGAACATCGCTGGAAAACTAGCAATGTTCCCTGCAAAACGGCGATAACCTCGCTATCTCTGGAATTTGTATTGCCCTGGAGAAACGCGTTGTTAATAACGCGATACCAGGGCGATAGATTCCAGAGATAGCCGGCAATAACAAAATTATCGCTAAGCACGGCCAGCAAAATTTATCGCTGGCCGTTGATAATATGATCCTCTGTTCAGTAGAACTTACTGTATTCTAAAGCTTGTATTTTATGTACCTCAGGTACCTTCAGTGGTTTTCAGTTAGTCACTCAATTGAGATTATCTGGTAAAACAATAGCAAGCTGGAATCCCACACGCTGCACACCAATGTGAGAAGTTGGCCTGGTATATGCTGTCCACTAGTTATAGTGGACACCTTGCAACAGTCCAAACAACCCCTTATTGATGACAGGTTAAAGACAACCTTTATAGAAAGCTATCCTAGTGGTAGCTATGGAGAGCAGCCTTCAGGCTAAGTCTTGAAGGAATGTAAAGCAGCTTGTTTTACCAGTCTATAATCTCTTGAATGGCTAAATAAAAGGCAACCACACCAGGTGTATATATAAATATATGTATTTATTTCTAAACACAACCTACTAGTCTCTATATGAGGCTAGAGGTCTAAACACATAAGTTACACTTCAAACATTACAGTAAAATAGTACAAATTCACGTTAGGCCCTAGGGGTGAGCCAAACCATATACTAAAATAGTGGTATAAGAACCACGACTTAACTAGACACAAGGCCTAGAGCCTGTAGAATCGCTGGGACCCCAAGGAACCACCCAAGGTAGTGACACAGGGGACGCACGGGGGCCGTGTACATTGTGAGAACACAGCCGCGAGCTCCCATTAGCTTCTATGGGGAAAGACGCGGTTAGATTTTTAAAGATTAGGCACACTTAGAAATGAGTCAGGACCAAACCCTTTTGGACTTAGGAAGTTCTAGGGCTAGCACCCACAGGAGCACCGGAGTACTCGTGTTACCTCACCCAGGGAAGCCGGGTGCATAGGTGTCTTTTGGTGTCGGATCGAGTCGTCGATTTCAATGGGAGCTTGCGAAGAAGTGCTGCTGCCGTGAAGATGCGAAGTGTCCGAAGAGATCCAAGCCTGGATCGAAGATGAGAAGAACCTGAAAGCAGAGGGGACAGAGTCTGGGTCACTTGCCAGTGACCAGGAAGGCGATGAACAGCTGCCCACCGATGTCGGGTGATTTCAGGTGAAGGAGGTGGATCTTGACTCTTCAGCAACGATGACCAGGAGGCGTCGAGGATGACCAGGAGCTGGATTCGAGCTGCTCCACGAAGGATGTCGAGTGCCGCAGCATCGGTGCCCGGATTAGACACAACAAGCCTTGGCAACAGCAACCCATGCAGAAAGAGAAGAAATGCTTCGGTAAAGACCAGCAAGGTCTGAGAGACTCACCACTTGGTTAGCAGTCAGGGCATGTCTGGAGCAACTAGGAAAGCTCAAGGAAATACAAAGTTACCCCCTCAGGGACCCGCCACTCAACGGACCAGGGATCGCAAATGGACCTCAAGGTGAAACACAAAGTGGCAGCCCATAGGTCAGTCGGAATGACCAGGCCGACAATCTTCAGTGGATTCAGTGCTCGAGGTGGGGGCTACAAGTTAGCCCAAGCACGCCTTCAAGAGACGTCGAGAAGTTAATGCACTTGCAGAAATGCACGGTGACCAGGAGTTCCGGTTCCACGCTACTCACGAGGGCTGCGGGTCTCAGCTTTGCTGGAGACTCAGGTCGGCCTCTGAGATGTCTGGAAATACTCTTCATGGGCTGCAAACACTTCGGAGTCCGGCGGGAGCTTCAAGGATGAAGACTGGCAAAATGCTTCATTGGTGCCTGCCAAGCATGGGAGTCACTCCTTGACCCCAAGGGAGATTTCTTCCGTCTTCTAGTTGAAATAGAAAGTCGTAGGTCCAGGATATATATTGCAGAGTTTCGTCCAGGGTAATCTCAAGTCCCAAGGACAGGGGTCCAATACTTATACTAAGGTAGGGGGTTGGACATACTCTGGTGACCCACCTATGGGAGGGTTTGGAAAGAGGGGTGGCTGCATCATCCATTTTGTGATGCCAGGGCTCTATTAAGTTTCTACTGGGTGTACCAGTGCTGTCATGTCTCTCCCTCTAGGGGGGTAGGATCATACTCCCACACCAGTTACTGGTGTGGGGGTATGATTCCAAGGTGTTTGACACCAAACACAACATGTTTCCCGTGCAGCCAGTCCAAAGTTAGCATTAACCGTTTGGTTATAATGCACTTAAGAGTATATAGTCAGGCTGCACTGCTGACAACCCCGGAGAAGAGATTCTGAAGGCTGCAGAAGGGCTCAGCTCATGCCTGGGCATTCCCTCACATATAACCAAGTACCCTGCCTTCAGGATTGACAAGGCCTGCCATAGGGGTGACTGATAAGTTTGTATGTGCAGTATATGGTGAGATATAGTGAACCTATATCTCAGTAAGGGGTGCATGCAGCACCTTACCCAGGCTGCAGTAGCAGACCTGTGGTGTCATTTTGGGTGGCTTTCCAGGGGTGGCATAATACATGCTTCAGCCCCTGGTAGGCCTCTGGGGTATCTATGCCCTGGGTACATAGAATACCAGAGACTAGGGACTTATAAGGGCACCTCAGATCCAATCTGAACTGTACCTAAAGTACATGGAATCATTTTAGAGAGGAAGCAGCTAGGCTGGGGCCATGAATAGCAGGGTTCCAGCCAGACTAAAGTCGAAAAACTGTGAAACACCAGCAAAAAGTGGGAGTAAACATGTGAAGCAGATCCTACTCCCCTACACAGTGGTGCAGAAAGAGGGAAGAGGGGTGCAGAAAGATGCAAGGGGGTGCAGAAAGAAGCAAGAGAGGTGTTCAAAGAAGCAAGAGAAGTGCAGAAAGAAAGAACACAAGTGCAGAAAGAGGCAAGACGGGTAGAAAGAAGCAACAGAGGTGCAGAAAGAGGCAAGGAGGATGCAGAAAGAAGCAAAAGAGGTACAGAAAGAAGCAAGAGAAGTTCATAAATAAGCAACAGTGGTACAGAAAGAGGCAAGAGGGTGCAGAAAGAGGCAAGAGCAGTACAGAATGAGGCAAGAGAGGTGCAGAAACAGGCAAGAGAGGTACAGAAAGAGAGAACAGGTGTGCATAAAGAAGCAAGAGAGGTGCAGAAAGAGGGAAGAAGGGTACACAAAGAGGCAACAGAGGTGCAAAAAGAGGGAACAGAGGTCCAGCAAGAAGCAGCAGAAAGAGGCAAGAGTAATTTAGAAAGAGGCAAGAGAGGTACAGAAGCAGAGAGGAGAGGTGCAAAAACAGGCTGGAGAGGTAGAGAACGAGGCAAGAGGGGTACAGAAGCAAGCAACGGAGGTGCAGAAAGGAGCAACAGAAGTGCAGAAGGAGGCAAGAGGGGTGCATAAAGAGGCAAGGGAAGTACAGAATGAGGCAAGAGAGGTGCAGAAACAAGCAATAGAGGTACACAAAGAGAGAATAGGGGTGCAGAAAGAGACAAGTGGGGCAGAAAGAGAGAAGAGGGGTACAGAAAGAGGCAAGAGGGGTGCAGAAAGAAGCAACAGAGGAACAGAAAAAGCAAGAAAAGTGATGAAAGAGACAAGACAGTTGCAGAAACAGGCAATCAAAGTACAGTAAGAGGCAAGAGAAGTGCTGAAAGAAGCAACAGAGGCGCAGAAAGAAGCACGAGAAGTAATGTAACAGACAAGAGAGTTGAAGAAAGAAACAGGAAAGGTGCAGAAAAAAGGAAGAGAAGTGCAGAAGGTGCAGAAAAAGGAAGAGAAGTGCAGAAAGAGGCATGTGAGTGGAATGAAGAGGCAAGAGGGTGCAGAAAGTAGCAAGTGAAGTGCAGAAAGAAGCAACAGAGGTGTAGAAAAAGGCAAGAGAACTGCAGAAAGAGGCAAGAGAGGTGATTAAAGAGGCAAGACAGGTTCAGAAAGAGGTAAGAGAGATACAGAAGCAGGCAGGAGAGGTGCAGAAAAAGGGAACATGGGTGTAGAAAGACACAAGAGGGGTGCAAAAAGAAGCAAGAGAGGTGCAGAAAGAAGCAAGAGAACTGCAGAAAAAAACAACAGCGGTGCAGAAAGCGGCAAGAGAGTTAAGAGGATGCAGAAAGTGGCATGTGAAGTGCAGAAAGAAGCAACAGAGGTACAGAAAGAGGTAAGAGAACTGCATAAAGAGGCAAGAAAGGTGATGAAAGAGGCAAGACAGGTTCAGAAAGAGGTAAGAGAGGTATAGAAGCAGGCAGGAGAGGTGCAGAAAGAGAGAACAGGGGTACAGAAAGACACAGGAGGGGTGCAAAAAGAAGCAAGAGAGGTGCAGAAAGAAGAAAGAGAATTGCAGAAAAAACAACAGCGGTGCAGAAAAAGGCAGGTGAGCTGCAGAAAGAGGTAACAGGGGTGCAGCAAGAGGAAAGAGAGGTGCAGAAAGAGGGAAGAGCAGTACGAAAGAGGCAGGAGGGGTACAGAAAGAAGCAACAGAGGTGCAGAAACAAGCTAGAGATGTGTTGAAAGAGACAAGAGAGTTCCAGAAACCGACAAATAAATATAGACAGAGGGAAGATAAGTGCTGAAAGAAGCAACAGAGGTGCAGAAAAAAGCAAGAGGAGTGGTGAAGCAGACAAGAGAGTTGCAGAAAGGGACAAGAAAGGTACAGAAAAAAGAATAGAAGTGCAGAAATAGGCAAGACAGGTACAGAAAGAGGCAAGAGGGGTGCAGAAAGAGGCAAGTGAGGTGCAGAACGAGGCATGAGGGTGCAGAAAGAGGCAAGGGATGTGCAGAAAGAAGCAACAAAGGTACATAAAGAGGCAAGAGGGGTGCAGAAAGAAGCAAGAGAAGTGCAGAAAGGAGCAAAAGAGGTGCAGAAAGAGTCAAGAGGGGTGCATAAAGAGGCAAAAGAAGTACAGAATGAGGCAAGAGAGTTGCAGAAACAGGCAAGAGAGGTACAGAAAGAGGGAACAGGGGTGCAGAAAGAGGGAAGAGAGGTGCAGATAGAGGGAAGAGGGGTACATAAAAAGGCAAGAGGGGTGCAGTAAGAAGCAACAGAAGTGCAGAAAGAACTAAGAGAGGTGATGAAAGAGTGAAGACAGTTGCGGAAACAGGCAAAGAAAGTACACAAAGAGGCAAGAGAAGTGCTGAGAGAAGTGACAGAGGTGCAGAAAGAAGCAAGAGACGTGATAAAACAGACAAGAGATGTAGGAAGGTGGAATCTGACTGCATGGTTGCCCCCACTTTTTTCCTGGCGTTTTGATGGTTTTTGACTTAGTTTGGCTGGGAACCTGCTATTCAGGTCCCCATCCTATCTGCTTTCTCTTGTAAAATGATTCCATGTACTTTAGCTACATTACAGATTGGATCTGAGGTGTCTTATAAGTCCCTAAAATATGATATACTATGTACCCAGGGCATAGGTAGCACAGAGGCCTACAAGGGGCTGAAGCATGTATTATCCCACACCTGGAAAGCCACCCAAAATGACACCACAGGTCTGCTACTGCAGCCTGGGTAAGGTGCTGCATGCACCCCTTACTGAGATATAGGTTCACTATATCTCACCATATACTGCACATACAAACTTATCAGTCACCCCTATGGCAGGCCTTATCAATCCTGAAGGCAGGATGCTTGGTTATATGTGAGGGGTTGCCCAGGCATGAGCTGAGCCACTCTGCAGCCGTCGGAATCTCTTCTCCGGGGTTGTCAGTAGTGCAGCCTGACCATATACTCTTAAGTGCATTATAACCAAACGGTAAATGCTAACTTTGGACTGGCTGCACAGAAACATGTTGTGTTTGGGTCAAACACCTTGGAATCATACACCCTCACCAGTAACTGGTGTGGGAGTATGATCCCACCCTTCTAGAGGGAGAGACATGACAGCACTGGTATACCCGGTAGAAACTTAATAGAGCCTTGGCATCACAAAATGGATGCTGCAGCCACAGACACGGGTCTGGCCTACCGCTGCTGACTGAAACTCTGGCAGGGGAGGCCTGGACAATAGGTTTCCTGTCACAGGCAGGGAGGTGTAACCACCTCCCAGACAGGCTTATGTGTATTGGGGCTGGGTGGGAGCATTCTCTAAGTGCTTTGAAGTCCTGCACTGGGGGCACATTTGGTGTCCCTGTGCATAGTCCAGCTCAAACCGGTTCAGAGGCTTCCAGCCCCTGCTCTGGCATGAAACTGGACAAAGGAAATGGGTGTAGCCACCCCTCTTTCCAAACCCTCCCATTGGTGAGTCACCAGAGTTTGCCCAACCGCCACCTTAGTATAAGAATGGGACCCCAGTCCTTAGGACTTTAGATTACCCTGGACGAAACTCTGAAGCCACATCCTGGACCTTCGTTGCTCTGCTCAAAACCAGAGGACTGAAGAAATCTCCCTTGGGGTCAAGGAGTGACTCCCCTGCTTGGCAGGCACCAAAGTAGCAATTTCCTGGTCTGCATTTTCTAAGCTCCCGCCAGACTCCAAAGTATTTGCAGCCCACTAAGAGGATTTCCAGACATCTCAGAGGCTGACCCGAGTCCCCAGCAAAGCTGAGATCCGCAGCCCTCGAGAGTAGCGTGGAAACAGAACTCCTGCTCACCGTGCACTTTTGCAAGTGCATTGACTTCTCGACGTCTCTTGAAGTCGTGCTCGAGCTAACTTGTAGCGCCCGCCTGGAGCACTGAATTCACCGAAGATTGTTGGCCTGGTCATTCCGAGTGACCCATGGGCCTCCATTTTGTGTTTCGTCTTGAGGTCCCTTCGCGATCCCTGGTCCGTTGACTAGTGGGTCCCTGAGGGGGTAACTTTGCAATTCCTTGGGCTTCTCTGGTTGCTCCAGACGTGCCTGACTCCCAACCAAGTGGTGAGTTCCCCAGACCTTGCTGGTCTGCACCGAAGCATCTTTCTTGTTTCTGTGTGGGTTGCTGTTGCCAAGGCTTGTTGTGTCGAATCTGGGCACCAACGCTGCAGCACTCGACATCCTTCATGGGACAGCTCGAATCCAGCTCCTGGTCATCCTCAACACCTCCTGCTTCTCGTGGCTGAAGAGTCAAGCTTCACCTCTTTCACCTGAAATCACCAGACATCGGTGGGCATCTACTCATCGCCTTCCTGGTCAAAGGCTAGTGACCCAGACTCTGTCCCCTCTGCTTTCAGGTTCTTCTCATCTTCGATTCAGGCTTGGATCTCTTCGGACACTTCGCATCTTCACGGCAGCAGCACTTCTTTGCCAGCTCCCATTGAAATCGACCACGCGACCCGACACCAAAAGACACCTATGCACCCGGCTTTCCTGGGTGAGGTAACACAAGTACTCCGGTGCTCCCGTGGGTGCTAGCCCTAGAACTTCCTGACTCCGAAAGGGTTTGGTCCTGAGTCATTTCTAAGTGTCCCTAATCTTTAAAAATCTAACCGCAACTTTCCCCATAGAAGATAATAGGAGCTCGCCTCTGTGTTCACACACTGCACACGGCCCCCGTGGGTCCCCTGTGTCATTACCTTGGGTCATTCCTTGGGGTTCCAGCGATTCTACAGGCTCTAGGCCTTGTGTCTAGTTAAGTCGTGGTTCTTATACCACTATTTTAGTATATTGTTTGGCTCGCCCCTAGGGCCTGATGTGTATTTGTGCTATTTTACTGTGATTATTGAAGTGTAACTTATGTGTTTTGACCTCTAGTCTCATAAAGAGACTTGGAGGGTGTGTTTAGTAATAAATACATATATTTTATATATATACCTGGTGTGGATATCTTTTAATTAATGACTCAAGAGAATATAGACTGGTAAAACAAGCTGCTTTAGATTCCTTCAAGACTTAGCCTGAAGGCTGCTCTCCATAGCTACCACTAGGATAGCTTTCAATAAATGTTGTCTTTAACCTATAACCAATAAGGGGTTGTTTGGAGTGATACAAGGTGCCTACTATAACTAGTGGACAGCATATATCAGGCAAACTTCTCACATTGGTGTGCAGCGTGTGGAATTCCAGCTTGCTATTGTTTTAACAGATGATCTCAAATGAGTAACTAACTGAAAACCACCTAGGTACATATAGTACAAGCTTTAGAATACAGTAAGTTCTACTGAACTTGGAGTTGTGTGTTAAGGGATTGCACACCCTTTCTACAACTCAAGAGAGTTTAGTAGGCCACACTAGAGTAGGTAGTGCAATACACCACATCACACTAGTAATGTCTTAAAGGCCAGGAATCAGTAGGTCCTTGCCAGAAGCCAAGGGACTTCAAGATTCCCAGTATGATAGACTCCCATTCATGGAACTGAGAGCATTATGTACAACTAGGAAACTGAAGACAGGCAAAAGTCCAACCACCCAGTATCTCATAGAGGTACTCAGGCTGGATGACCTTAGCAGATCTTTAGGATCTGAATGGGTAGGCAGAGTGGGTGGGACAGCACCTGAGGAAGGGCCCAGGGGTGGAACACCCCATGACCTGACCTCTGATGCTGACCAGGCAGATGACAATGATCTGGACTTGGAAAACCCAATTCCCCTAGAAGGTGATGGAGAGGACCACAATGGACCCCTCTTTGTCCCTCCTGGAAGAGTTGGTGGTGGGCCAAGAAGGTCAAGCTCTCCCTCAGTGGAGTCTAATCATTCTAACTCATCTAAAGGGACCTCAATCTCCTCTCATAGGAGGGAAACCTCTCATGAGAGAAGGGAGTGACTGCTTAAGTATGAGGAAGCTCAGCTTGAAATCAAAAGAAAGCAGGTAGCCCTAGATAGGGAGGCCCAAGAGCTCTACAGAGCTGGAAAAAGATGGGACTAGAGTCCCATGGTGGCAGTAACATCCCTAGAGATAGGGAAAGGTCTTATGACCATTCAAACCTGAATAAGATTGTCCCTCCCTACCAGAGTGGGGATGACATCCACAAATGGATAACTGCACTGGAAAGGGCCTGTAAAGTACAAAGGGTCCCCCAGGAGCAGTGGGCAGCAATCTTTTGGCTCTCCTTTGCAGACAAAGGTAGAGATAAGCTCCTCACTGTTAGAGAGGAGGAGGCAGATGATTACAACAGTCTGAAGAGTGCCTTAATTGATGGGTTTGGCCTAACCACTGAGCAATACAGGTTCAAGTTCAGGGATACCCAAAAGGCACAGACTCAGGACTGGGTAGACTTTGTAGATTGTGCTACTAAGGCTCTGGAAGGTTGGATACATGGCAGAAAAGTGCATGACTTTCAAGGATTGTACAATTTGATTATGAGGGAGCAGATCCTTAATAATTGTCAAAACCAGCTTTTACACCAGTACCTTGTGAACTCTGATCTGACCTCTCCCCAAGAATTGGGAAAGAAGGCAGACAAATGGGTCAGAACCAGGGTAAGGCCTAAGAATCAGGGTGGTGACCAGAAGAAAGATTCTACAAAGTCCCAAGAGAAATGTGGGGATAAATCTAAGGATAAGTCCACTACAGGGCCCCAAAAGTCCTCTTCTGGGTGTGGGTCCCAAACTTCTTCCTCTCCTGAAAAGAAACCTTATTGCCATGTCTGTAAAAAGCCTGGACACTGGAAAACAGATCCCAGTTGCCCCAGGATTGGCAAAAAAGAGAATGTTACACCAACTAACACTACCACCCCTCCTGGTACTACCGGTAGTAATTCCCCAGTTGGGAGTAGTGCACCCAAAAGGTTAGGTGCTTTTGCAAGTGGAACAGAGACAGGCCCCAATTTAAGAAGGGCCTCCTCACCTGACTCCTCTGACTCTGATGGTGGTATGGGATTTGCCACTTTTACCATAGGTCCCAATGCTTTGGGCAGGTACAGATTGGAGCCACTGATTAATTATCAGAAAGCTGTGGCCTTCAGGGGCTAGTGTCATCATGGTGACAGGGAAACTAGTCCCCCCTCAGCAGTTTTTACCTGAGTTTAAATACCAGGTGTCCAACATTGATGGTGTCAGAACAGATCACCCCATGGCCATAGTCAATCTCAGCTGGGGAGGGGTCACAGGCCCAAAAAGAGTGGCAGTGTCCACAAACGTGCCTGTAGATTGCCTGATGGGCAATGATCTGGAAATTTCAGCCTGGGCTGAGGGTTGAACACCAAGCCCATCTAAGAATGCTGGGCATCCCTGAAAGAGTTAGTGGAGTGTGATGGCCACAGCCCAACCCTAGGGAAATTTTGGAGTGATGGAGCCTGAAATAATGGCCCACTTTCCTCCACAAGAGAGCACAGGGGTTGATGAAAAGTCTTCATCACCCCAGACTTTAGGTAAGGGTCAGCCTCCTCAGGGAACTGATCCTACCCCTAGTGAAGTAACTGCCCCAGAGGTAGTCAGGCCTGTCCTGGCAACACCTCTGATGGCAGGGAACCCTTCCAAGGTGGTACCAAGTCTGGAGCAGGTAACCTGCCCCTCTCTACCCTGCCTCAGTGAGCCCAGGGCTGTAGAGGTCAGGGAGGTCAGTGACCCCAAAGGGCCCCCAACCCAGAGGAACCCCCCATCAACAGATTAGGGGCACCCAGTCTAGCAGCCCTAGCCAGGCGAAAATTCCTCAACACACTGAGGGATCCCCCATACCTTTGGGTAGGGACCTCCCCCAGAAGGACTCTGTTGGGGAAGGGCAAACCTGGGACTGAAAGGCTCCAAACCTGCCCTGTCCCTCCAGTGCTCCACCCAAAGGGATCCAACCCCCAGCTGTAGGCAGCCAAAGGTTGATCCTTAGAGCAAAGTTCAACTCAGTCATGGAAAGAGAGGCATGCATGGTGACCAGTGATCTGAGGAAGCTGAGACCAACTTTATTAGGGCCTCACTTCCCTACTCAGATACCTCACCAGCCTTTGCCTTCACCAAAACACACCACAGGTAAGGACTCCCCATGGTGGAGACCCTCTCATACCCTTAGGGTGAGGGATAACCTAGTGGACCATAAGACGGGGGTAACCATGCTAGTACAGGTGCTTATTTATATGGCCACTTAGTCAATAAAGGCTTCACTGGGCAAGGTTAGCCTTATCTCCTTTTGTTTGGTGGGGTTATGTAGGAAGGTGGAATCTGACTGCATGGTTGCCCCCACTTTGTTCCTGGTGTTTTGATGGTTTTTGACTTAGTGTGGCTGGGAGCCTGCTATTCAGGTCCCCAGCCTATCTGCTTTCTCTTGCAAAATGATTCCATGTACTTTAGATACATTACAGATTGGATCTGAGGTGCCCTTATAAGTCCCTAGTATATGGTATACTATTTACCCAAGGCATAGGTACCCCAGAGGCCTACCAGGGGCTGAAGCATGTATTATGCCACCCCTGGAAAGCCACCCAAAATGACACAACAGGTCTGCTACTGCAGCCTGGGTAAGGTGGTGCATGCACCCCTTACTGAGACATAGATTCACTAAATCTCACCATATACTGCACATACAAACGTATCAGTCACCCCTATGGCAGGCCTTATCAATCTAGAAGGCAGGGTGCTTGGTTATATGTGAGGGGGTGCCCAAGCATGAGCTGAGTCCCTCTGTAGCCTTTGGAATCTCTTCTCCGGGGTTGTCAGTAGTGCATCCTGACCATATACTCTTAAGTGCATTATATCCAAACGGTAAATGCTAACTTTGGACTGGCTGCATGGAAACATGTCGTGTTTGGTGTCAAACACCTTGGAATCATACCCCCACATCAGTAACTGGTGTGGGAGTATGATCCCACCCTTCTAGAGGGAGAGACATGGCAGCACTGGTATACCCGGTAGAAACTTAGTAGAGCCCTGGCATCACAAAATGGATGCTGCAGCCACAGATACGGGTCTAGCCTCCTGCTGCTGACCGAAACTCCGGCAGGGGAGGCCTGGACAATAGGTTTCCTGTCACAAGGAGGTGTAACCATCTCCCAGACAGGCTTATGTGTATTAGGGCTGGGTGGGAGCACTCTCTGAGTGCTTTGAAATCCTGCACCGGGAGCACATTTGGTGTCCCTGTGCATAGTCCAGCTCAAACCGGTTCAGGGGCTTCCAGCCCCTGCTGTGGTGCGAAACTGGACAAAGGAAGTGGGTGTAGCCACCCCTCTTTCCAAACCCTCCCATAGGTGGGTCCCCAGAGTATGTCCAACCCCCTACCTTAGTATAAGTATGGGACCCCAGTCCTTAGGACTTTAGATTACCTTGGACAAAACTCTGAAGCCAAATCCTGGACCTTTGACGCTCTGCTCAAAACCAGAGGACTGAAGAAATCTCCCTTGGGGTCAAGGAGTGACTCCCCTGCTTGGCAGGCACAAAAGAAGCAATTTGCCGGTCTGCATTTTCTAAGATCCCGCCGGACTCTGAGATATTTGTAGCCCAGGAACAGGATTTCCAGACATCTCAGAAGCCGACCCGAGTCCCCAGCAAAGCTGAGACCCACAGCCCTCGTGAGTAGCGTGGAACTGGAACTCCTGGTCACGTGCACTTTTGCAAGTACATTGACTTCTCGATGTCTCTTGAAGTCGTGCTTGGGCTAACTTGTAGCCCCCACCTCGAGCGCTGAATTCTCCGAAGATTGTCGGCCTTGTCCTTCTGAGTGACCCGTGGGCTGCCATTTTGTGTTTCGTCTGGTGGGTCCCTGAGCGTGCAACTTTGCATTTCCTTGGGATTCCCTGGTTGCTCCAGAAGTGCCCTGACTCCCAACCAAGTGGTGAGTCCCCCAGACATTGCTGGTCTGCACCAAAGCATCTTTCTCGTTTCTGCATGGGTTGCTGTTGCCAAGGCTTGTTGGCCTCGATTCACAGAACTAACTTAATCCTAAACTTACTACCATTTTGGTATTCACAGAATGCACTTACTACTTCTGGTATTCACAGAATGCACTTACTACTTTTGGCATTCACAGAATGAATTTACTACTTTTGGTATTCACAGAATGGACTTACGACTACTAACTTTACGTCCGCACTCGGGCCGGAATTTCTGCTCTCGAAGCGGAAATTCCGCACCCGGAGCGGGAATCCCGCTCTCGGGTCGGAATCTCCGCTTACGGGCCAGAATCCCAGCCTACGGGCCGGAATCTCCAATTCCTGGCCGGAATACATGAACTGTGGCCGTTGATCATTTTAGCCAAGAGTAAACACCTGTCCAAGTGCCTACCATCCCCCACCATGCATCAGCTGACACACTGCAGCCAATCCTAGCCCTGCAGCATGTATAACTGCAGAGCAGACACACACAAACCCTTTCAACATATCACTGAATGTGTTTGTTGCACTGCCCTTTGCCATGCGGCAAAACTACTTGAGGAGGAGGAGGAGAGCAGAGAGGATCTTCAGACAGAGGATCAACCTATTTGGAATGTCCAGCCAAGCTGTAAGGGCCACGTACCGTTTCCCTCCAGAAGTCATCTTGGATATGGTATGTGAGTGGGAGCAGGAACTTGACTTTGTGACCTGCTGCTCACATGCAATACTAGCATATCTCAAGATCCTTTCTGCTCTCAATTTCTTTGCCACTGGGTCTTTCCAAAGGGTCTCCAGTGACCATGTGGGCATATCCCAGGCGAGCCAGTCGCGGTGCCTGCATAAGGTACTGAATGCATCACTGCTAGAGCCCACAACCACATACAAATGCCACATACACTGGCCCTGAGACAAAGGGCAGCACAAGATTTCTATCTCATTGCACAATTCCCACGTGTGCTGGGTGCAATTGATTGTACCAATATGGCCGTTCAGCCACCCCGCCGCATTGCACATATCTTCTGCAACAGACACCGATGGTATTCCATCAACGTGCAAGCTGTCTGTGATGCCAGTGGGAGGTTCATAATGTGCATGCGGTGTTCCCAGGCAGTACCCATGACAGCTTCATATTCCGCATGTCACCTCTTGCCCAGCGGATGGCTGCAGGAGAATTTGGCAACATGTTGCTATTGGGTAAGTACCAAGCACTAAAAATGAGGGAAATGTGTTGTTGAAATGTCTGAATGCCCCCCAACATTAGCCATTGTACAATAAGAATCATAAAGCTACATACATGGCCCAACAGATACTGCATGTACTAAAGTATAGATCATGTCCTGTGCAAATCAAAGGGGGAAATGTAAACAACTGCCCTTTCTTCACTCCTCAGGCGACGCTGGGTATGCACTCTCCCCGCATCTCTTCACCCCTTACAGGCGTGCAAACACTGTACCACAGCATTGGTACAATAGGGCACACATACGGACTCGAGCCATCATAGAGCGCACTTTTGGTCTGTTGAAGTCGCGATTCAGATGACTCGACTGTACAGGGGGTGTGCTGCTGTACTCCCCAGAAGTCGTGTGCAAGATCATATTAGCCTGTTGTGTTTTGCACAACATTGCTTTAACGCATGGCTTATACATACCGCTGGAACCTCGGCTAGCTCTGAATCTGGGAAACCGGGCCATTGCACATAATCGAGGTCAGGGAATGCAAGTCCGTGATCAGCTCGTTGCCACGTTTTTCACATGAGCAACCTGTAGTGTCATGGACAAAATGTGGTTTGCTGTCTGTTGTCAATGATGAAACTTGGATATACACGACTGTGTCAATAAATTCCTTCCTGAGACGACTTTGCAAGCCAACTAACTGCATGTAAATCACAGCTGTTGACAGTAGACAAAAGGTTGAGCGTGCTTCAGCTCATGTGCCCATGTCAGCGATCAGAGTGGTGGATGTCCCTAAAGAATCTATTGACACAGATGAAAAACGATACATGTTCTGAGAGACCTACCCGGACCTTATGAGGATGGGTCACTTAATCACAAAAGGCCATAACCATTGCATTGTCGGGCCTTTGCCCTCAACAGATTTGACTCTCCCACAAATGATGGGCCCACAACGTGAGTGATGATGTCATGGGTGAATCAGGCATAATGTGTCTGTGATATATCCAAACTGCTCCACCCCAATGTTACGTAACACATCACACAACTCTTGTAATGAGCACTCATAATGGACTACTTGTACCATAATGCAAAGTAGGAGAAAATAAAACTGGGGCTTGATGTTGTGTCAGCCCCCCGTCCGTGCCGAAATGTCATTAAAGGGTCCGTTTCCCCTTTTGTTACATATTCATAATTCTCACCTGCACTGTCATTTCATTTTTTTCCACAACAGAACAGCAGGATGGCAGTGGATTTGATTTCTGATTGTGGATGGATCAGGATGAATACAAAATGGCTGCCAACTATTTCCTGTGATGTATTTCCTGCCTTCCACTTCCTGTAAAACATTCCCTGTATGAAATAATGTGTTCCGGGTCATTTTCGGAGTTTACGCTCCAAAATCGGAAGTTCCGATTTCGGAGCGTAATGCGCGTGTGTGGACCCGCCGCTCCGGAACCGGAAAACTACGTTTACGGGCCGTAAACTCCGAAAATTACCCGGAACACATTATTTCATACAGGAAATGTTTTACAGGAAGTGTGAGGCAGGAAATACATCACAGGAAATAGTTGACAGCCATTTTGTGTTCATTCTGAGTCATCCTCTATCACAGATCAGATCCTCTGACATCCTGCTGCTCTCATCTTTCTTATTTGCCCCAAAATGGCTGAGGGTTATGAAGAGAAAGCATCCCCTTTCACTGAAAGGGAATTAGACATCTTAGCTGAGGGGGTGCTGTCCAAATGTCCTCAGCTATATGGGGATCCAGAACACCAGCTGAGCAATGCAGCCCGGGCCAGGCTATGGGCCAACATTGGGGAGCACTGCAGTGCAGTGGGAGTCCACACCAGGAGTGCTAGGGCATGGCGCAAGTGCTGGGAGGACCTAATACGTTGGTCCCGGCACAAGGCTGAGGAGCTGGTGGGCCTGTCTTCCCAGCACCATGTGCATCGTCCTCGCCTCTCCCCACTGTACAGGAGGGTCCTGCGAGCAGCTTGGCCGACCCTCCATGCTCAGCTGGAGAAGCATGAGCAGCAGCGACCTGGTAAGTGCATCATATGCAATATGTGTCTGGGAGTATGATGTGAGTGAAACAGTGCTGTACCATTGTGTCCCCCATGCCTCCATTCACTGATTCCGTGTCCATGCAGCAGTCACCAAGACTGAAATACTGGGAATTTAAAGCCCAGCGGTGCAGGGGAACACACCCTAAGACTTCGGGTTCTTCCTGTTTCAGACCTACAGAAACACAGAGTCTTCTGGGTGAAGTCAAAGATCGATTTATTGGCTGCAGACCAATTACAGGTATCCGAGAAGTACAACACAATGTATGTTCTCAGGAGACTGCTTAAAGTTACAGAAACGGGCTTCTCCTTAAATACAAAATATCATGCTTCAGGCACACATTCCTTGTTTTACGATATGGTCATTTACATGTATTCATTACAAACGAAAAGGCAGAGTCATGATGACCATCCCACATTCCAGTTTAAGCCAGCCCACAATTATTTACCCAGCGAGGCTCAGATCCCACATCAGATATCAACAGGCCCCAATAAACACGGGCATCTCTGAAGTAAAACAAGCCATAAAGCAGGAAGAGTCAGGTGTGAAAGAGATTAGCCGGAGGCTTGTGTGGGATGAAAAAGGCTTTATGGTGTGTCAAACCCTGATGCTAATCACAGGTGGCCGTAGGACGGGGAGCTCGTGGGACCGGACTGACCTGGGGCAGCGGAGCCAAGCTGCACAGGTCACAGAGAAGTCAAACAGAAAGTACATGTGTTCTAAAGGCCCGTACTTGTTCGTAATGTGTAGCCTATGTGAGGGCAACCATAAGATGGCCACCGCTCCAAGATGGGACCCACGAAGTCAATGTAAAATATTGTATACAAACTGCATTTATCGCTAAAACGTTATACAAAGCACTTGTACATACCGCATTGACCATTCGTGGTTCGCTAATACCGGAATAGACAGGGGTAGGGTACTGCCTCCTACGCGGTCCCAAATTTCAAAGTACCACAGACCCTCCTTTTGCCCTTACATAGGCAATAACTAGGCTCATTTCAATCCGAGTCCAAGTCTATATTCACGAAGTCATGGAGATGTTGCTGTAGCATCATCCTATTACTTAGCTCGTCCCTCGATACAGGTTTCCTTACACATAATGTAGCACAGAGGCCACATATCGCAGGAGCACACTGTATGCACAGACAGAACAGGAAAAGGATGGCTAAAATCATTCCAATGACCATCAGAATCTTCCAACCCCAGGCAGATATCAGTTCCCAGAACCACCCCACCAGTGACCAATCTCCTTTATCCACATGTATGGATTCGGATATTTTATGCAGTTTGGAGATGGCTTGATAAACTGTTGGAGCGTTATCTGGTATGAAAATGCAACAGCTAGATTGGATAACCTTACATACCCCACCGCGGTCTGCAAGTATGACGTCAAGAACCATGCGGTTCTGCAAAGTCATGAGGCGATCCGCTTGGAGCTCAACTGTCAAATTACCAAGGGCACCAGCCGTTACATTAACAGTGGATTCAACCACACGAGTCAGTTGTCTCAGGTTCCTACTATTGACCATCGGTCCCCAAAACGGCAGGAAACCCAAAAAGAAGTCTCCCGCTTCCTGACCGGCAGTATCCTCCTTACTAATCACGCCTCTAACAACTCTGGTCTTGTGATAATCAGAGGCAGCAGTAAATGTCGGCGGTAGCAGATTTGCAATATAACATGTGCCCGAGAAATCAGGGGGCAACCATGTATATGCTCGGTCATTGCAGACAAAATATGTACCTTTGGCAGCCAAAAACGCAGGGGAAAACTGTGATGGAAAAGTGTACGTTTCAGTACAGTCACTTTTCCCCAGTTGAGCTCTTGGATTCTGACCATTACCTTGTAAACAGAACTGACCTATGTGGGGTACGACCCAAATTGGGGATGAGATTTTTCGCTGCCTTTCACCCAGACTAATACTATACCGCGTCGCGCTCCAACCTACATAAGCTCGCAATTCATCCTTGGGAATAGATGAGTATGCGTTGATATCTCTGCTCATATCGGCAACTCCTTTCATTAAAGCTTTATTATTTGTGCTAGGTCTGATGGAACGCGGTTGTCGCGGGGAGTAGGCATCTAATGCAAAAAGGAACATGGTCTGGAATGTCCATGACGATCCATTGTAACTAAATGGCAGCACTAGATATGGAATACCCTTGTTAATGGTATGTGGCATTAAACCACACACCCAGCAATTGGTTGTATTCATAACTAGTTGGTGCTGGTACCGGAGCTGAATAAACGAGTTGTTTACAAACTCTGATCGTCTAGCTTGTTCGTGTTCAGGCAGAGGGTGGAAAGAGTGCAAGGAGGCAGTAGGAGGAGGTATAGGCTGTACAGTGGGTGCAAAGGGCTCTTGAGAGGAGAAGAATACAAATCCTACAGTAAATACCATCATACTACAGAGTATAAACAGACATAGTAATACAAAACGTTTGCTCTTCATTATTTTACATATTTTCGCTTTAAAGTTCATTTCCTCAGCGGGTCTCTCCATCTTGAAAAACTCCATCCTCTAATCGTGCCGCTTGCGGCGGGTGAGTGTCTTCTGCTAAGGAGTACGCCTGTCAGTCCAGGGAACGCCCTAGACCAACCAGAACCGTTTACCTAACGTCTTCGGCCTGTACCCCAAAGTCTTGGCACCGCGACCCTGCGGCTGAACCCGGATGGTGGTTCGAAAAACAAAAATCAAAAAATTCTTCAGATGGGAGAGCTATGATATCAAAAATAAAAAAGTAAGGGAGAGGAATATTTATCTGTCCATAGGCCTTGGTCTCAAGTGGTAGTGGTTTCTGCCGGGTACTGTCTGGTCTTGAAACAAGAGTTCAGGCTCTGTGGTGTCTAATCGAATTGACGGTGGCACAGCTTCTTGCAAAATATCGTCACTTTCTTGTGCTGAAGTTGTGCCTCTTACGCGTGCATCACTAAATGGTACAAAACGAGGTACAGTGTCTGTTTCAGAATCAGCGATACCCTCCTGGACCCACTGGTCATATGGTAGAGGCAAAGGGATCCGCTTGCAGTGGGCGCCGTGAATCCAATTCTTCTTCCCTTTTACTCGAACCGCTGACCTTGTCGACAGAAGTACGAGGTGAGGGCCAATCCAACAGGGCTCATCGTTGCTCTTTCGCTGGAAGTTCCTCACGAGAACCCACGTGCCAGGGTCGATAGGGTGTCCTGGAGCTTCAGAGGCCTGGGGGAGAGTATCATGCACCTGTTGGTGTAAAACACACAATTTAGCCGTCAATTCATACAAATAATCAAGCAGTACTGGATGTTCGATTTCGCTGAATTTCGTCGGTCTTGGCACACCCCATACATTGGCCGGGCGGCCAAAAACCACCTCATATGGACTAAGTCCCACTCGTGAATGCACGGTCATTCTGGTGGATAGGAGTGCTAAAGGCAGAGCGTCAGGCCATTTAAGACCGGAGCTCGCCTGGATTTTGGCCAGCTTGAGCTTTAGAGTGCCGTTGTAGCACTCTACTAATCCAGCTGATTGGGGGTGATTTGCAGCGTGAAATTTTTGCTTTATCCCTAACCCCTCACACACATTCTTCATCACTCGACCCACAAATTCACTCCCATTATCACTCCACACCATTCTTGGCATTCCAAACCTAGGGAAAAAAATTTTCACAAGGGCTTTGGCTGTGGATAAAGCAGTGTTGTCTTTTAGGGGGTATGCTTCTATCCATTTTGAAAAAGCGCAAACAACAACCAGTACATATTTCAAGTTGTTGCACCTTTCCATGTGGATAAAATCTAGTTGCAAAACTTCAAATGGATATGATGGAGGCGCAAAATGACCAGCTGGAGTTGGGGTTCCTCTACCAGGGTTGTATTTCAAACATACCATACAATTCTTGACCACATTCTCTGCACACTTGGGAATTCCAGCATTTTGCCATACTGGAGCCAACAACTTACAGATTCCTTTCATACGGTTATGTGCCATTCCATGTGCCATAGTAACCACTGGAAGCACATATGCATCAGGTAACAACCATCGCCGATGTTCTGACAAATCAACCCAACAACCATTCTCATCCAATTTACCCGTACTTTCTCTCCACTTGCTCAACTCTTTCTCTGTGGCTTCAGCTTGAAGGGACTTCACACTCTCTATTGTGTCTTCACACATTCCAACATCACCAACCCATCTTGCAGGGCCTGCAACATACATTCGAGTCTTCACATCTTTTGCTGTTTCTTTCGCGATTTCGTCAGCAAACGCATTACCACGACCAACATCATCAGTGACTTTCTTGTGCGCACTGCATTTCATAATCGCAACTTGTAACGGTAGGGTCAGTGACTCAAGGAGATCATTCACCAACTTGCCATTCTGAATTTTAGCTCCATGCGAAGTCAGGAACCCACGTTCCTTCCATAGGCGCCCAAAACTATGCGCCACACCAAAGGCGTACTGGCTGTCGGTATATATGTTCACTTTCATTCCTTCGGACAACACGCATGCTCTTGTAAGGGCAATTAATTCTGCTGTTTGAGCCGAATTATGTGGCACTCGTGCAGTTTCAACAATCGTGTGCAAAGTCGTGATAGCATATGCAGCATTCGTATCACCATTCGGAAGCTTGAAACACGAACCATCCACCCATAAGGTACCATCACACTTAGTCAGGGGAGTATCTTTAAGATCTATTCTCCCTTTCGTCTCTTCTTCTGTTCTGAACAGACAATCATGTTGCTCAATCTCATCTAGGTCTGCTGGAATCGGCAATAATGTAGCTGGGTTCAACGTGTTGCATCTCTTTATGTGTATATGGTTTGCCAACAGTGTCAATTCCTATCCTGACAATCGCGCACTAGTTAAGTGCTGTGTCTTGGTCCTGTTTAACAATGTGTCCACAGCATGTGGAACCATTACAATCAATGTATTATCCATCACTAGTCCAGCAGACTGTCGAATAGACATAGCTGCTGCGGCTGTAGCTCTCAGACAACTTGGCAATGCCCTAGCTACCGGGTCCAAGGTTGACGAAAAATATGCGCATGGACGCGGTCTGTCGCCAAACGGCTGTGTTAACACTGATAATGCGCAACCGTCCTTTTCATGAACATACAATGTAAAAGGCTTGCTGTAGTCAGGGGTACCCAACACAGGAGCTGAACATAATGCATTACGCAATTCCCAAAAACTTTTCTGACACTCAGGATTCGGTGTGTCTTTACATGTTAATGCTAACAAAGGTTTTGCCAGCAAAGAAAAATTCGGTATCCAATGCCTACAGTATGAAGTAATGCCCAAGAAAGCACGCACTTCTCTCTGTGTTCTTGGCACACTCAATTTTGCAATGGCTTGAATTCTTTCTGGGGTCAGTTTCCTTCCCTCCTTCGATAAGAGATGACCTAAGTAGGTCACTTCTTGTCGACAATATTGCAGTTTTGAGAGAGACACTTTGTGATGAAAGGCAGACAAATGACGCAACAATGAAAATGTAGCTTCTTTGCAAATCTTTTCAGTATCTGCGGCGATTAGTAAATCGTCAACGTACTGAATAAGGATAGCGCCACTAGGTAAAACAAGTGCATCAAGCTGCGCTTTTAAAGCTTGACTGTATATTGATGGACTTTCACAGTAGCCCTGTGGAGCGCGTTTAAAGCGGAAGCTTCGACCTCCTAAACTGAAGCCAAAAATGTCCCTGCTCTCCTCTGCAATTGGGATGCTAAAGAAAGCATTCTTTAAATCGATCACTGAGAACCATGCAGCGGAGGCTGGAATCATAGTTAACAAGGCAGTTATATCAGGGACAACTGGAAACTGTGGCACAACAATCTTATTTACCTCTCTAAGATCGATCACAAATCTGTAAACAGGTGGCTGTGAAGGGTCCGTTCGTTTTAAAACAGGTAAAACAGGACTATTGCAAACGTTGCCTCTTGTCTCTTCAATTACACCCTTTTTAATCAAATCACTGACAATTGCTAAGAACGCTTTCTGACCTTCGTTGGAGATCTTGTACTGGGGAATACGTGGCAATCTGACATTGGCTTTTAAAGTGACCACATATGGTGGTATTTCCAAGAGACCCATATCATTGGGACCAGTAGCCCAAAGGACATCCGGAAGGGATGACAATTCAGGTGGCATTGCATTCTTTGACAAATACACCGGGGAAATCACTTCCTTACCTAATGTAAGTTGTACTCCCGAGGGAAAACAATATAGCGTTGCATGCAATCTTTTTAACAAATCCAACCCTAACAGATTTTCACCACAACCTGTCGTTAGGATGAGGGGTGCTTTTAACTCACAAGGTCCAACAGAAAGTGGCATAGGACTAGAAATCGGGTTTCTAACTGGGGCGCCAGAAAAACCTACTGAAACATTCATTTCGCCAGATAAAGGCGCGCCAGGGAGTTTTGAATGCATAATTGAACTCTTTGCAGCACCAGTATCCAGCAGAAAGGGCTCTGTTACACCCGCTGTAGTCACCTTAACATACGGTCCACTCTGATCCACTGGTACTGAAACAACTCCCTCTCTCTGTCTATGGCTGTCCTAATAATCATTACCTTCCACATTGTCGTCTTCTGCATAATAATCATTATTATAGTACTGAGCTGTATTACCAGTAGCATTGGCTTGCTGATCAAAGCTATTTATCGTATTTTGAGGCGGAAGAGGACGCGCGTTCTGGGGAACATTTCCATGCCCTCTACCTCTAGGAGCTTGCTGACCACCTCTACCTCTTGCGCCATACGTATTACTAGTACGCTGCATTAATTTAGGACAGCTATGCTTAAAATGACCTTCCTCTCTGCAATATGAACATTGATTGGGACCTAGAGGGATACGTGGTTGATAATACCCATTCATTTGCTGGTTATTCTGAAACTGTTGGGGTTGCTGATAGATACCTTGGGTTTGCCTATAATTATTCTGTCCTCCACGTGGCGGATAAGCCTGCTGTAAAAGGACCTTCGTTTTCAGTTCTTTCGTTTTCTTGTCTGTTCTATCTTTCTCGTCTTTATCTCTATTTTCGTAATACTGTGCAGTAGCCAGTATTTGCGCTGAAGAGGAAACGGCCCAAGAACTCTCTGAATCTTTTAATTTCTTACACAACTCGGGAAGTAGATTCTGCACAAATTTATCAACAAATAACCGTTGGCCACCTTCAGTACTCATGTCTTGACCTCTGTGGTCGATAAACGTTTCTACAAACCTTGTAAAGAAATCGGACACTGTCTCATCTTTCTTCTGCTTACATGCGGATAGTTTATCCCAATTCATGCGCATCGCGGGCATTATAGTTTTCATGTAGGTAATAATTCTACCAGGGAGTTCTGCTACGAGGGGCTCAGGTTTTGCACCACCAACTTGTCTAGTGTCTGCGGCAACGATATTAGCCCATGTGCCCCATAGTTCTGCAGCATGATCCGTATTACGAATGGATCCCCATAAAGGCTGTGGAACAACATTCCCAAACAACATATCTATATCAGCCAGATTCATGACACACGATTCTGCAGATTGTGATAACTCCTTATAATACCCTGCAGGGTTTTTACGGGGGTCAGGCAATGTCTGCTTAAGTGCTAACACCTCAGAACGCTTCCATGGGACATGTACCCAAACACGCTGAAAATGTGCTGGAGCAGCGGCAATACCTCGAGCAGCATCAGCCGCAACGGCTTCCTTCCATACCGGAGGGACTTCTCTCATAGGGTATTGTCGCACTTTTCCCTTTTTCCCCACAGGGAATTCCTGTTCGAACAATGATTGTTGACAATCATCATTCCTGAAGGACAGTAAAATCGCAACTGCTTTATCTACATCGGGACCCACAATTGTACCTGTTGCAAAATCAAACCGCACTCGACACAACTCCTGCGAGTTTGGGTTTGAACCATGATCCTCCAATTCCTCACAGAGGCATTCACACATTTTCTCAAACACATACCTCTGTTTTGGGGCATCCCATTGGTGGAAAACGTTAACAACTGATTCCACATTATAGAGTGAAGGGAAACCAATCCACCTACGCGCCAGATGATCTAACACCTCCTTCTCTTCAGGACCAGGCAGCTGACTACGCAATTGCTTACGTTGTAAACCAGGGGTCATACTAGATGACCCAAAGAGAGGCGACATTAAACTAGTAACTACATTAGCTAGTCGTTGTCGTGTTGAAGGAGAAGTTGAGGCGAAAACGGGGGGATAGACAGAGGGAAGAAAAGAGGATGCAGATACAGGTACCTGGGTAGTGTAAGAAAGAGCGCCAGGGGAGGCAGCTGATGTGCTAGGCAAAGTCGCAGGAAGCGCGGGGGCAACAGGTAACAAAACTGGCGGCCCTTGAGAGGGCTGCACTGCAGGGATAGGAGCCAGCTGAGGAGGAGCTGGCGGTTGTGGGAAGGCTTGCGGCATATTTACTGGAGGCTGCACATTCACGAGCTGTGGAGGCGCTGTGGCATTTTGCGCATACGGGGGTGGTGAACTTAGCAAGTGGGACATTAGGGAATCCTTTTCTATCTCTTTTGTCTCATCTTGCACTAGGGGTGACAAAACAGGGTAACATTTATCGATCCCTAGTTTGCGCAGTCTATGTAACTGCTCATTCATTTGTTCCTCCTCATTATCTTTAAATTGCACAGCTGCTTGCACCATTGATATACCTCTTTCTCTCTTATTCCTTTTCGCTAGCTTAATTTCCTTCTGTTTGGCTTCCTTTCGCCATAGGCGGAAAGAATCAAACATCGCCGGCCGGGCTTTCTTTTTAAACAATTTAACTTCCAAATTATCTAAGATATCTGTATCGAAACTACCATTTTGGGGCCATTTTAAAACACCGTCCTTTCTGGTGTATCGGATCCATACTTCATTATATGCAATGGGGCCCACGCCATGTTTTACATAAAGCTCATAAGTTGGAGTTCCAATTGGAGGAACCGGACATGAATCCTCTAATTGGGAGTCCCTTCTACAACCCAAACAAAACAAATTTCCAAATATACTAGAACCAGGCATCTTCGCTCACTAGTCTAGTTTCAAACTTCAAAGGATTATCGAATACGATAGTCTCGTGAATACACGAGTCCTCTGGCTTTGGCACTTGCAAGTTCCAAATCAAAGCGATCCCGAAGGATACCAAATTCCCGAAGGATACCAAACAAACTGGGAGACGCTCCACTTATACTTAACTGAATATCGATGATCGATGGCGTCACCAGTAGACTCTCTCGATTGTTTCGCTCTACCAAAATCGTCAAGGGTCCAAAACAGGGCGATTAATCAGGGCAGCAGTCCTTCGTAGCCGTCGAGACGCGGAGAACCTCGCAGAAAAGACTTTCGGACCACGTCGACATGCAGGGGTCGATGAAGTGGCGGCCTTCCTCCGGAATTTCCACACGAAGCTCCTCACGAACCTCTGGCTTGGACTGGTACCGCTGAAATCGCCCCGAGTTGGGCGCCAACTGAAGTACTGGGAATTTAAAGCCCAGCGGTGCAGGGGAACACACCCTAAGACTTCGGGTTCTTCCTGTTTCAGACCTACAGAAACACAGAGTCTTCTGGGTGAAGTCAAAGATCGATTTATTGGCTGCAGACCAATTACAGGTATCCGAGAAGTACAACATAATGTATGTTCTCAGGAGACTGCTTAAAGTTACAGAAACGGGCTTCTCCTTAAATACAAAATATCATGCTTCAGGCACACATTCCTTGTTTTACGATATGGTCATTTACATGTATTCATTACAAACGAAAAGGCAGAGTCATGATGACCATCCCACATTCCAGTTTAAGCCAGCCCACAATTATTTACCCAGCGAGGCTCAGATCCCACATCAGATATCAACAGGCCCAAATAAACACGGGCATCTCTGAAGTAAAACAAGCCATAAAGCAGGAAGAGTCAGGTGTGAAAGAGATTAGCCGGGGGCTTATGTGGGATGAAAAAGGCTTTATGGTGTGTCAAAACCTGATGCTAATCACAGGTGGCCGTAGGACGGGGAGCTCGTGGGACCAGACTGACCTGGGGCAGCAGAGCCAAGCTGCACAGGTCACAGAGAAGTCAAACAGAAAGTACATGTGTTCTAAAGGCCCGTACTTGTTCGTAATGTGTAGCCTATGTGAGGGCAACCATAAGATGGCCACCGCTCCAAGATGGGACCCACGAAGTCAATGTAAAATATTGTATACAAACTGCATTTATCGCTAAAACGTTATACAAAGCACTTGTACATACCGCATTGACCATTCGCGGTTCGCTAATACCGGAATAGACAGGGGTAGGGTACTGCCTCCTACGCGGTCCCAAATTTCAAAGTACCACAAGATTAGAAAGGCACACTGTGGCATATGGACTGTACATGGCAGAGTGCATTTTGGGAGTTGTGGTTTCTTCATGACAACTGGCTAAATGAGCCACACTTGTGCATTCATATTGAAATCTGCTCTGCCAGCACCACTATAATTGGACCAAGGAAATCATAACTGATGTGTGCATTGGATGAGCAATGGTACAGACACTGTCCAGTGTGCGCATGGCAGGCCAAAGGGTATTGGATGCTGTGACTTGCATTGCATTTGTAGAGTTTGGGTTCCAATTGAGACAGATCATCATGTGCCATGGTGTCAAGACAGACTTGACATCCTTGCATCACTCTTAAGTGCTTCTAAATTTGCAAGGTGTGTCCACTGACAGATGTCTCACCCTCAGTGGCCTGTATGACATTTCGCATGAACAGGTAGCCGTCACAACGATCCCCCACTGTTCACCGGTGTACTGCACTACCAATTCAATTCAAATGAACTTTATTTGGCTATTGAAAAGTTAAAATATCACACCAAGTTTCCACAAATTTTAACAATAAATGGATAAAAAATCAATAAATGCTGATAAAAAACTTAGTTAAAGCGTCACAATTGATTTATGACATCTAAAAACATTTTTTAAAAACACAGTTACAGAAGCAATGATATAGACATTATCCAGATACTGCAAAGCCAAAAATGCTGGTCGACATTGTCTCAGGCCCAGTTTTTTTAGGGCAGGAATAATCCATGTTTTCCTAGGTTTCGAATAAAATGTGCAGAAAAACATAATATGAATAGATGACTGGGCTGATATATCGTCACATGGACAGTTACAAAGTGTTCTGGACCAATCGTTTACCTCCGGGAAACTCAAAGATCGATGCAGAATGTCTAATCTAAAGCGTGTCAACAAAAACCTATCATAGTCTCTGGTAGTTAACAAAATATATGGTTGTGCATTTATCGAGGTCAAGGTAAGTTGATGTGCTACCACGGAAGTCTTGGCCATCTCGCTTGATAATCTAACTTCATTCATATGTAACAAGCAAATGTTTTTAAGGTCCTTCCTTGATACCCTACACATAGTAGATGGATCATTATAATATTTAACATGGCCTATTTGAATCAAAAAAGTTTTAACATATTTCAACCATCTTATGTGTTTTGCCCCATCAATACCCAATACATCCTTTAAGACTTGGCGATTAAAAGCGGATTCTTCGGTCATCCATACCCTATGCCACAAGAGAACAGGCTGTATCTTGATCACGTCGCCGATATACGGCAGTCCCAATTCAGTATGGCAAATAAAAGTTGACGTACTCTCTGGTACTGCTAAAAGATACCTGAGGAAGATGTTTTCTGCCAATTGTAAAGAATTAACATTGGCATATCCCCAGATACCAGGCCCATAAATGGCAATCGCCACAAATGAGGCTCTGTAGATGCGTAGCAGTTCACCCGGAGAGCGTCTACCCAGTTTCCTACTGAAATTGGTTAGGGCCATCAATGATTTACTAAACAACAACCTTCTTTCCTTGATGGCCCTACTCCAAGAGCCTGACTGATCGAATAAAATCCCCAAGTATGAGTAAGTATTTGTACACTCTATTGCCCTATTATTAATATAGACAGAGCTTTTCTTTTTGGTAGCCCCAGTCCCACATTTCATAGAGAAAGTTTTTGAGCAGTTAATTGTGAGGCCCAAATTGGTCATGAAATCTGTAAAGGAAGATACTACCCTTTGAAGAGCAACGGGTGTGCGTGCCATCAGGACCGCATCATCAGCATAAAGGAGTGCAGGGATGGGTCGTGTAGCTACCATTGGCAGGTCCCTGCACTCCTTAACTAAGACACCTTCAAGATTGTTTATATATAAAGAAAATAGGAATGGGGCAAGGACACAGCCTTGCCGTACTCCTCTAGAGACCCTAAAGTGCTTAGTGCAATCTCCCCTTTGTCCAAAACGAACCCTTGCCTTCGCCCCCGAATATAGCTGCCTTAAAAATAAAATAATATGGTTATCCACCCCCAACCCCTCTAAAATCTGCCAAAGCTTTTCGTGAACTACGCAATCGAATGCTGATGTTAAATCAACAAAAGCCAAAAACAGCCTTTCCTTTTTAGCTTTGCAATATTTATCTAAAAGAATGTGTAGATTTAAGCCCTGGTCAATTGTTCCTAAACCCTTACGGAAACCATATTGCAAGTCGCTTAAAATAGAATGATCTTCAGCCCACACATGTAATCTGTCCAAAACCACACGCCCTAAAATTTTAACAGTGGAGTTCAATAATGAAATTGGGCGGTAGCAGGCCGGGTTTGATCTGTCACCCTTTTTAAAAATAGGGACTATGGTAGATTCATACCAAGATGATAAAAACCCACTAGAACAAAATGCATTAAAAAGTAACGTTAAAAGTGGTCCCCATAGATCCATATCATTCTTAAAAAGGTAAACCGGGATACCATCCGGCCCCGGCGCCTTACCCCCTAGGCTGGCCAATATAGCCAAGTTAACCTCACACAAATTAAAAGTCAATCCACAGTCCCGAAAGATGGGTGTAGGGTCCACAGCAGCCTCATATACCAAATTTCCCTGGGTATCCAATGTTTGATTAGTATAAAGCTTAGAGTAATGGGAAATCCACTCTATCTCGGGGATAGCTATCTCAATAGTGGCTTTAGATTTATCCGCCAGAAAGGGCGCATTAACCGCCTTCCAGAAGGCAGAAGAATCCCGATCAATAGAAGCCTCATGCAAAGCATTCCACGCTTCTTCTCTTAAATGATTCCTCCTGGCGGTCAGTGTCTTCTTGTAATTTCTTCTGGCTTCCCGAATAAAATCCTGGTCCTTCACAATCGCCTTTAGTGTATGTTTGAGATGCGTGTAAGCCTTAGTACAGGCATTGTCAAACCACCCTTCTTGATGGTTCACCCTTTTTTTTGCATTAATCCAAAGAATATCTTTTATTTGGGATGTATTAGTCAAAAAGTTATCTATAATTATTGCATGGGAAGAATTTTCTTCGAGGCAAGCTTGAAACATATAGTAGCACCTCTTCACTAACTTTGTAATGAAATCCTCCGGATCAACTTTTGCCCATTTCAATGCAAAACCATTTTGCCTACTCAGGGTAATATTCGTCAAAAACTGTGTACCTCTATCTTTAGTGTTAAGATCTTTACAAGGTGCCATAATTTCGGTACTTATTGGGAAGTGATCGCTTAAGGCGATATCGTGGGTAGTGAAACCCACAACACGGGGGGAATGCCTGCTAGATATCAAAATATAATCTATTGTTGAGAAGGCACCTCGTCCATTAAAAGTAGGGTCAAACAGGACCTTGGGTATACAAAGATTATTAGCAAACCCCATGTCACAGGAGAATGCTATGTTATTCAAGTGGTCTCCATGTATTATATGGGAAAAGTGGGGAGGGCTAGTATCTATACCATATGATAACCCACAGGTGCCCTTATCAGCATTTGGGCATAGGGGGCAATTAAAGCCCCCCCCCCCATATAACAAAGGCATCTTTGGTTGTCTGTGTTTGTGAGTTGATTAAATCTTTATTCAAAGATCTAAAAAGTTCCTCCCGCATTGCCACGGATGCATTATTATAGAAGTTCACTATTGTCACGCATGATGTCTGACTTATACCCAGACTAACAATTTGATAGTAATTATTGGTAGTGACTAATGTAGCTTTCCTGATGTTTAGGTGGTTGCTAATATAGGTACAAAGTCCCCCTTTAGCTCTGCCATGGGTAGATCCAATTGCAGGGGTATGGAATGTTTTAAAGCCACACAAATGAATTGGCTCTTCTACCCATGTTTCTTGTAAGCCTAGTATCTCGAACTTGCTTACGAAATCCACCCAAACTTTATTTCCCACTTTTGTTTTCATACCAGCCACATTCCAAATTACTATCTTCCAATTATCATTTATCCCTGAGGAGTCACTAGTCCCCTCAATGCCCTCAGCAGGCAATGATACAATTGCATTATGTGGCATGGAGGTATACTCCAAGTCAACTGCCTTCTCTATATAAATATCTTCAACCACTTCTATATTTACTAGTGTCGCCTTGGGTAATTGCACAGTTTTTGTGGCTTCAGAGCTCATCGTCAAAAGGCCCTTAGTGCAACAGTCCCCCAATTCTCCCAGGGTTCTTCCATCTCATGTGCCAGTGTAGGGACATTAACTAAGACCACTACATAAGGTGTGGCTGGTGGTGGTAAATCAAGCAGTGCAGCCTGTTGGTTCCCAAGGGACGTAGTCGCACAGTTAGCATTTGCTAAGGATGTAATAAAACTCGTCTTAGGCACAATGGGTATAGTGGCAGGTAGATGTACCTCAGACTCGACACAATGGAGTTGTTTAGTCCCCATAGAAAGTGTATTACCAGGGGCATTATATCTAACTGCCGCAGAGCCAGCATGGTTTAACTTGGCACCAGTATTGGGATTCTCATCGTTCGTATCGGGGCCAGGCAATGTCGTTCTATCAGATGGTAAAGGAAACAAAGTATTCAGACATTTGTCTAATTTAGCCTCCATTGAGTCCAATCTGGATGTCAAGATATTTAGGCCTGCTCTAATAAACGTATCCAGTGCATCCAGTTTGGCATTTAAATTCCCTACCTCACACTGGGTGCGCATGTTAGAACTAATGACAGTCTTTTCCCAATTGTCCATTTTAGTGACTGGGGTACATTTTCCCCTCTTCGAAGGTCTTTTACGGGTTTTAGGTGAGGGCTTTTCAGGTGGGGGGCCTGAGAACTCAATGGTACTCTGGCAAGAGTCCGGGTTCCTAGCACACTTATTTGGTGGTTGCTGCAATTGCTGCGATACATCGTGTTCCTGCTCACTACCAGAGAAGTGGTCAGCAGTAACCACTACGCAGCCATTTCCACCCACAACACTGGTCTGGGACTTGTTATTTCCATTACCAGTTTTCACTACAGGGCAGTTCTCCCCCCCGGCTTTAGAGCCTCCTCAACAGTAGTGTTCTGGCATTCGATAGCGCCTACCGCTCCGGTAAGATAGGTGAGTAAGGTTTGGCGAGAATGCTCACCAGCATTTATAGATTTCTTATTCGATGTACTCACTATTTTCCTTTTCCCCATGTTCAAGCCAACACGATCAAATCGTTACTATATAGAATGAGGTACCATTGAACAGTTACACGCTTACAAGAACAGAGAATCTAAACAGTTTGCGCCAGAGTTCAGAGTCTATATGCGAATAATTAACCCAACCACACGCCCCCTTACTAGTAGGATATCAGTGTCAGAGATGTGGCCCAGCCCGGCCTCTGTCGGTCTATGACCTCCTCCGTGCCTTTATCGTCCCTCCTGGGACCGTCAGAAAGTGCTTGGTGCTTCAGCAGCAGGGCAAGGGCTTTGGCAAAGGTGCAAAGTGCAGGTTTCGCGGTAACAGTCTCCCGCGGTGCGCGACCTCCTCCGTGCCTTTATCGTCCCACCAGGGACCGTCAGAAAGTGCTTGGTGCTTCAGCAGCAGGGCAAGGGCTTTGGCAAAGGTGCAAAGTGCAGGTTTCGCGGTAACAAACTCCCGCGGTGCGCGACCTCCTTCATGCCTTTATCGTCCCTCCAGGGACCGTCAGAAAGTGCTTGGTGCTTCAGCAGCAGGGCAAGGGCTTTGGCAAAGGTGCAAAGTGCAGGTTTCGCGGTAACAGTCTCCCGCGGTGCGCGACCTCCTCCGTGCCTTTATCGTCCCACCAGGGACCGTCAGAAAGTGCTTGGTGCTTCAGCAGCAGGGCAAGGGCTTTGGCAAAGGTGCAAAGTGCAGGTTTCGCGGTAACAAACTCCCGCGGTGCGCGACCTCCTTCATGCCTTTATCGTCCCTCCAGGGACCGTCAGAAAGTGCTTGGTGCTTCAGCAGCAGGGCAAGGGCTTTGGCAAAGGTGCAAAGTGCAGGTTTCGCGGTAACAGTCTCCCGCGGTGCGCGACCTCCTCCGTGCCTTTATCGTCCCTCCAGGGACTACCTTATCAGTCACCAAAGCCAATATGTGGCACTGGATTGTCAGATTATGTGTGGGGACAGCAAAAGGCTAGGCTCACAATGTAGCTAAAGAAATAGCCCAGAACCTTTGTGTATGTGTGACCCACATTCGGCACCTGTCTTGTCCCATACAATGCTACAAAGCAGATGACACTTGTCCAGACATTAAATAGCTGCGACTCCATATTAATGGCCATATTCAAATAAATCTGGACTCTTCATGTTCTCTTTTGGTGGACTGGTTTTGGAACCTGCACATGTAGCAGTGACAGGACACACAGATCACAAGAATGCCAAGGTTGATGGTTGGCAAATACAGTTGTGTAAGCCACAAAGATTCACATGAGATGTCCATGTCAGACTCAATTCAGTAAATGACAGTGAACATACACGTAATGTAAGTTCATAAACACTGACAACTGTAGAGTGTGATCAGAGGAAAACAAAGTCTGACCTTGGCTCATCTATGTATGTGTCTCATCCTGCATGAAACAACCACCACATTAGGATTTTGCTTACATTTCAGCAAGCACAGCTGGCGAAATGGAAGGACAGCAGGACCAGGTCCGGACCGCGAGGCCATCAGTGCGCCGGCGGCTACACCCTCTTTCCACCAGCGAGCAAAAAGAGGATCAGGAGGGACCCTCAACATCAGGAAGCAAGGGGATTGCGCCCACCCGGACTGAGAAGGAGCACCCTGATGCTAGTGCTACCTCCCGGGTGGAGGCTGCGGACATTGAAGGGGGAGAAGAACCCGACACCTCTGCCCATGATGCGGTGGAGAGCTACTCTCTCCCAGACTCTTCACGTGTGGGTCCTGAAGAGGTGTCCCCGGGGCAGGCCAATACCCAATCTGGGCCTGCCATCAGCCCCTCCCTACCTCTAGAGTCCCCCATTCCATCGGGGGCTCCAGCTGCATCCCCTGCAACCAGTCCCCCTCATCGTAGCAGCCAGCTCGACCACAACATTGGCTCCGGACCTGAGGTACCACATCCCTCCTGTCTCCCCCAGGCCCCTCCCGGTGTTGTTCCTCCTGTGGCTGTGCCAGGGGACTTGAGGTGTATGTGTCAGGGTCAGTCAGACATGTCCGCTCGCATCATGCTACAAGTGTGTCTGGAGATACGCATGATGCGAGAGGACATTGTCCGATCTCTGGCCACCCTCACCACCAGCATCAATTCAATGGCCACAGCCATGTCGTCTCTGGTCTCCCAAATCCCTTCCCATACCACCGTCAATGTCTCCCCCTGTCCGTTGCCCCACACTGTTTCCCCCGTACTCCTTGTGTGTCACGAACCCATGTAGTGCCTGTTCCTGCCAGCCGTGTGCCTGCATCAGACTCTGAGGATCTGGACATTGTGGTAGTAGAGGATGACCAGAAGGACACTTGACTTTTGACAGAGACGTCGTCCTGAACAAATATTTCATTTTCCCCTTGTAAATAGACTGTTTTTCCTGACGTTCCCTAATGTGTTATATTTTTGTTGCCCCACCCCAATCCAAGTTCCCTTCTCCATCTGCATTAAGATCATCATTTGTATTCCTTTCTCTCTTCCAAACGGACGGTTGTTCTTCTGTTCATTCATAAATATCTTTGAGGAATTCTACTTACTTTAACTTGTTTGACTTCATTTTGAATGTCTGGTTCAGAATATGGACACATATTTGGTGAGTCATCTGCTATGCACATAATGGCTTGTTGCAATGATGGGTTACACTTGTAACTGTGTCTCACACACACTCATACCTCCTCACATCTCTAGGCCACCTACATCGTTACACAGGACATGATACACAACAGAATCTTAGTTTTGTAGATCTTTATTCTTTCTATACACATATTTACGTGGTCAATTTGTCTTGGGGTTCTTGTCACTGGCGATCGTGCTTGCGACATCGCAATTTTGGGGGTGATGATCGCTGTCAGGGGTCAGGTCGAGTTCGTCACCTACGTGTAGGTGGGTATTGTCCATGGACCTGTACAGGGTGATCTACATGTGCTGGGGCAGATGGTGTATGCACATTTGGTGTTTGTGCCTGGACAAGGGCTGGCTGTGCATGTGGTGGGAGTGCCTGTACAGGGATTGGTGGTGGTTGTGCTGGTGGTGGCAGTCCCTGTACAGGGGTTGGTGGTGGTTGTGCAGGTGGTGGCAGTGCCTGTACAGGGGTTGTTGGTGGTTGTGCAGGTGGTGGCAGTGCCTGTACAGGGGTTGGTGGTGGTTGTGCAGGTGGCGGGAGTGCCTGTACAGGGGTTGGTGGTGGTTGTGCAGGTGGTGGCAATGCCTGTACAGGGGTTGGTGGTGGTTTTGCAGGTGCCGGGAGTGCCTGTACAGGGGTTGGTGGTGGCTGTGCAGGTGGTGGCAGTGCCTGGGCAGGTGTTGGTTGTGCAGGTGGTGGGAGTGCCTGTTCAGGCCGCCGGTGTGGATGCGTACCTTTGCTGTGGTGCTGTGCAGTTGGTGGTACAGGTGTGTGGATGTGCTGTTCTGCGGGCAGTAATGATGGCTCCCCTCCCTGCGTTGACCGTGAAGGGAGACTTTGGATCCCTTTCAGCATGCCCTCCATCATCTTCATGGCCAAGGCATGGTGTCTTGCACTCTCTTCCCTTTGGATGGATATCATGTCTCTCATATTCCTGGACAAGTTCTATCCATCCTATCCAAAACTTGGCTCAGCCTGTCCACCACCTGAGGGAATTGGACCATGTCCTGCAGGGACATGTCTGACAGGGTAGCCCCTATGGCACGAATGTCCTGCCTCACATCTGTCTGCTGTTGGAAGAAGTCCTGCTCCCACTGGCCATCATAGCCAGGTGCAGGCCCTCTCTGCAGGTGTCTGCCATGGATGGGACAAGCAGGTCCAGGGGAGGGGGTGGCAGGTGGGAGCCTGTGGGCAGGAGAATGGTGCCCAGGGCATACCTGCACCACAACAGGGCTGGTACTTCCCCCAGATGGTGGAGAGGATGGCAGGGATACACTGTATAAGGAAGAGCAGGTAGGGGAACCGCCATGTTGGTCCTGGACGTGAGGGCTGTGAGGGAGTGATGTCTGTGTTGGGATGCGTGGGAGCTGTGGCTGGTTTGCTCGATGCTGGGGACAGGCAATTGTTTGCTTGGGAGGAGGCTGACGAACGTTGCTTGGCAGAGGATGTGAAGCCCTGACTAATTTTGGCAATCTGGCACGATAGCTCTCATTGGCATCAGAATCTTCATCCCTGGAGTGGATGGACATGTAATCATCATCATCCACCAAGTCGACGTCCTCAGGAACTTCCTCCTCCTCCTCCTCTTGAGCAGTATTTGCTGCCGACATAACTGCTTGGAGGATCAGGGGATTCTCCCCTCTGATTCCCCGTCGGCCCGCACTGGTCATAGGTCTGTCATCCTCATCCTCAGCATCCCCTGGAACACAGAGGTTGCAACCGTATTAGTGATTGACCTGGTATTACATGTGGTACAACACAAGGGTTGTATTAACTGCACTTTGCATCCACAGCTGAGGATCATGTGACCTGGTTAGGGTACCACCACAAATGACAGCCCACACCATAGCACTGAGGTATTACACGGAGATGTACATGATACAAGCAAACTCACCAGCTCCAGCCACAACTTTCTGTCCCTTCGCGTTCCCCCCTAGTGTCACCTGCTGAACCTGTCTCCTCATAGCTGTTGTAGACATAGCTGTCCCTGATCCAGCAGCTGTAGAGGGAAGTGACAACATTCTCAATGATCTGCATCACTAATTGACAGACAGGCACATGACACTCCTGATTTGTATTTCACTTTGTAAACAACAACTGCTGATCCCATGCAGAGGGGCATCTTGATCTCTGTCATGGCTTAGTAATCTAAGCTAGTGACACACCTCATGCCAGAATTACCTGAAGGACAGGTGCGCGAGGGTTTCACTGCTGCAGCCAGGATGTCATGCATTCCCCGGGATTGTGTCGGCTGCAATGGTGTCATCCTGTCAGCAGCTGTGATGAGACATACATGTCCATATTTTAGTACAACAGATGGTAGCTCTGAGCCAACATGTCATTCTCAATAACCATTTGTGGGTAATCCAGGACAATGTGCAGCATGTTTACCTCATGGACTTTACATGTGGGCACCGGCTCACATGCAACATTTGCCAGCTGTTACCTCCACGCAGCACTGACATCAAAAGATGACACATCAACAGACACATCTCATGCCAGAGTTACCTGAAGGACAGGTGTGCAAGGGTTTCACTGCTGCAGCCAGGATGTCATGCATTCTCCGGGATGGTGTCCGCTGCAGTGGTGTCATCCTGTCAGCAGTTGTGATGAGACATGCATGTCCATGTTTTAGTACAACAGATGGTAGCTATGAGCCAACATGTCATTCTCAATAACCATTTGCGGATAATCCAGGACAATGTGCAGCATGTTTACCTCATGGACTTTACATGTGGGCACCTGCTTACATGCAGCCTTTGCCAACTGTTACCTACATGCAGCAGTGACATCAATGAGATGACGCATCAACAGACAAACTTGTCCCTTAGGGCATGTATGTGCGCCATATGTGCACAGATGCTGATTTCAGGGGTGCATCAGGGTGGCATGATGACACCCTTGCACCTTTGAAATTATTCTCAATTTGCGATTAGCAAATAGCGAATCGCAAATTGAGAAGGACTTCCTATTCATTGCTATGGGCCTCCTGGCCCATAGGAATGAATGGGAAGGTATTCCTTAATTGCGATTTCGCAATTTGCTAATCGCAATTAAGGAATTGTATGTAATCGCAAAAGTTTTGCAATTTTTCAAATACATCCCGTTTTGCAATTCTCAAATAGTGATTCTCAAAAAGTCGCTATTTGAGAATCGCAAATGGAGATGTTGATACATATGCACCTCGGACTCCTCCGCATTACACTGATTTCACCTTTGCCATTAAGACTTACATTTTTCATGAGTGTAATGTTGTCTATTGACAAGTCAGAAAGAGGTTCATGTGTGAGATGTGCAGTAGTCAGGGACATGATGTTGCTCATTTGTGCTTCCCTACCCATGAAGTCACACAGCTCATTTTTGAATGAGAGAACACAGATTTCTTATTTCCATCCTTTGAGTGTCCTCTCTTTGCATACTCTATTTCCACCATCATGGTACTACTTAGCTGACAATGAATGGTGTCTTGTACAGCAGACAATTAAACCTCATATGTCAAACACTCACCTATACATGTGAATACGGTAGGAGAGGAGGCAAGCAGAATGCAACATTTGGTTATGCTCACACATTGCGGATAGGCTGAGAAGCTTTGATGCCTTCCGCCTGCACTGGATTAGCGTGTTGCTCTTCAGCCAAGTTATTTTGCAGGTGTGACAGCAGGAAGATTCACCTTAACAGACCCTACACCCATCTCAAAGGTACACAACTGGCATCAGTGTTGGCCTCAGCCATACCAATTTCATTATGATTTAACCATATTTATTTTGCTAGGGAATTTTTCCTATCATTGAATTGCAAGCCTGTGTTTTGGTCACTTCATATGACACATTGTACTATTGTATGTTCATTCTGCACTCACTTGGCATACATTTTGTGTCAACCTTTCATTAGCCACCAGGGTCTGATCTTGCATGGGTTCAAATGCCATATGTGAGCATATTGTGATGCAGGACAACAGTGTTGTACAACACATACAACATACGGTGGAGGTGAAAGGCACATTTAATGAGCATTCAACCGGATTTATTCTTGGGTTTACTTACCTTGGCCCAGCACCGGAACAGTGTGTGGTCCCTGAACAAATGTTACAGCCAACCTTGTAGCAGAAGTCAGTGTGTGTCTTTGATTCTGGGAGGACCTCATTGTACCTACAATGATAAGGGTGTTTTGCAACTTTACATTTCTGCAGCCACAGGTAATGCACTCAATTTCTGGCACAAAGGATGAGCACAAGCAGTTGTGGGCACCACCGTTGCAGAAGTGTGTTATACTTAATATCATGAGTGATCCCACATATAACTTAGAATGGGCCCACTACCTAGATGCAACCTATATCACAATGACATGACTACAAATCCTGAGGTAAGTTCCACTATCGTGCTTTGTTGATGGCCAACAAAAAAGCCAGCCAATGTAAGAAGTACATAACCAGCTGTGTGGACTGGGCAATTTAATGTATATTGTTAACATTCGAAGTTGGACAGTGGATGCATGGTCAATACTACTGACCCTGGTATCTCACTTCTTGTTCATCATTACCATATTTGTGCAAATTGGATTTCTTGATTAGGTCTACAGACACTATTACAATATAGTGGGGACACCCTTTTGACTAGTTGTGACACTTGATTACAGGATTGGATTCCCAGGTCTGAGACTGTTGGTTAAATATATGTTATGTTCCACAATTACAAAGGTATGATGAGCCAAGACATGTTATATTTTGTCTTTCGCTGTTCACAAATATCATTTGCTAAAGGTGGATGTCCATTGACAACTTCAATAGTAATGTAGCTATTTTTTCATCTCTGGTTGACTTTCATATATGGGCACTATATGTCCCTCTGTCATCTCCTGACAATGTATGCATTTTGACCATCTCCTGGCCAGTTTGACTTACCAGTTGGTGAGGGTGGTATGCCTTTCTCTGTACGATGTCGATTCCTCCCAGTAGATGCAGGGACCTCTGCTACTGCAGTTGTCTGTGCTCTGGCTGAATGTGTCAATGGGTGAGAAGAGAGAAAAGAAACTTTTCAGGGATTTCCCCATTTCTTCTGCATGCTAACAGTGTTGTGAAGTACGGCCGCAGACTGGGCAGGTAGGAGCAGTGGTGCGTTGGGGATGTAATGGCGTGGCAGGGTGGGAAATGAACAACAGAATATGTGTATGACTATTTTGATCTGATGATTCTCTCACCTTCTGCTTTGTGATTTAGGCTGGCACAGGGTGATTTACTTCTTGGATAATTTGTGGCAGGTTTACAAGCCCCTTCAAAAGCATTTACACCGCTGTTGCGTCACTTCTGTGACACAGCGGTGGTGTAATACAGGTGACACATTTCGACTTATTTACAACGTGATGCATCTATGGGGATGCGTCACGTTGTGAAGCCCTGCGCAACATTAAACCTGCATCAGCTTTGATGTAGGTAGGGTGGGCGTTTCTTTGGGATTTGCCTCATAAAAGTGATGCAGTGTAATCGACGAGATTTCACAGAGTCACTTTTCATAGGCTGCTGCTACGCAACCTTACGCTGCTTGAAGCACACGTAATGAGTGGCACAGAACGTTAGGTATGGGCGGTCCATGGACATTGTTGGAGTTGCATCACACATGCAACACTACTCCAGCAAAGCACCCCCCTAATGCCATCAGATGCAACACACATCTGTCTATCCCTGCGCCACAGTGCACCGCATTGTAAATGTGACGCATCCGTGATTGCGCAAGAGTTGAATTGTGTGTCGCATTGTTACTGGCACATCCCTGCTAATATTTGTCAATTGCTACTTAGCAGGGTTGTGTATTATGGCAACAGTACAGTGCCCATGTTTTCAAATGTGGGGGAGGGATTTGCCATTTCTAATGCAAAGGATTCTGGGACTTGTGGTGCTACATACAGAGGGTGACACATGAGTCTCTGACTGACTATATTTTTATATACACTTTGGACAACTTCCTTACTCACAATGACAGTGCAACACAGACAATCTTTTCATGCACTTTTTCTTTTCATCCCATTTACCTGGTACCACGTAGCGGACGTCACTAACAGGCAGCCCATGGGCCAAGTGGGGGTGTATTGTGGTAAGGATATCCTCCTCCAGTGGGGTGAGATAGATGTGGGGTCCAGAATATGCAGCAGGGAGGATCCTGTTTACTTCGTTCCTTCAGTACTTCTCCTACACCCTCTGCCTTTCATCCTGCCACTTCTTCTTGATGTCCTGGACTGTGCGCCTCTCCTTCCCCAATGCTGTGACAGCAGTGGCTAATTGCTGCCATAGGGCTGCCTTCTGTGTGCCACTGGTGCAGTAGGGTGGGAGTCCATATAGGCGTTTGTGGTGCCTCACTATATACTCCACAAGCATGGTGGTCTCCTCTACAGTGAAGTTCTTCTTCCTCCTCATTAGTTCAATTTTTCTTTGGCGATGTCAGCGTTGTGAACGCAAACTCTCTGTGGCCAAATCCGTTCCTTCAATGTGTGCTGCTTTTATATGTTTTTTGGTGCTGGTCAATTAGTGTTAATTGGATTCAGCTGGAGCGTGGTGGAGGATGGTAGGCACGTGCAACATCATGGCAAACTGGAGCTGTTGGCTGGGATTGGCTGTAGTGTGTCAACTGATGCGTGGTGGGGGATGGTAGGCACTTGGACAGGTATTTACCCTTGGCTAAAATGATCAACGGCCACAGTTCGTGGATTCCGGCCCGGGAGCAGAGATTCCGACCCGAGAGCGGGATTCCCGCTCCGGGTGTGGAATTTCCTCTTTGGGGGCAGAAATTCCGGCCCGAGTGCGGACGTAAAGTTAGTAGTTGTAAGTCCATTCTGTGAATACCAAAAGTAGTAAGTTCATTCTGTGAATGCCAAAAGTAGTAAGTGCATTCTGTGAATACCAAGATGGTAGTAAGTTTAGGATTTTGTCTTAAGTTAGTTCTGTGAATCGGGCCGTTGTGTCCAATCCAGGCACCAACGCTGCAGCACTCAACATCCTTCGTGGGACAGCTCGAATCCAGCTCCTGGTCATCCTCGACGCCTTCTGGTCCTCGTGGCTGAAGAGTCAAGCTTCACCTCTTTCACCTGAAATCACCTGACATCGGTGGGCATCTGCTCATCGCCTTCCTGGTCACTGGCTAGTGACCCAGACTCTGTCCCCTCTGATTTCAGGTTCTTCTCATCTTTGATCCAGGCTTGGATCTCTTCGGACACTTCGCATCTTCATGGCAGCAGCACTTCTTCGCCAGCTCCCATTGAAATCGATGACGCGACCCGACACCAAAAGACACCTATGCACCCGGCTTCCCTGGGTGAGGTAACACAAGTACTCTGGTGCTCCCGTGGGTGCTAGCCCTAGAACTTTCTAAGTCCAAAAGGGTTTGGTCCTGACTCATTTCTAAGTGTCCCTAATCTCTAAAAATCTAACCGCGACTTTCCCCATAAAAGCTAACGGAAGCTCACGGCTGCGTTCACACACTGCACATGGCCCCCGTGGGTCCCCTGTGTCACTACCTTGGGTGGTTCCTTGGGGTCCCAGCGATTCTACAGGCTCTAGGCCTTGTGTCTAGTTAAGTCGTGGTTCTTATATCACTATTTTAGTATATGGTTTGGCTCGCCCCTAGGGCCTGACGTGTATTTGTGCTATTTTATGTGTATTGACCTCTAGTCTCATAAAGAGACTAGGAGGGCGTGTTTAGTAATAAATACATGTATTTTATATATATACCTGGTGTGGATATCTTTCATTTAGTGACTCAAGAGATTATAGACTGGTAAAACAAGCTGCTTTACATTCCTTCAAAACTTAGCCTGAAGGCTGCTCTCCATAGCTACCACTAGGATAGCTTTCAATAAAGGTTGTCTTTAACCTATAACCAATAAGGGGTTGTTTGGACTGATACAAGGTGCCCACTATAACTAGTGGACAGCACATATCAGGCCAACTTCTCACAAGAGAGTTGCAGAAAGAAACAAGAAAGGTTCAGAAAAAAGGAAGAGAAGTGTAGAAAGAGGAAAGTGAGATGCAGAAAGAGGCAAGACAGGTGCAGAAAGAGGAAAGAGAGGTGCAGAAAGAAGCAACAAAGGTGCAGAAGGAGGCAAGGGAACCACGGAAAGAGGCAAGAAAGTTACACAAACAAGCAAAAAAGGTGCAGAAAGATGGAACAATTCAATTCAATTCAATAATTTTTATTCGGATACAAATATCCCTAAAAGCACAGTTCAAACACCACCAACAATAATACAATTCTTGTTTAAAAGCACGGTGGATAAAAGCTTTGGTTAAAAGGAAGAAGGCATGATATACGAAAACAATAACAGTTAAAATTTTCTAATTAATAAGCAGATAACGGCGTTAAAATGTTAGCACATTATAACGGTTGGACAGACATGTAGCAGCAACATCATATTAAAATAAAGTGTAATTAGTTGTTAATAATATTAGAAGCATAGTATGAGTGCGGTTAAATTTTAAGCTTTTAAGATTTTCCAGCCTACAAATAGCGCTTTAATTGGTGTACAACTAAGAAAATAGAAGTAACTGTGTGCGAAACAACAATATTATGTGTACGGGTGCCCTTAACACATTAAAAATGCTCATAGAAATACGTGAGCGAACTGCCGCTCTCAGAAACAAGCTGACGCGAGCAATCAAATCGTCGGTTATATTTTGAGCTTTTAAGATTTTCCAGCCTACAAATAGCGCTTTAATTGGTGTACAACTAAGAAAATAGAAGTAACTGTGTGCGAAACAACAATATTATGTGTACGGGTGCCCTTAACACATTGAATATTGCTCATAGAAATACGTGAGCGAACTGCCGCTCTCAGAAACGAGCTAACGCGAAAAATCAAATCGTCACTTTCAAGTCTAAGAATCTCAAGGTGCGCTGTTCTATAATCAATATTAGCAAATACCTTAAAATACGGAATCAAGTATTGTTTTGTGTACTTTCCGTACAAGTTGCAAAAAAATAAAAAGTGTACTACCGTTTGATTGCTGCCGGTGCCACAGGTGCAGGGCATTTGCTCAAGATTAATATGAAATCCCAGGGGGAAGCAAAGTGAGTATTTTAAAGTGCCATCCCTAAGGCAAAAAAACAGGCTCCTCCCCCAACGGCCAATACTCTTCAAAAGGTTATTGAATTGATACAGTGTTTTTTTGGCCACAAGACATTATGAAAGATTTCTTAAAGTTGGTGCAGAGGTCTAGGTCTTCTATAAAGGATACGAAACCCCCAACTAAAGTGCGTAGTGCGTTCGGAGTGCGGCCCATAAGAACCGCATTGTCCGCATATAAGAGCGCGGGAAGAACATTTCCATTAATTTTTGGTACGTCCTTCGTGAGTTCTGACAGGGCACTATGTAATTTGTTTATGTAAAGAATAAATAGGAGAGGGGCCAGTACGCATCCCTGTCTGACCCCTCTACCAATAACGATGTCCCCTGAGACCTCCCCATCAACGCTGATCCTTACCCGCGCCTTCAAGTCCCTGTGCAAGTGTGCCAAAAAGTGAACCAAAGCCTCATCCAACCCATAGTTTGAAAGGACCGACCACAAGCGTGACCTGTTGACAAAATCAAACGATGAGGTGAGGTCCATGAAGGCCAAATAAATAGGTAACTTCTGTGCTATCGTATACTTGCCAATAATACGATTTAGATTAAGACACTGTTTGATTGTTCCCAGTTTGCTTCTAAAACCCAGCTGGTACCGATTTAAAATTTGTTCCTTTTTGGCCCATGTCCTAATTTTATTAAACACGACCCTCCCTAGGATTTTTAGGGTATTATCGATCAGAGAGATCGGTCTATAGCAGCTAGGATTAGATCGATCTCCTTTTTTGAAAATGGGCACGATAATACTCGTAGACCAGGTGCTTGGAATAGTGGTGTTTGTTAAGTTGTTAAAAACATTACATAAAAGGGGTGCCCAGAAATCGGGTTCGAGTTTAATAAGATTGATAGAAAGCCCGTCCGGCCCTGGGGCTTTGTTGCCTACGCTTTGGTGTATGGCATTCTCAACTTCTGACACCGATATAAAGACCCTAGTGACAGAAGGGCTAATTGACGTGTTCACAGTCTCGACGGGGCTGTGTAAATCCTAGCAAAATGTGCTTCCCATGATTCACTGGTTATGTTACAGCTTAGGGGAGTAAGGGTGAGACCCAAGGATCTCATAGTTTTGACTGCTGCCCAAAAACCGTTTCCGTCATTAAGTGTAGCGGCACAGGCAAGATTAACCCAACGTTCTTTTAAAAGCTCAACTTTTCGTAGCCTGGCTGCTTCTTTATAACAAGATCGTAGTGATCTAACAAGGGTTACATCCCTGGGTGTGGCCACTTATGCTACACGCAGTTCTCTATTTGCTCGCGAGCAAGCACTATTGAATCATCTAGGTTTCTCACTGGTGTTTAACGCTGGTCTAGAAATCATTTGTTTGATACCAGCGCATAGGCTGCTAAATGCCTCAATAATCTCTAAGTTAGGATCCCTAATTGTCAAACAAGTTTCGATGAGCAGTGGGTGTAATTTTATCATATTGGCAAATAGAGCTTTATTATCAATGCCCTTCCAAATTACTCTTAGTTTGTCAGTTGAGACCACTAAATTATTTGCCCCGGGCTCTTTAACGTGACTGGGTCTGGGAGAGAATCTGATTATGGTCACCCTGCGTGGTACACAAAACCTCTAAGCCTTTACTAAAAGGTCCTCCAATGAGGCCGATATGAAAACGTAATCGATTGTGGAGAAACAGCCACGACCCCTATAAGTGGGTATTAGGCAATTTTTGTTTTGATATACATCAGCTATTTGCATCACGTTAATTAAATTGCAAATAGATAGGTGATCTAATAGTTCCATCCCTCTTTTACATGGGGGCTAAGAGGCCAAGGAAATCGGAATTGGGCTGTTGTCGTTAGGAAGTCTAGCATTAAAATCACCGCCCAGACAAAATCCAGCCAATCTGTCATACACATTTTGATTTTTTAAATTAGCAATAAACTCAAACAAATTAATAAAATTAATATTTGGTAATGTTGTGAAATCATTATTATAAACGTTGATCAAACAAATTGACGCCCCTCGTGTGTAAATCATTGCTTGGAAGTTGTCGTTATTTGTCACAAGAGACTTTATGCTCCCACCTGCTGAGATATTGATCCAGGTTGAGAGTCCACCTGCTTTAGGGCTAGGTACAATACTATTAAGACATACAAAGCCTTCTAAAAATAGTTCCTGTGTACACCATGTTTCTTGGAACATTAGGATGTCGTATTTTTGGACTATGTTGACCCAGTCTGTGGAATGTAGCTTAGAAGCTAGCCCTGCAACATTCCAACTAAGCACATGTAGATTTGAATCGTCTAGTTCAGGGGTAACAACAACGAGAGGGTCTGGGGAGAGTCCATTGATAGCAGGTGCAGCAGGCGATAAACAGGAAGACAGTCAATCCAGGCTTTCTAAGCTAGATAGAACAGAAAACCTGTTATGCATGGTGTGTGGGGGGATAACAAAATTGTGTGGGTCCGGGGTTGGTTTGCAGAAAAAACCTAAGGGGAACGACCAAATGAGGGTTGGGGAATTGTTATTGAATTCCTGTGCTGACAGTAACAATTTTACCAGTGGGGGTCGTCTAAAGTTAATAACAATGCAATCCCCTTCGATGTTCTTTTGTAAGGGTCCAACCAAGCCCACCCTGCGCACCATTAATATCTCACTGACATTTGCCACCCTTAGGCCTTTATGTTTAACTAGCCAGTCGGCGCTTTTATTACGGAGTTGGTCCCAAGTCTCGGTTTGTTTTTTCCTTAAGGGAGGAACGCCTGCTAAGACTAGGACATAGGGGCATGCTGCAGGTGGTAAGTTGAGAACGTCACTCCTAGTCTCTAAGGACGGCCCCGTATCATTGTTGTCTGAGATAAAGGTGGCACTCGGGGTGTTAGGTTGCAAGGGTGACAGAGTTATGAGGTTGTTGGTGACAAAAGAGTTAACTGAAGAGGTGTTACAATGCAAACTATTACTGTTGTTAGTGCGCACTGTGCGTGTTAAGGGATTCTCACTGGGGATAGGTTTGGTAAGTAAACTATGTTTTTGTTTGCCACACATTACACTAGCATTATTATAAAGAGAAGGTATGTGATTAACAGTTTGCTGTTGCATATTTGTGTTTGTTGCGCTAGAAGGCTTTGTATTCTGTGCGCCCACAGTTTTGCTCGTGACTTTGGGTATACTTATATGTGTGTTTGATTTATTTATCAAGGCCTCCAAGTGATCTAAGCATTTCAAAAGGGCATTAAAAATTTCATCCACCAAGTTTTTCATACGTTCATAAACTGAGTCCACTATGATATCAATTGAAATGTCACCCGGTCTAATGCGAGTCATCGGGGCTATTGCATGCTCAGTTTGTGTATGAATAGAGTGGGTTACGGTCAGATCGACGGTGGTATCAATTGTAGTGTTGGTGGGCTCCGTGTTTACTGTGATCGCCGGGGCAGCCGTGCCTTGTATCCATGAGCTCAGGGCTGTACGTTGTGGTTTTGAGCGAGGTGGTTGTTTCCTCTTAGTACAGATAGGTTTTGCCAAAGTTCTTTTTCTTTCATCCCCTGTGGTTCTGGGGTCTGGGGAGACATCTTTATTTGGGACAATGTCTTTTGCAAGGGTCGAAGGCTGACTATCCATAAGGCCTACATCGACCTTGTTACCCTCTTTGTTTGCCAACTCGTAACCGCCTTTCTGGGTTGGTGAGTGTCTGGTGGTGTTAACGATTACATTTGGTGTCAGAGGAGGGTCAGTGCGAACCTCCTGCTCCTCTCTTTCCATCAAGGTAGGTTGGGGTGCCAACAGTCCCAAAGATAGTCGCCTTTCTGTTAACTCAATCTCTTTTGAGACAATGCTGACTGCTCTTTCTAACATGCTGTCTATGGTTGTGGTAGTGGTGGGACAAGAACCTGGTGTGGTGGTGCGTTTCCCCATGTCACAGTATCTGATCAGTACTCACCTCACTCCAGCAATACAGCAAATTCGGCAGCACCTCTCAGGGGGGTGGCCCCGCCTGGCCTCTTCCGGCCTCTGATGGGTGCAGATGGGCCCACCTATGGCCCGGGCTTTGCCTGGGTGCGGCCCGGGCACTCCTGCGCACGTCCCGCGTTGTGGGAAGCCGCCGGTGGTCTTATCGTGCCTCCAGGCATGGGAAGTGGTCACAGGGGTGCCTGGGACTTGGAGTCCCCTTTCGTGCGGTTTCGGCTGTTCCCCTCATGGCGCCGCGATCGGCTATGGTGGTGCTGGTGGCTTTCAAGCCGTTTCCCTCATGGTGTCTGGATTCCTCAGGCTACCCGCGCTGCGGGAAGCCACCAGTGTTCTTATCGCGCCTCCGGGCGCGGGAAGTGGTTGCAGGGGTGCCTGGGACTTGGACTCCCCTTTCGCGCTGTTTCGGCCGTTCCCCTCATGGCGCCGCGATCGGCTATGGTGGTGCTGGTGGCTTTCAAGCCGTTTCCCTCAGGGTGTCTGGATTCCTCAGACTTTCCGCGCTGCGGGAAGCCGCCAGTGTTCTTATTGCACCTCTGAGCGCGAGAAGTGGTCGCAGGGGTGCCTGGAACTTGGAGTCCCCTTTCGCGCTGTTTTGGCCTTCCCCTCACAGCGTCGTGGATGGAACATGGTGCAGACATGGGCAATAGAGGTGCAGAAAGAGGTAAGAGGGGTGCAGAAAGAGGCAAGAGGGGTGCAGAAATTTTCAAGAGAGGTGCCAAATGTAGCAAGAGGAGTGCACAAAGAATCAACAGAGGTGCAGAAAGAGGATAGAGGAGTACAGAAAGAGACAAGAGAAGTGCAGAAAGAAGAAACAGTGGTGCAGCGAGAGGCAAGGGGAATGCAGAAAGAAGCAAGAGTGGTACAGAAACAAGCAAGAGAAGTGCAGAAAGAAGCAACAAGGATGCAGAAAGAGGCAAGAGGGTGCAGAAAGAGGGAACAGGGGTGCAGAAAGTAGCAAGAGTGGTGCAGAAAGAGGGAAGAGTTGTACAGAAAGAGGCAATAGGGGTGCAGAAAGAAGCAACAGAGGTGCCGAAAGAATCAAGAGACATGATGAAAGAGACAAGAGAGTTGCAGAAAGAAACAAGAAAGATGCAGAAAAAAGGAAAAGAAGTGCAGAAAGAGGAAAGTGAAATGAAGAAATAGGCATGAGGGTGCAGAAAGAGGTACAAGAAGTGCCAAAAGAAGCAAAAGAGTTACAGAAACAGGCAAGAGGGGTGCAGAAAGAAAAACATGAAGTACAGAAAGGAGCAATAGAGGTGCAGAAAGAGGTGAAAGGGGTGCATAAAGATGCAAGAGAAGTATAGAATGAGGCAAGATAGGTGCAGAAACAGGCAAGAGAGGTACAGAAAGAGGAAACGGGGTGCAGAAGGAGGCAAGAGAGGTGGAGGAAGAGGGAAGAGGGGTACTGAAAAGGCAAAAGGGGTGCAGAAAGAAGCAACATAGGTGCAGAAAGAAGCAAGAGAAGTGATGGAAGAGGCAAGTCAGTTGCAGAAACAGGCAAAGGAAGTATAGAAAGAGGCAAGAGAGGTGCTGAAAGAAGCAACAGTGGTGCAGAAAGAAGCAAGAGACGTGATGAAACAGACAAGAGAGTTGCAGAAAGAAACAAGAAAGGTCTAGAAAAAGGAAGAGAAGTGCAGAAAGAGGCAAGTGAGATGTAGAACAGGGCAAGACAGGTGAAGAAAGAGGCAAGAGAGGTGCAGAAAGAGGCAAGTGAGTTGAAGAAAGAGGCAAGAGGTGTGAGAAGTTGGCCTGGTATATGCTGTCCACTAGTTATAGTGGTCACCCTGTACCAGTCCAAACAACCCCTTATTGGTTATAGGTTAAAGAAAACCTTTATTGAAAGCTATCCTAGTGGTAGCTATGGAGATCAGCCTTCAGGCTAAGTCTTGAAGGAATGTAAAGCAGCTTGTTTTACCAGTCTATAATCTCTTGAGTGCCTAAATGAAAGACATCCACACCAGGTATATATATAAAATATATGTATTTATTACTAAACACACCCTCCTAGTCCCTTTATGAGACTAGAGGTCAAAACACATAAGTTACACTTCAAATATCACAGTAAAATAGCACAAATACACGTCAGGCCCTAGGGGCGAGCCAAACCATATACTAAAATAGTGGTATAAGAACCACGACTTAACTAGGCACAAGGCCTAGAGCCTGTAGAATTGCTGGGACCCCAAGGAACCACCCAAGGTAGTGACACGGAGACCCACGGGGGCCAGGTGCAGTGTGAGAACACAGCTGCGAGCTCCCGTTAGCTTCTATGGGGAAAGTTGCGGTTAGATTTTTAAAGATTAGGGACACTTAGAATTGAGTCAGGACCAAACCCTTTGGGACTTAGAAGTTCGAGGGTCAACATCCACGGGAGCACCAGGTACTCGTGTTACCTCACCCAGGGAAGCCGGGTGCATAGGTGTCAAATGGTGTTGCGTCGTTGATTTCAATGCAGCCGTGAAGATGCGAAGTGTCCGAAGAGATCCAAGCCTGGATCGAAGATGAGAAGAACCTGAAAGAAGAGGGGACAGAGTCTGGGTCACTTGCCAGTGACCAGGATGGCGATGAACAGATGCCCACCGATGTCGGGTGATTTCAGATGAAAGAGGGGAAGCTTGACTCTTCAGCCACGAGGACCAGGAGATGTCAAGGACAACCAGGAGCTGAACTCAGCTGTCCCACGAAGGATGTCGAGTGCTGCAGCATCAGTGCCCGGATTGGACACAATAAGCCTTGGCAACAGCAACCCACACAGAAAGTGAAGAAATGCTTCAGTGCAGACCAGCATGGTCTGAGAGACTCGCCACTTGGTTGGGAGTCAGGGCACGTCTGGAGCAATCAGGAAAGCCCAAGGAAATTCAAAGTTACCCCCTCAGGGACCCACCAGTCAACGGACCAGGGATCGCGAAGGGAACTTGAGACGAAACACAAAATGGCGGCCCACGGGTCACTCGGGGTGACTAGGCTGACAATCTTCAGTGGATTCTGTGTTCGAGGAAGGGGCTAAAAGTAAGCCCAAGCACGACTTGAAGAAACGTTGAGAAATCAATGTACTTGCAGAAATGCACGGTGACCAGGAGTTCTGGTTCCACGCTACTCACAAGGGCTGCGGGTCTCAGCTTTGCTGGGGACTTGGGTCGGCCTCTGAGATGTCTGGAAATCCTCTCCTGGGCTGCAAATACTTTGGAGTCCGGCAGGAGCTTCGGAAATGCAGACCGGCAAAATGCTTCTTTGGTGCCTGCCAAGCAGGGGAGTCACACCTTGACCCCAAGGGAGATTTCTTCAGTCCTCTATGTAGGAGAGTAGGATCTGCTTCACATGGGTACCTCCACTTTTTGCTGGTGTTTCACTGTTTTTCGAACTTAGTCTGGCTGTGGCCCTGCTAATCACGACCTCAGCCTAACTGCTTCCTCTCTAAAATGTCTTCCATGTACATTAGGTACATTTCTAATTGGATTCTGGAGTGCCTTATAAGCCCCTAGTATATGGTATACTATGTACCTGGGGCATAGGTACCTCAGAGGCCTACCAGGGGCGGACGCATATATTATGCCACCCCTGGGAAGCACTCCAAAATGACACCACAGGTCTGCTACTGCAGCCTGGGTACGGTGGTGCTTGCACCCCTTAGATTGGTATAGGCTACCTATATCCACCTATATATGCAGACACATATAAACCTATAAGTCACTCCTATGGCAGGCCTTGACAATCCTGAAGGCAGAGTGCTTAGTTTTGTGTGAGAGGGAGCCCAAGCATGAGCTGAGCCCCTCTGCATCTTTCGGAAACACTTCCTTATATCTGTTCTGTGATACAGCCATACCATATACTCTTTAGTGCATTATAACCTCGCGGTGAATGCTAACTTTGGAATGGCTGCATCAAAACATGTCGAGTTTGGTGTCAAATGCTTCGGAATACTACCACCAGTCCTGGCTGTGGGGGTAGCATTCCACCCTTCTAGAGGGAGAGACATGTTCACACTGGTCTACCCGGTTAAAACTTTCTAAAGCCCTGGCAACACAAAATGGATGCCACTGCCACAGAAAAGGGTCTGGCCTCCTGCTGCTGACCGAAACACCGGCAGGGGAGGCCTGGACAATAGGTTTCCTGTCCCAGGGAGGTGTAACCACAGACAGGCAGCTGTGTATTGGGGCTGGGCGGGAGCACTCTCTGGTGCTTTGGAGTCCTGCACTGGGGGCACACTTGGTGTCCTTGTGGAGAGTCCAGTTCAAACCGGTTGCAGGGGCTACCTGCCCCTGCTCTGGCGCGAAACTGGACAAAGGAAATGGGTGTAACCACCCCTCTTTCCAAACCCTCCCATAGGTGGGTCCCTAGAGTATGTCCAACCCCCAAACTTAGTATAAGTATGGGAACCCAGTCCTTGAGACTTTAGATTACCCTGGACAAAACTCTGCAACATATATCCTGGACCTTCGACTTTCTATTTCGACTAGAAGACGGAAGAAATCTCCCTTGGTGTCAAGGAGTGACTCCCCTGCTTGGCAGGCACCAAAGAAGCAACTGACCGGTCTGCATCGCTGAAGCTCCCGCCAGACGCTGAAGTCTTTGCATCACCAGAGGTGGATTTCCAGACTTCCCCGAGGCTACCCTGAGTCCACAGAAAAGCTGAGGCCCGTGGCTATCGTGGGTGATGAGGAACTGTGACCCCTGGGCACCTTGAACTTTTGCAGCACCATCATCTTCCTGGTCTTCTTCGAAGTTGTGCTTTGGGCTCCGAGTAGCCCCAGCCTTGAGCACCTCCTGCACCGTGACCCGTGGGCCAGTTTCAAGTGCGACCGCTTGAGGCTCCTTCGCGATCGCACCACTCGACACACTTCGTGGGATAGCTCGAATCCAGCTCCTGGTTGTCATCGGCGCCTCCTGGACCTCGTGGCTGAAGAGTCAAGACATCGGTCAACTCACCTGAAGCACCCGACATCTGTGGGCATTGGTCCATCGTGCCCCTGGTCACTGGCAAGTGACCCAGACACTGTCCCCTCTGCGTTCAGGTTCCTTCCATCCTCGATCCAGGCTTGGATCGCTCCAGACACTTCTCAACTTCAAGGCAACAGCACTTCCTGAGCAGCTTCCATTGAAATCGACGACGCGACTCGACACCAAAAGACACCTATGCACCCGGCTTCCCTGGTTGAGGTAACACGAGTACTCCAGTGCTCCCGTCGGTGCTAGCCCTAGAACTTCCTAAGTCCAAAAGGGTTTGGTCCTGAGTCAATTCTAAGTGTCCGTAATCTTTAATTTTTCCATTCCATTTATAAACTTTATTTCGGCCGCAAAGGCCATAAAAGTACACATACAATTTATCATTACACAAAAAAAAAAAAAAAAGATGAAGAGCGATAAAATCAGAATTATACTTCGGATACAATAAAAGTACATGGAATTCATTAATGCCGACACTCAGTTACAGTAATTTCTGCGTTTAATCCACATGGCATTTAAAAAACGGGAGACTGCAAAGACAATCGGAGGGTGGGTGTCATATTTCAAAACTCTTAAGGCATTTCCACACTTTCTAAATCCCATATACAAATGGGTTTTACCCATCTATTTCGTAGCTGGTGGTACACTGGGAAAAAAAAGAAAACATGTTTATCATCTTCCATTTGAAAACCACAGGCAGGGCAATCAGTGTTTTTGTTTGGTTCCCACTTAGAAGTAAAAGACCTGAGCGGTAAACTGCCTATCCTCAGCTGGAAGTACAACTTCCTAGCAACAGCAGGAAAAATCAGGTCAAGAAATTCCTCCCTCCTATAGTCAACTTTAATTTCGAGAAACTGTGCAGTCAGTCTGCCGACACCAGAATTCATATGGAGGCTCATAAGATGTTAAATGCCTGAACTGATCTACCAGATTTATTCTTGGGATGGCCAAGCATGAGACCTCTGGGGAAGCCCATAAATCTGGGAGGCCAATCTTATCACAAGTATCCCTAATGTGAGTTAACCAAGGGATTTTCTTGTTATTGATTAGAGGCCAGACCCCCTTGAATTCTTCACGAAAAGAACCCAACTCCGGGGTAGACCAAAGTCTCTTCCAGTATATCACTGGTCGCATCGCCACCTCCTCCTCCACGGGAATCAACCCTAGGTCGAGCCTGATTGGGACCAACGGAGTGCTTGGGGGCAATCCCAGCAAGTTTCTCATAAAAGAATGTTCAGTCCTGGTTAGGCTAGCAGGCTTGCTATGTCCCCAAAGTTCTGCTCCATAAATGGATGCCACTCTAGCTTGTGTCTTGTAAATTTCTACCGGTGGCGCTACAGGCTTGAAAGCTGAACCTCTAAAAAGTTTTGATATTCCTCCTGCAATTTGTGTCAGCTTTAATACTGAATTTGCGACTTGAGCCCCCCACCCAAGGTGTTCTTGAAGAGTAATCCCAAGGTATACAAACGTGTTTACTCGCTCAAGCGGTATACCATTCATAACTGGATTCGGGCGTGTGCGATTTGGGGGATTGAGGATCATGAACTTGGTCTTTGCTATATTAATCTCCAGACCTCTCTCCCCACAAAAGTCCACGAAACCGTCCAGAATACGCTGAATACCTGTAGATGTTCGTGACAGCAACAAAGTGTCGTCAGCGAACATCAAAGCCGGTACTCTGCCCGTAGCGAGTTTAATTTTTCCAACCGCGACATTGCCCATAGAAACTAACGGGAACCCGCGGCTGTGTTCTCACACTGCACACGCCCCCCGTGGGTCCCCTGTGTCCTTGGGGTCCCAGCAATTCTACCGGCTCTAGGCCTTGTGTCTAGTTCAGTCGTGGTTCTTATACCACTTTTTTGGTATATGGTTTGGTACGGCCCTAGGTCCCAAACGTCTATTTGTGCTATTACTGTTGAATACTGACTTGTAACTTAAGTACTTCGAACTCTAGCCTCATAAAGAGACTAGAGGGGTGTGTTTTATCTTAAATACATATATTTTAAATATATACCTGGCCTTAAATACATATATTTTAAATATATACCTGGTGTGGTTGTCCTTTCATTTGATCATTCAAGAGATTAGAGACTGGTAAAACAAGCTGCTTTACATTCCTTGAAGACTTAGCCTGAAGGCTGCTCTCCATAGCTACCACTAGGATAACTTTCAATAAAGGTTGTCTTTAACCTATACCAATAAGGGGTTGTTTGGACTGATACAGGGTGCCCGCTACAACTAGTGGACAGCATATATCAGGCCAACTTCTCACATTGGTGTGCAGCGTGTGGGATTCCAGCTTGCTATTGTTTTACCAGATAATCTCAATTGAATTGATCAACTGAAAACCACTAAAGGTACCTTAGGTACATATAATATCAAGCTTAGTATACAGTAAGTTCTGCTGAACCTAGAGTTGTGTGTCAAGGGCTTAGCACACCCTTTCTACAACTCAAGAGAGTTTAGTAGGCCACACTAGTGTAGTTAGTGCAATCCACCACACCACATTAGTAATGTCTAACCAGCCAGTAACCAATGGGTCCCAGCAAGAAGCCACTGGGCTTCTCCCCTATAGATATGAGGATCTCACTTTTGCACAGCTTAGGTCCTTATGTTCCATTAGGAAGCTGAAGACAGGCAAAAGCCCAGCCACCCAGCATCTCTTAGAGATACTCAAGCTAGATCAGCCTCTAGTGGGTCTGATGGGGTAGGTAGAGTGGGTGGGGCAATAGTTGAGGGTGGGCGGGCCTAGGGGTGGAAACTCCCCTGACCTTACTTCTACTGCTGACCAGACTGATGACAATGATCAGGATCTGGTGGACCCAGCTCCCCTGGATGAGGATGAGGAGGATGACAAAAATGCTCCCCTCTTTGTTCCTCCAGGGAGAGTTGAACACAGGGTTAGAAGGAATAGATCTCACTCAAGGGAGTCTGTTCACTCTACCTCATCTGTAGGGACCTCTGTTTCTTCTTACAGAGGGAGGGAAACCTCCCAGGAGAGGAGAGAGAGACTACTGAAGTATAAGCAAGATAAATTCAACCTCAGAAAGCCGCAGATGGTCCTAGATAGGAAAGCCCTGGAGCTCTACAGAGCTAGTAAAAAGGAGGGACTAGAGTCCCTTGGTGGCAGCAATTTCCCTAGAGATAGGGAGAGGTCTTATGACCATAGAGACCTGAATAAGATTGACCCTCCCTACCTGAGTGGGAATGACATCCACAACTGGATAACTGCCTTAGAGAGGGCCTGTAAAGTACATAGGGTCCCTCAAAGTCAGTGGGCAGCAATCATATGGCTCTCCTTTGCAGACAAAGGGAGAGATAAGCTCCTCACTGTAAGAGAAGAGGATGCTGATGATTACCAGGTCTTGAAAAGTGCATTAATAGATGGATTTGGCCTAACCACTGAGCAATACAGGTTAAAGTTCAGAGATACCCAAAAAGCGCAAAATCAAGACTGGGCGGACTTTGTTGACTGTTCTGCTAAGGCTCTGGAAGGTTGGTTATTGAGTAGTAAATTGTGTGACTTCACAGGATTGTACAATCTGATAATGAGGGAGCTTGGATCGCTCCAGACACTTCTCCTCTTCAAGGCAGCAGCACTTCCTGAGCAGCTTCCATTGAAATTGATGACGCGACTCAACACCAATAACTGTCAAATTCAGCTGTTGCACCAGTGCCTGGTAGACTCTGATCTGATCTCTCCCCAAGAATTGGGAAAGAAGGCAGACAAATAGGTCAGAACCAGAGTGAGGCAGAAGGTACAGAACCAAGGTGGTGACCCAAAGAAGCAATATTCCAAGAACTCTGATAAGGGTGGGGACAAGGGTAAAGACCAGAAGTCTTCACAAGGACCCCAAAAAATGTCTTCAGGTGGGGATTCACAGTCCAACAAAGGGAAAGGCCAAAAGAAACCTTGGTGCAAAGTCTGTAAGCAAAAGACACACTGGACCAGTGATTGCACCAAGTCCAAAGAGAATGCTCCAGCCCTCACCAATGCCCCTAAGGCATCTGCTCCCCCTAGTGCAGTTACAATTGGTGGTGGGAATACAAAAGCTAAGGGTTTAGTAGGGTTGACCCTGGGACCTTAGTTGGGCTCTAACCTAGTCAGAGAAACCACTCAGGCTGTTCTTGTCTGTGATGGGGGCATGGATATGACCCCCTCTGTGAGTCCCAGTAACTTGGGCAAGTACAGGCAACAGCCTTTAATCAAGTACAGGCTTGGGTATTCAGGGACACAGGAGCAAGTGTCACCATGGTGAAAAAAGATCTTGTGAGCCCTGGGCAGATTATACTTGGTGAAATGTACCAAGTGACCAATGCTAGCAATGTCAGAACAGACAAACCTCTGGCAGTTGTTAACTTCTCCTGGGGAGGGGTAACTGGCCTTAAGAAGGTTGTGGTAAGTGCAGACCTACCAGTCGAATGCTTGCTTGGCAATGATTTGGAAACTTTAGCTTGGGCTGAAGTGGAGCTCAGGACACATGCAGAAATGTTAGGGATCCCTGCTCATGTCTTTGCTGTGACTAGGTCACAGGCCGAAATGTCTAAAACTGGACAGGCCCTAGATTGTGGAATATTGGATCAGTTGCCTTCCAAGAGGAGGAGCAATAGGGTTAAGGTAGTGCCTTCCCCCTGACTCAGACTGCAGATCAGTCTCCTCAGGGAGATGACCTTGAGCCTGAAGAAGGAACTGTCCCAGAGGAGCTTGAACCTGACCTGGTTGAGTTCTTGGGGACAGGGGGCCCTTCCAGGTCTGATCTGAGCCAGGAGCAGAAAACCTGCCCCTCTCTTGAACCCCTCAGAAAGCAAGCTGCTGATGAGGCTGCTGGGAATGCTAGTGGCACCCATAAAGTCTACTGGGAAGATGGACTCCTTTATTCAGAGTGTAGAGACCCCAAGCCTGGTGCATCCAGGAGGTTGGTTATACCTCTGAAGTTTAGGGGCTTCCTATTGACACTAGCCCATGATATTCCCCTAGCAGGACACCTGGGCCAGAACAAGACTTGGGACAGAATTGTCCCTCACTTTCTTTCACTGGCCCCACATGTCTGAAGACACTAAGGAGTTTTGCCGCTCCTGTGTGACCTGCCAAGCCAGTGGCAAGGCAGGTGGAACAACAAAGACCCCCTGACACCACTACCTGTGGTGGGGGTTCCCTTTCAGAGGGTGGGGATTGACATTGTTGGTCCCATGGATCCTCAGACAGCATCTGGGCACAGATTTATGCTGGTGGTGGTGGACCATACCACCAGGTACCCAGAAGCAATTCCCCTAAGGACCACTACAGTACCTATGGTGGCAAGAGCTCTCTTGGGTGTATTCTCAATAGTAGGCTTTCCTAAGGAGGTAGTATCTGACAGGGGAGCAAACTTCAGATATAGTTACTTGACTGCTATGTGGAAGGAGTGTGGAGTGAACTACAAGTTCACCACACCCTATCACCCACAATGCAATGGTTTAGTTGAAAGGTTCAACAAAACCTTAAAGGGCATGATTAAAGGACTCCCAGAGAAGCTTAGGCAAAGATGGGACATACTCTTGCCCTGCCTTTTATTTGCATACAGGGAGATGCCTCAAAACGGAGTTGGCTACAGCCCTTTTGAACTTTTGTTTGGTCACCCTGTCAGCGGTCAATTGTGAGGAAGGATGGGAGTTACCTCTCAAGCCCCCCAAACAAGACATAGTGGACTATGTATTTGGTCTCCGCTCCAAGATGGCTGAGTATATGAAAAAGGCAACCAAAAACCTTGAGGCTAGCCAGGAATTCCTAAAAGCCTGGCATGACCAAAAGGCTGTACTGACTGTTTACCAGCCAGGACAGAAAGTGTTGGTGTTGGAGCCTGTGGCCCCAGAAGCCCTCCAGGACAAATGGAGTGGCCCCCATACAATTGTTGAACAGAAAGGGGAGGTCACCTACTTGGTAGACCTTGGAACCCCTAGGAGTCTCCACAGGGTACTTCAGGTCAACAGACTGAAACCGTATGTTGACAGGGCAGACATGGGCTTGCTCATGGCTACTGATGAAGGACAGGAGGAAGAGAGTGACCCACTCCCTGACCTGCTTTCGCAGAACCCTGATGATGGGTCAGTTGATGGTGTAGTCATGGCAGGCAGCCTCCCTGCTCAGCAACAAACTGACTGCAGAAAACTTCTCAGCCAGTTCAGACATATGTTTTCTCTGACTCCAAGTCAGACCCCCTGGTGCACTCATGAAGGGGACACTGGGGACAGTCTACCTGTGAAGAATAAGATCTACAGGCAACCTGACCATGTCAGGGACTGTATAAGGACAGAAGTCCAAAAGATGTTGGATTTGGGAGTCATTGAACCCTCAGATAACCCTTGGGCTTGTCCAGTTGTCCTGGTACCTAAACCTCACACCAAAGATGGCAAGAGAGAGATGAGGTTTTGTGTGGATTACAGGGGTCTCAATGCAGTCACTAGGACTGATCCCCATCCCATCCCCAGAGCAGATGAGCTAATAGATACTTTGGCCTCAGCCAACTTTCTAAGCACATTTGACCTGACAGCAGGCTACTGGCAGATCAGACTAACTGAAGATGCAAAGCCAAAGACAGCATTTTCTACCCCTAGTGGGCACTATCAATTTTTGGTAATGCCCTTTGGTTTAAAAAATGCACCTGCCACTTTCCAAAGGTTGGTGAATCAAGCCCTTACAGGCCTGGAAGACTATAGTGCAGCATATCTAGATGATATTGCTGTCTTTAGCTCCACCTGGAAGGATCACCTGGCCCACCTGAGGAATATTTTGGAGGCCCTGCAAAAAGAAGGCCTAACTATCAAGGCAAGTAAGTGCTAGGTAGGGCAGAGTCAGGTTGTGTACCTGGGCCACCTTGTAGGTGGAGGCCAGGTTCAACCATTGCAGAGCAAAATCCAGACCATAATGGACTGGGGTGCTCCCACTACCCCGATTCAGGTGAGAGCCTTCTTAGGCCTGACTGGGTACTATAGAAGATTTGTCAAGGGGTATGGATCAATAGTGACACCCCTGAAGGACTTAACCTCTCTGAAATTGCCCAAAAAGGTTCAGTGGACAGCTAGCTGTCAAAAGGCATTTGATGACCTGAAGCAGGCCATGTGCACTGCTCCCATTCTGCAAAGTCCTGACTACTCCAAAAAGTCCAGATGCATCTGAGTTGGGGGTAGGGGCTGTACTGTCACAGTTGAATGATGAAGGTCAGGATCAAATTGCTCAGGTGGTCCATTTCCCTACAGGGGAGGCACTATACAGTGGAACATAGACCTGGGAGTAACCATGCCAGTGCAGATGGACTCTCCAGATATATCCACTTAGAACATGAAGACTCAACTGGTCAAGGTTAGTTTAATGTCCCTGCGTTGGGGGGTGGGGGGTTTTGTAGGAGAGTAGGATCTGCTTCACATGTTTACCCCCACTTTTTGATGGTGTTTCACTGTTTTTCGACTTTGGTCTGGCTGGGACCCTTCTATTCAGGGCCCCAGTCTAGCTGCTTCCTCTCTAAAATGATTCCATGTACTTTAGGTACAGTTCAGATTGGCTCTGAGGTGCCCTTAGACGTCCCAAGTATATGGTATACTATGTACCCAGGGCATAGGTAACCCAGAGGCCTACCAGTGGCTGAAGCATGTATGATGCCACCCCTGAGAAGCCACCCAAAATGACACCACAGGTCTGCTACTGCAGCCTGAGTGAGGTGATGCATGCACCCCTTACTGAGATATAGGTTCACTATATCTCACCATATACTGCACATAAAAACCTGTCAGTCACCCCTATGGCAGGCCTTATCAATCCTGAAGGCAGGGTGCTTGGTTATATGTGAGAGGGTGCCCAAGCATGAGCTGAGCCCCTCTGCAGCCTTCGGAATCAATCTTCCTGGGTTGTCAGTAGTGCAGCCTGACCATATACTCTTAAGTGCATTATATGTTAAACGGTTAATGCCAACTTTGGACTGGCTGCACGGAAACCCGTAGGAGGGTCCCTAGAGTATGTCCAACCCCCTACCTTAGTATAAGTATGGGACCCCAGTCCTTAGGACTTTGGATTACCCTGGACGAAACGCTGAAGCCAAATCCTGGACCTTCGACGCTATGCTTAAGACCAGAGGACTGAAGAAATCTCCCTTGGGGTAAAGGAGTGACTCCCCTGCTTGTCAGGCACCAACAAAGCAATTTGCCGGTCTTCATTATCGAAGCTCCCACCAGACTCTGAAGTATTTGCAGCCCAGGAAGAGGATTTCCAGACATCACAGAGACCGACCTGAGTTCCCAGCAAAGCGGAGACCCGCAGCCCTCGCGAGTAGCGTGGAACCGGAACTCCTGGTCACCGTGCATTTCTGCAAGTGCATAGACTTCTCGAAGTCTCTTGAAGTTGTGCTTGGGCTGACTTGTAGCCCTCACCTCGGGTTCTAAATCCACAGAATATTGTCAGCCTGGTCATTCTGAGTGACCCGTGGGCCGCCATTTTGTGTTTTGTCTCAAGGTCCCTTTGCGATCTCTGGTCCGTTGACTGATGGGTCCCTGAGGGGGTAAGTTTGGATTTCTTTGGGCTTCCCTGGTTGTTCCAGAAGTGCCCTGATGCCCAACCAAGTGGTGAGTCCCAGAGACCTTGCTGGTCTGCACCGAAGCATCTTTCTCGTTTCTGCGTGGGTTGCTGTTGCCAAGGCTTGTTGTGTCCAATCCAGGCACCAATGCTGCAGCACTCGACATCCTTCGTTTGACAGCTCGAATCCAGCTCCTGGTTGTCCTCGACACCTCCTGGTCCTCGTGACTGAAGGGTCACGCTTTACCTCCTTCACCTGAAATCACCCAACATCGGTGGGCATCTACTCATCGCCTTCCTGGTCACTGGCTTGTGACCCAGACTCTGTCCCCCCTGCTTTCAGGTTCTTCTCATCTTCGATTCAGGCTTGGATCTCTTCGGACACTTCGCATCTTCACGGCAGCAGCACTACTTCGCCAGCTCCCATTGACATCGACAACGCGACCCGACACCAAAAGACACCTATGCACCCGGCTTCCTTGGGTGAGGTAACACAAGTACTCCGGTGATCCCGTGGGTACTAGCCCAAGAACTTCCTAAGTGGGTCCCCTGCGCCACTACTTTGGGTGGTTCCTTGGGGATCCAGCGATTCTACAGGCTCTAGGCCTTGTGTCTAGTTAAGTCCTGGTTCTTATACCACTATTTTAGTATATGGTTTGGCTCGCCCCTAGGGCCTGACATGTATTTGTGCTATTTTACTGTGATTATTGAAGTGTTACTTATGTGTTTTGACCTCTAGTCTCATAAAGAGACTAGGAGGGTGTGTTTAGTAATAAATACATATATTTTATATATATACCTGGTGTGGATATCTTTCATTTAGTGACTCAAGAGATTATAGACTGGTAAAACAAGCAGCTTTACATTCCTTCAAGACTGAGCCTGAAGGTTGCTCTCCATAGCTACCACTAGGATAGCTTTCAATAAAGGTTATCTTTAACCTATAACCAATAAGGGGTTGTTTGGACTGATACAAGGTGCCCACTATAACTAGTGGACAGCATATACCAGGCCAACTTCTCACAAAGCTGAAGATTCTAGATCATTGCCAAGCAAGCACTCTACTGGTAGGTCTACACTTACCACAACCTTCTTAAGGCCAGTCACCCCTCCCCAGGAGAAGTTAACAACTGCCAGTGAATGGTCTGTTCTGACATTGCTAGCATTGGCCACTTGGTACATTTCACCAAGTATAATCTGCCCAGGATCCACAAGATCTTTTGTCACCATTGTGACACTTGCTCCTGTGTCCCTGAATGCCAACGCCTCTCTTCCATTTATCAAAGGCTGTTGTCTGTATTTGCCCAAATTACTGGGACTCACAAAGGAGGACATATCCATGCCTCCATCACAGACTAGGACAGCCTGAGTTGGAACTCTGACTAGGCCAGGGTCCATCTCAGAACCCAGGGTCAACCCTACTAAACCCTTATTCTGACCATTACCCCCACCAATTGTAGCTGTACTAGGGGGAACAGTTGCCTTAGGGGCAATGGCGGCTGGAGTAGATTCTTTGGACGTTGGGCAGTCACTTGTCCAGTGAGCTTTCTGTTTACATATCTTGCACCATGGTTTCTTTTGGCCTTTTCCCTTGTTAAAACAACAGTTGATGGACAGAATGCAGAACAATGTCATACATTCACCCCAGTACAGAGATCTGAGCCTAAATCCATCATTTCCATTCTGAACTGGGGTGGCGTGGTGAGCAAAATAACGATGGATTAAACCCAGATCTGTGACTGGGAGTGAATGCTTTGCCAATGTGCAAAATTCCGTCCATCATCTTGTGTGTTTTGCTGTTCGCCCTATGTGGAAAGGGTATGCCCAGACCTGGGTCCCGTGCTCACTACGCCACTGGAGTCAAGCTATCCTGGCTGAAGAGGGGTGAAACCCTGAAACCGGTCCTAGGATGCTTGATTCCGGTCCAGGGAAGACATGGCTTGGCAGTTCGGGCTGGACTGTTCCCATGAGGCACAGGGTCAAGACTGATTTACATATGGCCATTTCTGAACTGGGGTGGCGTGGTGACCAAAATAACGATGGATTAAACCCAGATCTGTGACTGGGGGTGAATGCTTTGCCAATGTGCAACATTCCGTCCATCATCTTGTGTGTTTTGCTGTTCGCCCTATATGGGAAGGGTATGCCCAGACGTGGGTCCCGTGCTCACTACGCCACTGGAGCCAAGCTATCCTGTCTGAAGCGGGGTGAAACCCCGAAACCGGTCCTAGGATGCTTGATTCCGGTCCAGGGAAGACATGGCTTAGCAGTTCGGGCTGGACTGTTCCCATGAGGCACAGGGTCAAGACTGATTTGCATATGGCCATTTCTGAACTGGGGTGGCGTGGTGAGCAAAATAACGATGGATTAAACCCAGATCTGTGACTGGGGGTGAATGCTTTGCCAATGTGCAACATCCCGTCCATCATCTTGTGTGTTTTGCTTTTCGCCCTATGTGGGCAGGGTATGCCCAGACGTGGGTCCTGTGCTCACTACGCCACTGGAGTCACGCTATCCTGGCTGAAGAGGGGTGAAACCCTGAAACCGGTCCTAGGATGCTTGATTCCAGTCCAGGGAAGACATGGCTTGGCAGTTCGGGCTGGACTGTTCCCATGAGGCACAGGGTCAGACTGATTTGCATATGGCCATTTCTGAACTGGGTTGGCGTGGTGACCAAAATAACGATGGATTAAACCCAGATCTGTGACTGGGGGTGAATGCTTTCCCAATGTGCAACATTCTGTCCATCATCTTCTGTGTTTTGCTGTTCGCCCTATGTGGGAAGGGTATGCCCAGACGTGGGTCCCATGCTCACTATGCCACTGGAGTCAAGCTGTCCTGGCTGAAGAGGGGTGAAACCCCGAAACCGGTTCTAGGATGCTTGATTCCGGTCCAGGGAAGACATGGCTTGGCAGTTCGGGCTGGACTGTTCCCATGAGGCACAGGGTCAAGACTGATTTGCATATGGCCATTTCTGAACTGGGGTGGCGTGGTGAGCAAAATAACAATGGATTACACCCAGATCTGTGACTGGGGGTGAATGCTTTGCCAATGTGCAACATTCCGTCCATCATCTTGTGTGTTTGGCTTTTCCCTTGTTAGACTGTGAATCCCCACCTGAAGAAGATTTTTGGGGCCCTTGGGAAGACTTCTGGTCTTTACCTTTCTCCCCACCCTTGTCAGAGTTTTTAGGATCTTGCTTCTTGGGTTCACCACCTTGGTTCTGTACCTTCTGCCTAACCCTGGTTCTGACCCACTTGTCTGCCTTCTTTCCCAATTCTTGGGGAGAGGTCAGATCTGAGTCTACCAGGTACTGGTGCAACAGCTGAATCTGACAAAAATTAAGGATCTGTTACCTCATAATTAAATTGTACAATCCTTGAAAAGTCATACAATTTACTGCCAAGTACCCAACCTTCCAGAGCCTTAGTAGCACAATCTACAAAGTCTACCCAGTCTTGATTCTGTGCCTTGTGGGTATCCCTGAACTTTAACCTGTATTGTTCAGTGGTTAGGCCAAACCCTTCAATTAAGGCACTTTTCAGACTGTTATAATCATCTGCCTCCTCTTCTCTAACAGTGAGGAGCTTATCTCTACCTTTGTCTGCAAAGGAGAGCCATAAGATTGCTGCCTTCTGCTCCTGGGGGACCCTTTGAACTTTACAGGCCGTTTCCAGTGCAGTTATGCATTTGTGGATGTCATCCCCACATTGGTAGGGAGGGACAATCTTATTCAGGTTTCTATGGTCATGAGACCTCTCCCTATCTCTAGGGATGTTGCTGCCACCATGGGACTCTAGTCCCAACTTTTTTCTAGCTTGGTAGAGCTCTAGGGCCTCCTTATCTAGGGCTACCTGCTGTTGTCTGATTTTAAGCTGAACTTCCTCATACTTAAGAAGTCTCTCCCTCCTCTCCCGAGAGGTTTCCCTCTTATGAGAAGAGATAGAGGTCCCTAGAGATGAGTTAGAATGGTTAGACTCCACTGAGGGAGATCTTATCCTTCTAGGCCCACCACCAACTCTTCCATGAGGGACAAAGAGGGGTCCATTGTGATCCTCTTCATCACCTTCTAGGGGATTGGATTTTCCAGGTCCAGATAATTGCCATCTGCCTGGCCAGCATCAGAGGTCAGGTCATGGGGAGTTCCACCCTTAGGCCCTTCCTCAGGTGCTGTCCCACCTCCTCTGCCTAACCCTTCAGATCCTAAAGATCTGCTGAGGTCATCCAGCCTGAGTACCTATATGAGATGCTGGGTGGTTGGATTTTTGCTTGTCTTCAGTTTTCTAGCTGTACATAATGCTCTCAGTTACATGAATAGGAGGTTATCATACTGGGAATCTAGAAACCCATTGGCTTCTGCCAGGGACCTACTGGTTCCTGTCCTTGAAGACATTACTAGTGTGGTGTGGTGTGGTGTATTGCACTACCTACTCTAGTGTGGCCTACAAAACACTCTTGAGTTGTAGAAAGGGTGTGCTAAGCCCTTAACACACAACTCTAAGTTCAGTGGAACTTACTGTAGTCTAAAGATTGTGTTATATGTACCTAGGGTACCTTTAGTGGTTTTCAGTTAGTCACTCAATTGAGATTATCTGGTAAAACAATAGCAAGCTGGAATCTCACCCGCTGCCACCAATGTGAGAATTTGGCCTGGTATATGCTGTCCACTAGTAATAGTGGGCACCATGTACCAGTCCAAACAACCCCTTATTGGTTACAGGTTAAAGACAACCTTTATTGAAAGCTATCCTAGTGGTAGCCATGGAGAGCAGCCTTCAGGCTAAGTGTTGAAGGAATGTAAAGCAGCTTGTTTTACCAGTCTACAATCTCTTGAGTCACTAAATGAAAGATATCCACAACAGGTATATATATAAAATATATGTATTTATGACTAAACACACCCTCCTAGTCTCTTTATGAGACTAGAGGTCAGAACACATAAGTTACACTTCAATAATCACAGTAAAATAGCACAAATACAGGTCAGGCCCTAGGGGCGAGCCAAACCATATACTAAAATAGTGGTATAAGAACCACGACTTAACTAGGCACAAGGCCTAGAGCCGGTAGAATCGCTGGGACCCCAAATAACCACCCAAGGTAGTGACACAGGGGACCCACGGGGGCCGTGTGCAGTGTGTGAACACAGCCGCGAGCTCCTGTTAGCTTCTATGGGGAAAGTCGCGGTTAGATTTTTAAAGATTAGAGACACTTAGAAATGAGTCAGGACCAAACCCTTTTGGACTTAGGAAGCACCGGAGTACTTGTGTTACCTCACCCAGGGAAGCAGGGAAGCCGAGTGCAGGGCCGTTTCTAGGTGTGTTGCCGCCCTAGGTGAGAATTGAAAAATGCCGCCCCCTCCCTTTTACTGCCATCACTCTCTCCCCCTGTCATCCAGGCTAGAAGAATTAATGCATTAGATATAAAAGAACTTGTATTCAAGCACTGGTTAAGGGTGCACCATCTCAGCATTTAGGCTTTTATCTCGAGGGATAAATGTTCATAGTTTAGGATTGTTGGCACAATTTGTATGAACTTTGTTTTACTCTGATGTATGTATTCATAAAGGCCAGATGTCTGTTCCTTAAACTCCTTTCAAAATTATTAATATTTGATACAAACATGTTTAATTACTTACGTGATGAAAAAGGTACCCTTGCTATTTTTATTTGTGTTCGTTCACTATAACCTTGCCAAATTTCTTTTCAGAAAAAGTGTGCTCTCTGCTTTCCGACAAACTCACTTTAAATACCTACTTGCAATACTTATTTATACATGTTTTAAACATTTAAGTTAGCTTTTTAGGAAACATTTACCCCAGGCTGACACTCACATTGTAAACATTTCCTGCAAAAATAGTGTCTAAAGGTGCTGCTGTTGTCACATACTTGACGCTCCCGACATGAAAAGCAGTAATTGTAGTGCATTATGGGCGCCATTGTTTACTGCTGAAGCTCTAGCCTAGTTTTCTGCCTTTTTAAAAATAATTATTACAACATTAAAAAAAATGTCAGCATTAGGCCACTTCTTAAATATATTCATTATTATTGTTAAACGCATTTTGGATGAAATTCTTGGTACAGAACCTCAGCACACCACCTAGTAACTATCTGAGTTGCTACACTTGCATATCTATTACTACTCTTCAGAATATTTATGACGAGCCCTACTTAGTAAAACTAAATTCTGTCGAGGTATCCCAAATGCAATTAGCAGCTAAAATGTTTAATAGTGAACACAGAATACTGCTGGCCTAGCATGCAAGAAGTTAGGGGAAATTTGTAGGTAAAATCAAAGCTTGCAGAACGAACATGATATTTAATGGTACATGCTATGGAAGTTCCAAACCTCGCAGACTACAGACCCAGTCTTAGGGGGTCTCTGATGGACGGGGACGGGGGGAGGGGAATAAGCCAAACCCATCATTTCCCAAACCTCACAGATTTGGCTCTACACCTACCACAAGTCAAATCCCCCCTGACAGGACCTGCCTTGAAGTGACTGTTCCTCATTTCAGATTTTTATAAGGAGACAACATTCTGCTTACGTGTACGTGACCGTATACGTCGCCCCTAAAACCGGGCATTTTCTAAGACATTATCCATATATATGTATGTGGGCTTTAAATGCCGGGCACCTCTGTCGAGATTCTTTCCAGATAGCTGCGAAATTTTGATGGGGGCTTTCTCGGTTACTTCAATGGTTTTCCGGGAGCTCACACCATAAATCATGCCATATATTGACGAGTTTCATCTATTGCATTATTTTTAATAACGTGTATGACCTGACACCACATGCGGCGTTTTTATGCGGTATGCTGCTTTGGGGGAGGACATTTCTCTGTTGTGAGGCAGCGTCTATAGAATGCTTCCCCTCACCTTTTGCAGAGACAGTTTCTGTTCAGTCTGCACCTTTTCATGGGGGGGTCAATAACGTATGCCATTTTTAGCACATTTTACAGGTTTCATGGCGCACATATTAGGCCCCAAACAGCGCGGACACTGCCATGCTGAGTGTGCAGGAACATCTGTCAGCATTTCCCAGGGCTCAGTAGGACTTTCTGAGACGAGCTTGTCGGGGTCTGGGTGCCTGGCCTGTGATAGCTTTCAGCGCCTACATGACCCCTATATACCCTTTTCAGTGTCTCCAGTGATGTATGGCCCCCAGAGAGGATTGCTTCATTCCTCTGCAGTGACATTCACCTAAAGCCCCACGTTGTCACAGGGTCTAACCCTGGCAGGCATCCGTAGAGCACCCCACAATGGTACTGGGTTTTCGCCAATATGCAAACCCTTAATGTGCAAGGTCAAAAGACAAGGATTTGACGAGACGCACAACCCCAGATGCTGATGGGGGTCTGCTCTCTTTGGCAAGACGTTGTAGGGGCCTTCTCACATCTGTCACGGTTTGTAGGGACACATGTCTTAACTTAGGCCTGGTTGTTTGGGGGGCTACCACTGCTATAAAACACAATGTGTGGGATGTGCCCCCTCATTTATTGCCTAATGGCGTGGGGCAAGCAGAACACCAGAATTAAAAGTGTCACAGAATATGGGGGCGGTAAGGGGCGGGGGAGGGGTCACGACCATCGGGATTTTTTTCGTAGAGGTTTCCTCTCATGTTTGTTCTCGGGGTATGCCGATCCGTTCTGCTGCCACACAGGTGATTTGCAGGGCTGTATCAACTAACGCTGAGTCCAGATTTGCAGGGCGTAGGGCCTTTCAGGATATGGCTCGATTTACAGGGTCCTTTGCAACAAAATCACTGGCAGAATGTGAATGAGCACGGCGCCACATCTTGTCCCGATTTGTAGAACTACAGCGCACTAAAGCGCTTCGTGTCCAATCACTGTACACACTAGTAAACACTGGAGCAAAATCAGAAGTTGCATATTTATAGTGGCGCGCACTCATGGTTTTTGCCGCCCTCACCCTTTTGCCACCCTAGGCGGCCGCCTAGTCTTGCCTAATGGTAGAAACGGCCCTGGCCGAGTGCATAGGTGTCTTTTGGTGTCGGGTCGAGTCGTCGATTTCAATGGGAGCTGGCGAAGAAGTGCTGCTGCCGTGAAGATGCGAAGTGTCCGAAGAGATCCAAGCCTGGATCGAAGATGAGAAGAACCTGACAGCAGAGGGGACAGAGTCTGGGTCACTAGCCAGTGACCAGGAAGGCGATGAGCAGATGCCCACCGATGTCTGGTGATTTCAGGTGAAAGAGGTGCAGCTTGACTCTTCAGCCACGAGGACCAGGAGGTGTAGAGGACAACCAGGAGCTGGATTCGAGCTGTCCCACAAAGGATGTCGAGTGCTGCAGCGTTGGTGCCCAGATTGGACACATCAAGCCTTGGCAACAGCACCCCATGCAGAAATGAGAAATGAGGGCACGTCTGGACCAATCAGAGAAGCCCATGGAAATACAAAGTTACCACCTCAGGGAACCACCAGACAACGGACCAGGGGATCCTGAAGGGACCTCGAGACGAAATACAAAATGGCAGCTCATCCTAGTGGCAGCTATGGAGAGCAGCCTTCAGGCTAAATCTTGAAGGAATGTAAAGCAGCTATTTTTACCAGTGTATAATCTCTTGAGAGCCTAAATGAAAGACATCCACACCAGGTATATATATAAAATGTATGTATGTATTTATTACTAAACACACCCTCCTAGTCTCTTTATGAGACTAGAGGTCAAAACACATAAGTTACACTTCAAATATCACAGTAAAATAGCACAAATACACGTCAGGCCCTAGGTCTGGAGCAACCAGGGAAGCCCAATGAAAATTACAGTTACCCCCTCAGGGACCCACCAGTCGACGGACCAGGGATCGTGAATGGACCTCAAGAAGAAACACAAAATGTCGGCCCACCAGTCACTCGGGGTGACTATGCTGACAATCTTTGGTGGATTATCTGCTTGAGGTGGAGGCTGCAAATGAGCCCAAGCACAACTTCAAGAGACGTCGAGAAGTCAATGCACTTGCAGAAATGCACGGTGACCAGGAGTTCCAGTTCCACGCTACTTACGAGGGCTGCGGGTCTCAGCTTTGCTGGGAACTCGGGTTGGCCTCTAAGGTGTCTGGAAATCCTCTTCCTGGGCTGCAAATACTTCAGAGTCCGGAGGGAGCTTCGGAAATGCAGACTGGCAAAATGCTTCATTGGTGCCTGCCAAGCGGGGGAGTCACTCCTTGACCCCAAGGGAGATTTCTTCAGTCCTCTAGTCTTTAGTAGAGCATCAAAGTTCCAGGATTCAGCTTCAGAGTATCGTCCAGGGATATCTAAAGTTCTGGTTACAGAGGTTCCTTACTTATACCTAAGGAAGGGATTGGACTAGCTCTAGGGACCCACTTATGGGAGGGTTTGGAAAGAGGGGTGGCTACACTCATTTCCTTTGTCCAGTTTCACACTAGAGCAGGGGCTGGAAGCCCCTGAACTGGTTTGAGCTGGACTATGCACAGGGACACCAAATGTGCCCCCAGTGTAGGACTTCAAAGCACTCAGAGAGTGCTCCCACCCAGCCCCAATACACATAAGCCTGTCTAGGAGGTGGTTACACCTCCCTGTGACAGGAAACCTATTGTCCAGGCCTCCCCTGCCAGAGTTTTGGTCAGCAGTAGGAGGCCAGACTTGTTTGTGTCTGTGGCTGCAGCATCCATTTTGTGATGCCAGGGCTCAATTAGGTTTCTACCGGGTTGACCATTTCTGTCATGTCTCTCCCTCTAGAAGGGTGGGATCATACTCCCACACCAGTTACTGGTGTGGGGGTATGATTCCAAGGTGTTTGACACCAAACACAACATGTTTCCGTGCAGCCAATCCAAAGTTAGCATTTACCGTTTGGTTATAGTGCACTTAGGAGTATATGGTCAGACTGCACTACTGACAACCCCGGTGGATTGATTCCGAAAGCTGCAGAGGGGCTCAGCTCATGCCTGGGCTCCTTCTCACATATAACCAAGCACCCTGCCTTCAGGATTGATAAGGCCTGCCATAGGGGTGACTTATAGATTTCTATGTGCAGTATATGATGAGATATAGTGAACCTATATCTCAGTAAGGGGTGCATGCACCACCACACTCAGGCTGCAGTAGTAGACCTCTGGTGTCATTTTGGATGGCTTTCCAGGGGTGGCATTATACATGCTTCAGCCCCTGGTAGGCCTCTGGGGTACCTATGCCCTGGGTACATAGTATACCATATACTAGGGACTTATAATGGCACTCCAGATCCAATCTGTAATGTACCTAAAGTACATGCAATAAATGTAGAGAGGAAGCAGCTAGGCTGGGGCCCTGAATAGCAGGGTCCCAGCCAGACTAAAGTCGAAAAATAGTGAAACACCAGCAAAAAGTGGTGGTAAACATGTGAAGCAGAACCTACTCTCCTACACCCTGTGTCACTAGCTTGGGTGGTTCCTTGGGGTGCCAGCGATTCTACAGGCTCTAGACCTTGTGTCTAGTTAAGTCTTGGTTCTTATACCACTATTGTAGTATATGGTTTGGCTCGCCCCTAAGGCCTAACGTGTATTTGTGCTATTTTACTGTAATATTTGAAGTGTAACTTATGTGTTTGGACCTCTAGCCTCATAAAGAGACTAGTAGGGTGTGTTTAGAAATAAATACATATATGTTATATATATACCTGGTGTGGTTGTCTTTCATTTAGTCATTCAAGAGATTATAGACTGGTAAAACAAGCTGCTTTACATTCCTTCAAGACTTAGCCTGAAGGCTGCTCTCCATAGCTACCACTAAGATAGCTTTCAATAAAAGTTGTCTTTAACCTATCATCAATAAAGGTTTGTTTGGACTGGTGCAAGGTGCCCACTATAACTAGTGGACAGCATATACCAGGCCAACTTCTCACAAGAGGTGCAGAAAGAGGTAAGATAGGTGCAGAAAGCGGGAAGCGGGGTACAGAAAAGGCAAGAGTGGTGCAGAAAGAAGCAACATAGGTGCAGAAAGAAGCAAGAGAAGTGAGGAAAGAGACAGGTCAGTTGCAGAAACAGGCAAAAGAAGTATAGAGAGAGGCAAGAGAAGTGCTGAAAGAAGCAACAGAGGTGCAGAAAGAAGCAAGAGATGTGACGAAACAGACAAGAGAGTTGCAGAAAGAAACAAGAAAGGTGCAGTAAAAAGGAAGAGAAGTGCAGAAAGAGGCAAGTAAGATGCAGAAAGAGGCAAGAGAGGTGCAGAAAGAGGGAAGAGGGGTACAAAAATGGAAAGAGGGGTGCAGAAAGAAGCAAAATAGGTGCAGAAAGAAGTAAGAGAAGTGATGAAAGAGACAAGTTGGTTGCAGAAACAGGCAAAGGAAGTATAGAAAGAGGCAAGAGAAGTGCTGAAAGAAGCAACAGAGGTGCAAAAAGAAGCAAGAGATGTGATGAAACAAACAAGAGAGTTGCAGAAAGTTGCAGAAAAAAGGAAGAGAAGTGCAGAAAGTGGCAAGAGAAGTGCAGAAAGAAGCAACAGAGGCGCAGAAAGAGGCAAGAAACAGGCAGAAAGAGGCAAGAAAGGTGATTAAAGAGGCAAGATAGGTTCAGAAAGAGGTAAGAGAGGTACAGAAGCAGGCAGTAGAGGTGCAGAAAGAGGGAACAGAGGTGCAGGAAGACACAAGAGGGGTGTGGGAAGAGGCAAGAGAGGTGCAGAAAGAAGCAAGAGAACTGCAGAAAAAAACAGAAGTACAGAAAGAGGCAAGAGAGGTGCAGAAAGAGGCAAGAGGAGTGCAAAAAGAGGCAAGAGAACCACAGAAAGAGGCAAGAAAGTTGCACAAACAGGCAAAAAATGTGCAGAAAGATGGAACATGGTACAGACAGAGGCAAGAGAGGTGCAGAAAGAGAGGAGAGGGGTGCAGAAAGAGGCAAAAGGGGTGCAGAAAGCAGAAACAGGTACAGAAAGAGGTAAGAGGGGTGCAGAAAGATGCAAGGGGGTACAGAAAGAAGCAAGAGAGGTGTTGAAAGAAGCAACAGAAGTGCAGAAAAAAAGAACACAAGTGCAGATAGAGGCAAGACAGGGGCAGAAAGAAGCACTAGAGGTGCAGAAAGACACAAGGAGGATGCAGAAAGAAGCAAGAGCGGTACAGAAAGAAGCAAGAGAAGTGCTTAAAGAAGCAACAGGGGTGCAGAAAGAGGCAAGAGGGTACAGAAAGAGTCAAGAGAAGTGCAGAATGAGGCAAGAGGTGAAGAAACAGGCAAGAGAGGTGCAGAAAGAAGGAACAGGGATGCAGAAAGAGGCACGAGAGGTGCAGCAAGAGGGGTACAGAAAGAGGCAAGAGAATGCAAAAAGAAGCAACAGAGGTGCAGAAAAAAGCAAGAGGAGTGATGAAAGAGACAAGAGAGTTGCAGAAAGAAATGAGAAAAGGGGCATAAATAAGGAAGAAAAGTGCAGAAAGAGGCGAGTGAAATGCAGAAATAGGCAAGACAGGTGCAGAAAGAGGCAATAGAGGTGCAGAAAGAGGCAAATGAGGTACAGAATGAGACACGAGGGTGCAGAAAGAGGCAAAGGATGTGCAGAATGAAGCAACATAGGTACATAAAGAGGCAAGAGGGGTGAAGAAAGAAGCAAGAGAAGTGCAGAAAGGAGCAACAGAGGTGCAGAAAGAGTCAATAGGGGTGCATAAAGAGGCAAGAGGAGTATAGAATGAGGCAAGAGAGTTGAAGAAACAGGAAAGAGAGGTAAAGAAAGAGGGAACAGGGGTGCAGAAAGAGGCAAGAGAGGTACAGACAGAGGTAAGAGGGGTACAGAAAGAGGGAACAGGGGTGCAGAAAGAGTCAAGAGAGGTGCAGATAGAGGGAAGAGGGGTACAGAAAGAGGTAAAAGGGGTGCAGAAATAAGCAACAGAGGTGCAGAAAGAAGCAAGTGAAGTGATGAAAGAGATAAGACAGTTGCGGAAACAGGCTCAGAAAGTATACAAAAAGGCAACAGAAGTGCTGAGAGAAGCAACAGAGGTGCAGAAAGAAGCAAGAGACGTTAATGTTAATGTTAAAAATATCTTGTAGAGCAGAGTGCACGTTCACCGGGCGGTTTCATGGCGCTATAGAAAAGGAAGGCATAAGTCGTTACCCAGGAGAACTTTAGTTGTAGGCTTGCTCGAACAACCAGGTTTTAAGGGATCTTCTGAATTTCATAAGATCAGCACAGGCTCGGATTTCCAAGGGGAAGGAGTTCCAAAGTCTGGGGGCGAGGACAGCAAATCTGCAGCCTCCAAGGCGCTTCCGCCTAAATGAGGGGGTGTGGAGGAGTGAGAGGTGGGCTGAGCGTAAGTTGCGGGAGGGGATGTGCCTGAGTATCAGGTTATTTGTGAATTTTGGGCTTTTGCCGTGCAGAGATTTAAAGATCAGGCATCCGGTTTTAAAGATGCAGCATTGGGGGATGGGGAGCCAGTGTAGTTTCCTTAATAGGGGAGTGGCTGGTAGCCATCTGGGTTGTTGTAGGATCAGTCTGGCCGAATGGTTCTGAACCAACTGTAACCGCTTTTGCAGGTAGAGAGGCATGCCCAGATAGGTGGCATTGGCATAGTCCAGGTGTGACAGAACGGTAGCTATCACAACCTAGGTCAGGGCTTCCTGCGTGAGAAAGCGGCGGATCGTCCTGATTTTTCGTAGTTGGAAGATGCATTTGGAGACTACCAGACCCACTTGAGTTTTGAGTGAGAGATCGCTGTTAAGTGTGATTCCGAGTGTTTTAGCCGAAGGGGAGGGGGAAGGCGGAGATCCCATCTCTGAAGGCCAGTAATGCGGGCCCCAGAACTTGTGACTGTCTCCTGTAAGTACCAGCTCAGTCTTTCCAGGATTCAGCTTAAGGTGGTTTTGGTCCATCCATAGCTGACTGAGCCTCATAGTGGCCTGAAACTCGGTGATTGATCTGTCAGAGTTATCAATGGTAAAGACCAGTTGCAGGTCGTCTGCGTAGTTGTAGACAATCACTTTCCTGTCTCTGAGGGCTTGATAGAGACGTGATAAAACAGACAAGAGAGTTGCAGAAAGAAACAAGAAAGGTGCAGAAAAAAGGAAGAGAAGTGCAGAAAAAGGCAAGTGAGATGCAGAAAGAGGCAAGACAGGTGCAGAAAGAGGCAAGAGGGGGGCCGAAATAGGCAAGTGAGGTTCAGAAAGAGGCAAGAGGGTGAAGAAAGTGGAAAGAGAAGTGAGGAAAGAAGCATTAGAGGTGAAGAAAGAAGAAAGAGACCTGCAGAAAGAGGGAAGAGATTTGCATCAAGAGAGGTTCAGAAAGAGAGAAGAGAGGTGCAGAAAGAGGGACCAGGGATACAGAAAGAGGCAAGAGGGGTCCAGAAAGAATCAACAGGGGTGCAGAAAGAGGCAAGGGGTGCAGAAAGAAGCAAGAGAGTTGTTGAAAGAAGCAAGAAAAGTACAGAAAGAAGGAACAAAATTGCAAAAAGAGGCAAGAAAGGGGCAGAAAGAAGCAACAGAGGTGCAGAGAGAGGCAAGGGGGATGCAGAAAGAAGCAAGAGAGGTACAGAAACAAGCAAGACAAGTGCATAAAGAAGCAACAAGGGTGCAGAAAGTTGCAAGAGGGGTGCAGAAATAGGCTAGAGAGGTGCGCAAAAAAGTAACAGAGGTGCAGAAAGAGGCAAGAGGTGTGCAGAAAGAGGTAAGAGAAGTGCAGAATGAGGCACAAGAGGTGCAGAAACAGGCAAGAGAGGTGCATAAAGAGGGAACAGGGGTGCAGAAAGTGGCAAGAGTAGTGCAGAAAGAGGAAAGAGGTGTGCAATTCAATTCAATATTTTATTAAAGATTTGGAACTCTTAAGAGGTCCACATTAAAAACATGCATATTATTACAAGAATACAACATGACAAAACTCATTCCACGGACCATCATACAATTATCAGAGGCCTGCATTGGCAAGGCTAGAATTCCTTCAGATAACATCAGTCTATATTATCAATTGTCCCAATACGCAAAATAATCAGGATTTTCAACAATAAAACCATTTAGCTCACGACTCAAACAGAGGCCCAAGACCTCTACTGTATAAGATTACGTTTGTTTAGGAACGTATTAGACAATAGCAGGTACATTTAAAGTTAAAAATAATATGCATAAACTCAGTGCTTAGCGAAAATTTTCAATCATTTGGGCAGCAGCACATAGCCATTTTGACTGAAAATCGCATTTAGAATTAGTAGCATAGGGATTGAAGTAACAGAGCATATCCTAAAATGTGCAAAGGACAGTAAGTAGCAGCCAGTTTGTATACAAAATAAAGTCCAAAATTCAACTTCGGCTAAAAGTTCAGTTTAGAATAGCAGCAAGGAGGAAGGAATAGCAGAGCATTTCCAAGAATGTACAAAGGACAGAAAATAGCACCCAGATCATATGCAAAATGGAGTCCAAAATTCAGCTTCGGCTAAAAATTCAATTTGGAATTAGCAGCAAGAAAAAGGAATAACAGAGCATATCCTAACAAGTGCAAAAAACAATTCAGTAGCAGCCAGTTCATGTGCAAAATACATCCCAAATCCCAGTTCAATTAAGTTTTGAAATTAGCAACAAGAACATAGTGGGAAACTAACGCAACATATCCCTATTCTGCAAATAGCAGTAAATAGCAGCCAATCAACGTGCAAAATACAGTCTGACAAAAGAGAAAATACTAATATTTCATAAGAAGATGATAGACAAGGGGGTTAACCGCTCAGTTAAAAGAATGTGTAAAAGATTTAAAATGCATACATAAACACCTTAAAATAATTAAAAAGCTTTACACACACTGCTTTGTTTTTGGGACAAAAAAGATAATCTCTGGCTGAAGCTACATTTTTAACACAATTTTGTAAAAACATCGGCCGAAGCCAACGATGACGAGTCGAAGCCAATGCTGGACAGGCAAACAAGACATGGTCCAGGGTCTGAATGCTCAATTTACACATATTACAAGTTTTTCCATCTTTCAAATTCTGGGGCCTGTTTGCTGTTAAGTCGTTTAGAGGTAAAAGATTCATACGACATAAAGTGAGCAAACGTTGAGTTCCGTGTTTTAAGTTCCAAAATAAATATTTTTGTGGAATTCTCGGTGTCCTGGCAATTAGTTTTAATCTCTCTTCAGAATTACGGAATTTAGTATCTCTATCAAAGCTAACTTTGCCACTTAAAGTTTTTAAGAGAGATTTAAATACTAATGGTGGAAGAGCAATCACTGATTCTTCTTGTATACAAACATTTGTTTGTGCCAATGAAAAATCACGATAAAAAGAGTAATTACCTGCCTTAAACCCGAAGATTTGATGGGACATGAAGCCTCTTAATGAATCTGGCTCGCTATTTTTTAGCTGATATCCCCAGCTTAAAACCCTGCATTAACCTCGGATGTAAGAACTTATGAAGCCAAATTCCAGTCTAATTGCTGCCGTTGGAACTAACGTGTTAAAATGACATATTTAACGTAGTATCGGGCCTTCAATCCTATCTAAAAAACTCCAGTCCTTAACAGGTATTGATTCAATCGCATAGAGTAGGGTTGGAGGAATTTTTGCCTTCTAAACCATCAGTAGATGTAAAAAATGTCTTCTGCCCATAGCACTGTAAAAAATATGCAGACCATTAGCGTGGGATGTAGCTTTACAAGTGCTATGTTCAATATGAAGTTTGTTCTTCGTACTACCTGCTATAAGTTTCCCAAAATAAAGGTATGAGTCTACCACCTCCAGCTTTTCAGGACCAATTTGCCACTTAAAATTACATGATTTTCTACTTTTGTTACTTTTCATAATTAAGATTTTACTTTTAGAAACATTTATTTTCAAGAAATGGCCCACTGTAAAATTCTGTAGTGATATCAGCTTTCCATTCAACCAAATAGGGGGTAGGTCCATTACTACTATATCATCTGCATATAAAAGACATGCAAAAGGCCGGCTACTTATCTGTGGTGCATCCCCATCTGCTTGAGCAAAGCAATCGGGTAAATTCGCTATATATAAAGAAAAAAGCAGCTGTGCTAACAAGCAACCTTGTTTCAAACCATTTTCTGTAGGGATTACGTCGGATAAACCTTGATTTCCACCCATTAGTATCTGGCACCAAGTTTGCAAATGTAGTGCAATAATTAATGATAGCAGGGGTGAGGGCAATCCAATTTTTTGCAATTTTCTCCACAGTAGTGGTCGATCTACCTTATCGAAGGCTGTTGAAAAATCTATGAAAGCCATGTTTACATTTGAGTTACAAGAAATTGTGTATTTCTCCCAATTAGTTTCAGCATGGAGATATTGTCAAGAGTGGAACGATTTTTTCTAAAACCTGCTTGTTCTATGGGGAGGACCTTCTTCTCTGTCACCCATTCCGTAAGATGATCGAGGATACTACGCGCAAATATTTTCCCCACTGCATCCAATATGGCTATTTGCCGATATTTACCTGGGTGTGTTCTAGGGTCCTTTTTGTATCGAGGAATTAAAATACTTCCAGACCAAGAAGGTGGTGTCTTCCGCTGGGAGTAGCAAAAATTAAACAGTGGAGCTAGAGAAGTGGCCCACAAAAGTGGCTCTTTTTTAATTACCGTCATGGGAATTTCATCAGGGCCCATTGCTCCTGAAGATCTCATTTTTTTAATAGCTCCGGCCACTTCATTGATTGAGTGTACATAGTTGGATACAGGGGTTTTAAACTGATCGGGTGCCGCAATGGTTAAACTGGTTGAATTAAAATTTGCTGAATACAGTTCTAATAAATGAAGCTTCCATTCCTCTTCTTTTATGGGCATAGGGAGAGATTTCACTTTAGTGCCACAGCAATCGGCGATTATTTCCCAGTACTTTTTAGAATTAGTTTTTTGAGGCTGCCTTTTTTAGCTGCATCCATGCACCATCTTCCTTTATTTATCTTAGGGAGCGTTTCCTCGTCTGTCTTTTTCTTTTTAGAAGGTTTATTAAATTGCTTCGCTCGGACGAAAAATTCAGGAACTGGGCCCTCACTGATATATTTATTTCCCTATTTATATTAAGCAATGGGTTAAAATATGATCTCCGCTTAACTGGAGCATGTGTTAGTTTACAGGATTTAGCTAGGAGACCTATATTATGAGAATAGGCTTTGAGTAAATCTAATTGGGTAGAATCACACTCGACCGATGTTAAGTGCTGCTGATCTCTTATAGGTGCCGTTAAGTACGCTTTTAATTTAGATGATGCTTGAGTATTCCAGTGAATCCTACCATTTGTTGCATTGAACCCTACTGTGTCACCTTTGAAGTTCCAGGGGCCTACCTTAGCACAAGTGAATTCAAATCTAAAGCAAATCAACAGATGGTCACTAAAAACATTTCCCAGGACTTCCATATTTGTAAGTTTACAGACAAAATCTGCAGAAACAATAAATAATCTATAATTGATCTCCCCGTTGGCGCCTTATGAGTGTGATTTGCTGGGATATCCTTTTCTAGCCTCCCATTAGCGATTATGAGATCTAAACTTCTCAAACCTTCGAGTGATAGGACTCCTCTTTTGTCTGTCCTGCTTTTATTAGGAAATTTGGCAATGGGGATATTTAGGGCTTCGTTTTTTTCGATGATGGAAAATACCCTTATACTATGAGATGAGACTTTAGAGTTCAAATCACCAACTAATAATAGGGACCTTCAGTCTTCACTTTCCAAGGTAGAGGAGATCAAAATTAATAGATCTTTTCATAAATAAGAATAAGATGCATCGGGAGGTAAATATGCATTTATGATCAACAAGGAATCCAAATGATCCTGAACATCCTTATGATCTAACTTAATCGCCTGAATTAAGTTAGAAGCATGCACAATTTCTTTATATGACCAGCTAAGGCTTGTACTTAGCAAAAAAGCAATACCTCCTTTAGCGTGACCTCTATTCACAGGGAGCGCAGGCCGGCTCAGCACAATATAATTTTCAGTGGACCAGTTCTATGTGATCCAAGTCTCTTGTAGACAAATTATCGGCATTTTGCTCTTTTAAGAATAAGAGTTTGTTTTTATTAGTGCTTAAGCCGGTATCTTGTAGACAAATTATATCGGCATTTTGCATTTTGTAAGAGGTGTACAGAAAGAGGCACGAGGGGTGCAGAAAGAAGCAACAGAGGTGCAGAAAGAAGCAAGAGATGTGATGAAAGAGACTAGAGAGTTTCAGAAAGAAAAAAGAAAGGTGCGGAAAGGAAGTGCAGAAAGAGGCAAGTGAAATGCAGAAATAGGCAAGACTGGTGCAGAAAGAGGCAAGAGAGGTGCAGAAAGAGGCAAGTGAGGTGCAGATAGAGGCACGAGGGTGCAGAAAGAGGCAAAAGAAGTGCCGAAAGAAGCAACAGAGTTACAGAAAGAGGCAAGAGGGGTGCAGAAAGAAGCACAAGAAGTACAGAAAGGATCAATAGAGGTGCAGAAAGATGCAAGCGAAGCACAGAATGAGGCAAGAGTGGTGCAGAAACAGGCAAGAGAGGTACAGAAAGAGGGAGCAGGGGTGCAGAAAGAGGCAAGAGAGGTGCAGAAAGAGGGAAGAGGGGTACAGAATCTAGGAGAGTAGGATCTGCTTCACATGTTTACCCCCACTTTTTGCTCTTGTTTCACTGTTTTTTTACTTTAGTCTGACTGGGACCCTGCTATTCAGGGCCCCTGCCTTGCTGCTTCCTCTCTAATATGATTCCATGTACTTTAGGTACATTACAGATTGAATCTGAGGTGCCCTTATAAGTCCCTAGTATATGGTATACTATGTACCCAAGGCATAGGTACCCCAGAGGCCTACAACGGGCTGAAGCATGTATTATGCCACCCCTGGAAAGCCACCCAAAATGACACCACAGGTCTGCTACTGCAGCCTGAGTGAGGTGGTGCATGCACCCCTTACTGAGATATAGGTTCACTATATCTCACCATATACACACATATAAACCTATAAGTCACTCCTATGGCAGGCCTTATCAATCCTGAAGGCAGAGTGCTTGGTTCTTATGTGAGAGGGTGCCCCTGCATGAGCAGAGCTCCTCTACAGCGTTCAGAGACCCTTCTCTGATGCTGTTTGTAGTGCAGCCTGACCATATACTCTTAAGTGCATTATAACCAAACGGTAAATGCTAACTTTGGACTGGCTGCATGGAAACATGTCGTATTCGGTGTCAAACACCTTAGAATCATACCCCCACACAGCAACTGGTGAGGGAGTATGATCCCACCCTTCTAGAGGGAGAGACATGACAGCACTGGTATACCTGGTAGAAACTTAATAGAGCCCTGGCATCACAAAATGGATGCTGCAGCCGCAGACACAAGTCTGGCCTCCTACTGCTGACCGAAACTCCGGCAGGGGAGGCCTGGACAATAGGTTTCCTGTCACAGGTAGGTGTAACCACCTCCAAGACAGGCTTATGTGTATTGGGGCTGGGTGAGAGCACTCTCTGAGTGCTTTGAAGTCCTGCACTGGGGGCACATTTGGTGTCCCTGTGCATAGTCCAGCTCAAACTGGTTCAGGGGCTTCCAGCCCCTGCTCTGGGGCAAACCTGGACAAAGGAAATGGGTCTAGCCACCCCTCTTTCCAAACCCTCCCATAGGTGGGTCCCCAGAGCTAGTCCAACCCCTTCCTTAGGTATAAGTAAGGAACCTCTGTAAGCAGAACTTTAGATTACCCTAAACGAAACTCTGAAGCCAAATCCTGGACCTTTCGATGCTCTGCTCAAGAACAGAGGACTGAAGAAATCTCTCTTGGGGTCAAGGAGTGACTCCCATTTTTGGCAGGCACCAAAGAAGCAATTTTCCAGTCTGCATTATCAATGCTCCTGCCGGACTCCGAAGTATTTGCAGCCCAGGAAGAGGATTTCTAGACATGTCAGAGGCCGACCTGAGTCCCCAGCAAAGCTGAGACCCACAGCCCATGTGAGTAGCGTGGAACCGGAACTCCTGGTCACCGTGCACTTTTGCAAGTGCATTGACTTCTCAACATCTCGTGAAGTCGTGCTTCGGATAACTTGTATCCCCACCTCAAGCACTGAATGCACCGAAGATTGTTGGCCTGGTCATTCCGAGTGACCCGTGGGCCACCATTTTGTGTTTTGTCTTGAGGTCCCTTCGCAATCCCTGGTCCGTTGACTGGTGGGTCCCTGAGGGGGTAACTTTGTATTTCTTTGGGCTTTGCTGCTTGCTCCAGACGTGCCCGACTCCCTACAGACCTTGCTGGTCTGCACAGAAGCATCTTTCTCATTTCTGCGTGGTTTGCTGTTCCCAAGGTTTGTTGAGTCCAATCCGAGCAGCGACGCTGCAGCACTCGACATCCTTTGTGGGACAGCTAGGATCCAGCTCCTGGTCATCCTCGACAACTCCTGGTCCTCGTGGCTGAAGAGTCAAGCTTCACCTCTTTCACCTGAAATCACCCGACATCGGTGGGCATCTGTTCATCGCCTTCCTGGTCACTGGCTAGTGACCCAGACTCTGTCCCCTCTGCTTTCAGGTTCTTCTCATCTTCGATCCAGGCTTGGATCTCTTCGGACACTTCGCATCTTCACGGCAGCAGCACTTCTTCGCCAGCTCCCATTGAAATCGACGACGCAACCCGACACCAACAGACCCGGCTTCCCTGGGTGAGGTAGCAAGAGTACTCCGGTGCTCCCGTGGGTGCTAGCCTTAGAAATTCCTAAGTCCAAAAGGGGTTGGTTGGTCCTGACTAATTTCTAAGTGTCCCTAATCTTTAAAAATCTAACCGCGACTTTCCCCATAGAAGCTAACGGGAGCCCGCGGCTGTGTTCACACACTGCACACGGCCCCCGTGGGTCCCCTGTGTCACTACCTTGGGTGGTTCCTTGGGGTCCCAGCGAATCTACAGGCTCTAGGCCTTGTGTCTAGTTAAGTCGTGGTTCTTACACCACTATTTTAGTATATAGTTTGGCTCGCCCCTAGGGCCTGATGTGTATTTGTGCTATTTTACTGTGATTATTGAAGTGTAACTTATGTGTTTTCACCTCTAGTCTCATAAAGAGACTAGGAGGGTGTGTTTAGTAATAGATACATATATGTTATATATCTCTGGTGTGGATATCTTTCATTTAGTGACTCAAGAGATTATTGACTGGTAAAACAAGCTGCTTTACATTCCATCAAGACTTAGCCTGAAGGCTGCTCTCCATAGCTACCACTAGGCTAGCTTTCAATAAAGGTTGTCTTTAATCTATAACTAATAAGTGGTTGTTTGAACTGATACGGGGTGCCCACTATAACTAGTGGGAAGCATATATCAGGCCAACTTCTCACATTGGTGGCAGCAGTGGGATAACAGCTTGCTATTGTTTTACCAGATAATCTCAATTGAGCAACTAACTGAAAACCACTAAAGGTACCCTAGGTACATATAATTCAAGCTTTAGAATACAGTAAGTTCTACTGAACTTAGAGTTGTGTGTTAAGGGATAGTACACCCTTTCCGTAACTCAAGAGAGTTTAGTAGGCCACACTAGAGTAGGTAGTGCAATACACCACACCACACTAGTAATGTATTTAAGGCCAGGAACCAGTAGGTCCTTGCCAGAAGCCAATGGGCTTCAAGATTCCCAGTATGATAGACTCCCATTCATGGAATTGAGAGCATTGTGTACAACTAGGAAACTGAAGACAGGCAAAAGCCCAACCACCCAGCAACTTATAGAGGTACTCAGGCTGGATGACCTTAGCAGATCTTTAGGATCTGGAGGGTTAGGCAGAGTGGGTAGGACAGCACCTGAGGAAAGGCCAAGGGGTGTAACTCCCCATGACCTGATCTCTGAGGCTGGCCAGGCAAATAACAATGATCTGGACCTGGAAAATCCAATTCCCATAGACAGTAATGGAGACGACCAAAATGGACCCCTCTTTGTCCCACCTGGAAGAGTTGGTGGTGAGCCAAGAAGGTCAAGATCTCCCTCAGTGGAGTCTAACCATTCTAACTCATCTATAGGGAGCTCAATCTCCTCTCATACGAGGGAAACCTCTCAGGAGAGTAGAGAGAGACTGCTTACGTATGATGAAGCTCAGCTTGAAATCAGAAGAAAGCAGGTAGCCCTAGGTAGGGAGGCCCAAGAGCTCTACAGAGCTAGAAAAAAGATGGGGCTAGAGTCCCATGGTGGCAGCAACATCCCTAGAGATAGGGAAAGGTCTTATGACCATAGAAACCTGAATAAGATTGTCCCTCCCTAGCAGAGTGGGGATGACATCCACAAATGGATAACTGCACTGAAAAGGGCCTGTAAAGTACAAAGGGTCCCCCAGGAGAAGTGGGCAGCAATTTTATGACTCTCCTTTGCAGACAAAGGTAGAGATAAGCTCCTCACTGTTAAAGAGGAGGAGGCAGATGAGTACAACAGTCTGAAGAGTGCCTTAATTGATGGGTTTGACCTAACCACTGAGCAATACAGGTTAAAGTTCAGGGATACCCAAAAGGCACAGACTCAGGACTGGGTAGACTTTGTAGATTGTGCTACTAAGGCTCTGAACGGTTGGTTACTTGGCAGTAAAGTGCATGACTATCAAGGATTGTACAATTTGATTATGAGGGAGCAGATCCTTAATAATTGTCAGAATCAGCTGTTGCACCAGTACCTGGTAGACTCAGATCTGACCTCTCCCCAAGAATTGGGAAAGAAGGCAGACAAGTGGGTCAGAACCAGTGTTAGGCAGAAGGTACAGATCCAAGGTGGTGAACCCAAGAAGCAAGATCCTAAAAACTATGATAAGGGTGGGGAGAAGGGGAAAGACCAGAAGTCTTCACAAGGCCCCCAAAAATCTTCTTCAGGTGGGGATTCACAGTCTAACAAGGGAAAAGGCCAAAAGAAACCATGGTGCAAAATTTGTAAACAGAAAACTCACTGGACCAGTGATTGCACCAAGTCCAAAGAATCTACTCCAGCCTCCATTGCCCCTAAGGCAACTGTTCCCCCTAGTACAGCTACAATTGGTGGTGGTAATGTTCAGAATAAGGGTGTAGTAGGGTTGACCCTGGGTTCTGAGATGGACTCTGGCCTAGTCAGAGTTCCAACTCAGGCTGTTCTAGTCTGTGATGGGGGCATGGGCGTGTCCCCCTCTGTGAGCCCCAGTAATCTGGGCAAATACAGACAACAGCCTTTAATAAATGTAATAGAGGCTTTGGCTTTCAGGGACACAGGAGCAAGTTTCACAATGTTGACAAAAGATCTTGTGAATCCTGGGCAGATTATACTTGGTGAAATGTACCAAGTGACCAATGCTAGCAATGTCATAACAGACCATTCTCTGGCAGTTGTTAACTTCTCCTGGGGAGGGGTAACTGGCCTTAAGAAGGTTGTGGTAAGTGCAGACCTGCTGGTACAGTGCTTGCTTGGAAATGATCTAGAGACTTCAGCTAGGGCTGAAGTGGAGCTCAGGACACATGCAGAAATGTTAGGGATCCCTGCTCATGTCTTTACTGTGACTAGGTCACTGGCCAAAATGTCTAAAACTGGACAGGTTCTGGATTCTGGATTAACGGTCCAGGTGCCTCCCAAGAGGATGAGGAGTAGGGTTAAGGCAGTGCCTTCCCACCTGACTCAGAATGCAGATGAGTCTCCTCAGGGAGATGATCTTGAGCCTGAAGAAGGAACTGTCCCAGAGGAGCTTGAACCTTACCAGGTTGAGTTCTTGGGGACAGGGAGCCCTTCCAGGTCTGATCTGAGACAGGAGCAGAAAACCTTCCCCTCTCTTGAACCCCTCAGAAAACAAGCTGCTGAGGAGGCTGCTGGGAATGCTAGTGGCACCCATGAAGTTTATTGGGATGATGGACTCCTTTATTTAGAGTGTAGAGACCCCAAGCCTGGCGCATCCAGGAGGTTGGCCATACCTCTGAAGTTTAGGGCCTTCCTAATGACACTAGCCCATGATATTCCCCTAGCAGGACACCTGGGCCAGAACAAGACTTGGGATAGAATTGTCCCTCACTTTCACTGGCCCCACATGTCTGAAGACACAAAGGAGTTTGGTCTCTCCGGTGTGACCCGCCAAGCCGGTGGCAAGGCAGGTGGAACCACAAAGGCCCCCCTGATACCACTACCTTGAGAGGGTTGGGATTGACATTGTTGGTCCCTTGTATCCTCAGACAGCATCTGGGCACAGGTTTATACTGTTTTTTTTTTGTTTTGTTTTTTAAACAGATTTTTATAGATTTTCAGAAAACATACATTCAATTCTGTGATCCTCGGAATGCTCTAGGGAGGACATCTACATAAAAGGGAGGAATACCTGGTTGTCGATCTTACCGCTATTTATTTTGGACAGAAAAAACAATGACCACTTGGTTCATATGCTTATAGTATATAAATTACGTTTTTTTCAAAATTGGTTCAAACATATTTCTTATAAACATTGACTTCATGCCTGAAATACGATACATATTTAATACAAAACGTGATTTTCAAACATAAATAATGTGCATGAAAAAAACAACACAGTGCAACAATATTTACAAAAACAATAATTAATGTATAAAATACTTGAAATTACACCAGCGATTAACACTTATTGTCAGTTCCCCATTTTTCTATCAATATATTTTTTGAAAAAAGGAACTGTAGCCACATGGGAGAAAATTACTACTACGAGGAGTTCATACTTGTTTACCCACCCTGACCGGAGGATAAGAATTAATCGTTGCCCTATGTGGAAAGGACAGATGGAAATGGCCGACGCGTTTCTAATCCCTGCGTGAATTCATGGGATTGTCATCAGGGCACGAAAGCGCGGTGTAACCTGAAAGTAAAATTAAATGAAGAAATTGTCATAAAAATGGAGCGTCTCCTCTTTTCGACTTTTTTATAACGTGCCATTTTTTATATATCTAGGGTGCTATACCTGAAATTAGAAGTGTCACTTCACAAAGCGATGAATGAATTTAAATCACGTAACAGGAACTAAAAAAATCTAAAAAGCGCCTGTCATTTTGTAAAAGAAATTGCTATTTAAATAATGCATCTGCTTTAGATGATTATATGAATGGACTTACGTTAGTAGTCAAAGGAGGGTACCAAAGATTTATTTATTGTACATGGTCGTCAATAGGCGATTGAACCGTCAAGTTAGGTATCGCATCACTGGTCTCGTTTTTCATATATTACTGCCAAAATGAGAAACGACAAATGAAGCTAAATACACTATGACTGTGTCCACTTAAGCACTAGCGTTTCTTAACTCTAGGACTGTTTGTCACCAAAACTTACTTTGCGTAGGTATTATGGCGGCCTCACGTAGCGAGAACAACTTTAATCACCTGCCGGGTTCATCAGATATCTAAATGGAAAATAAAACGCGGTTAATACGTTTGTTCACTTTCACATACCTGCAATATATTGAAGCAGATTTTGCTTGCGGCAATTACTTACTTGGAATCTTAACTTTGGAATCCCACAAAGAGTCGTCCCGCAGCTTGTTTGCTTTACGAAATGAGCGGCGGTGACGACTGAGACTAAATCATGATTATACCGGAAATTGGCAAAATCGCTTTGCTGATGTCTTCTGGGAATTGTGGTGAATACGTTGAAAAAATGCAACGTGACATTAATTTAGGCATTTCTTATTTTTGTGACGTTATAGACTAATACCGCGCACTTGTTATTGCGCCACAGATGTAGCCAAAAGAACCAATGCTTTAACGTACAAAACTCGAATAAATGTAGCCTCCTTTGTAATGAAGTATAAAATGAAAGTGATAATTATAGCTGCGCTCGAGAGGTCAATGGAAGTATGATTTAACATACATGTTTTAATGTATCTGTACCAGTGTTTTTGAAGCCAGAGGGCCCAGGGCAAAGGTGAAAATCGTTACACAGACTCATTTAAGCCATCTAGCGCACAGTTGTATTTCATGATGAAAAATGTTTCTTTTTTTCTCAAAAGTGAGTCAACATCTCCACCTCTAGGTGGAATTTTCAGTGCAGATAAAACAGTCCAAACAAAATCCTTTTCAGAATGCTGTTTTTCAACAAAGTGTTGAACCATTGGGGCTGTCAATATTCTTTGTTTGATTCTTGAACTGTGTTGTATCATTCTCTGATTGATTTGTTGGGTGGTTTTGCCGACATATAGTCTGGGGCACGGACATTTGATGGCATATACGACGTTCTTAATTTTACAGTTAGTGAATTCATTATGTGTCCATTTGATACTATTGAACACAAATTATGAACCCTCAACCGTATTGTCGCAAGTGGAACATGTGCCGCATTTATGATGACCAACAATTGGAGTTAAATTCCATAATGTGCGTAAGTCGGACTATACTTTATTCTTCCCGATGTCAGCATGAATGATTTGTTGTCCAATACTTTTGTTTCTTTTCATAGCAAATAGTGTTTTTTCCATCGGACACGCCAGACTTGTTAACAAATGCCAATTATTCAGAGCAATCTTTTAGAATCTGTTGGTGTGTGGGCCAAATGTTGACACACATACTAGTTGGTCTAATGGCTTCTTAATCTTTTTCGTCAATAGCTCTTCTCTAGGAGTGTACCAAGCCTGCATGGTTGAATATTTCAGCATCTTCTTTGGGTATCCTCTCTTTTTAAGTTGTTCACAGAGGATATCTGCTTAGATAATGAAATCTTCTTTCCGGTAACAATTCCGCCGTATTCTTAACAATTGGCTATATGGTAGGTTGTCTTTCAGATTTCGAGGATGACTGCTGGAACAATGTAGAATAGAATTTTTATCCGTAGACTTGCGGTGTAGCGTAGTAATCAATTTGTCATCTTGTACAAACACCTCAACATCGAGAAAAGTTAATTGTGTTTGATTTTTGGTCATGCTGAATTTAGTACCAGCATGCCTGCTGTTTAGCCATTCAAAAAAGGATTGTAGTTGTTCTTCTGTGCCTTCCCACTGACACCTAACATCATCAATATAGCGGTACAATGATTGAAGGTTACCGCTATATGGGTTGTTCCTGTAGATAAACCGTTCCTCAAACAGTGCCATGAAGAGCACCGCCATCTCTGGAGCATTTGGACACGCCATGGCAGTGCCCTTGACCTGCATGAAGAACGTGTCCTCAAGGGGGGGCGTGGCCTGCTGAGCAGCGAGATGGCCGCTCTCTGAGTGAGCTCCGCCGGCCGGACCGAAATCCTGCAATTATCCTTCACACCGGGGTGAGCCAGAGCTGCCAAAACCGGCAGAAAACGTACAGGTGGCGGTGAGGCATCGGCGGAGGTACGATATTCCCGCCTTCCATCGCCCTGGAGGAGATCGGGACCCGCACAGCCTGTGGGCGAACCTGGTGGAAGTGCCTGCTGGAGCTCGTTTGGGGGTGAGCCGTGACTCGAGCCTGGGGCGGGCGCTGACGGCGGGGCCTGGGCTGGAGCGGCGCCGTGACGCGGATTAGTCCCTGCATTGTTGGCGCCGCTTGAGGGATCCTGTGAGCGCTGCAGTGATGAGGCGGTCCTTGGGCTGATGACGTGAGGAGTTGCGGAGTGCCGTGCAGACGGGTGGCAGCTCGGAGATCGGAGCGTTGCTCACCGACGCGGACGGCGCCAGATAAGTGGGGGACCCTGATTAAAGCTGTCTGTGCGGCATTTGAACTGCGCCCCAGCGGGCTGGGGGGCCCGCAGGTTGTTGATGTTGGCCCCGCAGCTGGTCCCCTAGTGGCAGATTTTGGAGGTGGCGGCCGCCATTTTGGGGTCACTCACCAGAGCCGGAGTGAGGTGGTGCGAAGACCGATGAGCGGCGGGGTGCTGGCACGGGGTCTCACGGCTGCCGAGGGCGCCCTGCGGGGGACATCTGGAGCTCTGGAGGCAGTGGAGAGTGCCTGATCTGCCCGAGCACCGCGAGTGGCATGCTCCGATGAGACGGTGGTGAGGCGACTGGGAACCTGTGCGAAAACACCGCGGTGCAGGAGGAGGAATGTGGATTACAGGGACAGGTGCTGCTACGGTCTGTCCAGTTGACTTGTGGATACGGGGGTGAACGGAGGGGCTGCCCCCCCCCTGCGCCTACGGAGGGTTTGGTGGACTTCTGCTTATGTCCTGGCTGCAGTTTTGGTCCACCGCGAGGAGCTGGTCTAGGGTAACCTGGTGGAGGTGCTGGCGACAAACTTGAGGGCCTGTGAGTGTGGACCTGCTGCCGGAAGTACTGCGAGGTGGTCGCTGCCTGTGCCTCCGGCTTCCATTTTGGGATCAGTCAGCAAGAGCGCCAAAGCAGGGGTGGGGGTGTCCTGCTGCGGATCTTCGGTTGAGGAGGAGGCTGGGGGCCTTTGCTGGTGGTTCACGGCGAGACCCGGTGGGACTCTCTTCACCATGGGTAAACATGATTCTAAGCAGCCGAAGCTGAACTTTGACCATAAGCGCTCCACGCGTCAGGGAGAGTTGGAGCAGGGGCCCCAGGCGGCGGAGGGGCGCGACCTGGCCGCTGACGATCATGGCGAAGATTTACGCACGCTGATGCTTGAGATGCGTTCTAGCCTCCGCAATATTGACACTAAACTGGACAACCTCACCAGTCAGTTAGACTCAGTGAAAACACAGGTGGCGACGCACGAGACGAGGTTGGACACGCTTGAGGCTCGCCAATCGGAGTTTCATGAGTTCCAAGTGGAAACGAAGGACCAGCTCCTGCATATGGACAAATTGTTGGGAATAATTTGTGCTAAGAATGAGGACTTAGAAGCGCGGTCCCGGCACAATAATCTACGCATCACGGGGGTCCCGGAGACCACTGCCATATCTAAAATGGAAACCTATGTCACTGAACTCCTACACGAATTGTTTGACCCTAGTCTCTCAGCGGTTTTTGCGGTAGAGAGGGCGCATAGGTCGCTGTGTCAGAGGCCCCCTGTTGGAGCGCCGCCCGGGCCCATAATTGCGAGACTCTTGAACTACCAAGACCGTGATTTGATCCTTAAACTGGCAAGGGAAAGAGGTACCATCACACACAAGGGCAATAACATCTCCTTCTACCCTGACTTCACCCCGGCTGTCCAGGCTGCCCGCCGGGAGTTTCTGCCGGCAAAGCGGCTTCTTCTGCAGGCGCAGATTCCGTACTCGCTCCTCTATCCGGCTAAGTTAAAGGTGTCCTTTGAGGGGTCTGCCCACATATTCACTGATGCCAAGGAGGCGATGAAGTTCGCCAAACATGTGGGACGCAAATCCGCACAACGACCCAGGGATGCGGCGGAGGCAGTGGATAGCAGGCTCAGCGGCAATGAGTAAACGCGGGTCCCATCTACTATATCCTGAGGGGAATGGCTCCTGTTTGACTGTGGACTCCTATCCGCTGTAAGGGGTAGTGCACTTGTGATGCCCAGTGTTCAATCGTTGCCATCTGCTATCATGGGTAGATCTAAATTATTAGGTTTTGAGTGGCTAGGATCCCCTGCAGATCTTCCGGCCACCCTGTTCCACACGGGGGAGTAGCCGGCATAGCCACACCCCCTCGGGAATGTTCCCTTGTTTATTTAAATGTCGCTTTGGGGATAGTATGGGGATGGCTATTCTACGACCCGGTTGGGGGGTTGGAGTGGGTGGGGGGTGGATGGTTGGAGTTTTTGTTTTGTTGTTTACTGCCAACTTTTATTGTATGCTATCTGCGTGGTGTCCTGAGCGTACGGCTTGGTCATTGTCAACATGTCTTACTGCACTTTACATAATGTGTGTGGGAAATGCCCAGAGTAGATAAAACTTTGAACTGTCTTACCTGGAATGTTCGGGGGCTCAACGACCATAGGAAGGCTAGGTTGGTACATGCATATTTGGTGCGGCACTGTGTGGATGTCTGCCTATTACAGGAAACTCATTTGAACACCGCCCCTGCCCAAAGACTGCTTCACACCAGATGGGGACTCGTTTATTCAGCTATCTACTCCAACTATGCCCGGGGGGTGGCGATACTGATACGTCGCGGGTTGGACTGGCGGGAGGGCTCTGTTCAATGCGACCCAGAGGGCAGATATGTTTTGGTTCAGGGCATTGTGTGCGGTGTTTTGGTGGTATTCGTGGCTGTGTATGGGCCTAATGCTGACTCCCCAGGTTTCTTCCATAAGCTTTGGGGGCAGGTGAAAGCCACTGGATGCGGTACAATTGTATGGGGAGGTGATTTCAATGCCGTACTGGATGACAAAGCAGATAGGAAAGGGGTGGCTCGCACACTGAATCCGTTGGCGAGTTCTGCGCTGTGGGAAATACTGTTGGATTGTGCGCTGGTTGATGTGTGGCGGGGTAGGCATGGGGACCTGAGGGAGGGCACCTGTATACGCTCATAGCGGCGCGTGTTCCCGTCTTGACTTCTGGCTGGTGTCGCGGGACGTCGCACTGTGGACGGCGTAGGTAGAGCACATGCCCCGCTCGTTGTCCGACCATGCACCCTCCATGTTGAAATTACTAATCCCTGGTGGTCCTTTTCCGGCGTTCTCGTGGCGGCTCCCGCATTACTTGATGATGCGTTCAAAGAGGAGATACGGACTGATATCACTGACTATTTTGAGCGCAATGTGGGATCGGTGGACACGGATGCGACTTTGTGGGAGGCCTTCAAGGTCGTCATTAGGGGCCAGTGTATAGCCCGGCAGGCGGGTGTACTGAAGGCGATACGGGGCACACTGGCAACGCTGGAAGCCGATATCAAACGACTCGAACGCACTTTCTTTGAGGCTGGAGAGTCAGGGGTGGCGGGGCTGCTGAAAACCAAACTATTGGAGTACGACGAGGAGGCGATGCGGGAGGTTAAATTTCTAGGGAAATATGCGGAGGCAAGGCGTTATGGCGAGGGTGGGAGACCGGGGAAGGTCCTGGCAAATATGATTAGGCCGCCGCGTCCCGCGACGTATATTCATGAACTGCGCACGACGGCTGGCGAGCTGCTTCATGACAAGGGGGACATTGTAGGAGCATTCTCCGAGTTTTACTCTCGTTTATATACCAACACCCAGGATGCGTGTCCGGAGGGGCTTGCATCCTTCCTGGATTCCATTGCGTTGGTGTGGTTCAATAATAAACCCAGAGAATATATGGACCTCCCGATAGACGCCGGAGATGTGGCACAAGTTATCAAGAGCTTGCCGCCTGACAAGGCGCCGGGACCTGATGGTCTGACAACAGCTTTCTATAAGGCGTACGTGGATGAGCTGTCTCCCCGGTTATTGGCAGTGTACGAGGAGGCCTTAGAAAAGGGGGTGTTGCCTGCCACCATGCGTGAGGCGCTGATCATCACATTGCTGAAGCCGGATAAACCTGCTGACGATCTAATCTCCTATCGGCCCTTATCTTTGATTAATGTAGATGTGAAAATCCTGGCCAAGCTGCTCGCAAACCGGGTGTTTTATACCGGGAAGAGCGACCTCCCACAACCTGCGAACGATCTTCGCCGCACTGCATTACCTACACCCTGAGGTCAGGGCTGCCGTGGTGTTTTTAGATGCCACTAAGGCCTTTGATACTCTTGAATGGCCCTATTATTTCCATATATTGGAAAGGATGGGTTTCAGCGCGCTGCTGCTTAGGAAAATTCGCTTGCTCTACACTTTGCCTAAAGCCAGAGTGCGGGTAAATGGCCTGGTGTCTGAACCGTTCCCTGTCTTGCGTGGTACTAGGCAGGGGTGTCCTCTCTCCCCGCTGCTGTTTGCCATAGCTATGGAGCCGTTGGCAGCCAGGATTAGACAACATCATACAGCAAGAGGTATATGCTTCAGTTCTAGAAACCTTCTAATATCGCTATACGCGGACGATGTGACCCGTTATCTTATCAATCCTGCGGACAACTTGGATCCCATCTTGCGGGAATTTGTCCGCTTTGAGGGCTTCGCGGGCATCTCCAGCAATTGGTCTAAATCGGTAATCTTTCCCCTCACGGACAGCACTGCGGAGGTGTCCTCCGAATACCCCCTGCACTGGGAGGCGGAGGAGGTCAAGTATTTGGGGATTTGGATTAGCCGGAACCTTCAGGAGATCTGGAGCCTTAACTTTGGCAGGGCTATGATGTGGCTGAGCGAGAAAGTGAAATTATGGGCTTCCCTGCCCCTGTCGCTAATTGCGTTGACGAAAATGATAGTGCTGCCCAAATTCCTTTATTTATTCGTCAATATACCTATACCGCTTACGTCGCACTTCTTTGCCACTCTGCGGTCCTGCCTGGTGGCGCTGGTGTGGGCAGGCGGACAGGCCAGGGTGGCGTGGGACACGCTGGCACTACCATTGCGACAGGGAGGTCTGGGTGCCCCAGATATGAAGCTGTATGCCCTCTGTGCTCAGGCTCAGTTCCTGCATTTTTGGACCCACCCTGTCCCTTTTCAGCCTCACGTGGCAGTGGAACGAGATGTGGTGGCGCCCCTTCCACTGGGTGTGGCGATATTTGCCAAGGCACAGCGCCCTAGAGCGGATGTAGACACAGCTGGGACGCTGCAATGGGGGTGGGAGGAGTTGCGCAGGAGGGCGAAGGTCCCATTGTTGTATGCTCCATCGCTCCCTCTGTTGAATAACCCGATGCTGCCTTGTTTTGCTGATGGGATAGCCGGGCACCTAATTGACAAACTGCATCTTCGCACCCTTGCGGACCTCTTTCCCAGTGGCAAGTTCATGCCTCCCCGGCACCGGAGAAGGGGGGTACGGTGCCATTTTCCGAATTTTTTTTGTACCATAAACTACGTGCGGCATGCCGGGCACTATCCAGAGAGTTCCCTGACGCGCCGCCAGTCTTTACAGCTTTAGACGCGGAGGTGGGCTCCCCGTGTCCCCGTAAGCTGGTAACTCGTATTTATCGCCATATGTAAAACATGGCACCGGGGGTGGCGCCTAAATCTATGCTGTATTGGAACGAGGAGCTCCAACCTGAGATATCTGAGGAGCAGTGGGAGTTCTGCTGTGGGCAGCTTACTGAGCTTTCGCCAAACTACAAGTTGCATTTAATACATTTTAAATACCTGCATAGGTTCTACAGAACCCCCATCAGCCTGAAAAGAATGGGGCTTAGAGAGACGGATGAATGTTGGCGATGTGCGTCTGCCTCAGCCTCTTTTCTACATATAGCATGGTCCTGCCCGAGGTTGGAGCGTTATTGGTCTCAGGTTTTTGTAATGGTAAACCAGATTGTGGGCCGCTCGGACGTCCCTTCCCCTCTGCTTGGGCTACTAGGATATGTCAGAGACACTCCGCCACCATCGCGCAAGCTGCATGCATTGCTTCTACTGTTTGCTAAGCGACGGGTGGCGATCCACTGGGGTAGACGGAGGGTGCCCACAGTGAAGGGCTGGCTGGCGGATGTAACTTATGGGCACACGCAGCTAACCACGTTCTGGGAGTTGCAGCCGGCTGCATCCAGGCCCCGAGACATCTGGGATCCGTTTGTGTGTTGGGCTCGGGAACATCAGAGCAGGGAATCAGAAGGAGATATTTTGAGTGAATGATCCCTGGGAGGTGGGTGGCGGTAGGGGTACGTTGCATTCTTTTCTTCTCACATCACGGAGGCAATGCCTGTAACACTGGCATGACCTTGATCGCTACCCATGTCTTCCTCCACGGCTGTTCTCTCTATGCACTTAGGCAGAGTGTTGTGGCCCTCTGAGCTCCTGTATCCAGTCTAGTGGCTTGTAATTCCTATTGATATTGACATGATGACTATTGCAATATGTTCCTTTCTGTATGACACCTAATAGCATACTGTATGTAACACACTAATGTTGATGACTGGCAGGTTTGTTGGTTGTATTTTCTTATATTGCAAAATGCTCAATAAAAAAAAAAATTAAAAAAAAGAACGTGTCCTCAAACCTGAAGTAGTTCCGTTTTAGTGCGATTCTTACCAGATCCAAGATTAAATCAGTAGGGACCCTTTGAGGTTTTGGTCTAGTGTCTAAGAAGTGCTCTATGCATTCCAGACCTTCGTCTTGAGGAATCTGTGTATACAGGGAGTTGACATCGAAAGAAACCATCCACTGTTGTTGGTAATTGAATAGTTGGCCTTCTATCTTAGTGATAAAATCAGTGGTATCTCTAAGATATGATTGAACATTTCCAAGAAATTATTTGAGGAAATCATCAACATATTTGGCTAACGGTTCATGTACCGAATCGCAACCCGATACAATCGGTCTCCCTGGTGGTCGTAATGGGTCTTTATGGATCTTCGGGAGAAAATATATGACAGGAATTCTTGGTTGTTTTTTAATAATATTGTCAGCCCCAATGGTTCAACACTTCGTTGAAAAACAGCATTCTGAAAAGGATTTTGTTTGGACTGTTTTATCTGCACTTAAAATTCCACCTAGAGGTGGAGATGTTGACTCACTTTTGAGAAAAAAAGAAAAAAAATTCATCATGAAATACAACTGTGTGCTAGATGGCGTAAATGAGTCTGTGTAACGATTTTCACTTTTGCCCTGGGCCCTCTGGCTTCAAAAACACTGGTACAGATACATTAAAACATGTATGTTAAATCATACTTTCATTGACCTCTCGAGGGCAGCTATAATTATCACTTTCAGTTTATACTTCATTACAAAGGAGGCTACATTTATTTGAGTTTTTTACGTTAAAGCATTGGTTTTTTTGGCTACATCTGTGGCGCAATAACAAGTGCGCGGTATTAGTCTATAACGTCACAAAAATAAGAAATGCCCAAATTAATGTCACGTCGCATTTTTTCAACTTAGTCACCACAATTTCCAGAAGACATCAGCAAAGCGATTTTGCCAATTTCCGATATAATCATGATTTAGTCTCAGTCGTCACCGCCGTTCATTTCGTAAAGCAAACAAGCTGCGGGACGACTCTTTGTGGGATTCCGAAGTTAAGATTCCAAGTAAGTGATTGCCGCAAGCAAAATCTGCTTCAAATATTGCAGGCATGTGAAAGTGAACAAACGCATTAACTGCATTTCATTTTCCATTTAGATATAAGATGAACCCGGCGGGTGATTAAAGTTGTTCTCGCTACGTGAGGCCGCCATATACCTACGCAAAGTAAGTTTTCGTGACAAACAGTCCTAGAGTTAAGAAACGCTAGTGCTTAAGTGGACAAAGTCATAGTGTATTTAGCTTCATTTGTCGTTTCTCATTTTGGCAGTAATATATAAAAAACGAGGCCGGTGATGCGATACCTAACTTGACGGCTCAATCTCCGATTGACGACCATGTACAATAAATAAATCTTTGGTACCCTCCTTTGACTACTAACGTAAGTCTATTCCTATAATCATCTAAAGCAGATGCATTATTTAAATAGCAATTTCTTTTACAAAATGACAGGCGCTTTTTAGATTTTTTTAGGTCCTGTTACGTGATTTAAATTCATTCATCGCTTTGTGAAGTGACACTTCTAATTTCAAGTATAGCACCCTAGATATATAAAAAATGGCACGTTATAAAAAATTCGAAAAGAGGAGACGCCCCATTTTTATGACAATTTCTTCATTTAATTTCACTTTCAGGTTTCAACGTGCTATTATGCCCTGATGACAATCCCATGAATTCACGCAGGGATTAGAAACGCGTCGCCCATTTCCATCTGTCCTTTCCACATAGGGCAACGATTAATTCTTATCCTCCGGTGAGGGTGGGTAATCAAGTATGCACCCCTCGGAGTAGTAATTTTCTCCAATGTGGCTACAGTTCCTTTTTCCCAAAAATCTATTGATAGAAAAATGGGGAACTGACTATAAGTGTTAATCGCTGGTGTAATTTCAAGTATTTTATACATTAATTATTGTTTTTGTAAATATTGTTGCACTGTGTTGTTTTTTTCATGCACATTATTTATGTTTGAAAATCACGTTTTGCATTTAATATGTATCGTATTTCAGGCACGAAGTCAATGTTTATAAGAAATATGTTTGAACCAATTTTGAAAAAAATGTAATTTATATACTATAAGCATATGAACCAAGTGGTCATTGTTTTTTCCGCCCGAAATAAATAGCGGTAAAATCGACAACCAGGTATTCCTCCCTTTTTTGTAGTATTCAATATTCGTCCATACCTGGGTTGCTGAGAAAGAGAACCCCCCTTTTTGTACACTAGGGAGGAAATCAGCATGCAGTACTATAGATATCATAACAGACTGAACACAAAGTCTCATCCACCCCCATGCGAGGCATCCGTGATACAGCTCAGTCCACCCGCATGCATAATCCAGTCCAATGGTGTGAAGCAGCGAAAAGAACCCCAACCCCCTCCCTCCCACTTCCAAACAACCCCCAACAAGGACCCCCCACCCCAACCACACACCCACCCAAGCATGTTGCCAATTACTAAGATATTCAGGAATACAAACAAGACTCCCATACCACTTATCCGTCTCCCCGCCGCACAAGCCAAGGTAGTTATTAAGCAGTACAAAAGGGGTGGTGATGGACGGAGCATCAGAACCAATCAAACACTCACACCCAGTCAACAGATCTGGGTTTGATCCATCACCGTTCTTTAGCCCACTCTGCCACCCCAGTTCAGACATGGCCATATGCAAATCAGTCTGACCCTGTGCCTCATGGGAACAGTCCAGCCCGAACTGCCAAGCCATGCCTTCCCTGGACCGGAAACAAGCTTCCTAGGACCGGTTTCTGGCATTTCAGCCGTCTTCAGCCAGGCTTGCTTGAATCCAGTGGCAAAGTGAGCGAGGGACTCACGTCTGAGCATACCCTGCCAACTTATGGCGAACAAAGCAGTACAAAAGGGGTGGTGATGGACGGAGCATCAGAACCAATCAAACACTCACACCCAGTCAACAGATCTGGGTTTGATCCATCACCGTTCTTTAGCCCACTCTGCCACCCCAGTTCAGACATGGCCATATGCAAATCAGTCTGAGCCTGTGCCTCATGGGAACAGTCCAGCCCGAACTGCCAAGCCATGCCTTCCCTGGACCGGAAACAAGCTTCCTAGGACCGGTTTCTGGCATTTCAGCCGTCTTCAGCCAGGCTTGCTTGAATCCAGTGGCAAAGTGAGCAAGGGACTCACGTCTGAGCATACCCTGCCAACTTATGGCGAACAAAGCAGTACAAAAGGGGTGGTGATGGACGGAGCATCAGAACCAATCAAACACTCACACCCAGTCAACAGATCTGGGTTTGATCCATCACCGTTCTTTAGCCCACTCTGCCACCCCAGTTCAGACATGGCCATATGCAAATCAGTCTGACCCTGTGCCTCATGGGAACAGTCCAGCCCGAACTGCCAAGCCATGCCTTCCCTGGACCGGAAACAAGCTTCCTAGGACCGGTTTCTGGCATTTCAGCCGTCTTCAGCCAGGCTTGCTTGAATCCAGTGGCAAAGTGAGCAAGGGACTCACGTCTGAGCATACCCTGCCAACTTATGGCGAACAAAGCAGTACAAAAGGGGTGGTGATGGACGGAGCATCAGAACCAATCAAACACTCACACCCAGTCAACAGATCTGGGTTTGATCCATCACCGTTCTTTAGCCCACTCTGCCACCCCAGTTCAGACATGGCCATATGCAAATCAGTCTGACCCTGTGCCTCATGGGAACAGTCCAGCCCGAACTGCCAAGCCATGCCTTCCCTGGACCGGAAACAAGCTTCCTAGGACCGGTTTCTGGCATTTCAGCCGTCTTCAGCCAGGCTTGCTTGAATCCAGTGGCAAAGTGAGCAAGGGACTCACGTCTGAGCATACCCTGCCAACTTATGGCGAACAAAGCAGTACAAAAGGGGTGGTGATGGACGGAGCATCAGAACCAATCAAACACTCACACCCAGTCAACAGATCTGGGTTTGATCCATCACCGTTCTTTAGCCCACTCTGCCACCCCAGTTCAGACATGGCCATATGCAAATCAGTCTGACCCTGTGCCTCATGGGAACAGTCCAGCCCGAACTGCCAAGCCATGCCTTCCCTGGACCGGAAACAAGCTTCCTAGGACCGGTTTCTGGCATTTCAGCCGTCTTCAGCCAGGCTTGCTTGAATCCAGTGGCAAAGTGAGCAAGGGACTCACGTCTGAGCATACCCTGCCAACTTATGGCGAACAAAGCAGTACAAAAGGGGTGGTGATGGACGGAGCATCAGAACCAATCAAACACTCACACCCAGTCAACAGATCTGGGTTTGATCCATCACCGTTCTTTAGCCCACTCTGCCACCCCAGTTCAGACATGGCCATATGCAAATCAGTCTGACCCTGTGCCTCATGGGAACAGTCCAGCCCGAACTGCCAAGCCATGCCTTCCCTGGACCGGAAACAAGCTTCCTAGGACCGGTTTCTGGCATTTCAGCCGTCTTCAGCCAGGCTTGCTTGAATCCAGTGGCAAAGTGAGCAAGGGACTCACGTCTGAGCATACCCTGCCAACTTATGGCGAACAAAGCAGTACAAAAGGGGTGGTGATGGACGGAGCATCAGAACCAATCAAACACTCACACCCAGTCAACAGATCTGGGTTTGATCCATCACCGTTCTTTAGCCCACTCTGCCACCCCAGTTCAGACATGGCCATATGCAAATCAGTCTGACCCTGTGCCTCATGGGAACAGTCCAGCCCGAACTGCCAAGCCATGCCTTCCCTGGACCGGAAACAAGCTTCCTAGGACCGGTTTCTGGCATTTCAGCCGTCTTCAGCCAGGCTTGCTTGAATCCAGTGGCAAAGTGAGCAAGGGACTCACGTCTGAGCATACCCTGCCAACTTATGGCGAACAAAGCAGTACAAAAGGGGTGGTGATGGACGGAGCATCAGAACCAATCAAACACTCACACCCAGTCAACAGATCTGGGTTTGATCCATCACCGTTCTTTAGCCCACTCTGCCACCCCAGTTCAGACATGGCCATATGCAAATCAGTCTGACCCTGTGCCTCATGGGAACAGTCCAGCCCGAACTGCCAAGCCATGCCTTCCCTGGACCGGAAACAAGCTTCCTAGGACCGGTTTCTGGCATTTCAGCCGTCTTCAGCCAGGCTTGCTTGAATCCAGTGGCAAAGTGAGCAAGGGACTCACGTCTGAGCATTCCCTGCCAACTTATGGCTTGGCAGTTCGGGCTGGACTGTTCCCATAAGGCACAGGGTCAGACTGATTTGCATATGGCCATGTCTGAACTGGGGTGGCAGAGTGGGCTAAAGAACGGTGATGGATCAAACCCAGATCTGTTGACTGGGTGTGAGTGTTTGATTGGTTCTGATGCTCCGTCCATCATCACCCCCTTTTGTACCACAAGGTAGTTATTAAAGCAGGGACATAGGGGGAAGCCTCCTATCGTGATCGCAGTGATCTCATCTCACGTTACGCCCCCGCAGGTGGGAAAGGTCGCTCAAGGGGCCTGCTCCACATCCCCCTCATCCAGTTTATCGTCATCTTCTATGGCCGGATGCTTGACCAGTTTTAGGAGTGTCACCCACGCCCGGGCCATTTCCAGTGATTTCTCACCCCCATTACGCTGAGCCATACATAACCTATAGTTCCCTTCACTTTCTGCCCATTTCACCAGCTCCTTATTCCAGCGCACCAAACTAGGCTTCTGCCTCGCTTTCCAGTGGGAAGTAAGTTCTCTCTTAGTCAAAACCAGCCCTAGGTCAATAAACTTGCGGGTAACCTTGGTCCTGACGGTGTGTGGAAACCAATGTAACAAGCAGACCCCTGGTGACATGGCTATCTCCTTCTCCGTCACAGTCTTCAGAGCAGTCGTCACCTCTCTCCAGAAGTCTCCCACCTTCGGACAATCCCAGAACATGTGGAGAAAACTCTCCCCATCCTAGTCACAATGAGGACAAGTGGCCGACACCCCAAAGTATTCAGTAATTTTACCAGGCGTGAGGTAGACCTAATGAAAGACATAACATTGAATGAGCTGGAAACAGGCATTCTGAGAGCATTTCCACGGCCGCTCTACAATCGCCTCCCAAGGTTTTGCTGCAATGGGTTCCCCCAGGTCTGCTTCTCACTTGCGGCGCAACGCCGTCAGGTGATCCGTCAGTAGAGGCAGGTCACCGCTTTAAAGGTGCCCGCTGCCATCACTACATATTGACAAGCGAGAGACGTTTCTGGTTCCAACAGTCCCTTTTGCCAGTGCTTTCTGACAGCCGCTGTTAGGGCCGCATGCAAGAGAAAGTCCCCCCGGTGGAGATCATGTCGCTCCCTGATGTCATTAAAAGGGAGAAGGTTACCATCCTCATAAAAGTCACCTATTACCATAACTCCCGCCTCTTCCCAGACCAGCAATTGGCTCCAATCTCCCCCGTGGGGCAATGCCACGCACATCTTCAGCGGGATCTCGGGTGCATACGGAGTCTTAGAGTGCGCCCTTCTGGCCAGTCGTGCCCAACACTGGCGCACCGTGTGCAAATTCGGCGGCAGTAATGCACCTCTCAGCGAGGTCCGCAGCACCACACAGGACAACTGGTCCCAACTCGGACCCAACCCACCCTCGTCCTCCAGGCGCCGAATATGGCTCGCCACCTATTTCATAAACCATTGAAGCTGCGTGGCATAATAATAGGCCTCTAGGTCCTGCAACGCAAGGCCCCCCCTCTGCCCTGGGCCACTGCAGGGTGGTCAAAGCAACCCTCCGTCTCCCAGCCCCCCATATAAACCCCGTAATCAGAGTATTAAGCTGGGCAAAGAGTTTACCTGGGATCCAAACGGGGTGCGTCCTGAAATAATAGAGGAACCTGGGCAGGATGACATTTTTCACCAGGGCCCGCCTGCCTGCAACAGACAATGGAAGAGTCCCCCAAAAATCAAAACAGGTTTTCGCCCTGCGCACCGCTTGCCTCACATTGCCCTCCAAAAGATCATCAGGAGCATGATAAATCTGGGTCCCCAAGTATGGCAAATATCGACACACCCACGGAACATCCCCTGCCCTCGGATGGACTATCCTGTCTGGTTTAGTAGGAAACAAACACGACTTGGCCCAATTCACCCGGAGTCCCGCCACCCTCTCCAAGGTCTCCAACAAGGTCCTCGCTCCCCGGAGGGCGTCCCCAATGTCCGGCAGGAATATGAGGATATCGTCCGCATACAGTGCTATATGTTGCATTCGTCCCTCTACCAAGAGCCCAGGGAAATACTTCCTGGATCTAGCGTGGGCAGCCATGGGCTCCATTGCCAGGGCAAACAATAAAGTGGGCAACGGGCACCCCTGCCTCGTCCCCCGGGCAACTGTACAGGCTGCAGAAATCAACCCCCCGTCTTCACCCTGGCAGTAGAAGCACTGTATAGCAGCGCCGTCCACTGTATAAAGCGTTCACCCAGTCCGAATTCCCGCAAGACGTTAAAAAGATTTGACCACTCCAGGCTATCGAAGGCCTTTTCAATATCGACCGCAAAAATGCAGGCCTCTTCCTTATCATAGGAGTCGGACCCCAAAATGCGCATAAGTCTGCGCACATTCATCGCGGTATTTCGAAAAGAAATAAATCCGGCTTGATCCATATGAATCCGTTTCGTCACATGGGGCATCAAACGACTGGCCTGAATCCGACTTAAGATCTTGTAATCAAGATTAAGCATCGCTAGGGGCCTAGACGAGGAGCGATCTCAAGCAGGATTGCCCGGCTTGAGAAGGGGAACTATGAGGGATTCGCGCGTGGAAGCCGGGAGGGCACCCTCCTGACGCGCCCTGTTATAGAGCGCCACCAAACAGGGAACCAAAACGTCCGTGTAGGCCACGCCCATCGGTGCCCTGTGTTTTGTTTCTGGCCATGTGCTTTATGGCGCTGCGGACTTCGCCCGCCTCAATGCCCCGACCAAGAGCTTCGGCAGCCTCAGCCTCAAGCCCTGGCAGCCCAGCCCGTGGCAGAAACTCCTCATCCCCCGGGAGCCCAGGACCCAGCCTGCTCCGGTATAACTCGGTATAATACTGTAGGAAGCAGTCGTTGATACTCTTTTGGGTGTACAACACCTCATCTCCCTGGCCTCTCAGTTCCGTTATCATTGTCCCTCTACGCGTCGGATTGGCCAGCCAGGCTAGCAACGCCCCAGCCTTATCACGGTCCACGAGCACCTTATCTGTGTAGGCCTTAAAATTGAAGCAGCGTAATCTCTCTATTTGTACCGCTAGCTCTTCTCGTGCTTCCAGTAACCCTGCCTGTTAGTCCGGATGCTCTGGGCGCTCCTTCTCCAAATCATGCACCCTCTGTTCTGCTTTAAGTACGTCTTGCAGCAACCCTTTGCGCACTCCTACTACCTCTCCTATGCAGCGCCCCCTAACTACTGACTTAAAAGCATCCCATTCAACCACCAACGAAGATGTCGTGTTGGCGTTAGCCCTAACATATTCGTCAATGACCGCTCCAATATTAGCACGGAACACTGGGTCTTCTAATGTGTCAGGTCGAAGCCGCCAAGTGGGGATGGCAGGGCGGCCTCTTTTCCAGTGTAGGATTGTCAAGAGTGGGTAATGAGCAGACAGTGTCCTGGCTAAGTAGTCACTATGTACCATCCCCCCGTGGACATCTGGGGAGCTAAGGATTGAGTCCAACCGAACATGCAGGTCATGTAACAATAAGAAATAAGAGTAGTCCCTGTCAGACGGGTGGTGTGCCCTCCAAGTATCAGTCAACCCATATTGTTGTTGCCAATCCCGCCGCACCGCAGCCAGCCTATGGCTCGGGGAATCCACAAGAGGGGGATGGGAGCGATCTAGGGAGACATCAGTGATGCAATTGAAGTCGCCACCCAGGAGCACCGCAACAGTCAACAAGGGAACCAGTTTCCCAGAGAGGTGTGCAAAAACAGAAGACTGATCTGTATTGGGGGCCTATATGCTCCCCAACACAATGTCCCTGCCGTCTAATCGCCCCGCCACCACAACATATCGACCTTCAGGGTCAATCACCTGCCCAGTACTCTGAAACTGTACTCCCGCCCTAACCCAGATCAGAATGCCTCGCGCATAGGCCAAGTATGTGGTACAGAACACCTGCCCGCCTCCTCCTTTGTAAAGCCAGACCCTCCTGCTTGTTCAAGTGCGTTTCCTGCAACAGTGCTATCTGCACCCCTCGACGTCTAAGGTAAGCATGAATTTTGTGATGGCGAGTCATAGTGTGAATCCCCCTGATGTTCCAAGATAGACATTTAATACCTACGGCGGTAGCCATGACGCTGCGAAGAGAGTGCTACTCCCCCTATCTCCCATGGCAACATGCTTGGTCCCACCTTCCCCAACCCCTGCACCCCAACTCCCCCAACTCCCACTCCCCAGGATCGGTTCCCTGAAACTAGCCCCCATCCAAACTGACAGAACCAGCAACCTTGCCACAATGGGTAGTGAGACGTGCACCAACCCTATGGGACCAAAAGCCCCCCCGGCACTCCCCCGCCCAGTGTTAAAGAGCCAGTAACAGCCCCCTGGGGGCCCCATTAAGAGTGAGCCATTGGTACCAACTCCCAGCCTCCCACAGGGCAAGCCCTCCCCAGAAATGAGTCCTAGACTGCATTGCAAGGTTGCCTCTCCCCTCCATCAAGGGCCAGATCAGCCAAACAAGTCCACCGTCTGTGGAATGACCTCCGGCAACTCAGGCTCAGAATCACCATTCGTGCTATCAACTGCACAGGACCCAGAACCCTCCCACACCCGGCTAGAGGAAGCAGAGGCCGAACTAGTTCCAATCTGACTGATCGCTCCAACCGCCTGCACAGCTCTGTCTCGTTCCAGCCGGGGGTCGGGCAGCGCTAGAGCCCTCGACAGGCTCGCAGCTTCAGGTGATCGTCGCTCCACATTGCACGCTGGCGAACTCCGCCCGACCTCGCCTGACGTGTCCCCAGCCATTGCCAAGCGTCCTGCGGAGTGGTGAAGAAGAGTGTGTTGGAACCATCCATCACCCGCAGCTGAGCCGGGAAGAGCATTGCATAAGGAATGCGGAGTTGAAGCAATTTCTTCTTGAGAGCAACGAAGGAGGCGCGCTGTCTCTGAACCTCCCTGGTGTAGTCCATAAAGAGCATCACCCTAGAGTTGTAGATTTGTAAATGTTGTTTCTCTCGAGCCCGCTGCAGGAGATGGTCCCTGTCTCGGTAACGCAGCAATCTTGCCACCATAGGCCTTGGGGGTGCTCCAGGTTTAGGAGGCCTAGCCGGGACCCTGTGGGCTCTCTCAAGGGCAAAAAACTGAGATAACCCCTCCGAGGCCACCTCCGACCGGAGCCAGCCCTCCAAGTACTGAACAGCATCATCCCCCTCCGCGCGCTCAGGGATCCCCACTATGCGTAGATTGTTTCTGCGAGAATGCCCTTCGCTGTCCTTCGCTCTCAGCTCCAAGATCCGAACCCTGCTCTCCATCTGCTTCAAGGAGTGATGCAAAGTGGTCACCTTGTCTGGTACCTCCTCCAACGTCTTCTCAGTCGCTTTCACCCGCTCCTTCAACTTCTTATGATCATCCTTAAGCAAAGCGAGATCCACTCCAATAGTTTCGATCTTTGTTTCGAGGGCTTCCCGGGATGCAGTAATGGCCTGCATTATATCCACTAAAGTAGGGCCGCTAGGAGCCTCCACATCGGAGTTTCGTGTCTCGACTCCCTCGTCATCACACTGGTGCCCCCCCATCCTCTACTCGTAGGGCAGTGAACCCTCTTCTCCGCGACACACGGACCATCTCAGCCGTCTGCCCAGGGCCACACCAGCCGCCACCAGCTGCGGGATGTCGTCAACCTCAACTGCGTTCAATGGATGTACCCGACTTGTCCGGCAAACCAAGTGAGGTAGGGTAAGTCCCAAGGGAGAAGTGGCGTACAAAGCAGCTGCCCTCGGTCCGGGGGTGTGAACAGGCCCGGAAAATGCAGGGGCTGGCCTCTGCTCATCCCCAGTCGCAGCCCAGAGGTTGGGAGAGTTATCACCGCACAGATATGATAGCGGGGAGGACAACCAGCGACTCGCGAAGGTCCTCCAGGCCCCCGTACCTCCACAAGTCCCCCGCTATGCAGCAGCACGTCCCAGGACCCCAGCAGTTCACTCGGATGGCCCCAAGACTCTGTCGCGTCACAGACTACTCCCCGCGAAAACTCCTCAAGCTCATCAGCAGTCACCACAGGCCAGGTGACTCCGTGGGGACAGCCAAGCCAGGGCCCCCAGCAGCACACCTAAAGTCCGCTATCAACACCAAATCAGGCAACTCTCGCGCAAGGGCCCAGCATTCTGCACCAGGCAGTCCACCTCCACCAGGGGTCGGTCTATTGAGGCAAACCGGGAGAGCAGCAGGGCGCTGTCCCAAGGGAGCCCAGCACCCTGGAGTCCGCAGTCAAGCTCTCCTGTCTCACGGCGACATCCACGCAGCAAGGGCGATATATTCCTGGCCGGCAACACACCACAGCCAGGTTCGCTTCACCGCTGCAGAGGCCGCCCTGCAGACACGCAGTGCCCCGCAGGAGGTCCACAAGCGTGCCGATCCCAGGCAGGAGTCAGCCGTTGAAGGTCAGCACCAGCAGCGGGCCCGCTCCACCGAGTCCAAGGGCCAAGCACCCGCCTACCTCGCTTTCATGTAGGTCGCTACTCCAAACTACCTGTAAGCTGCCATCTTAAAGTCAGAATACATCCCCAGATCATGGCGCTCTTCTCTCCTCATACTCCGCTCCGAAGCCAAAGCTGCCGCAGCCGCCACACCGGGGTCCGATGCAAGACTCTCCGCCTCTCAGCAGGGGCAATTCCCAGCTCCCAGTCGCTGCAGCGTTCAGCGCTCTCCCCTCTAGTTCGCGCCGCCATTTTAGGTCACCGCGGCCAGTGCTGAAGCGGGACCAAGAATCGCGCCGTATTCCGCTTCTCATGCACCCACGTCGTCGGGGGAGCCCCCACCAAGGCACCCGATATTCTGATGCAGGCTGGAGGATTGGGGGCCCCCGTAACTTCACAGAATCAATGGTAACGTAGGGCGGCCACAAAGGAGCTCTAAGGTCCGCTTCCGCCACGCCCCCTCCACAGGTTTATTCTGGTGGTGGTGGACCATGCCACCAGGTACCCAGAAGCAATTCCTCTAAGGACCACTACAGTACCTGTGGTGGCAAGAGCTCTCTTGGGTGTATTCTCAAGAGTAGACTTTCCTAAGGAGGTAGTATCTGACAGAGTTGCAAGTTACTTAACTGCTATGTGGAAGGAGTGTGGAGTGAATCATAAATTCACCACACCCTATCACCCACAATGCAATGGTTTAGTTAAAAAGTTCAACAAAACCTTAAAGGGCTCTCAGAAAAGCTTAGGCGAAGATGGGACATACTCTTGCCCTGCCTTTTATTTGCATACAGGAAGGTGCCTCAAAAGGGGGTTGGCTACAGCCCTTTTGAACTTTTGTTTGGTCACCCTGTCAGTGGTCCATTGTGTCTGGTTAAGGAAGGATTGGAGTTACCTCTCAAGCCCCCCAAACAGGACATAGTGGACTATGTACTTGGTCTCCGCTCCAGGATGGCTGAGTATATCAAAAAGGCACCCAAAAACCTTGAGGATAGCCAGGAATTACAAAAAGCCTGGCATGACCAAAAGGCTGTACTGACTGTTTATCAGCCAGGACAGAAAGTGTGGGTGCAGCAGCCCTCCGGGACAAATGGAGAGGTCCCCATACAATTGTTGAACAGAAAGGGGAGGTCACCTACTTGGTAGACCTTGGAACCCCTAGGAGTCCCCACAGGGTACTTCAAGTCAACAGACTGAAACTATATGTTGACAGGGCAGACATGGGCTTGCTCATGGCTACTGATGAAGGACAGGAGGAAGAGAGTGACCCACTCCCTGACCTGCTTTCTCAGAACCCTGATGACAGGTCAGTTGATGGTGTAGCCTTGGCAGGCAGCCTCACTGCCCAGCAGCAAACTGACTGCAGAAAACTTCTCAGCCAGTTCAGACATATGTTTTCTCTGACTCCAAGTCAGTCCACCTGGTGCACTCATGAAGTGGACACTGGGGACAGTCTGCCTGTGAAGAATAAGATCTACAGGCAACCTGACCACGTAAGGGACTGTATAAGGACAGAAGTCCAAAAGATGTTGGATTTGGGAGTCATTGAACCCTCAGATAGCCCTTGGGCTAGTCCAGTAGTCCTGGGACCTAAACCTCACACCAAAGATGACAAAAGAGAGATGAGGTTTTGTGTGGATTACAGGGATCTCAATGCAGTCACTAGGTCTGATGCCCATCCCATCCCCAGGGCAGATGAGCTGATAGATACTTTGGCCTCAGCCAAGTTTCTAAGCACATTTGACCTGACAGCTGGCTACTGGCAGATCAGACTAGCTGATGATGCAAAGCCAAAGACAGCATTTTCTACCCCTAGTGGACACTATCAATTTGTGGTAATGCCCTTTGGTTTGAAGAATGCACCTGCCACTTTCCAAAGGTTGGTGAATCAAGTCCTTACAGGCCTGGAAGACTACAGTGCAGCATATCTAGATGATATTGCTGTCTTTAGCTCCACCTGGGAGGATCACCTGGTCCACCTGAGGAATGTTTTGGAGGCCCTGCAAAAAGCAGGCCTAACTATCAAGGCTACTAAGTGCCAGATAGGGCAGAGTCCGGTTGTGTACCTTGGCCACCTTGTAGGTGGAGGCCAGATTCAACCATTGCAGAGCAAAATCCAGACCATAATGGACTGGGTTGCTCCAACTACCCAGACTCAGGTGAGAGCCTTCTTAGGCCTGACTGGGTACTATAGGAGATTTGTCAAGGGGTATGGATCAATAGTGACACCCCTAAATGACTTAACCTCTAAGAAAATGCCCAAAAAGGTTCAGTGGACAGCTAGCTGTCAAAAGGCATTTGATGACCTGAAGCAGGCCATGTGCACTGCTCCCATTCTGCAAAGTCCTGACTACTCCAAAAAGTTCAAATGCATCTGAGTTGGGGGTAGGGGCTGTACTGTCACAGTTGAATGATGAAGGTCAGGATCAAGCAGTAGCTTTCATAAGCAGAAGGTTGACCCCCAGAGAGAAACGTTGATCAGCCATTGAGAGGGAGACCTTTGCTGTGGTTTGGGCTCTGAAGAAGTTGAGGCCATACTCATTTGGTACTCACTGCATTGTTCAGGCAGACCATAAGCCCCTCTTATGGCTAAAACAGATGAAGGGTGAAATTTCCAAATTGCTCAGGTGGTCCATTTCCCTACAGGGGATGGACTATACAGTGGAACATAGACCTGGGAGTAACCATGCCAATGCAGATGGATTCTCCAGATATTTCCACTTAGAACATGAAGACTCAACTGCTCAAGGTAAGTTTAATGTCCCTGTGTTTGGGGCGGGGGGTTGTGTAGGAGAGTAGGATCTGCTTCACATGTTTATCCCCACGTTTTGCAGGTGTTTCACTGTTTTCCGACTTTAATCTGGCTGGGACCCTGCTATTCAGGTACTCAGCCTAGGTGCTTCCTCTCTAAAATGATTCCATGTACTTTAGGTACATTACAGATTAGATTGGAGGTACCCTTATTAGTCATGGTATATCGTATACTATGTACCCAGGGCATAGGTACCCCAGAGGCCTACCAGGGGCTGAAGCATGTATTATGCCACCCCTGGAAAGCCACCCAAAATGACACCACAGGTTTGCTACTGCAGCCTGAGTGAGGTGGTGCATGCACCCCTTACTGAGATATAGGTTCACTATATCTCACCATATACGCACATATAAACCTATAAGTCACTCCTATGGCAGGCCTTATCAATCCTGAAGGCAGAGTGCTTGGTTCTTATGTGAGAGGGTGCCCCTGCATGAGCAGAGCTCCTCTGTAGCATTCGGAGACCCTTCTCTGATGCTGTTTGTAGTGCAGCCTGGCTATATACTCTTAAGTACATTAAAACCAAACGGTAAATGCTAACTTTGGACTGGCTGCACGGAAACATGTCGTGTTTGGTGTCAAACACCCTGGAATCATACCCCCACATCAGTAACTGGTGTGGGAGTATGATCCCACCCTTCTAGAGGGAGAGACATGACAGCACTGGTAAATCCGGTAGAAACTTAATAGAGCCCTGGCATCTCAAAATGGATGCTGCAGCCACAGACACAAGTCTGGCCTCCTACTGCTGACCGAAACTCCGGCAGGGGAGGCCTGGACAATAGGTTTCCTGTCACAGGGAGGTGTAACCACCTCCCAGACAGGCTTATGTGTATTGGGGCTGGGTGGGAGCACTCTCTGAGTGCTTTGAAGTCCTGCACTGGGTGCACATTTGGTGTCCCTGTGCATAGTCCAGCTCAAACTGGTTCAGGGGCTTCCAGCCCCTGCTCTGGCATGAAACTGGACAAAGGAAATGGGTGTAGCCACCCCTCTTTCCAAACCCTCCCATAGGTGGGTCCCCAGAGCTAGTTCAACCCCCTCCTTAGGTATAAGTAAGGAACCTCTGTAACCAGAGCTTTAGATTATCCTGGACAATACTCTGAAGCCAAATCCTGGACCTTCGACGCTCTGCTCAAGACCAGAAGACTGAAGAAATCTCCCTTGGGGTCAAGGAGTGACTCCCCTTCTTGGCAGGCATCAAAGAAGCAATTTTACGGCCTACATTATCGAAGCTCCCTCCGGACTCCGAAGTATTTTCAGCCCAGGAAGAGGATTTCCAGACATCTCAGAGGCTGACCCGAGTCCCCAGGAAAGCTAAGACCCGCAGCCCTCGTGAGTAGTGTGGAACCGGAACTGCTGGTCAACGTGCACTTTTGCAAGTGCATTGACTTCTCGACATCTCGGGAAGTCGTGCTTGGGTTAACTTGTAGCCCCCAACTCAAGCACTAAATTTACCACAGATTGCTGGCCTGGTCATTCTGAGTGACCCGTGGGCTGCCATTTTGTGTTTCGTCTTGAGGTCCCTTTGTGATCCCTGGTCCATTGACTGGTGGGTCCATGAGGGGGTAACTTTGAATTTCCTTGGGCTATCCTGGTTGCACCAGACGTGCCCCGACACCCTACCAAGTGGTGCGTCCCACAGACCTTGCTGGTCTGCAGCGAAGCATCTTTCTCGTTTCTGCGTGGGTTGCTGTTGTTGTGTCCCATCCGGTCACCGACACTGCAGCACTCAACATCCTTTGTGGGACAGCTCGATTCCAGCTCCTGGTCATCCTCGACACCTCCTGGTCCTCATGGCTGAAGAGTCAAGCTTCACTTCTTTCATCTGAAATCACCCGACATCGGTGGGCATCTGCTCATCGCCTTCCTGGTCACTGGCTAGTTACCCAGACTCTGTCCCCTCTGCTTTCAGGTTCTTCGCATCTTCGATCCAGGCTTGGATCTCTTTGGACACTTTGCATCTTCCCGGCAGCATTGAAATCGACGACGCGACCCGACAACAAAAGACACTCATGCACCCGGCTTCCCTGGGTGAGGTAACACGAGTACTCCGGTGCCCCCATGGGTGCTAGTCCTAGAATTTCCTAAGTCCAAAAGGGTTTGGTCCTGATTCATTTCTAAGTGTCCCTAATCTTTCAAATTCTAACAGCGACTTTTGGGAGCTCACGGCTGTGTTCACACACTGCACACGGCCCCCGTGTGTCCCCTGTGTCACTACCATGGGTGGTTCCTTGGGGTCCCAGCGATTCTACAGGCTTTAGGCCTTGTGTCTAGTTAAGTCGTGGTTCTTATACCACTATTTTAGTATATGGTTTGGCTCGCCCCTAGGGCCTGATGTGTATTTGTGCTATTTTACTGTGATTATTGAAGTGTAACTTATGTGTTTTGACCTCTAGTCTCATAAAGAGACTAGGAGGCTGTGTTTAGTAATAAATACATATATTTTATATATACATGGTGTGGATATCTTTCATTTAGTGACTCAAGAGATTATAGACTGGTAAAACAAACTGCTTTACATTCCTTCAAGACTTAGCCTGACAGCTGCTCTCCATAGCCACCACTAGGATAACTTTCAATAAAGGTTGTATTTAACCTATAACCAATAAGGGGGTTGTTTGGATTGATACAGGGTGCCCACTATAACTAGTGGACAGCATATATCAGGCCAACTTCTCACACAGAAAAGGCAAGAGGGGTGCAGAAAGAAGCAACATAGGTGCAGAAAGAAGCAAAAGAAGTAATGAAAGAGACAAGTCAGTTGCAGAAATAGGCAAAGGAAATATAGAAAGAGGCAAGAGGAGTGCTGAAAGAAGCAAAAGAGGTGCAGAAAGAAGCAATAGATGGGATTAAACAGACAAGAGAGTTGCAGAAAGAAACAAAGGTGCAGAAAAAAGGAAGAGAAGTGCAGAAAGAGGCAAGACATGTGCAGAAAGAGCCAAAAGATGTGCAGAAATAATCAACAGAGGTGCAGGAAGAGGCAAGAGAATGGCAGAAAGAGGCAAGAGAGGTGATTAAAGAGGCAAGATAGGTTCAGAAAGAAGTAAGAGAGGTACAGAAGCAGGCAGGAGAGGTGCAGGAGAGGGAACAGGGGTGCAGAAAGACACGAGGGGTGCAGAAAGAAGCAAGGGAGAGGCAGAAAGAAGCAAGAGAACTGCAGGAAAAAACAACAGCGGTGCAGAAAGAGGCAAGAGAAGTACACAAAGAAGCAACAAAGGTGCAGAAAGAGGCAAGAGAGGTGCAGAAAGAGGTAAGAGAAGTACACAAAGAAGCAACAAAGGTGCAGAAGGAGCCAAGAGAACCACAGAAAGAGGCAAGAAAGTTGCGCAAACAGGCAAACAAGGTGCAGAAAGATGGAACATGGTGCAGACAGAGGCCAGAGAGGTGCAGAAAGAGGGAAGAGGGGTGCAGAAAGAGGCAAGAGGGGTGCCGAAAGTGGAAACAAAGGAACAGAAAGAGGGAAGAGGGGTGCAGAAAGAGGCGAGGGGGTACAAAAATAAGCGAGAGTTGTTGAAAGAAGCAAGAGAAGTGAAGAAAGAAAGAACACAATTGCAGAAAGAGGCAAGACAGGGGCAGAAAGAAGCAACAAAGGTGCAGAGAGAGGCCAAGAAGCAAGAGAGGTACAGAAAGAAGCAACAGAAGTGAATAAAGAAGCAACAGGGGTGCAAAAAGAGGCAAGATGGTGAAAAAGGAGGCAAGAGAAGTGCAGAATGAGGCAAGTGAGGTACAGAAACAGGCAAGAGAGGTAAAGAAAGAAGGAACAGGAATGCAGAAAGAGGCAAGAGAGGTACAGCAAGAGAGAAGAGGGGTACAGAAAGAGGCAAGAGAATGCAGAACGAAGCAACAGAGGTACAGAAAGAAACAAGAGACGTGATGAAACAGACAAGAGAGTTGCAGAAACCGGCAAAGGAAGTGCAGAAAGAGGCAAGAGGAGTGCTGAAAGAAGCAACAGCGGTGCACAAAGAAGCTAGATAAGTGATGAAACAGTCAAGAGAGTTGCAGAAAGAAACAAGAAAGGTGCAGAAAAAAGGAAGAGAAGTGTAGAAAGAGGCAAGATAGGTGCAGAAAGAAGCAAGAGAGGTGCAGAAAGAGGCAAGTGAGGTGCAGTGTAAGAGAGTAGGATCTGCTTCACATGAGTACCCCCACTTTTTGCTGGTGTTTCACTGTTTTTCAACCTTAGTCTGGCTGTGGCCCTGCTAATCAGGACCCCAGCCTAGCTGCTTCCTCTCTACAATGGTTTCCATGTACATAAGGTACATTTCTAATTGGATTCTGCAGTGCCTTATAAGCCCCTAGTATATGGTATACTATGTACCTAGGGCATAGGTACCTCGGAGGCCTACCAGGGGCTGAAACATGTATTATGCCACCCTGGGAAGCACTCCAAAATGACACTACAGGTCTGCTACTGCAGTCTGGGTAAGGTGGTGTTTGCACCCCTTACAGTAGTATAGGCTACCTATATCCACATATATATACAGACACATATAAACCTATAAGTCACTCCTATGGCAGGACTTGACAATCCTGAATGCAGAGTGCTTGGTTTTGTGTGAGGGTGCCAAAGCATGAGCTGAGCCCCTCTGCAGCTTTCAGAAATACTTCCTTATGGCTGTTCTGTGATACAGCCATACCATACACTTTTATGTGCATTATAACCTTGCGGTAAATGCTAACTTTGGAATGGCTGCATCAAAACATGTTGTGTTTGGTGTCAAACACATTGGAATACTACCCCCCCCCCCCGCCATCCCTGGCGGTGGGGGTAGCATTCCACCCTTCTAGAGGGAGAGAAATGTATACACTGGTCTGCCCGGTTAACACTTTCCAAAGCCCTGGCATCACAAACTGGATGCCACTGCCACAGAGACGGGTCTGGCCTCCTGCTGCAGACCGACACTCTGGCAGGGGAGGCCTGGACAATAGGTTTCCTGTCACAGGGAGGTGTAACCACCTCCCCAGACAGGCAGATGTGTATTGGGGCAGGGTGGGTGCATTCAGGGAATGCTTTTGAGACACTGCCTGGGGTACACAAGGTGTCCCTGTGCATAGCCCAGTTCAAACCGTTTGCAGGGGCACTCAGCCCCTGCTCTGGTGTGAAACTGGACAAAGGCGGAGAGGTGTAACCACCCCCTCCCCAGGTCCTCCCATAGGTGGGACCCTAGAGTTAGTCCAACCTCTAAACTTAGTATAAGTATAGGAACCCAGTCCTTAGGACTTCAGATTACCCTGGACGAAACTCTGCTACATATATCCTGGACCTTCGACATTCTATCACGGCTAGAAGACTGAAGAAATCTCCCTTGGGGTCAAGGAGTGACTCCCTTGCTTGGCAGGCACCAAAGAAGCAACTGACCGTTCTGCATCGCTGAAGCTCCCGCCGAACGCCGAAGTCTTTCAGGTTCCGAGGCTACCCTGAGTCCACAGCAAAGCTGAGGCCCGTGGTCATCGTGGGTGACGTGGAACCGTGACCCCTGGACACGGTGACCTTTTGCAGCAGCAGCATCTTCCTGGCCTTCCTCAGAGTTGTGCTTTGGGCTCCAAGTAGCGCCCAGCTTTTAGCACCTCCTGCACCAAAGATTGCTGGCCTCCACTCCACGAATGACCCGTGGGCCAGTTTCAAGTGCAACCGCTTGAGGCTACTTCGCGATCGCTAGCCCATTGGCTAGTGGTTCCCCACAAAGGCAACTCCTCTTCTGATTGGGCTTCCCTGGTTGCGCCAGATGTGCCCTGACTTACCTTCACTGGGTGAATCCCCCAGACTTTGCTGGTCTGAACCGCAGTCCTTTCTCTGTTTCCAAGAGACTTGTCGTTGCCAAGGGTTGTTGGGTCCAATCTGGTCGCCAACACTGCAGCACTCGACAGACTTCGTGGGACAGCTTGAATCCAGCTCCTGGTTGTCATTAGTGCCTCCTGGACCTCGTGGATGAAGAGTCAAGACACCTGTCAACTCACCTGAAGCAACCGACATCTGTGGGCATTGGTCCATCGTGCTCCTGGTCACTGGCAAGTGACCCAGACTCTGTCCCCTCTGCTTTCAGGTTCCTTCCATCTTCAATCCAGGCTTGGATACCTCCGGACACTTCTCCTTTTCACGGCAGCAGCACTTCCTGAGCAGCTTCCATTGAAATCGGCGACGTGACCCAACACCAAGAGACACCTATGCACCCGACTTCCCTGGGTGAGGTAACACGAGTACTCCAGTGCTCCCGTGGGTGCTAGCCCTAGACCTGCCTAAGTCCAAAAGGGTTTGGTCCTGAGTCCATTCTAAGTATCCTTAATCTTTAAATTTCCAACCGCGACATTGCCCATAGAAGTTAACGGGAACTCGCGGCTGTGTTCTCACACTGCACAAGGCCCCCGTGGGTCCCCTGTGTCACTACCTTGGGTGGTTCCTTGGGGTCCCAGCGATTCTATAGGCTCTAGGCCTTGTGTCTAGTTCAGTTGTGGTTCTTATACCACATTTTTGGCATATGGTTTGGTACGCCCCTAGGGCCCAAACGTGTATTTGTGCTATTACTGTTGAATACTGACTTGTAACTTAAGTACTTCGAACTTTAGCCTCATAAAGAGACTAGAGGGGTGTGTTTTATCTTAAATACATATATTTTAAATATATACCTGGTGGGTTGTCCTTTCATTTGATCATTCAAGAGATTATAGACTGCTAAAACAAGCTGCTTTACATTCCTTCAAGACTTAGCCTGAAGGCTGCTCTCCATAGCTACCACTAGGATAGCTTTCAATAAAGGTTGTCTTTAACCTATACCAATAAGGGGTTGTTTGGATTGATACAGGGTGCCCACAAGAACTAGTGGACAGCATATATCAGGCCAACTTCTCACATGCAGAAAGAGGCACAAGGCTGCAGAAAGAGGCAAGAGAAGTGTAGAAAGAAGTAAGAGAGGTACATAAACAGGAAACAAGGGGGCAGACAAAAGCAAGAGAAGTGCAGAAAGGAGCAACAGAGGTGCAGAAAGAGGCGAGAGGGGTGCATAAAGAGGTAGGAGAAGAACAGAATGAGGCAATCAAGGTACAGAAACAGGCAAGAGACGTGCAGAAAGAGGGAACAGGTGTGCAGAAAGAGGCAAGAGAGGTGCAGAAAGAGGGAAGAGGGGTACAGAAAGAGGCAAGAGGGGTGCAGAAAGAAGCAACAGATGTACAGAAAGAAGCAAAAGAAGTGATGAAAGAGACAAGACAGTTGCAGAAGCAGGCAATGGATGTACTGAAAGAAGCAAGAGAAGTACTAAAAGAAGCAAGAGAGTTGCTTAAAGAAGCAAGAGAGGTGCAGAAAGAAGCAAGAGGTGTGATGAAACAGAAAAGAGTTGCAGAAAGAAACAAGATAGGTGCAGAAAAAAGGAAGAGAAGTGCAGAAAGAGGCAAGTGAGATGCAGAAAGAGGCAAGACAGGTGTAGAAAGAGGAAAGAGAGGTGCAGAAAGAGGCAAGAGCAGTGCACAAAAAAGCAACGGAGGTGCAGAAAGAGGCAAGAGAACTGTAGTAAGAGGCAAGAGAGATTCAGAAAGAGGCAAGAGAGTTACAGAAGCAGGTGTGAGAAGAAAGAGGGAATAGGGGTGCAGAAACAAGCAAGAGAGGTGCAGAAAGAAGCAAGAGAACTGCAGAAAAAAACAGCGGTGCAGAAACAGGGAAGAGAGGTGCAGAAAGAGGCAAGAGAAGTGCACAAAGAAGCAACAAAGGTGGAGAAGGAGGCAAGAGAACTGCAGAAAGAGACAAGAAAGTTGCACAAACAGGAAAACAAGGTGCAGAAAGATAGAACAGGTTGCAGAGGCAAGTGAGGTGCAGAAAGAGGGGAGAGGGGTGCAGAAGGAGGCAAGAGGGGTACAGAAATTTACAAGAGAGGTGCCAAATGAAGCAAGAGGAGTGCACAAAGAAGCAGACAGAGGTGCAGAAAGACTCTGGAGGAGTGCAGAAAGAGATAAGAGAAGTGCAGAAAGAAGAAACAGATGTACAGAAATAAGGAAGAGGGGTGCAGAAAGAGGCAAGGGGTTGTAGAAAGAAGCAAGAGAGGTATTGAAAGAAGCAAGAGAAGTGCAGAAAGAAGGAACACAAGTGCAGAAAGAGGCAAGACAGGGGCAGGAAGAAGCAACAGAGGTGCAGAAAGAAAGAAGAGGGTTAAAGAAAGAGGAAATAGGGGTGCAAAGAGAAGCAACAGAGGTGCAGAAAGAAGCAAGAGATGTGATGAAAGGTGACAAGAGAGTTGCAAAAACAAGCAAAGGAAATACAGAGAGAGGCAAGAGAAGTGCACAAAAAAGCAACAGAGGTGAAGAAAGAAGGAAGAGGGGTGCAGAAAGAGGTAACAGAAGTACAGAATGAGACAAGAGAGGTGCAGAAACAGGCAGGAGAGGTACAGAAAGAGGGAACAGGAGTGCAGAAAGAGGCAAGAGAGTTGAAGAAAGAGGGAAGAGGGGTACAGAAAGAGGCAACAGACGTGCTGAAATAAGCAACAGAAGTGCAGAAAGAAGCAAGAGAAGTGATGAAACAGACAAGAGAGTAGCAGAAAGAAACAAGAAAGGTGCAGAAAAACAGGAAGAGAAGTGCAGAAAGAGGCAAGTGAAATGTAGAAATAGGCAATACAGGTGCAGAAACAGGCAAGAGAGGTACAGAAAGAAGGAACAGGTTGCAGAGGCAAGTGAGGTGCAGAAAGAGGGGAGAGGGGTGCAGAAGGAGGCAAGAGGGGTACAGAAATTTACAAGAGAGGTGCCAAATAAAGCAAGAGGAGTGCACAAAGAAGCAGACAGAGGTGCAGAAAGACTCTGGAGGAGTGCAGAAAGAGATAAGAGAAGTGCAGAAAGAAGAAACAGATGTACAGAAATAAGGAAGAGGGGTGCAGAAAGAGGCAAGGGGTTGTAGAAAGAAGCAAGAGAGGTATTGAAAGAAGCAAGAGAAGTGCAGAAAGAAGGAACACAAGTGCAGAAAGAGGCAAGACAGGGGCAGGAAGAAGCAACAGAGGTGCAGAAAGAAAGAAGAGGGTTAAAGAAAGAGGAAATAGGGGTGCAAAGAGAAGCAACAGAGGTGCAGAAAGAAGCAAGAGATGTGATGAAAGGTGACAAGAGAGTTGCAAAAACAAGCAAAGGAAATACAGAGAGAGGCAAGAGAAGTGCACAAAAAAGCAACAGAGGTGAAGAAAGAAGGAAGAGGGGTGCAGAAAGAGGTAACAGAAGTACAGAATGAGACAAGAGAGGTGCAGAAACAGGCAGGAGAGGTACAGAAAGAGGGAACAGGAGTGCAGAAAGAGGCAAGAGAGTTGAAGAAAGAGGGAAGAGGGGTACAGAAAGAGGCAACAGACGTGCTGAAATAAGCAACAGAAGTGCAGAAAGAAGCAAGAGAAGTGATGAAACAGACAAGAGAGTAGCAGAAAGAAACAAGAAAGGTGCAGAAAAACAGGAAGAGAAGTGCAGAAAGAGGCAAGTGAAATGTAGAAATAGGCAATACAGGTGCAGAAACAGGCAAGAGAGGTACAGAAAGAAGGAACAGGGGTGCAGAAAGAGGCAAGAGAGGTGCAGAAAGAGGGAAGAGGGTTACAGAAAAGGCAAGAGGGGTGCAGAAAGAAGCAACATAGGTACAGAAAGAAGCAAGAGAAGTGATGAAAGAGACAAGTCAGTTGCAGAAATACGCAAAGGAAATATAGAAAGAGGCAAGAGCAGTGCTGAAAGAAGCAACAGAGGTGCAGAAAGAAGCAAGAAAGGTGCAGAAAAAAGGAAGAGAAGTGCAGAAAGAGGCAAGTGAGATTCAGAAAGAGGCAAGACAGGTGCAGAAAGAGGCAAGAGAGGTGCAGAAACAATCAACAGAGGTGAAGGAAGAGGCAAGAGAATGGCAGAAAGAGGCAAGAGAGGTGATTAAAGAGGCAAGATAGGTTCAGAAAGAGGTAAGAGAGGTACAGAAGCAGGCAGGAGAGGTGCAGAAAGAGGGAACAGGAGTGCAGAAAGAGGCAAGAGACCTGCAGAAAGAAACAACAGCGGTGCAGAAAGAGGCAAGAGAGATGCAGAAAGAGGCAAGAGAAGTGCACAAAGAAGCAACAAAGGTGCAGAAAGAGGCAAGAGAGGTGCAGAAATAGGCAAGAGAAGCGCACAAAGAAGCAACAGAGGTGCAGAAGGAGGCAAGAGAGCCACAGAAAGAGGCAGGAAAGTTGCACAAACAGGCAAACAAGGTGCAGAAAGTTGGAACAGGGTGCAGACAGAGGCAAGAGAGGTGCAGAAAGAGGGAAGAGGGGTGCAGAAAGAGGCAAGAGGGTGCAGAAAGTGGAAACAGAGGAACAGAAAGAGGGAAGAGGGGTGCAGAAAGAGGCAAGGGGTGTAGGAGAGTAGTATCTGCTTCACATGTTTACCCCCACTTTTTGCTGGTGTTTCACTGTTTTTCGACTTTAGTCTGGCTGGGACCCTGCTATTCAGAGCCCAAGCCTAACTGCTTCCTCTCTAAAATGATTCCATGTACTTTAGGTACATTACAGATTGGATCTGAGATGCCCTTATAAGTCCCTAGTATATGGTATACTATGTACCCAGGGCATAGGTACCCCAGAGGCCTACCAGGGGCTGAAGCATGTATAATGCCACCCCTGGAAAGCCGCCCAAAATGACACCACAGGTCTGCTACTGAGTGAGGTGGTGCATGCACCCCTTACTGAGATATAGGTACACTATATCTCACCATATACACACATATAAACCTATAAGTCACTCCTATGGCAGGCTTATCAATCCTGAAGGCAGAGTGCTTGGTTCTTATGTGAGAGGGTGCCCTTGCATGAGCAGAGCTCCTCTGCAGCATTCGGAGACCCTTCTCTGATTCTGTTTGTAGTGCAGCCTGACAATATACTCTTACGTGCATTATAACCAAATGGTAAATGCTTGGACTGGCTGCACGGAAACATGTTGTGTTTGGTGTCAAACACCTTGGAATCATACCCCCACACCAGTAACTGGTGTGGGAGTATGATCCCACCCTTCTAGAGGGAGAGACATGACAGCACTGGTATACCCGGTAGAAACTTAATAGAGCCCTAGCATCACAAAATGGATGCTGCAGCCACAGACACAAGTCTGGCCTCCTACTGCTGACCGAAACTCTGGCAGGGAGGCCTGGACAATAGATTTCCTGTCATAGGGAGGTGTAACCACCTCCCAGACAGGCTTAGGTGTATTGGGGCTGGGTGGGAGCACTCTCTAAGTGCTTTGAAGTCCTGCACTGGGGGCACATTTGGTGTCCCTGTGCATAGTCCAGCTCAAACCGGTTCAGGGGCTTCCAGCCCCTGCTCTGGTGCAAAACTGGACAAAGGAAATGGATTTCCAGGCATCCCAGAGGCCGACTCAAGTCCCCAGCAAAGCTGAGACCCTCAGACTTCGTAAGTAGCATGGAACTAGAACTCCTGGTCACCGTGCACTTTTGCAAGTGCATTGACTTCTCGACGTCTCTTGAAGTCGTGATTGGGCTAACTGGTAGCCCCCACCTCGAGCACTAAATCCACCGAAGATAGTTGGTCTGGTAATTTTTAGTGACCCGTGAGCTGCCATTTTGTGTTTTGTCTCGAGGTCCCTTCAGGATCCCTGGTCCGTTGTCTGGTGGTTCCCTGAGGGGGTAACTTTGTATTTCCATGGGCTTCTCTGATTGCGCCAGACGTGCCCTAACTCCCAACCAAGTGGTGACTCCCACAGACCTTGCTGGTCTGCACCGAAGCATCTTTCTCATTTCTGCATGGGTTGCTGTTGCCAAGGCTTGATGTGTCCAATCCGGGCAACGACGCTGCAGCACACGATATCCTTTGTGGGACAGCTCGAATCCAGCTCCTGGTTGTCCTCTACACCTCCTGGTCCTTGTGGCTGAAGAGTCCAGCTTCACCTTTTTCACCTGAAATCACCAGACATCGGTGGGCATCTGCTCATCGCCTTCCTGGTCACAGGCTAGTGACCCAGACTCTGTCTTCTCTGCTGTCAGGTTCTTCTCATCTTCGATTCAGGCTTGGATCTCTTCAGACCCTTCGCATCTTCACGGCAGCAGCACTTCTTCGCCAGCTCCCATTGAAATCGATGACTCGACCCGATACCAAAAGACACCTATGCACCCGGCTTCCCTGGTTGAGGTAACACGAGTACTCCGGTGCTTCCTAAGTCGAAAAGGGTTTGGTCCTGATTCATTTCTAAGTGTAATAATAATAGCATGTAGGAAAATAGGGTCTAAGGGATGTTTTTACCGACCTGCCCAAGTTCTTATCCCCAAATCTAACTATAACAACACAAAAGAGAACTGGGGGTCCTTACAGTATAAAGGAAAACACAAAAATACAAAAGTGTATATGTGATAGAATCAGTACATAGAATCTGAAAGCAGAGACTGGATTCCCATCAATCATTATATGATCAGTATTATCATTTGGTCATCCACCCGTTGGGGAGGTCTCTTGATCATAGAGATTACTTCAATGGGGAGCTCTCTTGCTCAGATGAAAAGGTGGAATCAGACTCAATGATTTAGAAGTTCTTATTGTTGGTGATCCTATGTACGTGGTGCAGTGCAACAAATAATAATGTGATAAGTGAGATGTTAAAAAAGAGTTGTGTGGAGCAAAACACTTCTTTAATGGAACAAACTCCTCACACCCTTATTAAAAACAGTGCAAAAAACTTAGCAGTGTTAACAAATAACTGCTATTAATAAGGTCGACATGTTTCAGCCATAAGGGTATATTACCCACGGCTTTCTTCAGGACCTGTATACGTCAAAATCTTGCTACTGCAAAATGTACTCACACCCCCCAAAAAAAGTGTGAAAAAGTAAATAACACAGTTGATTTACTCAGGGTTGGAATCAATACAACCTCACTTGGACTCAAACCTCCGTTTCAAAGGTGTACAAATCACCTGTAAGAATAGAACAATCATCATCAAACACCACAAGTATTTAAACGTGCTTAACAAGTTAGGGCCATACAGCCTCTATATACTGCGATAAAAATTATGAGATAAAGAAATTTTTATATGCACAGCCAGTCATAATCAAGAACATGTATACGTGGCTTACCGGTCTTGATCGGGGACTAAACCTCACCTCACCTGGAACCTTTCTCAGGGATATGAGGCCCCGCTCTGTAACAAATATAGCGGAGAAAAGGGCCCTGATTAGGAATGTGTTTTCAATAATTATTTAGCCCTATGTTTATTAATTCTATATTCAGATAAAAGAATATAGCGCATGGTGTCCACTCAGGTACACCTGTTGAATACCACAGAACCAGTCTCGAACTTAAACTAAGAATTAAAAATGTTCTTCCACACACAATGTCCACTAATTTGACATCTAATGCTGTAGTCTGAGAGAAAGAAAAAAAACACATTTTAAATATTTTTTTTTTGAGTAATATGGTATTTCGATAGTATGAACTGCTCGTATGCAAAAAAGGTGAATCTGAACCACCTTTCGTTCCAAGAAAAGTGGAGTATGAAGTTGCAAATAAATTCAAACCCACTCATTACAAGGACATGCACCAGAGCAGGGGCTGGAAGCCCCTGAACCGGTTTGAGCTGGACTATGCACAGGGACACCAAATGTGCCCCCAGTGCAGGACTTCAAAGCACATTTCTAAGTGTCCCTAATCTTTAAAAATCTAACCGCGACTTTCCCCATAGAAGCTAACAGGAGCTCGCGGCTGTGTTCACACACTGCACACGGCCCCTGTGGGTCCCCTGTGTCACTACCTTGGGTGGTCCCTTGGGGTCCCAGCGATCCTACAGGCTCTAGGCCTTGTGTCTAGTTAAGTTGTGGTTCTTATACCACTATTTTAGTAGATGGTTTGGCTCGCCCCTAGGGCCTGACCTGTATTTGTGCTATTTTACTGTGATTATTGAAGTGTAACTTATGTGTTCTGACCTCTAGTCTCATAAAGAGACAAGGAGGGTGTGTTTGGTCATAAATACATATATTTTATATATATACCTGTTGTGGATATCTTTCATTTAGTGACTCAAGAGATTGTAGACTGGTAAAACAAGCTGCTTTACATTCCTTCAAGACTTAGCCTGAAGACTGCTCTCCGTGGCTACCACTAGGCTAGCTTTCAATAAAGGTTGTCTTTAACCTATAACTTATAAGGGGTTGTTTGGACTGATACAGGGTGCCCACTATAACTAGTGGGCAGCATATATCAGGCCAACTTCTCACATTGGTGGCAGCAGTGGGATAAACAGCTTACTATTGTTTTACCAGATAATCTCAATAGAGCAACTAACTGAAAACCACTAAAGGTACCCTAGGTACATATAATACAAGCTTTGGAATACATTAAGTTCTACTGAACTTCGAGTTGTGTGTTAAGGGATAGTACACCCTTTCCGCAACTCAAGAGAGTTTAGTAGGCCACACTAGAGTAGGTAGTGCAATACACCACACCACACTAGTAATGTATTCAAAGCCAGGAACCAGAAGGTCCCGCTTCGTCTTTGGTAGCCCTTTGGATATTCCTGCAACATTGTATCCAGCAGTGTTGATCTTCGTGGTTCCTTGCTCACGCCGAGCCTCCGCTGCCGGTTCTAGCCGTTGCTGTGGGGAAGGGAGGAAGACTACATCACCCAGGCGCCCTCTGCTGTCTCCACCTGTGCCTAGGGCCGCCCACCTGATCCTCCCGCGCACTGCTCCTACAAGAAACCTCGCGGAACCCGCTGGCGCGGGTCCCGCTTCGTCTTTGGCAGCCCTTTGGATATTCCTGCAACATTGTATCCAGCAGTGTTGATCTTCGTGGTTCCTTGCTCACGCCGAGCCTCCGCTGCCGGTTCTAGCCATTGCTGTGGGGAAGGGAGGAAGACTACATCACCCAGGCGCCCTCTGCTGTCTCCACCTGTGCCTAGGGCCGCCCACCCGATCCTCCCGCCCACTGGTTGTATAACTATCCATTATTGCTTCCGCAGCGCGGAACGCGCGTGGGAACGAGCCCGGGCGAAGCCCGGGACAAGGGCGGGACCGTCTGTGGCCGTCAGAGGCCACAGGAGAACAGGCCGGGCCCTCCCTCTTGGCCCCTTTGTTTTGCTTCATGTGATACAGTGTTATGCTATTTTCTTAGTCTGCGGCCCTAGTGTGGACATTGTGTTTATAACATACAGGCAAGTGTATTTCATGCTGTGACTTGTGTTCTTATTCTGTCCTTATGGCAATGTCTACGCGCTCGGGAAAGAAAGGTGGGTCAGGGGGGGCCGGAGTGAGCGGCACCTTAGATCATTTTATAATACGTGCCTGCTCAGTGCTTGAAAAGGAAATTGCTATCACTGAACGTCGACTCTCTCTTGACCAGCTCAACGATAAACGTTCTTCATTGGGCAAAATAGCTTCAGTTGTCTCCCCCGTCCCAGAAACCACCCAAATAAATAGTATTACATTGGGAAATACCCAAACCATGGCGGTTAGCGCGGACAAACATCTTCTTAGCCCTGTAGGTTACGGTTCTCTAGTACACCTAGACCTGTCGAATTCACCCTTGCTGCCTATTCCGACAGTGCCCCTGGAGTCTACTACAAATATAACTCCTTCTTCTGAAATCCTAGTCCCCCCTGAGTTAAATATCATCGCAGGTCCTAAAACTGCTCCGAGTAAAAGGAAAAGAGTGGGTAGCGGCCATAAGGAGGACCACGTAAAAACATCTAAAAAATGCAAAAGTAAATTGTGTAATATTGCTGACAGGAAAGCGGGTTGCATAGCGGCATCTACATCTTCACATCAGAGGACCAGGTCACCCTCTGGGCATCCTACATACCTGGTCTCTCAAACTTCTGTAGAACAGCCCCCTCCAGCCCCTGAACCATATGGCCCTGAGTTCCAATCCTCCCTCGTCAGCCAATTCGAATTACTCATTAAATCCCTCCTACTTCCTTTGACTGAAAGAGTAAGGTTATTGTCTGAGAAGCTTGAGAGATTCGAGCAGGCCTCTTTAGATAACTTCTTCTCTCTCAAATCTCTAATTAAATTACATTCGAAGATTGGCCACGTCAATTACGCTACTGCTGTTTCCCTTCCAACTACCCATAACGAGTCTACTCTTCAAATCGCCTTGTTACATCCAAGTACTACCCCAACTCCAGGGCCCACGAATTGAGCTATCTCCATAGGACCTAAACCTCCAGCACCTCCATCTAATATGTGTAAAGAATCCACACATAATAAGTTAGTTTCTGGCCCAATCGATAGCTATACAAACTCTGAAGCACCAGGTCATGAGATAGAGCCCACACAGACCTTACCTATATCATCTATCAAGGACACCGTACTTGCCCATTCGAATGAAAATGCCATCCGTACCCAACAAAACCTACCCCACATCAACTTGCCACCGGAGTGTCTACCCTATGTTGCTGTCTTAACTGGAGTCCCTCAGCTCAAAGCTGGCAAGTCAGAATCCTTTACTGAATTAAAAAATAAAACAACTCATTGGTTGAATACCAACAGGCCGCTCCCTAGGCATTTGGACGGTTGTGTCCTTTCTGTCAGAAGGGTTTCTTGGGTGGGCAACAGACCCAAGAATACGCCTGGTGATTGCATCATTGTAAACTTCAGGGATCCTCGTGTTACAGGCTAATTTGCAATCAACAATCAAATCCTGTCACTAATGGCATGGGATGTCGTGACTTAAGCCAATTCTATTCAGACTCTGTGTATTTCCACTACTCACACTCTTTCTTTCATTTGGCTCACGATGGGTATTCTAAGAGGGCCTGGATCAACGGTGAAAATGATTCCTCTGTAATTGTCCCTATCAGACCCCGAGAACTATATGGTTCTTCTAACCATTATTGACAAGTAACCCCTGCCTTGATTGCATCTTATTCCCTCGCTGGCGCACAAAATAAAAAAGATGCAGTAGCATCTACCAAACTAGCGGGGGACCCTTCCCCAACCATCCTGAGCCCCCATGCCCAGCAGCTTAGTTTACAACTTACCCCAAATCCACAGGCTATAAATTACTCGTCATTGCTTCCCAAACCTACCTTGCCTCAGGTTATCCCTAGTTCTTCTATTCTTCCTACAACAGGGGTTATAGCCCCTATTGTTCCTCCTCTAAGGGTTCTAAGCTGGAATGTAGCTGGCATTACCAGCAAATTAGATCTCCCATACTGGAATTCCCTAATAGAGCCCTATAGTATTTGTATTTTTCAGGAGACTTGGAGCATAGTGCCCCAACACATGGTTGGCTATACCACCTTTTTTGTACCAGCCACCCTATCGCCATCGGGGAGAGGACGCCCCTCGGGCGGTCTCATGATTTGGGTTAGCATCTCTCTCGGGTGCTCTATCAGGCAGGCCCACAACATCTCTCCTGATATATTAAGGCTCACTCTTAAGGGAGCCCAGGGCAGGAAGACTCTAGACATATTCAATGTTTATGCTAGGGGATTAAGGGGTGGAGCCTTGTCACCTACTCTCATACTTCTTGAGGGCGAATTAAGGAAGTGCCACCACGCATCCCATGTCCTGGTGGCAGGAGATTTTAACTGCTCCTTTGAGCCCCTTGCATCACTTGACCTCCCTGATTTACTGGAAGACGATGCCAAAAGAGGCATCCCGCTCTTAACATTGCCCCCCATCAGGAGTTGGACCAAATCAGTTATACACTTGAACACCATGACCCTAGAGTTTGGGCTAAGAGCGGTAAACGGTAGAACACCTTCAGACCTGCAAGGTGCCCATACTTATAATAGGATAAATCACACTTCAAGGATAGATTATATACTCCTTGATTTTAATCTTTGGACATATGTGGTGGATATGGAGATAATCCCTTCCCATGATATTATTATTATTATTATTATATTTGGGTTTGTAAAGCGCACAGATACCCAGGGGTTTCCCGGCGCTGGCAGAGGAAAAGAAGCAGGGAGACAAAAGAAGGGAGAAGATTAAGCAGAGAAAAGCCAGGTTTTCAGGCCTTTCCTGAATTTCAGGTAGCAAGTTTCAAAGCGCAAAGAAATGGGGAGTGTGTTCCAGAGTGATGGCGCCAGATAGGAGAAGGAGCGACCACCAACTCTGGTGCGTTTGAAACGGGGCACGGAGAAGGTGCCAAAAGAGGAGGATCTGAGGGTGCGCACTGGACAGTACGGTTGAACCAAAATGGAAAGGTAGGGGGGGGAGTTGCCTGTTTTAATCAGGTGCATATAGCAGAGGGCTTTGAATTTTGCTCTTGATTCGATGCGCAGCCAGTGAAGGCTGCGCAGGGAAACGGTGGCAGAGGCAGTTCTGGGCAGGTTGCAGAGCAGGCGAGCTGCCATGTTTTGCACCACCTGTAATTTACGTGTTACCTCCTTGCTAGCCCCAAGGAGGAGCACGTTACCGTAGTCTAACCTGGAGGTTACTAAAGCCTGGACCACAGTTCTTTGGGTGTCTGGCGGAAGCATCCATGCTATTTTTCTCAGCCACCGCATGATATTAGTACAGGTGGCTGAGACTTTCACAACATGCTGCTTCATGGACAGTTGGTTGTCAAATGTAACTCCCAGGTTGCGAGCCTTGGTGGATGGAACCGGCAGGGGACCCATTTGCTGAGGCCAATGCTTAGGGCCCCAGAGAAAGGTGTCAGGACCGAATAGAAGGAGTTCGGTTTTGTCGCCGTTTAGTTTTAGTTTATTGGTCTGCATCCAGTTGGCAATATTAATGAGCCCAGATCGGAGAGATGAAATGGGGGCGTGTTTATTAGAAGAGAGAGAAAAAATGATTTGGGTGTCGTCCGCGTATGAAAATATAGAGAGACCAGATTGTTCTGCCAGAGAGGCGAGAGGACTGACATAAATATTGAAGAAAAGGGGGCTCAAGATAGAGCCCTGGGGTACACCGTGTGGGGACGGGAGGGCAGTGGAGGCAGAAGTGGAGGAAAAGACCTGAAAAGTGCGTGCGGTCAGAAAACTGGCGATCCAGGCTAGAGCAGTGCCATGGATACCAGCGGCCTTTAGGGTGGAGAGGAGGATGTCATGGGAGACGGTGTAGAACGCAGCGCTTAAGTCCAACAGGATAAGCGCCACCGTCTCCCCTCTGTCCACCTGCTGTCTGATAGCCTCTGTGACACCTAGGAGGGTGGATTCGGTGGAGAATCCAGCCCTAAAGCCAGACTGGGATGGATGTAGGAATTTCGTGTCCTCAATGTGAGAGGAGAGGCAGAGGTTGATGTGTTTTTCTAATACCTTGGACAGGCAAGGGAGTAGAGATATGGGTCGGAAATTAGAAGGGTTGTTGGGATCGGCGTTAGTTTTTTTGAGAAGGGGAACCACCATGGCGTGTTTCCAAACTGCAGGAACGGTGGCTTCCGACAGAGATGCGTTCAGGAGGGCTAGGATAGGTAAAAGAGCGGGAGTGTCAAGGGTGCTTAGAATTTGAGGGGGCATGGCATCAAGTGGGGAGCCAGATTTGATTTTAGCCATGAGTTTAAAAAAGAGTTCTAAAGAGATCGGATCCCATTTATCAATGGAAGTGTGAGGGGCAAGGGTAGTAGTATCCTGGGGGAAGGTGGTGTCAGGATCTGTACTGGGGGGGTTGTCCAATGCTCGTGGGGAGGCATCAAAACCGGCATAGATGCGGTCTATTTTCTCCGTGAAAAATTCAGCAAGTGTATTGCATTGGACTGTGTCCAAACAGGGGGCTTTTGGCGAGTTTGATTGTCCAGAAAGTTCTTGGACTGCTCTAAAAAGAGCTTTAGGACGGTTTTGGGCTGATAGAATAGAGGTGTTTACATAGTTTGCCCTGGCAGATTTGCACAGGGAGTGGTAGTATCGAAGTTCCGTTTTATAAATGTCTTTATCATTGAGGGAATACTCAGATCTCCATATGCGTTCAAGTTTCTTGCACTTGGATTTGGCGCATTTGAGTTGGTCATTAAACCAGGGGGCAGGGGGGTGGGTAAAGTTTTGTTTTCCGTTTCGGGCCGGGAGACAGATGTCAATGGCTGAAGAAAGCCATGTGTTAATTAAACTTTCATCTTTGGTAGTGATATTGTTGGGTAGAGAGGGTAGGGTTGTGACAAGCTGGCGATTCAGTTGTGGCAGATTTAGTTTTTTCCAGTTTCTATTCGGTCTGAGGGTCTGAATGTGAACTGGTGGACCGACAATAGCACTAGTCAAGATGTTAAATTCGACAATGTAGTAGTCGGACCAGGTAATAGGTTTGGAAGGGAGGCAGGTGATGACGTCAAGGTTCGAAAAGATGGGGTCAAGTAGATTACCTGCCTTGTGTGTAGGGCCAATGTTGTGAAGATGTAGATTAAGAGCGGCCAAATCTTGAAGAAGGTGTGTACAGATAGGGCAGAGTGTGTTGTTAAAGTGGATATTAAGATCGCCAAGGAGAAGAAAGTTCGCGGTTTGCATCAATAGAGGAGCTATATTTTCCGATAAAGAAGAGGCCCATGTGCCAGCAGCGCCCGGAGGACGATAGAGTAAAACGCCCGACAGGGTGTAGTTAGGATTCAATAATAGTTTGAAGCAACCAGCTTCGCAGTTGGGTATGGCTAAATCTTCCCACTTACATGAGTAAGTCCGTTTGTATATAATAGCAATGCCACCTCCCTCCTTGCCCGGTCTGTTACGGCTCACATAGGTGTAGTTGTTAGGGAGAGCTGTGGCAATGTCAGGTCCCGTGCAGTCGTTCAGCCAGGTTTCTGTCAAGAACAGGGCCGCCGGACTGTCGGAAACCAAAAGATCAAAAATGTCCCTCTTATGCTTAGGCAGGGACCTGCAATTCAAGCTCAGAAAAGTAAAATCGGTGGAATGATGTGTGGGGGAGGGGATGACTTGACATGGGGAGGGCTTCCAAAACGTAGAACTGGGGATATGGGTAAGTGAGGGTACTGAGATTAGAGTCATGGAGCAAACCTGGCAAGATGTAGGGGCGTCCATAGCCCGTAGACAGGGGCAAGTGTTGTTTATAGGGGGACGAAGAGATCGCAAGGCATGGCTAGAGTAGTAAAGCCTGGGGTTAGTGGGGTGCGGAGCAGGGGGGGTGGCCCCTGGTCCCGTCTGGTCGCGGACGGGCGCAGACAGGCTTAACTTAGGCGCGACTTCGGCGCGAAGTCGGCGCCCCCGCTGCGCCCGTCCGCTGCGCCTCCGCCACTCCCCCATATTAAATAGAGGGTGGCTAGTCCAATCACCTTCCCCGTAGCGCTGAGGGCGGAAGTGCCGCTTCCAGGGACTCGCCGCTCTAGCGGCACAAAGCCGAGGCGGATCGAGTCCGAGCGGGATGAAGAACACAGACAAGTAATCTCTTAATCAGATTTTCAGTAAAAACACAGTATGCAATTTTAAAATATCAGCTTAAAATGTCAGCTTCCTAGGAGCGAAGTAGCATGGCAGCCTGCGCTGCTTCTTAATCTCTAGATGTGCCCGGTCACGATCACGTGTCTTAAATAGCCTATGGGAAGCCACGAGGCGAGGGTGGCTGGTCCAATCACCTTCCCCGTAGCGCTGAGGGCGGAAGTGCCGCTTCCAGGGACTCGCCACTCTAGCGGCACAAAGCCGAGGCGGATCGAGTCCGAGCGGGATGAAGAACACAGACAAGTAATCTCTTAATCAGATTTTCAGTAAAAACACAGTATGCAATTTTAAAATATCAGCTTAAAATGTCAGCTTCCTAGGAGCGAAGTAGCATGGCAGCCTACGCTGCTGCTTAATCTCTAGATGTGCCCGGTCACGATCACGTGACTTAAATAGCCTATGGGAAGCCACGAGGCGAGGGTTGCTGGTCCAATCACCTTCCCCGTAGCACTGAGGGCGGAAGTGCCGCTTCCAGGGACTCGCCGCTCTAGCGGCACAAAGCCGAGGCGGATCGAGTCCGAGCGGGATGAAGAACACAGACAAGTAATCTCTTAATCAGATTTTCAGTAAAAACACAGTATGCAATTTTAAAATATCAGCTTAAAATGTCAGCTTCCTAGGAGCGAAGTAGCATGGCAGCCTGCGCTGCTTCTTAATCTCTAGATGTGCCCGGTCACGATCACGTGTCTTAAATAGCCTATGGGAAGCCACGAGGCGAGGGTGGCTGGTCCAATCACCTTCCCCGTAGCGCTGAGGGCGGAAGTGCCGCTTCCAGGGACTCGCCACTCAAGCGGCACAAAGCCGAGGCGGATCGAGTCCGAGCGGGATGAAGAACACAGACAAGTAATCTCTTAATCAGATTTTCAGTAAAAACACAGTATGCAATTTTTAAATATCAGCTTAAAATGTCAGCTTCCTAGGAGCGAAGTAGCATGGCAGCCTACGCTGCTGCTTAATCTCTAGATGTGCCCGGTCACGATCACGTGACTTAAATAGCCTATGGGAAGCCACGAGGCGAGGGTTGCTGGTCCAATCACCTTCCCCGTAGCACTGAGGGCGGAAATGCCGCTTCCAGGGACTCGCCGCTCTAGCGGCACAAAGCCGAGGCGGATCGAGTCTGAGCGGGATGAAGAACACAGACAAGTAATCTCTTAATCAGATTTTCAGTAAAAACACAGTATGCAATTTTAAAATATCAGGTTAAAATGTCAGCTTCCTAGGAGCGAAGTAGCATGGCAGCCTGCGCTGCTTCTTAATCTCTAGATGATAGTGATCACAACCAGTTATCCTTAAGTATGAAACCTTTCTGGGAGAAAGTAGGTGGGTCCCTGGTCCCCTCAGCAGCTAGCCCTATGCAAACCCACAAGGTGCGCCCCGCAAATTGCGAGAGACGCCTCAAATGGTGTAAAGTAATGCTTGATGATGGGAAAGTCCAGTCGATTGGGGCAATACTGCACGCAGCGCAAGCCGAGTTGGCTTCGTCTAAGAACCATGAGGCTGCTTGTGGTAAGGCTCTAACCGTTTTTCAAGGTACCATCAAAGAACTGGGCAACCTTTTTCGAGCCCATGACAAAGGTGGGCCCTCTAGGGGGGGGGCTAAGGATACCTTTATGGGTGGTTGGTATACGCAACACTGCAGGTGGATGAAATCTGCTCTAATTATGGCCCTTAAAAGTAAGATTATACCAAAGATCCAGAAGGCCAGGAAGGAGTATAGACTCTGTGTAATTAACGCCAAAAAGGTCTGGGAGGAACAGTATTGGCAGGCATTAAGGGAGGCTTCCCTAAAACGCGACCCAGGCTCCTTTTGGAATGTAATTAGAACTAAGAATAGACCAGCCCATGAACTCTTGACATGTAACATCACTAGTGAGGTCTGGTTTGAACACTTTTCCAAACTTTACTCTTTCCGACCAGAGGTAGCGAGGGAGTTTCCTCCTGACATGGCTTTTCCTTCCATGGACACATTGAGCGCTAACCCTTTTTCTGAAGAGGAAGTGCTCTATGCTATCAAGTCCATTGTCCCCCAGAAGGCAGCTGGTCCGGACGGTATCCCTGGTGATGTTCTCAGACTAGATCCATCTAGCTGGGGGAAGCTTCTTTCCACCTTAATTAATGCCATAATTAATGGTGCTTCGGTCCCTGAATCCTGGAAGGGGGCTGAGGTCGTCCCGATTTTTAAGAAGGGCGGTAGAGAGGACCCAGCCAACTACCGCCCAATTAGTCTGATTGATTCATCCCAGAAGGTGGTTGGGAAGGTAATCCTGGAGAGGATCTTATCCTGGGTGAACGAAAACAACATCCTCTCAGACTACCAGGCAGGCTTCAGGGCTGGGACAGGCACCATAGAACAGGTCTTTAGACTGCTCCTTATATATTGGAAGGTTGTCCTTCTTGGTAAGGGCAGCCTTTACCTCGCTTTTATAGACCTTAAAACAGCGTTTGACCTTGTGCCCTGTGACACTCTGTGGGGCGTCTTGGCCGATATGAATATTCCCCCCTACTTATTGGCTTTATTAGTAAAACTTCACAAGGGAAATTATGCCCAAGTACGGTGGGGCTTGCAAGGCCAGAAAACGGAGAGAATTCCAGTGAACAGGGGTGTCCGCCAGGGATGTGTTCTCGCCCCTACGCTTTTTTCACTTTACGTGAACGGTGTAGTGGATCACCTGATGAAAGTTCCATCTGACGCACCATCCCTGGCGGACGAACGTATTCCAACTCTCCTGTTCGCTGATGATACTCTTTTGTTGTCTAAATCACCTATGGGTCTACAAACCCTTTTAGACAGCTTCCAAGTTTTTTGTAATAGCAGAGGCCTTGTAATAAACTCCGCCAAAACAAAATATCTAATACTGAACCCACCCAAAAAACTAGGGCGGCCCCCAGTCCTGAATGCGGCTATCCTTGAAAGGGTTAAAGAATTCGATTACCTGGGTATCCGCATTTCAGACACTATGCGTTGGTCATCCCACATACATAAGATGCTTCTATCCCATAAGAGGGTCTCTGGTGCCCTCCTCAGGGAGCATCGCTCCTCCGCGTCCAGACCTATAGCCCCAGCCCTCGAGATATATAAAGCGAAAGGCGTGAGCTCGGCACTTTATGGCGCTGAACTTTGAGGCCTGAATAACATGGACGAGCTTACTAAATCCGACTCCAGCTTCTATAAGGAACTGATGGCACTTCCCCAGAGCACTCCAGTAGTACCTTTATTGATGGATCTGGGGTGCCATGCGTTGAAAGATTTGGCAAAAGTACGCCCCCTGCTTCTATGGGCTCGGCTCTGGCGAACCCCTGAGTTAGCTAAGTATGCGGAGGGACTATCTGAATTATTGTCTATGCCTTGCTGGCATAAAGTTAAATGGTTGAAAGATGTAAAGACCTTGCTCTGTGACCTTGGCCTCAAAGACGCCTGGGAGAACAGAACCTCGCCCCCGAAAGATGTATTGAAGAAACTCTATTGGAATTGGGTTATCGCAAAGAGGAACTCTAGCTCTCATGGTGGCAGATGCACCACTGAGTTTCTAAGGTTTAAAGACGAAGTACGCTATGAGCCCTTTCTTGATATTATTCAGAAGCCCTTTGACCGTGCCCTTTATTTTAAATTCAGAGTTGGCACTCTCCCGGTGCGAGAGTTGACCGCGCGCTGGAAGCCACCGTCCCAGACTTCACCATTCTGCCCTTTTTGCGAGACCCACACTGAGTCAATTGCACATGTTTTATTTGCATGTCCCAAATACAAAATTCCAAGGTCTTATTTGCTCAAACCTTTGTGTAGAAATCTGGGCACGCGAGACCATCTCATGGCTTTGCGCATTTTAAAATCAGACACACGATCCCTGTATGTCTGCGCTCTATCGAAATTTTTGAGGTGGTCCTGGCTCATAAGATGCAAAGCCCTTGTGGCTCATACATAAGCAGTCCCTTTGTTTTATCACTGGTATATACTCTCTTTTTTAAAATTGTCTTATTTATCTTGTCTATATGTGTTTTTATCTTGTCTGCTTTGGAAATCTGATGATGTTACAGTCTTATGGCTCGCCTTTTGATCTCACATGTTTGTTATGTATGTGCTTTTAAGATATTGTTTTATCGAAATAAAGCTTATTTCACTTCAGTAGGTCCTTGCCAGAAGCCAATGGGCTTCAAGTTTCCAGTTTGATAGACTCCCATTCATGGAATTGAGAGCATTGTGTACAACAAGGAAACTGCAGACAGGCAAAAGCTCAACCACCCAGCATCTCATAGAGGTACTTAGGCTGGATGACCTTAGCAGATCTTTAGGATCTGAAGGGTTAGGCAGAGTGGGTGGGACAGCACCTGCGGAAAGGCCTAGGGGTGTAACTCCCCATTACCTGACCTCTGAGGCTGGCCAGGCATATAACAATAATCTGGACCTGGAAAATCCAATTCCCCTAGACAGTGATGAAGAGGAGCAAAATGGACCCCTCTTTGTCCCTCCTGGAAGAGTTGGTGGTGGGTCAAGATCTCCCTCAGTGGAGTCTAACCATTTCAACTCATCTATAGGGACCTCAATCTCCTCTCATAGGAGGGAAACTTCTCAGGAGAGAAGGGAGAGACTGCTTAAGTATGAGGTAGCTCGGCTTGAAATCAGAAGAAAGCAGGTAGCCCTAGAAAGGGAGGCCCTGGAGCTCTACAGAGCAAGATAAAAGAAGGGACTAGAGTCCCATGGTTGCAGCAACACCCCTAGAGATTGAGAAAGGTCTTATGACCATAGAAACCTGAATAAGATTGTCCCTCTCTACCAGAGTGGGAATGACATCCACAAATGGATAACTGCACTGGAAAGGGCCTGTAAAGTACAAAGGGTCCCCCAGGAGCAGTGGGCAGCAATCTCATGGCTCTCCTTTGCAGACAAAGGTAGATATAAGCTCCTCACTGTTAGAGAGGAGGAGGCAGATGATTACAACAGTCTGAAAAGTGCCTTCATTGATGGGTTTGGCCTAACCACTGAGCAATACAGGTTAAAGTTCAGGGATACCCAAAAGGCACATCCTCAGGACTGGGTAGACTTTGTAGATTGTGCTACTAAGGCTCTGGAAGGTTGGTTACTTGGCTGAAAAGTGCAGTCAAGGATTGTACAATTTGATTATGAGGGAGCAGATCCTTAATAATTGTCAGAGTCAGCTGTTGCGCCAGTACCTGGTAGACTCAGATCTGACCTCTCCCCAAGAATTGGGAAAGAAGGCAGACAAGTGGGTCAGAACCAGGGTGAGGCAGAAGGTACAGAACCAAGGTGGTGAACCCAAGAAGCAGGATCCTAAAAACTCTGATGAGGGTGGGGAGAAGGGTAAAGACCAGAAGTCTTCACAAGGCTCCCAAAAATCTTCAGGTGGGGATTCACAGTCTAACAAGGGAAAAGGCCAACAGAAACCATGGTGAAAAATTTGTAAACAGAAAACTCACTAGATCAGTGATTGCACCAAGTCCAAAGAATCTACTCCAGCCACCATTGCCCCTAAGGCAACTGTTCCCCCTAGTTTCGCTGCAATTGGTGGTGGTAATGTTCAGAATAAGGGCTGAAGTGGAGCTCAGGACACATGCAGAAATGTTAGGGATCCCTGCTCATGTCTTTGCTGTGACTAGGTCACAGGCCAAAATGTCTAAAACTGGACAGGCCCTGGATTCTGGAATAATGGACCAGGTGCCTCCCAAGAGGAGGAGCAGTAGGGTTAAGGCAGTGCTTTCCCACCTGACTTAGAATGCAGATCAGTCTCCTCAGGGAGATGATCTTGAGCCTGAAGAAGGAACTGTCCCAGAGGAGCTTGAACCTGACCAGGTTGAGTTCTTGGGGACAGGGAGCCCTTCCAGGTCTGATCTGAGCCAGGAGCAGAAAACCTGCCCCTCTTGTCAACCCCTCAGAAAGCAAGCTGCTGATGAGGCTGCTTGGAATGCTATTGGCACCCATAACGTTTATTGGGATGATGGACTCCTTTACTCAGAAAGTAGAGACCCCAAGCCTGGTGCATCCAGCAGGTTTGTCATATCTCTGACGTTTAGGGGCTTCCTATTGACACTAGCCCATGATAATCCCCTAGCAGGACACCTGGGCCAGAACAAGACTTGGGACAGAATTGTCCCTCACTTTCACTGGCCCCACATGTCTGATGACACAAAGGAGTTTTGTCGCTCCTGTGTAACCTGCCAAGCCAGTGGCAAAGCAGGTGGCACTACAAAGGCCCCCTGATACCACTACCTGTGGTGGGGGTTCACTTTGAGAGGCTTGGGATTGGCATTGTTGGTCCCATGGATCCTCAAACAGCCTCTGGGCACAGGCTTATACTGGTGGTAGTGGATCATGCCACCAGGTACCCAGACGCAATTCCCCTAAGGACCACTAAAGCACCTGTGGTGGCAAGAGCTCTCCTGAGTGTGTTCTCAGGAGTAGGCTTTCCAAAGAAGGTAGTATCTGACAAAGATGCAAACTTTATCTCAAGTTAATTAACTGCCATGTGGAAGGAGTGTGGAGTGAATTACAAATTCACCACACCCTATCACCCACAATGCAATGGTTTAGTTGAAAGGTTCAACAAAACCTTAAAGGGCATGATTAAAGGGCTCCCAGAAAAGCTTAGGCGAAGATGGGACATACTCTTGCCCTGCCTTTTATTTGCATACAGGGAGGTGCCACATAAGGGGGTTGGCTACAGCCCCTTTGAACCTTTGTTTGATCACCCTATCAGGGGTCCATTGTGTTTGGCGAAGGAAGGATGGGAGTTACCTCTCAAGCCTCCAAAGCAAGACATAGTGAACTATGTACTTGGTCTTCGCTCCCGGTTGGCTGAGTACATGAAAAAGTCAACTAAAAACCTTGAGGCTAGCCAGGAACTGCAAAAAGCCTGGCATGACCAAAAGGCTGCACTGACTGTTTATCAGCCAGGACAGAAAGTGTGGGTGTTGGAGCATCTGGCCCCAGCAGCTCTCAAGGACAAGTGGAGTGGACCCCACACTATTGTTGAACAGAAGGGAGAGGTTACTTATTTAGTAGAGCTAGGAACTCCCAGGAGTCCCCACAGGGTTCTCCATGTCAACAGGCTACAGCCATATGTGAACAGGGCTGACATGGGCTTGCTCATGGCTACTGATGAGGGACAGGAGAAAGAGAGTGACCCACTCCCTGACCTTCTATCACAGAACCTGGATGATGGGTCAGTTGATAGTGTAGCCTTGGCAGGCAGCCTCACTGCCCAGCAGCAAACTGATTGCAGACAGGTGCTCAATCAGTTCAGACACATGTTCTCACTGACTCCAAGTCAGACTACCTGGGGCACTCATGAAGTGGACACTGGGGACAGTCTGCCTATTAAAAATAAGATTTATAGGCAACCTGACCATAACAGGGACTGTATCAGGACTAACCCTGGGCGAGACACTACGCCTCGCCCACGTAGTGTACGTAGCGCTGCCTGCTTCGCAAGAAATGCACATGCGCGGGCTTCCGCGCATGCGCATTTGTCAGAAGAAGTTTGAAATGGAAGAGGGAGCCCCGGAGACGCCGCGTTTCAGGTAAGTTTCTTTAATTTAGTATTTATTGTAAATGCGGGGGTTTGATTTAAATGGAGGGCGGGCGGGAGGCGGGTGGCGCGTAGTGGGGCTACGCGAAGCACGTAGTGTGCGTAGATTTGGGCACACTACGTGCTGCTTCACGTAGCCCCACTACGCCCACTACGCCCACCCTTAATCAGGACAGAAGTCCAGAAAATGTTGGATGTGGGTGTTATTGAACCCTCAGATAGCCCTTGGGCTAGTCCAGTGGTCCTTGTGCCAAAACCTCACACCAGTGGTGGAAAAAGAGAGATGAGGTTTTGTGTGGACTACAAGGGTCTCAGTGCAGTCAGTAGGACTGATGCCCATCCAATACCAAGAGCAGATGAGTTCATAGATACTTTGGGCTCAGCCAAGTACCTTAGCACATTTGACTTGACAGCTGGCTACTGGCAGATCAGACTAGCTGATGATGCAAAGCCAAAGCAGCATTTTCAACCCCTAGTGGGCACTATCAATTTGTGGTAATGCCCTTTGGTCTGAAAAATGCACCTGCCACTTTCTAAAGGTTGTTGAATGCAGTTCTCACAGGTCTGGAAGCCTTTAGTGCAGCATACATAGATGATATTGCTGTCTTTAGCTCCACCTGGAAGGATCACCTGGTCCACCTAAGGAATGTTTTGGAGGCCCTGCAAAGGGCAGGCCTAACTATCAAGGCTACTAAGTGCCAGATAGGGCAGAGTCAGGTGTGTACCTGGGACACCTTGTAGGTGGAGGCCAGGTTCAACCACTGCAGAGCAAAATCCAGACCATCATGGACTGGGTTGCTCCAACCATCCAGACTCAGGTGAGAGCCTTCTTAGGCCTGACTGGGTACTATACGAGATTTGTCAAGGGGTATGGATCAATAGTGACACCCCTGAATGACTTAACCTCTAAGAAAATGCCCAAAAAGGTTCAGTGGACAGCTAGCTGTCAAAAGGCATTCGATGACCTGAAGCAGGCCATATGCACTGCTCCCATTCTACAGAGCCCTGATTACTCCAAGAAGTTCATTGTCCAAACAGATGCATCTGAATTGGGGGTAGGGACTGTACTGTCACAATTGAATGATGAAGGTCAGGATCAGCCAGTAGCTTTTATAAGCAGAAGGCTGACCCCTAGAGAGAAACGTTGGTCAGCCATTGAGAGGGAGGCCTTTGCTGTGGTTTGGGCTCTGAAGACGTTGAGGCCATACTTGTTTGTTACTCACTTCCTAGTTTAGCCCCTCTTATTCCTAAAACAAATGAAGGGTGAAAACCCCAAACTGCTTAGTTGGTCCATTTCCCTACAGGGGATGGACTTTACAGTGGAACATAGACCTGGGAGTAACCATGCCAATGCAGATGGACTCTCTAGGTATTTTCACTTAGAACATGAAGACTCAACTGGTTAAGGTTAGTTTAATGTCCCTGCGTTTGGGGGGGTTGTGTAGGAGAGTAGGATCTGCTTCAAATGGGTACCCCCACTTTTTGCTTGAGTTTCACTGTTTTTCGACCTTAGTCTGGCTGTGGCCCTGCTAATCAGGACCCCAGCCTAGCTGTTTCCTCTCTAAAATGGTTTCCATTTACATTAGGTACATTTCTAATTGGATTCTGGAGTGCCTTATAAGCCCCTAGGATATGGTATACTATGTACATAGGGCATAGGTACCTCAGAGGCCTACTAGGGACTGAAGCATGTATTGTGCCACCCCTGGGAAGCACGCCAAAATGACACCACAGGTCTGCTACTGCAGTTTGGGTAAGGTGGTGCTTGCACCCCTTACAGTGGTATAGGCTACCTATATCCACATATATATACAGACACATATAAACCTATGAGTCACTCCTATGGCAGGCCTTGACAATCCTGAAGGCAGAGGGCTTGGTTTTGTGTGAGAGGGTGCCCAAGCATGAGCTGAGCCCCTCTGCAGCTTTCGGAAATACTTCCTTATGGCTGTTCTGTGATACAGCCATACCATATACTCTTAAGTGCATTATAACCTCGCGGTAAATGCTAACTTTGGAATGGCTGCATCAAAACATGTTGTGTTTGGTGTCAAATATCTTGGAATACTACCCCCCCCCCCCGCCGGTCCTCGCAGCGGGGGTAGCATTCCACCCTTCTAGAGGGAGAGACATGTTCACACTGGTCTAACCAGTTAAAACTTTTCAAAGCCCTGGCATCACAAAATGGATGCCACTGCCACAGACACGGGTCTGGCCTCCTGCTGCTGACCGAAACTCCAGCAGTGGAGGCCTGGACTATAGGTTTCCTGTCACAGGGAGGTGTAACCACCTCCCCAGACAGGCAGATGTGTATTGGGGCAGGGTGGGTGCATTCAGAGAATGCTTTTGAGACACTGCCTGGGGCACACAAGGTGTCCCTGTACATAGCCCAGTTCAAACCGGTTGCAGGGGCACTCAGCCCCTGCTTTGGTGTGAAACTGGACAAAGGGGAAGGGGTGTAACCACCCCCTCCCAAGGCCCACCCATAGGTGGGGCCTTATGGTTAGTCCATCCCCTAAACTTGGTATAAGTATAGGAAACCAGTCCCTAGGACTTCAGATTACCCTGGACAAAACTCTGCAACAGAAATCCTGGACCTTCAACGTTCTATCACGACTAGAAGACTGAAGAAATCTCCCTTGGGGTCAAGGAGTGACTCCCCTGCTTGGCAGGCACCAAAGAAGCAACTGACTGGTCTGCATCGCTGAAGCTCCCACCGGACGCCGAAGTCTTTGCATCACCAGAGGTGGATTTCCAGACTTCCCAGAGGCTACCCTGAGTCCACAGCAAAGCTGAGGCCTGTGGCTATCGTGGGTGACGTGGAACCATAACCCCTGGACACTGTGATTTTTTGCAGCAACAGCATCTTACTGGTCTTTCTTGAAGTTGTGCTTTGGGCTCCGAGTAGCCCCAGCCTTGAGCACCTCTGCACCAAAGATTGCTGGCCTCCACTCCACGAGTGACCCATGGGCCAGTTTCGAGGCTCCTTCGCGATCGCTAGCCTGTTGGCTAGTAGGTCCCCATGAAGGCAACTCCTCTTCTGATTGGGCTTCCCTGGTTGCTCCAGACGTGCCCTGACTTACCCTCGCTGGGTGAGTCCCTCAGACCTTGTTGGTCTGATCTGCAGTCCTTTCTCTGTTTCCAAGAGACTTGCCGTTGCCAAGGCTTGTTGGGTCCAATCTGGTCGCCGACATGGCAGCACTCGACAGACATTGAGGGATAGCTCGAATCCAGCTCCTGGTCATCATCTGCACCTCCCGGACCTCGTGGCTGAAGAGTCAAGACACCCATCAACTCACCTGAAGCACCCGACATCTGTGGGCATTGGTCCATCGTGCCCCTGGTCACTGGCAAGTGACCAAGACTCTGTCCCCTCTGCTTTCAGGTGCCTTCCATCTTTGATCCAGGCTTGGATCCCTCCGGACACATCTCCTCTTCACGGCAGCAGCACTTCCTGAGCAGCTTCCTTTAAAATCGACGACGCGACCCAACACCAAAAGACACCTATGCACCCGGCTTCCCTGGGTGAGGTAACTCGAGTACCCCGGTGCTCCCGTGGGTGCTAGCCCTAGAACTGTCTAAGTCCAAAAGGGTTTGGTCCTGAGCCAATTCTAAGTGTCCTTTATCTTTAAATTTCCAACCGCGACATTGCCCATAGAAGTTAACGGGAACCCGCGGCTGTGTTCTCACACTGCACACGGCCCCCGTGGGTCCCCTGTGTCACTACCTTGGGTGGTTCCTTGGGGTCCCAGCGATTCTACAGGCTCTAGGCCTTGTCTAGTTCAGTTGTGGTTCTTATACAACTTTTTTGGTATATGGTTTGGTATGCCCCTAGGGCCCAAACGTGTATTTGTGCTATTACTGTTGAATACTGACTTGTAACTTAAGTACTCTGAACTCTAGCCTCATAAAGGGACTAAAGGGGTGTGTTTTATCTTAAATACATATATTTTAAATATATACCTGGCGTGGTTGTCCTTTCAGTTGATCATTCAAGAGATTATAGACTGGTAAAACAGGCTGCTTTACATTCCTTCAAGACTTAGCCTGAAGGCTGCTCTCCATAGCTTCCACTAGGATAGCTTTCAATAAAGGTTGTCTTTAACCTATACCAATAAGAGGTTGTTTGGACTGATACAGGGTGCCCACTAGAACTAGTGGACAGCATATATCAGGCCAACTTCTCATAACAAGTGCAGAAAGAGGCAAGACAGGGGCAGAAAGAAGCACCAGAGGTGCAGAAAGAGGCCAGGAGGTTGCAGAAAGAAGCAAGAGAGGTACAGAAAGAAGCAAGAGTAATGAATAAAGAAGCAACAGGGGTGCAAAAAGAGGCAAGAGGGTGCAGAAGGAGGCAAGAGAAGTACAGAATGAGGCAAGAGAGGTGTAGAAACAGGCAAGAGAGGTACAGAAAGAGGGAACAGGGGTACATAAAGAGGCAAGAGAGGTGCAGAAAGAGGGAAAAGGGGTACAGAAAAGGCAAGAGGGGTGCAGAAAGAAGCAATAGAGATACAGAGAGAAGCAAGAGAAGTGATGAAAGAGACAAGACAGGTGCAGAAATAGGCAAAGGAAGTACAGAAAGAGGCAAGAGAAGTGCTGAAAGAAGCAACGGAGGTGCAGAAAGAAGCAAGAGACGTGATGAAACAGACAAGGGAGTTGCAGAGACAAACAAGTAAGGTGCAGAAAAAAGGAAGAGATGAGCAGAAAGATGCAAGTGAGATGCACAAACTGGCAAGGCAGGTGCAGAAAGAGGCCCATGAGGTGCAGAAAAAGTCAAGTGAGGTACAGAAAGGAGCAACAGAGGTGCAGAAAGAGGTGAGAGGGATGCATAATGAGGCGAGAGAAGAACAGAATGAGGCAAGAGAGCAGAAACAGGTAAGAGAGGAATAGAACGAGGGAACAGGGGTGCAGAAAGAGGCAAAAGAGGTAGAGAGAGAGGCAATAGAGGTACAGAAAGAGACTAGAGTGGTGCATAAAGTGGCAAGAGAAGTAGAGAATGAGGCAAGAGAGGTACAGAAACAGGCAAGAGAGGTACAGAAAGAGGGAACAGGGGCACAGAAAGAGGCAAGAGAGGTCTAGAAAGAGGCAAGAGGGTGCAGAAAGTGGCATGAGCAGTGCACAAAGAAGCAACAGAGGTACAGAAAGAGGCAAGAGAACTGCAGAAAGAGGCAAGAGAGGAGAGTAAAGAGGCAAGAGAGCTTCAGAAAGAGGTAAGAGAGTTACAGAAGCAGGCAAAAGAGGTGCAAAAAGGGGGAACAGGGATGCAGAAAGACAGAAGAGGGGTGCAGAAAGAAGTAAGAGAGGTGCAGAAAGAAGCAAGAGAACTGCAGAAAAAACAACAGTGGTGCAGAAACAAGGAAGAGGCAAGAGGGGTGCAGAAAGACGCAAGAGGGGTGCAGAAAGAGGCAGGAGAAGTGAAGAATGAGGCTAGAGAGGTGAAGAAAGATTGAACAGGGGTGCAGAAAGAGGCAAGAGGATGCAGAAAAAAGGAAGAGTAGTGCAGAAAAAGGCAAGTGAAATGCAGAAATAGGCAAGACTGTTGCAGAAAGAGGCAAGTGGGGTGCAGAAGGAGGCACAAGGGTTCAGAAAGAGGCAAACGAAGTGCAGAAAGAAGCAACAGAGGTACAGAAAGAGGCAAGGGGGTGCAGAAAGAAGCAAGAGAAGTATAGAAAGGAGCAACAGAGGTACTGAAAGAGGCAAGAGGGGTACAGAAAGAGGCAAGAGAAGTACAGAATGAGGCAACAGAGGTGCAGAAACAGGCAAGAGAGGTTCAGAAAGAAGCAACAGAGGTGCAGAAAGAAGCAAGAGACGTGATTAAACAGACAAGGGAGTTGCAGAGAGAAACAAGTAAGGTGCAGACAAAAGGAAGAGCTGTGCAGAAAGATGTAAGTGGGATGCATAAAGAGGCAAGGCAGGTGCATAAAGAAGCAAGTGAGGTACAGAAAGAGGCAAGTGAGGTACAGAAAGGAGCAACAGGGGTGCAGAAAGAAGCGAGAGGGGTGCATAAAGAGGTGAGTGAAGAACAGAATGAGGCAATAGAGGTGCAGAAACAGGTAAGAAAGGAATAGAAAGAGGGAACAGGGGTGCAGAAAGAGGCAAGAGAGGTGCAGAAAGAGGGAAGAGGGTGCAGAAAGAGGCAATAGAGGTGCAGAAATAGGCAAGTGAATTGCAGAAATAGGCAAGAATGGTGCAGAAAGAGGCAAAAGAGATGTAGAAGGAGGCAAGAGTGGTGCATAAAGACACAAGAGAAGTAGAAAATGAGGCAAGAGAGGTGCAGAAACAGGCAAGAGAGGTACAGAAAAAGGGAACAGGGGTACAGAAAGAGGCAAGAGAGCTGCAGAAAAAGGCAAGAGGGTGCAGAACATGGCAAGCGCAGTGCTCAAAGAAGTAACAGAGGTACAGAAAGAGGCAAGAGAACTGCAGAAAGAAGCAAGAGAGGAGCTTAAAGAGGCAAGAGAGCTTCAGAAAGAGGGAAGAGAGTTACAGAAGCAGGCACAAGAGGTGCAGAAAGAGGCAACAGGGGTGCAGAAAGACACAAGAGGGGTGCAGAAAAAAGCAAAAGAAGTGCAGAAAGAGGCAAGAGAAGTGAAGAATGAGGCTAGAGGGGAGCAGAAACAGGCTAGAGAGGTGCATAAAGATTGAACAAGGGTGAAGAAAGAGGCAAGAGAGGTGCAGAAAGAGGGAAGAGGGATACAGAACGAGGTAAGTGGGATGTGAGAAGTTGGCCTGGTATATGCTGTCCACTAGTTATAGTGGGCACCTTGTAACAGTCCAAACAACCCCTTTTTGATGATAGGTTAAAGAAAATCTTTATTGAAAGCTATCCTATTGGTAGCTATGGAGAGCAGCCTTCAGGCTAAATCTTGAAGGAATGTAAAGCAGCTTGTTTTACCAGTCTATAATCTCTTGAATGGCTAAATGAAAGACAACCACACCAGGTATATATATAAAATATATGTATTTATTTCTAAACTTGCCCTACTAGTCTCTTTATGAGGATAGAGGTCTAAACACATAAGTTACACTTCAAATATTACAGTAAAATAGCACAAATACACGTCAGGCCCTAGGGGCGAGCCAAACCATATACTAAAATAATGGTATAAGAATCACAACTTGATTAGACACAAGGCCTAGAGCCTGTAGAATCGCTGGGATCCCAAGGACCACCCAAGGTAGTGACACAGGGGACCCACGGGGCCGTGTGCAGTGTGGGAACACAGCCACGAGCTCCCGTTAGCTTCTATGGGGAACATTGTGGTTAGATTTTTAAAGATTAGGGACACTTAGAATTGAGTCAGGACCAAACCCTTTGGGACTTAGGAAGTTCTAGGGTCAACACCCACGGGAGCACTGGAGTACTCATGTTAACTCACCCAGGGAAGCCGGGTGCATAGGTGTCAAATGGTGTCGGGTCGCGTCGTCAATTTCAATTGAAGCTGGCAAAGAAGTGCTGCTGCCAGGAAGATGCGAAGTGTCCGAAGAGATCTAAGCCTGGATCGAAGATGAGAAGAACCTGAAAGCAGAGGGGACAGAGTCTGGGTCATTACCCAGTGACCAGGAAGGCAATAGGCAGATGCCCACCGATGTCGGGTGATTTCAGGTGAAGGAGGTGAAGCTTGACTCTTCAGCCATGAGAACCAGGAGGTGTTGAGGACAACCAGGAGCTGGATTCAAGCTTTCCCATGAAGGATGTCGAGTGCTGCAGTGTCAGTGCACAGATTGGACACAACAAGTCTTGGCAACAGCAACCCACGCAGAAAGTGAAGAAATGCTTTGATGCAGACCAGCAAGGTCTGAGGGACTCACCACTTGGTTGGGAGTCAGGGCACATCTGGAGCAAACAGGGAAGCCCAAGGAAAGTCAAAGTTACCCCCTCAGGGACCCACCAGTCAACATACCAGGGATCACGAAGGGACCTTGAGACAAAACACAAAATGGCGCCCCATGGGTCACTCTGAGTGACTAGGCTGACAATCTTCAGTGGATTCTGTGCTCGAGGTAGGGGCTACAAGTGAGTCCAAGCATGACTTCAAGAGACGTCGAGAAGTCAATGCACTGGCAGAATCGCACGGTGACCAGGGGTTCCGGTTCCACGCTACTCATGAGGGCTGCGGGTCTCAGCTTTGCTGGGGACTCGTGTCGGCCTCTGAGAAGTCTGGAAATCCTCTTCCTGGGCTGCAAATACTTCAGAGTCCAGCGGGAGCTTCGGAAATGCAGATAGGCAAAATGCTTCATTGGTGCCTGCCAAGTAGGGGAGTCACTCCTTGACCCCAAGGGAGATTTCTTCAGTTCTCTAGTCTTTAGTAGAGCGTCGAAGGTCCAAGATTCAGCTTCAGAGTTTTGTCCAGGGATATCTAAAGTTCTGGTTACAGAGGTATGTTACTTATACCTAAGGAAGGGATTGGACTAGCTCTGGGACCCACCTATGGGAGGGTTTGGAAAGAGGGGTGGCTACACCCATTTTCTTTGTCCAGTTTTGCACCAGAGCAGGGGCTGGAAGCTCCTGAACCGGTTTGAGCTGGACTATGCACAGGGACACCAAATGTGCCCCCAGTGCAGGACTTCAAAGCACTCTGAGAGTGCTCCCACCCAGCCCCAATACACATCATCCTGTCTGGGAGGTGGTTACACCTCCTTGTGACAGGAAACCTATTGTCCAGGACTCCCCTGCCGGAGTTTAGGTCAGCAGCAGGAGACCAGACCCATGTCTATGGCTGCAGCACCAGTTACTGGTGTGGGGGTATGATTCCAAGCTGTTTGAAACCAAACACAACATGTTTCCGTGCAGCCAGTTCAAAGTTAGCATTTACCATTTGGTTATAATGCACTTAAGAGTATATGGTCAGGCTGCACCACTGACAACCCCGGAGGAGAGATTCCGAAGGCTGCAGAGGGGCTCAGCTCATGCCTGGGCACCCTCTCACATATAACCAAGCACCCTGCCTTCAGGATTGGTAAGGCCTGCCATAGGGGTGACTGATAGGTTTCTATGTACAGTGATAGGTGAGGTATAGTGAACCTATACCTCAGTAAGGGGTGCATGAACCACCTTACCCCGGCTGCAGTAGAAGACCTGTGGTGTCATTTTGGAGGGCTTTCCAGGGGTGCCATAATACATGCTTCAGCCCCTGGTAGGCCTGTTGTAGAAGTAGACCTCACCAAGGCCAACCAGTACTAGGGGTTCGTCCCTTTTTACACACTAGTCCTCAGACCAATAAATAGAGATTGGCACAGAAACTAGAATATCAAGAGAACAGTTTATTAAACCTCATGAGTGGAACTACATCTATACAAAACCCTCATGCAGTGTATGAGGTAGCACAAGGAGTACAGAAACTGAGGGTCTTTTATACCCACTCAAGAGCTCAAAAGGAGGCGGTACAAGTACCCACAAGAATAGCTATTCACATACATGGACATACAGAAAATGCTCAGTCAAGAAAGTAGGAGGAGTAATGAAGTTGCTGACATCAGTTGAAACAGCCTGACATTTACAGACAAAGACAGGTGCATGAGCAGCTAGGCCTTTCTGAACATGTGTAGTGCTCTTGCTCAATACTGAAGGAGTTAATTATAGTTCCTGACTCAAGTGAAATACAAGAGCAGGCAACAGTGAAGAGGGAGAAAGCACATGGTGAGCACATGGTCCACTAAACAGGCTGCCAAAAACAAAATGGCTTCAGCTCATGCTAACAGCGATCTCTGCCAAACTTCCACAGACTACCCTTTTAGCATTACCTGAAGACATCTATGATCTGGAAGAATCCAAGTATGCATCCCGTACATCTATCTGCATCGTTTGATTAACTTCTTGATCTAATACAGGTTGGACTTTCACATTCTTAACATTATGCTTAGCAGGTATACAAGCAGTGATACAGAGGGAACAAAGCATTGGACCACTTTGTATACATAGGCAGCATATCAGCAGAATTGAAAATAATATACACAATATCGTCAACAGTTTGCAACCCCAGACAGTAAACAATGTCCATAACCAACCAGCTAAAGTCCATGTCCCGGTATTGGGACGCATCTCAGCCGCGATTTTATACAGTTTAGAGATCGCATTAAAAACTGAAGGGGCATGATCAGGAATATAGACGCAGCAACTGCTCCCGATGATGTGACATGCACCACCTCGATCGGCCAGGACTATGTCCAACACCATACAGTTTTAGAGCGCCACAATCCTCGCACTCTGTAGTTCTTCTGTGATGTTTCCAAGTGCCATAGCTGTCTGGTTGGTCACAGCCTCTACGACACGTGTCAAACGTCTGATTTTCCTGCTGTTCAAGGCAGCACCGACAAAGAAGAACAGCCCCAAATTAAAATCAACATATTGCTGCAGTGCAGTATCAGTCTGATCCACCTCATCATGATTTGTTGTCCTCTTAAATCTGTTCTTGGAAATGTAATTGAACAGTTTATAGTCCTTGTGATATGATGCAGGTGCCAAAAACACAGGTGGTAACAAAAAGGACACAAAACAAGTACCGGACCAGCCAATGGGTAAATTGTAGTATCCCTCATTTCCGCAGATAAAATATGTATTGTGCGATGACGTAAAACTGCTGTTATTTACTCCAGTAATGTTTAAAACCAAAGTACAATCGCTTTTCCCTACGGGAATTCTGCCAACACTGTTCTGCTCAAGCCCTAGTAACAGCTATAACAAATGGTCCATTACCCTTAGCAGTCGAGTATTCGGAAAAACATAGTGTGTAGAGGAATTTCCTCTGCTATACTCGTCCATCTTCCATACAGTGCCTTTAGCCTGCGGATCTCCTTCCTCATCAGGATAGATCACTTTATTCAGCTGGTAGTTCAGGTTTCCCACATCATATGTAGTGATATTAGCAACATGGGTAGCACAGAGCAGTGCAAACCAGGCCCTACAAGAACCATTGTATGAAAATGGCAGAGGAATGAAAGGTGTTCCTCCTCTACAACTCAAGTTATTACTGCCATAATGATCACAGTGACAGTAAACCCAACAATGCACATACTCTTTTTATCGCAGATTCCCGCAGCAGTCGATGTCTCTTTCATAGCCATGGTCATCTTGATGTTGAAACTACAAAGCAGATGGAGCTCTAAAGTCCTGGGCAGCCATTGGTTTCTTCACTGAGGGCTGAGACGGGTGTCACTAAGCAAAAGATCCCCCCCTCACCATCTCAGTCTCTCACTAACCCAGGACGGTTGCTCAATCAGTCTCTTTCAGCAATGCAGTTTCTCTCCGGGGTCGCAGCTGATATCGAGATGTACCAGGGATCGTGTGGTCCAGGAAGACTTCCTGAGGTTCTTCAGATGATGTAGCTTGGCCTCTCTCTGTGTCCAGAATCTGTCGGTGAGCGCAGCAGGTTCAACCAGGGCAGACGGCACTTTCTTGCAGCGTGATGAGTGGACCCAGTTCCTCCGATTGGTCACTCGGACTGCAGTTCTCGTTGCCAGGAGGACTTGTTCAGGACCGTGCCATCTGGGCTCCAGGCTTTTCGACCTCTGGAAGACTTTGACCATTACTTGGTCACCAGGCCGAAGATCGTGACCATCACCTCGCGACCTGTCAGGAAGTGCTTCTCGAACCTGTTGATGAATAGAAAGCAAGCTGTCACTCAACTGTGACAGGTAGTCACTCATCACAATACAAGGTACATCATGTATGGGGCGTGGCTTAGGAATCCCCCAAATATTCATAGGCTTTCCAAATACCACCTCATATGGTGTAAGACCAGATCGTGTATGTGGCACCGATCTAATAGACAGCAATGCCAAGGGTAGTGCATCAGGCCATTTCAGAGATTTGGAAGCCTGGATTTTAGCCAACTTAAGTTTGAGGGTAGAGTTTTATCGTTCCACTAGCCCTGCTGATTGTGGGTGGAAAGCAGCATGAAACGTCTGCTTGATTTCCAATTCTTTCCAAACATACTCAACAACTTGTCCAATGAAATGAGGTCCGTTATCACTCCACAGAAGTCGGCAAACACGTAATCTGGAAAAAAACTCCTTTAAAAGCACCTTTGCTGTAGTAAGAGCTGTATTATCTTTCGTAGGGTACGCTTCTATCCACTTACTGAAGGCACATACCACTACTAGGACATACTTTAAGTTATTACAGCGTTCAAGCTGGATGTAATCCATTTGCAGAACCTCAAAAGGCGCAGTTGGTGTGGCAAACCCTCCTGTTGGAGTTTGTGTTCCCTTTCCAGGATTATACTGGAGACAAATCAAGCAAGACTGCACTATCCTTTTAGCTGTGCTGGCAATTTCTGGATGATCCCAAACTTGCGTAAGCAACTTCGCTATTGAGGAAGCTCCAACATGTGCCGGCCCATGTGCCATGTGAATCATAGGATGTAAATAGGCTGAGGGCAGTTTCCACTTAGTCATGTATTTATTTCTCCAACAACCCTCATCATCCAATGCTCCCTCCTTAGACCATTGCTCAAGTTCTTCTGCAGAGGCAAATTGCTGCATATCGAGCACCTCTTGCCTAGCATCATGCCAATGTTCAGCCTGTGACTTCACCACGTACATAGATGTGGTGCTTCGCTGCATTGCAGTTTCGCGGGCTATGCGATCTGCGAAGGCATTGCCCTTTCCTATTTTATCAGTCACTTTCTTGTGTGTGCTACATTTAACAATCACTATTTTCTTTGGATATGTCAAGGCAGTCAGAAGATTATGCACTAATTCTCCATGCACTATTTGACTCCATGTGATGTAAGATAGCCTTTTTCCTTCCAGAGTAACCAAAAATCGTGAGCCACTCCAAAGGCATAACGGCTATCTGCATAGATGTTAACAGACAAGTCAGTACTAAGTTCACACGCCCTCGTCAATGCTATTAGTTCAGCTGCCTGAGCTGACTTCTGTGGAATGCGAGCTGTCTCAACTACCGTCTGAAGCGTTGTGATTGTATATGCAGCTGATGTCGTGTCATCTGGTAATCGCAAACAGGACCCATCAACCCATAATTCTCCATCAACATTTGAGAGGGGTGAATGAGAGTGCGTTTGTAAATGAGTCCAACAAACGGAGGCAAGATGGCCGCGGACGGGCTGGGCTGAGCAGTCGCTGTTTCATACCTCTCCCAGTGGTAGTAATCTAGTGCCCTGTGACATGTACTGGTGACGGTAATGCTCCCCCTCAATGGCTCTGATCAGTCTCTGGCACACAACCCTACTGGCGCCGATTCAATATTCAACAAAAGCGCGGAAATTACCTGTGACACTTAAACGGAGTTGGTTGAAGGTAGCCTTTGAGAGGGCTTGGAGAACGTGGGAGAGCACGCTGAAAACGCTGAGTATCCTGACACTGACACTGCATTGCAATCAACCTCACAAGATGCCTCCGCGCCCTGTCAAGATGGACAAAATGAAGGAGAGACATAAGGAGATTCACCAGCTCGAGAAAACTCCTTTGGAGGAACTAGCTAAGGAGACGCCGCTGACCTCAAAGGATCTAGGAGCAATTCAGAAGACAGCAGCAGCACAAAGGCCTAAGAAGGCTGAGTCACGGAGGGGAGAAAAATCTGCCGCAAATACCTCCACGGGCTCAACCAGCCGAGCAGATGGTGCCGCCGATGCGAAGACGTCAAGATTAACACAGCAGGAGGATGGAGTCGAGAAGAAGTTGGGGCAAGGAAGGGGCGAGGAAAAAAGCAGAGCGACCCCCCTCAGGCAACCTACTTTATCAGAAGTCTTCTCCACACAATCCGCTGCAAGTCGTAGCGAAACCGGCAGAGAGGAAACCAGCGGCAGCCTCAGCCTCAGCCTCAGCGTCCTCGAGGACGCGGGAAGCGCGTCAAACACGGACGCCCGGGTTGCTCAGCAACAGTGGGACCAGCAGACCAGCAACACCGCTGGAATCCCGAAGCAGCCTGCGCCGCAATCTGGTTCGGTATTGTCAGTCGAGAGCACTGTGAGCACTGAGGACCCCCAGGACCCCCATGCAAGCAAAACCAGTTCATTGGCGAAACAAGGTGCAAATGCAGAGATGTTGGAGGCAATTTTGTTGCTCGAGGCGGAGCTTGGGGCCCCTAAGGTCCTTGAATCAGTACAAAAGAGTCAGACTAAGGGACTCAGGCCCACGGCTACAGCGGATAAATATATTAGCCCAGCGGGGGAGGCAGGACGGCTTGGGTGTTGCGAGCCAGGGTTGACAGTGTTGACAGAGAAAAACAGTATCGGTGAGGCAGATGGAGAGAAATTCTTTTCTCTAAATGAAGATTCGGACTCTCTCTCTTTGCAGCATGGCGAGGCGAGCATAGAGGAGAGTACAGAGGGAGAAGAGGAGATGGTAATATCAGGGGAGGATGAGCTGACGGATTCCAGCTCGACAGGGGGCGACTGCAACGATGTATGTATAGGAAACGACTCAACCTTAAGAAAAAGGCAGATTAAAATAAAGCCAAGCAGCCAACAGGCTGGGCTCATGGGAAGCACTGGGAGAGGATTAACATGGGATTACCTGGGAACTTCTCAAACATATCACGAGGAGGAACCCGCCGGTGCACCGAGTCAAAGCATACCCTCCAGCATCTTGCTTAATACGCTTAAGCAGATGCAGGCGGAAGCTAGGGTGGCAAATCGGAAAGCAAGACAAGATGCAAAAAAAATACAAGTCTCACTTAAAAAAACAAATAAGCTCTATGAAGATCTGGTTGGCAGAGTGGCGGAGGTGGAGGAGCGCACGAATAGACTTGAAGATGACTTTGGAAATTGGCAGACCTCTAGAATGGAGCAAGTAAAAGTCGCGGAAGACTTGCAATGGAAGCTGGAGGACCTAGAAAACCGCCAGCGGCGGAATAATGTTCGAATTTTGGGTGTGGCGGAAGGGATTGAAGGACAGGATATAAGGCGATTCATTGTCAATTTACTAAAAGGGGCTTTCCCAGAGTCTCAGTGGCAGTGGGATAACGAGATTCAGAGAGTGCACAGGTTTCCTTTTACGCTAAAAGGGGGGTCCATGGTAGAGGGGGGCAGGAAGGCCTCCTTTCCGCGAGCGATCTTAGTCTACTTTGGCAATTACCTTATTAGACAGGAAATCATTGAAAAAGCTAGACCTACAAGTAAGAGATCATTTGAAGGCACCTCCTTTTTCGCAAGACCGGACTTCTGCCATGTTACCGTTGAACGGAGGTGGAGGATGAGGCAGTTGATTCCGAAATTCCAGGAGCTAGGCTCAGAGGCTTACTTAATGTTTCCTGCAAAACTGAAAACGATCACTCAGGGTAGAGTTAGGATGTTCTTCTCCGAGATTAAGGCTCAGCAGTATCTAGATGAGGTGAAAAAATAATAGGCGCAGGCAGGGAAAGTACTTTACTACTTTGTTGGGGGACAGAAATCTTTGCGGTAAAGCAGGGGGGCACTAGATGATTGAAGATGGAAATACAGTGTCTGTGATAAAGGAGGGAGAGGGGTGGGACACAGCGGCTCCAGCAGCCCGAAACCGGCTACATATAGGTCTGACCGACCTATTTGCCTGTGTAGGGGAGGGTGGGGGTGGGGGTCAAGGGGAGGGTGGGGAGGGTGGGGAGGGCATTTGGGCGGGGGGGAGGTCACTGGGGGGTCTAACAGGGGCTAAAATTTGGGTTTTTTTCGGTTTAATAATGCACATTTCTATGCACAGATTTGCTAGTTCTTTATCGATGCTCATGATCATGTCTATGCTCATGCCTAATATTTGGTTGACCAGATGCAAGAATTTTAACGATCTTCTGTAATGCCTTGTAAGATTGCCTCGTTTATTGTGTGTGGTTTGAATAATCAAGCGAAGAGAGCTAATGTAGCAGGGTTGCTAAGAACCTTGAAATTGGACTTAGTCTGTCTTCAAGAAACCCATATTCAAGCATCACAGATTTACTTGTTAAAACAGCTCAATTTTGATGTACTAGCTGCTAGCAAACAGGGGACTAGAACTAGGGGGGTCGCAATATTAGGGAGGAAATACGAGGTGGTGATACACCGAAAAAAGGAGGATCAATGGGGGAGATGGGCTATTGTCGAACTGAGTATAAAAGGGGCTAAAATTACAGTAGGTACAATATATGGCTCTACTGAAGACGACCCAGATGTCTGGCAGTTCATGGACTCGGAATTAGCACATTGGCCGGAGCCCATTGTGCTATGTGGGGATTTTAATATCCATGATCATGCGAGCTCCTTCACAGAACCTGGGGGGAGCTATGTAGGGAGGAAGAGGAAGACATTCAAAGCATTGGCTAGTATGGCCCAACATAACTCCCTTGTGGACCCATGGATTAAGCTACACCCCTTTGTGGATGGTAGTACTTATTTTTCGGCTCCACACAAAATTTTAGTGAGATTGGACTATTTTTTGGTGTCTAGTTCTATTATTTCCCACACAAAAATAGAAAAACAACCCAGAATCCTTTCTGATCATAGTCCTCTGGTTTTAACATTAACTACTAGGGATATTAAAGCTAATAAACCCCAGTGGACGTTTGAGCGTACATTATTGAGCGATAGGGCATATCAGAAGCATATGAAATCTTGGATATTGTTTTTTTGGGATATTAACAGAGGCACTGCGCCCCCGGGGGTGGTATGGGATTGTTTTAAGGCGGGAGTAAGGGGAGAAACCATGAGCTACGTATTGGCTAAACAGAAAAAAGACCGAAGACATTTAGAAGATATAAGACAAGGACTGATTGTGGCAGAGGAAAATCTTGCTAGAGCTATATTGCAAGGCCTACCACTCGAACCCTTCTTGATTAACATAACTACCCTCAAAGGGGATGCTACCGAGGGGATTAGCGCGAAAGCAGCTGAAAAATACATGGGGCATAAACAAGATTCTTATGAATTAAGTGAGAGGATCGGGCACTTTTTGGCTGTCAGAACTAGGCAAAGAACTGCTATGGCAGATATTAAGGAAATTCAGGATAGCCAGGGGAATTTGGTTTCAGACCCCGATCTTATCCGGGAGGTATTTCGGGAATTTTACGCTAAATTGTATACTTGTGAGGAAGGGAGTATTCTAACAGAGGTAGAGGTGGATAGCTATCTAGGAGATGTCCTAGCTCCCACTTTGTCTGTACAACATAAAGCTGGGCTTGACGCTCCTTTCCATTTGGACGAGTTTAAGAACGCGATCAAGTGCCTCCCCTCAGGGAAAGCGGCAGGGCCAGACCAAATTCCAGTAGAATTTTATAAAGTTTTCCAAGACAGCTTAGGCGAGGATATGTTTAATATCATGCTATTAACACAACAAGGGGGCTCACCTCCTGAGTCTTGGGGAGCAGCGGACATCATAGTCATCCCAAAAAAAGGCAAACCTCCGACACTCCCGGGCTCGTATAGACCCATAACTCTTATGAATGCCGATATTAAACTCTACTCAAAAATGCTGGCAACAAGGTTAGCAGGCGATATAGAGCAGTTGGTAAGCGCATCCCAGCACGGCTTCATACCAGGCAAGGGAACTACCCAGCACGTTAGGACACTCATAACGGTGTTTGACGCCGCGGAATCCCTGGGCGACCCTGCGGCAGCACTGCTGTTGGATGCCGAGAAGGCTTTCGACAGGGTTGCCTGGGGGTTCCTGTGGTCAGTTTTGAGATGGAGCGGTATTGGGTAAGGTTTCATAACAGCCGTCCGAGCCCTATACCAATGTCCAATAGCTAAAATTAGGGTAAATAGAGGATATTCAGAATCAATTGCAATTTCTAGGGGGACGAGACAAGGCTGCCCCTCATCCCCATTACTATTTGCGTTGTTTTTGGAGCCTTTTTTGCGGAAACTGGACAGAAATAGAGAGATTTTACCAATGGTCTTAAACGGTCGGTCAATTAAAATCTTGGCGTACGCAGACGACGTTGCGATACTTACTCCGAATCCAGGCTTAGCTATTACAGAGATTGAAAGGGAGTCTAACAAGTTTGGTAAAATATCAGGCTACAAGCTAAATAGATCTAAGACGCAGATAGTTCTGAATGAAGCCATTTCTTACACTGACTCCAGGGTGACTACCTCGGCGACATACTTAGGGATAGTAATTTCTGCAAAATTAGATACCCTGGTAGAGAATAATATAGCCCCTCTCCTTGAGAATGTAAAAACAGATCTAAATAGAATTAACAACTTACATCTTTCTTTAGTAGGCTGTACCAACGTGTTAAAAATGAGTATATTGCCGAAGTTCCTGTATTTATTTAGAACAATTCCGTTAATCTTTGAAACCAAATGGTTTAATATTTTGGAGGGTATCCTCAACAAGTTTATATGGGCACATGGGAAAACTCGTAGGGCATATAAATTTATGACATTGGCGAGAGACAGAGGGGGGTGGGGAGCCCCGGATTTTAGACTATACTATCTGGCAACCGCCCTTCAATATATGCAAGGTTTAATCGGAGGAGGGGGGATGCTTCAAAGAATAACGTCCGAATCTACCGATATATACGCAATTTTATTAGGACAAGATGCAGAAAATTGTTTGTTATGTTTTACTGATTTTGGGTACCTCAGAAGGAAGCAATTTAAGACACTAAATGCGGCCCTAAGTGTATGGAAGGCTTTTATGAGGAAGATGGGCCTTGGGCGGTATAATAGATATCTTAAACTATATAAAAACAAGTCACTCCCCTCAGAAATTTTTTCGGATACAGTAATGGCCGAATGGAATAGAAAAGGTGTTAACCAAGTAGGGGATTTAATAGGGGATGGGGGATTGGTACAGTTTGAGATATTGGTAAACAAGTTTAAGCTGAGTAGGAGAGATTTTTTTAAGTACTTACAACTAAGAAGCTTCTTGGGACAGAAACGTGGTGGCTCAGCAGGATATAATACAAATGACTTCCTGGAGATTTTAACCACGGGCGGCCATCATAGTATCAGGTCAGCTTACGCGATACTAGCTCAAACTAAAGTGGACGACCTAGAAAAACATAAGCGTAAGTGGGCAGAGAAGTTGGGAGGAGAAATGGAGGATTTCCAGGAGTCGCTGGACTTGGGGTGTACTATTCTATGTTCCGGCCCCCTACAATCACAACATTATAAAACCCTTTTTTCCTTATACCATACGCCTGCTAGAATTGCTAAATGGGGGGGTACAACTGGGATAAACTGCCCTCGATGCAGCGCATTAGACGCTGACTTACTTCATATGTTGGCCACTTGCCCACAACTATATACTTTAATCAGGGACATCAAGGCTTTTTTTGACAAAACTTTAGGGCTACAGATCTCCATGTCACCTTTATGTATTTTGCTAGGTATAGACCGTGATGGAAACAGAAACGTAGAGAGGGAATTTATTTTTGTGGCAATGGCGGTGTATAGACTAATTCTAGCCAGGGTTTGGCTAGACAAATCCCCTCCGTCGATGCACGTATGGCTAGCAAACTTAATATCTATATTTAATTTGGAAAAACCTATCTATGCAAGAAAAGGTAGAGTGGGGAGAGCTCTAGGCATAAGAATTTGGGGGCCCTTAGCGCGGTGGAGAGTCGGGGTAGGGTAAACTGGTAATTTGGTAAATTTTGTACTTTGGAAATATATGATCTAGGGATTGGTGAGAGCTATATTGGTATATTGGTTTGTTTATATGACATCTGGTTTTTCTCTTTTTCTTAATTGGTTTCTCGTTTTTGAAATTATCTAAAGGTTTAGGTTGCGAAAATGAATAAATGAATGTATTATATGTATTAAATGTGCATTGCTGAAAGTACAAAATAAAAAATATTTAAAATAAAAACATTTGAGAGGGGTGTATCTTGTAGGTCAACATGACCCTTTGTCTGTTCCTCAGTAAGGAATATACAGTCATGAGACTCTTGTGACTGGGATTGAGTAGCTGGATATGGCAACAGAGTAGCCGGATTAAGGGTTGAACATCTTTTCAAAGTGATATGAGGGGCCAAAAGTGTCAATTCATATCCTGTCAAACGAGCACTAGTTTAATGCTGTGTTTTGGTTTGGTTCAAAAGGGCATCAACTGCACAGGGTACTAACACAAGCAATCTATGTGACAAAACTATCCCTTCTCTCTGACGTATGGACACAGCTGCCGCTGCAACAGAACGAAAACACCCAGGCAACGCACAAGCGAATGGATCAAGAACAGCTGAAAAATATGCAGAAGGACGCTGCTTATCACCATGTGTCTGTACTAAAACTGAGAGTGCACAACCATTCCTCTCCTGTGCATGGAGTGTGAAAGCCTTAGTGTAGTCTGGAGTACCTAATACTGGTGCAGAACATAGAGCTTGATGCAACTGTTGGAAAGCATTCTGACATTCAGTAGTCCATGGAAGGGGCGTTGGAGTGTCTTTAGTCAGGAAGGCCAACAAGGGTTTAACAATATATGAGAAGCTAGGGATCCATTGCCTACAAAAAGAAGTAAGACCAATGAATGCACAAACATCTTTCTGAGTACAGGGCACAGGTGTGTCTAAAATAACTTGAATGCGATCTGGTGTGAGTGCACGTCCCTCCTTAGACAGGAGGTGACCTAAATAGGTAACCTGCTGTCTACAATATTGCAATTTCTTCAGAGAAATCTTGTGATGGTGTGATGCAAGAAATGAAAGTAATGACAGTGTTCCTTCTTCACACTGTTCAGAGGTATCAGCTGCCAACAAGATGTCCTCAACATATTGTATGAGAGCCACCCCTGTTGGCACAGGGAAAGAATCAAGCTTTCGTTTTAACACTTGGCTGTAAATACTGGAACTCTCTGTCTACCCCTGGGGAGCTCTGCAAAATCTGAAGAAGCGATTATTTAAAGTGAAGCCAAACAAATATTGGATATCAGGATGAATAGGGATCGAAAAGAAAGCATTCTTCAAATCAATCACAGAGAATGTAGTCGCAGTCAGAGGAACCATGGTGAGGAGTGTCGTGAATGTCAGAGGCTGCAGAGTATTGGGGCACTACGATCTTATTCACCTCTCGCAAATCAATGATAAACCTGTATATTTTAGAATCAGTGTCTTTCTTCAAGATAGGAAGAATAGGACTATTGCAAATATTGTAAGGGACTTCTTCCACAACCCCCACTTCAATCAGATCTTGAACAATACGTATTAGTGCTTCTTCACCTTCTCGAGAAATTTTTTATCGAGGCAATCGAGGCAATGAAGCGCCTTCCTTCACTTGAATATGAACTGGTGGAATAACCATTTGCCCCACAAAGTACTAGGGAGTGATGCCAAAGCAATATCTTCACTAATGAGATAAGACTTCTCAACCATAGGATAGTTATTGTTTAAAATAACACGCACGCCTTCTGGGGAACAACGTATCGTAGCACGGAAATGCTTGAGGATATCAAGACCCACAATATTGTCCGGCGTGTTAGGGGAAAGCAAAAATGGACATGCAGCAGAGAATTTATCAACATGAAATGCAAGTGGTTGTGACAATGGGCTAAGGGAAGGTGTCCCATTGAATCCTATCGATGTGATTGTTAAGCCAGACAGGGAAGCCCTCGGAACCAATTGTTTAGACAGGGTGCTACGAGTAGCTCCTGTCTCAACCAAAAAACGATCAGTGGAACCCAAAACACGTGCGTTAACATAGGGACCCTTCTGATCTACTGGGACTTCAACTGATTCCTTATCCCATCCTAGGCATTCCTATGCATAAGAGAATCTTTCAAATCAGCAGTCGAATATTCAGACATTTGATATTGATTTCGTCTATCAAAAGTATTAGAAGAATTCTGACTATGCTCAACAGCTTCAAACCTGGTGCGATCATCCATACCTCCCCTATGTCCTGAATTCCCCGGGCGGCTTCTCATTTGTCCTTGACCATGCTGATATTGCTGAGTACGCAAATGTGGACATTCAACAGCCCAATGTCCAATCACCTTACAATAAGCACACTGATCAGAAGAGAGAGTAGCTAGGGGGAAAGAGGGTGCGCCAGGGCGATACATTGCACGTCCGCCTCTGACACCACCTCTATAGGATGGACCATAAACCTGAGCTGCCATAACCTTTGTTTTCAAATCTTCAGCCTTTTTATCCTCGTTGCCCTTAGCTTCCAGTTCCTGACGTTCATAATACTGAGCCATAGTCAAAAGAGAGACTGGGGAAGACGTAGTCCATGAACTCTCGCTGGCCTTTAGGCGACTAGCTATTCCTGGCAACATGTTCACGACAAATTTATCGACAAACAGATGCCTGCCCGTGTCATCTGTCAATGACTGGCCACTAAAGTCATGGAATGTCTCCTCAAAACGTCAGAGACCGATTCATCTACCTTTTGCTGACAAGATGCTAACATGGTCCAATCTATCTTTTTAGGAGGAATGAGAGTTTTCAATTTAATTATTATAGCCTTTGGAAGGTCTAAAATTTCTTGTTGCGGTTTCTGTGCGGGTTCCCTTTCTGCATCTATCCTCTCTAGTTCCTTCCAAATATCTCCAAAAGCTGCATGATCATCTACTTTACGAATAGACCTCCACATATCAGGGGGTAGGATAAGCCCAAAAAACATATCAATATCAGACAAAGTCAAAGTACAAGAACTAATAGCTCCTTCAACTTCTTCATAAAAAGCAGCCGGATTTTTCCGCGGATCAGGCAAAGCAGCTTTAAGACCCATGACATCCGCTCTACTCCAAGGAGTATAGACCCAATTATAAATAAAATATCCCTTTGCATCAGTGGAATCTTTATCGTCATTCGTGCCCGCACCCCTAGAAGGGACATACAAAGGCGCAGCTTCACGCATTGGTTTCCCATGAACTACAATATCCTTATCTGTCCTCGGATCGCCATCCTGCGGCACGGGGGTCTGAACTGTTTGTTCAGCTGTAGTTGCTGCCTTTTTCTCCTCTCGCAAACGGAATGCATCAGCTCGCAGTTTAACCACGCGTCTAATTAAGTCAGCCACCTGGGAAGGGAGAAAAAGACCGTCACTCAACTGTTTATGATCATTTTTTATATCAGCAGGCTCTAATTCTTTGGATGTATCCTGAACCGTTCAATTACTTCTGAAGTAAACGTCTCTGTAAAATATAACTGCTCTGACTCTGGCCATTGCTAAACTTTTGCTATAAGGTATAGAGCAGAAGTGTCATCACGAGCTGCTTTACGAGCAGTGGATCTCAGAGTGGCCGGACGGTCGGCCGTCATAAAAGAGCAAGTCTGTCGTTTAGTGGCCGATCCTGACTTTCCCTAATCTGAGAGAGAGATGTCAACCGAATCAACCTTGGGGGCAGAGGGAAAAGTATACGGAGGCGGAGAGCAATCTAAAAGAATTGAATCATCCTGTGGTTTATTAAGTAGAGGATAAAGGGGGCACCGGACAGGGTATTGGCCATTTACCTGTACACGACGCTTCCTATCCTCTCTCTCTTTTATTTCCTTCATTTCTTTATCTTTCATCTCCAGCGCTTTCGCATAGATATTCTTGCGCTGTTCTTTTTCTACTAAAGCTTGCTTTCTTCTCACTTGTTCACGCGCTTCTTTCTCCCACATTCGTACGCAGTCAAACATATCTTGTCTACTTTTGCGCTTAAACATACATTGTTCCACATACTGAATTTTTCTAAGATCAAATGACCCATTTATAGGCCATCGCAACTCAGGATCCTTGCTGGTATATTTATTCCATAGTGCACTATGCATTATAGAAGAAATACCGGTTTTAATGTACATATCCCTATTTGGTGTCCCCTCGGGGGGAGTCGGCTGATTCTGTTCTAGATCCATATTGGTACCTCCAAGAAAGCAACACATTCTACGAAGTGTGCTTGAAACAGGCATGCCAAGAATATTATAGCATATATAATATTATTTGCCAAGTGACACTTAACACAATGTGTGCCGTTCAAGTTTTCAAAATTTAGAGAAAAATCTCCTCATTACCTGCCTATATATATTGCAATTTATATATATCCAAACAAATCCAAGATTTTGGCCAAACAAACAAGAAGTGTCGCATCAGACGACCTTACCAAGCAAAAGACTCCAGCCTCCAACTGCCAACTGCCAAGTTCTGAAACGACATAATGGTCTCTGCACAACAAACGCCGGAAGAGATCTCAGTCGAGGACCGGCACCATCTGGAGGGTCAAATCGGGAAAATTGGAAAAGCACCTCGGCCTGCTAAGACACAGGTCTCCTCATGCAGTGATCATCCGTAGCGAGATTCCAATCCTCCGTCAAGACCACTCCGACGGGCATCCGAGTCGCCGATGAGCCACACAAGACGGGCGCCAATTTGTAGAAGTAGACCTCACCAAGGCCCACCGGTGCTAGGGTTCGCCCTTCTTTGCGCACCAGTCCTCAGACCAATAAATAGAGATTGGCACGGAAGCTGGAATATCAAGAGAACAGTTTATTAAACCTCATGAGTGGAACTACATCTATACAAATCCCTCAGGCAGTGTATGAGGTAGCACAGGGAGTACAGAAACTGTGGGTCTTTTATACTCACTCAAGAGCTGACATCAGTGAAACAGCCTGACATTTACAGACTAAGACAGGTGCATGAGCAGCTAGGCCTTTCTGAGCATGTGCAGTGCTCTGGCTCCATATTGAAGGAGTTAATTATAGTTCCTGACTCAAGTGAAATACAAGAGCAGACAACAGTGAAGAGGGAGAAAGCACATGGTCAACTAAAATGGCTGTTATATCAATGAGGACACTGTTCAATGTTGGCGGTGAAACACAATTAGTGAGCACCTACTCAACAGAATAAGTAGCGGGAAGGCAAAGAAGAGAGAAAGAGTGGAGAAGGGAGGGAGAGGTAGAGGGGAGGGAGGGGTGAAGGTGAAAAGAGGCAGAGAGGACTATCCCCAGTATCAAGGATCCGATCCCGAAGGAGAGGACTCAATGTAACCTCTTGTTGGCCCTCACACACCCCGAAGGATGTCTTGCTTCATCATCGGGCTTGTTATTGCTCCTCGTCGGGCCGGCGCTGCAATGCCCGACGGTTCCCCGAAGGGTCTCTTTGTTGGAGGTCTTTTAATGAGAAAAGCCGATAGGTGAGTGCGAGTGTGTGGGGTAAAAAGGTGGTGCATCCAAGAGGTAGGTGGTTACGTGCGTGCAAAGTGTGTGAATAAAATTACCTAGGGGTGTCAAAAACACTATTTTAATAATGTGGCACCCCTGGTAAAGTAAAAAGACCGATAGGTCGAGGAGTCACTATTGTGCGCAAGGTGCTACTGTGACTCAAAAAAAGGTCGACATGTTTCACGCCTGCTTAGCTTGTAAAGGTCAGTGGCGTTTCTTCAGGACCTAACTATGTGAAGGGATGTGCACGATACAGACGGGGGTTCCAGAAATTAGAAGGGTAACCCGCGACAATGGAAGGTAGTGTTAGGTACAGGACTGTGGGGTGCAATGACCTAATCAGCAGTGCGAGTCTAAGGATGATCTCGTCAGAGCGTACCGAACTTGTGTTACCTAAAAAGGGGATAGAAACAGGGAGGGAAAGGATGGGAGGAGAGGACACAGACACAAATGGAGGTTTTTAGACAGTACTGGTATAAATAGTAATAACAGTATATCAGGCGTGGTACAGCAAAAACTGTCCGTGCCCCCAAATGCCATCCAAATAGTGGTTGTGTAGTCAGACGTGTGGTAGCTTGAAATAAAACATACCAGAGTACCACATCAGCCAAACGACATTCGTGACAGACATGGCATCTAGGGAGAGGATACCGCATATACGGCAGAGGGAGAGGTTATAAGCGGTTGCAAGACAGTCTCGACTAGGGTCAGCATCGACTACATTCAGTCAGAAGAATAATACGTAAAAGAACAATCCGTGCACATGGAGGTGATCACACGGTGGTAGTCAACTATTGAAAGTAGTGGAATATAAGCCCCAAATATACTCGTACGTTATTAGCAGTGACTTAAATGATCGCTTGAATCATGCGTGAGTACTGAGCTTACCCCTGAGGGGTGAACCAGATGAGGGTGACAGAATAATCACACAAAGGACATACGGGACATTTAAACACGTGTGCCATGCTGCTTACCCTCATAAGTGTTAGTGAGGGCTTCCTAGGTATTGCCGTGGCTGCCTGCGCCCTATTTGCTAAAATAGAAGAACACAGATAGATCGGTAGTGAACCACCGGAGCCCTAAAGCATGGGCAAGCTGTGCATTGAAATCATGAAAATCATTAAGCGTGTCCTGAGAGGTCCCCTCGTGGTAGAGTACTTACGGCTGCCTGTAGGAAGTGCAGGTTGTGTTCCAACTCCCATTGAAATAGTGACGGTAGAGGCGTGACTTACTTCCTGCTTAGAACGTGGAAGCCGCTGATTAGCGGGCGCTGGCTCCTGCGCATGCGTTGTTGTGTGTGTCTCGAGCGGGCGCATGCTCCGAGGGGATTGACTTAGTGTGTGCGCATGCGTCCTGTGGTATCTGCGGTTAAAGCCTAGGAGGGGGACTGCGCCTGCGCATATCGTTAGGCACGTAACTTAAAACTATAACCAGGGTCCTGATCTGGTCCGTGGAGTAGCGGTCCCTCCCCAAGAATTATATGCATGCCAGGATATGTAATACTCAATATGCAGTTGGAGCTTCCCATAACCTAATCAGAAGTGTCCAATGAGACTTCAGGGGAGCCAGAGCTTACATTAAAGGTAGAAAAAACCTAAATTATGAACCCATTGTGCAGCTGTACAGTCATAAGTGTAAAGACACATGATCAATATGCGATGTATACACGGGGCCTGGTCAGAGTTCTACCCAGGGTATCTCATCGTTGAGTCCTTTGGTGTCAGTTTGAAGACGGAACACCTAGCGTTGTTCTTGGCGCAGGAGGGCTAGGGCATTCCAGAACGGTCTGGATTCTAGTACCGTCCATGATATTTGTTGGCAGTTATGCAAAAGTTCAAGGAAATGATTGATTAGCTTGGTGGCTGTCCGTCCCCGTCGGATGGTGCTCTTATGCTCGCTTATACGTGTTTTGATGGGGCTTGAGGTCATGCCAACATACCTTAGACCGCATGGGCACGTGATGAGGTACACGCAGTTCTTTGTGTTACAATTGGAGTGTCCTCGTTGTTCCCAGATGAAGATCTCCAGGGTTAGTTGTTTACTGTGAGTTGTAGTGGAGCAGGCATGGCTATTACCACATGGGTAGTGGCCTATCACAGGGGGTAGATTCCACAGCGTGGTCCTTTGTGGGCCCGGTCTTTTTTGTACTGGTCGTGTGTTGACCAGTGTATCTCGTAGGTTTGGTGTTCTTTTGAACGCAAACCGTGGTTGTTCCAGTTCCAGTGTGTCAGTGTTCAGGATCCTCCAATTGCGTTTGATGATTTGTTTGATCCTATTGGACTGAGGTGTGAACGTGGTAACACATGTGTTTGACTCGTTGGGTACCTTAGTTCTTGTTTCCAGGAGCGTTTCCCTGTGGTTGTTGCGGGCTCTTTTTCTTGCGTGTCTAACGACCCTCTTCGGGTAGTGTCTTTCTAAGAGGTTTTTTTGGAGATGGTTGGCCTCGGTCTCGTTGTCCTGATTGGTTGTGCAGTTGCGTCGTATCCGTAAAAATTTACCATACGGTAAATTCTTCCGTAAGGCCTTGGGGTGGTGGCTGTTGAAGTCAAGGAGACTGTTGCAATCCGTGGGTTTCTTATGTAGTGTGGTCCTTAGTACACCGTCCTCCAGGATGATCTTGAGATCCAGGAAAGGGATAGTAGTTTCGCTCACTGTTCCTGAGAATCGGAGATGTGGGTTCAGTTGGTTGACCCATTCTAAGAAGGTCTCACAGGTTGATCTAGTGCCCTTCCAGAGAATCAGGATATCGTCTATATACCGCTTCCATGTAATGAGGTTCTCCTTATATGGGTTTGCGTCTGAGAAGATATAGCTGTTCTCGAAGGAGGCCATGTACAGACCAGCCAGACTCGGCGCGAAGGTACTACCCATGCTGGTACCTTGTACCCGATGGAAAATGGAGGTCTTGTACATGAAGAAGTTTTCTTTCAGGGCTAGAGGGATCAAGTCCAAGATGAAGGCCGCTGGTTTGTTAGTTTGGAGTTCTGCCCTCTGTAGTAGATCGTCAATAACCTCGATGGTAGCGTCTTGAGGGATGTTGGTGTATAACACTTCTACATCCAGAGTCAGAAGTAGGTCAATAGGTTCGGTGTTATCCTTGTTGATGGTTTCTATTAAGTTGAGTACATCCCGTGTGTCCTTGAGGTAAGCGGTGGTAGTTTGAACCAGGGGTCGGAGGAAGTGGTCGCTGAATTGACTCAGTGGTCCCAGGAGGGAGTTAATACCTGAGACAATGGGTCGTCCATGCCTGCTCCACTACAACTCACAGTAAACAACTAACCCTGGAGAACTTCATCTGGAAACAACGAGGACACTCTAATTGTAACACAAAGAACTGTGTGTACCTCATCACGTGCCCATGCGGTCTAAGATATGTTGGCATGACCTCGACGCCCCATCAAAACACGTATAAGCGAGCATAAGAGCACCATCCGACAGGGACGGACAGCCACCAAGCTAACCAATCATTTCCTTGAACTTAGGCATAACTGCGAAAAAATATCATGGACGATACTAGAATCCAGACCGCTCTGGAATGCCCTAGCCCTCCTGCGCCAAGAACAACGCTGGGTGTTCCGTCTTCAAACTGACACCATAGGACTCAACGATGAGATACCCTGGGTAGAACTCTGACCAGGCCCCGTGTATACATCGCATATTGATCATGTGTCTTTACACTTATGACTGTACAGCTGCACGATGGGTTCATAATTTAGGTTTTTTCTACCTTTAATGTAAGCTCTGGATCCCCTGAAGTCTCATTGGACACTTCTGATTAGGTTATAGGAAGCTCCAACTGCATATTGAGTATTACATATCCTGGCATGCGTATAATTCTTGGGGAGGGATCGCTACTCCACGGACCAGATCAGGACCCTGGTTATAGTTTTAAGTTACGTGCCTAACGATATGCGCAGGCGCAGTCCCCCTCCTAGGCTTTAACCGCAGATACCACAGGACGCATGCGCACACACTAAGTCAATCCCCTCGGAGCATGCGCCCCCTCGAGACACACACAACAACGCATGCGCAGGAGCCAGCGCCCGCTAATCAGCGGCTTCCACGTCCTAAGCAGGAAGTAGGTCACGCCTCTACCGTCACTATTTCAATGGGAGTTGGAACACAACCCGCACTTCCTACAGGCAGCCCCTGGCAGAGGGTAGGTGCTGAATGAGCCGGCCCCCACGTAACCGTAAGTACTCTACCACGAGGGGACCTCTCAGGACACGCTTAATGATTTTCATGATTTCAATGCACAGCTTGCCCATGCTTTAGGGCTCCGGTGGTTCACTACCGATCTATCTGTGTTCTTCTATTTTAGCAAATAGGGCGCAGGCAGCCACGGCAATACCTAGGAAGCCCTCACTAACATTTATGAGGGTAAGCAGCATGGCACGCGTGTTTAAATGTCCCGTATGTCCTTTGTGTGATTATTCTGTCACCCTCATCTGGTTCACCCCTCAGGGGTGAGCTCAGTACTCACGCATGATTCAAGCAATCATTTAAGTCACTGCTAATAACGTACGAGTATATTTGGGGCTTATATTCCGCTACTTTCAATAGTTGACTACCACCGTGTGATCACCTCCATGTGCACGGATTGTTCTTTTACGTATTATTCTTCTGACTGAATGTAGTCGATGCTGACCCTAGTTGAGACTGTCTTGCAACCGCTTATAACCTCTCCCTCTGCCGTATATGCGGTATCCTCTCCCTAGATGCCATGTCTGTCACGAATGTCGTTTGGCTGATGTGGTACTCTGGTATGTTTTATTTCAAGCTACCACACGTCTGACTACACAACCACTATTTGGATGGCAATTGGGGGCTCGGACAGTTTTTGCTGTACCACGCCTGATATACTGTTATTACTATTTATACCAGTACTGTCTAAAAACCTCCATTTGTGCCTGTTACTCCCTCCTCTCCTCCCATCCTTTCCCTCCCCGTTTCTATCCCCTTTTTAGGTAACACAAGTTCGGTACGCTCTGTCGAGATCATCCTTAGACTCGCACTGCTGATTAGGTCATTGCACCCCACAGTCCTGTACCTAACACTACCTTCCATTGTCACGGGTTACCCTTCTAATTTCTGGAACCCCCGTCTGTATCGTGCACATCCCTTCACATAGTTAGGTCCTGAAGAAACGCCACTGACCTTTACAGGCTAAGCAGGCGTGAAACATGTCGACCTTTTTTTGAGTCACAGTAGCACCTTGCGCACAATAGTGACTCCTCGACCTATCGGTCTTTTTACTTCACCAGGGGTGCCACATTATTAAAATAGTGTTTTGGACACCCCTAGGTAATTTTATTCACACACTTTGCACGCACGTAACCACCTACCTCTTGGATCCACAACCTTTTTACCCCACACACTCGCATTCACCTATCGGCTTTTCTCTTTAAAAGACCTCCGACAAAGAGACCCTTCGGGGGACCGTCGGGCATTGCAGCGCCGGCCCGATAAGGAGCAATAACAAGCCCGATGATGAAGCAAGACATCCTTCGGGGTGTGTGAGGGCCAACAAGAGGCTACATTGAGTCCTCCCCTTTGGGATCGGATCCTTGATACTGGGGATAGTCCTCTCTGCCTCTTTTCACCTTCACCCCTCCCTCCCCTCTACCTCTCCCTCCCTTCTCCACTCTTTCTCTCTTCTTTGCCTTCCCGCTACTTATTCTGTTGAGTAGGTGCTCACTAATTGTGTTTCACCGCCAACATGGAACAGTGTCCTCATTGATATAACTGTCATTTTTGGAGCACGGACATTGGACCATAACCAGCTCCTGGTCCCCCTCTCTCCTTTTTTTGTTGATTCACAACTAAAATGGCTGTCAAAAACAAAATGGCTTCAGCTCATGCTAACAGTGATCTCTGCCAAACTTCCACACTCTGGGGTACCTATGCCCTGGGTACATAGAATACCATATACAAGGGACTCAGAGGGGTACCTCAGAATCCAATCTGGAGTGTGCCTAAAGTACATGGAATCAATTTATAAGAGAAAGCAGATAGGCTAGGGACCTGAAGAGCAGGTTCCCAGCATAACTAAGTTAAAAACCATCAAAACACCAGGACAAAAGTGGGGGCACCCATATATTCAGATTCCACCTCCCTACACAACCCCCCCCCCCCCAACGAAAGGAGATAAGGATAACCTTGGCCAGTTGAGCCTTTATTGACTAAGTGGCCATGTAAGGAAGTACCTGCGCTAGCATGCTTACCCCCTGTCTTATGGTCCACTAAGCTATCCCTCACCCTAAGGGTAGGAGGGGGTCTCCACCATGGGGAATTACTACCTGTGGTGTGTTGTGGTAAAGACAAAGGCTGGTGAGGTGTCTGAGTAGGGAAGTGGGGCCCTAATAGAGTTGGTCTCAGCTTCCTCAGATCACTGGTCACCAGGTATGCCTCTCTTTCCAAGACTGAGTTGCACTTTGCTCTAAGGGTCAACCTTTGGCTGCCTACAGCTGGGGGTTGGGTCCCTTTGGGTGGAACACTGGAGGGACAGTACAGGTTTGGAACCTTTTGGTCCCAGGTTTGCCCTTGCCCAACAGAGCCCTTCTGGGGGAGGTCCCTACACAAAGGTATAGAAAATCCCTCAGTGTGTTGAGGAATATTCACCTGGCTAGGGCTACTAGACTGGGTGCCCCATATCTGCTGATGGGGGGTTCCTCTGGACAGGGGACCCTGTGGGGTCCACTGACCTCCCTGACCTCTGCAGCCCTGGGCTGACTGAGGCAGGGTAGAGATGGTCAGGTTACCTGCTCCAGACTGTGTACCACATTGGAAGGGTCCCCTGCCATCAGAGGTGTTGCCAGGACAGGTGTGGCGACCTCTGGGGAAGTTCCTCCACAAGGGGTAGGATCAGTTCCCTGAGGAGGCTGACCCTTACCTAGGGTCTGGGGGGATGAAGACTTTTCTTCAACCCTTGTGCTCTCTTGTGGAGGAGAGTGGGCCATTCTTTCAGGCTCCATCACTCCAACATTTCACTGGGGTTGGGCTGTGGCCATCGCAGCCCCACCAACTTTCTCATGGAGGCCTAACATTCTTAAATGGGCCTGTATCTCAACTTCAGCCCAGGCTGAAATTTTCAGATCTTTGCCAACAGGCAATCTACAGGCAAGTTTGGGGACATTGCCACTCTCTTTGGGCCAGTGACCCCTCCCCAGCTGAGATTGATTATGGCCATGGGATGATCTGTCCTGATACCATCTATGTTGGTCACCTGGTACTTAAACTCAGGTTAAAGCTGTTGAGGGGGGACTAGTTTCGCTGTCACCATGGTGACACTAGCCCCTGTGTCCCTGAATGCCAAAGCTTTTTGACCATTGATCAAGGGCTCCTGTCTGTATTTGTCCAAAGTGTTGGGACCCATGGTAAAAGTGGCAAATCCCATGCCACCATCATAGACTAAGGAGGCTTGTGAGGGGGACCTGTCTAAACTAGGGCCCACCTCTGTTCCCCATGAGAATGCACCTAACTTTTTGGGTGCAACACTACCGCATGGGGGCTTACTACTAGTAGTACCAGGAGGGTTGGTAGTATTAGTTGGAGGAACATTTTCTTAATTGCCAATCATTGGGCAACTGGGATCAGTTTTTCAGTGGCGAGGCTTTTTACAGACATGGCAATATGGTATATTTTCAGGAGAGGAATGAGTTTTGGACCTACCCCAAGGGGAGGACCTTTGGGGCCCTGTAGGGGACTTATCTTTAGATTTATCCCCACCTTTCTCTTGGGACTTGGTAGAATCTTTCTTCTGGTCACCACCCTGATTTTTAGGCCTTACCCTGGTTCTGACCCATTTGTCTGCCTTCTTTCCCAATTCTTGGGGAGAGGTCAGATCAGAGTCCACCAGGTACTGGTGTAAAAGCTGGTTTTGACAAATATTAAGGATCTTCTCCCTCATAGTCAAATTGTACAATCCTTGAAAGTCAAGCCTTTTGCTGCCATGTATCCAACCTTCCAGAGCCTTAGTAGCACAATCTACAAAGTCAACCCAGTCTTGAGTCTGAGCCTTTTGGGTATCTCTGAACTTCAACCGATACTGTTCAGTGGTTAGGCCAAACCCATCAATCAGAGCACTCTTCAAGACCTTGTAATTTTCAGCATCCTCTTCTCTAACAGTGAGGAGCTTATCTCTACCTTTTTCTGCAAAGGATAGCCACAAGATTGCTGCCCACTGCTCCTGGGGGACCATTTGTACTTTACAGGCCCTTTCCAGTGCAGTAATCCATTTGTGGATGTCATCCCCACTCTGGTAGGGAGGGACAATCTTATTTAGGTTTCTATGGACATGAGACCTTTCCCTATCACTAGGGATGTTGCTGACACCATAGGACTCTAGTCCCATCTTTTTTCTAGCTCTCAGGAGCTCTAGGGATTCCCTGTCTAATGCCAGCTGCTGCTTTCCGATGTTAAGCTGAGCTTCCTCATACCTCAGCAGTCTCTCTATCCTCTCCTGGGAGGTTTTCTTACCATGAGCAGAGATAGATGTCCCTACAGATGAACCAGAATGGTTAGACTCCACTGAGGGAGATCTGGACCTTTTAGGCCCACCACCAACTCTTCCAGAAGGGACAAAGAGGGGACCATTGTGGCCCTCCCCCTCATCTTCCAGGGGAGCTGGATTATCCAGATCAAGATCATTGTCATCTTCCTGGCCAGTAATAGAGGTCAGGTCATGGGGAGTTTCACCCCTAGGCCCTCCCTCACCTGCTGGTCCACCCACTCTGCCTACCCCTTCAGACCCTATAGGTCTTCTGATATCATCTAGCCTGAGTACCTCTATGAGATGTTCGGTGGTTGGACTTTTGCCTGTCATCAGTCTCCTAGTCCTGCATAATGCTCTCAATTCCAAGAATGGGAGGTTATCATACTTGGAGGGAAGAAGCCCATTGGCTTCTGGCAGGGACCCACTGGTTCCTGGCCTTGAATACATTACTAGTGAGGTGTGGTGTATTGCACTAACTACTCTAGTGTGGCCTACTAAACTCTCTTGAGTTGTAGAAAGGGTGTGCTAAGCCCTTAACACACAACTCTAAGTTCAGTAGAACGTACTGTCTTCTAAATGCTTGTATTATATGTACCTTGGGTACCTTTAGTGGTTTTCACTTAGTCACTCAATTGAGATTATCTGGTAAAACAATAGCAAGCTGGAATCCCACCGCTGCCACCAATGTGAGAAGTTGGCCTGGTATATGCTGTCCACTAGTTATAGTGGGCACCTTGCACCAGTCCAAACAACCCTTTATTGATGATAGGTTAAAGACAACCTTTATTGAAAGCTATCCTAGTGGTAGCTATGGAGAGCAGCCTTCAGGCTAAGTCTTGAAGGAATGTAAAGCAGCTTGTTTTACCATTCTTGAATCTCTTGAATGACTAAATGAGAGACAAACACACCAAGTATATATATAAAATATATGTATTTATTTCTAAACACACCCTACTAGTCTCTTTATGAGGCTAGAGGTCCAAACACATAAATTACAGTTCAAATATTACAGTAAAATAGCACAAATACACGTTAGGCCCTAGGGGTGAGCCAAACCATAAACTAAAATAGTGGTATAAGAACCACGACTTAACTAGACACAAGGCCTAGAGCCTGTAGAATTGCTGGGACCCCAAGGAACCACCCAAGGTAGTGATACAGGGTACCCACGGGGGCCGTGTGCAGTGTGAGAACACAGCCGCGTGCTCCGGTTAGCATCTATGGGGAAAGTCGTGGTTAGATTTTTAAAGATTAGGGACACTTAGAGATGAGCTAGGACCAAACCCTTTTGGACTTAGGAAGTTCTAGGGTCAACACCCACGGGACCACTGGAGTACTTGAGTTACCTCACCCAGGGAAGCCGGGTGAATAGGTGTCAAATGGTGTTGGGTCGTGTCGTCGTTTTCAATGGGAGCTGGCGAAGAAGTGCTGCTGCCGGGAAGATGCAAAGTGTCCGAAGAGATCCTATTCTGGATCAAAGTTGAGAAGAACCTGAAAGCAGAGGGGATAGAGTCTGAGTCACTAGTCAGTGACCAGGAGCACAATAGGTGAATGCCCACCGATGTCGGGTGATTTCAGGTGAAGAAGGCAGTGGCGGCTGGTGCCATTTGAAAGTGGTAGGGCGTAAAATTCTTGTCGTACTGCACTGCGGCGAGCGAGCGAGGCCGAACATCCTACAAGGGGGCCCATTGGGGTTCTCCCCCGAGAAAATTTTGAAAAGAGAGTGGACAAATGGTGTATTTTCAATCAAATTTGAGGAAGCAGAAAGGTTAATAAAGCAATGCGATTGAATTATTTATCATTTAAGAAATTGCTAATTTTTTGAGCTATAGAAGACAATCTTTGAGTATGCTGTTATCATTTTCTGATTGTCTTCTCCTTGATTGCCTTCTCCTTAATTTACTGACACATAGAAGGTAGTGCAGCATGCTTTGGCTAAAGTAGCTTGGTTCATATTCCTGTGTACCTATACAAAACAACTGGTTATAGGGTCTAAGGGAATTTTTAAAGACCTGCGCAGACAACTCCCCAAATCACATAAGCTAACACAACAAATAGAGTCTGCGGGTCTAAATCGATCTCTCAAAAGAAAGGAAGCGACATGACAGCACATTCAAACATGAAAGAAGTCCTCATAAAAAGGTAAATTGTGATACTGACGAGTAGGATTAGTCATCATTGCAGAGGTTTCCTTGGTAACGGCTGTCTCAAAAGCAAGAACATGAGGGGGCAAGGAGTGTGCAGGTGGATTAAATGTGGATTTCTTCCTGAGGCCACTGTCAGTCACACCATCTTCTAGTGCTGTATCCTCATTACTCTTGTCTTGAAAGAAAAAGTGCAGTCTAATTTTTCGAAAAAACTTAGCTAGCTCGCACTGGAGAGTAAACGGATCACCCGTATTAGTCGGAACAAAGCCCAGGCCTTTGTTGAGGACCTTCTCTTCCATAGCGGTTAGAGTATAAGAGCTCAGATTGACCACTAGCTGTTGCTGGGTCCCGCCCCTGCTGGGCCCTTCGCCGAGCTGCGAAGGTGCCGTGGTGATGTTGGTGGGGGTGGGCTCCAATGGACCCTCGTTTGGTTTGGAGTTTGTTGTCCTCTTCTTCGTCCCCTTGATCGTCCCCGGCCCTGGCCTAAAAAAGGCTGATTGTAAAAAAACTGTGGAGGAGGATTGAAAGGCATCATATTGGGAGGAAAGGGGGGATTTGGATATTGCCATGGTGGAGGTTGCCACCATTGTGGTTGTTGATTCCCTCGCCAGTTCCGCCTAAAGTTGCTACCTCTACCTCTGTTCCGTGCTGGCTCTTGAGTGGTGGAGTCAGAGTCACTTGACCACTCTTCTGATCCAGAGGAAGAGTAGTTGGAACCATATCGTCTTCCTTTCCTATTGAACTCAGGTGGTACATAGTTCTCTTGTGTATAGGGATAGACTTTATCAAAGGAAAATTTGGCTAGATCTTTCTTAAATTTTTCTATCTTAGAAGAAAGAATACCATCTCGAAAATCTTTGTTAGATTTGTTGTTATCATCGAGGTTCTTCTTATAGATGGAATGGGACAAAGTTGTCTTAATTTGTCCTTCTAGTATTAGGATCTCAACCATGATAGCGTCGGCGACGCGTTTGGCAGTGCTAATGATCAAAATCAGCCAGTCGCGAGTGCATCGCTACGCTATCATGGCCCAATCTTTAAGGAAGATTTTGTCCTGCAAGAAGAGGCGGGGTGTGTTAGTGACGATTAGGCCAGTAGGCGCGCAATTGCCGCGCAAATACTCTGTCATAATCGCCCCATGGATACCGGTGCGAGTGTGCGATTTCTTCAGGATAAGAAGTTTCGCCCAGTCGTCACCGGTTGCTCCTACCGGGTTGTCTATGTTTTCTAAGATACTTGGAGTGGTGGTCAGTATGAGGCGGGCCATTTCATCATCAAAGGCCAAGCCTGTGAGTTCTGTCATGTTGCAAAAGGGGTCAAACCAACACACCTAGTCTGTAAAGAGGCTGTAACACAAACTACAAAAACAGAAAAGACACGACAGCACTGCTGGGTGTACGGCGCAACAAGACCCGCAGCCGTAGCTGCACACGATAACTATACAAAACAACTGGTTATAGGGTCTAAGGGAATTTTTAAAGACCTGCGCAGACAACTCCCCAAATCACATAAGCTAACACAACAAATAGAGTCTGCGGGTCTAAATCGATCTCTCAAAAGAAAGGAAGCGACATGACAGCACATTCAAACATGAAAGAAGTCCTCATAAAGAGGGCCAAGTCTCTTTTTTCTAAGAGAATGTCACTAGTCTTTACATGTTCTGCTTTCTACACATGACTTTAGATCAGTTTGCTGTTTCTGAGTATAGGGACATACCGGACCGAGCCTTTATTGTTTAGGATACATTTTGTCCTGCGTATTACGCAACTCCGGCTAAGCGCTTGCCACACGATTGCTGAGACCACAATCCCCAGCATTCTTTGCGGTTTAGACGCACGCTTGACTTACGGGTTGCGTCATCGCGCCTCTGTGTGAGGATTGGTCTAAGGTCCGGCGCGTCATACAGTCAATCCTTATGAGGGGCGGGCTTACTCGGTTCCGGTTACACTCGGTACAACCAGGAAGACGGTCCGGGGTATCGACGGACAGGTAAGCCTGCTCTCTACTCATCAGCACACAACCGAATGTTCTCTTTACCGAACTCTTTCCTAGAGACTTGGCTTTGAGTCATTATTGGCAGCATTCTGATGCGCACTACGGTATTTGCTTGTTATCGGTGACTGCATAGGCATTTATGCAATAGATATGCTCACATAAGGTCCTGGGCAATTCGTTTTCCAGGATAATGGCAGCATGGTTTTGTCTTTCTTGGAGTCAGTTAACATACCTTTGTCTGTTTCTTGATTTTATCGGTTTTACAGTCAAACAGCTTTTGCTTAAACAGTTGAATATACCATCCTCTGTTTTCTATGGCACGAGTTAGTTCTCTCTCCCCCTTTCTTGTCTTCTAGAGCGTTGCCTCACGCCCTGAGTTGTAACCAGGAGTGTAGGTGCATCCCTGACTTTTTGCGGGTAAGAAGACAATGCAGTTTGCACGCATGACAAATGTTTATGAACGAGACATTTGTATTATGTCAAAAAAACGTAGTAGATATGTGCAGCACATTCCATTCATGTATTATCATTCTGTTTTGTCTCCAGGTGATTAAGTTACATCACTACGGTGCCACATATCCACAGATAAGTAGGTACTTTGGTAGGTTGTATTGTTCCCTTTTATTTCATTCACCACTCATTCACATTGCAGTAGTGTTATCTCATGGTCCTGACGAAAGCCACTGTCATTGGGTAGACACAGGTTGGCTGAAACATGTTGACCCACGAGGGCGCGGCCCTATAACGTTTGTGGACGCGCTTCCCTCATAATTTCTGCTGTTTTTAGTTTGATGTCATTGGATACAGAATAAAATTATTTTTCTAATGATAATCAATTTTAAAATCACTTCCCTATTCCACACACTGCATCTAGACTCACCACTCTCATGGCAGTCTTTCTCATTCTGAGATAATTTGTCCTCCCAACTACAGGAATTAAAACATCCCTGAGCTCCTCCTTGTTACAGTAATCGAAGGAGTCGCAGCTCTATAACTACACTAGGTGTAGTTATGGGAGGTCCCAGATGATGAAGCATGCCACTTCGGTGGGTGATGGGACTTGGCCCTCTTTATGAGGACTTCTTTCATGTTTGAATGTGCTGTCATGTCGCTTCCTTTCTTTTGAGAGATCGATTTAGACCCGCAGACTCATATTCCTGTGTAACCATAGCTGCTGTGTGCTATCACATGATGTAGCCTCGAAAGCATTCTAAGATTTTTATTGAACAGCGCGTTCCATTTTGGGGGGTTTTGCCTTTTGAGGTTTGTAATGGCAAGGAATGGGTAAAACACACATGCACAGGGGCTGAAGCTTAAAAAGCTCAACAGTGGCTCATATGGTTGCACGTGGCATTGAGGTCCATGACACCTGTGTGCACCTGCTTTATAGTTTTGTTCTCCATCAAATCCTGGGAAGTGAACCATGGAACTGAACTGATGGGGACTGTAAAGACACAAGCTCCTGCCTAATAAGTTTGCTGCATTTGCGAAAGGATAGATAAAAAGGATCTTTGCCCCTTTAAAAATAATTTGAACTTTATTCCAGATACTGGTTCAAGCAGTAATTATTCAAAGCTGTCATCGGTGTCACTATGTGTTTTAATGAACCAGTGCATGCTCCCTTATTTTTAACACAGGTGAACAGTGGCGCAGGTCATACACAGATGTCCAAAAATACACCCATCTTCTGCAATAGTCCAAAAATACACCCATCCTCTGCATTTTGATGGCCAGAATCTATTAGACAGCTCTTTCACCGATACACCCCACCTAGGATTTTAAGATCGTCCTCCCAGGCCAATATGGTTGTACCTAAAATCAAGAGAGCCACTAGGGGAGGCAAGAGTTTTGTGGTGGCCACCGCCAAACTTTGAAATTTGATGCCTCTTAAATTAAAAACTACAGGAAATCTGACAATCTTTCGTAAAGCACTTAAAACTTGGCTGTTTAGTAATTAGTACAATTACTCACCCTACTCCACACATGTAGTCTTGGCCTTCACTTTCTATCTCTTTTCCAAGTGGGAGTTCAGTGCGTAGACACCTACGGGTAGTAGGGCATTTTATAAATCTCGATTTCATTTCATCTAGCATAGCTACCAAGTAGACCAATGATATATGTAACACCCTTAGTTAGTCCTAACGTTTTAGGCAACAAGGTTTTGCATGCTATGATTTTTGATTCCATACATATAATGGTAAGAGGAAAATCACAATTCCCATAATGCTCTATGTTGTTCGCTAAACCCCAAATATGTCTGAAAAAGTTACATGACATGGAACTTCACTTGGCAGCGATTCACAATTCACTGGCTTAGTGTAGTGCCCGTTTTTTGTGCTGGGCCCTTAATGCGTTCTTTGAGCACAGTGAGGTGAAGTGGCAGAAGCAGGCAGGTTGGAGACAAGCTAGGCCCCAGGTGGAGGGAGGGTGGGCACCGTCCTATCCATCTGGGGAGAATTGGGGAAGGGAAGACACAGATGCAATAAAACGGAACCGCACAGCAGCCCTCATTCTGTCATTACGTGTTTACCTGCAACAGAGCAGTCAGTGCCTCTGAAAACTGTGACAGTAAGCTGAGGGGGCAGGGTTTTGAAGGAAGTAATGGATGTGAAGAGGGAGAGGGGTGTCGCTAGGTGTGAACGGTTAGGACGAGACAAGAGGTAACAGGAAACTGGATGAAGGAAATAAAAGAGCGAAATGGAAGGCAGACTTAGCCCAGGGTAGGGAGACAAGGAACAGTGAGTGCAGGAGGAAAGCCAGTGTCGGAGTAAGACACAAACGGAAAGCGTCAAGTTGAAGTTGTAGAGTGACATGGGGAGTCGGAACTGTTAAGGGCCAGAGTATGGGTTAGTAGATATCTGTTAAAATAGCAGGAACCCAGTCGCGGCTCGCGGGGGGTCGCGCACTGGGGGGGGGGGTGGGGGAGAATGAAATATTTTTTTTTTAAAAACGTACCTCACAGCCGGTCCAGCGCTGGAATAAACTCCTTCCTCACCCCCTCCACCCTGGATGCTGCTGCTCCAATAAGGGGAATCAAGTAGTACATCATGGGTTTCTCAGTCTCGGACCGGGTTGAAGGAGGAAGCTGGTTCAAGGAAGGAGGGAAATGGAACTCAGCGCAGGAAGCAGTACTCTGTACTTGAAATCCCGCCTCTTGTCATAGGGTGACTCTGTATCAACGTCATCCAGTCAGGGGAGGAGGCGGGATCTTAGAACTAGAGAAGAATGTTCTCTGAGGCTGAGCTGAGCTACGTGACTACGTCAGATCAGGGCGAGCCGAAAATCCGACCGAAGTCCTGGAAAACCAGCTGCTTCAGGTAGCGCCTGCTTGCCCTCACCACTGCCTCACAGACACACTCTGCACATGCGTGACTTGGGCGATATTGAAGTCGAACGAACGTCCACCACACGTCATGCGCAGGGTGTGTGTGTGTTTGTACAACAAGGCTGGGCTGCACTGCAGTGCTAACACTGTTTCAAGGTGTCTGTCTTAGTGTCTTGTCTTCCTCCGCTCCGACCCGATCCTCGTCCGTCCGGAGGCTGGTGGGGCAACGCCCCATTCGCCTCTATGCACCAGCCGCCCCTGGAAGAAGGTGAAGCCTGACACTTCAGCCACGAACACCAAGAAGTGTCGAGGATGACCAGGAGCTGGATTCGAGCTGTCCCACAAAGGATGTCGAGTGCTGCAGCGTCGGGGCCTGGATTGGACACAACAAGCCTTGGCAACAGCAACCCACGCAGAAAGGTGAAAGATGCTTCGGTGCAGACCAGCAAGGTCTGAGGGACTCACCACGTGGTGGGGAGTCAGGGCATGTCTGGAGCAACCAGGGAAGCCCAAGTAAAATCAGAGTTGCCTTCACAGGGACCCACCAGTTGATGGACCAGGGATCGCAAATGAGCCTCGAGCTGAAATGCAAGAAGCGGGCTCACGGAACATTCGTGGAGTGAGTGTAGGCCCACAATCATCAGTGCAGATGGTGCTCGGGCAGTGGGCTACAAGTAACACAAAGCACAACTTTGAGAGATGTCGGAAAGTCAATGCACTTGCACATGTGCACGGTGACCAGGAGTTCTGGTTCCACGTTACTCACAAGGGCTGTGTGTCTGTAACTGGTGTGGGAGTATGATCCCACCCTTCTAGAGGGAGAGACATGACAGCACTGGTATACCCAGTAGAAACTTAATAAAACCCTGGCATCACAAAATGGATGCTGCAGCCACAGACACGGGTCTGGCCTCCTGCTGCTGACCGAAACTCCGGCAGGGGAGGCCTGGACAATAGGTGTCCTGTCACAGGGAGGTGTAACCACCTCCCAGGCAGGCTTATGTGTATTGGGGCTAGGTGGGAGGACTCTCTAAGTGCTTTGAAGTCCTGCACTGGGGGCACATTTGGTGTCCCTGTGCACAGTCTAGCTCAAACCGGTTCAGGGGCTTCCAGCCCCTGCTCTGGCGCAAAACTGGGCAAAGGAAATGGGTGTAGCCACCCCTCTTTCCGAACCATCCCATAGGTGGGTCCCCAGAGCTAGTCCAATCCCTTCCTTAGGTATAAGTAAGGAACCTCTGTAACCAGAGATTTAGATAACCCTGGACGAAACTCTGAAGCCAAATCCTGGACCTTCGACACTCTGCTCAAGACCAGAGGACTGAAAAAATCTCCCTTGGGGTCTAGGAGTGACTCCCCTGCTTGGCAGGCACCAAAGAAGCAATTTGCCAGTCTCCATTTTCGAAGCTCCTGCCAGACTCCGAAGTATTTGCAGCCCAGGAAGAGGATTTCCAGACATCTCAGAGGCCGACCCGAGTCTCCAGCAACGCTGAGACCCACAGCCCTCGTGAGTAGCGTGGAACCGGAACTCCTGGTCATCATGCACTTTTGCAAGTGCTTTGACTTCTCGACGCCTCTTGAAGTCGTGCTTGGGCTAACTTGTAGCCCCCATCTCGAGCACTAAATTCACTGAAGATTGTTGGCCTGGTCATTCCGAGTGACCCGTGGGCCACCATTTTGTGTTTTGTCTCGAGGTCCCTTCGCGATCTCTAGTCCGTTGACTGGTGGGTCCCTGAGAGGGTAACTTTGCATTTCCTTGGGCTTTCCTGGTTGCTCCAGATGTGCCCTGACTCCCAACCAAGTGGTGAGTACCCCAGACCTTGCTGGTCTGCACCGAAGCATCTTTCTCGTTTCTGCATGGGTTGCTGTTGCCAAGGTGTGTTGTGTCCTATCCGGGCACCAACACTGCAGCACTCAACATCCTTCGTGGAACAGCTCAAATCCAGCTCCTGGTGATCCTCGACGCCTCCTGGTCCTCGTGGCTGAAGAGTCAAGCTTCACCTCTTTCACCTGAAATCACCCGACATCGGTGAGCTTTTGCTCATTGCCTTCCTGGTCACTGGCTAGTGACCCAGACTCTGTACCCTCTGCTTTCAGGTTCCTCTCATCTTCGATCCAGGCTTGGATCTCTTCGGACACTTCGCATCTTCCCGGCAGCAGCACTTCTTCGCCAGCTCCCATTGAAATCGACGACGCGATCCGACACCAAAAGACACCTATGCACCCGGCTTCCCTGGGTGAGGTAACACAAGTACTCTGGTGCTCCCGTGGGTGCTAGCCCTAGAACTTTCTAAGTCCAAAAGGGTTTGGTCCTGACTCATTTCTAAGTGTCCGTAATCTTTAAAAATCTAACCGCGACTTTGCCCATAGAAGCTAATGGGAGCTCGTGGCTGTGTTCACACACTGCACACGGCCCCCGTGAGTCCCCTGTGTCACTACCTTGGGTGGTTCCTTGGGGTCCCAGGAATTCTACAGGCTCCAGGCCTTGGGTCTAGTTAAGTCGCGGTTCTTATACCACTATTTTAGTATATGGTTTGGCTCACCCCTAAGGGCCTGACGTGTATTTGTGCTATTTTACTGTGATTATTGAAGTGTAACTTATGTGTTTTGCGTCGTGGCCTTTTGATGAGAGGACGCCGGGGGGGAGCACTTGGGGACTTGGATTGCGCTGGGCCTGTGGTAGCTGGTGATTTTGACGCTCTACCTCGCGGAACAGTATTTGAGAGACGCTGTGCCCCCCTGCTGGGGTGGGCTGAAGACGAGAACCGTGTCCTCACCCTAGCACTGCAGATATAGCGCCAGACACGGGCCCTGTGAACTTTGTGAGGGGAGTTGCCCAGGACTGCATAGTGGCTGCTTGGCTGGATCTCCTGCTTCTCCCAGACGGAGGTCCCCCTCCAACATTGCCTTTCAGGAGCGGGAGAATATCTTCATTGCTGTAGGGATCCTTGACCCACACTGCAGTCCCACATCATCATAACAATGGGTAAACCGGACAAAAATCAGCCTTTGACTCGCGCAAGGGCGGTAAGCTCACACAGACTGAGGCCTCTGATGCAGAGCTTGACGCTGCTGCCCCGGCCCCTTCGGTGTTGTAAAAGTCGCTTTCCGCCATACAGGCTAGCCTACAGGCTATAGATGGTAAAATAGAGGCACTAAACGAACGGATGGACCATTTCTCCGCCAAGCTGGACAAACATGCAGCACGAATTGACGAGGCGGAACAGAGGATATCGGACGCTAAGGATGGTCTCCAGCAGGTTACCAGTAAAACCACAGACATGGCAAAACTGCTAGCTGTCATACAAGCAAAGAACAAAGACATTGAAGCACGCATCTCGGCGCAATAACGTGCGCATTTTAGGCGTGCCAGAATAGACGAATGTGGGGCGCCTGGAGGACTATGTAGAGACGCTCATACGAGAAATATGCGGGGCTGAGCAGCTCTCCACTATGTTTGCTATTGAAAGGGCTCATAGATCACTGGCGGCACGACCTATTCCTGGAGCCCCTCCCAGGCCGATCATTGCTCGGCTTTTGAATTTCAGAGATAGAGATACCATCCTACGTGTCACTCGCCAGAAAGGCACGATCAATTACCAGGGCAATACCCTATCGTTCTATCCGGATTTCACCGCACTGGTACAAGCAGCGAGAAAGGAATTTCAAGGAGTTAAAAAGATTTTAATGAAGGAGCAGGTGCCATACGCCATTCTTTACCCTGCGCGCCTCCGCAAAGGCAGGAGGACAGCGCCAAGATCTTCACGGCTCCCAAGCAGGCTATGGAATATGCCAAGTCTCTGCGACGACAGCGGGCCTCTGCCACCCCTACATCGGATGTTGACGATTGAGTAACTTGTATGCTTCATGACATGGGCTGTATAATTGTTTTTCTCTTTTAGGGCCATCACATGGCCGCTAATGGTAACCGAGATATAGTGTTGTCCTGTGTTTATGCTCGATAGAGATGCGGGGGGGGTGCAAGTGGCTATCGCTCTTTGGCTGTGGTCATTTGGGGGGTGGCGGCCAGATTTTCGACTCTTTAGGGCGGAGGGTGAGCCCCATTGGATACACTTCCATTACACGAGTTGGGTGGTGTCCTCCCAGCTCACTGTGCGACCTGCCTGGACACCTGTGTGTTGCTGTTGCACCTGTAGCTGCAGAGAAATCCCATTCTCCTTTGCTCTTTTTGTCCTCCTTTATCATCCCAATGTACTGCCCCGGTGATTGTCTCGGGAACGGGAGCTGGTCGCAGTATATCGGCGGCCCCCTCCCGAACTCACCAGGGAGTGGATCTGCCCGCTACGCCCCCAATGGGTATACCCCGCACTATGGTTCACGGTAAATTGTTTTTGGTTGGCTTGTTCAAGTTCTGGGGATTTGTCTTTGGCAATTGGGGTTTGTTAAAGTGGGTGGGGGGAGGGAGTGGGTTCCTTTTTGTTATAGTTCAGGGTGCTGCGGTCAGAGACCATATTGTATTTGGTACACAAATCACGATCTCCACGTTTACTACGTGGAGAGGCACACAGAGTGTGGTAGCTGCTTTTGTAACTGGGCATAGGTGAGACGTACAACTGTTTAACATGGAATATACGTGGGCTCAACACTCCCAAGAAAGTCCGCCAGGTGCTAACCTATCTTGACAGACATAATATACAAATTGCTTTATTGCAAGAAACACACCTTAGTCAGCAAACAGAAGCGAAGGTGGCACACAAATGGGCAACTTTTAGATTGGCATCATCTTACTCGAGTTATTCTAGGGGTGTGCTTATACTGGTTAAAAGAGGAGTCCCGTTCCGACCACTGCACTCGTGCACTGACGCAGAGGGTCGCTGGGCTATGGCACAGGACAAGTTGGGTATGTCTGTTGTAACAATTGTCAACATCTATGGTCCGGTGGTGGATGATCCGGCACCCTTCCTCAACTTGCTTAGAACTTTGCGATCATGGCCTGAATCGGCTGTCCTTTGGGGGGGCGACTTCAACACACATCTCGACCCGCGAGTGGATAAATCCAATCCGGCGGGGGCGCGCACTGTCAGGGTGGCCCAATGTGTCCGAGATGCAATGGTGGAGATGGGGTTTGTAGATATTTGGCGCATGCGAAATCCAGATACCTTGCAAGGCACACACATTACCCCTGCATACAATAGCTGGTCTCGTTTGGACTACTGGTTGGTGGATGAAGAAGCTTGTGGGTGGGTCACACGGGTATATATACTTCCACGTACATACTCTGATCACAACCCTGTGGGCCTGGCTGTTTGCATTCCCGCGAACCCACATCGACCTTTCACATGGCGGTTCCAGGCCGAGTCCTAGCTGGACCCTATATATAATGAGGCAATTAGATCGGCTATTACCCAATATTTTGATTTTAATATAGGCTCTGTGGCCAGTCCAGCCACACTTTGGGAGGCGTTCAAAGTGACGATAAGGGGGCTGTGTATCGGTACGGCAGCGGGGATCCTTAGAGACCTTTAGGGGCCAGCTGTCCAAAATGGAAAGAGATCTAGGTGAATTAGAGAGCCAATATCAGAACTCCACAGATGCAGACAGTTTGGCGCGCATACAAGAATCAGTGGCTGAATATAACACCCTAGCTGAAAGGGAGGCAACATACCTCGCTCTGTGACATGTAGCCCAGGCGTATGGGGAGGGGGGCAGGCCTGGGAGGAATTTGGCTTTCAAGCTGCGGTTCAGGTCTTATCATCACCCGATTGACCAAATCATAGACTCTCATGGGCACACACACTTGCGCCACTTGCAATTGTGGACCAATTTAAACAATTCTACTCTGCTTTATATACCACGCGGGGCAGTATGGCAGAGGAGGCACTGGATGACTATCTTTCGGACACGGCCTGTGCGTGGCTGTCGGACACTCACAGAGATTATTTGAGTCAACCCATAGATGAAACAGATGTGCGGGAGGCTATTCTCTCTCTTCCGAATAACAAGACCCCGGGCCGGACGGATTAACAGCAGAATTTTATAAAGCCTATTCGGATCTCCTGGTGCCTCACTTGTTAGAAATGTACGCGGAGGCGCATGAGTCCGGGGCCCTCCCTCAGACAGGCGCTGATTATAACCCTTCTTAAAAAAGATAAATCCCCCACGCTTTGTGAATCCTACGGCCCCCTATCGCTGATTAATCTGGATGCAAAAATTCTCACAAAAATATTAGCCACCAAAATTCAACCGTTGATGCCTCGTTTGGTCTTCCCGGATCAGTCCGGGTTTATTCCGGAGCGTTCTACCTCGCATGACTTACGCACAATTTTCGCAATGTTCCATGTGCTGAATTCCGGGTTATCTGCAGCTGCTGTAATGCTCGACGCGGCGAAGGCGTTAGACTCGATAGAGTGGAAGTATATGATGCGCATTCTGCACAGAATGGGATTTCCTCCTATTTTGACGCAGTGGATTCAGGTTCTATACACCGACGCCTCGGCGAGGGTGCGCGTGGGGGGCCTCACATCAGAGCCTTTTCCAATAGAACGTGGCACCAGACAGGGCTGCCCTCTGTCCCCACTTTTATTTGCTCTTGTTCTGGAACCATTAGCGTGCAAAATATGGCAATGCCACAGAGCGGCTGCTCTTAATTTTAATCATCGTCCGGTCGGCATTTCTAAGTACGCGGACGATATGGTTCTTTTCATCCGTGATCCTCAAAAACATCTGTCTCCGATCATACGAGAATATATTAAATTTGGCCTCTTCTCTGGACTCCTCATTAATTAGGAAAAATCGGTTATTATTCCATTGACACTGGTTACAACTCAGCCGCAGCTTGAATATCCGTTAGTGTGGTCCGCGGACCCGGTTAAATATCTTGGGGTCTGAGTACATCGCGACCCTGTCACAGTGATTAAGGAAAACTATGGTCCAGCCTATAGCACTCTGGTCCCAGCTCCCGTTGTCCTTTGCAGACCGGATTGCAGTCATTAAAATGATTATCCTCCCGCGATTTCTATACTTGTTCTGCAACATTCCAATTGAACTCGGATATGATAAAGGGGGGTTTGCTGCTCCTGACTTTTATGTCTACTATTTGTGTGCACAGGCCTACTATTGATTCCGAACACATGATTATATTCCGCACTTGGCGGTAGAGGGCGGCGATGCACACCCCGTGCCACTGGGGGGCATCCTGACACACAATCATCGAAATACACCTAGATCTGAAATCAACACCATTGATACCACTATCGCGGCCTGGCAGACGATAGGCAAGCGCGCGCATAAACTCCCTCTGTATGCTCCTACGTTGCCCCTGGCTGGTCACGCAGCCTTGTCTATCGCATTGGAAAAAGGGCCTCTAACGGCTTTAAAGGAGGTTGGCATCACACACATGGGAGATTTATTCCAGGGGGGCAGTTATGTTACCGAAGAGGACTTAGCATACATCCAGAACCCTACATTCCTATTCCAATACACCTGTCACCGCCTAAAGCGTGCGTTGAGGGATCATTACCCTGACTTTCCTGCCGAACCTACTGCAGTTCTATCACTCCAACTCCTGCTGGTAGCCCCATCCAAGAAGTAGCTAATTACCAAATTATACAAGGGGGTGTAGGCTGAAACGATTTCTGGGCCGGATCGCAGTCTAGAGCACTGGAACACATTCATAGCCCCTCAGATCACTATGAAAGAATGGCAACAAATTTGCATGTTAACGGGCCGCCTTACACCAAATGGTAACTTGCGTATAATCCATTTTAAATTTATCCACCAGATGTATCATACCCCTGTCAAATTGTATAAAATGGGCCTCAGAGATTCTGATAAATGTAAGCGCTGTGGCTCAGGGAATGCTGATTTTATCCACCTCTCCTGGCATTGCCCGCCTACATGCTATGACAGGTATTGCTTTGGGAGGCACGCCTCTGGAATGCCTCCTTGGCTTTGTTCCTCAGGCCAAGGCCAGTGTGGTCAAGTTTGTTAGAGTGGCACTTCTGCTCGCCAAGAGGCGGATCATGTTTACCTGGGACAGTAAGTTTGGCCCGAAGATTGCCGACTGGATGAAAGACTTGATATACTGCCATGAGCAATTAGACTTATATGCAGAGGAACTGCCGATCACATCTAGGCCAAAGGACATTTGGACCCCTCTCAGCGAATATTTGCTAAGCCAGACTCCTGCTGACAATGTGTAGTGTTGGCGGCCGATCTATGCTGTTGTGTCATCGCCTGCGTCAAATGTACTGTTATTGCGCCACCGATGCGTGATTGCATCACCATGCTTATTATGGTTTCTGATCGCTACTGTGCCCTTTTTCTTTTGCAAGGTTTTTTTTGGGATATTTTGGGGGTTTTTTGTGTTACTGTTTTCCTAATGGTTTTAGAGTATAATGTTTCTGATGCCAATACGCTGTATGGTACTGAAAACCTTAATAAACTCATTTTTTTAAAAACAAAAACGTATGTGTTTTGACCTCTAGTCTCATAAAGAGACTAGGAGGGTGTGTTTAGTAATAAATACATATATTTTATATATATATACCTGATGTGGATATCTTTCATTTAGTGACTCAAGAGATTATAGACTGGTAAAACAAGCTGCTTTACATTCCTTAAAGACTTAGCCTGAAGGCTGCTCCCCATAGCTACCACTAGGATAGCTTTCAATAAAGGTTGTCTTTAACTTACAACCAATAAGGGGTTGTTTGGACTGATACAAGGTGCCCAGTATAACTAGTGGACAGCATATATCAGGCCAACGTCTCACAGGTGGGTCCCCTCAGTTAGTTCAATCCCTTTCTTAGGTATAAGTAAGGAACCCCTGGCAACAGGACTTTAGATATCCGTGGACGAAACTCCGCAACTGAATCCTGGAACTTTGACGCTCTGCTCAAGACTAGAGGACTGAAGAAATCTCCCTTGGGGTCAAGGAGAGACTCCCCTGCTTGGCAGGCACCAAAGAAGCATTTTGCCCGTCTGCATCTCCGAAGCTCCCGGCAGACTCCAAAGTATCTGCAGCCCAGGAAGAGGATTTCCAGACTTCACAGAGGCCGACCTGAGTCCCCAACAAAGCTGAGACCCACAGCCCTTGTGAGTAACGTGGAACCAGAACTCCTGGTCACCATGCACATTTGCAAGTGCATTGACTTCCTGACATCTCTCAAAGTTGTGCTTTGGGTTACTTGTAGCCCACTGCCCGAGCACCACCTGCACTGAAGATTGTGGGCCTACACTCCACGAGTGTTCCGTGAGCCCGGAAACAATGGAACCCTGACAGGGTGACCAAACAAAAGTTCAAAAGGGCTGTAGCCAACCCCCTTTTGAGGCACCTCCCTGTATGCAAATAAAAGGCAGGGCAAGAGTATGTCCCATCTTCACCTAAGATTTTCTGGGAGTCCTTTAATCATGCCCTTTAAGGTTTTGTTGAACCTTTCAACTAAACCATTGCATTGTGGGTGATAGGGGGTGGTGAACTTGTAGTTCACTCCACACTCCTTCCACATAGCAGTCAAGTAACTAGACATGAAGTTTGGACCCCTATCAGATACTACCTCCTTGGGAAAGCCTACTCTTGAGAATACACCCAAGAGAGCTCTTGCCACCACAGGTGCTGTAGTGGTCCTTAGGGGAATTGCTTCTGGGTAACTGGTGGCATGGCCCACCACCACCAGTATAAACCTGTGCCCAGATGCAGTCTGAGGATCCATGGGACCAACAATGTCAATCCCCACCCTCTCAAAGGGAACCCCCACAACAGGTAGTGGTATCAGGGGGGCCTTTGTGGTTCCACCTGCCTTGCCACTGGCTTGGCAGGTCACACAGGAGCAACAAAACTCCTTAGTGTCTTCAGACATGTGGGGCCAGTGAAAGTGAGGGACAATTCTGTCCCAAGTCTTGTTCTGGCCCAGGTGTCCTGCTAGGGGAATATCATGGGCTAGTGTCAATAGGAAGCCCCTAAACTTCAGAGGTATAACCAACCTCCTGGATGCACCAGGCTTGGGGTCTCTACACTCTGAATAAAAAGGTCCATCATCTCAATAAACTTTATGGGTGCCACTAGCATTCCCAGCAGCCTCATCAGCATCTTGCTTTCTGAGGGGTTCGAGAGAGGGGCAGGTTTTCTGCTCCTGGCTCAGATCAGACCTGGAAGGGCCCCTTGTCCCCAAGAACTCAACCTGGTCAGGTTCAAGCTCCTCTGGGACAGTTCCTTCTTCAGGCTCAAGATCATCTCCCTGAGGAGACTGATCTGCAGTCTGAGTCAGGTGGGAAGGCACTACCTTAACCCTATTGCTCCTCCTCTTGGGAAGCACCTGGTCCAATATTCCACAATGTAGGGCCTGTCCAGTTTTAGACATTTTGGCCTGTGACCTAGTCACAGCAAAGACCTGAGCAGGGATCCCTAACATTTCTGCATGTGTCCTGAGCTCCACTTCATCCCAAGCTGAAGTCTCTAGATCATTGCAAAGCAAGCACTGTACTGGTAGGTCTGCACTTACCACAACCTTCTTAAGGCCAGTTACCACTCCCCAGGAGAAGTTAACAACTGCCAGAGAATGGTCTGTTCTGACATTTCTAGCCTTGGTCACTTGGTACATTTCACCAAGTATAATCTGCCCAGGATCCACAAGATCTTTTGTCACCATTGTGACACTTGCTCCTGTGTCCCTGAATGCCAAAGCCTCTATTCCATTTATTAAAGGCTGTTGTCTGTATTTGCCCATATTACTGGTACTCACAAAGAGGGACATATCCATGCCCCCATCACAGACTAGAACAGCCTGAGTTGGAACTCTGACTAGGCCAGAGCCCATCTCAGAACACAGGGTCAACCCTACTACACCCTTATTCTGAACATTACCACCACCAATTGTAGCTGTACTAGGGGGAACAGTTACCTTAGGGGCAATGGTGGCTGGAGTAGATTATTTGGACTTGGTGCAATCACTGGTCCAGTGTGTTTTCTGTTTACAAATTTTGCACCATGGTTTCTTTTGGCCTTTTCCCTTGTTAGACTGTGAATCCCCACCTGAAGAAGATGTTTGGGGGCCTTGTGAAGACTTCTGGTCTTTACCCTTCTCCCCACCCTTATCATAGTTTTTAGGATCTTGCTTCTTGGGTTCACCACCTTGGTTCTGTACCTTCTGCCTCACCCTGGTTCTGACCCACTTGTCTGCCTTCTTTCGCAATTCTTGGGGAGAGGTCAGATCTGAGTCTACCAGGTACTGGTGCAACAGCTGACTCTGACAATTATTAAGGATCTGCTCCCTCATAATCAAATTGTACAATCCTTGACTGCACTTTTCAGCCAAGTAACCAACCTTCCAGAGCCTTAGTAGCACAATCTACAAAGTCTACTCAGTCCTGAGTCTGTGCCTTTTGGATATCCCTGAACTTTAACCTGTATTGCTCAGTGGTTAGGCCAAACCCATCAATTAAGGCACTCTTCAGACTGTTGTAATCATCTGACTCCTCCTCTCTAACAGTGAGGAGTTTATCTCTACCTTTGTCTGCAAAGGAGAGCCATAAGATTGCTGCCCACTGCTCCTGGGGAACCTTTGTACTTTACAGGCCCTTTCTAGTGCAGTTATCCATTTGTGGATGTCATCCCTACTCTGGTAGGGAGGGACAATCTTATTCAGGTTTCTATGGTCATAAGACCTTTACCTATCTCTAGGGATGTTGCTGCCACCATGGGACTCTAGTCCCATCTTTTTTCTAGCTCCGTAGAGCTCTAGGGCCTCCCTATCTAGGGCTACCTGCTTTCTTCTGATTTCAAGCTGAGCTTCCTCATACTTAAGCAGTCTCTCCCTTCTCTCCTGAGAGGTTTCCCTCCTATGAGAGGAGATTGAGGTCCCTATAGACGAGTTAGAATGGTTAGACTCCACTGAGGGAGATCTTGACCTTCTTGGCTCACCACCAACTCTTCCAGGAGGGACAAAGAGGGGTCCATTGTGGTCCTCTCCATCACCTTCTAGGGGAATTGGATTTTCCAGGTCCAGATCATTGTCATCTGCCTGGTCAGCATCAGAGGTCAGGTCATGGGTAGTTCCATCCCATGGCCCTTCCTCAGGTGCTGTCCCACCCACTCTGCCTAACCCTTCAGATCCTAAAGATCTGCTAAGGTCATCCAGCCTGAGTACCTCTATGAGATGCTGGGTAGTTGGGCTTTTGCCTGTCTTCAGTTTCCTAGTTGTACACAATGCTCTCAATTCTATGAATGGGAGTCTATCATACTGGGAATCTTGAAGCCCATTGGCTTCTGGCAAGGACCTACTGGTTCCTGGCCTTGAAGACCTTACTAGTGTGGTGTGGTGTATTGCACTACCTACTCTAGTTTGGCCTGCTAAACTCTCTTGAGTTGTAGAAAGGGTGTGCTATCCCTTAACACACAACTCTAAGTTCAGTAGAACTTACTGTATGCTAAAGCTTGTATTATATGTACCTATGGTACCTTTAGTTGTTTTCAGTTAGTTACTCAATTGAGATTATCTGGTAAAACAATAGCAAGCTGGAATCCCACACGCTGCAAACCAATGTGATTGTTTGGACTGATACAAGGTGCCCACTATAACTAGTGGACAGCATTTATTAGGCCAACTTCTCACAGTCTGTTGCACCCAATGACAAGGCATTCACGGAGCAGCTCATTTAGGAAGGGATGCAATGGTGAGATTGTTCAGGCAGACTTGGTTCAATCCGAGATTTCTTGTGATTGCAGAAGCAGTGTGTCTTCTGTGTGTCACGTGTCAACAAATGAATGCTGGGAAAAAGACAGTTGTTGCCTTGAGTCACATTGGTAGGTCGAGAGGTCCCTACATCCGGATACAAATGGATTTTGTTGACATGCCTATGTGTAATGGGTTGAGATACATTCTGGTGGTTGTGTGCATCTTTTCTCAATGTATTGAAGCTTACCCAACTAGAAGGTGTGATAGTCTCACAGTAGTGAAGTTATTGTTGAGGGAACTCATTCCTAGATTTAGATTTCCAACTCCAGTGGAATCAGATAGGGGAACCCACTTTCATGAAATCATAAGTCATGAAGTTGTTGTGTACAGCCTTGAGTGTGGATCAAAGACTGCATTGTAGTTACAGGCTGGAGGCATCAGGCAAGGTGGAATAGATCAATGGGACCTTAAAGGTAAGACTGGCAGTGTACTTCGACATCTCTGAAGTGGACAGATGCGCTGCCTTTGGTACTAATGAGTTTGCGCAGTATTCCTGAAAGGAGAACTGGTTTGGCGACACATGAGATACTGATGGGTAGGAGCAATGCCACCAAATTAATTAATATCACAGATGACTGGATTCTTGACTACTGTAAAGGATTGGCTGATGTGGTTCGTTCTGTGTCTCATCAGGTTGAAGCAGCGACTACACAGACTTCAAAAGACCTCTGCCATGACCTGAGCCCAGGTGATTAGGTGCTCATCAGAAAGCATGTGAGGAAGAATTGTCTTGACTCTCAGTGGCGTGGGACATATCAAGTAATACTGGTGACAAGCACTGCTGTTAAGTGTGGTGGAATACCGAATTGGGTTCATACCTCCCATACCCAATGAATCACAGGTCCCTCTGATGACACACCTCCTCTCCCAGAAGTATTTTCAGCCGTGATGAGGGGTCACTGGAGAGGACAAGCCATGCTGTGGAGGTTCCCAAAGAGGCTGGATACACACCAGATCCATCTGAGGGGGTCAGGCTACACAAGACCCTGGTATAGACTCTGAGGGAGACGGTAATGTTACGTGTGGCAGAGTCTGACTCAGCAGAAGAGGCTGGTGTGACAAATGGACATGTGCAGTTAAGAAAAAAAGATACTTCAGAGAAAGCCAAAGACCTGTTGCCACACACGCTCACAGTTATAAAGACATGGAACGTGGCCCAAAAGTACCCAGGGTAGAAAGGGGAACTAACGGAGATGACACCACTTTGGTAAAGCAAACAACTCGAAGGGTTAGGCAGCCTACAGAGCTTCCACAAATGGAGGTTGCTGGGCTTAGAAAGACTGGGGGACGTGTGGAGAGGAAGAGCCTACATAACATTTGTAGACTTGCAAAATATTACAAACTAAGACAGGGGGAGTGTCTGAGATATTTCCAGCTGGGACATGCCCTAAAAGCCCATATACAGGAGAGGACCTCCCTGCCAGAGTTGTCCCCATTGGAAGACAGGCTGCTGACAGATTCACTGACCAATAAAGCCATATTGTGTATATATAGAAAATTCAAACAAATAACCCTCTGGTGACACTGAAAACTCAATGGGAGGGTGATCTAGATGAGGAGTATTGGATGGAGGTGATACAGGGACCACAAGAGGTAGCGATCTGTGCTCGTTTCCGACTCATCCAATTAAAAATTCTGCATAAGTTATACTACTCCCGCATGGCTATTCACCATGAGGGACATACAAAGAATGATTAGTGCCAGAGGCAGTGCGTGCAATTGGGCTCCTTTTGTCACATGTTGTGGGATTGCCCAGTGTTACAAACATGCTGGCAAAAAGTGGGGAGCATTATGAGGAAGTGTTGGGGTATTAGACCCCAGATGGTTCCTACTGCTTATATCAAATGAACAGTCGTGGCCCAGCTACACAGAAAAATGGTTAAAATTGGCGGCAGTGGTTGCTAAATGGAATATTGCTAAACACTGGGGGGTGGCGGCCCCACCAGAGGTGTCACAGTGGATCGCAGACCTCGATTGGAGTCAGCAAGCAGAACATACGGTCAATCAGAGCAGGGGGTGCCCGAAGAAATGGGAGAAAATATGGGAGCCCTGGCATGCATACCGAGGCAGGTGACAACTGCCACTTGTAATAGGGATAGGTAGGGGGCTGAAAATTATGTTGTATGTCTAAATGTATGTTTATTATAAATTTGTAAAAAGAAGACATGTAACTTGTACTATGCTGCAATGTATCATAAGTGAATTGCTGAATACTGAGCATGTTAATAATAAATATTTTGTTTTTAAAAAGAAAGAAAGATGCTGCGGGTGAGACGTGGCCTGTGAGACAGATGAGCAGAAACCTGAGACTTCCATCAGAAAGAGAACTTACACCGATAAGTGAATCTTTAGATTCTGATCTGAGTGAACCTGAGCAAGCCACAGCAAGTGCTAGGAGGTCTAGGAGAGCTTAAGTGCCGTGTAGGAGATATTCCTCCCTCGAGTGGACTTATCTGGTTACAAATGCCGGGGAGAACGAGGTCCGAGATTTAAATACTGATTGTCGAGATCTTGCTGAGAGTTCCTGGAATCAAGGCTACTGCACTTCTGTCATTCACAATGCATTTCCCACTGAGCCTGAATGGCTGACGGACTCTGATTCTGGAAAACATCGAATTACCAAGCTTCGGAGCTCCACAGTCTCCTTATGAGATTGCATCATTAAGAGGTGAACTGTTACAGAGAGTCATTGAGGAGATTGGCCCTGATCTCATAAGGGATGTAAATCAAACTTTTTGAACTGTAAATAAATTGCTTGAAAGAAGATTACCTAGGCCCGAGTGGAAGCAGAATACAAATAGGGAGTTTCTTATAGAAGAAGAAAGAGGGCTAAGGAAGTCTTCCAAGCAGTGTAAATATTGTACAAGAGACTGTTGAAAAGAACTTTCTAAGGTTTCAAGGAAAAGTTGCTCAAAGACTCTGTTGCATGTGAATAAGAGGCAGAGAAAAAGATACTGTCTGTTGATCCTCTTACAAGCTAGAATCCGAGCTACTTTGAACATGGAGTCTGGAAACTGGAACTGTAGACACAAATATATGATAGGTACACTCATTGTAGGAGTCCTTACTTAGGGCCAGATGTACGACGCCATCAATAGCGCCTTGCAAATTGTGAGTATTTTGCGATTTGCAATTTGCGAGGCGCTATTTTGGATGTACAACAGTGTGCAACACACTGTTAGCTATTCCCAATGGGGTCGCAAATGTAGAGGCTCATGAATATTAATGAGCATTTCGCAATTTACGACCCCATTGGGAATGGCAGGCCCTCCAAGGTATGGTGGCCTGCTGGGCTCAGCAGACCACCATTTCCGGGACTGCTTTTAAATAAAGCTGTTGCTGTTTTTTGTTAAATGCAGCCCATTTTCCTTGAAGGAAAACGGGATGCATTTTTTAAAAAAAATGAAACGTTTTCGTTTAATTTTTTAAGGGCAGGCAGCGGTCCCTGGGTCCACTGCCTTTCCTATTAAAATAGTTTCCCCTGCATTTGCAAAGGGGAAGGGTACCCCTGGGGACCCCTTCTCTTTTGCGACCCCATTACCACCCTCTTGAAGAGGGTGGTAATTTGCAAGTGTTTTAGGACTGCAATTGCGGTCACAAAACATTTGTACATGGGGTTGCGCTCGCTATTAGGAAGGGAATTTCCCTTCCTAATAGCGACTTGCAATTCCAAAATAGCGAGTCGCAATTTATTTTGGCATTTATTTGGTATTTTGGCTTTTGCATGCCCAAACGGGTTCACAAACCCGTTTGCGCATGCAAACACCGTCGTACATCTGGCCCTTAGTCTATTTTAAATGCATGCCAAAGTGAGGTACATGGAGTGGGGGTACAGGAGACATCCTCACCTAACACTTTCACCTCAAAAGAGGGTACAATAGGATCTGGAAAAGGCTTGATAGAGCAAACTAGTCACTTTCTACATGTAGATTTGTCTAAAGGTGATTATATGCTGAATGCCTATGCTAAGCTGATGTATGAGTACGTTGATACTATGGAAGTGAGAGACTGTTATGTGTGTATGCAACTGCCTGCTTTGGTTGACTTGCTAGCATCATCCAACCCTTGACGTATGGCATTAGTTGTAGTTTACTTCTTAGCATGTTTATGGAAAGGGTCATTATGAGTACTACTTCTCAAATTATGATGTGGTACTCCTAGAAATGCCAGTCTATAAACATTTGAACAAATATGATTACTATAAGCAAATAGAGAGAATGGAAAAGTATTTCGCTCGCACAGTAACATTAGATACTGCTTACGCACATAAATATAATCTAATATGCATATTAACGGACATAGAAAAGAAAATTGTAGAGAGGATAGAAGTAGGCGATTAGTTGTTAAATCTAACAATAAGGATAACAATCTTGAATGGATCAAGGAGGAATTAGCTCACAAGGCTAAAAGAAGTTCTGATCCTACAGCTTTAGATTGGGAACAACGAGGCAAGCTTTGCATACGTCAAGTTCAGAGTCCGTATGACACTGTTTTTTTTGGGACAGTGTGTGTGTGACCATATCTTTCTAGTGAATGGTCCTTGTAATATGTTTCTGCAAGAGGCAGTACGAATTGTGCCAGGAGTGTTTTTTGTGTGTGGGAAGAATGCATATGTATGGCTTCCAAGCAATTGGCATGGTACTTGTTATGTGGCAGCTGGGTTTCCAAAGATCTACCATATTGAGAATCTGGAAGGTTCGGAAGGAAAATCGAACCACAGGGAACAATGTGCACTGAGTTCTCGTGAGGTTATGGGAGATATATTTGGAGAAATGATACCTAGATTAGGAGTGCTGTTGAACATCAAGATCATGAAGTTGTCTACTATTGTGGATAAGTTGGTAAGTTAAGTTAACAAAGCTCAGTCATTGTTACTCATAAATGGGGAGATGGTTTGGATAAGGGCTATGGTGATGCAAAACCTTCTTGCATTATATGTGTTATTGACAAAGAAAGGCGGAGTATGTAGGATGCTGAAGGTACAACAGTGTTGTACTTATATTCCTGATAGAAGTAAACATCTGAGGGAATATATAAACAACATTATTGATATACATCATGAGATACAAGATCTGGCAGCTGAGGGAGTTTGGGATAAGATTTGATATGGATTTTGTGCAGCTGGAAGTTAGTTTGCAGACTTAGAAGTTGGAATCCTTGGGTATATATTGAAGCCAATTACAATTGTTGTAATCAGTGTTATCATCTTAGTAGGAATGATAAGAGCATACAAATGGCAGAAGGCAAGGCATTTGGAGAGCTCCTTAGGGAAAGAGAGAGAAGGGTGGAAAGACTGCACAACATCCATTACAAGAGTTTGGAAGAGTTCAGACAGAGGAGATTAACTACGACATTTGATTAGATCGGCCTATTCTGCAGGGATTTTGGAATGTTTCATGATGACTCGACATCATCAGGGGGGAACTGATAGAGTAAATTTTTTGCCATCTTTATGTTTTTTTTATCCAGTTCATCACTTGATTATATGTTATTCTTAGAGGAGAGGATGTGGCGTTACAGCCAGAGCTGCAGACTTTGCAACTGGGGAACCAGGTTTGAGTTTTGGCGTCAGCTTGACGTCCTGTGATTCTGGGCAGATCACTTAATCTCTCCATTCCTAAACCAAAATGATTGTGTCATAATGTAACTGATGCTAATGTAAAGCACTCCAAAACCTTCAGGTCAAGTTTGCCCAACATACAACTGCTAAAAAACTAATAAATTAAGGACCTCATTACAATGTCGATCGAAAAGCATTTCGACTGACTTGGCGTTTGAATGGTTTCCGACCGGAATCGGGGAGTCCGGTCAACCGATTACGATGCTACCGACTACCGTTCGGTCGGACTCCCTTTGACTTCAATGGGAGCCTGTGTTCCAACCAACAACACAGGCTCCCATTTAAGGAAGGGGAGGTTGCGGAAAACCTTGCACCCTGTGTAGGGCACCCCATGGTGCCCGCCACACAATGCATGGTTGTAAAGAGGAGACCCATGGGTACCCGCACGGGCCTCAATTGGAGGCCCCCGTGTAAAGGGGGCCTGTTATGGGTGCCCTAAGTTGGTTTCCGACAGCCAATCCGTGTCTGAATAACCAATTCGGCTGTCCGAATCCGACATCATAATATGTCGGTCAGAAACGCTGTCCGTAGACCTGTACGAGTCGGCTCCGACTGACTCAGTTTCTCCAAATGCCGTTCGGAAGCGAGTTGGTACCGAGTAGGAAAGTCCGAACGGTTTACGACCATTATAATCAGTCGGTCTGATATGTTTCCGAGTCGGTCGGAAATACGGGTTCTGACACGGATTCGGTCAAACCGAATGGCGTTCAGAGTCTTTCCCACAGACATCGTAATGAAGCCCTAAGTATTTTGCACACTTCTGTCATTGGGCAATACTTGGGCTACATTTGGGTGATATTTGTGCTACATTTGTGCTCTTTTTTCTCTGGTGGCCATCTTGGGAGACTTATTTGTTATAAAGCTTCCTAATTTCCTCATTTACTACAGTATCCTCAGTAAAAAATGCTTTCAGTTTTTCACTTCGATTCCATCAAGATGGCGTTTAGACATGCTACACTTTTTTCATAAATTCTGAATGTTAGCACTGTAGTTACTGATTAGAACACTGCAGTAAATGTGCTGATCACCAGGGAGTTAACAGGCAGTCTGCTGCTGGTGTTGAAAGTGCATGTTTCACTCTACATTGTTAGAATGTTTTAATGAAATAGAAGAGGAAGATATTTGAAGACCCACTTAAAATGTGTCCCAATTTTTTTTTCTTCAGCACTAACCATAATTTTTTGGACAATGTGAAACCCCTCATTCTATTCCTTTCTAAATCACATGTTTTAAGTTTTGCCAGTTTCATACATTCAAAATGTCAGACTTCCTTTTCATATGCCTGAGAAAGCTAGTGTGAATTTACAGAAAATATGCTCTCATTTTAGCTTCTGGAGCATCTTCCACAACCTCTGTAGGAAAATCATGAGAAAACAGTAATCTCTCAAACTTGATTAATGAAATGCCAGCAGAAGGCTTTTTCACAGGGTGAAATCACCTTAGAACACTCCACAATCCCTAAAATTAGTATGGCACTATTAACAAATGATTTATATTGTAACTAAAATCTGTTATCACCCTTATATGTTCTCCTTTTTGTGACACTCAAAACCTGCCATTTCGCTACAATGCATTTTAATGGGCTGCTATCATGTATATTGGTCCCAAGATAACTGCCAGCACTTCCTGGTTGAAGTGCTGACAGCCAATCATGTCTCACCATGAGATCTGTGCTTAGGCTCCACCCAGCTATACAAATTTCTTTTTCCTTGAATATCTCAAAAACTACTGAACGGATTTACATCAATTCAAAATAATGGCTCTTTCTGGTGCAAGAGCTAGCTTTCTGCCAAATTTGGTTTAATTCCGTTTTGAAGTTCGGGCTGTTCAAAATCCCTATGCGAATTAATATGAGAAACACACTTTTTTTACCTCGCCTTTTTCTCCGCCCTCCTCTTGACAGATCAGCCCGAAGCTTTTCATACACAACTAGAATCAGGAAGACACATTTTTCGGACAATTTCGTGAAGATTCGTCAAATGACACCAAAGTGATACGCAAGCCAAAAAAGGTTTTTCCTATGGAAACTAAGTCCTATACATATATAATAGGCTGCCGGCCTTAAATTACAGTGCAAGGAGTGTAAAATGCATTTTTGGCCCAGTCACGAAATTCTGCGGGATCTCCATAAGTTTCTTTTGCAGCTCTGCAGAATTCCACTGAGTACAATTCCTCAAGTTCCGCCCAGGCTTAATCAAATCTGCTAATTTCACTCAGTAAGCCCGTTGAGGCATCCAGGTTCAAATCCTTTTTTCCTTCTAGGACCTCTACATTGAAATTCACTTCCTCCAGCCAGCCTCACAATTCTCAACTGTAAATCAGTCCTGAAGAGTCATCTCCACGTGCTCGGGTATAAAAACCAAAGACCTCATCACAAATTTGCAAAACTTGTTAATATGGAAATCAGTGTGTCTTTACGGTTAGGTAGTGAATTGTATTGTCTGTTTTCATTGTCAATTTTACCACACAACTGTCATATTTGCCCATGTATCAATTGTTTATTTTGATCCTTGTTGGGAGGATCGGTGGTCCAGTGTCTCTGGACCAGGGTTTGAATCCTACTATTGATGCTTGGCTGCAAATACTGTGATTCTAGACAAATCACTTAAAGTTCATGTGCCTGTAACGCATATATGTGAAATACGATAGTGCGTAAGTTTAACATATAAAATACCTATTTCTGGAACACAATTTTGTATCATCTCCCTACACCCCGACTTGTACAGCGCCACCTTGCTCCCCAGTTACATTTGCAGTGCATAATGAACATACTTATGTTATCCATCCCATCTGTTAGTTACTATACTTGGTGCATTTATTGTTCTTATATTCAGTTCTGCTCAAAATGTGATAGTACCCAAGCAAATAAAGAAGCTACGTCAGATCTATACACAGACAGACGAGAAGAGCTGAAGATGCACTGTATTCATCTTGTGAAACGGGAACAGTGGTGTAGAGCTATATGATAGGCAACCCCTGCAGAATGCGAATACTCCCTTCCCTCCCCACGGAGTCTCCCATATCTCACAGACATTACTGAGGGGCCCCGGGGAGTTGGGGACCCCCATGCTCTGAACTGGGAATTGAATTGACAATATCATCAAGTTTCTCCTAGAATCATTCAAGGTACATCATGGCCAGCAATAGACAGAAGCCTCTCTCCGTTTTTCAGCTCATGAACAGCCATGAACTTGAACAAAAACAATAAATGCAGCATTTGTGCCCCGTGTGCCTGTCTTGCATCTGTGCCCCAATTGGTAGAAGCTAGCAAAATCACCTTGCTGTTAGGATATGCTTTCCAGTAATGTTTCCCAATAATTCCTGATCAGGGTTTTACGAGTTTTCAATTGTTCTGAAGAACCTAGGGCTTGTGGTGTGCTAACAGGCAATATACAGCTTCCAGGGTATTTCATGAGTGGTGCTTGGGGCCAATGGAGTTGGGGTGAAAAGAACAAGAAAGATAGAAAAAAGGTTTTAAGGCTAAGAAAGAAGGGGGCATGTCTTGTACTTGTGACATGAGCATTCTGCATCGCACTTGTATGTCAAGTACTCATTCAAAAAGACATGTTTCTTGGCACAGTTACTTGTTTGATTATCACTAGCAGGCATAAGTAAAAGTCAGGCTCATAATGTTCTCAAGTACGTGCGTCGGTGGGTGAATATCCTCAGTGGCCAGGGCGCAGGTCATGTCCAATGCATCCACAAAACCAACATCCATGTTCTTAAAAACCTCTTTCGACACCAGATATTGACAATAGCCGTGAAATTCACTGAATTTTTCCACGGCTGTGTTGGCGTCCCTTGTGTTCTCTGTCTTTATGATGACTTTGGTGTCAGGGCTTCGGGTCAGCAGTCGTTCGATGGCCTTGCGTATGTTGAGTGTTCGGCGGATGTAGAGCTGGAGAGGGAATTGTCGGAAGTGCTGACCCATCGTGATGGCTAAGATGGTGTTGCGACCTCCGCCTATTTCATCAATTTGTCGACTGATGTATTTGTCGTCCTTAAATAAATAGAACCTAAAGCTTTCAAGTGGAAATCCATGCCTTTTGTATGAAACCATAATGTCCTTGCCCATGTGGAAAGCTAGGAGGGTCTTCTGCCAGGAAGACCAACCGGTTTCATGGTGGTCGAAATAGGTCATCACTGAGAAGAAAAATACAGAATGTAACAAACATCAGAAGGCTATTCATGAAATAATTTGGCATTATTAAAACACAATGCATGAAATACTTTCTCAACATATGCTTTTAATTTGTTTGGTTGTGTGTTTTAGATTTTAAATAATCAAAACCTTTCAGTTTTCGCTACCAAAGGTTTGTGAAAATGTTCTTTCCCAAAACGACATTTTTTAGATCGCACACATATTACATACTTTATAATGGCAAGCAAAAAATAGCTGAATTATTTTATAATGTAAATAAATATGTTTCACCATAAAAGCCCCTATTAAATCCTATTGCCACACCAGGAATCATACACAAGGCCAGGTAGACCACTGTTCCGAATACACGAAGAATCTGAGTATCCTAAAGAAGCCAGACCACACAGCTACTTCCAGATCTAAATAAAGATCATGTCAGTCTGCTAAAAAAGCAGCTCTCAGCTCAGCTGAAAAACTTGACAAGGTCTAGTATCAAATTTACCTCACCCGTCTATCACCAGGAGAGGCGTCAAGATGGCGGCTGTGTGATCAGGGCCGGACTGGGAACTGAAAGCAGCCCTGGCAAATTTTGCCAAACCAGCCCCCATCTGGCGCATAGCAAGAGCGCACAGCGAGCGAGCCCGAGCGCTACTAGAGGGGTTTGGGGGGGTTCTATCCCCTTGAAAAGTTTGGAAAACGAAAGATCAAAATAGTGAATTTTACAGCACATTTTTCATTACATATTCAAATTGTATCAACTTTCAAAGCACAGTAAATAGTAGATGATGACCTTAAAGAACATCAGGTTACCCACCCAGTGATATGTACCCATAGACATTCTTTCGGAGAGCAGCAAAAATCGATACAAGTAGTGAATCAGAGAGAACAAAGTAAAAGTGAGACCAGCCCCCACATGGTGTGTAGCGAACAAGCACAGTGAGCAACCACTACTAGGGGGAGTGTGGGGGGTTGAACTTGCCAATTCGGTGTAAGCCAATTTTACCATGTTTACAATTTTAGCACTGGTTAGTGGTGGTGAAGTGCACTGAGCCCTAAGAGCCAACAAAAATTGCCTTTTTTGATGTAATAAAGCAGATCAAACCGAATTTTAATTTGGAGGAATCTGAGGCCAACAAGGACTTATCTAACCATGTCTCAGCAGTCAGTATGAACAATATGTATCTAAAAAACATTTTACATGTGCTAATGGCGCTGGGACTTTTTCTGAGTTAGCTTCCTTCTATATCTCCTTGGGTACCTGAAGAAAAGGATGCAGTTTAGAATGCAGGCATTTATCATCAGTTAGTGCCCTTTCCAAGTTCAATCATGGGATTAATTACTTACATTTTCAGTCCACGAAGAAAATAGGACAGTGTGTCTTAATTTATGTTTTTGTTTTACCAGAAAGTGGCAGCCCGAGTCCAACATATATTTGGTGCACAGAAGAACTACTCAGGCGCCCTTCTAAAGCAGAAATTTCTGGATCTATGTGTTAAATCTAATTCAACTTACTCATGCCATCCTTGTTAGGTCATTATACATTGTTAATACAGTAGTCAGGGTAGAAACAAAGCACCCAACAGACCTTGAGCATATAATCAGTTCTACCCTCTTACTTGAACCATACTGAAACCTGACCTACTCCCCTTTGTAAAAATAGATGTAGTGTTTTTGATGGTTAATGTAAAGCTTCCTTCTCCATACAACTTTAATTTGGCAGCTGGAAAGAATATGTACAAAATTGGCAACATTCTCAGTTTGAATATTAAGTCTATTAAACCATATGCCATGTTTTAAAAATTATATCCATGTGCCTTTGTACTACAGAACCACCCATCATTCTTAAGTTACGGTGCCTTGTCACTGCAGCACAATTTGTTCCTCGTCTGGCTCCCAATTGTTTTTCTTCTATGCTCTGTGTGCTACAATGCCTTAGTACCCAAAGGCTCTGCGAGAAAGCCTCTGACAATGTTCACTTGCAATGCCACGCCTTCCTGCCTTTATTTTAACATAGAGCCTTAACTGTTGTTTATAATACATCTCCTTTCACATCTTTAATTGCATTTTTGTCAAATGAGTCAACCAAGTAACTTTATGAAATTCACATGCAGAATATATGCTTAAGGCTCAAGTCACTTAATTAAGATGTATGCCAATTAACTTTGAAAGCACAGTATGATTAAATCTTAAATTTAGTGGTGGTAATTAAACACTATTCAGAACTCAAGTTAATTTGCTGCATGGCAGCCACTGGGAGATCTGCTGTTGTGAGCTTGGTATTTTAGCACAAAACACAATGATTTGAATGGTGTCATTGCTTGTTGTACAGCAAATGCTGATCTCCACCATCCGTTTTTAGGTGAATTAATATAAGTACCTTATCTCAGAGACTCTGGCTGGTAAAAATGAAACTCAGTTAGGGGTGGCCACTGGCCAAGAGTAGCAGCTACCACCCCTGGCTTGCCCTTGGGTACTCGTGGTGTGGCACTGCCCTTGGTGGTTTCTACCCCTGCACCAGGTGTAATGAAGAAGGCAGGAGCAGAAATAGAAGCTAAGGAGGGTTTTAAAGGGCCTATTAGTGTGTGAAGTGCCCCATACCTGACGACTTTTCAAACTTTTTACTATAAGAGACAGGAGGAGGAGGAGAGTGCATAAACAAGGAGAGGTATGGCTAGCGAGTAGCCTGAGAGTCACACCTCTCTCTCCCCTAAAACTCTAGCAAAAGCTTCAGAGGCTACCACTAACTTCCTAGGGCGGTTGCTTGCAACCCCCTTTATGGACGTCAGCAATGCAAAGCCTCCAAACACAAGCTGGAAGGCTGCTCTGTGCAAGGGTTTCCAGCTCACCTTGTCTAGCACTATGATAACAGCTCTTCCCCGGGTGACCATGTGAAGGGAGCCAATAGTGTGACACACGCTCACACCGTGTGAGGTAGCAGTTCTAGCTTCCACATCTTGCCCTTGCTGCCCCTGTGCCCTTAGGAGCAAGCAAGTAGGGCTAGGAGGCTGTTGAAGTGCTTGGGCTGGGATCAGAGATCAACTCTGTGATGTCATCAGAGGATTGGTGATGTCATTTGCCTAACACTACACCTTCTGTGGAGAACTCTGTGCAGCTAATTTGTTATAGATTGGAATCGATGCAAGGCAGATCCAGCCTTTTCAGCTTTCTGAGGCCATAAAACACGAATACTGTTCAGCTGGATAATCTGTAATTTAGACATTAAAAACGAAACATCATAGAACACACAAGAATTGGGTATTATGAAACAGCAAGTCTCTTTCGAAAACTATCGGATTGCACACTGGGAACTGCAGCTACCATACCGTCACTGTGGCCCGATTGCATCTTTTAGAAGTGAACCATCCGCTGAACATACAAGTGTGCGCATTTTAACAGCGCAAGCTCCTTTCTTGTGAAATCCGGACTGAAATACGGACAATGAAAAAAAATATAGAGGTCACAAACCAACTGAGCCAGCGTCAAGGGAACGCACAGAGGGCTCTTAGAAATTTACACGTTAGCCTAAGTGGCAAGTGCCAGTGGCAACAACACCAGTGGCCAGTGGAAAACACAAAAAAAAGACTCACTGTTGTAAAAAAATAAATAAATAAACACTAGAAAGCCCTGTTGTCTGCTTAAAATATATTTTTTAGCACAAGCCCCAAGTTGGGGCTTGTGCTGAAAAATATATTTTAAGCAGACTTGATGACCCCAACCTTCACCCCAGATACAGCCCCCAAGAGTCAAGCAGCACAGCACCACCAAAGGGAGCAGCACACGTATCCTGCCTGATGGCTCGGAACATTGCAGCTGGCCTGGCCCTGCTCGGAGACGGACACACACACGAACAACACCTGACGAAAAGAAAACCCATTTATACAGAATCTGACCTGAGATCATGTTTGAGGTCAGTGCTGCACTGCTGGGGTGCCGGCCCTGCGGGCCGTGGCAGGAGGAACCAAAGGGCTGCCAGTGCCATTACCAGTCCGGCCCTGATCCACACTCAGGGGGCCTGGGAGCTAGAAGTGTGCTGTGCTCGGGGGTCGAAGTGGGGGTAAAAAAGTAGGGGAACTGTGGGCGGAGACTCAGAGGGCAGAGCTAACCCAAGGATTCAATCAGTGGGAGGAGTCAGGTGTGGCCAGAATGTGCCAAACCTCCCAATTTTTTGTATTTGTTTGGCATTTCACTGACCAGTTACAGCTTATTGTGTAATTTAATTCAACTAATGGATTCACTTGATTATTTAAGTTTTAATAGGAGTTATTGGCCTTTAAATACATTCACAAAGTGGGATATATTTCCAATCACACAATGTCCCAAATACGCTTAAAAGTGGAATCATAAGCCATTTGTCTCCTAGCCATGCAGTTTCTCTCATTAGCACTGTGTTGTGATGTGCTTATTATCTTTACACTCTCCCTACTCTGGCTCTCTGCCTGCCTGCTCAGCCTTTGATGAGGTATGATAGAATGTTGAGGGTGGTTGGGATTCTAGTGTGATCAGTTGGTGAGAAGGGGCTGAGCAGGGAGGACGCTGCTCCTGGTGGGGCATTAAGAAGGAACAGAACATCTCCTGTTAACCTGTAACTAATGATTTGGATCTGAAGAATAAATCATCAATCATATATACAAGACCATGCCTGCGCGCTTTCCTTCATAACACTGGCGACGAGTTAAAGAACCTGCGTGTACCTTCAAGGAGTTTGGACTGAAGGGCCTACTTTGGATGAACTTGGAACTGAAGAAGCGCACATAAGAAAAAAAAAGAAGTAATTTTGCACTCCACAAGCCCCACCAGTGACCTAAAGATCGGTCAGCCCTATTGTGGATGTGCTAGATCATGGACTTGGGTGAGTGTTTCCCCAAAAGACTAATTGGACTAGTTGCTGTTTGGTCCTGGTTGAAAACCGACATCCCTGTGAGGAGTAAAGGCTGGTAGTCTACTATTTGCTGCTGCTGAGGTGAAAATGATGACAATGTGAATTCCGGCGCAAGGGAAAGGGAGCGATCAGCATCACACAGCATCACACACGCACTACGGAGCATCGCATTTCAGTCTAAGTGCCCTGTTAAATCTGCTTGTGGCACGTTTCAATTGGTGTTGCTGACATTTGTGTAGTCGAGCTAGTGGACTTGTAGCATGAATCTTGGATGGTGTCGGTGTTTGTAACCGGCAAAGTGTAACACTCAAGTCTGCTGTATTTATTGGACGTGTCGGACTGTCACGTTGGATGATCGGGGGCAGAGATCGAGCCTCAGAGTCTTTGCGTTATGTTTGCAAACTGTGTGGACTTAAGAGTTTGCTGCTTGCCGGCGACCGTTCCTGGGCGCTTTATTTAAAAAAAAAAACACCGTAACAGTCTTCTCCCAAGCGCGCGCAGTCTTACCTTCTTCACTGCGAACTGTGGTGTTGCCATGGATCCTCTTCAACGTTCTGGGCTGGTTTCCTTTTCCGCAGGCTGCATGCAGCGACGTGCCGTGAGCCACCCGATGCGTCGTTGCCTACGTACTGCCATTGTAAGATTGGTGGGCGAGTTTGGTTGACTTCCCTGCTACGTGCATTACGTTATGTTGCTGTTGTCTGTGGAAATAATCGATGGCGTTTTTCAGCAATGCTGATATCGGAGGAACTGGCAGAGCCTTTTGGGAGTTGTGGTAATTATCTACATTACCAGGGGACTGAGACACTTGGAAGATGTTTTTCTTTTTCGTGTCATAAAAGGACTGGTGAGCCTCGCATCTAGAAGTTTTTCACCGGTTATTTTGACTGTTTTCCCTATCGTTTCGTGTGTGACATCTTTATTGCCTTTTGCCTTATTTCACGATTTTCGTTGTCTTCATTGCTTATGTAGTATTTGGGTTCGGGTGAGAGATCGCTCACCGGAGTCAGAGACTTTCCTTTTCTTTATTTTTCAGCCTTGTGGGTTTTGGTTCTTTTGAACGTGGGGGTTGGTTTTGGGTTACTGTTTATTATTGGGGGATTTGTGCATTTGTTGTCTAATTCCTTTTTGTGGCCAGTATATTTTGGGTTCAAGGACATACTGGTTTTGCTATGTTGCCCTGAATTGTATGGGGTTGAGGGTTAACCTGTGTTTGTATAGGGTTAAAGGATACCCTAGATGGTCTAGAGTCACCCTTTTGGGTGTGTCTTGGGTTAAGGGATACCCTAAAATTTGTCATGGGTTATGTATATCCATAGTGTTTTGCGAGTGTGTTTTTAGGGTTAAGGGATACCCTAAGTTTGTCATGAGTTATTGTTACTCATAGTTATCGCAAGAGTGTTTTAGGGTTAAGGGATACCCTGATTTGTCAGTTAGAGTTACCCATAAGTATTTTGGGTTTAAAGGTACCCTGTGTTGGTTAGGGTTAAGGGATTTAGTCTTAGATCTGTCTTATTGGTAGATCCGTTTTTGTCTTAGTTGTGCAGTTTAGGGTTGTAGATCCCTGTTCTGCCTGTCTTGTGTCTTTTATGAGGCACAATGGGTACGTTGTGGGGTGTAGTGTAGTGTCTTGTACCCATAGTTGTAGTCTGAGTTTTCATGCTAGTTTTGCAATTTTGTTTTTGATCATTATCAGGGGAAGGATGGTGTTTAATGTTTTGGTTATTCATCTTCCTTTTCTACTAAATGTGTGTTAAATTTATTTTCATGCATTTTTCTGTTTATGATCATTATTGCTGGGGGGGTGATGTTTAATTAGTTGTTATTAATGCATCCTCCTATGCTCGGTGAGTGTTGTATCATCTTAACACATGTTGATTGTTTTCAAATATTATAAGGGGGGAGATGTGTTGTGATGTGCTTATTATCTTTACACTCTCCCTACTCTGGCTCTCTGCCTGCCTGCTCAGCCTTTGATGAGGTATGATAGAATGTTGAGGGTGGTTGGGATTCTAGTGTGATCAGTTGGTGAGAAGGGGCTGAGCAGGGAGGACGCTGCTCCTGGTGGGGCATTAAGAAGGAACAGAACATCTCCTGTTAACCTGTAACTAATGATTTGGATCTGAAGAATAAATCATCAATCATATATACAAGACCATGCCTGCGCGCTTTCATTCTTCATAACACACTTCTTCTCCCTTCTTCCACAAGAGCAGTTCAAACATGAATGGCAAAATATCCTAGTTTGCAAATGTTTTCTATATAATTATGGCTCTGCCATACTTGCCACATAATACATCATCCACTGCATGAACTTACAGTTTTAACGAATCATTTTTGTAGCTCAAACGGATAAAAAGTTACTAAGAAACGTCACTTGAGTTGCTGCAAAGTGGATGGCCCTTTGCAAAGGTTGACTGATCACCTTTCTCACTGCTGAATTTGCATGTTATACTGATACTAATGAGGCCGAATCTTTGCAGAGATTTAACATGTGTAAAAATGTCTAAATCATAAAGTATAAGAAAATATATTGCATTACGCTGTAGCCTTTTTTTTTTTTGCACAATTAAGTCAACACTGCATCATCATTTGTGGCTGCAGAGCAGGCAGCACATGTTAAAAGTGCTGGTGCATGAAGCAGAGAGACTGTGAAGTTTGCAAACTAAGTTTGGTGTGCGTGCACATCCTGCATTGACGATCCTTGGTGAGTTGCAGCTACTACTGCTGAAACAAGGCCAATGGAGATACCAAAGGGTGAGGCGGACTGGCCTTGATGGCAAGGCCGGCTTTAGTGCTGGTGGCGCCCTGTGCAACAATGTTTGCTGGTGCCCCCAATGATCACCTATGCCTCGGACTCCCTCACTACCACCCTTTAACAGTCCCCCTCAAATCTCCATAACCACACTCTTTCTCAGATGCATTTAATTTGATCTACAGCGCCATTCATAGCAGTGTACAGTGTCAGAGCACTTTACATCACACACCACACAGAGACAATCACTTATACGTGTGTAAATCACTGTATAGGAAATTTTACATAAGACAAAGGACTACAAGGTGTAGAAGCCACATGACAACCATACTAGCAGGCAGTATAGTTTAATAGCTCACTGCTCTATGTTAGGATTTTAACTTATAAACTGCAAGTTACAAAAGGATCTCTCTGACAAAAGCAGTAACCTACTAACCTAGTTAACATTATGTGCACTTGTGATCTGCATGGTACATGTTCTTTGCAGCAGGCACATTAACCCTCTTTGCTACCTTTCAAGGTGTCAATCCTTCCACTAGACAAAACTCCAATCTCTCCCCAGGAAGAACATTAATCACCGAAGTTATCATGACATTTTTATTGCTGCTGAAATTTGCTGGAGGCCAGGAAGGAGGCAGCAAGTAAAAAAAAAACCATAATATACTTGCAACACTACGCACCCACCCGAAATAGGTACCCAGTGCGGTCACACCGTTCGCACCACCCTAACCTGCTCAAGGTTCATGTGACCTCAGTGACAAAGTCGCAGTGACTGGATCACTATTGCTCTAGGGTGAGCTGCTTCGTAGACTTGCCCGCAAGACTGGAGATGAACTTTAGTATGGATTGTGGTGGACAGGCCTTCAAGGTTAACCAACAATTGACACCACTAGGGTACACCTGTTTGTGCTAAGACATCAGGCCTTCTAAGGTCTAGTGGGGCCTTCTAAGGTCTAGCATGAGACTATGCTCCCTCAGGAGAGTGGTCTGGTGGACTGGTCATGAAGGCTGAACCCGTTCCCTAGTTCCAAATTCGACAGCTCTGGCCATAGTGCCACATCCTCTCCCCCACTGAACACCATAATGTCCCACTGGGAGAAACTCGCACTGGCTTCAGCTACAACTTAATTGTGCCCGCTATAAACACTTGGATGTGGCTCAATTTAAATTATGCACTTGATAAGAGTAATATGCTGCATAAAAAAAAGTGAAAGCAAACTCTCACAGGGAATACAAGATTAAGCAAAGCATGTGAAATGTAAGCAGAAAACAACATGGTTACCTTAACAATCTCTCACTCACTATTCAGAAATCAACAAGTGGTTTTACCAGAAAAGTTAAGGACATGACTACAGGGCCCTGAAGGGAAACGTTTCAATGTCAATTGCTTATATCCTTACAAAACGTAAGCAGTATGGTTTAAAAAGACCATATCCATAAACAGAGCCATGGTACACATTTTGTTTTCCAATCCACCCATCAACCAGGTATTGCAGTACCTCCTGGAATGGGGTACTTTCCAACCTGGAGACAACAATGCTGTTCAAAGAAAGACGAGGAAACAAAAGTAGCGTTTCACTGCAAAGTCTGTAAAGTGAGGCTGATGTATTTGGCTGTGAATAAAACCAATCTGGCCACTTTGCAACCACTCTGTCTTGCTTTATTTAGTTATGTATTTATTTTTCATATTGAAAACCTTCTATTTCTCTCCATCCAGCTGCACTTTGGAATAGAAAAATGTCAGAAAAAGGGCATTCCCCGCAAGAGTGTTTTTAGGTCTCGGATGCGAAGGCTGCGCTTGCGCAGTCTCGCTCCAAGATTTAATGTTTTTCAGAAGAGGGGCTTGAACCCGCCCCTCTTCTCCCCTCTTCTCCATTGGCTGGCCTCTTAAATGCCGGTCAGCCATTGGAGAAGAGCTTTGTCTCTCCAAAGAAGCCCAGTCTTTTTCGGATTCGGGGGCGTGTTTTTTACTTTCTTTCTCTCCTCTGGAATGTAAACATTCCAGCTGATGGCAAGAGGAGAGAAAGAAAAACAAGCCACCGAATCCGAAAATGCCGCTGCGTTTCTCCGAGGCATTTCTGCTTGACCTCGGAGAAAGGCGGTGGTGTTCATGGCGTCATATGGCGTATAATGAGGCTTGTTATGTTGTGGTTCATGTCTTTTGCTTTCCCCAGAGTCCTTCGTTTATACATGTCCTTCATGTTTGCTTTGCCCATGTCGCTCGGTGTTGCTGTGCCTGAACATGTTTTTTGCTGTTCTTCGAGTCTGTGTCTATTTACCGTTCCTATGCGTTTATATTTTCCATGCCTGGGTTAATTTGTGTCATTTTTGTGTGCGTTTGCGTGTGCGCGTTGGACCCTTCGTCTTTGCCGTGCTTGAGTTTAACTGTGCTTCGTGTGCTTGAGTCCATGTGTTTGCTTTTCCTGGGTAATGGTGTTTGCTCGCAGACCGGTTTTCTTGTGTGTTTGCAGTGCCTGGCTTCCTGTCTTCAGAGACCCATTTCTGTTTGTTGTGTCGCGATCATGTGTTTCCTGTTCCCCACTCCTTATGCGTTTACCGTTTCCGAGTTGTTGCCCCCACCCAAACACACACACACACAGTAGACCACACAACTTATATCTGATTAACCAAGCATAAATTTACCCTTGAACATGTGTTGAGAAGGGCGGGTTCAGGCACAAAGTAAACGTCACAAAGTATAGAGAAATTAAGGGGAAGGCTGGGAAGTAATTTTTGTAACTTTATTTACTGCCTCGGTAAAGCATTTTGAATTAAAATCAAGGCAAAACGACCCGTAAAAGGTAAATAATTAAATGGTTTCAAAAATTCCGACTGGATTGGCACCTGTTGTGGCGAGTGTTAATATATATTTTAGTCCAAGTCAGAAAATGTGCTGGCCAACTCGAGCGTGGATGTGTTTTTTTTGTGAATCGCGCTCCCGCCTCTTGTTTTGTTTGGAAAGGGTTGACTCATTCCTGTCAGGCTGGCGCCGACAGATCCGCGATGAATCCCTCTTTATTCTATTTTCTCGCTGAAGTTTTACCATGAAACATAGGGGCGCTCCCGGTGGAATCCTGGGCCTGTCTTCGGACTGACCTGTTTATTAGTTTGCGTTAAGCTGCCACGAAACAGCACATGCCACAATTAATAAAATCTTCATTCTAAATCTGCAAGTGGAGATTTCTTAATAAAAGGACATTAACGTTGTGAACTTGGTATTCAGTGGGTAGATGAAGTTCGGGGGCTAGTTAAAATTTGAAGGCGCATTTACATTTTACTGCATGGGCCTTCATCTACGGCAGGGGCACGGAGCTCAGTGGGCGAATGCATCCACCGGGAATTGAAATCCTGACGGGGCCTCTCAGCCGCTCATCCTTCCGGGCTCTGGGTAGCAATGAAGTTCTATAGCGCCGTGAGGTCCCAGCGTTCTTTATATGGTTTACACATACACCAATTGGGTAGTAAGTAGCGGCGTGGAACATTTTTATTACGTGTATGTGAAGTAGCATTTCGGAAGAGTTGACTGTGGCCCTTTTTAGGTCTCGGCTAGCGTAGGTAGCTCTGTGTGGGTGGCTCTGTGTGTGTGGGTGGCTTTGTGTGTGGCTCTGTGTGTGGGTGCAAATGCAATAGGTCTCGCATTTGAGAGAGATTAAGCTATTGACATTGTAAATAACAATGCCGTTTCTTTAAATGTTTTAAAAACAAAAACATAAACAAAAATAATGTCATGAGCAATGCCAATAGCTCTAACTTTAACAATGCCGAGACCATTGCATTGTAAATGCTTGTTCTTTTTTGGATCTATTTCACAGGGAAGCAACTAAATGAAAGAAGGAAAGAGGTTGTGAACCGTTTCTTCAAGTTACGGTTTTCAGTAAGTGAGGAAGACAGAAAGAGAGGAAATAATAGGAAGAAAGGTGGGGACAGCTGCCCAGTGGCATAGCTGGGGGGGGGAGGTGGGGGCTGTCCGCCCCAGGCAGTACTATTTTGGGGGAGGACAAAAGCATTCAGATAAGGCTCGGCTTGCTTTCGTGGACTTTTGGGGACGGTCAGAGAAGGAATCGGACTCGGGCAATGACCTCTTCTTTTTTGTGCTGGCAGCTGTCCCCACCTCTCTTCCTATTATTCCCTCTCTTTCTGTCTTTCCTTCTTTCATTTAGTTGCTTCCCTGTGAAATGGATCCAAAAAAGAAAAACACTCTTGCGGGAAATGCCCTTTTTCTGACATTTTTCTATTCCAAAGTGCAGCAGGATGGAGAGAAATAGAAGGTTTTCAATATGAAAAATAAATACATAACTAAATAAAGCAAGACAGAGTGGTTGCAAAGTGGCCAGATTGGTTTTATTCACATCCAAATACATCAGCCTCACTTTACAGACTTTGCAGTGAAGCGCTACGTTTGTTTTCTCGTCTTTCTTGGAACAGCATTGTTGTTCCCAGGTGGGAAAGTGCACCATTCCAGGAGGTACTGCAATACCTGGTTGATGGGTGGATTGGAAAACAAAATGTGTACCATGGCTCTGTTTATGGATCTGGTCTTTTTAAACCATACTGCTTACGTTTATTAAGGATATAAGCAATGGACTTGAAACGGTTCCCTTCAGGGCCCTGTAGTCATGTCCTTAATTTTTCAGGTAAAACCACTTGCTGATTTCTGAATAGTGAGTGAGAGATCGTTAAGATAACCATGTTGTTTCTGCTTACATTTCACATGCTTTATTAATCTTGCATTCCCTATCAGTGTTTGCTTTTACTTTTTTTTTTTTAGGCAGCATATTACTCTTATCAAATGCATAATTTGAATTGAGCCACATCCAAGTGTTTATAGCGGGCACAATTAGGTTATAGCTGAAGGCAGTGCGAGTTTTTCTCAGTGGGGCAGTATGGTGTTCAGTGGGGGAGAGGATGTGGCACTATGGCCAGAGCTGTCGAATTTGAAACTGGGGAACTGGGTTCAGCCTTCATGACCAGTCTACCAGACCACTCTACTGAGGGAGCATATTCCCATGCTAGACCTTACAAGGCTGCACTAGACCTTAGAAGGCTTGATGTCTTAGCACAAGCAGGTGTACCCTAGTGGTGTCAATTGTGAGTTAACCTTGAAGGCCTGTCCACCACAATCCATACTGAAGTTCATCCCCAGTCTTGCGGACAGGCCTACGAAGCCGCACACCCTAGAGCAACAGTGATCCAGTCACTGTGACTCTGTCACTGAGGTCACATGAACCTTGAGCAGGTTAGGGCGGTGCAAACGGTGTGACCGCACTGGGTACCTATTTCAGGTGGGTGCGTAGTGTTTGCAAGTATATTATGGTTTAAAAAAAACTTGCTGCCTCCTTCCTGGCCTCCAGCAATTTTCAGAAACAATAAAAATGTCATAATAACTTCGGTGATTAATGTACTTCCTAGAGAGACATCCGAGTTTTGTCTAGTGGAAGGGTTGACTCCTGGAAAGGTAGCACAGAGGGTTAATGTGCCTGCTGCAAAGAACATGTACCATGCAGATCACAAAGTGCACTGCTTTAATGGGGGGACCATGATGAATGGTCATTTAATGTCAGCTGTAGATGATGGATCCCTGAACAGTGTCATGTATGTGCATGTTTGCATTGTGCTAAGGGAATTACCAGGTAATTGTTCACGCAGTTCCCAGATCGATCATTCAGTCTGTGTGTTCTCTTTTGTACTGCCAGTCACTGCCAGTCACCGGTGTATTCAACCGTGTGGCCTTGGACCGTGTCATGTATGTGCATCTAGCTTGCATGATCGAGGTAACTATTAGCGGCGATACTACGTGCCTCTCGGTCCTCTTTCAAGTGCTTGCCGTCCTTTTTCCCCAGCAACCCTCCCCCCCCCACCCCAGGGGCGGCAATCTCAGGGCTTGCCCCTGGTGCCACAAGCTCTAGCTACGCCTCTGCAGCTGCCAGCACAAAAAAGAAGAGGTCATTGCCCAAGACCGATTCCTTCTCTGCCCGTCCCCGAACGTCGACGAAAGCAAGCCGAGCCTTATCTGAATGCTTTTGTCCTCCCCCAAAATAGTGCCGCCTGGGGCGGACCGCCCCCACCGCACCCCCCTAGTTACGCCACTGATGCCGAGGCTGCACTTTGGAAAAGAAAAATGTCAGAAAAATGGCATTTCCCGCAAGAGTGTTTTTCTTTTTTGGATTCATTTCACAGGAAGCAACTAAATGAAAGAAGGAAAGAGAGGTTGTGAACTGTTTCTTCAAGTCACCGTTTTCAGTGAGTGAGGAGAAAGACAGAAAGATAATAGGAAGAGAGATGGGGGCAGCTGCCAGCACAGAAAAGAAGAGGACATTGTCCGTGTCTTCGCTGGGCAGTAAGGAAGAGACAGAGGGGCTTATTTACAAGCCCCTGGCGCCACCGATGCATCACTTTTAATATAGGAAAAAGTGACGTACCAGTGGCACAAGGTGCTTGTAAATAAGCCCCAGAGTCCTTTTCCTTTTCTGCCCGACCCCGAACGTCCACGAAAGCAAACTGAGCCTTATTTGAATGCCTGTGCTATTTCTGCCGTCCTGGGAAACAGTTTTGAAAAGAAAAAGTAGGGGAACGGAATAGTTTTAATTAAAGAAGTGCCCTTCCAATCCCGCCCACCTGGACCACTGTGCTGCCTGCACAGAACCGGGCCGGGGATTAAACAAAAAGGGATAGGCCAAGGCCCTGGGCCAGGAATTAGTATTTTGTTCTTATGTTGTTAAATCACTCTTTTTAAAACATGTACTTGATGTTAAAATAGATAACACCCTATCCCACTCTTTTCTTACTGACATGCTGTGCCTGTTAACCCTAGGGCTGTTTCCTCAAATCATCCTCATCACTGTAATAACGAATGTATTTAACGTCGCGCAATAAACAGACCACACCGTGTCTTAAGCGTAAAAGGCCATTTATTAGGACCAGGCTGCACAACATTAAACAATAACCAAACATTACCTGAATAACAACTTTCCCCCAACACTCTACCATCCTTCTCTCCTTTCTCCCACTCCACACTCCCCTTTTGTACCACTCCATGCCCCTTCCGTTCCTCACCATTCCACAAACCTCCTTGCATCCTCCCCGCTCTCCTCAGCCATTTCACTCACGCCTCCATTACCCCCACCTCGTTCACTCTTCCCCCCCCGAGGGATGGGTGTGCCCGCTAAGGACTCCCCCCACCCCTCCAAAGTACCGCCAACCCCCGCAGCCTGTCCTAAACTGGCACGCTTAGCCAACCCCTAACCCCAAACCCCAACTGCAGGGTGGGTGGGTGGCCTTTGCTAAACCCTCCCGATGGTGCCGAGCGCAGGAAGAGGAAGTCGCCTTCCTCCCCTGCGCTCATATACCCACCCCCTAACTCCACCCCTTGACCCTGCCTGGTCCTACCCCTGCGCGAATGATCCCGGGGAAAGACTAGTCTGCGACTCTGCTTCCCCCGGGGCCCGGCATCGCGCAATAAACAGACCACACCGTGTCTTAAGCGTAAAAGGCCATTTATTAGGACCAGGCTGCACAACATTAAACAATAACCAAACATTACCTGAATAACAACTTTCCCCCAACACTCTACCATCCTTCACTCCTTTCTCCCACTCCACACTCCCCTTTTGTACCACTCCATGCCCCTTCCGTTCCTCACCATTCCACAAACCTCCTTGCATCCTCCCCGCTCTCCTCGGCCATTTCACTCACGCCTCCATTACCCCCACCTCGTTCACTCTTCCTCCCCCGAGGGATGGGTGTGCCCGCTAATGACTCCCCTCACCCCTCCAAAGTACCGCCAACCAGGTAGCCCCCTTTAGGGCGGATACCTGCCCCACCCCATAGGCTGGGACCCTTCAGACACCCCCCCCGCTCACACATCCCTGCGACACCAAATTGCCTCATTCCAGAGCTTGCTGACCACATCCCTCATTTCCATCATGTAGTAGGCGTTCCCCAGTCTGGACAGATGCACCCCGTCATCCCTAAATAACAGGGGTTCCTCCAGTCGCAGTCCCGGGTGACCGATCACCTTAATGTCTTTTTCCCCACAAAAAACGGGCATAGCTCTGTTAAGTTTCCGTCGCGCCTTTTCAATTGCCCCATGCTTAACAGCGTCTCTCCAGATCCTCCTCGGAACAAAGTCAGTCCAGGCAATGCAAGTCCCTGCCAGCCTGTGCTTCATTACCTCCAAGTCTCTTTGCATCAGCTGTAAGAGCGCCAAACCCGACAGCCGAACCAAATCATTCTCCTCCAAATGGACGATCAACAGATCCGGGCAACCCTTCTGTGGGACCATCTTCGCGAGCCAGGGCAGTAGTGCCCCCCATCGCATTCCCCCTTTTCCCCACCAGTGCACCTCATGATGTTGTCCTTTGAGTCCCCGGTTCTGGCCGTACACCTGTTGCTCCGCGTATTTTGACGCCCAGTGCACAAAGGAATGCCCCACAATCCATGTGACCGTCTTGGACCCAGGTCCTCCCACGCAACCTAAGGGAGAAACAGATGTTAGAGACACACAAAAAGAAAGCCACTCCCATCCCCCACAGACCCCAACTCCCTGCAACCAGCCCTATCACTTCCGCACATATCGCTCACAGCACCGTGACCTCCATCTCCCAATCTGCCGAATCCTATCCCATGACCACCCCAGCCGGGCAGCCGCCGTCGCAGCCCCAATCCGAAACGAGTGAGTGCCAAAACCCGCCGGTTCCAAACCCAAACGCACCAATGCCATGCGTAACACCGCCAACAACTGCCCCGCCGTCACCCGTGCCCCCGACCTGTGACAGAAAATCTCCCCTTCCCCTACCTGTATAGTAGGCACAAACGACCGCCACTCAGCCACCGGGCATACAGTCCCTCCACCATTCTCGTTCAACCATACCCACTTGCCCCGTCCCAACTGATCTGTCTTGGACCGACCCAGCCAAATGCCCAGTCGCCCCGCATCCACTCCGATCTCCTCATACCTCCGACCCTCCCCCGCACGCGTGCCCAACAATTCCGAAACCCGAAATGCCCCAAAAAACATCCAAATCATACACAAGCGAAAGATCCGAACCTCAAACTCATCATAACAACAGAGCGGCAACGCCGCAACCAACCGGACCAACACCTCAAACGTTATGGCCTCCCTCGGAACAGTCCCCCCCGCTCTCTCCCTGCCCCAACCCCGCAACACCCTACTAACAATCACACTTTTTGTAGGGTCAAAACCAAAAAACAAACAGCAATAAAAGGACACCCCGCCAACTTTCCTGAAATGGTTGCAGCCGACAACCCCTTGTCCACGCAGTGCAGCACAAACTGTAACACTCCTTGCTCCACTGTCGCCTGTTCCCCAGAGGCAGAATCCCTGCTCCAGCCCATAAAAGCTCCAAACTCCGCCCACGCCAGTCTGTAGGTCCGCCTGGTGGTAGCCGCAACAGAATTCTCCACTAGGCCTACCACCCTCACTCCCCCAGGGCCCAAATGCCATCCGGCAGCCCCGTCTTGCACAGATCTGCTCCAGGTGCCAATCGCCGGGATCGCTGCCACTGCGAACGAGACAAAGCATCCGCAATGTCATTATTCGCCCCCGGAACATGCTTGGCTTGAAAAATCACATTCAGACGCAAACACTTCAGCATGAAACTTCTCAACAAACGCAACACCCTCAGGTCCCTTGCCCTCTGCCGGTTGACCAACTCGACCACCGTCATGTTGTCCACATGGAACAACACCGCCCTGTTTTGAAACTCAGGACCCCACACTTCCAGAGCCACCAACAAAGGAAAGAATTCCAAAAATGCAATGCTCCTCCCCTGCTTCCTCCAGTGATCCGGCCAGGCCTCTGCGCACCACCTCCCATCCCAGAAAATGCCAAAACCATCCGCCCCAGCCGCATCAGAGTAAATTTGGATTTGCCAAACCGTGTTTTCCTCCACAAAGTCCAAAGAGACCCCATTGAAATCCATCAAGAACAACAACCATGTCCGCAGATCCGCCCTCACTCCCATGGAGATCCTGACCCTGTCGTGTGGAAGCACTGCCCCCGACATGGCCATGCCGAGCCGTCTGCAGAACGTCCGTCCGGCCCTGACCACCCTGCACGCAAAGTTTAAGAACCCCAACAGCCGCTGCACCGCCCGCAACGCGATCCGTTTCTCACCAATCGCCCATTGGAGGCACTCCTGAATTTCCACTACCTTTGCGGCCGGGAGCCTCGCTGTCCATTGAATGGAATCCAGCTCAATGCCCAAGAATGTCAAAACGCAACACGACCCGCTTGTCTTTTCAGGTGCCAAAGGGACCCCAAATTGCCTCGCCAACTCCTGGAAACCCGACAGAGCCCTGCCACAGTCCCCCGAACTCGCCCTCCCGAGGAACAGGAAATCGTCCAGATAGTGCGTGACATCCCGATGCCCACTCAGCTGCGTAAATGCCCACTGCAGGAAAGTGCTAAACATTTCGAACAATGCGCATGAAATCGCACACCCCATGGGCAGGACTTTGTCCACGAAGATGGCCCCCCCGAACTGCATCCCGAGGAGCGCAAAATCCACAGGGTGTATAGGCAGCAAGCGGAAAGCCGACTTCACATCGCATTTCGCCAATTCCGCCCCCTGCCCACACACCCGCACAAGGCGGATCGCATCATCCACCGACGCATAAAGCACCCGGGAATCCTCCTCCGCGATGAAATCGTTCACAGACTGTCCCTCAGGCCATGAAAGGTGATGAATCATGCGAAACTCACCCTCCTCCTTTTTTGGCACCACCCCCAATGGAGAAATAATCAAATCCTCCATTGGCCAGTCATAGAAGGGGCCCGCAATCCTCCCCTCCTCGACCTCCTTCAAGAGTTTGGACGCCACCACCCCCGGCAATTCCTTCGCCGATTTGAGATTGTCGGCCCATCTCCGTGATCTGGGACCTTGATAACCGACCCGAAATCCTTCCGTAAAGCCCCACTGAATCTTCAAGGCTGCCTCCCTGTCTGGGTAAAGGGAGAGCCACGGGGCCATCGCCTCCACCTTAACCGGTGTAGGGGCCCTTCTGTCCAGCCTGCCCCCTACCCTTGGCCTTCCGCCATTGTTCGGATGGAGTGGTGAGTGTAAAACATTGCGTAAGGGCGTGCTTCCCCCCGCACTTAGAACACTCGTGCTTAAACTTGCACGGGTACCTGGAACAATATCCCCGATTGTAGCTCCAACAGGCCCCGGTAGTGTAAGTGTCGGGCTTGCTAGCCTGTCCGGCACCCCCAGTACTTGCTGTGATCCCCCCCGCCCCACTGTGGGCGGGACGCGATTGAAAAGACCGCTACGTTACCGGTAAACCACTCGCCGTGTGTGTCGATGCGGATTAATGCGTGGACGCCATCCATTGCATCCATAATTCTTGGTCCACCTCACCCCAGTGCTTCTCGGGGTTCGCGCTGACCCTCGCCCTGAATTCCTCATCATAACTCAGCCAGGCGAAACCCCCAAACTGCATTTGAGCCTTCCTAATTATGTCCATATACTTCAATAATGCGATTGCCCTGTCGGGATGCTTCTCGTAATATATGCTCGCATAAATGAGAAAGGCCGAGGTCCAATTCTCCATGTTCACCGGTACCCTCGGCCGCCTAGTCAGCTCCCACTCCTCCTCCTTTGAGCCCTCCTAGGCCTGCACCTCCCTATGCAGTAATTTAAACACGTCCACGTACTCGTGTTTCCAGATCTTACCCTTAATCTTTTCGGACAGATGCGACCCCAAAGGCATAGCCAGGCCCATGTAGGGCAGCTTTTTCGGAAGCTTACTCCCTGACGTGTCCCCCTTGCCCTCGTCCTTCTCCGTCTGCACCCCCGCCGAAGTCACCGCCTTGCCCCCGATCGATTTGTCCCCCATCGTGAGCCCGCCCTTCGGAGCCTCCACAACGTCCCTCACGGAACCCTCTCCCACCCCTACCGACCTACAAGCCTTCTTCCTCCCACCTTTGGGGCCCCCATCCCACACAGACCACCAAGCCTGCTCACCTGTCAATGTCGGATGGCGCTCGCTGGGCCGTCCTCCGGAGGGGGCCGCCCGTCGTGTCTCTGCCGTCACTTCGTCCGCCGGTCTCTGGGGCACCTGTAACACACCAACCTCTCCGTTGTCCTTGCCAGCGCCAGTCCTGTCACAGTCATCCCTCACCTCCCCGTCCTCAAGCTCATCACTGTCCACCTCATAATCCAAATCCACCTCCGCCTCCACACTTTCAGGCACCCACAGCACCTCTTTCACCGCTCTCTTCACACCCTTGCCACTCACAGAGCCAGACACCCATGACCCCTTCACCCCCGCCGCCGTTGCCCGCTTCCGCGCCGGAGGGATGGCCGCCGCGGACCGCCCTACTGCTTCTGGACGACAGCATGGGGCCATCTTGCGCCCCGCCGTACTCCCCCGGATTCTGCCGACAGCCGCCGGCTTGGATCCCCCCCGACCCCCCAGGCCACTCGAGTGGGCCCCGGCACCATCGGGCCTCAAACCCGTCCCGGCCGTCCCTGCCTGCCCCCGCGACCCCCTGACATTCCCCCCCACCCGCAACCTCGCCTTCTCCGCCCTCACCAACTCCTCCTGCTCCGCCCACCTCTCTTCCTCCGACGTGGGCGACTGGGGCCCCTCGACCTCGTCCTCCCACACCGCCCCCACCCGCCGCACGCCCGGATACGCCCGCCTCGCGTATGCCACTTGCTCCAAAATGCGCTGCTCCTGGAGCCTGTCCTCCCACGTCCAAGCGCCCCAACCCGGGAGCAGAGGGGGGGCGGGAGCCAAGAAACCCCCCCTCTGGTGGCCCAAAGCCAAACTGCGTGGGCATCACCGGTTGCAAAACCCCCCCGGACGGACCAGAGATAGCCCCCTCTCCCTGCCGCCCCGCGCCAAACCCTGCCACACATGGGTTAGAGGCCCGAGACCCCCGAGACAAATCAAGGGGCACATCCACCGCCGCCGCCGCAGGCCCCCCTGCCCCCTCCGCGCCAACCACCGCGCACTCTGCCTCCCCTGTAGCCCCCGAACCTACCCCTCCCAAAACCGCCCCAGCCTCAGCCCCCCCGCCCTCCCCCGTCGCCAGTAGTCCATCCCCAGGCCCCACAACCCCCAGGTCCGCCGCACCAGTCAACCCACTGGCCCGACCGGCCTCCAACAGGGGGAAATCCAACGGGGGGGAAACGAAGACGAGAAGGCAGGCTCCTGCGCCGGCCTCCGCATGCCCGACATGAACGATGAGTGCCCCGCCCCCTCCCGCGCAAACCCGAGTGAGACAGCGGTGGCGGCGGCTCCTCCTGACATGCCAGTACCGCCACCGCCACCCCCGCTGAAGCGGGGCCCTCTCAAAGCCCACCCACGCCTACCCAGCACACCGGGCCGGAGGAGATCCTCCGGCCCGGCCCGCCCCAGAACCAACAATGCCCGCCTCACCTCCTCAGCGGCCGCCACACCGTCGCTGCCGTCGTACGCCATACTCGACACACTCAAACGGCTGGACACACCGAAACCGGACCAGGCCCTAGCCCTACACTACGCCCCACACAATTCCTTCGCTAAACCCTCCCGATGGTGCCGAGTGCAGGAAGAGGAAGTCGCCTTCCTCCCCTGCGCTCATATACCCACACCCTAACTCCACCCCTTGACCCTGCATGGTCCTACCCCTGGGTGAATGACCCCGGGGGAAGACTAGTCTGCGACTCTGCTTCCCCCGGGGCCCGGCATTGTCATACCTTATTAGAAAGTCAAAGTACATGCGATGCAGCGGCCTCGTTTGCTGTTTCATCTCTTTGCCTCTGCTGCTCCTGCTTGTCAGCTTCACGGGGATGGCCAAAAATACCACACAGCACAGAATGTTGGTTCCGTTAATATGCAGCACTTTCACGTGTAGCTCCGATGCACAGACCGACTTTGCACAGGCACAAGAAGCATATTTTAGCTCATTTAGAGGGCCTTGTCTGAGTCATCGGGGACAGTACTGCGGGGGGCCTATACCTTTTGTTTAATCCCGGCTCGGCCCTGCCCACAGTGCCATGATGCGTCTGATTGCAAATGCAAACTACTTCAGTGCCTCACCTGCGGGCGGCAGCAGGGACTGTCAGGCAGGGGCTAGAAGTAATTGAATTATGGGGTGCCTCTCGGTGACTTGTCTCAGACAGTCTCTGGCTTAGTTCTGGAATACTCCTCTTGACTTGACCTCACGGGTCACGCACGCGCACGTTTTATTGCGCAAGCCACTATGCGCATGTCACCACCAGCCGCCCCACCCTAAGGTGGGTGAACTGAAGAGACCACGCAGACGCGGCAGCAGAGACATCTGCAAGCTGCGCGCGCGACCCACCCCCTATTGAATGGTGCACAGTTCTCCAAAGCATTATTTATGGATTTTTGCTGGAGAAAATCCACTCCAGGGATTGATCATAGTAGTGCTTTTTTTTTACCCCCACACGGAGCGAGGAAAGACGCAGGGTAATTACTGTTAGTGAACTTCTCTGATTTTTAATTCTAACGTGACGCCGGACCAAAAATCGGCCCCCAGCAAGAAAACCGGCCCCTGGCCAAAAAACAGCCCCCACCCCTGGCAGCCTACCGGGGGATTGCCCGGTGCCTGGCATTGCCAGTCCGGCCCTGTGTGTGATCGGGGCCGCTGGGAGCCCTCCCGTCTGATCCCACCCGGAACCGCGTTTTCCATTTCTCCTGCCGTGCAGCATGCCGCAGAAGACAGCCAGCGTCTGCACGGAGGCAACAGACGGTGGTTGGAGAATTCTCGGACGTCTTTGTATTCAGCAGCTCAAGTTTGCCGCTTTTGGAGCTGCCTTGCTTATTGGCTGATCTCCTTAGCGAGCGGTACTACTGTTGCTGGAGGAGGGGTACTTCTGTTTGGTATCCCAGCAATGCCTCCCGCCAAGGTGGCTAAAGTTGTCAAAAAACGCTCGGAGGCCAACCCAGATGCGAAGAAATCATTAGTCAAGGCAGACTTGGGCTCCACTGCAAAAGGAACGGCAGCACCAGAACTGGAAGGAACTTGCCCTGGCTTTTTTAAGAAGCCCCCACTTACTACTATGAGGGAGTCAGGAAAGACGCCCAATAGGAAAGCATCTTTGGCGCCAGATGTCCCTTCCCCCGCAATCTTGACAAATGCAACCCCACAAGACTCAAAAAATGGATCCAGCAATCTACACTTGACGGACAGCACGCCCTCCAAAATAAATCTACAGCTGACCCCCACCGATATAGAGGTGAGCCAGCCTTTAAGCCTTGAAACTGCAGTGGGACAAGGGGCAATACAGGCTCCAGTAGGGTTTGGTGGTGAAGGGGGAGCATGCCCTCAACAGAATAAAGATGATTTATCTACAGCTGGGGGGTCCGAGCTGTGCTTGCACCTGTTCCTATTGGTAAGGTGGATGTGAATGGGTCAGGTGGAGAACTTGCTATCAGCCGGGGGCATGAAACAGAAAGCGGAGATACATTTTTCTCCCTATCAGAAATCTCAGATTGGTCCAATTCAGTAAGTCAGGGCCATGTGTCGGACTCTAGTAACTCAAATGAGGGGGGAGATAAGGTCTCGATTGACACTGCCACAGTCAAGAAGAGCCAGTTTGCTAAACTGTAGATCTCTTCCTAAACACGCGGATGATGCATTGCTCACACTAGTGTCTCATAAATATGACCTGGTTAAAAGCAAGCACCAATCCAGACATAATTTTGGCAATTTCGGAGGGTTTTCACATTGTTACGGTAAACCGGGCTGGTAACAAGATAGGCGGCGGGCTTGCGGTCATTCTACATGATGATTGGGAAATTTCATACAGGAGATTGGAGAGCACAGGGATGATTGAGATGAAGTTTTTCTGTATTACAACCTTCCCATCATCTATTGCGGGTGTGTTAGCTTATCAACCGCCGGACACTCCGCCCAGCCAGTTGCTGGAGCTATGCAACAGTATCGCTGAGCTATCTCTGAGGTAAGCCAATTTCTTAGTCCTCAGAGACTTTAATGTTCACATGGTCAATGATAATTGTACCTTGGCTACCCAGATGGCTGACACACTCAAGAGCCTAAATCAGGATTTAAAGCAGCGCGCACCTACCCATATTGCTGGCCATATGCTGGATCTCATTTTCTCAAACGATCCCACCTTAAAAGTTGAGACTCCAATACCTCTTACCAGGTCAGACCACTGGCTAATTCCTTTTAGCCCCAATGGCTCTCGGCGAAACCAATCTATGAGAAAAGGAAAAATTGGCTAAAGGTCTCCCCTGAGTCTCTGAGCCCCACACTACTAGCTGCCCTGTGGGAGCCAAGTGGGGACCCTAATAGGGATGTTACTACCTTCAATAACTGGGTCTCCTTAGCCCTGGATAGAGTTTCTCCTCTTAAAACTGTGAAACGACCCAGGATAAAACCCTCGGCCCCTTGGTTCTCTGCAGAACTGCGCCTGGAGAAAAGTAAATGTAAAAAGCTGGAACGTGTCTGACGTAAGACCTACAATCCTAAAGCCAAGCTTACGTACAGAGCTGCTCTAAAAAAAATTCATGTGCTAAAACGCAATGCCATAAGGGACCATTTTGCTAAACAAATTAAGTCCTCAGACAATTCAGTTAAAGAAGTCTTTAGGATTGTCCTTCATCAAGCCGAAGGCTTTGGAGAGCACGATTGCTCCCTCAGATACGCTCTGTGAGGACTTATCTGTCTTCTTTCAGGAGAAAATAGAATCCATCTATTCGTCTTTCTCCTCGAAAGCGCCACCAATGTTACAAAACTCTTCATTACGCCTTCCAGGCGTTTGGTCAGAATTTTGTCCGTTTGGCCCAGATGCGTCGCTCCTAGAATTGAATCAATGTAAATTGGGCTCGCCCAGTGGTCCATGCCCTGCTAAGTTTTTTAAATTACTAGCCCCTCTTCTCAATAGGCAGCTGAACACTATCTGAAACTCCTCATTGACAACGGGCACCTACCATGCCTCCTGGAAAAGGGCTTATGTCTTGCCGATCATGAAGAAAGAGGACGCCGATCCAGCAGAGCTCAAGAATTTTAGGCCCATCTCCCTTCTGCCTGCTCCGGCTAAAATTCTTGAGAAGGAGGTCCAGAAGCAACTTTCCAACTTTCTGCAGACTCACAACTGTCTCCACGAATCTCAATCTGGCTTTAGATCTGGCAATAGTACAGACAGCCCTGTTGGAAGTAGCAGAAACGGTGCGTGAAACTCTAGATCTAGGCCATTCCGCTATGCTCGTGCTGCTGGATTTATCTGCAGCTTTCAACACGGTGTCGCATTATATTCTGCTGGAAAGACTTTAACGTCTCTGAGTAACAGGAAATACACTGGCCTGGTTCCGCTCATTTTTAGAGGGCCGATCTCAGCAAGTGTTTCTCCGTCCATGTGTCTCCACACCTAAGCCCCGTATGCATGGAGTACCCCAGGGTTCAGCTCTGAACCCAACTCTTTTTAACGTATATCTAACCCCCTTGCATAGCTAGTCAAACAACAGGGAGTGAAAGTAGTTTCCTATTCTGACGATACTCAGCAGGTGTTCTCTTTTAGAGAACACTCCTAGGCAGCTTTCGATAATTTTAGGCAATGCTTGATTAATATCTCAACTTGGATGACAGATAGCTGCCTGAGATTGAATGCCGATAAAACAGAGGTACTAATCTTCAATCAAGCCTCTTCTCTGCCTCCTGATCTCTGATGGCCGACGGAGCTAAACCCTCCTCCGCTCCCAGTTGACTCAGTTAGGAACCTTGGGTTTAAGTTCGACACACGCCTCTCTTGCAAGGCCCAGATTTGCCAAGTCTCATCATCTTGCTTCTAGAAACTAAAAGCCTTACAGAGATTTCTGCATCTCATGCTCATTCACTGCAGAAAGACTGTGGTTCATGCACTGGTCACATCACAGTTAGACTATGCTAACAGCCTCTATATAGGTCTCCCAGCTTATTTGATTCATAGACTACAAATCATCCAAAACAACACGGCTAGACTTATTAGGAATGTGCCACTTTGCCACCACATCTCTCTCCACTTGCAGAGCCGCCACTCGCTACTGGTCCAAAGAAGAATCGAGTTCAAGGCACTGTCCTCGGCTTTTAGAGCCACCAGGGACAGAGGCCCGGTTTACGTTAGACAAAGACTCCAGAAATATCGCCAGACCAGGGACTTGAAATCGAACCATCGAGAACCACTTGGGACTCCCCGCTTTTCTAAAGCCAGGCTGGGCGGCCGTGCTTTCTCAGTGAGAATCGCGTCTCTTTGGAACTCTATGCCTGTACACCTTCATAAGGCTGAGACAGAACCAGCATTTAGGAAGGCCCTGAAGCCCTGGCTTTTTAGCCACCATTAATGGCCCCCGTGTCCGCTCCTACTGCCAGGACACCTCCGTTGGAGGTAGCTGTGCACTGAATAAATGTCCATTGATTGATCGGTTGAGAAATCCTCATGATAGAAGCAGCAAAAAAATGAAATTGAGTCGCTTCCTTCTCTAAGAACTCTTCTATTTCCCCAGTATTAAAAGGGAATATCTCAGCAACAGGTAATACTACAGGTACGGCCGACTCTGCCTCTTTGGAATCTATATACCAATGCATCATGGCCCATAGGAAAGAAACATACATTGAGAGTCGGAAAGTTCAGACAGCCTTAAGGAAGATGCAAGGAACCATTCGAAAGATCTCTAAGACTTGCTCCGAGTTTGTGGAAAGAAGGAACGAGATGGAAAGCAGAATCAATACGCTGGAAAATGAAGCCTTAACTCATAGAGAAATGACGGTGTCATTGGAAAATCAAATGTCAGAAGCTCGGTGAAAACTAGAGGACTTTGAAAACAGAATGAGACGGAATAACTTGAGGGTCTTGGGAATTCTGAAGGGGGCGGAGGGGGGTGATACCTTAAAATTTATGGTAGATCTCTTCAAGGGGCACTCCCTGAGCTAGAAAACTGTGACTGGGCTCAAGAAATTCAGCGCACAAACAGGTTCCCATTTAAGCAGAAGACGCCCTCATTGTCAGCAGGGAGCAAACCCCGGGCTTTTCAGATTTATATAGGGAATTTTCTCCTGCGCCAGGCAATTTACAGTCTAGCCCGGCCAGATCAACAGCAATTTTTTTAGTAGGCATACTTTTTTTGTAAGGCCCGTTTATTGCCATTCCACAGGGTAACGTCACTGGCAACTTCGCCAGCTGATCCAATCTTTTCAAAGCAAGGGGGCTCAGATTTTTTTATTGAATCAGGCCCGGTTTAAAGTAATTTGGAAAGCAACCCCTCATTTTTTCTCATCAGAAATTCAAGCTAAAGAGTTTTTGCAATCTCTTGACTAAATTCAATTTATGCTGGAGGGGATTAATGATAACCATGGTGCTGCTTTCTCTCTTTCTGTAGCCATAAAATGTTCCTTTTTTAAAATCTTCTTTCTCCTTGGGGGTTAGCGGTAGAATTGCGAACAGGGGGGAATGCGGGAGGGCTACCACTCCATCACCGGACCTGGAAGATCTAGTCGCTTGTGAGGGGTGGTGTGGGCAGGGGAGGGGGTGGTGGGGGAAAGTTTGCCATGGGTTTGGGGAGGGAAGGAGGAGGAGGGTTAAGCAGTTGTGGGCTTATTTTCTTTTTTGTATGTGTCATGGCACTCTTATTAATTTCAGGAGGAAATAAATGATTTCTATGATTGTTCATAATCAAATGTACAGTATGGAAAGATCTGATATTAAGAATTTCGAATACAAGGATAACGGGTAAAATTTGTATTTGCTCACTAAATATATGCGGCCTCAATGATAGGAAACAAAGGGGTATGTTGGCTAAGAACCTCGATTTATGCAGGTTGATTTAGTATGCGCTCCGGGACCCATATACCCTGGAGCGAACAATGGTGGCTGAGGGATTTGGGCTTCAATTTGATAGCTGGAACTCGGCAAGGGACAACTAGAGGGGTGGCGATTTTAGCAAGGCATGGTATGGGACTTTGTAAATGAGTCAAAGAAGACAAGTTAGGGCGTTGGGTCATCGCAGACTATAACTTTGTAGTTAATAACGCCCCTATCTCAATTTGCTCTGTTTATGGATCTAATTTAGACGATCCTGATATATTAAATCACTAGGTGTAGAACTGGCCTTATGGCCACACCCTCTGACCCTCTGTGGTGATTTTAATATCCACCTAGATAGCAATTGTAACTTGAATGCTGATCTGCCATACCAGGAAAGGAAAGTTAGAGTTTTCAAGGCCCTTCAACGATTGGTGAGGGAACATGGGCTGGTTGACATCGGGTGTAAGCATAGATCAGTTGATCCAGGGTTTACCTTGTATTCGGCCCCTCTTAACAAACTAGTCCGGCTGGACAATTTTTTTTATCGCTAACCAATTTACCGAAATAGCTAAAATTGAGAGCTTGAGATTGAGGATTATTTCAGACCACAATACTCTAGTAACTGAAATTCCATCGAGTGGTATTGCAAGAGCTCAGAGGCCCTGGACCTTTGAAAGGAAGCTTCTGTACGATCAGTCATACTGTGAGCACATGGTTAAGTGGATTGTGGAATTTTTTATTATTAATAGAAACACAGCCTCTGTAATCACTGTCTGGGATGCTTTCAAACAGGAGTTCGAGGCGAGACCATGAGCTTTCCTAAAGCTCGACAGAAAGCGCTACAGGGGAAAATCCAAAAATAGGTTGAGCAGTTTACACAGCCTCTGAAGTCACTGTCTGGGATGCTTTCAAAGCAGGAGTTAGAGGGGAGACACTGAGCTTTTCTATAGCTCGACAGAAAGCGCTACTAGTGGAAATCCGAAAATGTGTTGAGCAGGTAAAGGCAGCCGAGCTTGAACTTATCAGAAGAGTAATTGTGGGACAAAATATAGAAGATTGCCAACAGTTAATTGCGATCCCTAAATCTAAAATCCATCAACATTTTGGAGTGGAGGAGGCAGCCAAATATTTGCAGTATAGGTCTGAGCTATATGAACTCGAGAAAACCCCTGGGGGGGTTTTGGCAAAACGACTGCAACAGCGGGAAGTGACCAATCGAATCTGTAAAATTAAAGATCATTTAGATCAGGTTCAGGATTCCCCCGCAGAAGTATTGAATGTATTTGAGTGACTTTGCATGGGGTAAAGTCTTCAGAAGATCTTTTTAAAGATTTAGAAACTATGGAGGTCACACATGATCAAAATGAAATTCTTGCAGCCCGATAGCTTGAGAAGAATTGGAAACTGCCATAACTTCTCTAGCTCCAGGCAAAGTCACGGGCCCTGATGGCATTTCCCTGGAGTTTTACAGAGCATTCCTGCCGCCTCTGTGGCAAGATATAATGCAATTATTCCAGCTGGCCCAAAGGGGCTATATCCCCAATTCATGGCAGAGGACAACTATAATCGTTTTAAAAAAAGGGGAAGCCGTAGTTAATTCCAGCATCATATAGACCCATATCACTCCCATATCACTTCTAAATTGCGACAGAAATATATACTCAAAAATACTTGCAACCAGGTTGGGCAAGATCATCAATCCTCTGGTTTCAACCCATCAATATGGGTTTATCCCTGTCAGGGATACGACAGATGATGTACGCCGTGGCATAGCCCTTCTTAACTGGGCTCAGGCCACGGAATCATCCTGTTGGATGCCGAGAAAGCGTGCAACAGGGTCTCCTGATGGTTTCTGTGGTCTGTCCTACAATGGAAGGGGATATGCGGAGAATTCATTCAGGCTGTTGAGGCATTGTACCTATCACCAAAGGCTGTAATTCGTATTTCAGGGCAGGATTCAAATCTGTTCGATATTAGCAGTGGTACTAGGCAGGGGTGTCCGTGCTCTCCTCTGCTCTTTGCTCTCTATATTGACACTTTTCCTAAAAAACCTAGGGCTTAATGTTAACATCAAGGCGGTAAGGTACAATGATGTTGATTATAGAGCACTGGCATATGCTGACAACATCGCGGTACTTACCAGTGATGTCGCCTCGGCACTTCCAGAGGTGAAGGTTCTAGACGAGCAGTTTGGTATCCTCTCAGGATATAAACTAAATATGGAGAAAACCCAGATTATTTATTCAGGGAATAGTTGCCCTGCAGGAATGAATAAGAATAAGAGCCAACTTATTTGGGGGTCAAAATTGCAGCTGCGGTAGACAAAATTCCTGATTTAAATATCGCCCCAATAATAGAAAATGTTAATAAAAAGTTTGAAAGGCTAGACCACCTGCACCTTTCTTTACATGGGCGAAGTAATGTTATCAAAATGTTGGTCCTCTCCAAACTTTTATATGTTTTCAAAACTATCCCTCTAGAATTCTACTAATCTTGCCTAGCAAGGATAGAGAGGATATGTTACAGATTTCTTTGGGGGTATCTCAGACCAAGGAGAGCGGCTAAATGGATGACCCTCCCAAGACAGTGGGGGGGACGGGCCATACCCAGCTTTCTTCTTTACTACATTCTACAACATATAGGCATTCTGCTAGTGGGGGATAAGGCTGAAATCCTGGTGGAGGCCAGAACGACTATGTATGAAGTAGGGTTGGGGAGCAAAGCTAAGGGCTGTTTGTGCAGGAAATTGGACCCCAGATATTATATTATATTATATTATAAAAAGACCAAATTTAAGATATTTAAAGCTGCTTATAAGGTATGGCGACAGATACGGCGGAAACGGAAGATTCCAAACTTGAATATATATACTCCACTCTCCGCTCCAGGCACTCTCCCACTGATGTTCAAGGACCAAATCACCTTTAGATGGGGGAGAAATGGAATTAACTTTCTAGGCGATTTTTACAGGGAAGGTCAATTTTTATCGTTTACGAATCTGCAGGAAGAGTTTGGGTTGGGCAAGAGAGATTTTTTTTGAGTATTTGCAGATGCAGAGTTTTCCGGTGGCAAATGTGAACAGGCCGGCTCTGAATTTAGAAAACATACCTTTGGGAAGTCCTGGATTGGGAAAATTTGCGAAAATTTACTTCAAGCTTCCCCAGATGATATTGTTGTTCAGAATGCAAAATGGGAGAGTAGGCTTGGAGAGGTAGTAATCAACATTGAGGACTCATTGGAACTGGAGAACCAGATGCTGTTAACTGGGAGTCTCAGGAGCCAACACTTTATGTCTGTCTTCGCTCTTTATTATGCCCCAGCAAAGATAGCTAATTGGGGGAAAACGAGGGGAGGGAAATGCAATATATGTGGTTTACAGGTGGTCAATACCATACATATGTTTCTTTCTTGTCCTAAAATGGATGTTTTCTTGAAGGATGTTGAGGCTTTTTTAACTACAGTTCAAGGGGTCTCTGTGTTAATTATGCCAGCTCTTTTAAATCCTGGGATTATTAAATAACACAGAGACAAATAGGAGGGCGAGGTCAGAGATAGTGTTTGTGTTCATTGCAATGGCCATTGCCCGCTTATGCATTACCTCTCAATGGATAAGTACTGACCCCCCAACTTTCTCTAGATGGCGGTCGATGCTGCTGGCAATTTACAATATAGAATTCTCGGTATATAAGTCAAGAGGACGAAGGAAAAAGAGCTGGGGTGTAGAATCTGGGCTCCTATTGCAGGATTGGTGAATCAATAATGGTCAGACAAAACAAATCCGAAATACGTAGTCTTTATATATTTTTCAGGGGAATGGTAGCAAGGGATTAGCAGGCAAAGACAGGTAGGGACAACGTAACCGTGTTCTTATCTTGCGATGTTTGCCTGCTGATCATGCTAATTAGCGAATCAGTGAATTTGATATCAAACTACTCTATTTCACTGGCACTTTTCCTCTGTAAGCAATAATGGATGGGGTGATATGAGGTGCTATTCCTTGTACATATTGACTGAATTGAATGGTTTTAACTTACAGGATTATATGTTATTTCTTCCTCCTTTATCTACAGTGTTTAATGTGTAATCTATTATGTGAAGAAATGCCATGACATGTATTAAATAATTTTAGCAATAAAAAAAAAATCAATAAAAAAATATTTAAAAAAATAATCTATCACCAGAGCCATAAGAAACCAAAAGCAGCAGTAACAAGCTTATGCAGTATTTGGTCCAGTGAGACCCCAATGAGCTACACTATACATTTGACTTTGGTTGGGCCTAGGGTCAGGAAATTCCTGCCCTCTCTGCAACACATCCTGCAGTGACAACACAAGCCTTTATTAAATTCACATGGTTTTGGAAAGAAGGAAGTTTACAAGGGGCCTCCCATTTCAACTCTTCTATCGTACCGTTCTATTAAGGAAAAACCTTCACTCACACACTTACTCATTGAGCTAGCGAATAAAAACAAGGAACCCATGATTTTATTTTATTTTTTAATTATTTTTTACTGCAATCCATAACATGAATAAATACAAGATTACTTCATAAAACACATACATTGAGATACACCAATGTCATGATTTGGAATCATAGGTATCAGGAACATATGATTCTAAATGAAACCTGCAATAAGATTCTGTTTGTCTGTGATGTCGCTAACACCACTGTAACAGGTAGCAGATGGCTGAGGGAAAGTGTTTGCATTAAATTCTTGTATTTACTTTGAGCCAAAGTAGTATTTTGTTGGACATCTGCCCTTTCTGCAGGGTCACCATGGATTTATTTTCTTGCCTTTTTGCTAAACCCTATTTTTACTGTCATAAAGTGGTTGTGTTCCTTCATTCTAGATATCCAAAATAAGGGTTACCCTTCTCACACAGAACCAGGGTATGTATCATATAACAGGATACAGTGTTTCTTGTGGCCTATGTGTTTGATACTGATAACTAGAATGCTCAATGGCATATACTTGGGTGGAAAATTAATGTCAGAAAAAGAATGAGCACCATACACTTGGTAGAATTGCCAATAAACACTTGTACTCATTTGATGATATTTATAACAGAAAATGCAAACCAAAAGGTGCTCGGTGTCCCAAGTGAAGTAGAGCCTTAAAGAAGAGGGGGAGTGCTAGTGAATGGTAAAAAAAATTCTATATATATCAAATGACCACAATACAATATATTAAATGAAAAATCAGTCCTCTAGTACAATGCTAAACGGCTGAGAGGGTGGTTCATTTGTACATTGTCAACGACGTTTCGACACAACGGGTGGGACATGTGAGGTGAACCTCTCTCCTGAATTTCCACAATCTAATGATGGGAAGAACACCGTAAATCAGGGCAAGGTCAGTGCCTCTTCCCACAAGAAGTGGTCACTAAATGGTTTAGACACTCTAAAGGTAGATAGCCCATTGGCTATTACCTATCTCCCCTTGTAACGCCCCTAAATTCAGTATTTAGGTGGCTCCCCAAGACCTGAACCCCAGATTCATCGAACCAAAGAAAACCAGGAAAAAGAAGACCCACTGCATGAGAACTGAAGCCCTGCTGCAGAAGAAAAAGGCGCCAAACCCTGCTAGCTTCTCCAAAGAATCGACAATCGCTGGCTGCTGTGTTGTCTTGAACCTCCAAGGACTCCAAGAACCTTGAAGCATCTACAACCTTTGAGAATTGCTGAGAAGCTCCCTTGGAGTGAAGGTATCACACCCCTGCACACTGCAGGCACCGATCCCGTGAATTCCAGTTTATCGGATTGCTGCTCCCCTACGACCTTGATGCAGCACTGAAGCAATAAGAGGTAGCTCCGGAGAGTCAGATCTGCTTTCCCACTACGTTTGGAGACACCAGGGCTTACCAGAGCTGCGATATACCAATACCCGGGGTACCAGACCCCCAGTGGTAAAAACAAAGAAGAAGAACCCACTCCAGACTCCTAAAGCACCAAAAGCAAGCACTCATCGAGTAACATCGAGACACCCAAGAATCACTTCCTTAGTGGACAGGCTGTCCCGAGATCGCCTCTCCAAGCTTCCAGCTCCTGACCGCGAGGACCGAAAGACGCATGACGCCCGGCTGACCTTTTCAAACTGCACTCGGCCCCAGCACCAACCATCCAGCTCGGCTCCTGTGGCCCCCATGACTTTATGACCTCCTCCCTCCAAGGAGACCCACTGACTTACCTGTAAGTCCACCTGTGCAGTTCATTTTCAAGTGACCCCCTTTGTCTTTGCGATCCAGTTTCAAAGACCCTCAGCACTCTGCTCCCGCCTGATCCAGAATGCTCCTGAACTTCTTCTGCTGGAACTTTGGACCTTGTCCCGACTTTGACCTAAAACAAGAAGGTGAACTTTCTGAAGGCCTAACTTTATATGCATTTTTCCCCTTTGATTCCTATGGTGCAAAATTCATTGTGCTAATTGTGCTTACTGCCACAGAGGTTGTTGCCTGTTGGTTTTACCACCGCCACCGCCGCCGGAGTCATTTGGGGATAAGCGCTGGTCTCTGTGGTCTCGAGTGAGGAGGGCAGAGACCAAAGACTACAACGCCCAGCAACCCAAGCGGCGCGCACGCCGCTCACGCCAGCAGCCAGCGCCGGGAGGCGCTCAAAAGAGGAACAGAGCTCCTGCAGCGCGGAATGCTCATTTCATTGTGCTAATTATGCTCACTGCCACAGAGGTTGTTGCCTGTTGGTTTTACCGCCGCCGCCGGAGTAATTTGGGGATAAGCGCTGGTCTCTGCGCTCTCGAGTGAGGAGGGCAGAGACCAGAGACTACAGCGCCCAGCACCCCAAGCGGCGCGCACGCCGCTCACGCCAGCAGCCAGAGCCGGGAGGCGCTCAAAAGAGGAACAGAGCTCCCGCAGCGCGGGACGCTGCTTTCATTGTGCTAATTGTGCTCATTGCTCATTGCCACAGAGGTTGTTGCCTGTTGGTTTTACCGCTGCCACCGCCGCCGGAGTCATTTGGGGAGAAGCGCTGGTCTCTGTGGTCTCGAGTGAGGAGGGCAGAGACCAGAGACTACAATGCCCAGCACCCCAAGCGGCGCACACGTCGCTCTCGCCAGCAGCCAGCGCCGGGAGGCGCTCAAAAGAGGAACAGAGCTAACACAGCACGGGACGCGCCCGGGCCAAGGGTGGCCCCATCTGCGCCTGTCAGAGCCCGAAGGAGGCCAGCTGGGCCAAGTTATTGACATTTGTGGACACCGGTGGACTGATATTGGAAAGATAAACCTGCACGCATGTATGCGTGTGGGTAAGAAGGTACTGTGTGATTAGATATTTGTTATTATTGTTTGCCTTGTAACTAGCTGAACATGAGTAGGCGGAAGTCAGGGTTGGGCGCCAGGGTAGTAGGGATCCTTGATGCCTTCCTTGTCCGAGTAGAATCAGCTCTTATGCATGAAATACAGCTCACGAGCACCGATTGTCTCTGGAGCCCCAATCTCAGCTCTGTCAGCATCTCTGGGGCTAATTATGCGACCAAAAAGGAATGTTTCTGCTAATTTGTTGACACGGGCGTTGTTCGTGTATTAATGCTAGGATTATCGCTGGTATCGTCCTAATAGTTTCATGCGTTTATAAAATGATGTGAGGCAGCTATGGACAACTATATGTCCATGCCAGGAAAATGCTATTGATCGTTCGCCTGTTTAAAACGTGTCTGACGCTATTATTCTACGAAATCGCATATAACTGAGTAGAACCCTCCGGTATTCAAAGCGGTCCAATGTTAAATGATTATAATTACGGCCTCTATTTTGTGATATATTAGTGCACACTCGAATGAACAATATGCAATAGAAACCATCGAGGTAGAACCTTGATATTTCGGAAATGTGATTGATCTTGACCCCCTGTAAAATGGAATCAGACCAATAATGGACTCCTTTGACACATTGCGTTTTTTATATTACTTCTCCAGAATGATGGAGCCTGTACTGTGGGCCTAAATATACGACAACAAGGTCGTTTTACCTCTACCTGTGATACATAGAAACCGACCAAAGGTCTCGATTAATTAATTTTTGGATTAGCCGGTGACATATTCACGAGAGCCTCTATATTTGCAGAGGTAAGGTGTTTTTCGTTTTTTGTATAAACTAAATGGCTACTTAAGGTGATTACGATTGCTCATGCCCATAATAGGCCATAATGGAATTCATCTTTTTTTTTTTCCTTGAAAAACCATTATTCGTATTAGGTTACATATATTCATATACCATTTGGAAGACGGCTGTTTTTTGAAATTATGGTGGCCGCTCCTTGGAAACAACCTATGGTAAGAATTGGCATCTAAATTAAATAAATAAAATTCTTTTCTTTATTTCTCTCTTTTTATAGATCAGTAGTTACTTTAGCTAGTGTTTTCAATATTAAAAGGACCGCTATTTTTTATCTCTATCAACATACTTACTTGCAGATTAGGTTTCAGGGTTTCTTTTCCCACTTTTAAATTAATTCAAAGGAGTTCTCTTTACATAACATTGGACAGTGTATTTAGGTAGGCAGAACACACTAAGTTTTGTCTGTGAAACTAGGCAGGATATATATGTGTTTTCTATAGTGTTTTTAAACTTTTTGTGATGTATATGTATTTGATTAATATGTATGTTGTCTTTTTTATATATATAAAAAAAAGTAATACTTTTGCCTATATTTTGTGTGTAATATATGTATATGTCAAATTTGAAATTGATTTTGTATGTCCGTTGAGGTGTGTCTACTATTTTATATGGCAACATGTAATGATGTCACTTTTTTATGTAGTATTGGCAATGTAGTTTGTTGTGTTTCATGGTGTGCTTTATGTGTTTTATACATATGTATGTTTTTATCTATGTTCTTTCACAGCCCTGACGAAGTTCGTAGAGAACGAAACGCGTTGGCTGAGTCTGTTTTTTGAAAATTGAATGAAAATAAAAGAACAACAAATTGGAACTAGTGAAAAGACTTTTCCCTTGGTGCACCGTCTTTTTGTAAAAGAGATCCTGGCATAGTTATTGATTTAGAAAAGGGCCCCTCAATTTCCTCAGGTGCAACGCCCAATGAAATGCAAAATGACAAAACCAATCTCATTGTAAAGCCCACTGAAGATCATTCATCTGTAGCATGTAAACATGGAGTCAGCACAAGAGGGCAGAAGGCAAGCTTAACAAAGGGACAGGACCCTGCCACCAGGAAGAAAAAAAGCCTGGCTCAGAAACCAAAACTGATAAATCGTAAACATGAAGGACATGTTAGTACCTCTGATAGTAGCGAAATACCTAGCAGTACGTCAGTGCCCGCGGCTACTTCCGCTAACACAAACAAAAACATGTTATGGACAAACGAGGATGATATATGTAAAAGATTAGAGTTAATGTCCTATTACTTACCGGTAATCTTTATTACTCCTGGTTCCGTAGGTCCTCGTCCCATTCCTTACAAAGTGGAGATTACTATCTCCGCGACAGAAAAAAAGAACAGGAGCATCCTGGGATACCTAACCCACTCCCTCCCGCTGGGAGTACATAAGCGGTACCAGCCCAGCATGCAGCCTGAAAATACCAAGCCAACAACCGGAAGGCCGGCCACCAGGGAGGGAGGGAGGGAAGTAAGGAATGGGATGAGGACCTACGTGACCAGGAGTAATGAGGATTACCGGTAAGTAATAGGACATTACCCCCAGGTCCCTCCGGTCCTCATCCATTCCTTACAAAGTGGAGAATACCAAAGCAGAGAACCCGGCCTTCCGGAACCCCACCAAAGCCAGGGGCACCCGACCGAGAAAAAACGACACCCAACCGAAACAGAAGGGAGCCCACAAGAAAACGCAGGCAGGAGCACACAACCAGCCACGCCCCCAACCAAGCTGACAGAGCAGAGACCCCAAAACAAGCAGGGGACGACCGAGAAGGACCGCAAACGAGCACAAGACCACCCAGGCAAGCCCGAAGGAATCCCCGCACCCAGAGGCAAGCCTCAAGGGAACCCCCAGAGGGGCAGAAAGAAAACCCACCCCCCGAACCACCAGGTAAAGGGAGCCCCGGAGAAGCCGAAGCGCCCCAACGGAGCAACCCAGCCAGAAAGGGCAAAGAACCAGTGAGAAAAACGACCAAGGGAGAAGCCCACAGCACCAAGCACCACCAATCAGCCGCTCCAACAGGGACAAAACAGGACAACCAGGCCCAACGCCAAAGGGCGCACGAGAGCAGGCAGAACAGGCAGACAGGCCAAAGATCCAGGAAGGAACACAGCAGGGCCAGACAGAAGCGAACCCCCCAGAGCAGGGAAGAAGGCGACCCATAGCCGGACCAACCCACAAAAGACCACACCAAGAGGCGAGGGGAAGGGAGAGGAGAATGAAGAGGCACCCCTAACCCAGAGAAACAACGAATGCGACCAACCACAGGATCAACCCCAACACACCAGGGGAAGCCACCAGCAGAGCCGCATAAACGAAGAGGGAGGAACCAGACAAGAAAACAGGCACCGACCCAGAACAACAACAGGAAGAAAGGGGCCAAGGAACCCAGACAAGGACCCCCCCCCCCCGCCCCAACCAACCAACAGCCGACAACTGCGGTAAAAAGGAACCGGAGGCACAGAAAACCCACAGAAGGCCCAGGCCAAAAGGCAGGAAAGACAGGCCGCCAACCCCAGGCGGCAGCCAACCCCAGACGGCAGCCGCCAAGGCCGCCACACCCGGAAAAGAAAACCCCGGGCACAGGAACCAGCCAGAGGCCAGGACCGAGGCAACCAAAAGCAGGAGACACAGGGACACGAACCCAGGAACCCACCCAAGCAAGGCCAGGGAGAGCAACAAGCGCAACCCAAGCAGACTCCACACACGGTCAGTGCACAGCCCAGAGAGAACAACCAAGGGCCTAACACAGAACCGGGGACACAAACCCAAGAACCGGGAAGGAGGAACCCCCACCATCCTAGAGCCGACCCACAGGACAGGAGGATACCAAGGAACCACCCAAGGCGAACCCCAAGAAGGGCAAAACAGGAAGGACGAACAAGGAGGCCAACAGCCCAACAACGCAGGCTGTCCAGAAAGACCCCAGAAGCCAAGCGGACAACCAACAAGCCAGCCAGCCCGGAAGACCCCAATACGGAGCTTCAGAACCCGAAAGGATAGGCAAAGGGCCAACCGACCCAACCCCAAAAACCCCAACCAAGAAGGGGCCCAGGGAACGGCACCAAAGCAAGCCAAGCCACCAAGAGAGCCACAACCGTCAACCAACACAAAGGCCACAGCGCACCAGCCAGGCGCAAAAGAGCAGCACAGGAAAGGACACAGGACCAACCCGGCATCCAGACCAGCAGGGCCAGAACCACCGGCCATCAAGAGGCCAAAAAGAGGCCCAAAAGCACCAGAGAACGAGCGGCCAGGGAAGAACCCAGGCAGGGACCCAGGCAGCGAGCCCGCAAAGGGAGGCCAAAACAAGGACCGTAAGAGAGCAAACGCCACAGAGGCAGGGCCGAGGCCCCAGCCGCACCCCGGAACACCCCAGGCACCCCCAAACCAAAGGAGAGGAGCCCGGAGAAACCAAAGGCGCACAACCCCCGGAGGGAGAGGGAACAGACCCAAAAGGTCCTAAGAAACCACGCAGAGCCAGTAAGAGCAACGGCCAGAGACACCACAGCCCGAAAGCAGACCCACAATAGCGGGAAACGCAGAAGCCCAAGGACAGGCCCACAAGGGGAAAACCACAGCCCCAGGGCCCAGGCAAAGCCAACCACCAGCACAAGGCCGAAAAGGGAGCGGGGATGCAGCAACGCATCCCACACAACAGGGGAGGCCGACACCAGACCACAACCGGCAGCCCCACCAACAAAGCCACCGGCCAAGCCTAAGAGAAGGCACGTCGAGGTGGACACCGGCAACGGCACCCCCAAGCAGGAAAGAAGGGCACATGGCAGCCCGAACCCACAGACAGGGAGGGGCACAGAAGCAGCGCACCCAAGAAACCAAGGAGCCACCCAGGCAGAAGCCAAGGAAGACCCACAACACCCAGCCACCACAGGAGGCAAAATGAGCGGCATCGAGAGGCAAAGGACCCCAAGCCACAAAGAAGAGACACAAGAGGGGAAAAGGAAACCACAACAGGAAACCAAACCCCACCAGCCAACCCAGCGCAACACAACACAGCACCAGGCAAGAGGCAATCCGCAACACCAGCCAGAAAGCCCATCAGGGGCCCCACCAGGACAGCCCCGGAGCCAACCATCAACCAAGGACAAGGCCAAACAGGACAGAGGGGGATACAACATCCCCCCCCCCCGGGAACCCATAAAACAGGGAGTCCGGAAGCACCAAGGACCCCGACCCAGGACGCAAGTAGCGACCCAGCCAAACCCAAGCAGGGTCCAAGCGCAGGAGCAGAGGAGTCGCAGACGGGGGAACATCGGGGGGCAGCAGAGCCACCACCCCGACCCACAACCAGCACGAACCCCACCCACAGGGAACCCGCTGGGGAAGGAGCCCACCAGGCCGGGCAGGAGGGCACGCCGGAGGGCAGGACAGGAGCGAACGCAAGGGCACCGGCGCGCCCAGCCGTAACACCCAGAATGACCAGGCTCCAGCAGAGAGAAAAGGCCACAGGCCAGGAAACCCCACACAGGGAAGCCCAGAGCACCGGCCAGGCACAGGGGGGCAGAAGAAACAAGGCACCCCAAGCACGGGCCACGCCAAAATCCCCGGAAGAACGCAAGAAGCACCCAGCACCAGGAGCCGCAGGCAGGCACCCAGACAAGCACGCACCAGGCCCGAATCCACAAGAACAGGCATGAACCAACAGGGCGGACAGGAGGAAGAAGCCGGGCAACAGGCAACCAAGGTGGACATCCAACCAGGCACCAACCAGGGGGAACAAAGCACGCAGGGCAGGAAGGCCGGAAGCCCACAGGCCAGAGGAACGAACCTAGGCCGAACCTCACCCAAACACGAAGAAGCCCCCGGGAGCAGACGCGCGCACAGGGGAACGGGCGGGCAGCCACAGCACCCGCCAGCCCCGGCACACCCCCAGCAGTGGAAAACAGGAGCCAAGGCCGCAAGCCAGCACAGCAGAAGAGCACAGCACGGGGAAAAAAGAAACCCGCTACACGGCACCTACCAGGGGGAAAGGCCAACACCATCAAACAGAGACTGACCCCCAACTCCAATGACCAGACGCCATCCAGCAACAAGCGCCGAGCAAGTGGAAAACAGGGAGGCCAGGGAACCCCCAACCGGAGGAGGAACACCCCCCCCCACCCCCTCCCCGCAGCATCAGGAAGCAAGGCAGAGACAGAGTGCAGAAAGTCACGCAATGCCCCCAACCCAGCAAGCAGGAACAGGGAGCGCCACAAGCCAGCATGGAAAGACCCCAACCGGAACCAACCAGCAGACTGAGAGACCAGAGGATTCCGGGTCCCAGAGCACCAGAAGCGCCAGCAAGCAAGGCGAGAATATCACTGAAGCAGCTGCGCAGGTCCCCCAGCCAAGACTGCCGAAGCAGCCCACCGCGTACAGCCAGAACCAGCCAGGCAAGCACAGACCACATAGCCAGAGGAACAAGGAAAAAAAGCGGAGCCGCTATGCGTTACTCACCCCAGGGGCAGGAAAAGCACCCCAACAAGCGCCCTGCCCCCAAGAACCAGCCCAGGCGCCCTCCAAGACGCCAGCGCTGGGCGATGAAGAGGACTGCAGCAACCGGCCAGAGACCGAACCCCCATCAAGGTCCGCCCATGCACCAACATCAGCAGGGGCTACCGGGAGGAAGGAAGGCGAGCAGCACCTCATCAAACCAGGCAGGGGGACCAGGAGCACTGCCCGGCGCAGCCCCTGGACCCCCAAAACAGCCACATCAGCGCGTCTTCCAGCCAGGCCAAGCCGTAGGAAGACGCGCGCTGTAACCCGGAAGAATCCGGAGGTCCGGCGCCCCAGCCGCAAAGGGCCGGGCGCCAATCAACGCGACTCCCAGCAAGCCGGGCAGGCCAGGAGACGCGGAAACAGGACGTCGAGGACAGACCAGCAGCCCACGAGACATCCAAGGAAGAAACACATAGGTAAGTAACAGCACGTCCCATTCTGTCGGAAGACAGAAAAAAAGAACAGCCTGCATGCTGGGCTGGTACCGCTTATGTACTCCCAGCGGGAGGGAGTGGGTTAGGTATCCCAGCATGCTCCTGTTCTTTTTTTCTGTCGCGGAGATAGTAATCTCCACTTTGTAAGGAATGGGACGAGGACCGGAGGGACCTGAGGGTAATGATATCTACTTTACTAGATCCACTACTCCAGAAATTATATCAAATAGAAGATAGGATGAATAAGTTAGAGCAAATTGTCTCTAAAGGACGGGCAGTGAACTCCGATATTTGTAATTGTGGGGCCGTATCTACTACTCGGCCTATGTCTCAACCAATAAGGATATCGAGTAACGCAGGGAATGACCCTATAATTAATGAGCCCAGCCCGAACATTCAACCTGTCCTCTCCACTACAACTGACCCAGCGCATATTAGCTCCCTACATTTAGAAGGGAGACATCGTCCCATATTACACCCTCAGCACTCATCTTTAAACCATTCAATCAATCATTTCAAATCGGAGACGTACAAGGAGGGGGTCGCACTGCCATCTCTGACCTCCCAGAACTGCTGGGGCCCTGACGCTGTGGTCGCCCCCGCCGCCGAGCAGTTGACATCGTTCGGCCGCGGAGTGGGGCGGACTACAGCTCCCAGCCTGCCTCGGGACACCGCCCACTTCCTGGTTGCCGCGCCTGGAGGCGATTAAAAAAAGGCCGCTTCCTGCGCATCGCGGACGTGCGTGGGTGGCGCCGGGCTGAGCCCGGGCAGAGGGCGGGCCGTCTGTGGCCGTCAGTGGACGACGAGGGACGGGATGGGCTCACCCCCTGAGCGCTCCATATTACCATGGGTAAGCGCAAATTGCAAACATCAACCCTCGGTGGGACGGGGAAAGTTAAAGTTCCCCGTAAATCTTCAACATCAAATAACATCATGTCTTACCTTACCTCTGCCGTGGGGAAACTCAATCATGAGATTGCGGAGAAAGAACGGGAACTAGGGTTGGAAAACACATGGTCGGACACCCCTGTGTCCCCATTGACCAGCAGACAAGTCATACCTCTGGAGCTTGCGATCCAAATCTTCAAAGCGAAGGATATGTTATCCCAAGCCCAGTGCACCACAACAGGCCCCGGGGAGCTCAATCCATTATGTACAGACATTGCTCCAAGTCCCACTCGAGAGGCTGCTGGCACAGCTACTAAGCATGTTAAAAGGCTGATAAGGAGACCGATAAAGAAGGCCACGCATTATTTCACAAAATCACGCCCAGCTATAAGTGCCTTTGAAACACGCATGAGGGACATGGTGGAAAAAGTACTCACGGATAAGATAGAAACTACCCTTGCCCACATTGCAAACGATATTATTGAGACGTGATCAGTTAAATAAGTTGGTATCATTAAAAACACTTGATTGCCCGCAATCTAAAACACTTAGGACTATCGCTCACCATGACTCACCCATGGAAGTGACAGGGAACGACACGTCATTAGTCTTAAATCAGCCCTCAGTCCCACTCAACCAAACATGTTCAATACCACCAAAAGCAGTTACTTTAATAGCTAAGAATAATGATCTAATGGAACTGGGCCATGAAGGGGTCAGCTCCAATGCCTCTCCTGTAAAAACTGTTGCGAATAAAGGTGGAGCACTACAGGGGGAAAGGAGGCAGCGTTTGAAGCCCCGTGTAAACCTACCACCTGAGGCAACCCCGTTTGTCGCCGTCCTAGTAAATATCCCACCTTTAAGCCCATTAGAGAATGTTAAGTCATGGTGTGATGAAAACTGCACAGGCCCTAAGAATATATCTACTCACATCACGATGGTGAGACGAGTTAATTGGTTGGGCCACATGGTAAAAAAGTTACCTGGAGACTGCATCATAGTAAATTTTAATAGACCCCATGAGGTTGCACGTTTGTTCTGGGACGCCACTGATATTAAGGCAGGAGGGGTTCGTGTGGTACCTTTAGGTTATTTTTATCCCCGGCCAAACTTTCCCAAACCATCTTTGGGTAATGGTGGTCAACAAGGTGCCCCGAGACGCCCAACTGGTTTGTCGCCCTGGGCCCTGCAGACACCAGGTTTCATCCCAAGACAGACTGATACCAACAGACCAACTAATAAGGCCACTTTGAATCTAACAAATAGATATACAGCCTTATCACACCTGGATGAAAATGATTGACTGACCTGTTATGCTACCCTTAAAAAACAGATATATGGTACCCCCACTGTAGATAGGGGAGCTGGGAAACCAGTCAAATTCATAAGCTGGAATATTGCAGGGCTTCGCTCAAAGAGGGTTGACAGTATATGGCTGGAACAAATAAAGGATTACGATGTAGTGGCACTCCAGGAAACCTGGGATAGGGAATGTAATTTCTGGTTAGATGGGTACTTATCGTATTTCGAAGCTGCCCAAGCATCAAGCTCAGGGAGAGACAGAGGGGGGCTTATGTTCCTAATTTCTGTGAAACATACGGGAACTGCAAAAATCCTAAGCTCCACATCCCCTAACTTTCTAGTCTTGGAATTTACTTTGCCAAATAAGCATAAAATCTTGTATGTTAATTTCTATAATGCCCCATATGGTACCCATTGTAATGAAAACATTAATGCATTAGCAAAGTTTTTAATGAATTATAAGAAGGGCCAAACCACTTTTGTTTATTTAATCCTCCTTGGGGATTTTAACATACATTTGTGTCAGCTAAATTGCCAGTATAGGCGAAAAATAGATATAGATTACTTGCCCTATTCACATTTTGAACATTCAACAAAGGGGGCTGCTCTAGGAGAACTATTGTCTGATGTTGATTTAGCCGAGCCGGAGTTTTCTGACACCAATGACCGGGTAGCAACATATAGTGCTAGGGACAGTAATACTATTATAGATTTTATATTTGTTTCACCAGGCATGCTGCAAAATGTCATTTTTTATAACGCAATACAAGCTACATTTAGTGATCATAATCCAGTGGTATTGGAATTGCGCAATAACAATCCATATTTACTTACTGAAAATATAAATACAGTACCTCCCTTGGAGTTAATCGTTCAGGATCAGGGGAGACGGCTAAAATGGAGTAAAATTTTCCCAGAGGTTTTTCACACCACACTAAGTGAGAAGGTGGGCAAGGAAATTAATATCTGTTTAGATCCGCTAGGGCTGGGTGGGGATATTATCTCCTCATTTGATTTAATTTGCCAGTAAGTGGCTGTGGACCTAACATGTAAGACAACACATAAGGAGCAAAAAACACACGGGTGGTTTGGTTCAAAGTGCTCCAAAGCCCATAGAGATTTATTGGTGGAACTAAAAAAGATACGAGAGATAACGAGGAAGTGGCCAGGTTAAGAAAACATTATAAAATGACTGTTGAGTCTCGGAAAAATTATATAAAAAAAATGCATGGGACTCATTATATGACAAGGCTACCCTGAGGGACAGTTCCAAATTCTGGGAAATCATCAATTCTCCACTTTTTAATGATAAGGAAAATACCCCGCTAGAACTAAACATATCAGAACGAGAATAGCTAGACCATTTCGAGAAAATTTATGGCAGTAACCTCCCGGTAGATGTTTTTGTTCCTATAGTGAGCGAGCAATTGAACTCTCCATTGAGATTTACAATCAAAGAAGTACAAAAGGCCATAGAGGACACGGTTGGTCATAAGGCCCCTGGCCCAGATGGGGTGCCAGCTGACATGTTTAAAGCACACCCTAAAATATGGTCAATAGTTCTCACTAATGTTTTTAATATAGCCTGTACTGTTAATAGCAGATTGCCTATATCTTGGTCACGGGCTATTATAGTCCCGATTTTTAAGAAGGGCCAGAGGGGGGACCCAAGATGCTATCGGCCTATATCATTACTGGACTCGTCATTTAAAATACTAGGGAAGGTTATTCTGGCTAAGATCTTTACATGGGCATCTAATAACGACATCTTGTGTAATGCACAGTATGGTTTTAGAACCGGACGAGGCACCGAAGATCAGTGCCCGAATTTACATCTAATAGTCAGCAAATATACTGTCACAACAAAAGGGGCAATCTACCTGGCTTTTATGGACTTGTCCACAGCTTTTGACCTAGTTAATAGGTCAAAGCTGTGGACAATGCTCCTGGAGCTGGGTTTAGATCGGGCCCTGGTGAACTTCCTGGCAGAGCTCCATAGAGATCTGACAGCGGTCATTCGTATGACACAAGACAAGAAGTGTACCGCTGGTCTTAAGTCCGGCAGGGGAGTGCGCCAGGGGTGCATCCTGGCCCCAATGCTATTTTCTCTATACATAAACTCACTGGGTCCTACCTTGGCAGCAGCATCCGTTGATGTCCCGCGCATGGGGGGAACCCCAGTGCCTGTTTTATTATACGCTGATGACACGGTGCTGCTGTCAAGGACCCCTGTGGATTTACAACATCTACTAAATTCCTTTGGGGACTTTATGCAAAATCTGGACCTCGTGACAAATGTAGAGAAATCGCATGTTATGGCCATAGGGAAAGGTAGGAACAACATGAAAACTCTCTCTTGTAATGGCTCAGTAATAACGAGAGTGAAAGTGTTCACCTATCTTGGCGTAGTGTTTGACGACACAGGGTCCTGGGCGCCCCAAGTCGCTAATAAAGTAGTAGCCGTGAAAAGATCATCGGCGGCTATATTAGGCTTCGCGAAAAGATTAGGTGGCAAACCAGCTGAGGCCATATTGACGATCTATAGATCAAAAACTCTAGACATAGCAAGGTATGGGGCTGCAATCTGGGGCTATAAAGATCTAGCCCCGATACAGAGAGAAGAAAATAAATTTCTGCGATCTCTCCTGGGTCTCCCCCAATCCACATCATCCTTTGCAGCTCACTTGGAGCTAGGGTTAGGGTATATTACAGACATGTTAAATATGGCGCCACTTTTATTATGGATCAGAACTTGGCTGAACCCCAACCAGGGGCGGCTGGTGCATAGGGGCGAATGGGGCGTTGCCCCACCAGCCTCCGGACGGACGAGGATCGGGGTCGGAGGGAGGAAGACAAGACACTAAGACAGACAGCTTGAAACAGTGTTAGCACTGCAGTGCAGCCCAGCCTTGTTGTACAAACACACACACACCCTGCGCATGACGTGTGGTGGACGTTCGTTCGATTTCAATAACGCCCAAGTCACGCATGTGCAGAGTGTGTCTGTGAGGCAGTGGTGAGGGCAAGCAGGCGCTACCTGAAGCAGCTGGTTTTCCAGGACTTCGGTCGGATTTTCGGCTCGCCCTGATCTGACGTAGTCACGTAGCTCAGCTCAGAGAACATTCTTCTAGTTCCAAGATCCCGCCTCCTCCCCTGACTGGATGACTTTGATACAGAGTCACCTGACAAGAGGCGGGATTTCAGGTACTGCTTCCTGCGCTGAGTTCCATTTCCCTCCTTCCTCGAACCAGCTTCCTTCAACCGGTCCGAGACTGAAAAACAGTGAGTGAGTACTACTTGCAAAGAATGGCGTGGTCCGGCTGTGAGGGACGTTTTAAAAAAATATATATATCATTCCCCCCCCAATCCCCCCCCCCTGCGCGACCCGCGACTGGTTATAGCAGCACTTTTCACTGTTTTGTCTCATCGGTGCCCCCTTTCGTTTCCATGGTACTTGCGGGACAACTCATTCCTCAATCATGAATCTTTGTAACATGTTGTTAATGTATTGTAAAACATATATTAGTAAATTTCTCTGTATTTGCTTTGAAAAGGTCCATAGGACGAAGCACGTGTTGGCCCCCGGCTGTTGTCGCACACTAGAGACGACCCTGGGTGCTGACTGGCCGCGCACACATCAGTAATGATGGAAATGGAAAACATAAAAGAACACCCAAAAATAAAGCACACCGAAAAATCTACGTACTTGGTACATTTTATTAATGATGGGTTACTTAAAATCATTATTTTTAAAATAAAGATTGCCATCGCGCTAAAATAGAAATCGCCTTCGCGCACATTGGTTATTCCTTAAAAAGCTGTGAAGAGCCTCTCCGCTTATTCTAGGCTTCCTTTCTGCCGACGACAGACAATTTACAAAACTATTGTTCAAAAGTGGGTCCTTTGGATTAAAGCAACTAATAACTGCCTGGCGACAACATTTTATACGGCTTATGTTGAAAAATCGACACGAACCGACGGTCTCTGACTTCCTTTGAACTTCATGAAGGGTTCTTTGTGTGCTCTGTTATAATTAGATATACTCCTTACAAAGATAAGAAAAATGTTTGGGCTTTTTGTAAATGTTGTGAGCCTTTTTGTTATAACTGCTGCTTTGAGAACAGTGTCTGCAGGATAGATACATTTGCATGAATAATAAAATGCATTTTTCAGGACAAAGAAGGAATCATTCTTTCCACTTTGTTTAAAGCGCATTGAAATGTGAGGATATTTTCATACCGCAGACGAAGGCCTTTTCCCCGGACAAACCAAGTAGGTACATTATGCATAATGCAGCAAAGGATGGCGGCATCTGGTAAAATAACCGCAAATCCATAATTTCATAGGGCTACGCAGCAGATGCAAAACCATACTATTCCATTAGATCTGCACGTATTGTATCAGAATATAACTTTCTTAGATTCTGGTGAAAATAAATAGGTTAAATCAGTGGGACACGTACTAGCCATTCTGAGAAGCTCACCCTAAAATAAATAGAACCTCAATAGGCCCTTTTATGTCGTGGCTGTAGTGGAAAATCCCGAGCACAGATGCAGGCTTCAAAATACGTGCTGCACTTGTTCTATGAAGTAAGGTGCAATCCGTAAAAGGTACTTTATATCTGTTTTTTCTTAATACACGGCTTGTCTAAAGGTCTCTGCTTCGAGGCGCTCGAGTTTGTCAGATATTAAATTTGTCCATGTTTTCAGAGCAAAGCGGCATTCTGTGGGGTCAGACCAAGATGTAAATGCGTAGAAGGTGCATACACGGGGAGCTGTGGAGGTAAGGATGGGGGCATACTGATGCGACCTCACCCCGCCCCTTTATGTAAGGGGTACTTCAGAGGCCTCAGGTGCGTGCTGTCTAAGGGAAGGGATCTGTCACTGAGCCCTAGCTGGGGTCTGCCCACAGCAAAACGGGGTACTCGCCGGCACAAGGATATCTGTAAATAATATCAGAAATACATGGGGGTGCTTGCGCACTGTTTACCCTGAGGATTTCCAGGGCAGCCGCGCATATTCCCCTGCCTAATGAGGCATTTTATACTGTGTGTTAGGTGCGACTGGAGAAAGTACATTCTGCTTTTTTGTTTACATTTTGGAAAGCATTGCTTCGGATTTTTATGACTGCATTAGCTGAATAATGAAGTGCGTCATTATCACTGCAAGCAAGAACCGGTAGCTCTGTGCTGTGATGAGGTGTAGACGGTGCAAGGTAGGCACGTTTAAACCAATTAGTTTGACTGTGTATCTAGCTTTCAGTGTGTGAGGGAAATGCTTCAGGTTGTATCTATGTAAATATTCAACATAGTGCAATATTCTGCCACTTTTGGCATTTCTAGACTTGCAAAATGCGTGGACTACCAATGGCTGCCGCCCAGTTTCAAATGTTCATGAAGTGACTGTAAAGTTTCAATGATTTTGAGTCATTCCTAGCCAGCTCATCCTTTACCGTGTTCACCTTTTGCATTCTGCTTCTTGTGGTTCTACATGCAGGTCTATAGTGCTTTTGTTTTTGCAGTGTTCTCTTCTTGCTTGGCCTTGAGGTGGGTGACAGTCTGACTACAGTGCACCAAACACAAATTGACTCAACTGTGCAGTGTATGCACACTGTTTTATTTGGATACAGACAGAATAGCTTGGAAGGGCAGTGATAAATTCTCGCTTTGCAGAGGTGTTTCTTTTGCTTGCTAATAATTATTTTCCCTGCCTTCCGCCATGTGCAGATTTAATTTTGCGCCTGAGGATGCTGACGGTAACTAACTGCATCATGTCTGACTCTGTCAATCTGGTCTCCCATGAAGTCTGCAGTGGTCCTGGAACAATTAAAATGCTCCATTTGTCCACTCTTTTTTTTCAAAATGTTCTCTTTGGGGAGAACCCGCCTACCCCCTAAAATACCTTTATGTAAGTCAGACTTGCTCGAGATGTAACACTCACGCCGTAACTTTCACGCCCTACCACTTTTAAATGTCACCAGCCGCCACTGACCCCAACCTTACACTAAACCACAAGATTATTAGTGATTGTATGGGGCGGGACAGAGTGGCGGATATTCAGTGGTTGACATTTATTAAAACATCAGCAGTACATCTGGGTCGCCCTGAACTATATTTGAAACCGGAAAATCTGACCAAGGAAGATTTTATTTGGGTAAAAACTCATTTTATAAAATTGCGAGAATTAGAACGAGAAGCAAAGGAAATTATTAAGCCAACAGTAAGGTCACACTATTTGTATATCTTGTCATTGTCAATTCAACCTTACTTGACTACTGTTACCAGATCCTATCATCGGTGGCTTTTAACAAAATTTAGATTTAATCAGGCACATTTTCTGTTGGGTATTTACGATAAATGGTGCACCCCAAAGGAGAACATGCAATGTGAATGTGACAATTTTTCTGATCAGGATCAGATACATTTTGTGTTTTTCTGTTCTTTCTTTCTGGAAAGCAGGAAAAAGTTCATTAAACCACTGTTAAGGGAAAAGGGGTTTGTACAGCTTAAACCCGCACTGTATTATCTACAATTAATGGAGACCCCTTTAGTGATGTTTGGTGTAGCCAATTTTTTGATTGCATCAATCCGCGCTAGAGGGAAGAGACTCCGGATGAATGCTGGAGCTGTCACTGCAAATGTTCATTTTAGTTCAAATAATATAACATAAATCAACTTCCATGTAATATATGAAATATCACTGTCATGAACCATGAAATATCTGCTACCATAACATTTTTGTGTATATTTGTGTTGATCCATATGTATATGCCACTGACTTTTTATATACTTAAAGAAAAACATTTTTTTTACTTGTATGATATGTTCTGGAATTTTTTAACATTATGTATTTGTATAGTATACTTTTATGTTTTTTAAATAATCGAATAAAGTGTTTTGACTTGACTTGACTAGTAAACCAAAGGCTAAACCCTAGGGATGGGGTAGCGATAAGGGACTCTGGAGAGCCACACATGCAGGGTGTGAAACAAAGAGGAGCTAATGATCTTTCTAATAATATGAGCTTGGAAATCCCCCCGGATGCCACACCATATACTGTTGTTTTGGCAAATGTCCCCCCCCCCCTAGTCTCAAACGATCCTGAACACTGGTCTACACTACGTAACAAAGCAGTTCATTTAGTAAGCTCTAGAACTGGGCTAAAGAATATTCTCTTTTCAGAATTTAAAATGGTCCGTAGGATATCATGGATAGGTAGAGACACAAAGCACTTACAAGGTGACTGTGTGAACCTAACCTTTGGGTCTCCTAGACTGGTCTAGCTCATTTTTGACAGGGCGGGGAACTGACAGGTTGACGCAAATGGCATTAACATCTTACCCTTGGGGTTCTTTTATCAACCTGCCTTTGTTCCAGATTGGGATCAGGGAGAAAGGTCAGCTTTAAAGAAAAGGATTTCTCCTTACGCAGTGCCAACATACAACCGCTATGAAATCCTTAACTCCCTGGAAGACAATAACTGACTTCCTGACCCAAAGCTGCCCCTATCTGGTAACGTTACCCCAGTCTACCCTACCATAGATATCCCTAATAGCGAGTCATCACCACAGATAGATTGCACTAGTTTGATAATTGAGAATAAGGATGACTTCAGAGGGAGAGCTCCCAACACAATTACAGCATTAGTAACGGACAATGATGATTTTCTGGTAAATACACTCACAATGTGTAAGTGTCCACATGTTATTAACAAGAAAGCCCCCTGAAAGCTGGTATCTTGGAATGTTGCTGGCCTGCGCTCAAAGCTAAGTGAGCCCACTTGATGTGAGTTCATATTAAATCAAGACTTCCTCTGTCTCCCGGAAACATGGGTTAGTGATGCGATCCACGGGAAACGGACAGAACAACGAATTTTCAACAACGAGTGTCCTTAACAACGACTCATAAACAACGACCTGGAACTGAACCACGACCTACTCAACAACTACTTTATTAAACAACGAGTGGCCTTAACTACGACTCTGACCTATAAACACTAAGAAAAATGCAATTAATTTAAAGATCACTTTGAAAACTATTTTTAATAAACAATCTTGGACAGAGACAGTTTTAATTTACCTAGTGAGGCCAATAGATGGCACTGTAGGATTGTTTTCAACTGATGTTTTAATGCTGACGTGTTTTTTTTTATTTTATCGCTTTAAATAGAGCATTTGGATTTAATTTTACGTTTGATGTGCTGCCAAATAAGTAAGCATACTAGTGAGGAACACTTTCACATCCCAGCTTCAAAGTGACATTCCATATGATCTCTGGCATTTTGCAATTGTTTATTCAGATGATATAACTCAGTAATCAGAAATAGAGTAAGTTGATGTGGCATGCTGCATCACGTAGCTATTGGAATATATATCGTTCTAGAAACAGACCACCCGGCACTTACTCTTTCTTAAACTAATTATAGCAGGTTGTTTTTCATCAATAGGATCACCCTTTTAGCGGGATTCCTTAATTTATTTTACTGCATTCTTCTCTCTTTTCTGCAATTATTTCTGCAGCTCTAGGAAAATATTTCCGTAATAAAACGTAAAAACAAGAGAACATTTTTCTTTAATTTAAATCTGGAGATTAACGGATAGTAGTGCTGGAGCAGAGTTTTCAATTAGAAAATTCAGGGCCTTTTGAAGCTCTAGTATGTCTATGCGTTTTATTAACTATTAATAATTAACAATTAATTATTTGTCTTGTGCAAGTGTGTTTTAATTAATCAATCCGTTTGTCTTAACATAAGAGAAAGTTACACGAGGGTTAGCTTGTGTGTGCTGTTTCTGTTTCCTAAAAAATAACGTGCAAGTTTTCATGTTTAAACGTTGCTGTGTGCTGTTTATTTTTGAGCACAAAACGCTGTCTGAATTAATGCTTTTTTATGTTGCAAAAGCTAGATAAATACATACACATAAGGGTATTAGTGGGGTTAACACTGTTTAATCACTATGCTGTAGTAATGTTGTTTTTATTTCTTTTAATTGAGATGGTCTATTGTGGCCTATGGAGGCCTAGTCCATGATGGCTGATTTTGTGAGCCTGGCCTCGAGTGAATAAGTGAAAGACGTGACGAGGGAGACCCCTGCTGGAAATGGTCCTGAAGTCAACTGACCATAGTCCTCGTAAGAGAAACTTTCCATGAGGACAGCAGCAGTCTTGGAGGATCTCCAAAGAAATGGAACGTCCTTGGCAAACAAAGGAGTTTTAGAAATGAACAATGAACTGTGGCTCGGCTGCCGAGGGAAGTTGAACAAATTGGATACTTTAATAGTTTCTTGGTTCCTGTTCCGTAGTTCACGTCTTGTGACTTTTCCTGAGCGAAGATTTTCAGATGTAGCAATGTTACATCCCTTCCTTCTCGCTCTGCTCAGTGATACATTTTATTTTTTCAAACTTTATGTGTGTTTCCATTGTAATTTCCACTATAAGAATTGTTAGCTTAGGGAGGGCTTTGCCACTTGCCATTTTACCTTTGCCGCGTGAGCTTGCGTTGCTGAGGATCGATGCTGAGGACTTCGTCTTGAAAGACTTTACCGAGAGACTTGTCCTGACCCGTTCTGACACTTAGTTAGAATAGGTAACTATGAGAACTGATTTATTCTGATTGATTTACTTTGACTAATTTAGATAAAGCAATATAACTTTTAAACATGGTGTTGAATATTCTTCTTTCTTGTCAATTATTGTGTGCATTTTTTATCATTATTGTATAGATTGTATAGAGTATGTTTAAGGACAATCACTATAATTAGGTCCTATCGTCCTCGATATAGATGCAGGGTGTTTAGGTGTTTTCTTCCCACAGGTTTATTGCCAGTAGAGTATTTGAGCATGTGTTAGTGAAATGGGCCCTAGCGTATGATGAATGTATGTGCGTGCAACTGTGCAATTACTCTATCCGTGGTAGTGGGCATATTTTAGATACCCTGATCTCTATCAATTTCTCTGGTAGCAGAGGATGGTTATAGATGGTTGTCTTGATCTGATAAGATAAGATTGCTTGTATATTAGCTTATTGATTATTGATTTATTTTTGTTGATGTCGGTATATGTACTAATACTATATGTTGGAGTCGTCTTGTTGAGTTATATGTAGTGCTTCTGGAATTTGGAAGCTGGTAGCAGTTCCGTAGTAGGGCAGAGGAAGGTATATGCTGCTCTCGGGAAAGACGGGATTGTAAGGAATTACGTGTGACAATTGAAGTTGCGCGTTCACATTGTCTGGGTTCGGAATCAGTGACATCGTCGTATGTTACTATTAGAATATATTTCTGGTATATAAGGAGTGTGTATCGTAGTGAAGGTTATCTGTGAAACTCTGGTCTTAAGTCCCAGGGATCTGTAAGGATTTCCGTTAAAGCTTATTGCGGGAGGAGTAATAGGTATTCTCTGAGCTTGTTTGAGGAACTGGGCAAAGTTGCTTAGTTAATGTATGTTATAATTCTGTAGTGGGACAGATTGTACGCTGTTCTCGGGAAGCAGGATTCTGTGTGCATGTACTATATTTTCCTAGAGGAAACAGTTATGAGATGTATGAAAGTTTGTTGACTCTTGAGAAATAGACTCTCTTTTACTATTCTGTGGTTAGCGAAGCAGACAATGGAGATGTTTTTATGTTGTAACTAATAGATTTTGTAGAAATCTTGACACAAAGTCTACTGAAGAGATTTTGTAAAGGAGGGGTAGACGAGTGACAGAGACAGGAGACAGAGACTGCAGCGGCTGCTGACGTCATAGAGACCGCGCTCTGATTGGATAGTGGATCAGAATAGTGCTCGCGCTAGGATTGGTGTGTTGGTGTGAGCCGTGCAAGGATTGGAAGAGCTGTTTAGTGACGTAGACGCTCCAGGATTGGTGCGATAGTGTGAAGTCGAGATTTTCAACCTCGTATTGTATATTTATAATACGGAAAGAGTAGAGAGTTTTGGTAAGCGCTAAAATGTATTACCAAGAAGAGAAGAAAAGGAAAACATTCTTTGGAAAAGTTAAAAAGTGGTTTAGCAAGGATAAAGAGGTTAAAACGAGATAGGGTGAGTTGCTACCTCCAGCGAAAACACCTGCATCCTTCATGGCTGCGAAATATGGATTACATACCTGTATATGGTTGCAGAATTGGGTTAGGTATACTAAAGAAGATGGTGTTCTAGCATTTCCGGAACATGGTTCATTTAATCTGGCCGTGTTGAGAAATTTACGGGAAAAGATGGCACATCTGGACCCGAAGCCAAGACCTACGCAGTTCGAGGCTTTAGTGGAATGGGAAGAGGAAGTTCATGAGCGAGAAAAGCAAAGATCTGGAGGGTACTACAGGCATATGTTTGGGAGGAGACATGATCGTGAGACACATCATGATCGAATGAAGAGATGGCGAGATGCTAATATGTCAGAGGGATTATATCCGATGAGAACAGTTGAAGGGGGAGCAGAAAGGGTTCCTGAGTCAGATATGAGAAGATATGGAGAGTATGAGGATGAGGTCTTGAATGACATGATTTACAAGAGACCACCTCCATATAGACCAGAACCAGACGAGAGTACACCCGTTGTTTCTCCGATAAGAGATACAGTCTGTATCATTGAGAAAGAAAAAGTGACACCTGAATCAAGAGGTAGTAATTCTTTCAGGGAGAGAGAGAATCGAGGTAGTGAGGAAAATGCCAGACAATTAGCTAAAACGACAACAGAACTGACTGAGAAAATTAGGGAGTTAACGAAGAATCTGGAAGCTGTTACGGTGCCTGTAACTATAGGTCCGGTTATTCCTATGTTTGACAGACAGAGGACAGGTGAAAATGGACTGGTAGTTCCATATGTTGCGAATGATTTGACAAATTCAGTTGGTCCTTCAGGAGATTCAGATAAAAGAACAGGGAGAAGTGACCTGAGACAAACCAGACATGACACATGTAGTGAACTATTGGATGCTAGTGAACCTAGTTGTTCAGGGATGCCAATTTTAGAACCGCAGAAAAGAGTGGTTCCAGTGAGAAAAACTGCTGAAATAACAGTTGATGATTTAAATGATTGGATGAAAGTTCTTCAGAAAAAAGATAAAGATTCACGAGTTATTGATGTGGCTAAGTTGCGTATAGAATTAGAAGAGCTTGTGACAGGAACAGTTCCAACAGAAATCCTGAAGTGTCATCATGATGGTGAGCTGATGTTTATGTGCAAAAGTATCACCTGGAGAGCAAGAAATACACATGATAGACTAAGAGCGATAGCAAATGAGCAGGGAATTGACATTGATAAAGTAAAGGCTTTACAGAAAACCTACAGGATGGATTTCACAGAGAAAGACATAGAAAATTTGAATGCTTCTGGTAGAACAGGACAGATCAAGGAAATGATAGCATTATTGCGAAGATGGGGCGATGTGGAAAAGTGGAAGGATAGGTGGTATAAGAAAAGAGATGAATCTGAAGATAGAACAACTTATTCAGCATTTCCAGTGAGAGAAAAGGAGAAACCAGTGGAGCATTATCCCATGAGAGAAATACCTGGAGGAGGATATGTACATGTTCCATGGACCAGACAGGATATTTTATCATTTACGAATGATTTCCCTCGATTGAGAGAAAAGCCCGTCGAGTGGTATAGGCAGGAAGACAGGTTTGTGAAATTGTCAAAAGTGCTGTGGGTTGACCTGAATAGTCTGTTTGATATAATTGTTCCAGCAGACTTGTGGACTGAGTGTAAAATAGTTGTGAGTTGGCCTACTGAGGAGTATCCAAGAGATCCAAGAACAGGGGGACCAGATCCAGAAGTAATGAGGAAGTATGATCAGGTGATGGTATACCTGAAGAGTAAAGTTCCTCCAAAAGAGACAGACTGGGTTAAGATAGATCGAACACAACAGGAAGCAAAAGAATCAGTTCATGCTTTTTACGAGAGGCTGATACTGGCTTTTAAACAATTCAGTGGAGATGAACACCTGGGTGACAAAGATTTGAGTCATTTTGTATACAGATTTGTATATGGTCTAAGACCTGAAATTGGTGAGAGAATTCGTGAACACACAGTGGATTGGCAGAGTAAAAAGGTAGATGAGATCCTGAGACATGCAAAATACTTCAGTGATGAAATTGAAGCAAAACAAAGAAAGCTGAAAGAGAAAGCAATGTGGGCACAAGTGAAAGTTGCAGAAAGACAGGAAGCACAGTTGGTGGAACAGGCAAATAATAAAGGAAACAATGCGGGAAATAGACCTAGGTTTGCAGGAAAAGGAAAGGGAAGTCTTGAGGAAGCAAAGAAAAAGTTCCCGTGTCACAACTGTGGCCAACTGGGGCATTGGAGATCTGAATGTCCTAATACACCTTTAGTGAATAATGAGGGTAAATCCTTAAATGAGCAGGTGCAGAACGAAGGGAATAACCAACAGCAACAACAACAGAAAGTTGTGAGACAGCAGAGTCAAGAGCCAAAACCGCCCTTGCCGCAGAATAGAGGGGTACAAAAGTATAATGAGGACTCGGGATTCTACACTGATGAACAGGTAAACAAACCAAGACGTTCTAACCAGGTACAACAGTACTTGTTAAAGAGTGAAGGGAGTGAGTCTGAGGGTGATTATTGACGGTGCCGAAGAGAGGAGGAAGAGTGCATACTTGGTGCAACTCTAGAAGTAGACCAGGCAGGACCATTTGTGGATGGGAAAATAAATGAGGAGAGTGTTACTTTTCTAGTAGACACAGGTGCGACAAGATCAACTGTCAGGTCAACAGATGTTAGAAATCTTCCTCTCTCGGATGAAGCAATTCAAGTAGTTGGTGTAGCCAATACGCAAATCAGAACACGTCTTACTGAAGCAGTAAGAGTACAGATAGGGAAATTTTCAGACATGCACAGATTTATTGTCTGTGACACGAGTCCAGTGAACCTGTTAGGTAGGGACTTGTTGTGCAAGATGAACTGCACAATTTTAGAAATGAAAGCTCCAAAAACCCAGAGAGAAGTGAGAATGTTCCTGGGTATGGTGGGATATTGTCGTCAGTGGATAATTAATTTTTCGCTGATAGCAAAGCCACTGATTAAATTGACAAAAAGTGAAATGTCAGACCCATTGGAACTGGATGCAGAACAATTGGCAGCATTTGAAGAGCTCAAAAGTAAAATGTGTGAAGCTCCAGCTTTGGGTATGCCTGACTATGAGAAAGAATTCGAACTGTACTGCAGTGAGAGAAATGGATGTGCACTTTCAGTGTTAATCCAGAAACATGGACAATTGAGAAGGCCTATTGCGTACTTCTCATCGACACTTGACCCTGTAGCTGTGGGTTTACCAGGTTGTCTAAAATCTGTGGCTGAAACATGCAGAAGCCTGGAACAGAGTGAGGGAATCATAATGGGGTATCCTGTAAGGGTATTCGTACCTCACAATGTGGCAATTCTTTTGACGAGAAGCAGAACTCAGTACATGTCACATAGTCGGTTGACTAAGTACGAAAAGGTGATTCTGGGAGCATCAAATGTGACTCTCGAGAGATGTGTGAATGTGAATTCAGCGACACTCTTGCCGGATATTGAAAATGTGGGTATAAAGATGGAAGATGATCATGATTGTTTGGATGTGCTTGAGTACTGTACAAAACCGAGACCAGATATAAGGGATCTTCCCTTACCTGAAAATGACCATGTGTTGTTTGTGGATGGATCATGCCTGAGAAATGATAATGGTGTGCTATGTGCAGCATATGCGGTGTGCAAAGTTTCAGAGGTCATGGAAGCATCACCATTGAAAGGGGTGAAATCTGCGCAAGTTGCTGAATTGGTGGCATTGACGAAAGCTTGTGAGATTGGAAAAGATTTGAGAACGACTGTGATGACTGATAGTCAGTATGGATTTGGAGTGGTGCATGATTTTGGCCAACTTTGGCTACAAAGAGGTTTCTTGACGTCAGGTGGAACTCCAATAAAGAATGCTGAATTGATTGGAAAATTGCTTGAGGCGATACAGCTGCCTAAAGAGCTAGCAGTTGTAAAATGTGCTGCCCATGGTCAGGGGGAGGATTTTATAACGGTGGGAAACCGTTATGCCAATGATGTTGCGCAATACTGCGCAAAGACAAATCAGTCTATTAATCGGGAAAGAGAGGGGGAAATGTCTTTTCTCTCTGTATTGTTTACTAATGTCTTAGAGACATGGGATGAAGTGAAGCAGTTACAAGATGAGGCGAAAGAAGAAGAGAAACAAGATTGGATTAAGGCAGGATGTGCTCCAAGAGAAACAGACCATGTTTGGGTCTACAGAGATGGCAGACCAGTGATGCCAAACTTAATGTTGTCGTCAATCGCAAGGATGTATCATGGCCAGGGACATTTGGGGAGAGACGCAATGGTCCGGTCGTTCAAACAGACCTGGTACAATGCAAAGTTCAGGACAATTGCAGAGAGCATCTGTCAAAGGTGTTTAATTTGTCAGCAATTTAACACTGGGAAAAAGACAGTGGTGAGTCTAGGGACAATTGGCAGAGAAGGAGGTCCTTTTACAAGAATGCAAATTGATTTCATTGAAATGCCCCAAGTGAACAGACTAAGGTATGTTCTAGTGGTAGTCTGTTTATTTTCAAGGCGGGTGGAAGCTTACCCGACTAGAAGAAATGATGGATTAACAGTGGCAAAATTACTGTTGAGGGAGTTGATTCCTAGGTACGGGTTTCCAGTTACAGTTGAGTCTGATAGAGGTAGACACTTTCAAAATGAGCTCATAAGTTTAATTTGTGAAGCATTGAAAATACAGCAGAAGCTACATTGTGCATACCGACCAGAGGCTTCTGGTGTGGTTGAGCAGATTAATGGCACAATAAAAAATAGGATTGGAAAGATGTGCTTAGCCACTGGCATGAAATGGCCAGATGTTTTACCTCTAGTTCTGATGACAATGAGATCTACTCCAGATAGAACTACAGGTTTGAGCCCGCACGAGATAATAATGGGACGTGCTATGCGCCATGCATTCGTGCCTGTCAATAAGTTGGTGACAATAACTGATGACATGATTTTGGATTACTGTAAAGGCCTGGCTGACATTGGAGAAGAGTCAGATACTGAGGATTTGGATTTGAGTGTTGGAGATCTAATACAATTTGATGTTGAAGAAAGTGAAGTAAAGGATGACAAGTATCCAAACTGAGTGAAAGAAGGATTCACTTGGATCAAGTGAACGAAGAGATCATTTGGATAAACTGAAAGCTGAAGAATTGCTGAAGAATTGAAGAAGTTTAAACAGTAGCGGAGTAGTAGAGGCTAAACTAAAATGGCTAACATAGAGGATAATCAAAATAGATGTGCCTTCTTTAAAAGGTGGTGTAGGATGTGCTGCTGCTGTACTGGATTATTAATGCTTCTATGGGGTATTTTAGTTTTATTAGTGACTTTTAAGGTTGAATTTGGGATGAATACAGAAAATGTGACAAACATACAGAAGAGTTCACAAAAAGTAGTTCCAATTAGAAGTAGTAGTTACATACACAAAGATAGGTCAATTAATAATGTTTCTAGTAACGTGTTTTCTAAATTGTTATATGAATATGTGAAGACAATGGAAGTCAGGGATTGCTACGTCTGTATGCAATTACCTGCATCCGTTTCAGAGGGCGTTACTTATCACCATTTACCAGCTACATATGGTATTTCTTGTAGTGTTTTAAGTAGTGTTTTTTATTTGTTAGGGAAAATAGATTATAAGATGTCTAACAGAGATAGTATTTTTGGGCACTTGCCAATGAACAAAGAGCTGAATCCAGCTAAAGAAGCTAACACTTTTGGTGAGATTTTTATTGAAGAAAAAGGATTAACATTAGATTACATTTTTAAGAATAATTTAACTTGCAGTCTGAAAGAAGAGGAGAAAGCTTTCCTGGATATGGTAGAAGAAAGGAGATTGAACAGGCATGAGAAAGCGGGAAAATATGAAGTGAGTGAGACAATTTGGGACATTGAGATGGGAAAAGAGTTGAAAAATGGGGCTAGTCCAACTTTAGCTCTAGATGTACCGCAGAAGGGTAAACTATGCATTACCAGAAAGAAATCCCAATATGATACATACTTTGTGGGGACTAGTGAGTGCCATGATACATACTTCGTTGCGACAGGTTGGGGTTTCAGAGGTGGAGAGGATACAATTTTTCCAGGAGTGTACTATGTTTGTGGGAACAAGGCTTATTACAAGTTGCCTGACCATTGGTATGGCACATGTTATGTGGGCCTGGTTTTTCCTAAGATTTTTCATACAGATAAAATAAAAGATGTAGAAGATATTAACTTATTAACACGTTTTAAGAGAGAAACTTGGTCTGAAATTGTGGGTGATATTTTTGGGGTTTTGATTCCAGCAGTGGGAATTTCTTTGAATGCTTATGGGATTCGGAAACTGTCCACAGTGGTTGATCGCTTATCGACAAATACCGCAGGAGGGTTTCTTTTGGTGAATACGGAATTAAGTGCCGTACGTGCCATGTCTATGCAAAATCGACTTGCCCTTGATATTCTATTGGCCAAGGAGGGTGGAGTCTGTGGAATTTTGAAAGTTCAACATTGTTGCACTTACATTCCTGATGAAAGTAAAGACCTGAAGGTCTATATCAGAAATATTACTGATTTGCATGAAGATTTAGTACCACTTGAAGCTGAGAGTTTGTGGACTAAAATAGCTAATAAGATGATAGCTGTTAAGGATTTTATTGCAAAAATAGGTAGTACTATTATAGGTAGAATATTGTTTCCCTTGTCTTGTATAATTGTGGCTTTATTAATAATAAGATTGGTGTGTGTGTGTTGTAAAAACAGGGGAGGGAGGAAGAAATTGAATAAAGAAAAGAGAAATAAGAAGTTGAGGAGAGAATCTCAAGAGATTGAACTAGAAGAATTGAGGGAGAGTGTTTACTTAGAGACAAAAAGGGATGATGAAAGAGTGACTGGTGTTTAATGTTGTGTAAGGGGAAAAGACATTTCTGATTTCTCCTAAAATGGGATTAAAATTTTCACTAATTTTTTTTTTTGGGTTTATTTGGTGATAAAATCACCAAAGGGGGGATTGCTGGAGCAGAGTTTTCATTTAGAAAATTCAGGGCCTTTTGAAGCTCTAGTATGTCTATGCGTTTTATTAACTATTAATAATTAACAATTAATTATTTGTCTTGTGCAAGTGTGTTTTAATTAATCAATCCGTTTGTCTTAACATAAGAGAAAGTTACACGAGGGTTAGCTTGTGTGTGCTGTTTCTGTTTCCTAAAAAATAACGTGCAAGTTTTCATGTTTAAACGTTGCTGTGTGCTGTTTATTTTTGAGCACAAAACGCTGTCTGAATTAATGCTTTTTTATGTTGCAAAAGCTAGATAAATACATACACATAAGGGTATTAGTGGGGTTAACACTGTTTAATCACTATGCTGTAGTAATGTTGTTTTTATTTCTTTTAATTGAGATGGTCTATTGTGGCCTATGGAGGCCTAGTCCATGATGGCTGATTTTGTGAGCCTGGCCTCGAGTGAATAAGTGAAAGACGTGACGAGGGAGACCCCTGCTGGAAATGGTCCTGAAGTCAACTGACCATAGTCCTCGTAAGAGAAACTTTCCATGAGGACAGCAGCAGTCTTGGAGGATCTCCAAAGAAATGGAACGTCCTTGGCAAACAAAGGAGTTTTAGAAATGAACAATGAACTGTGGCTCGGCTGCCGAGGGAAGTTGAACAAATTGGATACTTTAATAGTTTCTTGGTTCCTGTTCCGTAGTTCACGTCTTGTGACTTTTCCTGAGCGAAGATTTTCAGATGTAGCAATGTTACATCCCTTCCTTCTCGCTCTGCTCAGTGATACATTTTATTTTTTCAAACTTTATGTGTGTTTCCATTGTAATTTCCACTATAAGAATTGTTAGCTTAGGGAGGGCTTTGCCACTTGCCATTTTACCTTTGCCGCGTGAGCTTGCGTTGCTGAGGATCGATGCTGAGGACTTCGTCTTGAAAGACTTTACCGAGAGACTTGTCCTGACCCGTTCTGACACTTAGTTAGAATAGGTAACTATGAGAACTGATTTATTCTGATTGATTTACTTTGACTAATTTAGATAAAGCAATATAACTTTTAAACATGGTGTTGAATATTCTTCTTTCTTGTCAATTATTGTGTGCATTTTTGATCATTATTGTATAGATTGTATAGAGTATGTTTAAGGACAATCACTATAATTAGGTCCTATCGTCCTCGATATAGATGCAGGGTGTTTAGGTGTTTTCTTCCCACAGGTTTATTGCCAGTAGAGTATTTGAGCGTGTGTTAGTGAAATGGGCCCTAGCGTATGATGAATGTATGTGCGTGCAACTGTGCAATTACTCTATCCGTGGTAGTGGGCATATTTTAGATACCCTGATCTCTATCAGTAGCATTGTAGAAAATGTCAAGTAAGCCTCTACGTGTAAATATCAGTAATGTTAAAAAAATATTTAAAAAATTGGAGAGGCATCTTAAAAGATATCAGGCTTTCATTTTCAAAAGTTAAAAAGTATGGTGTACTGAAAGCGAACGTTCATAAATGGCATACTAAACAAAAAAAAGATTTCTCACATTCAAATTTGGTTTTTATGTCAAAAGAATTTTTTTCGTGGTTAAGTAAGTCGTGGTTCAATACTTCGTGGTTAAGATTTGGTAGTTGTTTAGCCTTCGTGGTTTAGGCTCTCGTGATTCAAGAGGTAGTTGTTTAATCATACAACCGCGATCCACATCAATGGGTTTAAAACATTACATACCAGGGCAATTGAAGGACACAGAGGAAGACCTAAAGGTGGGCTTTGCACTTATATATCTAGTAGCTTAAATGTTATGGCGGATCTTTATAGTGACTCACGTGTTTTACGTGCTATGATTTTATCCTGTTTTTTTTAACCCAACTTTTATTCATGATGGGCAATAATAATGAATTAAATCTAATATATATGATTCTTATTATAATTATGGTTTTTTTTTATGCTTTTATGATTGTATTGTACAACAATCGAATAAAGCTGGTCTTTGATTTGATTTGATATATTTTCTGAACTTTGAAAAATTGTAACTCCACAAGTATTTACCTTAGAACTATGTTCTTGGTTTTCAAAAATACATAAAAATTTACTTTATTTTTAGAAATTGGTCTCTGATTTATTCTTGAGCGTGAGTCTCATTTATTGCCTCTATAAGTACAACAAATGCTTAGTGCTGGAGCAGAGTTTTCTGTTGAAAATTTATCGAGTTTTAAGCTCCAGTTTTGATTATATGTTATGATTAAAATTACTAATTTATAATCGCTAATTATTAGTTTTGTTAAAAGTCTAAATTAATCAACATTACTAATGAGAGAAACTACACGTGGGAATGCATATATGTTGCTTAATAATATGTGCAATTTACTTAAATGAATATCGCAAAGTGCTATTTGTTTCAGATTTGCGCTTTTAAAATAACGCGTGCTAATGCTTCTATGTGTTGCAGACGGCTAGGTAATTACATACACATAAGGGTATTAGTGGGGATTAACACTGTATAATCATTATGATGTGGTAACGTTGTTTTGTGTTTCTTTTAATTAAGATGGTCCGTTTTGGCCTAAACAAAGATGGCTGCTATTTACAGCCTGCGCTCGAGTGATTGAGATGTGACGAGAGGCCTTGCTGAACATGGTTGAAAGTCACCTGACCACAGCCTCTGTCTGATTTAAAAGTTTCCGTGAGGACAGCAGCTCCGGGCATGCTTCCAATTGCCCTTGGAAAAGAATAAGGCCACAATGAACAATGATAAATCTGCGGTGGCTCTGCTATGGTACCAAGGAAGAGCATTCATAAATGTATCGCTTGCAAACTCGAGTTTCCTTTTTCCGTGTTTTTATTTTTGTGATTTTTCCTGAGCGGAGGTTTTCTAAATGTTACCAAGTGACATCCTTTCCTGCTCGCTCTGCTCAGCGGCTCAACGGATATTATGAAACGATATGGTAGCAGTATGATGGTTTGATTATTGTCTTGATCTGATAGATTGCTTGTACATAGGCTTTTGATTCATTGATTTATTGATTGATGTTGGTATATGTACTAATACTATATGTTGAGGTCGTCATATTGAGTTCTATGTAGTGTGTACGGCTTCTGGAACGTGGGGAGCTGGTGACGGTTCCGTAGTAGGGCAGAGGGAAGTGAGTGCTGCTCTCGGGAAAAACGGGATTGTTGGCCCTGTACGTATGCGGGGAAAAACGTGACAATTGAAGTTGCGCGTCACATTGTCTGGGTTCGGAATCAGTGACATCGTCGTGTGTTACTATTAGAGATAAATTTTCAGTATAAAAGGAGTGTGTATGGTAGCGAGGGTTATCTGTAAAACTCTGGTCTTAAGTCCCAGGGATCCGTAAGGTTCGCCGTTAAAGCTTATCGCGGGAGAAGTAATAGGTATTCTCTGAGCTTGTCTGAAGGACTAGGCAGAGGTAAGCACTGCTTGGTTAACGTGTGTTATAATTCTGTAGTGGGACAGACTGTTCGCTGTTCTTGGGAAAGGCAGGATTCTGTGTGCATGTGCTACATTTTCTGGTGTGAAAGTGCGTGAATGTATGAGCATTTAGTTGATTGTAAGACTCTTTGGAGCAGTCCTAGAGGAAACAGTTAATGGATGCATGTTAGAAGGGCAGAGTAGAGGGATGAGCTACTGTGTCAACGAAAGTAATAATTCCGTGGTAGAGCAGAGGTAAGCGCTGTTCTAGAGAGAATCGGAATACTTGTGTGAAAGACTTTTCTTTACTATTCTGTGGTTAGCGGAGTAGACAATGGAGATGTTTATATGTTGTAACTAATAGATTTTGTAGAATCTGAAACGAAGTCTACTGAGAAGACTTTGTAAAGGAGGGGTAGACGAGTGACAGAAGACAGGAGCAGAAGCGACTGCAGCGACTGCTGACGTCATACAGACCGCGCTGTGATTGGGCAGTGGATCAGAACAGTGCTCGAGCTAGGATTGGTGCGTTGGTGTGAGCCGCGCAGGGATTGGAAGGAGTACAGGGTGACGTAGATGCTCCAGGATTGGTGCGTTGGTGTGAGTCGCGCTGTTATTGGACAAAAAGATCGTACAGTTGCGGAAGGGACTAGAGAATATTGGTAAACGTTAAAATGTATTACCAACCTGAGGAAAAGAAGAAAAAATCCTTGTTCGGTAAAATTAAAAGGTGGTTCGACAAGGATAAAAACATAATAACTAGAGAGGGTAAATTGCTACCTCCGACGAGAACTCCTGCATCCTTCATGGTTGCGAAATATGGGTATCATACCTGTATATGGTTAGATAACTGGCCTAAGTATACTAAGGAAGATGGTGTCTTAGCGTTCCCGGAACATGGTTCATTTAATCTGGCTGTGTTGAGAAATTTACGGGATAAAATGATGTGTCTAGAGCCTAGACCAAGGCCGACACAGTTCGAGGCGTTGGTGGAATGGGAAGATGAGGTGCATGAGCGAGAAAAGCAGAGGAGTGGAGGCAACTATAGGTATATGTTCGGGAGGAAATATGATCGTGAGACTCATCATGATCGAATGAGGAGATGGCGAGATGCTAGTATGTCAGAGGGATTATATCCTATGAGAACTGTTGAAGAAGCGGAAGGGAGGAAAGGGGCAGAAAAGGTGCCTGATACAGAAGTGAGAAGGTATGGGCCTAATGATTACGAGGATGAGGTCTGGGATGACATGATTTACAAGAGACCACCTCCGTATAGACCAGAACCAGAAGAGAGCACGCCAGTTGCTACTCCTATAAGAGATACTTTACGAATTGTGACTGGGTTAAGATAGATCGAACACATCAGGAGGCAAAAGAATCAGTTCATGCTTTTTACGAAAGGCTGATACTGGCTTTTAAACAGTTCAGTGGAGATGAACATCTGGGTGACAAGGATTTGAGTCATTTTGTATATAGATTTGTATATGGTTTGAGACCTGAAATCAGTGAAAGAATACGTGAGCATACAGTTGATTGGCAGAGTAAAAAGATTGATGAAATCTTGAGACATGCAAAGTACTTCAGTGATGAAATTGAGGCAAAACAGAGAAAGCTGAAAGAAAAGGCAATGTGGGCACAGGTGAAAGTTGCTGAGAGACAAGAGGCACAGTTGGTGGAACAGGCAAATAATCCAGGAAATAGGCCCAGATATGCGGGAAAAGGAAAGGGGAATCTAGAGGAGGCCAAGAAGAAGTTCCCTTGACACAACTGTGGACAATTGGGGCATTGGAGATCCGAGTGTACCAATCCACCATTAGCGAGTAATGAAAATAAACCCTTAAATTAACAGGTGCAGAACGAGGGGTGTAATCAACAGCAGCAACAGCAGAAGGTTGTCAGACAGCAGAGTCAAGAGCCAAAACCGCCCTTGCCGCAGAATAGAGGGTCCCAAAAGTATAACCAGGACTCAGGATTCTACAATGATGAGCAGGTAAACAAACCGAGACGTTCTAACCTGGTACAGCAGTACTGGTTAAAGAATGAGGGGAGTGAGTCTGAAGGGGACTATTGACGGTGCCGAAGAGAGGAGGAGGAGTGCATACTTGGTGCAACTCTAGAAATAGACCAGGCAGGACCATTTGTAGATGGGAAAATAAATGGGGAGAGTGTTACTTTTTTGGTAGACACAGGAGCGACGAGATCAACTGTCAGGTCAGCAGATATTAGAAATCTTCCTCTCTCGGACGAAGCAATCCAAGTGGTTGGTGTAGCCAATACACAGATTAAGACTCGTCTTACCGAACCAGTAAGGGTAAGAATAGGGAAATTCTCAGACATGCACAGGTTTGTAGTCTGTGACACTAGTCCAGTGAACTTGTTAGGTAGGGACCTATTGTGTAAGATGAACTGCACAATTTTCTGTACTCCGGATGGAATAGCTTTTGAGACACCAGATGAGGATGTTTTGTACCGGATGACTCTAGATAATAGAGAGAGTGAGATTGTTGGTACATATGCTGTGTTTAATCCAGATGATTTGCCTCAGGAGTTGAGACACACCGTGAAAACAGCAGTTTGGGATTTTACTGGAGAAGATGTGGGATTGATGAATAATGTAGATCCAGTGAAGATTTCAGTGAAAGAGGGGATTGTTTATCCTAATATTCCTCAGTACAGATTGACACCGGAAATAATTGAGGGAATAACTCCTATAATTGACAAGATGATTCAACAGGGTGTTTTGAGAGAGTTACTGAGTAGCCCGTGTAATTCACCGATAATGGGGCTGAAGAAACCTAATGGAAAGTTCAGGATTGTACACGATTTGAGAAAGGTTAACAAAATTGTGGTGGCATGTTGTCCCATTGTGCCAAATCCTTCAGTGATTTTGTATCAGATTCCTCATGATGCTGAGTGGTACACGGTGATTGATTTGTGTCATGCTTTCTTTTCAATTCCATTGCATCATGACAGCCAGCCGATTTTTGCATTTCGGTTTGGACAGCGTATTTTAGCATGGTGTCGTATCCCACAGGGGTATACAGAGAGTCCTTCGATATTCAATCAATTGTTGAAAAAATAATTGGAGAGTTTGATCATGCCTGAAAGCTCAGTACTAGTGCAGTATATCGATGACTTACTTGTGGCATCGAAGACACGTGAAGCTTGTGAAGTAGATACCATAGCTTTACTGAATCATCTGGCAGATGGAGGGTTAAAGGTATCTCCAGCCAAATTGCAGTTTTGCAAGAAAGAGGTGCATTATCTTGGACACAATATTGAAAAGGGTCTGAGAAAGGTGACCGATGACAGGATCAAAATTATCAGAGGAATGAGAGCCCCGATGACCCAGAGAGAAGTGAGGATGTTTCTGGGGATGGTGGGTTATTGTCGTCAGTGGATAAGTAATTTCTCCCTGATAGCAAAGCCACTGATTAAGTTGACCAAAAGTGAGGTGAGAGATCCATTGGAACTGGATGGAGAACAAATGGCAGCATTTGAAGAGTTGAAGAGCAGAATGTGTGAAGCCCCTGCTTTGGGAATGCCAGACTATGAGAAAGAGTTTGAGTTGTATTGCAGTGAGAGAAATGGTTGTGCACTTTCAGTGTTAATTCAGAAGCATGGACAACTGAGAAGGCCAATTGCGTACTTCTCATCGACACTTGATCCCGTAGCTGTGGGTTTGCCAGGTTGCCTGAAAGCAGTAGCTGCTACATGCAGAAGTTTGGAACAGAGTGAGGGCATAATAATGGGATATCCTGTAAGGGTATTCGTACCTCATGATGTGGCAATTCTTTTGACAAGAAGCAGGACTCAATATATATCACATAGTCGGTTGACTAAATATGAGAAAATCATTCTGGGAGCATCAAATGTGACTCTTGAGAGATGTGTGAATGTGAATCCAGCGACGTTGTTACCAGATGCTGACAATGTGAATGTTGGAGATGATGTTGATCATGATTGTTTGGATGTGCTTGACTACTGCACGAAACCAAGACCAGACATAAGAGATTTGCCATTGCCAGAGAGTGATCATGTGCTGTTTGTGGATGGATCATGTCTAAGAACTGATGATGGTGTGCTAAGTGCAGCATATGCAGTGTGCAAGGTTTCAGAAGTTATGGAAGCTTCGCCTTTGAAAGGAGTGAGATCTGCTCAGGTGGCTGAATTGGTGGCATTGACGAAAGCTTGCAAAATTGGGAAAAATCTGAGAGTGACTGTGATGACTGATAGTCAGTACGGATTTGGAGTCGTTCATGATTTTGGCCAGCTTTGGCTACAGAGAGGTTTCTTGACGTCGAGTGGGACTCCAATAAAGAATGCTGAAGTGATTGGAAAGTTGCTTGAGGCGATACAGCTGCCTAAAGAGCTAGCAGTTGTGAAGTGTGCTGCTCATGGACAAGGAGATGATTTTGTTACTCTTGGTAATCGTTTTGCCAATGACATAGCACAGTATTGTGCAAAGAACAATCATTCGATTAATAGGGCACGAGAAAGGGAGATGTCTTTTTGTTCTGTGATGTTTACTAATGTCCTAGAAACGTGGGAGGAAGTGAAACAGTTGCAGGATGAGGCAGGAGATGAGGAAATGAGAGATTGGATCAAGGCAGGTTGTGCCCCAAGAGAGACAGATCATGTTTGGATCTATAGAGATGGTAGACCAGTCATGCCCAATTCCATGTTATCGACAATGGCAAGAATGTATCATGGCCAGGGACATCTGGGGCGGGACGCAATTATTAGGTCATTCAAGCAGACCTGGTACAATGCAAAGTTCAGGTTGATTGCAGAGAGCATCTTTCAGAGATGTTTGATTTGTCAGCAATTCAATACTGGGAAAAAGACAGTGGTGAGTCTAGGAACAATGGGCAGAGAAGGAGGTCCTTTTACCAGAATGCAAATAGATTTCATTGAAATGCCCCAAGTGAACAGATTGAGGTATGTTCTAGTGGTAGTCTGTTTGGTCTCAAGATGGGTGGAGGCTTATCCGACTAGGAGAAATGATGGAATAACAGTTGCAAAGTTACTGTTAAGAGAGTTGATTCCTAGGTACGGGTTCCCAGTGACAATTGAGTCTGACAGAGGTGGACACTTCTACAATGAGCTTATGGGTTTAATTTGTGAAGCATTGAGCATACAGCAGAAGCTACATTGTGCATACAGACCAGAGGCTTCTGGCGTTGTTGAACAGATGAATGGCACAATAAAAAACCGAATTGGTAAGATGTGTTTAGCCACTGGAATGAAATGGCCTGATGTCTTGCCTCTAGTGCTGATGACTATTAGGTCTACTCCAGATAGAACCACAGGTTTGAGTCCGCACGAAATATTAATGGGACGTGGGATGAGACATGCATTTGTGCCTGTCAACAAGTTGGTGACAATAACTGATGACATGATTTTGGATTACTGTAAAGGCCTGGCTGACGCAGTTCATTCTGTGTTTCACCAGGTTGGAGAAGACGCTACCACACTTGAGAAGAAGCAAGCCCATGATCTGAGTCCAGGGGACTGGGTGAGGATTGAGGTGCACAGAAGAAGAAATTGCTTGGTTCCAAGGTGGGGAAGGCCAAGACAAGTTATTCTGACTACAACAACTGCAGTAAAGTGTGCTGGTGTGAAAAACTGGGTGCATGCAAGTCATACTCTAAGAGTTCCAAATCCAAAGGATGGGACTGGTAAGGAGTATTTTGAAGAGTCAGATTCCAGTGATGATGCAGAAACTGAACCAGTGAGAAGAAAAAAGAATCCTGAAAGGGGTGAAGGAGAAAGAGAGTCAGGTGATTCTTTTTTCTTTCCAAGAGAGGCTTCAAGAGAAACATTGAGAGTCTCAGAGGAGAGATCGGATTCTGTAAGAGTGCCTGAAGTTCCAACGAGCAGTGGAGAAGAAAGAAGAGAAAAGAGCAATTCCACAGAGATTACACCTGAATCAGATGAGGAGGTTGAAAATCCACTTGAGATTACACCTGAAGAAGCAGGGTCAGAAGAAGATAGAGAGGGACAGATTGCGGAAGACCCCCGAGGAGGTGTAGGGAACATTCCTGATAAGCTAGGTGAAGGGACAAGTAGACAGCAAGAAGATTGCGTGTCGGAGACCCGAGGAGGGACAGAATTAGGGAAATCTCAATCGGTGGTGGAAAAGACTGTGGAGCAAAAGGAAATTGTTGAAGAACAAGAGGCAAATGAGACAGAATCAGATGAGAGTGAGAATGAGAAATCAGAGGGTCGAGTTCTGAGAAAGAGAACTTGGATCGGAGAAAGAAATAATAAAGAAGTGAGACCAAAGAGGGTTGTAAGAGGAGATCTTTGGCCCAACAGGATAAAGAGGCTAAGGTACAGACTGACACGAGCAAGTGCAAGTTCAGGTTCATCGAAAGCTGAACAGGTGAACGAGGTGTCGAGTCAGAATCAAGCAAAGGGTGAGAAACAAAAAGAATCAAAAGAACCAGAGGAGATCAAGAGAATCAGAAAACCTAACCAGAAGTATAGGTCACCGGAATGGACGTACGTGGCACTGTCTGAAGGTGAAGAGGCAGAGAGTCAAGGAAATCCAGAGGGGACCATACGTGAAGTGGTTGAAGAGAAAACTGTTGGAATCCTGAAAGTTATCCTGACTGACATTGGGGAAGAGTCGGATGCACAGGATGTTGTTGAAGATCTGATACAATTTGATGTTGCTGAAGAAGAAGTGAAAAGTGATGAAAATCCAAATTGAGTGAACTAAAGGAGTCAATTGGAGTAAAGTGAAAAGAGAAAATCTGAAATTAGCTGTGTGAAATAATCTAGAGTTCTAAAACTCAGTAGTGGAGTAGAAGAGGCTAAGTCAAAAGACACTGCCAAAGTGGTAAAATGGCTAACACAGAAAATAATCAAAGTAGATGTGCCTTTTTGAAAAGATGGTGTAGAATGTGCTGCTGCTGTACTGGATTATTAATGCTATTATGGGGTGTACTAGCTTTATTAGTTACTTTTAGAGTTACAATAGATACTTTTGGAATACATACTGAAAATGTGACCAATGTAGAGAAGAGTTCACAGAAAGTAGTTCCAACTAGAATTAGTAACATTTACATACATAAAGATAGGTCAATTAATGATTTTTCTAGCAATGTTTTTTCAAAGTTGTTATACGAATACGTAAAGACAATGGAAGTTAGGGATTGCTACGTCTGTATGCAATTACCTGCATCCGTTTCAGAGGGTGTTACTTATCACCATTTACCAACTACGTATGGAATTTCATGTAGTGTGCTAAGTAGTGTTTTTTATTTGTTAGGTAAAATAGATTATGGGATGTCTAACAGAGATAACATTTTTGGGCAATTGCCTATGAACAAAAAGCTGAATCCAGCTAAAGAAGCTAACATTTTTGGTGAGATTTTTATTGAGAAAGAAGAATTAACATTAGATTATATTTTTAAAAACAATTTAACTTGCAGTTTGAAAGAAGAGGAGAAGGCTTTCCTAGACATGGTAGAGGAAAGGAGAGTGAACATGCATGAAAAGGCAGGAAAATATAAAGTGAGTGAGACAATATGGGATATTGAGATGGGAAAGGAATTGAGGAATGGGGCTAGTCCAACTTTGGCTTTAGATGCACCACAGAATGGTAAACTATGCATTACCAGAAGGAAATCCCAATATGATAGTCATTTTGTTGGGACTAGTGTGTGTCATGATACATACTTCATTGCGACAGGATGGGGTTTTAAAGGTGGAGAAGATCCAGTTTTCCCAGGAGTGTATTATGTTTGTGGGAACAAGGCTTATTACAAGTTGCCTGACCATTGGTATGGCACGTGTTATGTGGGCCTGGTCTTTCCAAAGATTTTCCATATAGATAGGATAGAAGATGTAGAACACATTAATTTACTAACACGTTTTAAGAGAGAAACTTGGTCAGAAATTGTAGGTGATATCTTTGGAGCTTTAATTCCAGCAGTGGGAATTTCTTTAAATGCATATGGAATTCGGAAACTGTCAACAGTGGTGGATCGCTTATCGACAAGTACCGCTGGAGGGTTTCTTTTGGTAAATACGGAGATGATTGCCGTACGTGCCATGTCTATGCAAAATCGACTTGCCCTTGATATTCTATTGGCCAAGGAGGGTGGAGTTTGTGGAATGCTGAAAGTTCAACATTGTTGCACTTACATTCCTGACGAAAGCAAAGATCTGAAGGTATATATTAAAAATATTACTGATTTGCATGAAGAATTAGTACCACTGGAAGCTGAAAGTATCTGGACTAAAATAGCTAATAAAATAGTTGCTGTTAAGAGTTTTATTGCTAAGATAGGTAGTACCATTATTGGTAAAATATTATTTCCATTGACATGCATAATTGTTGCTTTATTGATACTAAGATTGGGGTGTTTGTGTTGTAAAAACAGGGGAGGGAAAAAGAGAATAATTAGAGGAAATGCTGAAAAGAAACAAAAGAGGTCAAGGAGAGACCCACAAGAAATAGAATTAGAAGAATTGAGGGAGAGGGTGTATTTGGAGTCGAAGAGGGATGATGTGAGAGAGTCTGGTGTTTAATGTTGTGTCATAAAAGACATTTTCAATTTCTCCTAAAAATTGGGACTACATTTTTTTTTTTGGGTTGATTTTTGTGGTGATAATATATCACCAAAGAGGGGATTGCTGGAGCAGAGTTTTCTGTTGAAAATTTATCGAGTTTTAAGCTCCAGTTTTGATTATATGTTATAATTAAAATTACTAATTTATAATCGCTAATTATTAGTTTTGTTAAAAGTCTAAATTAATCAACATTACTAATGAGAGAAACTACACGTGGGAATGCATATATGTTGCTTAATAATATGTGCAATTTACTTAAATGAATATCGCAAAGTGCTATTTGTTTCAGATTTGCGCTTTTAAAATAACGCGTGCTAATGCTTCTTTGTGTTGCAGACGGCTAGGTAATTACATACACATAAGGGTATTAGTGGGGATTAACACTGTATAATCATTATGATGTGGTAACGTTGTTTTGTGTTTCTTTTAATTAAGATGGTCCGTTTTGGCCTAAACAAAGATGGCTGCTATTTACAGCCTGCGCTCGAGTGATTGAGATGTGACGAGAGGCCTTGCTGAACATGGTTGAAAGTCACCTGACCACAGCCTCTGTCTGATTTAAAAGTTTCCGTGAGGACAGCAGCTCCGGGCATGCTTCCAATTGCCCTTGGAAAAGAATAAGGCCACAATGAACAATGATAAATCTGCGGTGGCTCTGCTATGGTACCAAGGAAGAGCATTCATAAATGTATCGCTTGCAAACTCGAGTTTCCTTCTTCCGTGTTTTTATTTTTGTGATTTTTCCTGAGCGGAGGTTTTCTAAATGTTACCAAGTGACATCCTTTCCTGCTCGCTCTGCTCAGCGGCTCAACGGATATTCAGAATTTATTTGTAACTTTATTTTTGCTAGTTTTGTTATAAATGTACTAGACTAGTGAGGGTCTGTGTCATTTGCATTTTGGATTTTGAGGCCACTTCTTCCTGAGCCTATGCTGAGGACGGCAGCTCGAGAGACTTTACCGAGAGACCTGTCCTGACCCATTTAGCTAGAATAGGTAACTATGAGAATAATGATTTTGCTATTGATTGACTTTCATTTGAACTAATTTAGATAAACAAGCATTTGTTTGAATTCCAGTGTCGGGTGGTTATTTCTTTGTCATTTATTGAGTTTCAAATGTATTTCCTATGTTTAAAATCATGACTCAGGACAGTATCTTTATGGTCGCATTGACCTCGCTTTAGGTGCAGATTGGTTTAGGTTTCTCTCCTATATTCGGTGTGGATAGAGTAATAGAATAAATGTCAGTGTGATGGGCCCTAGCGTATGATGAGTGTATGTCCGTGTGACTGTGGATTTACTCTGTCTGTGGAAGTAGGGAGATTTTATATGCGCCGATCTGCAGCATTAGCACTACCCAGGTCAAAGTACTCACTGAGGCAACTCTAGTCTCTAGTCTCAGAGGGAGGGGTGAACTTAGCTACTCTGGCTGTCTAGCCCAGTAACCTGGAGTGACACAGACAAGAGTCAAATATTAATGGCATTAGGGTGGAAAGCCTGAGGGTCACTGGTGCTAGTATCACCATGGTGGTTGATCTACTGGTCTCCCCTGATCAATATCTCATATGGCAGACCGATATAGTCCTCAACGTTGACAATAAGGTTATGGAACATCCAATGGCCTTGGTGACCTTAGATTGGGGAGAGGTTAGTGGCCTCAAAAAGGTAGTGGTGTCTTCTGCTTTCCCTGTGCAGTGTCTGCTTGGAAATTATTTGGAGTACTCAGCATGGGTTGAGGTAGAAAAGAAAACCTATGCGGCAATACTGGGAATACCTGAATAGATGTGTATGCAAACAAGGGCACAAAGCAAAACCCAAGGTGAAAAAGAAGTGTTGGAGCCTGAAATGATTGACAAACCTTCCAAGAGAAAGAGCAGGACGTCTGGGAAACCAGTTTCAAAACAGACAACAAACCAAGTCCCCTCTCCACAGGGAGAAGACTTGTCAGCCCCAGAGGTAACTGAGCCTCAGGAGCATGGGCCTTACACAGCAGAGATCTTAGGACCAGGGGGACCCTCTAGGGATTATCTGTGCCAGGGGTAGAGAACCTGTCCCACTCTTGAAAGCCTGAGACAGCAAGCTGCTCATCAGGAAAAGGGAAGTATCAGTGGTTCCCACAGGACCTATTGGGAGAAGGGACTCCTATACACTGAGGCAAGAGACCTCAAACCTGCTGCCACTAGGAGATTGGTAGTCCCTCAGCAGTTTAGAGCTTCTCCTAACATTTGCCCATGAGATTCCCCTAATTGTGCATCGTGCCCAGACAAAAACCTTGAGTCGGTAAGTCAACCACTTCTACTGGCCAGGAATGTCTCAGAAGGTGAAGCAGTTTTGTAACTCTTGTGCCACCTGTCAGGTTAGAGATAAGACAGGTAGCCACCTGAAGGTCCCTTCATTCCTCTTCCAGTGGTCAAGGTACCTTTTGATAGGGTTGAATTGACATTGTTGGTCCCCTTGACCCTCCACCAGCACCAGGGAACAAATTAATCTTGGTGGTAGTGGATTATGCCAAAAGGTACCCCGAGGCAATTTCACCTAAGGACCACCACTGCACCTGCAGTGGGCAAGGCCCTCCTTGGAATTTTTACTAGGACTGGCCTTCTTAAAAAGGTAGTTTCAGACAGAGGTAAAAACTTCATGTCCGCATACTTGAAACACATGTGGGCTGAGTGTGGGGTGACCCATAGGTTCACTACACCAAACCATCCACAGATGAATCGGCTTGTTGAAATATTTAATGATTAGTGGATTCTCTGAAAAACTCAGAAGGAGATGGGATGTCTTGCTACCTTGCCTGCTTTTTGCTTACAGAGAGGTGCCACAAAAGGGAGTAGGATTTTCCCCCTTTGAACTTTTGTTTGAAAACCTTGTAAGAGGACCCCTCTGTATTGTCAAGGAAGGATGGGAGAGATGTCTTCAGGAACCAAAGCAAGACATTGTGGATTATGTTCTTGGCCCCCGTTCAAGGATGGCTGAATACATGAAAAAAGCAACAACAAAAAACCTTGAGGCCACCCAAGATCTCCAGAAGCTCTGGCATGGTCAAAAGGCTGCCATGGTGGAGTTCCAACCAGGGCATAAGGTGTGAGTTTTGGAGCCTGTGGGGCCTAGGGCCCTCCAGGACAAATGGACTAGGCCCCACCCTATCCTTGAGAGAAAAGGGGATGTTGCTTACATAGTAGACGTTGGCCATGTAGAAACCCCAATAGGGTAATACTTGTAAAACACCTTAAACCCTACAATGACAGGGCTGATGTGAGCATGCTTATGGTTACAGATGAGGAACAGGAGGTAGAGAGTGATCCACTTCCTGATCTCCCTCACAACCCTAAAGATGGGTCAGCTGATTGCGTGGTCTATTCAGACACCCTTACTGCCCAACAGTAGAGTGATTTCAGGCAAGTCCTCAACCAGTTCGCTGAGCTCTTTTTCTTTACCCCTGGACAGACTAACTGGTATACACATGATGTGGACACTGGTAATAGCCTACCTGTCAAAATAAAATTTACAGAAAGAGCAGTCTGATCATGTCAAGGAAAAATTCAAAGCTGAAGTAAGCAAGATGCTGGAGTTGGGTGTCGTTGAACCCTCAAAAAACCCCTGGGCCAGCCCACTTGTTTTTGTCCTTAGGCCTCATTCCCATGGTGGAAATAAATAAATGAGTTTTGGGTGAACTACTTGGGCCCCAATGCAATTACCAAGACAGATGCACATCCAATTGCAAGAGATAATGTTCTCATTGACAAATTAGGAGCAGCCACATTTCAGAGTACCTTTGATCTCACATCAGTGTACTGCCGGATAGGTCTGATTCCTGTAGCAAATGAAAAATCAGCATTTTCCACTCTCGATGGACACTTGTAGTTCAAGGTGATGTCTTTTGGTTTGAGGAATGCCCCTGCCACCTTTCAGAAGTTGGTGAAAAAAATCCTTGCTGGATTGAAAGCCTGTAGTGCATCCTATCTTGATTATGTTGCTGTCTTTAGCCACACCTGGCAGGATCACCTGATCCACCTCCAAAAGGTCCTAGAGGCTCTGCAGGGAGCAGGTCTCACAATCAAGGCAAGCAATTGCCAAATAGGGCAGTGCAAGGTTACTTGGGCCACCTTGTAGGTGGAGGCCAATTCTAGCCCCTACAGTCCCAAATCCAGATCATTCTGGATTGGGAAGCTCCAACCACCCAGACCCAGGTCAGGGCATTCTTTGGCTTGACTGGGTACTACCGGAGGTATGTGCAGGAATATGGGTCCATTGTGGCCCCCGCACAGAACTGACCTCTAAGAAAATGCCCAAAAAGGCAAACTAGACAGTGAGCTGTCAAAAGGCTATTGGCACATTAAAAGAAGCAATGGGCTCAGCACCCATTCTAAAAGCTCCAGTTTACTCCAAGCAGTTTATAATCCGGGCAGATGCAGCTGAACATGGAATAGGAGTGATTCTATCCCAGACCCATGATGATGGCCATTACCAACCTGCTGCTTTCATAAGAAGGAGGCATCTCCCAAGAGAGCTGGGTTGGAGTGCCATCGAGATGGAATCCTTTGCTGTGGTTTGGTCCCTAAAGAAGCTGAGGCCATACTTGTTTGGTTCTTACTTCCTTGTCCAAACTGACCACAGACCTCTCAGATGGCTCATGCAGATAAAAGGAGGAAACCGCAAATTGTTAAGGATGTCCATATCCCTACAGTGATTTGAATTTACAGTGGAATACAGACCTGGGACTGTATGGCCTTTCCAGGTTCTTCCACTCAGAAGATTAAGACTCTCTAGGGAAAGGTTAGTCTCATCCTCTTTCGTTTGGGGGGTGAGAGAGTCCATGTAGGAAAGTGCCTCTTTTTGCATGGTTGCCCCCACTTTTTGCCTGATGTTATCTCAAACTGTAAGTGCAGTGGGACCCTGCTAACCAGGTTCCCAGTGCCAGGTATCTTTCCCAAAGCACTGTACCATGATTGACACAACTTTAGCTACCCTGCAAGTCCCTAGTAAGTGAAACCTAGGGCATGGGTACTAAAGAGGGTCATCTGGGGTTGCAGCATTGGTTGTGCCACCCCAGGGCCCCCTCACCAAGGCTTTGCATTCTACCATTGCAGGTTGAGTGCCTTGGTGCAGGAAAATCCGGAGGGTTGACATGGAATGCAGCCCTGTGTGCTATGCTCCTTATGCACTTCATAGAATATATTTAAGTCATCCCTACTGCATGCCTTTGGCCCTAACGTGGGATGCACCATATCCTATGTATGGGCATATCAACATGAGCAGATACACCCCTACAATTTCCAGTCCATTCTGTGATGTTGTATGTGAACAGGTAAGCCAAATAGAGAATATTGGCTAGAGACTTGTCAACACGAGTTTCCCAACTCCATGATGGCATCACTGTTTTCTAAGATGTTTGATACCAAACATCTAGCTTTAATAAATCCTCACTGAGGCCAGTGTTAGATTTATTAATAAATTAACACAGGAGACCCTTTTAGGGGGTCCCCTCAAACTGAACCAAACACCAGTGAGGTCTCTGGCTGGTTTTCACCAGCCTGCCACAACCAGGTGCTTCAAAGGTCATGCTCCCTTTGAAATCCAACCCGGGAACCCTCAGATAGTGGGGGAGGCCAAGCCCCCTTTCCTGCTCAACTTCTGGTGGGAGGAAAGGCAGGAAAATTAGTTAGGTGAGGAGGGTCCCCCCTTAGCCTGCACCACCCCTAGGGTGGGACAGATGAGGTAAACACCTCTCCTAAAATTCCACTTTCTCGAGATGTTGAGAAAACCTCTAATCTGGGCTAGGGCAGTGCCCCTTCCAACAGGAAGTGGTCACTAAAGAGTGTAGACACCCTAAAGGTAGATAGCCCATTCGCTAGTACCTGTCTCCCCTTGCAATGCCCCTAAATTCAGAATTTAGGTGGCTCCCTGAGACCCTAACCTCAGATTGATCGAACCAAAGTAGATCAGGACATTAATACCTGCTGCACGAGAACAGGAGCCCTACTGCAAAAAAAAGGCCCCAAACCCTGCCATCTGCTCCAACGAGTCGGCAATTACTGCCTGATGTGTCGTCCTGAACCTGCAAGGACTCCAAGAACCCCGGAACACCTACAACCTTCAAGTAGTCACTAAGAAGCTGCCTTGGAGTGAAGGTATCAGAACCCCTGCACCCCGCAGACACCAATCTCGTGAAGTCTGGTTTGTCGACTTGCTTCTCTCCGATGACCTCGATGCAGCACAGAAGCTAGAAGAGATACAACAGCTATCGAGGGCAGATCTTCTTCTCCACCAAGTTTAGAGGCACCAGGACCTACCAGAGCCACAGCATACCAATAACCGGGGTACCGGACCCCAATGGTAAAAACCAAGAAGAAGAGTACACTCCGGACTCCTGAAGCACCAGAAGCAAGCACCCATTGAGGGACATTGCGACACCCGAAACCCACTTCCTGAGTGGCCCAGCTGTCCCGAGATCACCTCTTCAAGTTGCCTGCTCCTGATCATATGTACCTAAAGGTGTACGACGCCCAGCTGACCTGTTTGCTCTGCACCCGGCCCCAACACCGACTATCCAGCTCTGCTCCCGTGGTCCGCAGGCCCTTGCATCCTCCTCCATCCAAGGAGACCTACCGGATTTACCTATAAGTCCAACTGTGCAGTGTATTTTCAAGGGGCATCCCTTGTCTTTGCACACCAGTTTCCCAGACCCTCAGCACTCTGCTCCTGCCCGATCCGGGACCCTCCTGAACTTCTCCTGCTGGAACTTTGGACCTGGTCCTGACATCGACCTAAAACAAGAAGGTGAAAGCATTGCCTAATTTTATATGCATTTTTCCTATTTTTCCCCATTGATTTCTATGGTGTGTAAATTTGCACAAAAGTGATATATTTTCCAAACTTTGAAAAATCTTAACTCCGAAAGTAGTTGTCTTAGAACTGTATTCTTGGACATACAAAATACATAAAAATCTACTGTATTTTTATAAATTGTCTCAGATTTATCCTTGAGGGTGTGACTCATTTATTGGCTCTGTGAGTACAACAAATGCTTAGCACTACCCTCTGATAAGCCTAACTCTTCACCCACATTACCACAAAAAGAGCATTAGAAATATCTCCTTTTACCTCTATGTACCATTTGGGGATTCTCTAGACTCTCTGCACAGTGTGCTTCATTTTAGTATGCTGTATAGAGAGCCAGCTTCTTCAACCCTTAAGTAGGATTTGTTGCCCATAAGGCAAGGTACTTGTTATCTAAAAGTAGTGCGTGTAAAGCTTTAATATTAAACATGTCTTTACAGTGACTAGCCCGTCAAAGCTATTTTCACTGTGGCAAGACTGGCTTCTATAGGTAAACAAATATTAAATACTAGTATTGTATGTCAGGAATATTACTAGCTAGAAAAATAATGATACAACTAATTTTAATGTTTAATACAATTTCAATTCAATGGTGGAGTATTTTTTATTTAATATTACGGAAAAGTAACTTTTAGAAAGTTGCCTCTGTCTGTCTAAAATCCCTGAAATCTAAATCTGCATTTTGTTCTCTAACCTAGGCTAGCCAGTAATTAGTATTTAAATAGGCACCAAGGAGATGTGAACTTACTCCCAGAAGCAAACAATAGGCTGACCCGAATGGGCAGAGGTGATTTATCTAAACCTCATGAAACATGCAGGGAGGGTTGAAAGGATCTTTTTTGACATTAGAGTGTAAAGTCCTGCTCGACAGGTCTGCTGGGATTTTTCTTGTGACACTTAGGGAACACTTTAAAGAGGCCAACACTGCTGCAGAGAAATGTTAGCTGACAATTGTCCTCCCAGTCAGGCTCCAATTACAGCGGGTCTCTTTTTAACATTACAGTGTCACAGGCTGCTTAATTCAGATGATGGATTTACATATAACATTTGGGTGCATAGTTGCTTACATCTCACCTTTGTTCTACCAGACTTCTGTCTCTGAGATTCTGATGCCTTTTTCACTTGTCTGATGCCTCTAGAGGTGCTTTAGCAGTCAGACCTGAATTGACTTTGGCTCGTCTGTTACACTAGACAGCTTTCCCCGGGATGGAAGGAGTCCTTCATTCTACTCCACATCCCATTGTTGACTGGAAAGAGACCGACAGCACATAGTTCCACCCTGAAGAGCTTCAGGGCACCAAAGCATCCAGTATACATTGAATTCAATTCTCAGGCAAAGCTGAACTACTGTCCAGCTTCAAACAGGTACTGTGCTTTCTTTGAAACTACCAGTAGCATCCGATCAAAGCTAGCTTCACAGACTTTTACCAGGGTTGGCTTTATGGTCATAGTCGCAGAGGGAGTTCTGAGAAGGGAGGTTGTTCTCATACCCAGACTCCTTCCCAATGAGGATCCATGGCAACCTCGTATTACACAGACACAACAAGCATTGTCAAAGCCAAGGCATGCAATTACAGGCATGCACAAATGCTGTTTTCATTTACCACATGTACAAATGCCATTTAGCACACTAAAATCAGAACTATTGGCTTTACCAATCCTGCGAAGAAAGATTTCTTTCTGTATACAATGTATATAGGTGATAGAAAACTAAATTTAATGATTCAGTTAACTTTCCAATGTGTAGTAAACCTGTTAGACCTAACAGCCTTTGATGTGGTCTTCCCCCAAAGGTTTTGCCTTCTCCCCTCCTGTTTTTTGGATTTTGTTGGAATTAAGACTCTGTGCACTTGACCACTTCTTTCCAGTGCTAAAGTGCTTGTGCTCTCCCCTTTAAACATGGTAAAAGTGGCTCACACCCAATTGACACATTTAAGTTACTTGTAAATCCCTTGTACTACATGTACCTGGGGCCTGTTAATTAAATGCTACTAATGGCCCTGCAGATCGCTTGAACGCTTTGTGCCAACCACTTAAGTAGCCCTCTAAAACATGTCTGAGGTCTGCCATTGCCGCCTGTATGCAGTTTTAAACTGCAAATGACTAGCAAAATAAACCTTTTGCGAGGCCCAAACCTCCCTTTTTAATACATATGAGTCACCCCTACAGTAGGTCCTAAACAGCCCATAGGGCAGGGTGCATTGTATTTAAAAGGCAGAACATGTATTTTTAAAGGATACATTTATTGGTAGTAAAGAACTCCCAAATTCGTTTTTCACTACTGTGAAGCGTACCTCTCCAATAGGATATCATTAGGTATTACATGCTAAATTTTGATTGGGAGCAGATAGAGATATCATGTCTGGACTCAAATTAACTGTACTTTAAAATCCTCTGTAATGGTAAAGTCGGATTTTAGATTACAAGTTCAAAAATGCCAGGTTGTCTTTTTCCTGCTCTAAATTTTCTAAAGCCTTCTAGGAGTTTCCAGCTGCCTGGGCTTGTTAATTACTCCCCCATCAGGAATGCGTATCAAGCAATAGGACCTGGGTGTTGCTGGGAGAGAGCCAACCTACCTAGATGGGAGGGGCGAAGCTGTTCCCTGCCCCACTTACATTTCAAAGGCCTGCCTCTCCCAAACTCCCAAAGGAACTTCACACCAGCCTTTTGTCACCTTAGGCCACTTGGCGCCTGGGAGGGAAAAAGAAGGAAGTTTCCAAAACCAGGCACGGGGGTAGTTTAGAACTTTCCCCCACTTCAAAGGCTGACAGCAGGTATAAATATTGGACCCTCAGGGTTAACTTGTGATTGGGAACATAAAGAAATATCCTGTTTGGTCTCAATAGAATTGCAATGTAGAATCCTCTTCAATGGCAAATTTGGATTTTTAGTCACAATTCTGAAAATGCCATTATTAGCAAGTTGGCATTTTCTTTTTTCTCAACATTTGGTGCCTACAGTCTGTGACTGGGCCACATGCCTGTAAATAAGTGGAATTTAGCCTTTGTGCATTCCTCCTAGACAGTGAGACAAAGGGGGTGTGTGGGATGGAGCTGTTTCCTGCCCACTTACATTTCAAAGAACTGCCTCCAGCACACCCACAATGGAACTTGGAAGGAGGATGGAAGGAAATGCCTATAACCAGATTTGAGGGTAGTCTTAAACCTTCTTCAAAGGCTGGCACCAGGTATAAATAGTGGACCCTCATACCCACTCTTCATGACACTCCTGGACCTGTAGAGGACTGCCTTGTACTTCAGAGGACTGCCCTGCTGCTTGAGGTATGTTTTGTACCTCAGAGGACTACGCTGCTGCTACAAGAGGACTGTACTGCTTCTTGAGGCATGCCTTGTAACCTCAGAGACCTGCCTTGCAGCTTGAGGTCTGCCTCGCTGCTTGATCCCAGGATAAGCTACAGGGAATTACCAAGTTCCAGGGACCATGAACCCTGCACCTGGCCTCTTCCTGGAGTACGTCCTGACCTCCCCAAGTGGTGCCCAACTAGTCCTTAAAACTTGGAAGTGGTGCAAAAGGTGCTCCTCTAGCCAAAATCTGAAACTTCAGAATTAGAAATATTTTCCACAAAAAGTGGCTTGAGAATTGACACGAGGCTGGGACCTAGCAACTCACCTAATCACCTGGGATACATTGCCTGTTGGCTTGAGATCGTGGTAGTTCCCGATACCTTCGCTGCAACAGCAAGTCCTGTTTAGCTGGACCTCTCAGATAGGGCATCTGGCCTCGTGGAGCCTTAGTCAACTACATCTTGCAGCTTCGTCCCACTGGAGATTTTCAACTTCCAAAAAAGTGACAAAGTCTGAAAGTAGAAATCCTGACTGCAACTTGGTCCAGATTGCTCTACGATGATGACGCCTCCTCCTTGGACAACACCGCTAGCCTTGTCTCACTGAACTTCAGAAACTTTTCCTCCAAATTTCTTTTAAGTCCAAAGGTAAGCAGAGACCGGGCAGAATCCACTTTAGGTATAAATAGATAAATGCCACTGAAACAAGGCAACATTCAAGGTAGAAAGTAAAATCTTGCTGGACAAATACAAATTGCATTGCTACTTGCAATCCTAGGAATTCTGCCCGATTGTCTGTATTTTTCTGTTCTTATTAATGGTTGAATTTTTTTATTAGCATGGGTGAAGAATATAAGTCCTAAGAAAAGAGAAAAGGAGCCCACCACCTTAAAGCATGTTACTCCTGTCCAATATAATTTCAGACTTTATTCATCCGCCAATGCTGCACTGTATCATCAGAAGGTGACGTGTGTTGTCTGTGTTAAATTGTACTGCTGAGTTGCCGGTAAGTCTTCACAATAAGCTTACAGCATGAGAGGGTGGGTGGTATCTATATGTGTATGTACTGAGATATTGTTCCTCTACTGATATAACCCTTTTCCAAGCCTATACCACAATAACTGTTACATTTGTGCATGATGCACAATGCTGCTGGCCTACGTTGATGCAATACGTATCTCAGTTGTAGAGTGCACTGCTGCCCCAGCAAAGGGGCGTCCCGGTGCTAAAAGCAATAGAGGCCACTAACAGCAAGGAGCCCATCAAGATGAGCGAGAGAAAAAGCCAGAGGGCCATGAAGAGCCACAGAGACAGACAGAACAGCGTGGACTACAAAACCTAAAAAGAAGGGAAAAGATAAGTCTTCAGTGCTTTCCAAAATGTCAGATAGTTATCCATGCTTCGGATGAGTACAGGAAAGGCATTCCACAGTTTAGCTGCCAGTGTGCGAAAGGAACGTCCACCGGCGCAAGCCCTCCTGACCCGTGGGACAACTGCCAGGTGTTGACCTGCTGAGCGAAGATGACGAGTAGGAACGTAGGTGGAAAGCAGGCCCGCTAGAATGCCAGGTGCAGGGGAGTTCAAGATCCTGAACGCAAAGCAGAGGGACTTGAAATCCACCCGTTTTGCCACCAGCAGCCAATGAAGCTGACGAATGGCGGTGGAGGTGGGGCAGCGCCTAGGCATGCCAAGAAGAGTTCTGGCGGCCACATTCTGGACTCTGCAGTCTCAGAATCTCTGTCTTGTTGGCCCCCATGTAGAGCGAGCTGGCGTAGTCCAATCTCGACAACATGGATGCCTGGACAATCATCTGTCGGATGGAAGGGTAAAAAAAAAACAGTAGAGGTTTGAGCCCACGCAGGATGCCAAAACATGTTGCCGCCACCTTCTTAGTCTGGGTTTGGAAGCTAAGGGCCGAATCAACCCAGACCCCTAGGTTTTTCACCACCTGTTTGGGGGTGGGTGCAAGGCCCAGTGTGGTGGGCCACCACTGTTCACTCCATAGCTCAAGATCTTTCCCAATCAGCAAGACCTTGGACTTGCTGGCGTTGAGCTGGAGACAGTTGGCCATCATCCACCCTGCGACATCCTCAAGACCACTCCGGAATTTAGCAGCATCATTCAAACAGTCATCGGAGAGGGCGACTACTAATTGTGTATCGTCAGCATATGATACTATAGTCAGCCCTCTCCTCTTGGCTACCGCAGCTAGGGGCTGAACATACAGGTTGAAAAGCGTTGGACTTAATGCAGAGCCCTGTTTGAGAGGATGGATTCTGGAGGTGAAAGGGGTGGCCAACACCTGGAAGGACCAATCCGAAAGAAAGGAGATAAACCAATTCAGGGTGAGGCCACTATGCCAGCCTCCTTCAGCCTCCGTAACAAAATCTGGTGAGAGACCGTATCAAATGCGGCACTGAGATCCAGTAGGATCAGTGCCGAAGTACGACCCTCATCCAGTGCTGCTCTCAGATGTTCATTCGCAGCTAGGAGGGCTGACTCTGTGCTCAGGCCCGGGCGAAACCCACACTGGGAGGAATGCAGTATGTTATTATCCTCCAGGACAAGATGGAATTGATTTAGGCTTCGGAGATCTTAGAAGTCCAAGGAAGCAGGGAAATAGGGCGAAAGTTCTCCAGTTTAGCTGGATCAAGGGTGGGCTTCTTTAATAGTGGCATTACCCTAGCCTGCTTCCATAACCTGGGAACCCTGGCCATAGACAGGGACATGTTGATAACCTGGCCCAGATGTGTGAGAAGCACAGGAAGCTGTCTCATAAGATGGTCAGGCTTCATAGGGTCAGCCGGTGAGTCAGATTTAACCTTTCTGCAAAGTACACATAGTGCATCCTCAGTAATTAGAGGGAAGGTGGACAATGTATGGGCGGAAGGGGGTGCATCCCCAGAGTCAGAGCCCATGGTAACCTGAGGAAAGGTCTTATAGATGTTATCCACCTTATTTATAAAGAAGGTGGCATGGTCTTCACAGTGTTCGTCAGACTTGATGGCAGACGTCACAGGTGCCCCAGCATTTTTAAGATTATTAAGAAAAGAAAACAATTTTTTAGAAGGGTTATAGCTGTTTCTGATCTCATCAGCAAAATGTGCTCCCGTGCTTTCTGGACAGCCCTGTGGTATTTCTTAATGGCTGACTGATAGCAGCTCTTCAAGATGGAATCAAAGTCTCGCCTCCATGCCCTCTCCATCTGTTTACATGCTTTACGCATATTGGTAAGATCGTAAATGTGTGAGAGTCTTAAAAATGTACATATTATTTTCATAGCTGCCAAGGTTTCAGATTGCTTATGTGTGACATTTATTATAATGTCAGTGTAATTATGAGTGACATTCAACAACTATGAGTGACACTATCTCGCAATCAAAAATCAAGCAATGAGGACAAGGGAAACATAAATATCAGAAATTACACCCATTTGAGCAATGAAAAACTCTAAGATCTTAAACCTGCTGATAAGCTCCAGAAACGGAAGGGCTCTAAACAAGTGCCCTTGTAACCATATCGCACCGTTAAACAAATCTTGAGGCTGAAGATTCTCGTTGCACTGCCGTGACGTCAGCAACATTTCTGCACTATTGGGTGAAACAGTGTAGACATCCGTGAGCTGAGCCAGACCCCAAGCCTGCCACAATAAACCACAAGCTGCCAGCTAAGAGAGGTGCTAAAAATGTCACCCCTAACTGTTGGAGTGCCTTTCTTTCATACGCGCACTGCTGTCACCTCCACAGTGCGCCTAGAAGTGATTGAGAAGCCACCCACTGTGCTGTACAAAAACACAAACACATAAAAGTTGTCTCAGCGCGCAGCTATAATAAATACTAGGGACAAGAAGACCCACTAGGTCGAGAAGGAACAATGATATGGGCTTGTTTTTACTTATCGACCTGGAGGAGATGAAAGGCTGTGCTGGCTCCATCGGTATTGGATCATGTGACGCGCAGGTGCACTGGGATTCCAGCAGCAGGTGCATTAACCCCAAAGTATCCCAGCATAAAAGACATGACTGGATGAACTGCTCGCTTCTGACACGGGCAGCTTCTGCAGCAATGGCTATTGAAGGGGGAAAGATGGACATTTTACAGCATATGCTAATGAATGAATATCTATTAAAAAAAAAAAGCAAAATATTAAAATTTTCTAACCCAAAGTAACAGAAACAATACAAATATGTGTATTAAAGAGCCAAGGAGTGAGTGATGGAGCATCCTTCATGCCACTGCCACACAAGAGGGTGGAAGTGTTTAATGGGGCGCGGCATGTTTTGGGACGGCTTAAGCACAGCCGAGCTGGGCCAATTTCCGGGCTGCACAGAGCTGTCTCCATACACGTCATACAGCAGTCTCTGCACAACCTGGCTCCAAAGCAAACAGTGGGTTTCTGCCGGCGTGTGGCACCCATATTCATACTGTTTTGCACGTCATGACTCCCTTTTCAGGTAACCCTGCCTCTCCACATGTTTTCCAATTTTCCAGAACGCCCTTGTATCCTGAGTCATTTGAAAGGTAGGCGAGTGGGAAGGACGGGCAGACTTTAAACAGATTGTACGCAGCTCCAGTACTTTGTCCACAGGGCCCGCGGCGGCGGTTGGCTAATTTCCAGATCAGCTGTGTCATCGTTTTGTAATCTAAGAAATGCATTCGTTTGTACCACGTACTCTATGACCTACAGTGCTTTCACCGTATAGGTACGGTCTATGAGTGTGCAGCAGAGAAGTGCATCGCACCGATTGAAGGGGCACATGCATCAAGGTACGCAATTGTGATTCCATAACTGCGATTATTAAGGAATCGCAATTGTGGAATCGCAATTGCCTGTGCATGTAGATTTCGCTAAAATATTAGCGATTCCTACATATTCCTTAATTGCGAATAGCAAATTGCGATTTGCAATTAAGGAATAGCTTCCCATTCAATGAATGGGAAGTGAATGCGCAATTTGCGAGTACCAAATAGGTACTCGCAAATTGCGCATGCGATTTCAAGGGTGCAAGGGGGCACAAAGGCACCCTGATGCACCCCCGAAATTGGCACATGCATTTTTCAAAGTTTTTGCAAATTACCATCAACTTGCAGTTGATGGTAATTAGCGTTTCCTAAATGCAAAGTCGCATTTAGGAAAGGCTTGTTGTATTCCAAATAGGGAATCGCAATTTGCGATTCCCTAAATGCATTCGCAACTTAGGTAATCACAAATTTTGCGATTACCTATTTTGCGAATTTCCATTTTGGTTTCTTCATCCCAAATGCCAAAATACCAGTCGCAACGGGGCAGATTCTGTGAATTGGCCCGTTTGCCACTGGTATTTTGGTTGATGCATGTGCCCCAAAGTGTTCACTGCTTTGGTTTTCACAGAGCTTGTGTGCCACAGTGTGCACTGCACTCATATTAGCATTTGAACATAATACATTGCCTTGCTTTGGGCCTGATATTTAAAGGCCAGCAGTGCTGTATCTATCCATCATATTGGGGTGTCTCCCAAGTGAGCAATGCTGGCTCTGCATGGTATTAAAGGAGGAGAGCATCCTGGGTAGGGTCACCCAAGGAAGGAAGGAAAGACCCATTATAGCTCCGGGTGGGAAGGGGGGAATCATCATGCGCGCTATTAATATATATGGAGCCTGCTTACATTTTTAGGTCTCGCCTGACCCAGCGCCTTCGCTGGTCTGGCAAGACTTATTGAGAGGGCTCCAAAAAGTGCTACCAGGCCAGCCTAGAACGACAGTGCATGTGCAACTGTTGCATGGTTAAACACTTATAAGGTCCCAAAGGCGAGACCTATTGGCTATGCCAATGCTTGTTATTCGAGTCAGTATATTTGCGCATTGTGATGCCCCCAGTTGTTCACTTAGTCCAAACCTCCTGAGCGTTTATTACCATAGCTCACAGCAAGGACACATGACTGAAATCCGTGGACCATATCGGGGCTCCTCGCAAGTCCGGCGGTGGTTTTACAAGGGGACGGGCAGTGCACACTATTGTAAAACCATGAAATATGGCTAGTGAAGTAACACTGTAATGGAACATTAAAAGGGTAAGAAACGGGGCCGCAGTGTCATACCAGCTCTGCCTGTTTTAATCCAATCATGTAACACCCGAGCTGCTTTCCTCTGCTCTACCACGCCACACGCCTGCACAACGTGGGATTGCATTTCATTGTATTAAATAAGGATACTGTCCAGGGCGGGGATGTTGCATTACGTCACAGGGACACATAGCGGTAACAACTCGACCACCGAAGCCTGTGAGACTGCCTAAACAGCAGCGCTCAGGCAGACAGCTGAGGCGCTATAAATGCGTGGCAAGGCATTTCAGTGCGGTGATGCAGACTACCACACTGAAATGCGTTAGTCTAACGCCTGATGCGTGGTACTTGGCAGACCAATTTTCTGACTACAAATACACGGGTTCTAAAACAATTGCCTCGTTTTTGTTGGCACACACTAGTCCTGCAAAGTATGGTTACAATATTTTAAATACAATTGAAGATACACATTTAATTACTGATACTACTTAATCTGAAAAGTAAGCTAGGATAAATAATGTAATATATAATAAACTTAAAAAGGTGTAAATATAGCTATACCCATTAGCTTACATTTTAGTACGATGTATTCCAAGGCACAAAGCGTCTTGTATAGGCTGGTGCTAAGAATTAGGCATAATGAGAAATTCTGAATTTAATTGAAGAAAAACATACTTTTGGTTTGCTCTGTGAAGTACATTATGTACTGACGTAAGGTGGAGTCTCCGATCAGATAAAGACGCTTTTTTTGCAAGCAGTTCAGATAATCTTCAGCAGTTTTGTAGGACACCATATTGCAGAAAACGGGATGCCATACGTTTTGTAAGAAATATCCGCTAGGGTAAGGAGACGCCATTCCTGTCTTGCATTTTCCAGTCGGTTTACTGATATTTCCTTGGGAACAGAAAACACAAATAGAAACAATGTTACATGGTTATTCATATCTAATTTTTCCTTTACAATATATGGAACTGTACGTGTGCAGCTAGAAACAACTGGGATATTTTCTACTCAGGTGTCCGCCTGACTGACACCAGACAGCTTGGTACACCGAGTGATTAGGTGCAGTGTGAATTTTCAGGTTAAACTCTAAATCACATTTTGACATTCCCCTTCTGTTGTTTTTGCTCCTCTTCGTTCAGCATTCCTTGTAAGAGCTGCAACCTCTAAACAATATTCTCACAGGATTTCACATGATACTCACACATCTTCAGTAATTGTAAAAGTCGATGTTGGCTTTTCACCATCATGAGAAATTGCATGGCCCATGAATTTCCCTTTCTCTTCTGAAAAATGAACTTGTCCTTATGACTACTTTTCCCATTCACTTTGGTAACACTCTTCGCAGAATGCTGTCCTGCTCCTCCAGTGTCAGCGCATGAACCATGGCACCTTCACAGCATTCAAATTCTCAAATATAATTTGTTAATCTGTGGAACACTGAAGATGAGAAAGAAGGACTGAATATTATTCTCAGCAATCTAAAGGCACCCTCAAATACTATGAAAGCTGTAGTATATTCATGTTTCTCTTTCAAGGTCACCTGTCGTTAAGCTATCATACATCCCCAAATGGTAAAATAATTTCACCCCTCTGATGTGGACATCCATTGATGTATTTTCTGGTATGCGTGTTAATTTACCATTTGTATAAAATGTGCAAGTCACAATGTCCATAATTGTTAGACCTGGCTTTTTCAGCGGGTTTATCCCCAGACTTTTTTATTTTTGGACTCCTGTTTTTGACCCTGTTTTGGTTGGTTTTATGACTCTGGGCACTTTACCACTGCTGATCAGTGCTAAAGTGCATATGCTCTCTGTGTAAATTGTTATTATGGATTGGTGTTTCAATGATTGACTTATTTGATTTACTACTAAGTCCCCAGTACAATGCACTGTGTGTCCAAGGCCTGTAAGTCAAATGCTGCTAATGGGCCTGCAGCACTGATTGTGCCATCCATACAAGCAACCTTTACAAAGGTTCTCAGACCTGCCACTGCAGTGTCCGTGCACAGTCTGGTACTGCCATGTTGTCCTGACAAATGCACCCACTTGTCAGGTACCCTTGCCAGGCCCTAACCTTCCCTTTTCTTACATGTGTGTTACCCCTAAGGTAGGCCCAAAGTACTCCTGTGGGCAGGCTGCAGTGTTTGTGAAAGGTAGGACATGTCCTGATGTGTGTGACATGTCCTGATATTGAACTACAGTGTATTTTGTTTTTCACTGTTGAAAGGCGATCTGTGCCATAGGATAGAATGGTAGTTTATTTATAACATCTTATAAGTATAACTTTCCATTGGGGCAAGATGGAAAGATGGAGTTTAGTATGCCTGAACTCAGAATATAACACTGCATCTTTCAGTAAAGATTATTTTTATATTGTGTGTTTGAAAATACCATTTTAGAAAGTGGGTATTTTCTTGCTTAGCCATTCTGTGTGCCTCTGCTGAGTTGTTGATTGACTGTCTGGCTTTTGAGTGACAGGGGCTGGAGATGTGCATTCCCTGTAGACAGCCACGGGGGGGGGGGTTGAGGTGTGTCCTGCCTTTCCTGGATGAGTCCAGGCTGGGCTGAATAGACCTGGGCTGCATTTAGAATAGGGGGGTGAGATTTCCTTTCACCTGAACGGGGCTGGTCTGCCTTATGCAATGCTGTCTCCACCTCCTGCCGGGAAGCTGGACCAGCGAGGACATAACTGGGTTTTTTGACTGAGCACAGAGCCTCTCTGCTACCAGAGAACAAAGGAAAATGCTGTATACATTTTGGGGCACAGACCCCAGAAATTTAGATCACTTCCGGACTCAAGAGAAACCTTTGCCAAGGAGAAGAGCTGGGAAAGCTGAAAGAGAAGTACTGCTCCTTTGCTGTTTGCTGTCTGGGGTTGGCCTTCAGTGGCTGTTTCTGCCAAGGAGAAGACACAGATTTTGCTATGGGCTGTGTCTCCTGCTTGAAGATCTCCAAGGGCTTGAACTAGAGCTTGCCCCCTGTTCTGACATAAAGACGTCACCACCAGCTGCCCTGAACATCCTTGCAGGGAGTTCTGACCTGCCAAGAGGTGTATGTTACTGTGTTGGGCGTCTGGAGGTCAATTCTGCTGTTGGGAGCTGGAAAAGAGATGCAACGAAAAGAAGCTGGACGCATCTGCACCCATTTCCGACACATCGCCACTGTGCCGCTAAAGAATTTATTGCAACGTCTGCATGCAGCTGGAGAAATCGCCGGAAGCCAAATCCAATTCACGATCGCCAAAATCCGAGATCACCGCACCAATTCCGATGCAGGCCCTGCTGTGCTGCTGCAAGAACCAATGCATCATGGGACCGCGGCTGGAGAGACCAATGCAGCGCCGTTGCCGCCGCCACATTGAGAACCGACGCACCCCAGATCCCAACGCATTGCACTGGGGCACCAAGTGTACAAGAACGCTGGGGCAGCAGTAGGAAACCGACACATCACCTCCTCTTCAGTAAGAAACCAACGCAATACCTCTCTTCAGTAAGGAACCGACGCATCACCTCCCCTTCATGGCAGTAAAGAACCAACGCATCACCTCCCTTGGAGTAAGGAAACTACGCATTACCGTCCCTGGGTGTAAGGAACCGACGCATCACCTTCCCTGCGGCTGATGAAAACAGAGGGCCTAGAGTGAATGGCATACGGGTGAGGATGCCGATTCCTGAGGAGCACCCTTGGATTGAACCTGGCCCGCTGCAGCCCTCAAGTATTGGCAGGACTACTTACTGCAGCACTGGCAGACGGGGAAAACTTCAGACAACCTTGATGAGGAGGGGGGACGGAATCATGTGCTGCAGCAAGCGGGTGGACCTGCATTGCTTCCTGGAACACTCAACACCTCTTGGCTGAGGCAATGCTCACTTCTGCAGCTGCAAAGGAAGAAGTTAGAGGCCGCAGCACCAACCCCAGCGTGGTATGCCTAACTGGAACAGAGATACAACCACAGTTTGAGACTCAGGACAGGGTGATGCACAAAGAAGAGCTCCAAAGAGCCATCGACACCAGAACACCCCTCCCTTATTCACTCACTCACTGGATAGGATGGGGCAGCCCTGTTTTGTTAAGGAAATGCCAGTGACTTAGCAGCAGGAACCAGGGGCACCCTCCCCACCATGTGGGAACCAACACAAGCAGCCTATTGAGCATACCCTCCACTCTAGACTGAGACATGCCTTATGCCAATAAGTACTGGCACTGATAGTATGGGAACAGCCGATCCATAATTGCCAGGCAATGCCTCCTCCTGAAGAGAACACAAGCATGTTTCCACTGGTTTCAGCCCTGTTTGGCCAGGTTACTGTGGTATAGATTGGATCCTGAGGCAATGTCATTGTAGCATGTCCTTGGTCACTTTGAGCATTACATCAAACACACTATAGGTGATCAGAAGAATGCTTGCTAATAGTCTAAACCAGTGGTTGTTAACCTGTGGTCCGGGGACCCTAGGGAGTCTGTGAAGCCTACTCAGGGGAGTCCGTGACTGCTTATAAAATTAAATAGCAATAACAGTTAAAGTGTATAAAAATGGAGAAACAAAATGTGCAATCGAAAAATTAAAAAAGTTCTGTAAATGTGAAGGAATCTGAAATTGGAGGCTAAAAATTAAGTTAGGATCTTCAGATTCATTCATGGGTGCAGTGCTCGTGCATCAAAAAGAGTATAGCATGCACGATCAGTGGCCTCAATTGAATTTTGATAACCTCCAAACTATTACAATTGTGATTTTTTTTATATTTGTTTCTTAATTGAATAACATTTGTAATCATTTTTGTATTTGTATGAGAAATGTTTGCTTCTGTATATTTGTGTATTGTATAGCATTTTAGGTTCAAATCATCTAAAATGCTTAGTCTGGGGTCCCCAGCTTCAAGTAATGACTCAGTGGGTGTCTCTAGGTTCTAGTAATGATTCAGTGGGGTTCCACAAAAGTTGATAGGTTTAGAACCACTGGTTTAAACCAATGGCAATAGCTCTGAATATCATTAGACTCCATCATTTTTTGCCCAAAATGCCACTTTACGATACCAAAGGGGATGATGGACGGAGCGTTTGAGCAAATCAAACACTCACCCCCAGTCAACTGATCTGGGTTTAATCCATCATCATTCTTTAGCTCACTCCACCACCCCAGTTCAGACTTGGCCATATGCAAATCAGTCTGATCCTGTACCTCACAGGAACAGTCCATCCCAAACTGCCAAGCCATGTTTTCCCTGCACCGGAAACAAGCATCCTGGGACCGGTTTCGGGTTCATAACCCTCATCAGCCAGGCTATCTTGAATCCAGTGGCAAAGTGAGCAAGGAACCCACGTCTGGGAATACCCTGCCAACTTGGGGCGATCAAAGAGATACCAAAGGGGATGATGGACGGAGCGCTTGAGCAAATCAAACACTCACCCCCATTCAACTGATCTGGGTTTAATCCATCATCATTCTTTAGCTCACTCCACCACCCCAGTTCAGACATGGCCATATGCAAATCATTCTGACCCTTTGCCACAAGGGAACAGTCCAGCCCAAACTGCCAGCAAGGCTATCTTGAATCCCTGAGGCACAGGGTCAGACTGATTTGCATATGGCCATGTCTGAACTGGGGTGGTGGAGTGAGTTAAAGAATGATGATGGATTAAACCCAGATCAGTTGACTGGGGGTGAGTGTTTGATTTGCTCAAGCGCTCTGTCCATCATCCCCTTTGGTATTGCTTTGGTCGCCCCAAGTTGGCAGGGTATGCCCAGACGTGGGTCCCTTGCTCACTTTGCCACTGGATTCAAGATAGCCTTGCTGATGAGGGTTATGAACCCGAAACCGGTCCCAGGATGCTTGCTTCCGGTCCAGGGAAGACATGGCTTGGCAGTTCGGGCTGGACTGTTCCAATGAGGCACAGGGTCAGACTGATTTGCATATGGCCATGTCTGAACTGGGGTGGTGGAGTGAGCTGAAGAATGATGATGGATTAAACCCAGATCAGTTGACTGGGGGTGAGTGTTTGATTTGCTCAAGCGCTCCGTCCATTAGCCCCTTTGGTATCGCTCTGTTCGCCCCAAGTTGGCAGGGTATGCCCAGACGTGGGTCCCTTGCTCACTTTGCCACTGGATTCAAGGTAGCCTGGCTGATGAGGGTTATGAACCCGAAACCGGTCCCAGGATGCTTGTTTCCGGTCCAGGGAAGACATGGCTTGGCAGTTTGGACTGGACTGTTCCCGTGAGGCACAGGGTCAGACTGATTTGCATATGGCCATGTCTGAACTGGGGTGGTGGAGTGAGCTAAAGAATGATGATGGAGTAAACCCAGATCAGTTGACTGGGGGTGAGTGTTTGATTTGCTCAAGCACTCCGTCCATCATCCCCTTTGGTATCGCAAAATGCCACTTTAGGCAGAGGTCTCCCTTATGGAATTCAGCACTTACCATGCTCCTTATAAAAAACAGTCCATCCCAAACTGCCAGGCCAGGCACCCTCTAGAAGGAGGACTATGAGGTAATGATGGACTGAGTCAACAGGAAACTTTACATTGATTTAATTTATTCCAAATACATAAACTGACAGCCTAATACTTTCTATTGATTTTGGAAGATGGCAGTTGGGAAATGAGCTGTGGCATGGAGCTCCCCTTGCAATACTTTGGCAAAGAATAAAAAAGCCCCTCCCACCCAGTTGTCACACCCATATCACTTTTGGCCCCCTTAGATACCAGCCACACTACAAACAACATGCCTCAGATCTGCGCTGCCAGATGGTACTTATTTTTGGGGCTGGCATTTTCCCCACATTCTTTATTTGCCGAGAGCAAGAGATGGAAATTACACAGATCTGAAAGACTGATGAAAACTAGTGCGAAGAGAGAAAGCAAGAACCTGCAGGAGTGAAAGAGGCAGGGATTGTCTGGTGGTGGATTAAAGAGGCGTGAGGTGGTTTTAATGCTACCAGCTTTGGTATTCCACGCACCCAGGCTTTTGAGCAGAGTTTTGGGCACTGGTACTTATTCTTTCACAAATTAAGCACTGTTCCATTGAAGCATAATCTTTAACAAAGGCATGGGAAACTCAAATCATCTTGAATGTGGACACTCCAGTTTGCTGCTGACTGACACTGTCTGACTCTATCCCCATACTAGTCAACTGAAGGAAGATAAGGAGTCATGACTTGTTGAAACTCTGCTTAACCCCAAGCTCACTCCCATTTTCATTCATAGAGTGGCATATCATGCCCTTAGAATACAAAAGATAGGGTGGTGGCTGGGAAAATCGGCACACACACAATACTGGTACAGAGTAATTTTCTGAAATTATTGATATCTCAATGTCCAAATATTTTGGCCGGTGCTCAGGAGGAGGGAGAACCACCCAATCTTCCTCAATTGGAAAATAACATTTCTCCCCAATGCCTAATTGGAATCTCCGATCACTCAAAAAGTCAAGAAATTGTTATCCTTGAAGTATCCACTGTCCTTTATTCGAACATCCAAGCATTTCACATTGCCGTTTATCTGCTAAACTCCTTGCCAACATGTGTTTCATCTGGTTTTAATTTTAAACAAGACTTCATCAGGGCATCGAAGTAATCTCGATGTACCTATAAGCTGTATTGGGTACTTTATCCTATAAGTAACTGTTGTAATGTTATTTCTTGTCTTCCTCTTTTTCACCTTGTCTTCCCTCTTTGTCCAGCCTGAGTATATTTAGAATGTTATATGATGTCATAGAATGTGGGGTGACTCATGTGAGTCAGTTGACTTCAGGCTGAGCAGAAGGAAGCTGCTCCTGGTGGGGCCTTCATACCAACTTACTTACTGGCCTACTGGGTGACTGATGTGAGTCAGTTGACTTCAGGCTTAGCAGAAGGAAGCTGCTACTGGTGGGGCCTTCATACCAACTTACTTACTGGCCTACCTACCACCTAGGCTACCTACTTTATCACCTTTGTAACTGAACCATCTAATAAACTACAACCTGGAACCACTACCTGGGCTCTTGTGGAGTTTCTACTACAACATTTTGGCGACGAGGATGGGATATGAACCCACGTGTGCATAGCAAAAGGGGGATGGTGTGCCTGCCTTTATTTTGTTACAATTCTCTCTGATTGTAGTAGTGCATTTATGCTGTTTATAGCGTTGCGTGCTTTTCTATTTCACTACTGCTTATTGTTTTGTATTTTAGAATATTGCATTTTGCATTTTGTCATGTTTTTCCTACACCGCATTGGACGCTTGCAGCTTTTTCTCCGGCATGGTTAAAACACTTACTTTCTATATACAAGCCGCAGGTATAATTGGCTTCTTGTGCTCTTCCCTCAATTTGTCTGTGGTGTTCAAGCATCGGAATAGTAAGGAAGTCGGGTATGATACTTTCCAGCATCCTAATGACTAGGGTGACTACTTTTTTTGTTTTAGTCTATTGTTTTGGGATCTGTTTACTTACTTTTACTAATTCAACTTACAGTACTATTATTATTTCATTTGTTTTCTAATTTCTTTGTTCTTAGGTGTAAGTACGAGTCTTTGTACCCCATTGTTTGCGCTAATTCAGTACTATGAATACGTTTTGTGCTTTATCATTACTGTGTGTGGGGTAGTACCTTCGTTTCTTTTCCTATTGGGTTTACCCCATTTTTATTACAGTGCTATGGGTGACTACGTAACCCTATTTTTACCTGCTTTGTGCTTCATATTTTTGTTATACATTTACTCTGCTTTTATTCAGTGAGTTACACCTTTGTGAGTGGCTGTGTAAACCCATGTTACTTGCTGTGAGATGCATATTGCAGATCCCTGCATTTATTTCTACACGTACTCTGTTTTTATTCTTTACCTACAGGTTTCTTGACTGCACATGTATTTTACAATGATTTGGGTGTGTTACTCTTTCAGTTTTAGGCCTAGTTTCTGATATTCTGGTTATTTATTCGGTCTGTTGCTTACATTGTATTTTTCACAGACTTAAAGTGCGCAGTTTCTACTTCTTCTTTACATTTTACTTGTTTACTCTTCTGCAGTGTGTAGGCGTACATTTTAGCTTATACGTTGTTTTGTTGGATTGCCTACGTTCTACGTTACACATACATACATTTTTTTTTGGTCTACGTTTCTGTGTTATGGTCCTTCTGTTTGCAGTGCTGGTTCGCTGTCTGCTCCGTTTCACAGTACGTAGGGTTTGCCTTGACGTCAGGCGTACAAGTTCGGTATGTGTTGTTTATTTGCCTGAGACTGTCTGTCACTTCAGGTGTGTCTTTTTCGGCACATATTCCCTTGTTTTTGCCTTCCCCTTGTGAAAAAGGGGGATGGTGTGCGTGCCTTTATTTTGTTACAATTCTCTCTGATTGTAGTAGTGCATTTTTGCTATTTATAGCGATGCGTGCTCATTTATTTTACTAGTGCTTATTGTTTTGTATTTTAGTATATTGCATTTTACATTTTGTCATGTCATGTCATTCTATTCCATTTTTATGGTATTGCATTATTGTTTTGTTGCCGCATGTTCCTTTGTGAAATGTTATTGCACCATTACATTTCTGCATGCTACGTAATATGTATTATTACGTTTAACATAGTTCCTCTTTATATCTTGTATTCTGTTCTTATTTCTTCTTTTATTCTTTTTCCATGTAAAGAAAGAGGATATGTTGTAATGTCATTTCTTGTCTTCCTCCTTTTCACCCTGTCTTCCCTCTTTGTCCAGCCTGAGTATATTTAGACTGTTATATGATGTCACAGAATGTGGGGTGACTCATGTGAGTCAGTTGACTTCAGGCTGAGCAGAAGAAAGCTGCTCCTGGTGGGGCCTTCATAACAACTTACTTACTGGCCCACCTACCACCTAGGCTACCTACTCTATCACCTCTGTAACTGAACCATCTAATAAACTACAACCTGGAACCACTACCTGGACTCTTGTGGAGTTTCTACTACAACAATTACCAAATTATCAAATATCCCAAATGACTGTTCTAAGAGATTTTTCCGGACCGATTACGCTGCAGGAATGTCTTTCTCCCATGATATAAAGATGCACTAACAACACACCATAAATTATTTTCAAACAATCGTTTGGGATATTTAATAATTTGGTTGAGTCCACTAGATTTGGAGTACGTGATCAACTTGGTCCATTCCATTATCCTCGCTGTGCTTTTCTGGAGAGAAATCAGAAGTGATTCTGTTTTATGCGGGTTAAGCTTGAGATGATTATTAGTTAGCCAATGAACGGTCCTCTTCAATGCTAGGTTCATGATGTTGACCTCTTCCAACGATGTAATCTTGATATATAGCTGTGTGTCATCTGCATCCATGTGAAAGGAGATGTTTGACTGCTGTAAAATTTCTACTGTGATTTGGTCTAAAGCCCGATTGGCAGTCGTTCAGAAGTATGAATTCAGAAATGTGTTGGCTCAGTTGTTGAATACATTTTTCCAGAACTTTGGCTGGCATGGGTATTTTTTTTGCTGGGCAAAAGTTCTTGGTAGTTTTTTTTAAGATTGGAATGACTTGCCCCATTTTTGGTATTCACAGAATGCATTTAGGACTGCACTTACGACTACTAACTTTACGTCCGCACTCGGGCCGGAATTTCCACACCCGGAGCGGAATTTCAGCACCCAGAGCAGAAATCACCGACTTGTGCAAGAATCTCCGCTCCTGGGTAGTAATACTTGCATTCTGGCCGATTGAGCATTTTCCTCAATGCTAATCCCCTGTCCAAGTGCCTACCATCCCCACCATGCATCAGAGATAGTCAATTAACACCAGATTGTGGGTATTCCGGCCTGGAAGCAGAGATTCCGACCCGAGTGCGGAAATTTAATCACAATTGCGGGATTTCCGCTCCAGGTGCGGAGATTCTCTCCCGAGTGCAGACGTAACGTCAGTAGTCGTAACTACATTCTGTGAATACCATAAGTAGTAAGTTTAGGATTTTGTCTCAGATTAGTTCTGTGAATCGGCCACCTCATGATCACATTTCTCAGCTTCATCATAGCCTTGCACAATCCAGAAAGTGCTCATCACCCCATAAATGGAGTTATAAAATAGTCTCTAACCCTTCAGCATGCTCGAGCAAGAAAACAAATTGAGCTAACGTGCCCATCACCTATCCAGAGACTTTGATTGCAAATACCAACTTTAATCCAGTAAAAGCAGATACAAAAACTGACCTAATTTTTTTTATACCACAGACATTGCAGCATATGAGCCAACTTTCAGTCAAAGCTGTTATTCCTCCTCAAAAACAGTGATCCTTGGTGGCCTGAAGCTCAGTCTCTCATGACACTTGTGAGTACATTATCACCATACATTTCTAGAATAATGGAAAATAGGCTCAGCCTCTGCCTCCTCAATAGGAGCTTCAGCAAGCTTAAAGCTATTACACATGTCCAATCCTCTTTTCTGGATATGTCTGCCCCATTTGATCTTGCCACACTCACTTTCTTCTTGCCCTTAAAGTCTCATGTTCCTTGCTCCACTGACCACCACCACAGTCTTTTGGGCTGAGGTTTCCGTACTCCCCATTACCATGCCCGTGCCCATTATTATGTCCTCATTAATGGGTGGTCTGCTCTCTAAAGTGCCTAAGACATTTTTGACCTCACCTTTGAAAATGTATTCCAAGGCCTTTCCATCAGAGAGAGAGAGTGTTCAACAAAGCTTCAGCACAAGATTCTTCCAATCATGTTTCCCTAGCTACAACATCTTGTTTTATAATATAGATGCGGGATAGAGAAGGCAGGCAACTCTGGTTTACTGGAATAATTTTTACCCCAGAAGCATAATAACCTATCTTGTAATTCATTCAAACATCTACTTTCCAAAGTGTTAATGATAAATAGTATCTCCCTGGTATTGGACCTCATCTACCACCCTCTCAACATACGTCTTGCTTTGTTCCATTCTGACCTCCTTATTGATACCATCTTTCACAGAGCCCTCACTGTGGTGGACCTGAAAGTGTGTCATTTAATATTCATAGCTAAAATATTGCTGAAGACATGGATTCCTTTAACTTCAACCAGTTGGTGTAAGAAGCCGCTCATGGTCCACACTCTAGATTTGCTGTTCTCCCTGGTTCTTAAGCTCCATTTCCAAGAATACCATCAACTCCTAAGTACATACTACTGTCTAATCAAATTCTATAATGATTCCTAACTGGAATCCCCAATAACATTCTTGTCCACTGTAACAAATTTATTTTTCGTTTGAGAGGGATAAAAACACTAGTCAAGCAACAACCACAATCCATGCCAGGGTGAACAACAAAATGTCACTAAGTTAACCTTTGCTTAATCCTCTGGTAGCTTGGTTCAAAAGCATTCAGGCTCAACTTAGAGGCACGGTATTAAATATTTATGCAGTGCACAAACAGTAATGAATTGAAAACACAACACAAGAGATATCCCACACAAATTTAGAAAATAGAGTAAAACATAATTATTAACTTGTGACTAAAATGACAAAAATGCAATCAGTGGAGAACCTGGCGGCCGCTGCAAGAGTCGTTCGATTGCTCGCCGGAGACACCGTGCCACATCGCCATAAAATAGCCGCTGCAGGCAAAAACTATGGACCACGAACCCATTTGCCTCCCAACCCCATTCTGCTCACTGGAATCAAAACATACCTGCACTTTTTTCTCCCTTTTATTTTTCTTTTCTCAGGATATGTGCCGAGTCGTATTGGCTGCCTTGGCTGTTCCGGCTGTTTCCATCGTCAGCACCCGCTGGGAGGTGGCCTCCCTGGAGCTGAGGAGGAGCCGCAGGGCAGCAGTGAGCGGTTTCCTCCAGAGCAATGTAGGCAGCGGCAGCACACGTTCAGTCTGCTTTGCCCTGGAGGAAAGGGGTCAGAGCGGCCAGGATGAAAAGACGGAGGTGCCGCAGGAGGGTCAGAGGCAGCTCCCGAGTTCATTTCAACAGGATCCTGAGGACCCTTCAGTTCTGGCCTCAGTGAAGGAAGGTAAAGGGAGTAGGGTGGGTGTTCGGAAGCCATTTAAATCTTCAACCTCGGGGAGAAAGCAGACATTCACTAAGGAGAAAGCAGGCAGTGGGGGGAGGGGGAAGCGTCTCCCACCCCTTGCCTAACGATCTATACAAGACTTCGAGGATGGACTTGCCTCACACACTTTTTTGCAGTGTTAGGTAAAAGGCCACAGCATTAAAACAGAAAGGGGGAGAAAAAAAATCAGATGAACACAAACTTAGAATTCCCCCCTCCCTAAGATCTTATTTCAAGGTGCAACCTATTGTGGTGGATATCACAAAACAGGCAGAGGCACTTAGAAAGGGGTTAGTGGAGCAGCCTGATATAGAGCACATGGCTGCCATAGGGGGCTCCCCAACACCAAATCCTGCAAGCAGTCAGGTGCAGGCTCCCATAGATGCCAAGGTCAAAAGTGATGCACCAGCGATTTTAAAGCCTCCCGCCCAAAGTGGTGAGAGCGAGAAGAATATAATTGGTGCAGTTTTGGGTAACTCCACTGGGGATTCACCAGCACCCATGGAAGCCATGTTACATTCCCTCTTGGAAGAGATAAAAAAGGAACTTGAAGTTTCTGAGTCAAACCAGGGAGAGATCAGGAGTTTTTGTGAGTCATTGGAGAAGCAAATAGATCTCTTAAACACTAGAACCGAGACTCTAGAGAGCTCGGGAGGAGAGCAGAAAGACGAATTGAGAACTGTGATGGAGCACAATTTTTGCAAATAAATCTGCTCAGAAAATCCACCCATGAGTGCGTTTTAATAAATTACTAATGTGAGTGAAGAACCAAAAACACAAAATATGCGAATTTTAGAAATACGACAGAGAAATGTGCAAAATGTGCATGTATTTGAAAGTAAAAAAAAATACATGTAGTGGAGCTAACATTAAGGAAAAGGAAACTTAATCAAAGAAAGAGAGAGAAACTACTATCTTGTCTGTCTAATTGAAATGTTTTTATGTTTCCTGAACTGCAGGAATAAGCAACTGCAAATGCGAGATAAAGTTTTGTATTCTTTGTGAAAGCTATGTAGGCCTTAGAAAAATTATTTTTTCTCTCTTTTCTATCCTTTGCTAGAAAATGTAGGCCTCAGCAAATGTATTTGTTAGGGGACGTGCTAACTTGCTCCTTTCTGATGTCCTTGTAAAAATTACAAATGCTTCCTTAGAATGTAGAAAACAGTAGTATTCTTTCCTGTCTAGGCTAGGTTTGTAGGAAGTCAGAAATTAAATAGTTGCAAGAAGTATATATAATTGAAACTGTAGTTTTTCCTCTTCCTATCTAGGAAGTTGTATAACTTTAGACAAAGACTGTTTAGAGAAAATTGTAAAGTCATCGTCGGGGGATTTTACCTCCTCGTAGAACTGACCAATATAAAGGCTTGAAGAGGGTTAGAATAGAAACAAAGTAGCAACACTACTATCAAGATGCTGGTGGGAAAATGATTGTTGGCTTGCTCACAGACTCTTGACCTGTAGTGCATTTGTGGTATTCTGTATGCTGTGCCGGTTCCTGAAAATACTCTGGCTGGTGTACTTGACTGAAAACCTGAGGAATCTTTCCTAGAGACTTTGCACTTCATCGGCTGATGGTGCTGCCCATGCTACATCGTAATGCCGTGGGGTTAGCTTGTCGAACTAAATGCACGCTGTGCATTAGTTTTCCTCAACTTGGTGAGAAAATTGACTTTTACTGAATGTTTTCTTTCTCTCCCTCTTCTATACCTAATTTGTTCGATGAATTAAAATCATTTATCTTATAATGTTTGTAGTGATTTAATATGTAACAGAGAACTAAATGATGAATTACAGTTTGTACTTGTGATTGACCATTCATATTACTGAAATAACAAAGAGAAATAATAGAAACATTAGTGTTTGTCATTATTTCAGGCAAAGTCAAAGTCAAAAATTTGCTTTATTCGGTTAAAATTTAAAACCATCAAAGCACAATCCAATAGTTCATGGTACGGGTAGATACAAAGAATTCACAAAAAGTATAATACAATACATTGGCATATAAACACAATAAAAGTATGTCAGTATAAAAGTGCTAATCAATTACTCATCCATAAAACCATTACTATTTCAACATTTCCATGCTTCACTGCTTAAAAGATTAAATACATAATGGCTGGGGGATTGCTAATAATAATATTAAACCTTATTTCTACGCCTAATAGCCCCAGTGATGAAACTTGCCACCCCAAAGCATACCAATGGCGTCTCAAGCATTTGCAGGTAGACCAGTGCAGGCCTCACTTGCACAAAATTATGCGGCTTGACAATAGGCACAATATATTTTCTCCGAAGCAAAGAATAAAATTTACAAAAGAAAACCATGTGCAACATATCTTGTTCGGAAGTGTTATCGCATGGGCATGGCCCCAGGGTTCCCTCTTTGAAGAATCCCTTGGGGTAAGCCAGAAGCCAGGGCAGCATGCCATGTTTAAACCTTATCAACAAAAACAAATGAAATGGTTTGTTTATAAGGGTCAGGTAAAACTGAATCCCGCTGCCTGTGCTTAACATGACAAACCTCCTGACTGCCGGTTTATTCAATTCTACTTCTTCCCTCAGTGACATGGCTTTACTCAGAAATTGATTTTTAAAGGCCTTTATTTTTGTTTTATTTAGAGCACAAGGTCTATCAAACATTTCAGAACAGCCAAGTGACTTCAAGTTATTTTTTATATAACAAAGCCATGGGATAGACAAAGCTTCGTCAAGAGACAAGCAGTCCTGTGCAATAATCTGGCTCAGGTTCGGAGGTTGCTGAGCCCACAGTCTAAGCCAGCCCAATAGAGGCGCCACAGTAATTTCGTCAATAAGGTAACCTGCCCCCAGATCTTCATGCATGTTAAAAGTTGGAGCAGATGGGGGAAGGGACAGCAATTTGCGAAAAAAGGTATTTTCCACCATTTGGATTTCTAACGAGTCCTTATAACCCCAAACCTCACTGCCATAAAGAGCCATAGGTATACATTTAGCTCTATACATTTTCATAAGTGCAGGTAGAGGTTTACTCCCCAGACGTTTTGCAAAACCTAACAGAGCTCCTGTGGCTCTGGCAAGTATGTTCGTTTTCTGGGCACGTTGCATAACCCAAGAACGTCTGTCATCAAATAAAACCCCCAAATATGGGAAGGACTGTACTTTTGTGAGTTCCTGTTCATTACAGTAGAATTTGACCCGTTTCGCTCTCCCAGCCCCTATTGACATGGAATGTGATTTTTTAAAATTTATTAATAAATCTAAGGAAGTCATAAAATCATTAAAACCGTTTAAAAGTGCTTGCAAACCTCTCGCGGTTCTTGCCAATAACACAGTGTCGTCGGCATATAGTAAAGCGGGAATCAATTTTGAGCCGGCTCTGGGGAGATCATTAGAGATCGAACTTAAAACCTCTCCCAGGTTGTTGATGTAAAGCGAGAAAAGCAGGGGGGCTAAGATGCAACCCTGTCTTACCCCACGTTTTACCTGCCAAGGATCAGATAAACTCCCGTCTTCCCTATAGCGGACGACTGCAGTAGTATCCTCATGAATAATGGCCAGGAAGGATATCAATACTGGGTCAAGCCCAAGAGCAACTAATGAAGCCCATCATTTTTGACGGTTAACAAGGTCGAAAGCGGTGGACAGATCCATAAATGCTAAGTGAAGGTCCCCCCGCTTCGCGACCGTGTACTTCCCGATAATGAGATGCAAGTTTAGGCATTGACCCACTGTGCCCTTTCCCTGTCTGAACCCATATTGTAGGTCACAGATTATGGATTTATTTTCCAACCAAGTTGTTAATCGCGTTAAAACAACTTTGCCCATTACTTTCATGGCAGAATCCAAAAGAGAAATGGGCCGGTAGCAAGCCGGATCTTCTCTAGACCCTTTTTTAAATAAAGGGACGATAACAGCTTTGCCCCAAGATTTAGGGGCGCCAGCCATGGAGGCAGCATTAAAAACGGCCGTTAAAAGTTTTGCCCAAAGCCCTGGGTCAGCCTTATAAAGGTCCGCAGGAACACCATCCGGCCCAGGAGCTTTGCCTTTTGCCATTGTATTGATGGCTTTTAAAACTTCTTCCTCATTAAAGAGAATTTTTGAGGCTAAGTTGCTATCCGCATAGTTCACTGGATTAGGGTCATAAATTTCAGAATAAAGACCACTGAAATGGCCCACCCATCTCTCTGGAGGGATAAAACACTCGCTGTTAGTATTCTCCAGTTTATTGAAAAGTGGACTATTAATTACCCTCCAGAACTGGGTACTATTTGTCAAAACGCTAACATCTGACAATTCATCCCAAGCCAGATTTCTCAGCTGAATTTTCCTGTCCTTAGTTGCTTTTTTGTACGCCCTTCTTGCCTCTGCAATCTTATTTGGATCTTTGTCTCTTTCTTTTAGTGCCAACATAAGAACAGAGTGAGCACTTGAACAAGCATTATCAAACCAGCTTTTAAATCTCTTGGGCCTTGGTCTCCCATGAGTTGTAAGAATGCCCGAAACTTGTTTAGTAATCCTGTCAAAGGCGCTGAGAACTTCCATAGGAAGCGCCTCTGACGACAAACATGAGCTAAAATCCATGTTGTTATTTTTATATAAGTTCTCCAAAAAATCAGCTGGAGTAATGACTTCCCATCGTAGGCGTCTGCCCTGATTAGTAGAGACTAAATTTGTATTAGAAATCACAGGCAATGCAGAATCGTTTGCTAAGGCATTCATTTTAATTTCCATCATAAGCGGGTTATGATCGCTTAGAGGATTTTGGGTAACACTAAACGAACCTATTAAGTCCCTCAAAGGACAGGATATAAAAATATAATCAATAGTACTGTTATGACCTTGACCAGTGAACGTGGGGACACAACACAAAGAATTTTGAACTGGGGAATATAAATGAAGTGCAGAAACAATGCTCTCCAGATATTTCCCGCCCTTAGAGTGTTCGAAATGTAAATCCTCTTTCTCGCAGAAACCATCATTATCAGAACCATAACAATTAAGATGACATACGTGAATGTTAAAATCGCCAAAAAGTAAAAGAAAATAAGGGGTGCCATTCTTAGCATCATAATCGTCCAGGAATGTGAACAGTGCTTTCAAATGTTCCAATTCATCGGACCTAGCAAATGAATTGTAGAAATTTACAACTAAAAGCGATGGCAGATTAGGACCTTCAAGTTTCACTGCCAAAAAGTGTAGAGAATTGGTCACTATCAATTCAGTGTTATAGGATAACTTCAAACTAATTAATAGCAAGAGACCTCCTCGGGCTCTCCCCATGGCAGAAGGGACAGCATATTTAATAAAAGACTGAAATCCATCCAGGTAATACGGCTCGTTCGCCTCCCAAGTTTCTTGAAGTGCGATAATGTGGTGGATGGAAAGGTAATCCCTCCAGCTTTTGTCCTCTCTTTTGGTACGTAGTCCCGCTATGTTCCATGAGAGTGTAATAATTTTGTTCATTAACTGGAGTACCCCCCACACAACCTGGCTTTTGTGTATGGTTATTTTCTACATTAGGAGGACAAGAATAAAGTGCATCCTCCACACTATGCCCGGGTACAGCGTTGCCCATTTTCCCCGTTATAGTGTTAGGAATAGTAGAGCTCCCAACCAACGGAGCAACGTCAGGGTTCTCTTGAGTGATTCCTAACTCATTAACTGCCTGAAGAGTTATATCCATCGCATCACTACAATTGACCCTATAGTCAAAAAGAGGTTCTCTCGAGAGTAAAGGGGCGGGGTGATTAGCTGAAACAACACAAGTTACATAGTTAGAAGTGTGAATACTAACCGGGGTAAGTCAGTCATTAACGTCTAAGGAACTAAGGGCCTCAAATCTATTTCGTAAAGACAATGGTTTACTGGCAGGGATAAATTGGGCGAAACAATCGCCAGAACTAGCGGGTCCTTGGGTATGAGGAGGGTAGAAGAAGCCCAATGGGAGAACATTAATGTGGTCGTGGTGTAATCTATTCGTCCCTGCCTGCCTTAAAATAAGGTCTACTATGTCTGGGGAACTAAAATTCACTACAACACAGTCACCATTTAACGATTTGTTAGACTTCCCCACCCAAGAAACCCTTCTGACCATTTTAAAACAGTCAAAAAGACGACTACCCAAAACAGTTTTACCCGCCAAAAAATGAAGAGCTTTATTTTTTAATGAGGACCAATGCTCTGCCCTGCCATCAGATGTTTTCGGGACGTTCGCTAAAATAACAGTATATGGGCAGGCTTCCGGGGGCAAATGCAAAGGATAATCCTTCTGTCTGCACTCCAGCCGAACCCTAGCATTTTCAATCAGCCCCCTTGACCCTGCATTAATACCACGATTTGATCCCAAAACCGGTGGTAATGGATTTAAGTTACCGACAACCGGGGCCGTAATAGACTCAACTAACTCCGAAACTCTAGAAGTAGCTGCGTTCAAAGAATGCAAGTCGGATGTATTTTTCCTAAGTGACAGCACATTCTGGTCTGCTAAGTGACGTTCAATCAATACAAGTCTGTCATTTATCTTATTAAGACTATCCATAACTGGTAAAATTAGCGCTCTCAATTGCTCTTCTATAAGTTTAAACAAGTCGACAGGCTTTACCCCCTTTGTAACAGCTTGCCCTTGATCGAAGAACTCATGACATCCATTCCCATTATTCAGTATATGCTTTCCCACAACGTTATTTCCCTGACAGTCCAACCCAGATACAGGGTCTTTAAGTCTCGCTGACTTGGCTTGTTGACGGCTTCCTTTAGGTGCATTGTTTGCATTTCTTTTTCCTTTGGAAGATATAGTATTAATTACCGGGGGAATTTTTGACTGCCTGGTACGGGTAACTGGGGGGGAAAATGCAGGAGTAGATACAATAGAGGGAAGGGGAAGGCCGACAGGGCTGGGTTGAGGGGCACGGCCCGGCGAGGGAGGATGAAGAGTTTGCCCAGCACCTGTACTTAAAGAATGATCGCCGGGTTGTAATTCCACAGAAAGCTGGGTAAAGGGTTCTAAGGACAACCTCCTTTCCACCATTTGTATTTCCCTCGAGATGGCGTTTTCGGCTATTTTTAAATAGGCATCTAATGTCCCAGGTCCTCCAATAGCCAAGCCCTTACTATCATGTTTTGCCATAATACACACAAGACAATATCCGGAAGTCACTTCTTGTAACGATTGTCAATATCCCAAAAGTAAGCAGAAACAGTACCTCAATACTCGGAGGCAAACATCACACCATGGGACGTGTTACAATCACGAGTGTATGAGAGGCGGCCCTGCCCGGCCTTATCCGGCCCCGGACGGCCACAGACGGTCCCGCCCTTGTCCCGGGCTTCTCCCGGCGCTGCCCGCGCGCGGAGACCGCGATGCGGAGGTCGGGGCTTATTTTTAAAGCGCCGTCGGGCGCAAAATGCTGCTTCCGGTGTCAGAGGCTCAGGGCAAAGGAGCCTGGGGGATGTAGTCGCGCTGTAGCCCTCTCGCTGGAATCGCCGCACACACCAGCACAGCGGCGAGGGGGAGAGGGGTCACTCCACAGCAAAGACCCGCAAGCCCTCACAGCCAGCCAACAGGTAAGAACTGCGCCACCAGTGATAGCCTGCAACGGACAGAGAACCCGCTCTGCCAAGGTCGGGGCTTATTTTTAAAGCGCCGTCGGGCGCGAAATGCTGCTTCCGGTGTCAGAGGCTCAGGGCAAAGGAGCCTGGGGGATGTAGTCGCGCTGTAGCCCTCTCGCTGGAATCGCCGCACACACCAGCACAGCGGCGAGGGGTCACTCCACAGCAAAGACCCGCAAGCCCTCACAGCCAGCCAACAGGTAAGAACTGCGCCACCAGTGATAGCCTGCAACGGACAGAGAACCCGCTCTGCCAAGGTCGGGGCTTATGTTTTACTTCTGATAAATATATGCTGTATATTGTTATATAGCTGTTTCTTCATTACAGGTCCTCATGAGGGAATAGCTCTCTAATTTTCATTACTCAGTCCCTTTTAGCTCTACCAAAGATCCGTCGGAGGACCTTTGATATTGTTATAAGGCATGAAAATGACTTATTGGCCCGTCATTTGAGTTACGTTTCCATTAGTATTGTAAAGGTTGGTGTGGGACATATGATAATGATAACCCCCCACCGCTTCCGCTGCATCAACTGCAAAACCGATATACTGGCTCTAAAAAGAAAAGAGCAGGAGGTCTGAGATAAGTTGGAACAACTAGAAAATAACTCTAGGAGGAGCAACCTTCGCATTCTGAATGTACCAGAGGGAAAGGAAGGAGAGGACCTTAAGCATTTCATTGTTGCACTAATGAAGGAAACGCTACAGATTGAGGAGACTGAGGGAGCATTAAGTAATGACATCAAAAGGCTGCACAGGGACTCTTTTAGAAGAAACTCCAAGAGAACCAAGCCTCGAAAGATTCTTCTGAACTTCCATACATATTCTTCCAAATAAAAAATCCTGACAATGGCTCTGAAATCAAAATCATTGAGGAGTAAAGACTCCATTTTTGAGATTAGATCTGACCTTGCTTGAGTTAGCTCAGACAGGCAATGGGAGCTGGGGAAAAAACGTGATGATTTTAAAAAGCTAGGGACTGTGGCCATACTTACATTTCCTGCTTCCTTAAAAGTTATGTACAAAACCAGAATGCACAATGTAAGGTTTGAACAAGGGGCAGACGAGCTCTTAGAAAATGTTTAAAAAGGTGATAGTTAACATCCTGAATCCCTTTCAGATCCTTCTTCTCTTCTTTGGTCTCCACGGCCTCCTCTGTGGTAGGAGAAAAACATATTGAACTCTTCTTTGTTAATATAGGGGGTACAGGTAGGAGGTGCAAATGAACAAACAAATGAACAAACAGGGTAGATACCCACTGAAACCGATGTGACTATAGCCATTACACGAAAGAGGGTTATGGTGGCAGGTTGCCTCCGGGTGTAGCAACTAGGACTAACATCCAGTCCTGCACAATAGTGGGTTGGGTTCTCCAGGGTGGGGTGCAGGGGTGGGTGGTTGGGTGCACTGAGTAGAGCATATAGGGAAAAATATTTTTTAAAATCCTAATTTACCTCAGTTAGAATATTTATCTTAGAGAAATATGTAGTGGTCTGGTTTTTATGCCTCGAACATGAACTATCTAGAGAATGGTCCAGTTTTTATCTTGGAATGTAAACGGGTTACGTGTTGAACGAAGAAGGGAAAACGTTGTGCAATATATTAGGGACTCCCCAGCACAAGTTATCGTACTGCAAGAGACCCATCTGATGAAAAACGAATGTACTGAGATCTTTAAGAATTTAAAATAGGTTGGTCATATGATCTGTACCGAACGTAGCGCCAACATAAGAGGAGTGGTGATAATGATAAAGAAGCAGGTTAAGGCACACATAATAGAATCGTTAGTTGATACTTGTGGCAGATGGGTCATTCTTAAAATAATACTGCTTGGCAATCTAATTACTATGGTAGGGTATTACGGCCCAAACTGTGATGACCCGGAGCCCTTAAAGACAATTTTTGCAAACTTGAGAGATTTCCAAGACCCTGTAATTATGGCTGATGATTTAATATTGTATTAAGTCCCAAGTTGGACAAATCACCAAATAGTAGAGCTGTGGTTACATCGAAATCGCATATATATTTATATTCAATGATGAAGCAGACAGGGCTAAGGGATGTCTGGAGAGACAGATCTGACCTTCAGTTGGGAGTCTCTTATTACAATGCGAAATACGGCCATAAGTCTAGGATAGATTATGTTTTGGTTAGTCTTAGCCTGAGAGAGAAAGTCCAGGACATTGGGTATTTGACACCCCACTTGTCCGACCACTCAGGGGTGTATTTAGATATAGATCTGGAGAGCAGGAAGGTCGGGAGAGTTTGGACCTTAGACCGAACGCTGCTTCAGGACACAGAAGAAATTAACTATCTGAGTTTTGAGATGAAGGAATTCTTAGGCTAAAACATAGGGACAGCTTCCACCCCAATAGTTTGGGACTCTTTGAAGGCTTATCTAAGGGGGAAAATTACTAGTAGTCTATGTTTCAGAAACAGGCGGTATAGGGAAGAGGTTGCCCAAATAGAAACAGAAATGAAGATCGTAGAGGCAGATTTTGTGGCATACTGTGGAAGAGGAGAAGCGGCAGGGAGACAAAGATAAGCTGGAGAAACTGAAGAAACAGCTTGATACCATCTTACAGATGATGGTCGCAAAGCGTTGGGAAGCTAGCAAGCTGGCTCACTTTGAGTATGGGGAGGGGGCTGGGAGATTACTGGTTTGGAAAGCAAAATAGGTAGAACACGCAATTTGATAAGAGAAATTGAGGATGGCGAGAGTAAGGCCAAATTAAATACTGATGTGGAAATAGAGGGAACTTTTTATGACTTTTTTCAGAAATTATATTCGGAAGATAGTGTGGTTAACAAACATAAAATTGAGGAATGGTTGAGTTTAAACATACTAAACCCTTTAGATACATCTCAACAACCTCTTTTAGAGCAGGAAATTACCCAGGAGGAGGTTAAGAGAGCTCTAGTTTCAAGTAAACAAGGAAAGGCGAGAGGCCTAGAAGGTTTACCAACTGAGATACATAAATTGGGTGATGTTTTAATTCCAGCTATGACCCTGCTTTTCAATGAGATCTTAAGAGATGGGATACAATTACCTGGTTCTTGGGGTGAGGCAATGATCACTTTAATATTAAAGCCAGGGGAAAGCCCTGCCAGTTGCGAGTCATATAGACCCATATCGCTGATTATAAGATCTTCGCCAAAGTTCTAGCCGATAGGCTGGGCACGATAACAGGTGATATGACCAAAAGGGGTTTGTTAAGGATAGAAATCTGTATGAACATACATATGGCCTTATTGGTGCGACAGACCTGGCCTCAACACACTCGTTACCTCTAGCAGTCATGACTTTAGATGCCACAAAGTCTTTTGATAGAGTCAACTGGGTATACCTGGTGCTTGTGCTAGAAAAGTACAATATTGGCAAGAATTTCCTCAGAGCTGTCCAGTTGATCTATCAGGATCCATTAGCAAACGTTTTGGTCAATGGAAATTTAACTAAACCTTTTAAATAACCAGGGGTACTAGACAGGGCTGTCACCTACCCCCTCTTCTTTTTAATCTTCATATCGAGCCGTTTGCCCAAAAGCTTAGAGACGAGGCAAATATTCCTCCCTTTAGGCATGAAGGGTGGGAGAGAAAAGTAGCCCTCTATGCTGATGACATACTGGTTTCCCCCTCAGATCTCTCCACCGCCCTGCCAGCCGTCCTAAAGCATGCAGAGGAGTTCGGGAGAATGTCAGGTTACGAGGGCAACTCAGGAAAAACCAAGATTATGACGTGGAATTTAAAGGAGACTCAACATCAAACTAAAAAAGAGATGAGATATCTTGGGGTAAAGATAGTACAGGAGACAGATAAAATGACAGAAGCCAACATTTCTAATGTTAAAAGGGAGTGCTCGTGGCTTATGAATAGCTGGGTTCACATCCCCTTCAATCTTTGGGAGGGTGAACCTAGTTAAAATGATGATACTGCCTAAAATCACCTTCTTTTTTAATGCAATCCCTCTACATTTCGGCATGTCCACCATTGACAAACTTCAGCAGGCCCTAAATTCTTTCATCTGGGCCTACAAAGGAACTAGAAATGCTTGGAAGAAGCTGAGACGTAGAAGGGAGAAGGGAGGATTATCACTCCCAGATTTACAGTATTACTCGCGGGCCTTCCAATTGACCCACTCCAGAATGTTGTTAAAATCTCTAGACTTTTCTGAGGTAGGGTCTATGTTCTCAGCTATGTTGAAGGGAGCTAACCTATGCAAGGAGGTTTTCATGTTTAAATACTGAGACCCCAAGTTCTTTAAAAAGATAAGGCTAAAGGTGCTACAGGCGATGGCCAGAACATGGGCAAGCATCAGACTGTTGACGGGCCTCAGCTATTTTACTAGTCTTGTCCCCCTCTGAGACTCCCCCGGAACACCAGACTGTTTAAAGGACAAACTAGCACAGCCACTAAGAGAGGCTGGGCTCAGCGTATGGGGTGACCTTGCTCAGGAGGAGACAATTCTATCTTGGTCAATGTTATACGCCACTCTGGGCGGGATATTTCCAAATTCATGCATATCCAATTAAGAAGCTGGGCCCAATATCTGAAATCTCCAATTGGCGCAGGCAACTTTTCAGAGGAACACTTGCTGGCAAAACCCCTAGGAAGGGGTCTCAACTTGGTGCTGGGAAATCGAAGAAACAATAGATGGGGACTTCAGACTGGCAGAAGATCTGTGGGGTGCTTGCCTGCTGGGAGATTCCTGGGAACAACTTTGGCAAGTATCACTGGGCGCTCTGTTCCTTACAGTTAAGCCAGCCTGGTTAAGAAGGAATCATCTCTTTTTGATTCACAGGGCTTATTTAACCCCTCAAAGATTATCAAGGATAACAAAAGGGCCCCCGGTAAAATGTAGGAAAATGTGAACTGGAGAGTGCATCAGACATACACATGTTCCCGCAATGCCCGGCCATTCTTGACTTCTGGGTGAAGGTTGGTGATACCATCTCGAATATTCTTGGGTTCCAAGACAAGGTAAGCCTCTCTATGATTATCTTCGAAATCTCCAATGAAGTCACAGGCCCCGCGAGATCATTTCTCTTTTATGTCATACTTTTAGCAAGAAGGGAAATATGTTGCAGATGGGTGGAATTTTCTCCCCCCCAACACTCAGATATGTTAGAATCTGTAATTTCGACATCTAAGTTAGATCTGAGAGGGAATCAATCCAAGAGGAAGAAAGCCCTTTGGAACTTTTTATTGAGATAGCTGGATACAGAAGCAAATGTATTGGGGATCCTTTATATCTCGTCAAAATTACCCTATGATTATACCTCTTTGGAGCTCTCTAGAATGCGATGGACTCTTCGCTTCTTCCCCTTATACCATCTTAGCAGTCGCCGGTTTATACTGGACCAATTTTGAGAATGACCTTACCCGTTTGGGACAGTACCTCTCCAGCACGTAGGTGTCCCTGCAGGGGGGAGGATTCCCACACCTGCTTCCAGGGCACGTTGGGCACTGGCGTCTGGAGTGGTTGTTGTGGTCAGAGGTGTATCAGGACAAAATAAATCTTTAAACAAAATGTCATCAGTAGAACCAAAGAGATGCAATCTTTAAGTAAAAATGGCATAAATTAGTGGAAAGTGCTAACTATGGGTATCTGGTTGCTCTTGACTGGGACAAACTCACAAGTTTAGGCTGACCACGATGAAGTGCGGGCCGGATACAAGGACCAAGTTAGTCCTGCTAACAAAGTCACCTTCTAAAAGTCTGGTGCGCAGAGTTCAAAACATCAGGATTTCACAGGAGGAGCTCAACTGATGCCAGCCAATGATCCAGGACCTGAGGTGGCACGTCTTGGGGATCAGGAACTCACTCGAGCAGAGGCCAGCAGGACTCAGGCAGGTCCAGTTGCAGACCCAGGCAGGGCCAATTTGCAGGTCTAGTTGCAAGTCGAGGCAGGGGCCAGTTGCAACAAGTCAGCTGGGCAGTTGCAGGAAGGCCTCTGGAATGTGTTGAGTCCCTGTAGGTGGATCACAGAATGAGCCAACACCATGCCCCTCACCAAGACAGCAAAGGCCAAAAGACCAATCAGAAGAGTAAGCTGGTTATCTAAGGAACTGCCATCACCAAAAACTACTGCCGGCAGCTAGAAAGGAAATGGCGCATCAGCAAAAAGACGGAAGACTGCACCACCTTCAAGACCTCTCTCTCAGCCAGTACCACTGCCTTTTGAAAGAAGCCAAAAAAGAACACCCTGGCAGATCTCATTGAAGTCAGCACAAACCACAGCAAAGAACTCTTCAACATTGTAAAGGAGTTTTTCAATCCAGCAGCCATCAAGAATGACATCACACCCTCCCAAGAACTGTGCAACAACCTTGCCGACTTCTTCAACCATAAGATCTCAGCCATCTATGAAAACGTAGAATGACAACCCTCTGCTGCTGAGAGCATCAATCAGCTCTCGCCCTTGAACACAAACCCTGAACACCTGCTCACCCACTGGGATCTCCTCACTGCACAAAACATCTCCATCATGAACTCTGTGCACTTGGAAGCACCAGCGGATCCCTGTCCCCACCACATCTTCAACGTCAGAAGTAGGACAATTGGCGAAAAGCTCAGCAAGGTACTGAACACTTTAATCACTGCAATCTCCTTCCCTGAGGACTGAAAAACATGCGGAAGTGAGGTCCCCTCCTCAAAAAACCCTCCACCGACCGGGCCAAACCAAAGAACTACCTGGCCATCTCGCTGCTCCCCTATCCAGCAAAAGTCCTTGAAAAAGCAGTCAACCAGCAACTTCCCCAACACCAAGAAGACCACAACCTACTGAACCCCTCCCAATCTTGATTTCCAGCTAACCACAGCACCAAAATAGCCCTGATTGCTGCCACCTACTACACCGGAGCCCTCCTGGACTGCAGAATAACAGCAGCCCTCATCCTCCTGGATCTGTCCACCGCATTTGACCCCATCTCCCTGATTAACAGACACCACCACATCGGGATCCAGGGTGACGCCCTCAAATTGGTTGGCTTCGTCCCTCAACGGCAGAACTCAAAGGATGCAGCTCCCATCGTTCACCTCGGAGCCTTAGAAGATCATCTGCGGAGTCCCCCAAAAATCATCACTCAGCCCCACCCTCTTTAACATCTACTTGGCCCCTCTGGCTGACACTGTAGGGTCACACGGAATCAACATTAACTCCTACACTGACAACACCCAGCTCACCCTCCCACTTTGGGAAGACCCCCCCATCCACCACCAAAGCCAAATTTCACAGATACATGACCAACCTCGTGGACTGGATGAAGATCAACAGTCTCAAACTCAGCACGGATAAGACAGAAGTCCTCATCTTCAGGACTAACTCCTTGCAATGGAACGACACTTGGTGGCCCTCCGTCCCAACAGACCACACCTGTAACCTTGGCATCATCTTGGATATCAAACCATCCATGAAGAAACAAGTAAATGCAGTCTCATCAGCCTTCTTTCACGCCGTCAGCATGCGCCACAAGACCTTCAGGTGGCTCTCAGTCAACACAAGGAAAACAAGCATTTGCAATACAATTAGTCTCGCCATTTTGACCTTATATGTATTTAGCTATGCAGCACATTAGCCTTAGTGCTGAAACAGCTACTGTTCTTTAACATGGAGGGAAAGTAAGCACCAAACTGTGTGACACTCCACTGAACATTCTGCAACAGACAGTGCATCGTTTTACACACAACGTGCTTAGTGCACATGATCACCTGGAGCACGCGGAGCTCTTTATAGAACTGGCAGGTGCCTGAGGTACTTTTGAGACAAGATCACACAAAGCAGGATTTGATTATAGCGGCGCTGAGGGCAAGTGGAAGTGAGGAGAATGGTCTCTAGGTTCACCTAATAGCAAGGTATCCTCAGGTCCATTTTCAGGCACCGACTATTGTTTATGGAGAGAAGGAAAGGAAACAAAAATAAACAGGGATGAATACATTCTGGGCAAATTACTTAATGTCCCGGTGCTTAACAAAATGAATCTGCACGTCAGTGACTCAACTGGTGCTGATGTAAAGCGCTATAATACCTCTGGGTCGAGTTTGCGCAGTATAAAACAAAAAATGAAAAATACCCCTGCTGCCATCCCTATCTGCCAATGGGCGAAAGAGTCGTTAAGATAGTGGTAATACTCACTTGATGAAGAGCTGTTTGTAACCTCCTAATCACAGGTTCGAATCAGTCAAGGAGTGGATAAATTAGGGCCAGCGGGCTACATAATTAAAAGACCTATTGTTCTGGCAGGTAAGGACCGGATTAGCCTTGGATGTGTGCATTACAAATATGAAATATTATTATGCATCATTGAAACACAGTGGCACCTGAGATCAGTGCTATGAAATTCCCACGTGGTATACAGCGCTGCACCAAAAGCATGGATAAAGAGAGCTCAGCATAGTGCCTGCGGCTGGCCTCCTCTGGGGGTGATTCAGGAAGAAGGGAAGGGTGCTGGAGCTGCCTTGAGAAGCAGAGGGGTCTGTGGAAGCAGCCTGTGCTTGTAAGGAGTGGGGGGCTTTCTCGGACAGACCCCCTCCCCCGCAGGCACATCTGATATTACTGCCACACTGATGCCTCATTTGTGCCAAGCACTCCTTTCCTGTTATCAGTGACCCCCACTCCACCCGAGTCCTCCCTTCCCAAACACAGCTCTCAAACATTAATTCCCTGCTATTTTAGGCAAGACAATTGAACATGAATACATTTAAAACTCGTTTATTGGTAAAAACATGACGGATTTCAGGGAGTTGCTTCTTGTTGTGATTAATCCTTGCCATAAACTAGTGCTGTCACTCCATCAACAGTAAAATGAACACTCGCCCGCGAAAAAGCAGGGGCATTTTTAAACAAGGGAAGCTGTTACATACAAGAAATTTAAAAGCGCACGCTTTCATTTCAGGAAATACAACCGTGCGACAGGGAATAAAGATTAACATATGTACAGACTAGAAAATCAATTCGGCTTTCGCTATCTCTGTGTTTCAGTTTGCGCAGGTGCCGGGGAGGAGTTGCCTTTTGGGCAAGGGTGGCTGCTAATAATTCTCCAGCAGGACTAGCCTGTTATGTCACTCTCACACAAGACTAAGGTCGAGCCCTAACGACGTTTAGGGGTAGAAATAGGCTAAACCGTACTTCCTAAGCCACACTTGCGCACACCCGAGCTCGGCTTCTTCAGGCAGGCACGTCAGGGGGAATGCGCTCAGGCTATGAGCTTCGTGTCAATAAAATAGGACTTTGCCGTATACAACAGTCCATAATCTGGATGTTCGCAACACGCTTCCCATTCCACAGCTACATTAGACGAATGATAAAGTTCCAATGTGCGTCCACTCTAAATTTAGCAACATGGACTTACAGTGACCAGAACACGACATGCTGAACCCCACCTGTAATGGTTACACAAACATATGTCTGTTCCTTTTACTGTAATAAAGAGGCGAATTGATTGAGCTTATATTAGGCAACACAAGGGCAGACGAGAAGGCTGGCATAGCACAAAAAATGGCAATCACGCCGTCTGCGTATAGGATAATCACAACAAGATTCCAAAGTCTAGGCCAGTCCATCAAACACCTATTGGCTGGACCGCCGTTATCAGACTTTGCATGGGGACGAGATACAATAAGTGCTTCCTGAATAACCCTTGAACAGCTCACGTGAAGATACTCCACCCCGTTCATAATTAAGTTAATAAAACAATGAAATGATACATGCATTTGTTTGCTGCAAGCAATGTTTGTCATAATTTCAGTTAAACCACCCTTAAAAACCGGCAAACCTGTCCATATAGAGGTTCACAAACTTCTAAAAACTGGCCCACACACTGATCTGTCAGATATACCCACCAGACACTGCCAGATTGCGCTTTAAACCAGTCAGACTCTGGTGGGAATTCCTCCAACAACAAGGGTGTTTCACAAGCAGCAGCACCTTGTTATAGCAAAACATTTGTTTACACTTTGTTCGTGGCAAGCCACTTTTCTCTATATAGTTCTGTGATCTGTGGACATTCACAAAACCCACGACTAGATACTTAGGGGAGATTTCCAAAAGTGAAAACGCACTTTAGCAACTTTCAACCCGCATACAAACATATTCATCAACAAAATTAGGTGTGGTATACGTCCTTGAAGGGAGCATCACTACCTTACTTCCCCTACTGACCCTATTCAGTCCTGTTCTCAGTGGTATTGACTTCCCTCACATCCCTTACCTAATGCCTACCCACGGCCCTGAGACACGCCCAAAACAGCTGAAAAGCCCGACAGTACGTGTGCTGCACCTCCCTGAAAAATGCTTTTGTGTTTCGCAGGCTCTGCTGCAGGTGAGCACGGTACTTGTAATGAATAAAGCTACGACTCAACTCCCTGGCCGGCTCAGGCCTTCCACCGCCGCTAGGCTCCATCTCCAGTCACTCCTCTATGCTGCAAACACCCCGATCGAACCCCTAGCATCTTTATCTTGCGGGACCACCAGGGGGGCGATGCGGGCGCTACAGCGCCTGCGCACCACTCTTTGGGCCTGATAGCCGGTGTAGCCAGTCTTCGTTGACAGCACAGAAGAATAGGCAGCTGGTACGAATGTGTACAAACTTCCTGAGACATATCTGCTCATGTACAACCCCCACACTGTATAACTAATCCTGCCGTGAAATTTAACACATGCGCACCACCCATAAACAACAATTCTCGATCTAGTGTCTTAATCTTGCGCCTGCGTTTTTTTCTAGAGGTTTCTGTAGTGTTTTCCCCGAAACAGAAGTCTAAATCTGCACCACTCGATAGGGTACTGCATTCTTTGTAAGTTAAAATTCCTCGCTCTGTAAATTTGAATATTGCACCTCTGTGGGTGTGTCACGAGAGATACACAGAATGGTGACTTGTGTATTTATAGTGGTGCGAAGTTCCAGCTCGAGCCAAATAGAACGCACACTAAACAAGCATTGGCAATGCTATTGCATTGCAAGCAGAGAGCGTGCAACAAGGCATGAAGGAGGGGGGGCAGCCGCGAGAAGGCATCGGGCTGCGGGAGGATGGGGCAGGGGAGGAAAGTAGTCAGTCCAGTAAAGGGGCTGATAGCCATGGAAGGACACAAATGACGACAGGGTCGTCATAAGGAGGGACTTAAAAGCCTACAACCAATAGCAAAGCAGCATTTTGAAACACAAGCCAATGAAAAAAGATGGGCGGAGAGTGCGCGGAGCTTCCACAAAGTTTCCAGCTATACCGTATACTGCATGCCTCGCAAAGCAAGCAACGCATGCGCTGCAACGCTAGGCGAGACCTATAAACTAGTGGAATACAAAATTGCCATCAAAGAGGAAAAATCATTATTTTACTCTAGAAAGACAGAATCACTCAAATCCCCATGGGAACTATTTAAGAATATATGATGTTACAACACAAACAATTACAACGCATGCCTTTACAACACATTTTTTACATCGCAACTACCATTACATTGCATGATTTTACAACGCATTCCATTACAAATGCAGTTTTAAAAACTAATATTACAACTCATACCATTACAACGCATACCATTACAACGCATAATACTTTTAGGGTAACAGTAGGGTAAGTGTTGGTTAGTGTAGGGGTAAAAATGACATTCCTACTCCAGTGAGTGCAACAGTAGGGAAAGTGTTGGATAGTGTAGCTGTTAAAATTACTTTTCCCATGTACCCCAAATCCCATACCCATCCTAAAATTAAAAAATCTCCTTTACTTACCATATAATGCGTTGTAATGGCATGCGTTGTAATGGTATGCGTTGTAATGGCATGCATTGTAGTGACATGCATTGTAATGGCATGCGTTGTAATAGCATGTGATGTAAAGGCAGTTGTGTTGTAACATCTGCGTTGTAAAGGTAGTGCTATGTAATGACTGCGTTGTAATGGTTGTTTCACCTATTTAATATAATTAATTTTCTCTCTTCTCCAGCCTCGTTATACACTGACAGCTCGCAGGATTTCTGTGACAAGATGGCCAAATATTTCCACTCAAAATCTTAGAAATCTATTCTTCTCTGGACAATCTTAACTCAGAGCTGTCTAATACAGCTCAAACAACTAGCTCTGATTCTTATAACCCTCCTATATTAAATGAGGGGGAAGCCACGCTATCTGCCTTCTTTTCCTTTTCCCATGAGCAAACAGATCATCTCTTAAGGGGAATTACATCTTGGTCCCCTCAAGAACCCTGCCCCTCAAGATTATGAAATTAGGAAGGGAGATGATTGTTCCTCACCTAACATACACGGTTAACTTGGCCATTTCATCGGGGCAGTTCCCACTTCATTGAAAAACAGCGGTGGTCAAACCTTTATTGAAGAAAATCAACCTGGACCCTTCAGAACCCACACAATTATTCACACATCTCACTGCTACCAGTCCCTGTAAAGATTTTGGAAAAGCATCTAAATACCCAACTTAGCACCTACTTGGAGTGACATCACCTACCTGATGGCTCCCAGTATGGTTTCAGGAGTGACCTTAGCTCGGAGACGCCTTAACATCTATAGTAAATAACATACATACTCAAGTGGATGCTGGGCATACTTCTCTACTACTTGTCTTAGACCTATCTGCAGCCTTTGATACCATCTCGTCAACAAGGCTGTTCAACCGTCTAAGGGTTCAGGCTCTGCTTTGTAGCCTCTGTCCTAATTTCTCCCAGATAGGTCACAAATGGTAAAAATGGACCAATTTTACTCTGACTCCACTCACTCCTTCTGTGGGGTGCCACAGGGTTCCTCATTGAGTCCAATCTTATTCAACATCTATGTCGCTCCATTGACCAAGGTAATTAGATCTTTTGGGCTGGAGGCTTTTTCCTATGCGGATGACACACACATAATTCCGTCAATCACCAACAGCATTGAGGCTTCTGCAGCAAATTTTAAAAACTGCATGCGGACCGTGGCCTCTTGGATGGTAGACAACTACTTACGACTCAATGGAGACAAAACAGCTGATCTTTGACAGTCAACAATCCATATGGTCTCACTCCTGGTGGCCTGAAATGCTTGGCCCATGCCCCTGTCCTGCTGTATAAGCAAAGAATCTTGGTGTCATAGTAGACAACTCACTCTCTTTTGACCCCCAGATCAACAGAACAGCGTCTACCTGTTTTGCCTTTATCAGGATTCTGAAGAAGATTTTTCCATGTCTTTCTCTCTCTTCTCGAAAGCAGGCAGCTGTTACTTTGATTTTGTCTAGGTTGGATTATTGTAACGCTCTCTACCTGGATATCAACAAGGGATCCATCCACAAACTGCAACTGGTATAGTATGCAGCAGCAAGTCTTGTGATGGATCTTCCTAAAATCCACCCAGTCTCTGCAGCAATTTTTAAATTACATTGGCTTCCTCTAGAAATGAGAATTCTGTTTAAGGCCCTATGCCTTGTCCATATGGCTCTTCATAATTCTGGTCCTAAAGGTATTAAAAGGCTCTTCCAACAGTATGTCCCTGCTAACAAAAACTGGTTGGTAGACCCTCGGTTCAGGAGGGACAGGTGGGGGGAAGAGCCTTTGCAGTTGCCACTTCTGAGCTCTGGAACACTCTCCCTTTAACAATCTCCTGTCAAGAGTCACATCTACCTTTTTCGCAAGTCTTTAAAAACATGGCTCTTCGCACTCTAACTGCTAAATCCCATCCCTCCAACTTATGACCGCTGGTTCTATCCCTAGCACCTTGATGCCTTTGGGCAAAGTTCGCGCTCTACAAGACTATCATTAATTTATTCACAAGGAGGATCGTCAGGCATACTCTCCTCACCAGCAGAATGCGGGAACCCATTCTACGTAGGATTCACTTCACGCCTCTTAAAGAGACACCAGACAATACAAAAAGCAGTGTCAAGACATATCCTCGACCTCCCCAGAAGGACCTACATCACACCCCACCTAAGGAAACTGCACTGGTTCCTGATTCAGAAGAGATGCCAGTTCAAGATCCTGACCCCACACCTACAAAACCCTGCATAATGAAGGACCAGCATACATCAACAAATGCCTGACCTTTCACCAACCGACCAGACACCTTCCATCCTCTTCACTCTCCTTCACAGACAACCCATGGATTTGCTGAATGGAGGACGCACCTGCTTACATATGGCAGCCAAAGCGTGGAACAACCTCCCCTGTACCTCAGGACCTCACCATCTCTCCAGCAATTCAGGAAAGAACTCAAGACCTGGATGTTTGAATAATCCATACAACAGGCACCAGCCATCATCTCCAGTGCCTCAAGACACATGTGATTTTCCGTGCTTTATAAATGTTTGATTGATTGTAGCTCAGAAGAGAAGGTCAGCCAGCTGACCCTTGGAGTCACTCAGGATAGCTTGGAATGAAGGGAGCAGGTCCAGACTTCCGTTTAAGAGAGCAGGGTAGGCATCAATCAGCAGGGCAGTCCTCTGGGGAACAAGCCAGTCCTTCTTCTGGAATGTCCACAGGTATGAGAGAGCACTAATGAGTGGCTTATTAGGTTTAAAATTAATACCTGGTGCCAGCCTTTGCGGTGGGGATAATTCTAGTCCATCCCCACATTGTTGTGGGGCTAACAGGGCCTGTGCACAAACGCTCCTATTTTTACATGTTCACATTTAATTGACATATTTTTCTATGATTTCTTTTAGCACATTTTGCTTGTGGGTCTGCCTGTGATAGTGTACTCAAAAAGTGTTTGTTTATCAATACATTTATTCATAGTCAAATCACCATATTATAGAAGGGGGTGGGAGCACATTGCTTCACCTCCCAGCACAGTTCACCCCTTAGCATTATGGTAAATGCCTACTTTAATATTTACTGGAGTATTTCACCAAAGTTGGTGCTTGTTAGTGCTGTAAATCTCTAGACACTTGTTTCTGGATATCATCCGTCACCAGTAGACATAAAAGCACATTTAATCTTGGGTTGCTGAGCAGGCTGTCACAATCCTTTCAGGTCTCAGTACCTCTCACAGACGCACAGGTGCATCTCCAAAAGCTCGTCAGCTCAATGGCTCAAGGAAGCCTTTTCAAACAGAAGAGGGTGGGAGCACATTGCCTCACCTCCCAGCACATTTCACCCCTTAGTATTATGGTAAATGCAGTTCATGGTAAATGCTTACTTGAATATTTACTGGAGTATTTCACCGAAGGTGGTGCAGGTTAGTGCTGTAAATCTCTAGACACGTGTTTCTGGATATCATCCGCCATCAGTGAAGATAAAAAATAATTTTATCTGGGGTTGCTGAGCAAGCTGCCAAAATCCTTTCAGGTCTTAGTACCTCTCACAGGCGCACAAGTGCATCTCCAAAACCACGTCAGCTCAGTGACTCAAGGGAGCCTTTTCAAACAGAAGGGGGTGGGAGCACATTGCTTTACCTCCCAGCACATTTCACCTCTTAGCATTATGGTAAATGCAGTTCATGGTAAATGCTTACTTGAATTTTTACTGGAGTATTTCACCAAAGTTGGTTCAGGTTAGTGCTGTAAATCTCTAGACATGTGTTTCTTGATGTCATCTGACATCAGTAGAGATAAAAACTAATTTAATCTGGGATTCCTGAGCAAGCTGCCACAATCCTTTCAGGTCTCAGTACCTCTCACAGGCGCACAGGTGCATCTCTTAAAGCTCGTCAGCTCAATGGCTCATGGGAGCCTTTTCAAACAGAAGGGGATGGGAGCACACTGCTTCACCTCCCAGCACAGTTCATCCCTTAGCATTATGGTAAATTCAGTTCATGGTAAATGTTTACTTGAATATTTACGGGAGTATTTCACCAAAGTTGGTGCAGGTAAGTGCTGTTAATCTCCAGACATGTGTTTCTGGATATCATCCGTCACCAGTAGAGATAAAAACAAATGTAATCTGTGGTTGCTGAGCAAGCTGTCACAATCCTTTCAGGTGTCGGTACCTCTCACAGGCGCAAAGGTGCATCTCCAAAAGCTTGTCAGCTCAATGGCCACGGGAGCCTTTTCAAACAGAAGAGGGTGGGCGCACACTGCCTTACCTCCCAGCACAGTTCACCACTTAGAAATATATAAAATGCAGTTCATGGTCACTTTTCTGGGAGGTGAAGCTGTGTGCTCCCATCCCTCTTCTGTTCAAAAGGCTCCCTTGCGTCACTGAGCTGATGAGCTGTTGGAGATGCACCTGTGCGCCAGGGAGAGGTACAGAGACCTGAGAGGATTGTGGCAGCTTTCTCAGCAACCCCAAATGAATTTCATTTCAGTTTCAGAGAAAATTGTGTGGGATCTTGCTGGAGGACTGTTCAACAGAGGCCAACATTTGTACATTGATAACTTCTACACTGCTGTGCAATTGTTTAAGGAATTGTTCAAAGTAGACATTTTTGCTTGTGGCACAATCCACTCTAACTGTAAAGGTTACCCAAAAGAGCTTGTTTGCAAAAAGCTTCAGCGGGGGCAGTGCAGTGCCTTGCGTAGTGAGGATCTGCTAGCTGTGAATTTTGTGGACAGGAGGGATGTGTACATGCTGACTACCATTCATGATGAGAGTACTTCACCTGTGACTGTTTGGGGTCAGGTTGCTGAAGTGCGCAAACCTGTGTGCATTGTAGACTACAATAAGCACATGGGTGGTGTCGATAGAGTAGATCAGAGGTTTGAACCTTACACTGCTGTTCGTAAGGCTTGGTATCAGAAGTTGGCCATCCATCTCTACAATTTAGCAACTTTCAATGCTTTTGTTGTGTTCAAGGAGTGTTCTCCTGCATCAAAGATGACTTTTGTTCAGTTTCAGGAGTCTGTGATAGGCAGCCTTGTTGTTGTGGGACAGGCAAGTGTTCCTAGAGTTGGAGTGGTGGAGGATGTGGCTATATTGAAAGATCGCTACTTTCCTGATTTAATTCCTCCCAAGCCCCCAAAAAACATTCCCTGTAAGAGAAGTAGAGTTTGCTTGCAAAGAGGTATGCGGAAGGAGAGTCATATGTACTGTGCCTATTGTCCTTCTAATCCTAGGCTGTGTGTGCCCACATGTTTCAGATTGTATCACACTCTAAAGAGTTTTTTGGAGCAACCGTGAGTCTAATAGCGTACTGCCTGGTCTGTATGGTTTTATATAGCTGCTGTTCAGTTTCACGTTTGGCAATAGAATGATGTCTTTAGTTAGTGCTGTTGTTTTTGTAGTTATAGTTGTGTATCAAGTTGCAATTGGTTTGTGTTTTCTTTCTTGTTAAAAAAATGTAATGATGGTGTGCGTGGACTGGCGCTTAGCTGGCAGTGTGTGTGGACTGGCGCTTGGCTGGCGGTATGCGTGCACTGGCGCTTGGCAGGTGTTGTGCGTGGACTCGCGCTTGGCTGGCGGTGTGTGTGGACTGGCGCTTGGCTGCCCTTGTGCGTGGATTGGTGCTTGGCTGGCAGTGTGCATGGACTGGCGCTTGGCTGGCGGTGTGTGTGGACTGGTGCTTGGCTGGCAGTGTGAGTGGGTTGGCGCATGGCTGGCAGTGTGGGTGGGATGGTGCTTAGCTGGTGGTGTGCGTGGGCTAGCATTTGGCTGGCAGTGTGTGAGTAGTGACTTGCTGCTGGTCATTACACACTCTGCTAGTCAAACGCCACTGCAGACACTATGTCAACCACCAGCCGGTGTGATTGCTGTGTCAGTCAGTGGGCGTATGAATGTGATGGACCCTTGAATGGCGCTGTCTGTTGATGTGAATGTTGTAATGTGCTGGGCCCGCGGCTGGCAGTGTGAATGGTCTTGTGTGTCACGTATGAAAGGTGTGTGAATGGCATGTAAAGAGGTTGGTGCCTTGCCGTGACTTTACAGCTCACAAGCTGTGAGTCATTGGTTCAGGTTTTTCACCGTTTAAATATTAACAGTGCATTTCCTTTTTGTGAAATCTTTTGTTAATAGAATTTTACACTCTAAACCTTCACTCACCCTCGTGCCAAATCCAACCAGTATGTGTGAATACTTAAGGAATTGTTCATTTTGAAGGAATATTTGTCTTTTCTGTCTCTCTCTGCGAGGGTGTACATTGTCTCCACATTGTCTGTGAATGTGAGTGTTGTAATGTGCTGGGGCTGCAGCTGGTGGTGTGAAAGTGTGTGCCAAGTATGAAAGGTATATGAATGGCCTGTAAAGAGACTGGTGCCTTGCTGTGGCTTTACAGCTCACGAGCTGTGAGTTATTGGTTCAGGTTTTTACACTTTTAATTATTAACAGTGCATTTCCTTTATGGGAAATCTCTTGTTAATAAAAATATACATTTTGAACCTTTTACTCACCCTTGTGCCAAATCCAACCAGTATGTGTGTGTACTTGAGGAACAGGTGAATAGGCAGTCATATTTGTCTCATTTGTGTTTCTGTGCTAAGGTGTAGTCTGTCTCTAGGTAAAATTTACCAACTTTAGATATTTCTGTAAAGTAAAAACAAAATGGGGAGTACTGGGTGGTGTGCCTCTCAAGATATAATTTTACTCTGGAGACTAGGGGAACACTGTGGGGTAGGACATTTGTCCCGGCACGGTGATTCCACCCAAAAATATGTGGAAAATGTGTTTTTTCCTGCTAAATTTGAGGTTTGCAGGGCATTCTGGGTAGTAAAACGTTGGGGGATCCACGCTGGACGCTGGACTCCCCCGAGTGTCTAGTTTTCAGAAATGTGTGGGTTTGGTAGTTTCCCAAGATGGCCGCCGAGCCCGGGGCCAAAAACCCAGGTGACCCCCTCACAAAACCAGGTTGTTTTGTGATAGGCACATTTGATGTCTCCACAATACTTTTTGGGTCCTTGCCTGTCACAGGTACTTGACCCACCCACACGAGTGAGGTACCATTTGTAACAGGATACCTGGGGGAACGCGAGGTGGAAGGAAATTTGTGGATCCATGCAAATTCCAGAACTTTCCCACACAGAAATTTGAGAAAAAGTGATTTTTTTCAGCTAAATTTGAGGTTTGCAGGGGATTCTGAGTAGGAAAAGGTTGGTGGACTCATGCAAGCCATACTTAGATGGACTCCCCAGAGTGTCTAGTTTTCAGAAATGTGTGGGTTTGGTAGGTTTCTTTGATGGCCGCCGAGCCCGGGGCCAAAAACTTATGGGACCCCCCCTTGCATAACCGGGTTGTTTTGCGATAGGTAATTTTGATGTCACATCAATAGGTTTTGGGCCCTTGCCTGTCGCGGGTACTTAACCCATCCATGCGAGGGAGGTACAATTTTTATCGGGAGACCTGGGCAAACACTAGGTGGGCAGAAATTTGTGGATCCACGCAGATTCCAGAACTTTCCCACACAGAAAAAAAGTGATTTGTTTCAGCTAAATTTGAGGTTTGCAGGGGATTCTGGGTAGCAAAATGTTGGGAGACCCATGCAAGCTATACCTCACTAGACTCCTACAGGTGTCTGGTTTTCACAAATGTATAGTTTTGCTAGGTTTCCCTAGGTGCCGGCAGAGGTAGTGTTCAAACTCTATAGCTAGGCACTTTGCAAAAAAGCGTCCGTTTTCGCTGTGAAAATGTGGTGTGTCCACGTTGCGTTTTGGGCCGTTTCCTGTTGCGGGCACTAGGCCTACCCACACAAGTGAGGTACCACTTTTCTCGGAAGACTTTGGGGAACGCAGAGTGGGTGGAATTGTGTGGATCCACGCAGATTCCAGAACTTACCACCACAGAAATGTGAGGAAAATGTGGTTTTTTGGACACATTTTTCAGTTTGCAAGGGATTCTGGGTAACAGAAACTGGTGAGAGCCAGTCAAGTCACCCCATCCTGGATTTCCCTGGGTGTCTAGTTTTCAAAAACGTATAGGTTTGCTAGGTGTCCCTAGGTGACGGCAGAGCTAGGGTTCAAAATCTACAGCTAGGCACTTTGCAAAAAAAGGGTCAATTTTCACTGTGAAAATGTGGTGTGTCCACGTAGCGTTTTGGGCCAGTTTCTGTCGTGACCACTAGGCCTACCCACACAAGTGAGGTACCATTTTTCTCTGAAGACTTTGGGAAATGCGGGGTGGATTAAATTTTGTGGATCCACGCAGATTCCAGAACTTTCCACCACAGAAATGTGAGGAAAATGTGTTTTTTTTTGGACAAATGTTTAGGTTTGCAAGGGATTCTGGGTAACAGAACCTGGTGAGAGCCAGTCAAGTCAACCCATCCTGGTTTCCCCTGGGTGCCTAGTTTTAAAAAATGTATAGGTCTGCTAGGTTTCCCTAGGTGCCAGCAGAGCTAGGGTTCGAAATCTACAGCTAGGCACTTTGCAAAAAAGGGGTCCGTTTTCACTTTGAAAATGTGGTGTGTCCACGTTTTGTTTTGGGCCGTTTCCTGTAGCGGGCACTAGGCCTACCCACACAAGTGAGGTACCATTTTTCTTGGAATACTGTGGGGAATGCGGGGTGGGTAGAATTTTGTGGATACACGCAAATTCCAGAACTTTCCACCACAGAAATGTGAGGAAAATGTGGTTGTTCTGACAAATTTATGGTTTGCAAAGGATTCTGGGTAACAGAACCTGGTGAGAGTCAGTCAAGTCACCTGGATTACCCTGGGTGTTTAGTCTTATAAAATGTATAGGTTTTTTAAGTTTCCTTAGGTGCCGGCAGAACAAGGGTTCAAAATCTACAGCTAGGCGCTTTGCAAAAAAAGCATCGATTTTCATAGTAAGAAAAAAGTGTGTCCACGTTCTGTTTTGGGCCGTTTCCTGTCGCAGGCACTAGGCTTACCCACACAAGTGAGGTACCATTTTTATTGGGAGACTTAGGGTAACACAGAATTATAGAGCAACAGTTATTACCTATTGACTTTCGATGCATTTCTGCCTTCCAAATGAAAGTAAAAAAGAAGTATATTGCTTTCAAACAGCTGTCACAATTAGAAGAAGTTACAGGTAAGAACGTTGGCACAAATGGCTGTTTCTTTCAACTAATTATCAATTTTTCCTACATTTAAGTGTTAGTTTCTATAAAGAAAACTTGAAGGATCTACACAAATGACCCCTACTGAATTCAGAATGTTGTCTACTTTTTGAAAATGTATAGCTTTCCAGGATCCATTATTGCTTTCATACCCATTTTTACCATTAACTGGAAGAAAGTTGAAAGCACAAAAAATAGCAAAAATAGACTATATCCCAGTAAAATGCCAAAACTGTGTAAATCTTTTTAGTTTTCTGACAAAAGTCTGTCAGTCCCTAAAAGCTGGGAAAATGGTGATTTCAGCCCCACAAACCCTTTGTTGATACCATTTGCAGGGAAAAAAACAGACGCTTTCACTTGCAGCACTTTTTTCCCCAAAAAATAAAATGCAGCTGTATTCTGGCAAATTTCTGGGTCCCCTTCAAGGTAATCCACAAACCCTGGGTACCTTTCGAATCCCCATTATGTAGGAAGAAAAGGACGCAAATTTGACATGGATACCTTATGTGGTCAAACCGTTACAGGGGCCTAAGCGCGAACTACCCCAAATAGACAAAAAAAGGCATAGCACAGGGGAGGAAAAGGCCTAGCAGCGAAGGGGCTGAGGATTAAGCACAGCTCCTGCCAGGGTGACCCTTCAAAGTCACTAAATCAACCTGAGCTAAGCCTCCTTGTAGCTGTGGAACAGAGCATACCGACTTAACTTAGGGCAAAGTGTAAAGTATTTATGCAGTACCAAAAGAGCAATAATGTCAAAATTCAAACCAAGAATATTCCTAAACCCAATTAGAAAAGATAAAGTAAAATGTAATAAATAAAATGACAAAAACCGAATGAAGGAACCAGAGATATGAGATTTTAAGGTTTTAATTAGTAATAGTGCCAAGAAACACAAAGTGTTCCAAATAAATTCTCTAAACATTGAATCGATTTCTTTAAAAAATTTCACATTTATCTTAAGAGGAATATTGATAAATAAGAAATTTAATAAGGGTAGAATAGACATCTTTAAAAGCCCGACCCGGCCTATCAAAGTCAAAGGTAGTATAGACCACTTGTCCAATAAACTTTTGATCTTGCATTTCATTGTCGAGTAATTCAAGCTAAAAAGTAGATCAACTTGGCTAGAGACATAAATGCCCAGATACCTTATTGGGTCTGTTTTCATCGCCTGGGGTTTTAAATTCGGGGGTAGAAAATTATAGTCATTATTTAATATTAACATTTCTGTTTTATTTTGATTTATTTTGTATCCCCCAATTTGCTCAAATCTTCTAAACTCCGCTAATACCTCGCTCCAGTTCATTTCATCCGGATACAAGTACAAGATTATGTCTGTCAGGACATAGCTGTGGCGCCTGCCTGAACTACAGTTCCCATGACCAAAGGGGCTGTAACTACATTTCCCATGAGCCTGAGCAGCCGGACCGGATATAGGGAGGCGTGGCATCTTGGGAAGTGTTCGTGATTTTGGTGAACACTGCGGGAGCGGCTGCTCCCGTTTTTCGGGCTTCCATTCCAGTGAAGCATTTCTCGGCGGATCGGTGCTGGTTCCCGGAGTCATGCAAAGGTATTGTGTGTCGGGGAAATATTCCCGTGTTTGGAGTTGTTGGTGCGGAGCGGAAGGCTCGAGCATTGGAGGGAGGAACTTACAGACTATCTTCCGACCCAGTAGCAGCGGATGGTTCGTTTGGTTGCATGGCGAAGCTGCGCGCCAGAATTTAAAGTGTACCGGCGTTAGTATTAGAGTATTGCAAGTGGCGGAGTGCAGGGGGAGAACGACTCCGCACTGCCGGCACGAAGAGGGTACGATTGTGTTTTGGATTACAAATGGCAAAGCGGACGGCGGTAGTCACTACACTACGCCCTGCCGTATTTGTCGGACTAGTGAGAGGGGAGGAGTCAAGTGGGCTCCAGTGTATATGAAGGAATATACACGGTGGACCTCCATATCTTTAACTGGGATCACCTTGGTGGAGACTCAGGAACTGATAAACTTATACCTCGGATGGTGGGGGTTTGGTGGATACACTATTGCTTAAGTACTTCACGGAAGGGTACGTGACGTGCTATCTTGTCAGTGTTTTGTCCCCAAGTAACGCAGTGGCTCATACTAATAGGGGTTTTGTCTTGTATTAGGTAGGATCAGGCAGACAAGGAGAGCTCCATCGCTTTGAGGTTCCTTCCAGAAGCTGCTCAGGTGACCACGTAATCTTTAGTGAGACATTACAGAGAGTAGGAATTGGCTATGTACTAACCTATGTGTTTTATTTTACAGCTTCCTCTCCCTGCCGTCCCTTCCCTTCCCTTCCTGGGTTTTTTCCCCTTTGGGGTTTTTTTCCCTCGCCGTATCCTTCAAATACCCTGTATACATCTGTGACTCAGGGTGTTTGGAAGGTCCGGAGGTGGAGGTTATTGCTGCGATTGAATCCTGCAGAGTGACAACCTGACAATGTCGTCTGCAAATAATTTAATTTTTGGCATCCCATCAATGGGAGCTCTAATTAAAAGATTATTCCTTATTCTACAAGCCAATGGCTCTATAAAAAATGTAAACAAAATAGGTGAAAGGGGGCAGCCCTGCCTTGTCCCTCGTTTTTTTTCTACTTCCCCAATTGATTCACCATTTATAATTAGTTTGGCATGAGCTCCTTGATATATATTTTTTAACATTTTAATAGTTTGGCTAGGAAACCCAAACTTGGATAAACCGATAAAAAGAGCTTCCCAATTCACTAGATCGAAAGCTTTTTCGGCATCGACCATTGTGATAAAAATGGGTAGTTTATTTACAGAGGCAAAGTCTAAAGTCTGAATTAAAAACCGGGTATTTGTTGACATATGTCTACCTGAGATAAACCCAGTCTGATCTGGATGCATTAAAACTTGGGCTATGGGTGTAAAGCGCTGGGCCCAGATTTTCATTAATATTTTAAAGTCTGCATTCAAAAGGCTGATTGGTCTATACGAATTCACATCTTTTTCATTCTTCCCCTTTTTGACAAAACTGATCAAAACAGACTCCGTGAAAGTTGTGGGAACCTTACCCCCGTGTTTGATAAAAGTAAATATTTTTTCAAGAAAGGGAGTCAATATCTTCTTAAAAGTTTTATATAGCTTGATCGGGAGCCCGTCCGCTCCACAGGCTTTTGCCCCTGGAAATAGTCCTATGGCCTTTTCTATTTCATCTTTGGATATGTCCATTTGAAGCTGGTTTGCCATTTCTCTTGTAAGACTAGGTATCTCTACTTGCTCATAAAATTGATCAATCTGGTCTACTCCAACCTGATATTCAGTTGCGTATAATTTAGTGTAGTGTTCCAAGAATGTTTGCGCAATCTCTCCTTTTTCAGATAACATGCCATTATTTCTGGGGTCCATGATTTCGATGATCATTGCAGACTCTTGCTTAGTTTTAGTAGCGCCAGCAAGCATTTTACCAATCAACTGGTTTTCTTCATACACTCGTTGCTGGTAAGCTCTGGAGCTAGCTATCTCTTCTATAATAAAAAATTCTTTCAGTTCATATTTAGCTTTAATCAGATGTCTTTTATCCTCCTCTAACGTTGCAGTGCGATTATTTACTGCCTTTGTTGCCTTTTCGACATTCTGTTGGAGATTATTAATTTTTTCCCTCCTCTGTTTCGTTTGGGCGGCCGAGTAGGCTATTATTTGGCCCCTTAGAGCAGCCTTAAACCCCCCCCATACAGAAAATATGTCTGCCGTGTTCTCGTTTCTGTCAAAAAATGTCTTTATCCATTCCTCCGTGTTATTCACCCACTGACTATCCTGTAAGAGGAGTCGATCCATCTGCCACTTGGATCTTGATCTCACCTTTTCGTTAATTTTGATCTCTACTTTTATTAGGGAATGATCCGAGAAAGGGTTTGTCATAATTTGTGTGCTCTTATACCCCAAAGATTTAGTTATTAAAAAAAAATCCATTCTAGATGCTGTATTGTATTTATTGGAATAGCAAGTAAATTCCATCTTAAAGGGATTAGCCTCACGCCAAGGGTCTATTAAAACATGTTCTGCTATTAAGCCTTCTAGCGCTTTCTTGGTTTGGGGTTTCAGCTCTTTTTTTTTCCTATTTGAGGTATCTTTTTTTAAGTTTTGGATAAAGTTGAAATCTCCACCCCAAATAATTTTCCCCGGTCTCCCCCGTAGTATTTCCCCTATTTTAATTACAGCTACGTTGTCATCCGTTACAGGGGCATAATAATTCACAAAATTAAATGAAACGCCCTTTAATCTGGCTTCAACCCAGATCCATCTACCCAGAGGATCTCTTACTATTTGGCCAAATTCCCAAGGAAGATTTTTACAAAAATATATAGCAACACCTCTACAAGCCAATCCGGCCGAAGCGAAAAAGACATGAGAAAACCAACGAGGAAGAAACAGATTTGGAGAATTTGATTTTAAGTGTGTTTCTTGTAAAAACAGAACTTGAGGAGTCAGGGTGATGAGCCATCTAATCAGGCCTCCGTATTTCTGCTTATTTAAAATCCCGTTAACATTTAGAGAGTAGATACTACAAGAGTTTGTCATTTCCTATATAATTCCATCTTCCTTCCACTGACTACTTCCCACCGGTTACCTGAAAAAACATAACCTACCCATCGTCTACCTGTTTTAACCTTCCACTGCTTAGCTAATTTGACATTTTCAGCTTCTGCTCGGCTTCTGCTCATTATTATTTTGTTTTTACACCCCCCCCTACTGACCCAAAATCCTCCCAATCCCCACTCCCTACCAGAGTTAAACTTTCCACACTACAATTAGAAATAGACCAGGGGGATTGGCTCTACCTAATATCCAAATCTATTACGAGGCAGCCCTTCTGGACATAACTGCCCGTCTTCTTGACTGTAAAGATTTGACTGAAATTTATTACTATGAAAAAATGCTTTGTGAGTCTGGAACACAATTATCAGCCTTTCTTAAAACAACCAAACTACCTAAGAAATCCCGCTATAAGACAATACGAGACTTCTCCAGGCACCTTTTATGCTTCTTTAAACAAACTAACTCTTCCGGCTACATTTTTTTAAATCTCGAAGAAATTAGAACTCTGGGGTTGCAGATGCATTCTCGCCTGTTAACAAAATGGAAGTGAGGTTCCGTGAGAATCGTAATGACATTTTTGGGTTGTTCGAATATGGACGAGTTTGGTATCTACGAACCGCAAATGATGAGTTTAGTGGGTGTACGCGTTTTCGCTACGCTACTATGTACGGTTCGTCTCATTCCTGGGTATGTCCATTTGAACCCTTGGGTTCCATCTTAGATACGGCATCCATTTTGTTTCTTGCCCTCAAGTAGCCAGCGAACGGACACTGTCCGCTTCGTGACCCTGGGATTCACAAGCTTTCCTGGAGGACACGTGTTCCTTTGAAGGTGTCTTTATGATGAGGGGGTTGACACGGCAAGGGCAGATGGCTCCGCTTGAGGCTCATCTTGCCGTGCTAGTCTATTGTTTCAGTCGTGCATGCATTAGGCACGAGTCCTTTGATCCTGCAATCAAGTTTCCGATATTGCTCTCTACACTCTATTTCAATCTGTTGTGCATCCTTGTTTTTCCTTTGCATCTGTTTCTGTCCCTTCTCCTAATTCGTTTACAGTCGGAATGGAATGTGCTTAATGTGGGGATAATGTGCTTTTACAGTTGGGAACCGGCAATGCTGCTGTAATTATGTTCCGGGCTTCTGAGAATATGAGTGCGACCCTTTTGAAGTTTACTGTGGGAACTGAGTTGTAACCTTTTGTTCGCCATGTTGTTCAATGACGCAAATGTGTATAAAAGGAGCGATCCACTTTTACAATTTGAAGCAGTCTCTCAGAACCTACACGCTGTGTACTTCTTGCGATTTCTGTATCCCTGCAGTAAATAAACGCTGATCTTTGACGCCGCAGGAAGTGTCCCGTGTCTCTGTGTTTTGTACGCCGGAACAGGTAACCCACGAAGGTTTCAGGTGTTGTCCCCTGGCACCGCTGGGCCTTAGAATAGCCCAGTCCTTCAGAAGGACAATGTTTTTTTTGAGTTAGGTAGCTTTTTTATAGTTCAAACCTTTATGTCCTGGGAACCGGTTATAGCCAGATGTGGGAATATGGAGAAACCTGGATTCTTGGAATATTTACAGATCTCGCACCTGATTAAAAAATATGATATCTGCCCAGACCAGGTAGTAGGAGGACTTGTGAACGCACTCTATAAGATGCGATTGAAAGGCGTAGGTAATTGGTACTCTCTACTTTTAAAACAGAGGTCAGCTCCTTTAGTTGAAATTTTTTGGGGAAAAATCATTCAAGAAACTAATTGCAAATTTTCCCAGCTAGAGTGGCAGCAGATTGCATTAATGGGTAATAAAGCATTGAGAGCGGCCAATTTCAAAAGGATGGCATTTCTTTCAAGGTGGATGGCATACTATACTCCGGCAGTATTAAATAAGCGTCATGCCGGGGTTGCTAATAATTGCTTTCGGTGCCAGGCCTTGGGTGAGGGAGACTGGCTACATATCTGTTTTACATGCCCAAAACTTCAGATTTTTTGGAATAAATTTTTTTCAACTTAAGCAATGCAATGGATAAAAATATCAATCCTGAAACAGAGGTAGCGCTGTTTGGGATCACTAGAGTAGGAGCTGACCTAAATAAAGCAGAAGCAACGTTCGTGGCTATTGGCGCTGCAATAGCACGGTCATTGATTTTACAAAAGTGGCGAACAGAACAGATTCCTACCTACTCGGAATGGTTAATTAAAATGTGGAGGACTAGGAGATTTGAAGAAGCATATGCCAAGCGGATTGGGGCAGTAATTTTTTTTTTTCGGGTTTGGAAATTCTTAGATAAGTATTAGGCCATATAAAAAAAAAAAAAAAAACATTTTAGTATGGTAGTGGCACAGCACTTTAGCTCTAAATACCTTAGCATGTTGCACTTTAGGATAATTTGCATTCTTGCACAATTTATTGTGGATTTGATGAAACAGATCAAAACATGCCGGGAAAAAAGAAGAGGATAAAGCAAAAGTTTCTCTTATTGTGGAGCAGAGGCCATCAGATAAACTGTTACACTTTAGCACACGGCACTTACGCATATTGCACTTTAAGAAAATTTGTATTTTTGCACAATTTACTTCTGATTGGATGTAAAGATTTAATACGTTGATATTGTCGGGCGAGGAAAAGTAGATAATTTTCATATTATGGACTGCAGGCTAGTAGATAAACTGTTATTAATATAAAATTGAAATCTTGTAGAAAGCCTCACAGTTTTGTACATTGCACTTTAGTAGTTTTATACTTCTTCAGATCATTTATTTGGCTATTTTAGGTATTTTGGCACAATTGATTTTTGAACTGTCGAGGGTCCATTGCACTGCATATTGCATTTTAGCTGCTCTACACTTTCTGTTTGCCTGTTTTTAGATTGGTTTGTCAGGATGTGTTGTTCCAGATGTCTACATGTAACAGAAAGAAATTGTAAAATCGCTTTAAAAAATTGTCTTTCTTACTATTCTGCTCTATTCTGCTCAATACAAATATAAAAAAAAAAAAAAGAAACACAAAGTGCCAATGATAGTCATTAGATTTGATGGACCCAGATTTAGGTGCAATTTGAGGCTGATCACAATGGAGTGTGGGTTCGTCATAATTAAAGATTTGACCTTCTGATTTAGGGTCTAAATTATATGTTGGGGATAGGAAACTACGTCGCAACGGTGAAAGAGTTCCCTACCCACCAACATGTGGTCCACCGGCCTGATTTAGTTCCGGGCTGACCTTAAGTTTGACCACGGTGGAGATTATTCTGTCTCTGCAGTGGTCAAACTTCTCAAGATGAAGTAAAGTCCGTCAGAAAATTGGCGATATGTCAGTCCACCAAATTAGGATGGGCAGACATTTAGTTGTTACTGCCTCTCACTTTCAGGCAGTAAGGGACAGTAAAAAAACAAATATGCCCCCCTCTCCATGGAAGATGACTCACTTGCTAGGGGTCATTCACTACCTTTTTATTTTCAAAAAGAAAATCCTGCTTCAAGATTTTCTTTTTGACAATTAAAGAGAAAAAGAAAAGCACTGACAAGAACTTCAGTAACGATGGCTCCTACCAATACTTTAGAAATGACTGCCAGTTTAGCGGTCATTTCTAAATTCAGGGGCACCCTCTCCTCCAGGGCAATGGAGTAATTTACAACATTGCCCTGGCAGAGAAATGGGCCATCTGCTGAAATATAGATCTTGCCCATTGTCATAGAGGTCCCCAAACACAACAGGAGTACACTTCTAATGCCCCCAGGACCTTGGAGGAGGTACTTAGAGACTCACAGGGTGTCAGGCAGAGGGCAACAGCATGATCCAGACAAGGTTGATCTGCCACGGGTCAGCTGGGCAGTTGCAACAAAGGACTCTTGTAGCTGGTTGCATTCCTTATAGTTCAAACTGTTGACTCTTGGGGTCCATTTCTTCGTGCTGGGTACAAGAGGGAGCAAGTCCAGTCATCCAGAGTACCTCTCAGTTCACAGAAAACAATTTGTTCCTCTTCTGTGTCTCCTCAGTTCCAGCAGTATTCTGAAATGGGTGCCTGGAGATGCCACATCAATGTCTGGTACAAGCTAGTGGGTAGGAATGACTCCTAGGAATGCCCTACCCAGTGGGGTAAATTTTCCCAGGACCAACCCTACACACTTTGGGCATTTTTAAGAAGGTGAAAAACTTTTGTCACACTACACATGGGCTCTGAGGGCTGGGTGTATGTGGGCGGGGAATGTACTATAGTAATCCTCGTGTTCTCCCACATCTTACACTAAGACAAGTGTGGGCAGCCACTGTATTCCCGATACACTCAATGAAAGAAATCTAGTGAAATAAAAACTGGGTCTTCAACAACCAGACGTTGGATACACAAGAAATGTCTTGGCAAACTGTTTCCCTTCCTTTCAAGTCCGCCCCCAGTGGTATATACTGCACTCTGAGGGGGTGTTTGGTGAGTGTACTATAGTAACCCTATTGTCCTCCTACATCTATCACTAAAATAAGTTTGAGGCAGCCACTGTACCCCCAATACAACCAGAGACAGAAGTTTAGGGAAACTAAAGTAGGGGTTTCCAGCAACCAGGCAGCAGATACACAAGCTCCCACCCTTTCAACCTATTGCATGTTCCTGGGAGGCATTTCATACCTATTCAAAAACTAATTCATGCGTGGGAGAATTTTGAGAGCAAATTTAAATTATCCTTCAGGCAAAGTTAATTTTCATTAATATTTATTGTAATTTGACTTTACCATTGAATTGGATTTTAATACCTACTAAAATAGTTGTTTAATTATTTTTCTAGCTAGTCACATTCCAAACATACTGTATTAGGATTTAAATCTGTACTCTGGTTTTGTAAATAGGACAGGTAGACCTGTCAGAATGAAAAAAAAACATTTGGAGGCGACTCACTGTAAGGACATGCTGGCATTAAATGTCTACATGTTCTACTTTTAAATACCACACACCCTGCCTTGTAGGCTACAATGCCAACCAAGGGGCTATCAATTATTTAAAAGAGAGGTTTTGACCTATCAAAAGGGTGTACTTTGACTGATTGAATTTCAATGCTTAAATTGCCACAGTACGGCTACAATGGTAGGCACAGAGCACTGTAGTTGATGGCACAATAGGTGCTGCGGCCCACAAGTGTCATTTAACTTTCAGACCCTGGGTACATCTTGTACAATCTACTAAGGATTTATAGGTAAGTTGAAATATACTAATTTGGAATATGCTAACTCAACCATGGAGAGCAGGCACTTTATCGCTGATTAGCAGGGTTAAAGTGCTCATAGTTTGAAAGGAGGCAAAAATATAAGACCCAGCCACAGGCAAAAAATGGGGTTAACCAGCAGAAAAGGAGGATTTCTTACAACTGCACAGCCAGTTCTTTAGTTTATAAAAAGGATAGTATTTTATTACCAACATAAAGTTAACCACCATATTAATGAGAAACAGTACTCGCATTAATTAGGGAGATTTTCGTAGCGGCAATGCGCACTGGCCCTAATACCTCAGCCCTGTGGAGTTATCAAGGCAGGTGGACTCCTGCAGCTCAATTAGTTAAGAATGCAATATCACAGTTCCCTCTATGATGTGTTTCTCCTTCCCTTCTGTAGATTAAATGTCACTTTGTCTTTCTGTCCTGCATATAAGTGCAGCCAGGCTGGGTCTGCTGTTCCCTGATGGTCAGTGGCCCAGCCACTCCAGATGGTTTGCAACACACATTGCTCAGTGAGTGGAAACTGACTGCTGTAATAAATTGGGTTATTTGTTGCAAGGGGTGGAGGCCCCACTTAAATAATAGACACAATCCTCGTGAAGATAAACCACAAAAGTCACTAAATAAACCTGTGCTTAACCATCGGGTAGCTTGGCACAAAAGCAACTTAGACGCAATGTGTAAAGTATTGATGCCGACCTTAAACAGTAATAAAGTAAAAACATGAAACAAAAAAATCACAAAACAATTTAGAAAAGTAGAGACATTTTAGTAAATAAAATGACATCAAAAGAACGCATATCCAATCATTGGAACTGGAGATATGATTTTTTAAAGTTTAGGTGAAAATAGCGCCCAGAAGCACAAAGCTCCACTTGTGGTTATCTGGTTATGCTGAACCAGGGTAAAGTCTCAAGTTCAGGCGCGATTGAGCGTGGGTTGGATACAGGGACCACGTTCATCCTGCTGAAGATTTACCTTCTCAAGCTTGTGTGAGGAGTTCCCATTCACGCTGGCGGGGCGCTGTGAGGAGGTCGTTGTCAGTACAAGGAGCAGGTCGGGTATGCAGACAGAGCCAGTCGCCAGTTGTCCTGGGCTGTCACTGTAGGCACGAAGTGCAGGTCTCACTAGAGCTTTGAGCTTGAGGTTGTCGCTGACACTCCCTGTCAGTGTGAAGTGCACGTCCACTGGTGCTTTCCATTGACAGTCATTGAGGGAGGTTGTTTCTTGGCACAAAGAGCCCGCTTTGCAGTCAGGAACAGACAAACATTTCTGTATCTTTACTGTGAGTTCAAGAGGATTCAAATGATGCCAGCCAAGTTTCCTGAACCGGCGGGGCACCTCTTACGGATCAATATTCACTCCAGCAAAGACCAGCAGCAGGTCTCAGGCAGCTGGGCAGTTGCAGGGAAGGTCTCTGGTAGTTTGTTTTGTCCCAATAGCTCAAACAGGTCAGCCAACTGCCCCTTTAAATCACTTCTTAGAATCCTGGGTTCAAAGCAAACATGTCCAGTCTTCCTTCTTCAGACAACAGGGAAGTCCCTCTTCTGAATTTTCCACAGGTTGAGGAGTTTTCTAATGAGAGGTTCCAAGGGGGCCACTTTTATCCCCAGTGCTAGCCTACAGGTGGGCAAAGCCTCCTTTTCCTAACCTTAGCCCCTATCCTGGGTTTGGCTCCATATTGTCAAGGGTAACAAAGGACAGGCAGGCCTAGGTGTGAGTTGGATTTTTTCTGGCAGGGTATGCAGCCCTTATAAGTCAGGATTGGGGTGGGCAAGCCCTCAGGCTACCATTTAAACTCAGGAAGGGCTGAGCACAACCCTCCAGGTTATGTGAATGCAATGTCAATGTACACCATAATATATGTACACATAACAATGTCAGTATCAGTAAATTTGATGTTGATGTATGCTACCACAAGTGTATGCATAATAATGAGAACGTCGGTAAATGCGATATCAGTGTCCACCATGCTATATGTGCAAATAATAAGGAACTCGTATCATTGCTGTCAAATCCACTTGAGATGACCTCTCCCCATCAGCTCCGAGATATGTGGTCAGACAGGCCCTGTGACCCAAACTTAAGCCTACCGATTGATAGGTCACAGGTAGGGGTTACACTTTGCCCAAAGACAAACGTGCGAACAGGGAAAACCCAGATAGATCCCACAGATAGGCAGCTACACCACAAAAGGTCAGAGGAGATTGGCCCCAATAAAACATGTTTGGCCAAATGGGCGCATTCCCAAAATACCACAAAGTGAGATGCCACATGTAGTTAGGAACACTCAGCCAATAAGAACCCAGCATACACACTACACGCAGCGATAACGCACTCCCAATGCCGGACATCTGGACACTTACACACAGGCCCACATTAGGTCTTCACAAAGTCGAGAGCCAACTGTACCCCCTTATCAGATGGTTAAATTTATGGTTCATGACTAGGCCCAGATTTACGTGCTTTACAAGAATGTGTAATCTGTTTATTGTACTTCAAGAACTGTATATAATGCATCCAAAACCTCTGTACATTGAGACAGCCTTCAGACACAGCTCTGTTGCTGCTCTGCTGGCCGATGTGTTTAACTAAACCAACTTGCTCCTGTTTTGCAAAACGTCTCTTGTCTTTTCCTTTTTTAAAGGTAAATTCATATCCAAGCAACATGACCCTGGAAGAAAGGCTCATTTTGGTTAGGCAGAAAAATGCCAACTTTCTAAAATTAACATATGAAAAATGTTTTGCAAGTAATTATTTACACATCATTTCCATAGTTGGAATGGTCATAACAATGATCCGATTATATCCCATCAATCAGTCGCTCATGTATTAGAAAACACAGGCGTATTGTTTTTCAGAAAATATATTATTCTTATAAATCCTTTGTTATATGACTGCATCATTTTTTACACATACATTTTGAACACACAGGTGATGAAAAAACGTTGTGTACAGCAATATATACACAGAAGTACATCAATATATCAACACTGGCGCTGCCACAAAATCCCTCAAAAATGAATTGTATGCATTTATTGCAGGGATTTTAGGAAGAATATATACCTTTGCATCGCATGCGTTACATCACATGCTTTTACAATGCAGTCATTACAACGACCGTGTTGTTACAACGTGAGCCATTACATTGCAAAGACTTGTTGTAGGGGGCATGCTGGACTTAGGAACAATATAATTTACTATTCCTACTCCAGTTTGTGCAACAGCAGGGAAGGTGTTGGATTGTAAATCCAACACCAGTGCGCCCCCTGCAGGGAGTCGTTGAAATGACTTGCGATGTAATGGCTTGCGTTGTAACAACGCGGTCGTTGTGAAGACCGCGTGGTAAAAGCATGCACTGTAACGCATGTGATGTTATGGCTGTTTCCCATTAGGAATGGCACCATCCTCTTAACAAAATAGAAAGATAAATCCACAGTTGCAGTAGCTGAATCCTGATCTTTCAACACGGTTGAAAAGGCTTGAAGTCCCACAGGATGTGATTAATGATGTTAAAGAGGATAATGTGTCAAAGTTTCGGTCTCAGGTGGCCACAAAGGTCCACGAGACCATCATCAGGACTCAGTGGTGGGAATGAATCAACCCTGAAGACACTTGTCTTCAGAGCATATCTTGCCCACATAAAGCCAACATTTCTTAACCAATGGGTAAATCACACCACAGTAACTTTAAACTGGGTCATCCAATCAGTACTCCGTACAGGACTGTCCCGATGGTACCCAGGTCTGTGGGGGAAGATTGGGTTGCCCTGTGGTATAAAAAAAACTTTCTAAATGTGGCATTTTCAGAATGGTAACTTACAATTTGACTTAACCATTGAAGAATAATTTAATCTACAATTCGTTTGAGTGGAAGAAGCATGTCTCTATTTGTTCCCAAACTGAAGTTATCACGAATTAAGTGTAATAAGGTAACCCGCTGTTAGTCTTTGGCAGAGAGAGTCTTACAGCAGTGGAAAACTACTTTAGGAGCTTTACCCTGCCAGGACATACAAACGTTAAGTACACATGTCCTACTTTTTAAACGCCATGCACCCTGCCCTATGACCCTTTACGGCCTATCTTAGGGGTGAATTACAAGTATGAAAAAGGAGGTTTATGCTTGGTAAAGGTTCATTTTGCCGGGTCGAAATTACAGTTTAAACTGCACTAGACTGCAATGGGATGCATGAGACATATTTTACAATGCTACTTTAGTGGATGGCACAATGGTGCCGCAGCCCACTAATAGTATTTAATTTACAGGCCCTGGGTACATGTAGTACCATTGACTAAGGACTCATAAGTAAATCAAATAATCAAATATACCAATTAGGTGTAGGCAAATTTTACCATGTTCATGGGACAGAGCACAAGTAATTTACCATTGGTTAGCAGAGGTAAAGTACACAGTGTCCTATTTGCCAACGAAAATGGGTTCAGGAGAGGAAGGAAAAAATCTAGGATGGCCATGCAGAGAGTGCCAGGTCAAATACCTCCTCTCCTCCTTGGCCTGGCTGGCCATGAATACAGTCTGTGGCAGAAGAGATGGCGTACACTCGGTTGGCTGTGTGGGTCAAGCAGCTCTTATTTAGTGGAGTCTTGATCCTTGAGTTCTTTCTTGTGCCCAGACACAAGCCCAACATGCAAACATAATAACAGACCATAGAAGAGTTAGACAAAGTCTGACGACCTTCTCCTTAGCACTGTCCAGTGCAGCTGCTGACTGTGGTTGCACGATAATGAGTGTTTCACACTTCTAGGTATTTGTAGTAGGTTGGCTCACAAAGCACTTGCTCAACCTTCAGGACGACCTCTCACTCTCAGATACCTCCATGGAACAGCACTCACTGAAGCACACTCAGCTTACCTGGACCTCACCCATCATCGTGAGTGGTGCAGGTCCAACCAAAGCAACATTGCCCATCGCATCTCGTCACCTCCTCAGCAAATTAACTATCCTCAGGCAGCATCTTCATGCAAATGCCCTTCGTCAGTGGTTAGTCAGATCCTTCCTTCAAGACAGGCTCCAAGGCAGCTTCTTCTCCTGTCAGGCTTCGAACTTTTGCAAGTTCTGTTCCTGAACCAGGCAAGTGGAGTTGGCAGTGAATACACCAACCCTAAAGGATCAGAGTTTCTTAGTTGCCTCTGGTGTGTAAATGGTGGATTCAAGTAGAGAAATCTCAACACCCTGGCAGGAAGGCTCTGCACAATTTTTATAGGAAAGTGGAAGATAATAGTTTTGTATTCCAGGCCCGAAAGTGCCTCTGGGCAGTACTGCCCATTTGCTCTTTCCTCTCTACTGATTTAGCAAATTTCTTTGTCATGACGGCAAATGTCTTTATCAGCAAAAAGGCAGGTTGGCACGTGCTCCATACGTGCATCCTATATGCACAAAACAATAAACACATACAAAATACATGTCCCACGAGGATGTGTAAAATACTCAGTTGCAGAGGAATGGTAGACAACTTTAAAAGTAGACTCTTAGCACAGGCCTGTTTTGTCATGATAAACTATAGCTACCACCACTGCCAATCCTCAATAGCCCAGCAAGCTGATGGTTATCACGCTCAGTATACAAGGCGCACTAGATCGGAGAGCACCACTGTGGCTCTCAATCTAAAAAAAACTTCATTCTTGATGATCATGTGCGATGCTGAAAGAGCAGTATCTTGCTATGGTGAATAAGAGGCTGGAGATCATGTGCTTCAGAGCCATCCAGGGGACATTTTGCTGTCCCAACAATGCCCCAGTGACTAGAGCATCTTTAGGTGGTCAGATTTGTTGAATGCATGTTTAGATCTAAGAATGTAAGGGATTTGTTTTTTCATAATGGATTTTGTAAATACTGTAATGCAAACATAAAATAATTGACCGGCTCTGGTCACACCTAAACACATTTATGCTTGAGCTGTATTAAAGACATTGGATTATTATCAGCATTCTTGAATTCCAGGCAAAGTAAGCTTCTTCTAAACCTTACCCAGATTTGTAAATGGTTGTGGCAAAAATGTCAAACAGTTACTGGGTCTAAACTGAGGTGCAATGGTGGGCAAAAGAACAATGTGTCGCAATGCTGACCTGGGCGAGTTCCAGTGGGTATACTATTTGCAAGCATCCCTTTCATCATCATTTGATGTAATGCCCAGCATGGCCAATGGTATGCCCAGCCATGGGTCCAGTGCTGACTGTGGCACAGGATTCAAACTGCACTGGACTGAAGATGCCCCACAAGCCCGAAATCAGTTTTGGTTTCCTTGCGTTCATGGTCAGAGAGAACCTGGCTTGGCAGTTTATGCTTGACTACTACTATTGGAGGAAGGCTGGGCCTGATGTAAATCTGATGGAGTCTAATCTGAGGTGACATTTTGGGCAAAAGAATGGTGGGTTGAAATGCTACCTGAGTGACAGCCAGTGGTGACTATCAGTAAGCATTCCTCCCATCACCTTTTGTGTTTTTAAGCGTGGTTCTTCCCAAGTTTTGAGAGGCCAATGTGTGAGATATGATATTGTAAATTGGATCATAAATCTCACCAGAATTACTTTGAATCACAACAATTCCACTTGGCACTTGCCAAACTGTAAAAACGTATAAAATGCTGTTACTGTGTAACCTCATTAGGAGGCGAGCCATGTTTGTTGCATCCTCAAGGCACTGAGTTCTAGAACCCACAGTATTTTTAGGTCTGGGTTTTGACAGCACAGTTGTGAAACAGACCTATTCATAACAAACATATGAACATAACAACATGCAGTTGCAGACTGCCCCTCCAGTCACTGTCTTTCTTTGATCAGCCTGGTTCAGACTTTGGCTTGAACCTTTGTCAATCATGTGTTGGCTCAGTCCACTGGATTCTTTATCTCTGACTGAATACCATTATCTGTTTGGCTGTATCCTCTCGCCTCCACTCAGGTGTTTGCACAGACCTGCTAACCTGTAACTCATTTACAGTTATAGCCCTCTGTGTCCGCTTCTGCTGGCTCCCTCATGTGAGTCTCTCTTCAATGTGCTAATGCTCCCTGTGTTAACAAATTAATCCCAGACATGTTGAATTTACCAATACTTATTCTCATTTAGTAGCCTGGCAATTATCACAGTAAGCTAGATAAAAGGTCTGCTTTTTCCTTTTTTATTAGATTTTTGCAATCCGATGTTTAAAGCCACAGGCAAAATTAAGCAATTTTTAAGGAGGAGGGTGGGGGGAATACCTTTTCTTTCATAAGAGGCACTCTGGAGCACACTGTTGCAGTCAGCATTTATGGTATCCCTGGTAGGAAGCTGCATAAAATGATCCTGGGATATAAAGTATACTATCACAACAGGTCTGGTGCCTTTATTAAACCAACAGTCACCTGATCATTTGACAGATGCTTTTTTTTTTGTCCTAATGTCACCACCGATTAGCACCAGTCGATACGCCTTTCATGAGTGCCCGAAATCGGCCACAGATCAATCAGATTTACTGGGTTAAATAGAAGTTTGCACTGCCCTCCCAGTTGCTGAATTTAGAGGGTGTAATCATTGGACAGAAAGGTCTTCAAAACTTTAGCAAGTCCCAGAACCTGACCCTACTTTTATCCATTTCCATGAAAAAACCCACCAAGTTCTTCCATACCTGCCACAAAGGGGCCTCTGACTGAGTCCAAAGTTTAGAAATTTCTCTCCTTGCTAGTAATATTAAGTAAAAAATCAAATAATGACAGTTTATCCGCAAGTTATAATTGTCTTTAACCAGCTGGGATATACCCAATATAATTAAATCTGGGCTTACCTCTATTTTGACAGCCATAGAATGGGACATAGTCTTACCCACTGCTGACCAGAATTCTCCCAGTTTTAAGCGGGTGGCAAACATGTGCACGTTGTCAGCATCTCCACTGCCACACCGTTTACACTTTGGATTGGTACCTCTCTTTATCTTTCCCAGCTTTTTTGGGGTCCAGTTGAATTTATGCAAGGTAAAAAAGTAATTTTTCTATAAAGCAGCGAGTTTAACCACCAATTGAAGTGTAGCGCAAGATACTTGCAATAAATCTGCCAGCTCCACTTCCAGCAAGCATCCATCCCATGCGCTGTATGGTGATTTCATTTCCGCCAATTATGCATCCAGAAGGTGTTGATACCAAAGTGCCACCTCTTTTTTCCTTGCCCTTGTGTCCTGAAGTACCAGCTCCATTTGTTCTGAGTCCACATCCAGCCCATTTTGTATCTTAAGCCAGGCATTGACCTGGTAGATTTTAAATCTGGAGATTGCCCCTTTCGTCTTGTTGTGCTAAAAGCTCCACGTTAACTTTTGCCCACCATCTGCCAACCCCACAGCCTAACAACTCACTGATTCAATGGTTTTGCTAAGCTATCAGATAGACATTCCAGGGTACCTGGGGAATCCCATATAGGGGACAGTCTTCTGTAATAAGGTACGCCTAGAGTCGTTCTTATCTCGTAACAAGTTCTTGCCGCTATCTGGAGACATTTTAATCGAACCCTTTTTTTAAAAAAATGGAGCCCCATACTTATAAGAGAAGCCCTCCTCAGGTAAGCCCACCAACATGGTTTAAAACATAACCCCTATTAGAGATTCATCGGGTCGTTGAAGAAGCATTCCATTGTTTTTGAGTTGGAAAGCCCAACAATAAAGCTGAAAGTCTGGGAGACCCAAACCCCTCAATCCTGCTTTCCGTCTCAGCCTTTTCCATAAGAGGCGTATTCCTCTACTAGCCCAGAAAAAGGATGTTATCTTCCCTTGCAATTTCAGGAGTGTTTTGTTTTCAAAGTGCAATGGATTATTGTAAAAAAGAAAGGTAAGCTTTGGCAGGATGGTCATTTTCACCAAATTAATCCGGCCATTGATGGTAGGCGGAAGTTTCTGCCATCTTTTTAATAACACATCTATCTCTTTTCCCACTCTTTCCAAATTTGCAGCCGCTATCTTTCCAAGATCTTTAGATATTTTAATACCCAATTATATCAATTCCTCATAACTTTTTATTTCTTCACCGTCTTGGTTCCAAATCATTATTTCAGTTTTTTCTTTGTTTGCCGCATATCCTGCCAGTTTGCCAAATTCCTTCACTTCCGCCATAAGGTGTGGTAGGGTAGATACTACATCTGAGGTATAGACCATAAGGTCATCAGCGTAAAGCGAGATGTTCCATGTGTATGCACTAATTTTAAAAGGTTTAATCTCTTCATTTAACCTCAGGCTTTGAGCAAAAGGCTCTATGTAAAGATCAAATAATACGGGCGACAAAGGGCAGCCCTGTCTTGTATTTCTCTCAATTCGCACAGGGGGAGACAGACTATCATTAACCAAGATAAATACAATTGACGCAGTCAAATGCTTTTGCAGCATCCAGCGTGACAATCGCGAGAGGGGCATCCTGCGTTATAGCTAGATCTATAGAACCTATCAGGGTATAGTTAAGCTCATTCATATATCTCCCAGGAAGAAAACCCTTTTGATCTTGATGAATCAACTGCCTCAATACCTTATTCAAACGTACCACAAGGACCCCAGAAAACATCTTATAATCGCTGTTGAGTAAGGATATTGGGTGAAATGATTGGCAGTGTGCCAGATTCATGCCAGGCTTCAAAATTAGAGCGATTACTGCCTCGGTCCACAACAATGGGATTGGCCCCCCAGCTATCAAAATGGAGTTGATTAGCTTGACCCATACAGGGATAATCTCTTCCCACAATACAGAATATAATTCGCTGGGGATCCCATCTGGGCCAGCGACTTTCCCTTTTTTTTGCTTTTTCAGGATATCCAAAATCTCACTACCACCGATTTCTCTTCCTAGAAAGGGGCTTGGGTTTTTGTGAGTTTAGGGAGCTGCTTTCCTAGGAGGCAACCTTGTATTTCTTGCCCGGTTACTTCTAAATCTTCTGTGTATAGCTCCTGAAAAAAATCAATAAATGCGGCTAGGATTTTATTGCTCTCTTCCACAATGAGCCCTGACTTCTCTTCTAGGATCTTCCCTATAAATATTTGATTTCTATCCAGCCTTGATTTCCAAGCCAAAAGCTTTCTGCAACACTCCCCTTGTATGATATCTCTAGCTCTTCTGACCTCCCACTGTTGAGTCACTTTGTCCTGCATTTTAGTTCTATATTTTAAGCATAGGCTTTCCAACGTATCTGCCCACTCCTTTCTTTCTCCTTCCAGGCCTTAATTATCTTTTAATAAACTTTCTACTTTGCCTTTCTCCTCCTCTACACTATTAAGGTATTCTTTCTCTTCTCTGGCGCAAAGGTGTATCTGTGGCGCAAGGTAGCTGATTTCAGTGCCGCGCTAGGGAGAAGGGAGGAGAGAGCCATATTTCAATAAAATGCTCTCCTGCTCTCTCCTTCTCATGCAGCGCAGTGCAACATTTATGGCTGAAGCACCGCGCTGCATGAGAACTTAGTAAATCTGGCCTTAGTGAGTTAGGCACTTTTTTGCCACAGTATTGCATCATAGGCCTACATGGTAGAACTTTAAAGGGACGTACGTGATCTTTCGTGAAACTGGGTGGGAGATATTAGCAAGTTTCTTAGGATCCAAGCTTGCTCCCTTTCGAAATAAAATATTTCTAAAAAGCAGAAAAATTTGAATTAAAAATCTGTTTTCCCACAGGCATGTAGTGAATACTGTTATCAGGGCTGTCCAATTTGGAGTGGCCTTTCCAACAGGTCTGTCAGATTTATTCCTGTCTGGCTCTGCCATTTAGGCATGACAATCCTGGGCAGGAAAATTGGAAAAATGCTCCTCGATGGGAGAAAACCTCCAGCAGATATAGGAAATTATATTTCCGTTTATTGAGAACAGATCCCACTTTCGGCACTGACCTGTAAGAATACAGAAATGTTGACCAAGCCTCCATGCCACCATGACAATGGGACCAGTTAGCACTGTTTTTAGGTCTCTCACTGGAAGAAAGCCTCTTGTGGACCATATCAAAAACTTACAATAGGCTTAGAGCACATCAATTACTTACTATTGATTGTCTTTATTGTTACTCCTTTGCCTTTTTCTTATTCAATAGATTACTTTAGTCGTCTTGCACTTGTCCCTAACCAGGACCATAACCTCTTTACCATCCTTTTGATTACTCACTTGTATCCTTCCATTGCCTACACTTAGGGGGCTGATTTTTTTCTTTTACTTTCAGCACCCCATTAGAGTGCATTGTTTTTCTCTCTCTCTCACTTGTGTGCAGCTTCCCTCCCAAAAACCTACTTCGCCAACCCATGTGCTCCATGTTGCTCCCTTATCCCTCCTCCCAAGCTAGTCCACTACTTTCCCAACCCCTCCCTTGCCTTTTTAATATTGTTTTGGGCCTTTTCCTGCCCAGCCGCAAGCGCCTCCATAGCTCCCTTGGCCTCGCCCACTCCAAGCGGCTTTCCCCCACATGGTTCTCCTTTGCTTCCCAAATCCCTCAAGGTTCATAACATTTTTTTATGAATTTTATTTTAATTTTCTTTATGACATGATAGTTGCCATTTGGTCACTAGTACAAAACAGCCAATTTGCACTATTAAAATTACTTATTTTGTATTTATTGATCCACATGGTATCCGCCAATTGTATTGTTAAATATACAGTGTTCTCACGTTATTCACTAAACCTGCATCTATATCATCATGCATGCACGCGCCTAGGGAATGACATTTCCGAATCATCACACCTTTTTTTCACCTGATGCTATACAGCATCGATAAAAAGCCTTTGGCTTTTATGGATGCTGCAGTAGGTCACAAAGACGAGACCTACTGACTTAATAAATTACTGTTTTTCTTTCCACAAAGTGGCTGCCACATGGTTGGTTGGAGCCGCTCACCCAGCAGCCAGTACTACATTGTGATGGCTACGGCTGGGGCCGCCATCGCAGCTGTTTGGCAGCCAGTACACCCAGCTCTAGATAAGGTCCTTGTTCTTGTACAACCTTTATAATTACAGCCAGCATAAATCTGAAGAACTCTGTGTCATCTCCCCCTATAAGTTTACTATATTAAATGTATTAGTTGATAAATGGCTCAATTATCTAAGAGATACAAATTGGAATGAAATTAAGCTAATCTTTTACAAGAAATAATCAATTATTGACTTTAACTTTTAAACATGTCTAAGCACTCTTAACAGAAGTTTGATAGGTTGCTCCTCTATCTTACAATTTTTAAATAACTACCGAGAAACTTCCATTCAAAGTATCAAAATCAGAAACCATGTACACTTACCATTACATTTCTGAACAACTACAAATTCGAAGTTCTTGGGCATTTCCACGCCAAAATTGGACCTATGAATACATTTTTGGAGAAAACAAAACATCTATTGAGTGAAATTACAAGAATCAAAAACTTGGTAACCTCTGTAATTGACAGCACCAAGAAATCGTAAAAACTGTGAAGACCTTCATGATATGACCAACTTCAGTGCCATTATGAACCTTAAGATTCATTTCCAGTACTTTATTGAGAGGAACTGATGACTACCAATAAAATATAAGAGGACCTGTGAGAATTCCTATTTAACAAGATTTTGCATAAGTCCTGCAAAGTCTTTGTTTTAAAAATCTGTCTCATTCATAGATTTTTAGGTCAGACGCCAAGTCATAAAAAACCCATTTGACTAATCTATGTTTCAAGAACAAAGCTCTTCCTCGGGGCTTACTATGTAGAGTTATATGGTGTGCATTGTCTCCAGACAAAAACATCTTGAAACTCAATGATGAGAATATTTGTATTAGCCACGCAGGATTCAGTTGGCGTTGTAGCGTCTGCACAATTATGAATCAAAAATAAATGTTGGTGTGTGGCATCTGGGATGGTGAATTAAATGTATAATTGACTAACAACACCAATGGTGCACACCAAAATTACGATGGACCTTCTAAAAGTGACATTGTTAGCAACTAATACATAACAGTAGACTATTCCAGACAAACGTATAGGATGCATTATAGTTATTGCCATGGTTTATGTAAGTATTCTTACCACTGAATGTTGAGACTGGTTGAACTGTTAGATGCACACACTTGTGGCCGACTAACAGCGTTTTGTGTCATCTCGAGGGTGTCCTTACACTCTTCATTTCCCAGATAAGTTGTTTCTTGATGTTGTCTGTTTTTTCTGTATACAACTTCCTTCATTTCTTCCTCTTATTTCTTTTCTCCTCTCTTTCCTGGTGATTCTCCCAGTCAGCTAACTATGAATTTGGCTACATCATAATGCATGATTTGATTTGTTTACTTCTATGTCTTTTTGTCCCTGTGGATTCTTTTTCTGGAGGTTTTACTCCGATTAGTTACGGACTAGTCATTGTACCTCAGTTATCGCTTTTCTGTTATTTGTGGCAATGACTGCCAAAGTAAACTTCTAAATGTATAGATTGAAGATTTTGTATGACGATGTTTATGAAACCCAATAAAGAAATGTTAAAAAAAAGAGCGCTTAGTGTGTGAAGAAGTAACTGATTGCACCTAACGTGGAACAAACCCAAATATCCTCTTACTTTATAACTTTATGTAATAATTCACAGGATGCACTTTGTTCACAAAAACAGGTATTAATAAGCTATAAGTCTTTCATGCCTACGTGATTTAAAGGAAAACATGGAAGCAAAGCAATAGTGTGTAGCAATAAAGACAGATTCTCTTTAATGCGCTCTACCTGAGTAATAGGCTCGACCTGCAAGCTAGGCCCAGTGACGAGGATGCGGCCTTTATTGACCAGTACAGCCTGAGGCAGAGGGGCTATACAATACTACTGGAAAAATTCACTCAGTAATTTTAGAATGGTCTAAATTAAAAAGGGAGCAAAAAACAAACTCAAACATTGGAATGTTGGAGCAGACACACTCATCCGTTCTCATCCGTGGAACTCACACAACATCACCAAGTCATCCACAAGCTCCAGGTTACTATCTCTCTCTTAATGTATAAACTCGATTATCGCAGTGGCCTCTACCACAAATCATGAAAAGACTATAACTGATTCAGAACTATGCTGCCAGACTACTCCTACATGTAAAGCCACAAGCCCGCATCTCCCCTGTCTTGAAGGCCCTACATTGGTTACCGGTCGTCAGAAGATCCACATTCAAGTTATCTTGTATCACCCACAAAACAATGGAACAGCACCGCTCTTCATCAGGAATAATATCACCAAATACATTCAACTAAGGAACCTCCACTCTATATTGGCACCTCGCCTAAAAATCTCACCATACAAGCAAAGAAACATAGGTGACACATCCTTCTCTGTTCAAGCATCCAAACTATGGAACTCTTTACCCCTCAGCATAAGATCTACGGATAACTATCTAATCTTCAGAAGACTACTCAAGAGTTGGCTCTTTCCCACATAACCACCATACTCAAACATAACTGCACAGCATGTCCCTGTGTATGTAAGCATGTATTTGGATTATATGTATGTATCTCGATATATGCATTCCTTTGTATGAATGTGGATAATAATTATGTTTATGAATATATAGGTATTCATTAGGCCTGCTTAACAAATGTACATATTACCTATGGTTATATTAGTCTAAGTTTGACTTGTATATAGGTTGCTGCATAAATAAGTCATTTTTTATCATAACTATTTATCTACAATTACATCACTATTGAATTATTAAAAGGAAAAAAACTATTATAAAAACAAATAAATTATCTTAAAGTACAGCAACACTTGACAGTCTAAGCGTATTAAATATAACTTAAATCTAGATATGTTACCTTCCTTATACATATACACCTTCCATTTACTTATGTGTCTTCCTATTTATTACTTTACTCCTAATTCACCATCTCCAATGCCTTACCCTATATTTTGCCCTATACCTCTATCAATATATCCTCTACATATATACCTTCCATGTACTTATGTATCTTTAGATTTATTAATTTACTCCAAATTCAGCATCTCCAATACACTACCCTATATCTCACCCTATACCTCTCTCAACATATCCTCTATCTACACTTTATGACTTATCTCAAACCCCATTCTACTATTATGATCCCCAAAATAATCCTTTCTAGACTCTTCCTTCCTCTACTGCTCCTTTCATCATCTTGATCCTCTTTTACTATTCAGATCTCCCAAACAAGCCATTCTAAACCCTTCGCTCATGTATCCCTTCTAGACTCATCCGATACCTCATCTTTCTCCTTAATCCACTTCTAGAGACTCTCCTCCTCCATATCTTTTTTACTCATCCCAAACCTCCTCCAACTGCTATGATCTCCAAATAAACACTTTCTAGACCCTTCCCTCTTCTATTCCTCCACTATCATTTTCAATCCAACTAACAGACTAACATGTTCACCGTTGAAATTAATTTCATATTTCCCTATACTATTTCAAAACTAATTCTCTTTGGGTTCCGGAGTAGCGTGCTACTCGCCAAAAAGCGCTACTACACCTCATCAGGGGTAATAAGCGCTATATAAATGCAATTACAATTACAAAATCAGTCCTTTCACCAGTCTACGGCTAACCATCTATGCTAATATTTAAGTGGTGGTTATAGATGCCTCTGAGCAAAAAACAGTCACAGTACACGCGAGTGACAATTATCCTAACACCAGAAGTATTGTTTAACAGAGCTCAGAATGCTTACCTTTCAAAAAGGTGCCGCTCCTCAGCAGTGAGGTAGGAGCTGTGTAAGTCTACCGACCTCATGTCATTCAAGGAGCCACAGGGCAGGTTTGGAGGTTTGATGCAGTAGAAGGCCTCTTCGTCTCGTTCATCGATGTACTCACACACCTCACTGTCCGTCTTGAGCTTAAATCCACATTCAGTGATGGCTTCAGTATTCGTATTTACATTTTTAAACCGACCCTGGTAGGCAAGGACCCCTAGGCTTGCATGCCTCGACCGCCAAAGAGCAGCAACACCTTCACTGGGATGAAACAGCTGAGTGGAAACCTTTACATTACCCTCCCAGAATAGGGTAAAATGGATATGGTAGGTACCATTGTGAAAATCGTCAATTCTCCCACTGGCGCCAGCACTGAGTTCAGGTGTAAATATTCTTGGCCTGAGGAAGTCCCCTCCGTAGGTCTTCCTGTTTCCCAAGTGGTCGAACATGTCATACTGGACCGTCAGAACATCACCTATGCAATACTGGTCTTTGCGGTTAACTATGGTGCCTTTGCTGTTTCTGCCACTGGTAGAAGTTTTCCAGTTGCTGCCGACTGTGGCGTTGGGTAGGGACTGCTCAATTTTCTGGAAGATTTCATTGATTTGTAACTGAAGTTCAGAGGGGGGCTTTTGGCCAGCAGCATGGGTGGTTTCTTCGACATGACTTCGGCAAGAGTGAAGCTTTTCACTAAGGTTGGAAAACTGAAATGGATTTTTAAAAAAACAGTGCTGAGTTGGCAGCCCTAATATATAAGACTATTATTTTTTTTACTTTATTAATTTGCATACTTCGGTGTCAACAAAAATCTAGTGCATTCATACAGCCCCTGGCACTTAAAGGACATTTCCGCCCTTAAACATGTTAATTTGTAAGAACACTTCAATCCTTTCTCCAACTTTACTCGCTCCTACCCCCCTGATCGCCCCCCTAGCTCTGCCATTGACTGCATGTGCCAAAGATTAAAATGGTCAAATAAGAGTTAATTCTATTAAGAGAATATCAATGTAAGACAAAATTCGAGTCTGAAAAAACAGTCATTCCTCGAAAGGAAACATCTCTCTTGAAAATCATCCTTATCAGATAGAAAGAGACAGAGAGAGGCCATTCAGTTATCTAAACCTACCAATTTGTATAGCTCAATAATGCCTCAAATTCGGACTGAAAAACAATCAATAGCAATGGTGCAAGGTGGTGTATGATTGGTGTATTATGGGATACTGGCAAGTAGTGTTTATTTTGTTATGCCAACCATTCTTCTCAGAAGTATATAATTTCATCACTCTACAGAGTTATTGTGAAGACCCTCCCCCGGTTACCAAAATAAAAGCGCCCCCCATTAGAGAAGCAGACACCTATAAAGAAATGGCATTATCAGTGACATCAACAGTAACAAGCATTGGCATAGCCAATAGGTCTCGCCTTTGGGACCTTATACGTGTTTAGCCATGCAACAGTTGATGTTGTTGCACCAGAGATATTGTGCTGCATAACTAAATTCTTATAAGGTCCCAAAGGCGAGACCTATTGGCTATGCCACTGCTTGTTTTTATTTGCCTGCTTCGCTGATTGATCTGTAGGCCAGTTACCCAAGACACATTTTCTGCTGAAGTAATTTTCAAAAAGTTAAAATTCACCTTCAAGACATTTAGTTGATTAGATGTACGTTTTTAATCAAGAACGTTAATATAAAAAATCTCCAGCTAATTGAAATTAAATGCTTCAAAAATATATAAATGGATTTTAACAATTGAGTTGGTATCAGAATGAATAACTGGAGGTTACTGTCCCCATTGCTTGATTGCTGCATTCTGTGTCAGTCTGGTCATTTTCACTCTGCGTGTTTCCAACGTTATGTTTCTTGCCCAGTGGTCAGTGGCCTCAGCAGGGTAAGCAAACTAGAAAATAAAATGATACCTTTAGATATTTGAAATGTGATGGACGGGCAGGGCCAAGCATAGGGGCGCCTTGTGTTGGCGTGGAGCCTGGCATTGACTGCTTCTGCCTCATCTCTACCAGCAGTTTAAAACGTGCCTGCTGCCAAGTTTCCTTACTTGCCCTGTATCTCTATTTGATTGTTGGGTGTCCAGGTGTGGTGTGAGCCATTTCACCACGTGTCTATAGTAGATCCGTAAAGGCATATCAGGGAAGGCGGCATTACCTGGCCATGTGAGGCAAAAATAAACCATAGAACTGACGAAAATAGCAACCTGAAATTTAGAGACCAAATTATTGTATTTACAGAAACTACGAACTGTGTTGAGGGCACAATTATTGTTGGTATCGAAAACAGCTGAGCTGATATTAAAACAAGTCCCAAAGCCCTTTTAAAGAGTAAGAGAGTAGGATTGGTTGCTCTTCTCACTTTGTGTAATCCGGGGCATGGACGTAAGACCTGGCAAGTGTAGGAGGGCTTCCCTGTCTTGTGTTGCCACTGGAAGACATGCATTGCAATTTGTGCTGGGATGAGAATGAGGGTTATTTTAAATGTTAAAAGGGCCTCATTTTTGGAACACATAATGAGTGATGAAGTTTTGTTTAGTGTAATATAAAAAGGTTATTCATAACATCCTTTTACCTTAGGCAAAATACCAAAAAAAAAACTAAATAATAGGGGCACAGTCTATCCAAAATCTGGAAGAGAGGGAGAATCATACAACCTTTTATGTAAAGGGAGAGTAGCCATGAATCCCTGTTTCGCAAATGAAAGGGTTTCACCGCCATCCCAGCAAGGATGTAATACCAGTAAAAGAGGCAAACACCGAGGTTCTCTGCATTGCAGAGTATTAGGAAATAGTATAACGCCAGGGATATTTACCTGATATTGAAATTAGGATAATCCCGTGTATGGCGTCATCTGGACAAATGCCTCGGTGCCTGGCAGTCAAGTGTGACTCGGTCCTGCAGTACATTTGGTGGACACTTATAAGCGGTTTGCGACTGCAACTCTTGAATAGAAGGGGCTCTCTTATTATGCTCACTCCTATGTGTAATTCATAATAGGTTGGAAAAGCAGTTTTGAGACTCGGAAAGATTGTCCCATCTCACAAAAGGTGTTTTGTGGTCGCAAATGTTGTGATTTTGCGGACCACAGGCTTTCAACTGCAAAATCTCACTGGACCTCATGCTAGGGTGCCCAGATTCTCAAAACAACAAGAAACGCCAGTGGTGTGCGCACGCGCGAAAAGTGAAAGTAGGCTGTGCGCGCGAAAGTCAGAGGCAGAAAAATGTATATAAAATAATAAAATAGAAAAAAACAAGAAACGCGAGTGGTGCGCGCGCGTGCTAAAAGTAAAAGTAGGCTGCGCGCGCGAAAGTGAGTGATAGCGGCTGTACATATTGCAAAGCTGCCGGCTGCGGGCGTGCACGCTCGCGGGAATGCAAGCTTGTCGCCAGCCAGCAGCACTTTCAAAACTCACATACTAAATGTCTCTCCGAGCAGCGCATGCGCGCTGACTCAGCGAGACCTAAAAACTGGCCCACACACTGATCTATCAGACCAGCTCACGGGATTGCACTAAAGGCCAGTCCGACCTTGCCAGTACCCCTAGCTCCATTTGCTTCCTCCACCACACGGCCAGGGTCAGGACTCTGTGACCCATAGCGCCTAGCGGCCTGCCGCTGCCCACGTCATCACCAGCGCCAGGAGGCGCTTCAAAAAGCAGCGCGGACACCCGCAGCGCAGAAAGCCCATTTCATTGTTGCTCCATTTGCTGCCTCCACCACACCATTAGGGTCGGGACTCAGTGACCCATAGCGCCTAGCGACCTGCCGCCGCCCACATCATCACAAGCGCCAGGAGGCACTTCAAAAAGCAGCGTGGGCTCCCGCTGCGCTAGAAGCCCGTTTCATTGTTGCTGCATTTGCTGCCGCCACCACAACGCCAGGGTCGAGACTCAGTAACCCATAGCACCTAGCGGCCTGCCGCCACCCACGTCATCACCAGCGCCAGGACCACCAGGACCAGCATGGGGAAGAAAAAAACGCGAGTAACAGAGGAGGTAACTGTACCTTCTCTATATACCTTTCTGGCCAAAGCTACATTGGCTCTAGAAAAAGAAATTGCTCTTATGAAAAGGAGACTTTCGCTGGGCCCAGGGGTAGGGCACCCATCTACCTTGGTTGCTCCTTTAACACAGGGGGGTGAAACAAAAGTAGATGGGCCTGCTTCTAAAGAACTGCTGGGAGACAGTCTTGACAGCAACCTGCTAAAGTCAAGAGGGGGCTGGCTAAAGAGAATGACCCAAGACTTTACACGAAGGTTACTCCTGTTGAGACTCCCCCCCCCATTCTCTGAATGATGAAGTACTCTGGAAAGAAATAGACAATTTGATTGCTAGTTCATTACAGCCTATTTTGAACAGACTAAGTACAATTGAAGAGAGGCTCGGGGCATGCTAACAAATAGGGAGACTGCGTGTATTAAAAGGCAGGGCTTAGTTGGCTCTGAGCAAGGGAAGGAGGGAGACCCAAATAGTGGGTACATAGAGCAAGAAGACCCCAAGGTACACCTAGATCAGCAGCCTGAAAGTAAGAACCACCCCCAAGACACTCTCCAACATCCAAATAAGGGGAATCATAAACAGCCCCACCCACCAGGTGCACAACTGCCCCGCTCTAGTCTATTAAATCGATATACCATACACACAAGGGTTTTGGATAGCCAACCCATAGTTGATCAGCCAGGTTTACTTCCACATGTAGGAAACCAATACAGTAAGATAGGACGGTCTGAATTTTTGGATCTGCCACCTGCCGCGTCACCATTAGCACTGGTTCTGGTAAATGTGCCTAATTTAAGGGAAGGCCAAAGAGAATCAACAAGACAGTTGATGCACAAGTCTTACACTGGATAAATAGCCAACTTGGTCACTATGACAGAATACATGGAGGCCCGTTTAATCACTTCATAGTGGCCAGGAGAAATGGATGGGTGGGATCTTCACCCAAAGTGTACCCAGGAGATTGTGTTGTAATAAGCCTTAACAACAAAACAGTAGCTAGATCATTATTGGCACAGTTGAAAGACTATACCCTATCTAGGTCACAGATCTTCCCCTCTTCATCGGAATACTTTTACAGATATATACCCTCATGTGTTAAACCCCTGGCGAGATCTACTACTGTAAGACCCCTTGACAACCCAAAGCCAATTACCCAAAATGTGGGTTTAACAATGAGAAATAGATTTTCCCCCCTCACAGACCTTGAGACCTGTTATTGACTAACGATGCCTGGCTTAAAACAAATCCCGCAAGCCCAATTTTTGAAGGGGCAATTGTCTCCTAAGGAAGGAAAAGAGAGTACCATTTCCCCTTGTAGCGAGAGATACAAAACTGTTGTAACAATAGCTTCCTGGAATCTATTAGGTTTGGACACAAAGCAGAATAATTTATCATGGTTGGCATTGTGGCAAAACCATGATATTGTATGTTTCCAGGAGACTTGGCACCGGAAAACATTCATATAGATGGGTTTCGATCTTACCAAGCAAATGCTGTTCCATCTCCAGCAGGGAGAGCAAGTGGAGGCTTGCTAACTCTAATAGCAAACACATTGTGTATTCAAATTAAAAAAATTGTGTCCCCAAGCCTACATTTTCATCTATTATTGCTAGAGGGAGATAGCTATCAGGATTGGCTATTGATACATTTCTATAATAATAACGTTAGAGACCCTCAAACAGTGGTGAGTTCTCTAGAAATTGAATTAAGAAAAGGTAGTATAGGAAAGAGGAAGAAAGATATGAATATAGTGTGATTGGGAGATTTCAACGTGAAGCCATGCAAGCTCAAATCAAACAAGATTTGTGGTCTTGAAGATATACAGGGCGAAAATGTATTTCATTTTACTCATCATGAGTATGGAAACTGCTTAAATAGACTCCTCCATACTGGGAATTTGGAAATGATGAATGAGTTGGATATAACAAATGACGAATTTTATAAGACTTTCAATAGAAAGGATTATTATTCAACCATAGATTATATTATTGTATTTTATTGTAATTGGGGGAGGCCAGGCCAGGAGCATCACCCTAAGGAGCCCTGGAGCAGCCAGCATGGGGGACCAACGTGGTGGCGGACTACAGGTCCAACTAAGGACCATTGTGAAGGAAGAGTTACAACATCTGTGGGAACGGGTAGATAAGCTTGCCAAATTGGTTGAGCTGTGGGTGATAAGACAGAGGCAGCTCTTAGGGGGAAGGAATTGGTAAACCCTGTGAATTCACAATCAGTCCCCCATAGTACTATGCCGCAATCCCTAACAACAGACAACACGCTCAATCTCAATATGGCAATCCATGCAAATCAGGAGGGCGAGGGTAAACGCTTGAGTGATATTGGGGGGTTAGGTCAAGATTATAGCACCAATTGCCAGGGGCACAACCAAGGGGCCCAGATAGGAAGAAATAATGGACCTCCCACAGTAAGGCCACAAGTACGTGATCCTCCTCACCAGGGGCCCAGGTGAGGAGTGCCCCATATGAGGAAAGTCACGAAACAGGGCCAGTTTTACCGTGGATTAACCTTCCCCCGGCCGCAACACCCTACGTAATTATATTAGTAGGAGTTCCGGAGCTGAACAAGGGGAGTAATGAATAACACTTTGACCTAAAAAATAAATGCATCCACTGGCTAGCCAAACACAAACAATTTTTCTGTAGGGATGCAAATGAAACCTTTATGACCTGCAGGGTGGGCTGGAGGCTGAAAGATGTCCCTGGTGATTGCGTCATTATTAATTTTAGAAACACAATGATTGAGGAATCCCTTTTAGATCGCAGTCACAAATGGGCGAAGGGGGGCATCAGGTCTTTCCCATTGGTTTACTTTATCCCCCCTGGCCTCATTCTACCCACAAGAAGAAGAGATGGTCAACAGAGGGGGGAGTGGTCTCAGACTAAGCAATACTCTACACTAGGACAGGACCAATTATCCCCCTTACTTTATAACTTACTCGTATCTAACAGATTTAACCCCCGAGAGTAAGTAGATTGACTTGCAAGCATTGAACCCCCACATGAGAATTCCGATCCTCAAAGGGAGTCATCAGGGGCCTAAACCCAGCTGAGGGAGTTCACACAGAAGAGAGGAACCTCGAAGCAGAATAAGGCACGGGTGTTGGAAAATGGGGGTAGAAAATACAAAGTAGTTATGGGCAAACAGAGGATAGCCCCTATCAGCACACCGATCCGAGATCCACCCTGGCAGGGTACACAGACATCTAGTTTAGAACAGCAGGACACAGTAAATCTCCCAGTTGCCACAAAGGGCTATTTTTTTTTCTCAGATTACATATATATTTTTTTATTTTATTGAAATTTTTCAACAATGACATACAATCAAAATCTCAGCGTATGCAGCATATGCTCAATCATATTATAGACAGCAAGACAGTATCGTAAATCAAAAAAGACACCTGAAAAGAAAGGAAAATAGAGGGACAAGCGACAGCAACCAGTGGAGACCAATACACATTGCCAGAGGTCAGTACAGAGGCATATGGAAGAGGAGGGGGGGGGGGGTATTTCGTGGAGTCACCAGGATAAGTGCTAGTAGACACTAAATGTCAGAAGGGGAATAAGTGCAGGTGGCCCGGGGATGGAGTGAGTAGAGAGGGTTCAGCCCGCAAGGATTGCCCAAGCAAGTGCTTCAGCGCACAAACAGGTGAAAAGGCCCAAGGGGCAGTGCGAGTAGGTCTCAAGAACCCTGTACAGCAGTGAGTGGGTGTTCTAGCAGGTATGCCTGCAGCGGGCCCCTGATGTCACGGGGACGTGTAGAGTGAGGGAGTAATTCAGCATATGTACTGAGTTGGTCCTGCCAAATGATCAGATCCCCCAGCCAGTCCTTAAACTTAGGTTCCCGGCCCCATCTGCAGGCCACTCGGCGCTTAGCAAGCACCAAGCAAAAGGACACGAATTTCCGATGTGGGGCAGGAATGTGTGCGGTGTATCCAAGAAGAGTTATGAGTGGTGACCGGGAGATAGCTGCAGATGTCATAGATTCGAGGGCCGTAAGCACCTGTCTCCAGTAGGTAAGTACCTCGGGGCATCCCCAAGCAAGGTGAAAAAATGTGCGTGTTCCGCCTTGCATCTGTCGCATCTATGTGTATCTCGTAGGCCTAGTTTGTGGAGCCTAACTGGAGTGTAATAACTACGATGTAAGAAGCGATAACGAATAATACGAAGTCTGCTATTGGAGGAGACCTGCTCCGTCTGTATGCAGCAAAATGTCCACTGCTTGTCAGTGAGGTCCTGACCAAGTTCCGTCACCCACTTGGCACAAGCTGCGCACGGGGGTAGACTGCATCCATGTACAGGGTATGATAAAGTGTAGACACTAAGTGCGAGGCGGAGGCCGCGAGCAATGTCTGGTGTAGTGGGGTCAGCGCTGCTGGCTTGGAGGGGTAGGCGGGGTGACTCGCTTGGATGCCATGGCGGAGGCGGGCGTATAAAAAGATTTCCATGGTTGAAGGTGGGGGGTCATGACATAGTTGTTGAAGAGTACGAAACTTGCCACCTACGTATAGATCTCCCCAGCAGTGGATATTACGGGCACGCGCAACTTTCTTAAAAATTCCTTCTTGTAGCAACCATACTTCTGGGTAATAAGTGAGTGGTAGAAGTGGGGAGTAGAGGCAAGACGCAGGCGTGCGGGCCAAAATGCGGGACCAAGCCCTTATCGTGCAGTCTACCGAAGTGGGACATTGACTGCAGGGCTCAATTTTTGAAAGAAGGATACCCTCCAGTGGGATGGGATCTGCAAGCCAGTGTTCCATGGCGACGTGTGGGGTATAGCTGGGTGGGTTGAACCAAAAGTGGGCAAAGTGTGCTTGGGCACTTAAGTAGTATAATTCAAAGTTATGCACGTCAAAGCCTCCGTGCGCGTATGGCCGCAAGAGTATGTCCCATTAGATGCAAGGTTGTTTACCGCCCCACACTTGTCTAATCAATACAGATAGGAGGGTAGCATAAAAGTGTTGTCCGTGGTCATACAGAATATTAAGGAATAGGTATAAGAATTTGGGGAGAATGACCATTTTGATGAGGGAGATCCGACCGGCCATGGTGAGGGGGAGCGTTATCCAACGATTGATGCAGCCTGTAACATGTTCCATTGCACCCCCATAATTGAGGCGCATCAGCTCCTCTCTGTCCGCCGTAACGCGGATCCCCAAGTATCGAACCTCTCCATCGCACCACACGATTGGATAGTCAGGCTCAAAGGGAGTGGCAGAAATGGTCAGTGGGAATATTTGGTATTTGGACCAGTTGATATGGATACCTGATTGCCTTAGCGGGTTCAGATTTTGGTGGGGGTTTTTGATGTAGAGGGTGACGTCGTCCGCATATAAGGAAATTAAGGAGACAACGCAGGCCTACATGACTGTAGTGTTGCCGAACCTTGGCTGCCAGCGGTTCCGTAACCAAGGCAAAGAGGATGGGGGAGAGTGGCAAGCCCTGGCGGGTGCCGCGACAGAGAGGGATAGAGGGTGACATATGACCATTGATCAAAACTTTTGCCATTGGTGAAGTGTAAAGAAGTCTAATCCATTGTAGGAAGCCCGCAGGAAGGCCCATATTTTGTACAGGTAGTCCCACTCCACCAAATCAAAAGCCTTAGAGGCATCTAGGAATATAGCCACCAGCGCAAGCTCGGGGTCTACCGCCTGAAAGATAGAAAATGATGTCCTGGGGTTGTACGTGGTCGCCCTGCCGGGAATGAACCCTGCTTGGTCCGGAAGGACCAGCTTATCCATCAGAAGGCTGAGGCCATTCGCGATCAGCTTGGCAAGTATTTTGGCATCCGTGTTTATAAGAGAGAGGGGCCTGTAGGACTCACAACGATCTGCAGGTTTACCTGGTTTTAATAATGACGTGATTAGTGCTTCCCTCATTGAGGCAGGTAGGATTTGTGCCTCCCAGGCTTCGAGAAACACCTCCTTCAGGATGGGCAGTAGTTGATCTATGTAGGTCTTGTAGAACTCAATGGGAAGGCCGTCAGGGCCTGGCTCTTTCCCCGACCTCATCTGCACGATTGCTTCTCTCAGCTCGTCATTTTCAAATGGCGCTTCCAGGAACTCGCGTTGCGAGTCGCCCAGCCACCCTGAAGCTATGTCCCCAAAGTAGGAAGAAAAATCAGGGGGAGATGTGCGCTCTGTACTGTAGAGACTCGTATAGTATAAAGCAAAGGTGTTCAGAATATCGAGACTATCTCAATGGCGTGTCCCCGCACCGTCAAGCACTTCCAACACGTAGTTAGAGAAACGCGATTGTGTAATAGTACTGGCCAACGCACGGCCAGGTCTCTCGCCTTCCCCATAACGCCTAGCTACAAAGTATTTGCTCCTGAATTTCACTTCGCAATCTGCAGTGGTAGTATAATCCGTGAATTTTTCACGGAGGGCGGCTCGTTGGGCCCCTGAGTCAGCAGACCACATGTCTGATTCCAATTGTTTAATTTCCGTCTCTAAACGGCGCATGGTTCGCCTAATGTCACGGAGTACCCCAAAACTTTTGGATATACCTATACCTCGGACAGTGACCTTGAAGGCCTCCCACAGCATGCCCATGTGGTCAACAAAGCCTTTATTCCAAGCGAAGAAGTCTGCAGTCTCTTCCCCCAGCTCGGATTGAAAGACTGTATCTAACAGCGTCACAGGGACTAGTCACCAGCAGCATGGGGTGTCAATAGAGTTGGGGTGAAGCAGTTCCAGGTAGACCGGAGCGTGATCTGAGTATGTGCGGGCAAAATTCTTGACGGAGTGAATCCAGGGAGCCACTCCACGCGAGCAAAGCCAATAATCTGATCTGGACCACGTGGCATTGCCTGCTGTGTAAAACGTACCTTCTCCACCAGTGGGGTGGGCGTATTGCCAGGCATCCACCAGTTCCTGCTCTGCGATTAATCCGGACAGGGCTTCCCGAGTATTGGTGTAGTGGTGGGGGGGGGGGGGAATTGGAGCTGTCAGAGGCAGGACATAGAGTTGTGTTAAAATCACTCTCCCATATGACGTGTGTGGAGCCAATTTTTAGTATTTGTCCCCAGAGTGAGGTGAATTATTCGGGATTATCTATGTTGGGACAATAGCTGCAGACAAGTGAGACAGACTGGGTGCCCAATGTACCCCAGAGTATGCAGCTACGACCGGCTGTATCACTGTGTTGACCGCCCACTACGAATGGTGTGTTCTTTTTGACTAGTATGAGTGTGCCTCGCGAGTAGGTCGAGTAGGAGGAGAAGTCGTGTGCAGATGCCCACCTGCTACCATAACATGAGGGACGGCGGGGGTCAATATGAGTTTCTTGGAGCATGGCAATTTGTATATGGTGCCTATCTAAATACGCTAATATTTGCCTTCTTTTTTCGCGGGTCTCGGAGACCCCTGATGTTCCACGTAAACAATTTGATGCATGAACGACCAGGTTGTGCGGTCATGGCAGTGGGTAACATTGTAGTTGGCAAGGGTGTCGATTTGGACAAGGATCGTGTCTTTTGCACTGACAGTGGAACATGGTGAGCAATAGCTGAGTTTATATATCTGGCTGCAGGTAACAAATGTGTAGCGGAACAGTAAAGAACATTCCCATCCCATCCCCCCCCCCCAACAAACAAAGAGTAAAGGCCACAGCGGGCTAGCATCACAGCAGTTATCAAAGATTGACACTACCCCATTCCCCGGTGGCGTCCCAAACATCTGCTCAAGCTTGGTTATGGAGAGGAGCGTCCTGTGTTGCATAATATATGATACAGTAATGCTGAGCAGTTTCACCAAAACACTCTGTGCCGTCAATACCATCGGAGCACTCATATTAGCGCTGGCAAGAAAACCCCAGCCCACACCCACCCACAACAGCACCCCAAAAGTGCCGGTATTTGAACACCCACCCACACCCAGCAAACAATGTGGACAATCTAACAGAGCCAGTGAGGCCCAGTACAACAAGGCCAAGACATGACCATAAGAAGTGAGGAAAACAGAACTATTCAGGGGATTCTCCCATATGAGGGGGGTGCCAGTGGGCAGTCAGCCTTCCCGCTCCCAGTTCATCCACCAGCCTTGCAGTCCCAGTCGCCACATAGTGACGAGTGGAGGGAGGTGGTGGGGGGGAGGGTGCTTGGCGATGCAAAGTTCGAATCTACCGAAAAGCTAGAAAGAGAATAAAAAAGGAAATAAAAAGCAGAAATAGGGTGTATTAAAGGCCAGTAGAAGCGTTCAAAGCCCAGCAGGGCACTTAACTGTCCAGGATCATGGTGCGGGAGAAGAGCCTCAGCGGGGTATCAAGCCCGGGACCACATCGCCATAGACGTCCAGGCGACGCTCTCTGCCCCCGTCAGGGTCCCCCATAGCAAAGCCTGTGGGGGCGAGGAGGCACTCCAAGGGCAGTGCAGGCCAGTTCCATGGGGCTGCCATTCAGCCAAGGGATGGAGAAGGAGATTGGGAAGCATCCTCTCGCCGTGGGGATCGCCTCTGGTTGGCCTTCAGAAAATCCTCTGCCTGCTGTGGGTTCATGCAGAAGACATGTTTCCCATGACTTGAGATCCGTAGACGTGCAGGGTACATGAGAGCATATTCTATGTTGGCTTTGCGTAGTTTTTGTTTAACAGGAAGGAATTTACGGCGCGCCTCCTGCACCGCTATGGTGAAATCCGGATAGATGCTGTACGTGATGCCGTCAAATTGCAGTGGTTTATGCTCAAGGGCCTTCCTTAACGCTGCATCGCGGTCTCGATAGTTCAGATGTCGGGCCACGATGGTCCTAGGGGTCTCACCTGGCGGCGGACGAGGGAGCGATGAGCGCGCTACACCACCAGGTGCGGCGAGAAGGATTCAGAGCGAAAGACAGTGGTTAGGAGGTGCTCAACATAATCCTCCATGCGCCCTGTGTTGGTGCTCTCGGGGATGCCTATGATGCGAATGTTGTTCCGGCTGCTCCTCGCCTCAATATCTTCGTTCTTAGCCGCGAATATTTTTAGGAGTTTGTCCATTTGCAACATCTGCTGTTGCATCTGCGAGGTGGTATCTTCTGTCTCAGAAATACGGCGCTCAGCTTCTTTCTGGCCATCTGGTTATCGACTTTTTGGACAAGGAAGTCTAATCGAGTGTTCATTGTGTCCATTTTTCCGGAGAGCAGAGAGGCTGTGCTGAACGGCCATGAGCAGTGCTTTGACTTCATCTCCAGAGGATGGCGAGGGGGCCGAAGCCTGGTCCACACAGCCCGAACCAGAATCCGCAGAGGTGGATCTGGTAGAGGCTTTTTTATTTTCGAAGGTGATTCTGGGTTGTCTCCCATCAGGTTTCCCCATCTTTCTGGAGGGTGAGCAGCTGTCACAGCAGTGGGAATGCGCAGGCGATCTGAAAGTGCTGGCTGCCCAGGCAGAGGGATCAGGGTGCGGACCAGCAGCAAACAGAGAGTCCTCCGTGGGCAGCGTCGCTAGGTGCGGAAGGACGAGAGCGTCAACGCGCCCGGGATCTCCGCCGTATGGTTGCAGGCGGCAGGTCAAGGAGAGTCAATGGAGCCGTGTGGTCCACAGGTGCGCGGGGAGATGCGCAAGGTCGGCAGAGGCAAAGAGCGGCCCAGGGCAGCACTGGAAGAGCACACGGTGGGCGTATTTGGTCCACAACGGAACAGACGGTCAGCTCCTTTTGGGTGGTACAACCATCAGTATGGTGCGTCGGGCGGCGATGCCAGTGCGGATCAACCTAGGTTCGCTTGATGTGGGTCAGGGAGTAGTGTTGGTGTGCAGGCAGCTCTCTGCGGTCCCGTCAGCACCGGTATCGATGGCAGGGAGGCGTACTGCTCAATTATATAAGCGGGTGGGCAAGGCGTCCAGTCGGCAAAGGAGGTATGCGCTAGCCCCCAAGGGGCAACAGCAGTCGGCCCTCAGATCAGCGTTGCCACAGCAGAGGCGTGTACTCCCTCAGCGTGTTAGGGGCTGTAGTGCTCACGGTGTATGCTACATCTTTCAGCAGGCTTCACAAGTGTAGAGAGCAGGAGTCTGCCCGTCGGAGTGTCAGCTCAGCGGGGGGGTTAGAGCCAGGCCGCAACCCTCCCAGCCAGAGCGACCCGCCGGCCCGGCGTGCAATCCATCCCGCTAGTTCAGGCCCCAACCGAAACACAGGCAGGTAAGTTCACAGTCTGTGCCTGCACGGATCCAACAGACTCAGTATGGGCAGGCCCGCGATCGCACAGGGCGTCCAATGGTGGTAGTGGTAACAGCAGGGGCCGTGCAGAGCCGGCGGTGCGCGCCCTCCACAGCCACAGCTCAGATGATTATCGCGGGTGTCTCCCAGTGCGGCAGGGTCACACTCACGCACCTGGTCTGCAGGAGGCTCCGCAGGTAGCAGCCACCACAGCGATGGCGCCGGGCCCAATCCCAAGGATGGCGTGGAGGGCCGCAGGAGCAAGGAGAAAAAGGGCACGCTCTCACCAGCAGTTAGTTGTGTCTCAGGCACCGGGCAGGCCCCGTATCGGCTGCGGAGCGAGGCTCCAGGCAGAGCGGCAACTCCAAGGCAGGGAGCAGTGGCAGGGAAGCTATCCCTTGTAGGCAGTGGCAGGCAGAGGAGCAGGCCCAGCGGAGTCCGGGTCTGCGCCCTTGTGGAATCCCCGAGACTTGGGTGGAAGCAGCGGCTGCACGCTCTCACCGGCAGTTAGTTGTGTCTCAGGCTACAGGCAGGCACCACATCGGCTGCGGAGGGAGGCTCCAGGCAGAGCGGTAGCTCCAAGGCAGGCAGCGGCGGCAGGGAAGCTATCCCCCGTAGGCAGTGGCAGGCAGAGGAGCAGGCCCAGCGGAGCCACGTGGAATCCCCAAGACTCGGGTGGCAGCAGCGGCCATCTAGGGCTTTCGGCGTGTTGCGCCCACAGGGCGGCAAAGGTCAGCAGATTGTTCCGGGTGCCCCACGAGGCCAGGAGAGCCGCAATTTTTGCTACAGCTGTTCCACTAGACTTTAGGAGCAATCTGCTAGCAGCAGAATTTGTGGTTGTCGGCAGAGGAGAGGATTATTTACGGATAGAGTCGCCAAGCGTCCCGAGCCTCACAGGTGTGCAGCCATCTTGGATGTGCACCACCCTAGCACCCCCCCACAAAGGGCTATTTTGAACCCAGCTTTAGACCAAGGTCGACGCAACCGTTGGAGTCTTCCCAATCCCCCAGGGGCACCCAAGTGAACTATGACATCTATTCCCTTAGATTAGTTAACAACGTGGGCCCCCCAAGACTACAGCTTCTTTCCTGGAACGTAGCCGGACTTTCCTCTAAATTGGATAACCCGGAATGGGGGCTCTTTATAGAGCAACATGAGATCTGCATGTTCCAGGAAACATGGGCCAGGGTAGAGACGCATAGAATGGGTTATGCGTCGTTCAGCATCCCAACCACACATGCGGGCAGGGGTAGACCATCTGGGGAATTGTGCACCTGGGTTGGTGTGCATCTGGGTTGCAAGGTAAAACAGCTAGAGATCTCTTCATGCAATATTCTCTGTGTCCTACTGTCTTTCCCCGTGAAAATTAATATTGTTTTAATTAATGTCTACTCCCTGCCGGTCTGTCAAGGTCAAGAGTCTAAGACTCTTGATCAATTAACAACCTTTCTTACAACCATCCCTGACAACTTTGGGGTAATCATTGGGAGGGATTTCACCTGCCACTTTGAACCCTTAAATGGCTTGGTCATGGGTACCCTCAGTGAGGAGGACTTATACTGGGACATTCCAGAGCCCAATATAGCTCCAACGTGGGTATGGACCCCGTTAGTGTTGCAGATATACAACATTACATTGAACTTTTCTTTAAGAGCATTTAACGGTCGAACATCTGACACCCCAGGGAACTATACTTTTAACAGACCGGGGCATACTTCAATCATAGACTACATTATAGTAGACACTAAATCCTGGCACAGGGTGATAGATTTCAAAATCAGTCCTCGATATGATAGCGACCACAATGCTCTCACCACAGAAATAATTTCGCCGTGTGCCAGGAATGCTTCTGACAATCTTTCAACACCAGACCCGAGATTGATGCGGGAGGGAGGAGAGTCCACTGAGGGGAATTTTCGCAAGATGAGCTGGCCTCGCTCTACCACCAAATCATTCCATTTCTCATGGTCGCAAACCAACTAGCAACGTCCCAATCTCCACTCGAGAACCCTCAGCAACCACCAAGACCTGTTTGCCTCTTTGGCTGCCTTTTCTTCTACTAAAACAAAAGGCCCAGGGTGATCAGTAAATCCCACCACCGATGGTACAATGAAAGCTGCAGAACAGCTAAGTCTGGCCTTATTGCCGCCATCAAAGGCAACGACAGGCCATTGATTAAGGAAGCTAGAGTAGCCAATAAGAGCACCATTGTTAAGGCAAAAAGAAGTTGGGAATCCCAAAAATGGGACACTCTTAGAAGTGCACTAAACAACCATGATATGAGGTCCTTCTGGAATGTCATTCATTCGGGGCCCCAGGATGGCGAATCGGCCATAGAACCCAATATTGGGGAAGAAGTATGGAAGGCCCACTTTGAATCTCTCTATTCAAGGGCAGAGGTTGGGGATGGGCCAGTGACCAGCCAACTTTGGCCCCCTGGGCCAGTTCCTGCTTAGGGGCAAGATAACACCAGCCAAGGCTGCAGTGCTGGATAAGATCCCTGGTGACCTTTTCCGTTCTGTGCCCACTGTCTGGGCCCCTTATCTGTGTTCCCTGTTTAATGCCATTTTACAAGGTATGGCGACCCCTACCACCTGGGCGGGGGGCTGAAATTATTCCAATTTACGCTTATGCCTGCCAAGTTTCGCCCCATCAGCCTCATTGATGTGAGTCAGAAAATATTTGCCCGTGTTCTTCTGGGGCGATGCCAGACCTGGATGGAGGAAGATAACATTCTTCTACACTCCAAGCCGGGTTTAGAGCCAGGACCTCAACAACTGACCACATGTTTAGGCTACAACTAATACACTGGAAAACCGTGTGCATAGAGGGTGGCAGCCTCTACCAAATATTTGTAGACCTTAAATCTGCATTCGATCTGGTACCAAGGGAGAAACTTTGGGCAGTTTTATTGGATATGGGAGTTCCAGAGTACCTTTGCCATCAGTTAAAACGCTTACATGAGGGTAATTTTGCCCAAATCAGATATGGCAAAAACGGTGAACTCTCAGCTCCTTTGCTTGTAGAGAGAGGTGTTCGTCAAGGCTGTGTCTGACCCCGATCCTCTTTTGCCTTTTCATCAATGGTTTAATAGCGTCATTTTGTGCAGGGAAGGACATCGACGCCCCTAGGTTGGCGAATCGTAAAATACCAGCCTTGATGTTTGCAGACAACACCCTCTTGCTCGCGAAATCCCCTATGGGAATCCAGAGGGCTCTTGACATCTTTAGTGTCTTCTGCAAACAGCGGGGTCTGGAGATTAATCTCCAAAAAAACAAGTACATGTCCTTTAATGTGGGCAACAGCACCCGCCCAAATCCCCGCTTGGATGGAAGACCCTAGAGAGGGTATCCATCTTTGAGTATTTGGGGATTACGCTCACAGAGAAGATGGATTGCGGTGTCCAAATCAACAAAGCAAATCTAAAGCTAACCCAGACAAAGGAGGGTATTTTAAAACTATATACGAGCCGATAAATTAGTTGGCCAAGTGGTGGAAATTTATAAAGTACAGGACAGGAGTGCTGCATTATATGGCGCTGAACTGTGGGGCTATTGCGCATCTGGCTTGTTAGTGCGTATTGAGAACTCTTTTGCAAGATAAACTTGTGGGCCTCCCCTCTAGCACACCATTAACACCTCTCCGAATGGACTTTGGGATTAGGCCCATTGCGGATGAAGTTGCTCTTAGACCCCTACTATACTGGCGCCGTCTGTGGAGCACCCCTGAACTCGCTCCATATAGGGAAGAGCTGATTGAAGTAATGGAGATGCAAGGCGTGGGAAGCTACCATGGTTGATGCACATTAAGAACCCATGCGAGGCCTTGAGCTGGGGCAACTTTTGATTTAAAGCAGAAGAAATATCCCAAATTACCCCCAGAAAGGCCTTGATAGAGAGCTATAGAGACCACAAACTCGCTCAGCTTGAGAGGGCCGACTGACTGCTGAGTTTCTGGAAGTAAAAAACAAATATAGCCTAGAATTGGTTTTGGACGACATTCAGCCCCTCCTCGCCAAGTAGCTTTATTTACAATTTAGACATGGGGTCCTACCGCTGCACTCATTGAAAACCAAGTGGGAGGGCTCTGCCAATAGGGGTTGCCCAGCATGTAACGATGCAGACGAGCCGGAACTCCATGTGCTATTTTTCTGTCAAGGCTGCAGAAGGGCTAGGACTTGTTGGCTACTTCATCTCTGCAGGAACCTGGGGTCTAGACACTGTAGCGAGACGTACAGGTTATTAAAATTCGATACCCACATGCCCATTGTGTTCTCCATTTCATGTTTTTTATTTGCCATGTGGTGTATTCGTAGAGCCTTCCTAAAGAAGTCCGCCTAGGTTCATCTGGCTCGCTTCCATAGGATCACCTGGTAAAGAGAGCCTTGCCCGCCCCCTCTTTTTTTTTTTTTTAACAGGAATGAGTAATAACTGATGACCACCTCCTGTGTATATTTTTTATTACCAAATTTTGTATATATTGCTTTTCACTGTCTCCTTTGTTAATATGAACAAGCAATATTTGATTATCTGTATGTAATTCATTGTATTTTAACTGTGCTTTTATGGCTATGTGAGCCGAAATAAAGTTTTATGAAACTGTAATTGCATTTATATAGTGCTTACTACGCCATGCGAGGCGTCGAAGTGCTTTTTCGGCGAGTAGCATGCTACTCCATAACCCATAAAGGATTAGTGTTGAATTAGTATAGTGAAATATGAAAGTAATTAAAGTGGTGGATAGGCTAGTCAGTTATTTGGATTCGGAAGGATAGCAGGAGGATAGAAGAGGAAAAAAGGTTTGTATTTATATAGCGCTTGTTACCCCTGATGGGCAGTAGCACGCTACTCCAGAAACCCATAAAGGATTAATGGCGAATTGGTATGGTCCACAGCAGGAGTCTCCAACGAGTAGCTCGGGAGGTGAAGTTAATCCCAGTATCTCATTCAGAGAGTACTCTATGCAGAGACTCTAAGCATATTAAAAAAGAAAGCACTTCTCATCTGAAGATCTTTAGCCAACCAGTCTACGGCAGGGACTCATATTAACAATCAAACAGTCTGCCACATGGTCAACTTTATCCAGTCTCGGACTAAGTCACAAGGTGATTAGCCATATGGTAGTCCCCTGCTTTATCAATTTCACAATGTGTGTGAACAGTGGGCAATAAATGAAGAGTGGCAGTGGTAGCCTGAGCAGTAATCAGTGCTGACCCACTAAAGTGTGGGACTGCAGGAGTCAGTGAAAATGTTTCAGTTGGGTGCATGAGCCAAGGGCTGAGGAAAGCTATGATTCTGAGCAGAGAAAATGAAGAGCCTCATCTGCATTCATCTATGTGTTCGTCCATTATAAACACTGTTGCTTCCTGTACTGCACACCTGGTGTCAAGGACTACCATATAGGCATGCTAGCCCCCATCATATGGGTTTTGTCTGGGGCCAAACTGTGTCAGTTCATGGCATAATAGTGCCAATGACATAATTATGGCCATCCTTTACTATTTGGGGAATTTGTGGTCTAGTTATGGTATACTGGCAGCCATCAGGGACATATTAAGAGCATGACTGCACTATATTTAGTTGTCCCTGATATTATTAGGGCTGCCCCTTGCATAATAATGACCATGACTAATAATATGGTGGCCATCCTGGTCCTTATGGTGTCCAGACCTGACACAATTTATACTGGTGGGCATTATTGGCATTATACAGTCGCCCTCTGTGCTACGTTGCCATGGATTATGACTGTAATACCTGAGCATTTGAAGCAGTCTGTTCATGTGAGGCATTTGTACAAGTGAATGCCCAATTAAAATGACTAGCTGATGTTTGGGGATTATGTATTTCCGAAAAATGAAAACGTGTATTTTAAAGGCATTTTTTTCAAACCAGGGTTTTCTTCAGGACAATGTACTTTGTTTGCCCAAAATGGAAAGTGGTGATAGAAAAATCTATCTATTTTCAGAAATTGATATGCTGATGTATGAAACGTTTGCACAGATCTATGAAACGTTTGCACAGATCTATGAAACGTTTGCACAGATCTATGAAACGTTTGCAGATAGGGTCTCCCTGTATGTAGATCGACCTGTTTCAGAAATTCCGATTGTGGAAATTCACTGTAAATTCGTCAAAGACCTGTTATCTATATTGAGTAAAATCCCCAAAAAATGTAAAAATGGGATCACAGCTGCCACGGAGTTGTAAAGCCCTTGGTATAATAAAGAATGCCGTATTGCAAAAAACGAGCTTATCTTGGCTTCTAAAACCAAAAATATAGTGGCCTTAAGGGAAAAAAGGGCTGAATATAAGCAATTACTAGCCTTGACTAGGAAAGAATGGGAGAATAACATTTGGGCAGAATTACTTGTAGCAGCCAAAGCAAAAGACCAAATTGGATTTTGGCGTTTGATATCAAAGGGCAAAAAGAAAGGAAGATGTAGCGAAGACCTTTTCCTAGATGCAAATACCTGGGTAAAACACTTCGCCGGTCTCTACTCCTCTTCCGCAAATTATATTGATTATTGCCCGCTAGATTATGAAATTACCCCAATTGTAGCCCAATTATCTTTTAGCTTGAAGGAAACACTGACAGCTATAGATACATTAAAACCAGGAAAGGCTCCTGGTCCTGACAAAATACCCGGAGACCTATGGAAATATGATAAAGGTGTTTGGGGCCCCTATATTAATCTGTTGTGTAACTCTGTTGCCTCGGGTGCACCCCTACCAGAGTCTTGGAAAGGGGCAGAGATTACCACCATGTTTAAGAAGGGCGATCGCCATAATCCCTCACACTATCGACCAATTAGTCTTATTGATGTTTTACAGAATATATACGCCAGGCAAATTTTAAAAAAATTGATCAATTGGATTGAGGAATACAATATTTTATCACAATATCAGGCAGGTTTTAGAGCAAAGACCGGCACGATTGGCCAGGTTTTTAGATTTCTTTGCATAGCCTGGAAATATATAAAATTTAGGAAGGGTCACTTGTATATCGTCTTTGTGGACTTAAAAGCAGCGTTCAACCTTATTCCCAGAAATCTCCTGTGGAAGTCCCTAAAGAATCAGGGGGTTCCGGGGGAAATTCTTCTACAAATAATAAGGTTACATGAAAACCTTTTATGGTTCGTTTTACCGAAATAAAGATTAAATGAAATGAAATGATATGCTGATGAAGACAAAAGGTTGCAATTCCAAAACACATTTAAAGTTGATACTTGAAAGATAAGTCACGCTGAATTGAGGAGACTTATTGCTGTGGTTATGTCCATTGTGCCACGAGGCATGTGAAGATTTGAATGTTACTTTATAGGTCACTTGGGGTCATTTAGCATTTAATATTGATACATGTTTCTCTAGCATTTCTTCTGGTACTATCACCTGGAATACTTGGGTGGCACTATGATAATCCTGCTTAGGGTGGTCATAGTGTAATGTTTACATGTGCTGCCAATATTTTACTGTGATAAAATTTGCTAGTAGCTCAACAGGACTTTCCTTGAGCTGTAGTAGCTCTCAATACAGAAAAGGTTGGAGACCCCTGGTCCACAGGAACACTCTCAGAGTCTCGCCCAACACCGACGACACACTCAGCACCGCCGAACACCTGCGCTTCCAGATCCACACCGACCCCAACACCACCCTCAGAGAAACCCTCGTCTACAGATCTCCCGGACCCCGACCACAGTTCAGCGACTCCATTGCCGACTTCGTCAGCACACACGCCCTCGCCTCCACAGACTACATCCTTCTCGGGGACCTGAACTTCCACCTCGAGAACAACAACGGCACTAACTCCACCACCCTGATCGACAACCTCGCCAACCTCGGACTCCGACAACTTGTCACAACACCCACCCATTCCACCGGCCACACGCTTGACCCCATCTTCTCCGCAAGCCCCTACATCTACTTCAACCACACCACTGAACCCAACTGGACCGACCATCGCTGCATCCACTTCACCTTCCGGAAACCCACCGCACCCAACAGATCCCTCACCGCTGCTGGAGCAAAGTCACCGAAGACCAGCTAACCACTACCCTCGCCCGAAGCCCCCCCGCCGACCCCACCGACCCCGACACCGCCGCCAGCAACCTCAGACAGTGGATCAACGACTGCGCCAACACCCTCGCCCCGTTCAAGAAACCCTCCAACAGCCACACCAGCAAGAAAGCCAGCTGGTTCACTGAAGACCTCCAGGCCTCCAAGCAAACCTGCCGAAAGCTAGAGAAGAACTGGCACCATGAACGAACACCGGACAGCTACGCAGCCCACAAGAACGCGACCCGCAGACACCATCACCTCATCAGATCTGCCAAAAGGGCCTCCTTCAAAGACCTCCTAGACAACAACGCACACAACAGCAAAGAGCTCTTCAACATCATGAAGGAACTCTCCAACTCCAGCTCCAACACCAACGACATCCCACCTTCGCAAGACCTGTGCGACTCGCTTGCCACCTTCTCCCATCGCAAGATTACAGACATCCACGACAGCATCAATGCCACGACCGCCCCGACAACCACTGAGACCTCCGCCCCCACAACCACCATCCGCACCGACCGCCTGCTCTCCTGGACCAACATAAACGACGACGACACCATCAAAATCATGAACACCATCCACTCCGGATCTCCATCAGACCCATGCCCACTCCACATCTTCAACAAAGCCAGCACCGCCATCGCACCCATCTCCGGAAAGCCATCAACATTTCCTTTGAGACAGCAACCTTACCGGAGAGCTGGAAGCATGCCGAGATCAACACCTTACTCAAGAAACCCAAGGCAGACCCCAAGGACCTCAAGAACTTCCGGCCCATCTCCCTGCTCCCGTTTCCGGCGAAGGTCATAAAGAAGACCGTCAACAAACAACTGACCCGCTACCTCGAGGAGAATAGCACCCTGGACCCGTCCCAGTCCGAGTTCCGCAGCAACCACAGTACCAAAACTGCCCTCATCGCCGCCACCAATGACATCAGGGACCTGCTAGACAACGGAGAAACCGTGGCCCTCATCCTCCTGGACCTGTCAGCCGCCTTCGACACGGTCTGCCACCACACACTACGCACACGCCTCCTCGACACCGGGATCCAAGAGAAGGCTCTGGACTGGACCACCTCCTCCCTCTATGGCAGAAAACACAGCGTCCGCATTCCCCCTTCCGCTCCGAAGCCACCAAGATGATCTGCGGCGTACCCCAGGGCTCATCCCTCAGCCCAACGCTGTTTAACATCTACATGGCACCGCTCACCCACGTCACCCGACTGCACAACCTCAACATCATCTCCTACGCCGATAACACCCAGCTGATCCTCTCCCTCACCAAGGACCCCCACACCGCCAAAACCAACCTCCACGAAGGAATGAAAGCCGTCGCCGAGTGGATGAAGAACAGCTGACTGAAGCTGAACTCGTACAAAACGGAGGTCCTCATCCTTGGTTCCACCCCCTCGGCCTGGGACTCCTGGTGGCCGACCACACTGGGAACTACTCCAACACCCACCGACCACGCACGCAACCTAGGGGTCATCCTCGACTCCACCCTCTCCATGACAAAGCAGGTCAACACAGTCTCCTCCTCCTGCTTCAACACCCTCCGCATACTCCGCAAGATCTACAAGTGGATGCCAACCGAAACGAGAAGAACGGTCACCCAGGTCCTCATCAGCAGCAGGTTGGACTACTGAAACGTCCTCTACGCAGGAGCCTCTGCCAAACTCCTGAAACGACTTCAACGCATCCAGAACGCCTCTGCACGCCTGATCCTCGACATCCCTTGCCGCAGCCACATCACACCCCACCTGAGAGACCTGCACTGGCTCCCCGTCAACAAGAGGATAACATTCAAGCTCCTCACCCACGCACACAAGGCACTCTACAACACCGGACCAGAGTACCTCAACAGACGACTCAGCTTCTACACCCCCACCCGCCAGCTTCGCTCCGCTGACCTCGCCCTCGCCACAGTCCCCCGCATTCGAAGAGCGACCTCCGGTGGCAGATCGTTCTCCCTCCTCACCGCCAAGACCTGGAACACCCTCCCCATTCACCTACGGCAGACCCAAGACCTGCTGACCTTCAGAAGACTCCTCAAGATCTGGCCTTGAGACCCTCACGGGTAAGTAGTGCACTTTACAAATGCAACGATTGACTGATTGATTGATGGTGAAATATGAAAGTAATTTGAGTGGTGGATTTTAGTCAGTTATTTGGAGTGAGAAGGATAGCGGAGGGATAGAAGGGGAGAAAGGTTTGCATTCATAAAGCGCTTGTTACCCCTGAAGGGCTGTTGAAGCGCTTTTCTGGCGAGTAGCACGCTACTCCGGAACCCATAAAAGGATTAGTGTTGAAAATTAGTATAGTGAAATATGAAGTAATTTGAGTAGTGGATATGTTATTCAGTTATTTGGATAGAGAAGGGTAGCGGAAGGATAGAAGAGGGTAAGAGGTTTGTATTTATATAGCGCTTGCTACCCCCGATGGGGTTTAAAGTGCTTTTTTGGGGGGGTGAGTAGCACGCTACTCTGGAACCATAAAGATTAGTTTTGAAAATTACTATAATGAAATATGAAAGTAGTTTGAGTGGTGGATGTGTTATTCAGTTGGATAGATAAAGGTAGTGTAGGGATAGAAGAGGGAAAAAGGTTTGCATTTATATAATGCTTGCTTACCTCTGATGAGGTGTTGAAGAGCTTTTTTGGCGAGTAGCACGCTACTCTGGGACCCATACAGGATTAGTGGTGAATTAGTATAGTGGAATATGAAATTTGAGAAGTGAACATGTTAGTCTGTTATTTTGATGGAAAAGGATAGTGGAGAGATAGGAGAGTGAAGGATTTTGATTTTTTTTTTGGGAGGTCATAGCAGTAGGAGGAGGCTTTTGGTTGAGTAAAAAGGGGTTGTGGAGGGGAAGAGTCAGAGGGAAGAGTTTAGAAAGGTTTGTTTTGGGGATCGGTATAGTAAAAGAGGTGTCAGATAATGCAAGGAGGGATAGATGTATAGGGTGAGAAATAGGGTAGTGCATTGGAAAGAGTAGTAGAAAGAAGTTTGAGATGAGTCAGAAAGTTAGGTTAGAAAATATATTGAGAGAAGTATAGGGTGGGAAATAGGTTAGTGCATTGGATATGCTGAATTAGAAGAAAGTGATAAATATATAGGTCCATAAGTACATGGAAAGTATATAGATGCATAAAGGGGGTAGGTATATGTAGATTAAAGATATTGATAGAGGTACAGGATGAGAAATAGGGTAGTGCATTGGATATGCTTTTCAGGAGGAAAGTAACAAACACACAGATACTAGTATATAGATGCACAATGGAAGAAGTACATGTAGACCAAAGATGCACCAGATAAACTCCGGTCTTTGTGTTTTTTTGTACTTTAAAAAAAAAAAAATATATATATATATATTTTTTTTAACATAATTATTCTACATGTTTATACAAAGCAATACACAAAGATAGGTACATATTTATAGTGAAATTAAAGGATTATATACAGAGGGATATGCTGTAAAGTTCTGTTTGCGTATGGTGCTTATGTGGGGAAGAGCCAATTCTTGAGCAGTTTTCTGAAGATAAGGTGGCTGTCTGTGGATCTTATGTTGGGGGGTAAATAGTTCCATAGTTTGGCTGCTTGAACAGAGAAGGATGTGCCACCCATGTTTTTTTTTTTTGTATCTTGGGATTTTGAGGTGAGGTGCCATTTTAGAGCGGAGATTCCTTTGTTGAATGTGTTTGTTGATTTTGAAGAGCGGTCCCATTCCATGTATTGCTTTGTGGGTGATACAAAGCAGCTTGAACGTGGATCTTCTACAACCGGTAACCAAAGCAGGGCTTTCAAGGCAGGTGAGATGTGGTCTCGTGGTTTGATATGCAAGAGTAGTCTGACAGCTGAGTTCTGAATCTGTTGTAGTCTTTTCATGGTCGTTAAAGGTGATCCATGGTAGAGGCTATTGGCGTAATCAAGTATGGACAGAACAAGGGAGATAGTAGCTTGGACCTTGTGTGGAAATCCCAAATGATGGAAAATTTGTTGCAGCGTTTTTATAGTGGCAAAGCTTAATCTTACTAGTTTGTCCACTTGGGCATTCATTGACAGCTTGGAGTCCATGGTCCTTCTGAGGTTTCTTACTTCCTTCGATACTTTAGGTGGTGATCCCAGTTCATCAGGCCAGGCGGCAAGCGGGTCATAATGTTTCCAATCGCCACACATGAGTATTTCAGTTTTGAAAGCATTCAATTTGAGGTGGCTCCAGGTCATCGACTGATCCATAGCTCTGAGACAACTGAAAATTGGGTAGTTTCCAATTGCTTTGGGATGTTCCAGTTGAAGGTAGGACGCAATCCAGTCTAGAGTAGTCCCCTTCAGGCCAGCTTCATAGAGTCTTTGTTTCAGAGTGTTCTGGTCAACCGTGTCACAGGCAGCCGAGAGGTCCAAGAGGAGAAGCGCAGCAACCCCGTTGCGGTCGACTGTGTTCTTCAGGTCATCCCAGACGGCAAGGAGGGTAGATTCTGTGCCTCTTCCCGGACCGAACCCTGTTTGGAAGTCTGAAAGAATGTCATTCTCTTCAATGAATTGTGACATCTGGGCGAACGCTGCTCTTTCTTTCAGTTTACCTAGGAAAGGTCCATTTGCAATGGGTCTGTAGTTGTCAGGGTTCAGCGGGTCCAAGTTTGTTTTCTTCAGTAAAGGGCGTATGTGTGACTTTTTGAGTTCTTCTGGAAATATTCCGGTAGTTAAAGAATCGTTGATGATTTTTTTTACTAGAGTGGCATCAGAAGTTGTTAAAGGAATTGTTTTGAAAGTTTGTGGTGGACACGGGTCAGAAGGGCTGCTGGCAGGCCTGCTTGCTTTGAACAGGGCCATTAATTCATTGTGTGAGATGTGTTGGAAGGAACGGAGAGGCTGGGTTAGAGTATTCTTGTATTGTTGTTTTGTCAAAGGATTAGTGCTGGTGCGTTGTCTCTGTTTTAAGTAACGTGTCTGCTTTGACAGTGTAATGATTTGCCAGTTTGTCTGTGAATTCTTGAGTAACAGGATGAGTTCCTTCTAGGCTATTTGGTTTGCGAAATTCATTGAGTCTTTTATAGAATTCTCTATTTGCATATTTAGCATTTTGAATTCTGTCTGAATGGTACCTTTTCTTAGCTTTTTTGATAGCTGACTTGTATATTCTGTTAATTTTCTGTAGGTGAAGTTTGTCTTGTTTGGCGTTTGTTTTGAGCCAGGTAAGTTGCAGCTTTCTAATGAGTTTTTTATGTCTTTTATCTCTGTTTCTCCAAGGCGCTTTTTTTCTTTTGTCCTTTTGTGTGGTTTTGACTGGTATCAGGATGTCAAAAGCTTCCTGTAACCACTCATATGGTTTTTTAACAGAATTTATTGTTTCCAGATATGTACTGGATGTTAATTGTGTTTCTAAGTGTTCCAAATATAGTTTGTTACGGTTGATAGGTGGATGGATGTAAGGTAGTTTTAGGTGAGTCGCTTAGTGTTGTTTTATGTTGGAAAGCAAGCAAGTGGTGGTCTGACCATGTGACTGGAGTTATAGTTTGAAAGGTAACTAGTTTGGTATTAGCAAAAATGACATCTAGGATATGTCCAGCAATGTGTGTGGGTTTGTGAACAATTTGATGCAGGTTTAGTGCGTCTAGGCCAGTGATTATTGTTTTTGGATGGGTCATATTGGGTTTGCCAAACTAAATGTTGAGGTCACCCAGAACGCATAGATTGGAGTGTATTGTTATCAGGTTTGAAACTGTGTCTAGAAGTGCATCTGGGAATGTCGCCTTGCTAGGTGGAGGTCTGTAAAGGAGCGGGAAGTTACAGTAGGAAGACGGTGTAGGATTGCATCTGGTGAGAAGAGCCTCACAATTCTTTATGGTGATGTCGTCAACTTTAGTGATATGTAATGTTTGCCTGAACACAACAGCTAGATCACCTCCTTTTTTGCCTATATGATTTTGGGTGATCATTTGATAGCCTAGAGGAATGGCTTCATGCAGGACTGGTGCCATATCATCTCCCAACCATGATTCAGTTACGAATAGTATGTCTGGTTTTGCATCGATGAGAAGGTCCTAGATGTGATATTTGTTTTTAGAGAGGGATCGAGCATTTATTAGTAGACAGTTTAGAGAATAGGCTTTGGTGATAGTGAGACCTTGTTTTGTAGAAGACTGATTAGTATTGTGTGGGTTTGTAGCAGGTGTGTATTTAGTGCTGGTATTAGTTGTATTAGGACAGCAATCGTGTAGCTGTTCTGTATCATGTCCCTCATCCAGCATGCTAAGAAGGCATTTTGATGAGTCTGCGTGTGTAGGTGGTAGAGATGGTGTTTGAGAGGGAGTTGGTGTGCTGTGTTGTTTTCGTGGTGTAACATTGTTGTGCAGTAGACATAGGGAAGAGAAGTTGTGAGGTGTGGCATGTCGCTTATATTGTTTGCGTGTGTTTAGGGCAGAAGGTGTATGAGTCAAGGGTGGTGGTGCAGCATGTGGGTCATGTAGTCAGGTTCTAAATTGTCCAATGGATGAGAGGCGTTTGGAAGAGAGTTGCTGTGTTGCTGTATCTGTGTTAGGTGTGGTGGAAGAGAGAAAGCTTGGAATTGGTGTTTGTTCCTTTGTGTGGTTTGAAAGGTGGATGTATGTTTGTGATGGTAAGTATTATGAGGTGTTGCGCTTGAAAGATCTTTTTGTGTTGGTGTGCGTGATATGTTTTGTTTTTAAGGAGTAGTGAAAAGAGGTGCTGGTGTACTTGTTTCATGCGATGGATTTGTTTGTATAGTATTGTTTGTGAGAGGAGGTTGTAAGGTAGAGGGGGTGGTGATGTGTCTATGAGTAGAGTGTATGTTTTGTGTAGGAGGGAATGAAGTAGAGGGAAGAGTGTTTGTCTTAGACTGGTTTGTTGCAAGAGTTAAAAAGTATAGTGCTGTGCAGTGTGTGTGTTGTGCGTTTGTGTTATTATGGTAGAAGGAAGAGGAGGGTGTTGGTTGGACAAATGATGGATGGCTGATTATATGTTTGTTAGTGATAAAAAGTGGTCTGTTAGGAGTAATTAGAGCAGGTAGTGTGTGTCTGGATGAGATGTAGTTAAGTATGGTGTGGAATGGGGTTGTGTTAGTGATGCGTGGATTGGTTTGTGGTATAGGATAGAGTTGTGTATTGTTTGTAGGTAATGGCAGAAATGTGTGGTAGCTGGGATAGAAGGGTGTATAGGTGTGGTTTGTGTGGTTTTGTAGTGGGTGCTGAGACATGGATTTGTGCATAGTGTTGGTTTGTAGTAAGTGTGTGGTGTACATTTGGTGTGGTAAATGTGTTGCTCTGTTTGTGGATGTGTATGGTGTGGATGGGTATTACTGAATGGGAAAATTGGGCAGCGTTTCTGGCCCTAGTCCCGAACAGGCTCAAACAGGCATCTTCCCTTGTCCTGTCTGCCCTTCACCTTGACACCCGGGCTGAGATGACCAGAGCCTTTGCCTTTTATAGCCCTATTAATTAGTTGACCCCTTCAGCCAATGGGAACCATAGCCCTAACACAATCCAATCACAACACTAGCCCTAAAATCTAGATCCAATAGGAGACCAGGACCTTCCAGCCAATCTTAGCCCTAGTCCAAGCACCCAATCAGATAAAAAAAACTGATCTCTATGCCCAGTAGAGGCCCTAGCCTTACCAGTGGTCCCAAAACAAGTCCAAGCAACCAATTACACAGGAAGCCCTAATCGCTACTTCCAATAAAAGGCCTAGCCCTATCACTAGTCCCACCCTAGTCCCAAAAATCAAACACACAGGAAGCCCTAGTCCTTACTTCTAATAGAAATCCTAACCCTAGCCCAACCCTACATTGATTGAGTCACAGACCCAGAAACCAATCAAAACCCTCAAATGCCCAACCAATGAGGACACTAATCCTAATCCAATAGAAACACCAGATACAACCACCAATCAGTGTACACATGTACCAACCAATAGCAGACTATATAAGGACCCAGCGACCTCAGACAAGGTTTGCTGGCTAGGGAGTTGGAAGCTGCTCCTCTATTCAGAAATCTCCTAGGAGACAGACAGGCTCAATCCACACTTTGGACTTCTGCAGGTAAGGGCCTAACAAACTTGTCCTCTAACAATACTGTTTGTATAAAACTTTACTCCCTCTCCTGGCCACAAAATGAAGTGCACAGTCCCTAATAAACACAGCTTAAACAGCAGATTACTGCGGTCTCAGAGCACCCTCTGCTCTCTCTCTGATGTAGAAATATCCCTGTTGCTAGGGGGGAAAGGGGGGGCTGGTTTCGTCCACTTGCTAACACAAAATGGAAGCTGGGGGTGGACTGCTTAACATACAGGTCTTAGCACAGAGCAAGGGAGAAAAACGGAGGGAAAAACTGATAGTCACGGGGAATGAGAGGGAAAAAACTACAGAGTTAGGACTGCAAATCCCACAATTCAACAGGTTAAAATGGACAGTCAAAGGCAAGGAAGACCCACAAGTTTAAACACAAAACTGGTGAAAAAGTATGCAATCACGGGCAGGTTAAAGCTACAATTTTAAACTGTAACAACCACAGGCAAAGACAGTTAAAGAGAATTTAAAAAAATGATGCAGTCACAGGTAGGGAAAATCGTTTTTTAAATTGTTAGGAAAGAGACAGCACTAGTCTGCCTCCGTACCACTTCCTGGACTCTGCTGCTTCACTGCAATCTGGGACCCACACATATACCCAGCATCCATGACAGGAACCTCTAAATAATCAAATGCAAAAGAGATATTGGGATACAAGTCCATGCTGTCCCTGCATCCTGCTCCATAGTGTTGAGGAAGATCCTCAAATGGCTCCAAAGCAACACTGAAAAAAACTGTCACTCATGCCCTAGTCAACAGCAAGTTCGACTCCAGAGACATCCTCTAGGCCGGTAACACCAAGCAACTCACTAGAAGACTACAAACCATTCAGATCTCCAGCCAAACTCCTCCTCAGCCTCATGCACATGACACCGCACCACAGAGAGCCACACTGGCTCATGATATACAAACCCACTTATTTCAAACTCCGAACACACCGCACACCTCAGGGAGCTCCACTGGCTCGTGATATACAACCCTGCTCACTCCAAAATCCTCACACACACATTCACGACCCTACAAAACGTAAGCCTCAACTACCAGAACAGTCGCATCTCCTTCCACCAACGATCCAGACAACTCCGCTCCACAGGAATCCTACTCGCACACATCCCACGCATAAATAGAACGAGATTAAGTCGGGTGCTCTCTTACATTGCTCCTAAAGCATGAAACAGCCTCCCATTCCACATCAAAGTCTCCACTTCTACCATTCCAGCCTACCATAGGCAGGGCTAGGAGCGCACACACACACCTGCCCAGAGTTAGTATACCTTTGCAGGTGAATACACATAACAGAGTGAGAACAGCAGGTGTGGATACCCCTCGGGGGCAGGTTTTCCCAGCAGAGACCCAGGAAATATGGTAAGCCCTAAAGAAAGAGGAGTCATCAAAGCTGTGTCTCGCATCATGGGATCCATTTGCACAGAAAGCAAGGTGGGATTATAAGCTGCAATAGTGAACCCTCTTGTAGGAATCAGGCTCTGTATATACCATATCAAAGTAAGGTATAGTGTGCACAGAGTCCAGTGGAACCCCGGAGGTAGGCAGAGGTAAAAGTAGATAATACCTTACTCTCTTTTTGTGGTAGTGTGGGCGAGCAGTAAGGCTTTATCGGACGGTTGTGTTAAACATTTGTTTTACACACTCAGCCAGCAAATTATGTCACACACCCAAGGACTGAACTCAGACCAATTTGTTTATATAAAAATATTATTGAGTTGTATTTTATTTCTAGAATCAAGCCAGGTCTGGTGCAGGTAAGTGAAATAATACTTTTCAAAAACAATACAGTTGAATGCTGTTGTATGTACTTGTTTTGTATACAGGTTGGTTAATCATTTAAAAACAGTTGAGATTACTTTTCAGTTACTTTGCAGGTACTGTACAATTACTTTTTATAATACTGTTCAGATTTCTTTTCTTACTCAGTGTGATAGGCCTAGATATCACACTGGTAACATTTCCGAGATAAAAGGTAAGTAAAACAGTTTTTCTCAAAACACAGTTTTTTAGGTTCCCATACAAAACACCCTCCACACTTCGAAGTTTTTCAGAGGAAAACGGTCACTGCAATCCTATGAAGGAAAATAGGGTTATCGTTTTACAGGTAAGTAAACGGTCTTGAGGGGTGAGTTTCTGGGGTTAGAACCAGGGTTCCCCCAGGGTCAAGGGTGCACTCTCAAAGCACCCTCAGCGGCACTAGGGCAGCCAAGAGCAGAGTGCTGAGGCCCAATGTTATTCAATGGGGGATAGGGGGCCTCCGGTTGGTTGCTGCTCCCAAGCACACCACAAGGTTGAGGGAGCAAAGCTCCTAGACGTAGGCTCAGGGCAAGGGGGGTTGTCAAGTTAACACCCAAGGTAAACCCACAGCGGCACTAGGCGGCCAGGTGCATGGTACTGTTTTGGTGTCGGGTCCCCCATTACTTTCAATGGGGTTCTCCGGTTTGAACAAACACTGCAGGCTTGGGCACGAAGATCTTCTGGAAGCGACCACCAGTTGGAGAGGTAAGTTGGGATGTTGGGTGCAGAGGTGTCTTTTGGCTTCGGATTCCTCTTACCGGCTCCGGTCGCTGTCCAGGGGATCTTCCAGAAAGGGGCTGCAGGCTTCGTCGGGAGACTCGAGCCAGGTCAGGGATCACCAGATCCCAGGTCAGGGTCACCGGGGAGACCTCCTTGTGGTGCTGGGCCACTCGAACTCCGCCCATTTGCCGTCTGGTGCAGAGTGGCACAGACTCATGGATTTGGCAGGAGTCAGAGTCGGTTGGTGAGCAAATCCAGGGCTCATGAGAGACAAAGTCTGGTTGGCGAAGGCAGGGCAGATCCTCTGGGTTCTGGGGGGCTGTAGGCTGCAGGATACACCTGGATTTCGCTGGAGCAGGTCGAGGTCAGGACAGGCCGGTAGGGCTGGGGTCAAGTCAGTTGGTGTCCTCCTCTTCTTTCTTCACCACGGCTCTTCGATCCTTCTTCTTCTTGTATCTTCTTGTCTGAGCAGGCAAGGTTCAGGGTTGCCACTAAATACTAAATTTAGGGGTGTTTCAGGTGGGTAAAGGTTGAGACCAATGGATTCTTTTCTTGGGGTGGGTACACCCCTTATTATGCCACCCTCCAGTGGGGGGGAGCATAAGCCTCACTCTGGTTATCAGAGTCCCCACCATCTTCAAGATTGTGGGGACTGAGAGGGATGCTTTACCTCGCCTCCTCCACCTGAAGGGTGGAGTTGGCAAAGGTGGGCACACTTCTCTTCCTATCTTGGTTTTCCTGCCGAGTCAGAACCGGTGGGGGCCAGTTGCTGGGTGCAGCAGAGGGCTGGGTCAGCTTAAAAAGGCAGAAAGCCTTTGAAGCTTTCCCTTTGTGGACCATAACCATCCTGGGGGAGGAGGCTTGGCACCTCGACCAAGGATGTACTTTGTTTAAGGACCCAGAGAACAGCAGGCTCTCAACCCAAGGGTCCAGAAACATGTCTGGTGGTGGCAGCTGGCGAGCAGCCACTAAGCCAGGACACTAGTGTTAGGTTGTTTTTCAGGGGGCATCTCCAAGATGCTCTCTGAGTGCATTTTTCATTAAATCCCACACTGGCACCAGTGTGGGTTTAATGTGCTTCCCATTTTTCAGTAAAGCAATTATGGAGGTGTGGAATTCGTAATGACAAACTCCCAGACCATATACTCTTTATGGCATTACTGCACTTACAATGTCTAAGAATGGACTTAGATACTGTAGGGGTACAAGGCTCATGCACCTGTACCCTCACCAGTGACATAGTGCACCCAGCTAGAGGGGAGGCTGACCTATTCCATAGGTAGTGGGTTGTAGCATGGAGAACAAGTTACTCACCTTCGGTAACAATATATCTGTAAGAGACATATATTAGTTCTAGATTCCCTACCCCATTATAGTGTCAGGTTCAATACAGGGTAGGATTGCCCAACTAGCAATACAATTTACTGCTTTTAGCGACCATGCTATCCTCTCCACTTCTTTAATGATAAATCTATGGGTGGAAAATTTGGACCAAAAAATTGAGAAACCTATCTTAGCCTGAAAAAATGGCTACCAGCTGAAGTGGGCACAAATAGACAAGTTGAAAGTAATACCACAATTTTTAGTTGTGAATATGGTGCTTGTCCTAAAATGCCTAGAGTGCAATGGCAATACCTCCCTTTTGCCCTCTTCTTTTGAGACCCTGCTGAAAAAAGTAAAACTGGCCCTGACGAGTACTAAAACTGCATCAAAAACACAGGAGAAAGGGTGGTTTGATCGAACTTGTCCAAAAGCTCTAAGAAATTTGCATAAGGCCATAAAAGAACAACCAAAAGATAGGGATCAGTTCAAGCTGTTTCATGAGGCATATTCGGTGGCCAGAAAGGATAGAGAAAAGGCTATAAGAGAAGAGGCATGGGAACAATTAGATATAGCGGCCGCCTCCAAGAATTCGAAAGACTTTTGGAGAGCGATCAACGCTCCTTATTTAAAAAAAAAACAAAACAGTGACCCTTCTCTAGATACTCATGTAAGCGAAGATCAATGGGTAGCCCATTTTGAAGAGATTTTTTACTCAAATAACATTTGTGGGTCTAATGGTCCTGATCTTGAAAGGCCAATAAATGAATATCTTACCTTTTTCTGTACAGGAGGTTACCAGAGGGCTGGGTAGATGTACCGGTGGAAAGGCTCCAGGCCCTGATGGTGTCCTCATCGATTTCTTTCTCAACCACCAGGACTTATGGGCCTCTCTAATAACAATTTTTTTTAATGAAATTACGAAAACCACTGGTGGTAAAGAGATCGCAATCTTTTGCCCTACGCCCAAGGAGACTAGAGGTGATTGACTCTTTTTCATATCTAGGGGTCCATTTTGACAAAAAACAGCCTTGGGCTAATATGGTTGAAAATAGAGCTCTGGGAATGGAAAGGAGCAGAGAAGTTATAAAGTCAATATACTAGGTTAAGACACTCTGTGCAGCTACATACCGGGCAGGTATATGGGGAATAGTCCCGGCAATGCAACTCCAAAATCTAGAGGACCGATTTTTTAAGAAAGCACTTTCTCTCCCCAGATCGTGTTCAAATTACATTTGCCACACAGAAGCAAGACTACCGTATATAACAGATATTATTAAGATCGCCCCAATACTTTTGTGACACTCAATATGGGTCAGAGATACTGTAGATTTAACGCAGCTTATAATTAAAAATTGTATTGCTATGGAAAATGCATGTAAATTTCCTTGGCTTCAGTATGCGAGGGTAAACCTAGCTGCCATAGGTTTAGCGGAATTGTTCACTAGTCCTAACTTGTGCAGAATAACCTCGAAGCACAAACTGAAGAAAGTTTTACTCTCAAAGGCGACATATGAGCGCCAGGAAGGAAATCAGCAGAAAAAATCAGTGATGCTATATCTCCAACTACCACCTATAATTGTGGGCGATTTCTCCTACTTATATAACATTGGACATAGACAACACAGATTTAAACTTAACTGCATTGATGATAGGTTATCCTTCATGAAGGTAGAGAAGCTCTGACTTGCCGGCATGCCCATGTGATAGGGAGGCGGTGCAGTCAGACCTTCATACCTTTTTTTCTGTGGGCTTTACAAGAAGGAAAGAGATAGATTTATCCTCCCAATCCTAAAGAAGCTAAAGTTTAGGCAATGCCGCCCGGCATTATTGTATATAAAACAACTCGAGAATCCAAATATCTGTTTTGCGACAGCCTCTTTCTTGCTAGCCTGTCTAAAAATAAGGAAAAATATGGCTCTCACTGCACTTGAAACATATTATGCTAGTTAATTTTAATGGCTAACTATGTATGGGCCATTTTATGACCATTTGTGAATGATTGATTTTAACGATCTATATGTGCCCCAAAAGCGATACTAAGTAGGAAAAATGGTTTTACTCTCAAGTGGGAGAAAATTGACCCAATTCTCTTCCTCTCAAAGGTTGCACAGGAGGTACTTCCTGAGATAGAATCCTGCTTAGATATTAATGGCAATAGCCATCAGGTAGTAACAGCTTTCAATAAAATGCTAACATCTATTAACTCTAATCTTACGCTCCCAGCCAAAAGTAATGCTTCTCCCAAGACAAGGTGGTTTGAAACCAATTGCTCGAAAGCCTCCAGAGAACTACGTACACCCCTTAAAATAAACCCCAGAAATTAAAGATTTAATAAGGAAGTTAGGTGCTGAATATATATACAGCAAGAATGGTGAGAAAAAAGGAGTTACAAGAAGAAGTGTGGGTTAATTCGTGTGAGGCATCGAGGAGTAAAGATAGTAAGGCCTTTTGAGAGTGGTAAACGCTCATTTTTCTGCAAGATCAGGAGGGCGTCTCTCTTGATACTCATATAGATGAATTCACATGGCTCTCTCATTCTCAGAGTTTTTTAAATGTAGCGAAGGATAGTGCTACAAAAAAATTGGGTTACTAAATGATTGCCCAAAGGGGAATGAAATTCTCGTTAGAGGAAATTGAGCTTGCACTCTCCCAATCACCTATCTTAAAGGCAGCAGGGCCGGACGGAGTTCCTTTGGATATTTTCTTGGGATGTAAGATCTTATGGTCTCCGCTCCTCTTGCAAGTTTTTAATGCTATCTCTAAAGTGGAACCTCCAGCATCTTGGAAAAAATCTGTGATTATCCCCATATATAAGAAAGGGCACCCCATGAATCCAGCAAATTACCGCCCAATTTCCCTGCTGAACAGCACGGCGAAATTAATAGAGAGATTGCTCCTAAATAGACTGGAGGAGTGGGCAGCGGCCAATAATGTTTTAGCAGAGAGCCAATACAGGTTTAGAAAAGGGAGGGGAACGATAGACCGAGGACTTAATCTGGCCTTACTTGCAGCAAAGTATGTTTGCGTAAAAAAGGCCAATTTTATATGGGTTTTGTGGATCTGTCTGCGGCCTTCGACTGTGTAGACCACACAAAATTGTGGGCTCTTGTGGAGTCGATGGGCGTGGACAATTCCATTATTCTTTTTATTAGGGAACTCAATAGAGAGGCGGGGTTGTAGTTAGGTATGGCGAACAAGGGGAATGTACAGAAACTTTAAAATCGAAAAGGGGGTGCGCCTGGGGTACGTCCTCGCCCCCTTTTTATTCTCCCTGTACACCAAAAAATGTAACAAAGTCCTGACTGCACAATGCATAGATATTCCATCAGCGGGCGGCTTACCGCTGCCTGCTGTCTTCTATGCAGATGATGGGGTTTGGATGGCCAGGACAGCCCTGGCCTTACAGCACCTGATTAGCTTATACTCAACTTTTATGGCCGAACTGGGATTGCTAGTTAATAGATCGATAACCTATATTATGATAGCGGGAATGGGAAAGAAAAAGTCGATTTCATTTTATTTAGACAGGGGATCACTTGAACGAGTAGAGTCCTTTATGTATTTAGGCCTCTTCTTTGATTCCATACTTAACTGGATGCCCATGGTTGCAAACAGAATTAACTTGTTGCAAAGAAGTATTGCTGCCCTGTGAAAATTTGCCTCTAAATTGGGCAAAAATGTTAGAAATATATTCAGCAAAATAAGTAGCTATAGCTACCTACGGCGTGGAAATTGGGGGCATTGCTGACGCCGGTGCCTTGCAGACAGTGGAGGTCAAGTTTCCTAAAACATTGCTATCAGTCAAACCAGCCTGTTCGAATCTGATCGCTCATAAAGAACTTGCCCTCCCTTTTATTACTGATGCACTTAAACCGGACCCACTCCTTTTATGGTTGCGCATCTGGAAAAGGAACATGGTTGGGTTACATCAAACTATAATAAAATATGTAATTAACCTGGACCAAGCCAATAGTATCCCCTGGCTAGTCTATGTCAGAAAGTCTCTCACAGATCTGGGCTTAGCTGATTTGTATATAACACCAAATAAATGTTTGTCCTTTCCCAAGACTTAGCTGAGAGAGGTCTTCTTTAATAAATGTGAACTAGAAAGATGGCAACTCAACCAATGCAAAGTCACGGTTACCTATTACCATACTTTGCCCAGAGTCCCCATGGGTCATGACTCTTATCTCTCCTTTGTTACTAATAATATGCAGCAATACCTTTTAACAAGGATGAGTTTAAATTGTTTTCCCTTGATGGTAGTATACCCAGCACATGAACACTCATTAAATATTTTGCTGCAATGTCCTTGTGATGGATTGTCTATCCAAACTATGTCTCATATTTTATTCTTCTGATATGGAAAGGAAAAAGTATATCCTCCCCTTGATAACAAAATTGAGCCTATAATCTCACTCTTCAGCTTTTGCAGACATCAACTCCCTGGAAACTCCATATATTTGTTTCATGGTTGCAAAATTTGTAATTCAGTTCTTCATACTAGGAGAAGCACTACAGATAGGGGAGTTGTTTTATTTGACCATCTATACCAATTGCCACTTTCTGAAAATGAATTACTGTATGGTTTTAAATATGCTAATTGGATTTGTTATTGGGGCGGCGTGTTCTTTACTGTATGTTGCAACACATTTTTCTTATAATGAATTAATGTTGGTTTTAGCAACGAGGTTACTTGTAAATATCGCTATTTTAAATAGATAAAGCATTAAATTAATTATTAACTGATTTTAAACTCCTTTTTGATCAAATGGCACTAGTAAAAGGTTATTCTGTACTTTTATGCATATATCATATGTGAATAAAGTTATTTGATTGATTGATTGAATGTAGAGGACAATAGATTCAAGTACCCACGAACATGGTGCCTTCCTAAATGCATATAGGTTCCATACCTCTATTGTATTCCGGTGCCAGAAAAAAGCCAGCAGAAAAACGATAGTGATCGCCAGCAACACCTGTAATTTATTTCTCGTCGCTGAAGCCATGTCGGATTGCCTGCAAAGTAAAGCGAGCAATGTTAGTGGTCAGTTTCAGGAAACATGATCTGTCTATGACAATGCAGAAATCAGCCAATCGTTAGCATGATGTCTACCTTGGAAGCGATCTGGAACTTTTATCTAAAGATTCTTCACATGGCATAACATTCCGTTTTTTGGGGTAGAAACATAGTCCTTTTCTAGGTAAGCGCCACTCACATTTCTGTTTTGTTGCAATGGAAGTTCAGGATAGCGTTTTAGAACTGGTGTGCCTCCTGTGTTGAGCAATAATCACCCGTATCGATGGGTTCACTGCCCAAAAGACATTTTCTATGATGTTGTTAACACTTTGGGCCCGATTCACAGAACTAACTTAAGACAAAATCGTAAAATTACTACCATTTTGGTATTCACAGAAGGCACTTACTCATTTTTGTATTCACAGAAGGCACTTACTCATTTCGGTATTCACAGAAGTTAGGAGTACTAACTTTAGGACTCCTAAATGCCTTCTGTGAATACCGAAAGTCTTAAAATTAGGATTTTTCTCAGTTTAGTAGTAGTATAGTTAGGACTTCTAACTTTAGGACTCCTAAATGCCTTCTGTGAATACCAAAAGTCTTAAAATTAGGATTTTTCTAAATTTAGTAGTAGTAAAGTTAGGACTCCTAACTTTAGGACTCCTAAATGCCTTCTGTGAATACCAAAAGCCTTAAAATTAGGATTTTTCTCAGTTTAGTAGTAGTATAGTTAGGACTCCTAATTTTAGGACTCCTAAATGCCTTCTGTGAATACCGAAAGTCTTAAAATTAGGATTTTTCTAAATTTAGTAGTAGTAAAGTTAGGACTCCTAACTTTAGGACTCCTAAATGCCTTCTGTGAATACCGAAAGCCTTAAAATTAGGATTTTTCTCAGTTTAGTAGTAGTATAGTTAGGACTCCTAACTTTAGGACTCCTAAATGTCTTCTGTGAATACCGAAACTCTTAAAATTAGGATTTTTCTAAATTTAGTAGTAGTAAAGTTAGGACTCCTAACTTTAGGACTCCTAAATGCCTTCTGTGAATACCGAAAGCCTTAAAATTAGGATTTTTCTCAGTTTAGTAGTAGTATATTTAAGACTCCTAACTTTAGGACTCTTAAATGCCTTCTGTGAATACCGAAAGTCTTAAAATAAGGACTTTTCACAATTTAGTAGTAGTAATGTTAGGACTCCTAACTTTAGGACTCCTAAATCCCTTCTGTGAATACAGAAAGCCTTAAAATTAGGATTTTTCTCAGTTTAGTAGTAGTAAAGTTAGGAGTCCTAACTTTAGGACTCCTAAACTGAGAAAAATCCTAATTTTAAGACTTTCGGTATTCACAGAAGGCATTTAGGAGTCCTAAAGTGAGGACTCATAACTTCTGTGAAAACCGAAGTAAGTAAGTGTCTTCTGTGAATACCAAAATGAGTAAGTGCCTTCTGTGAATACGAAAATGGTAGTAAGTTTAGGATTTTGTCTTAAGTTAGTTCTGTGAATCGGGCCCTTAAGCATTATTCGTCAGAGGTTGGAGCATTGAGAAGAGCTGGGATATTTTTGTTCAGCACCCACTGGAGTTGAAAGTAAGTCCCCTTGGAACATTGGTGCGAAACCCGCATATTAGTGTCAGCAGACTAAAATATTAGGTCAATATATATATATATTTATACATATTACAGAGGTGCAGTCGTGCCTCAGTAGTTAAGGGTGACAGATCACTTCATAGGAAATTCAATTTTTTTGAACCATACTGTATTTGGACACCCCATCCTATTGAACATTGCGCATCAAACTTGTGGAGAGGGAGGAGAGACAGTGTTCAATAGACAATCTTTGAGCATGCTGATTCAGTGTAGAGTGCTGAAAATGCTTCAAACGTTACGGTGGGTTTCCAAAGCTTGGGGGTTGCACAAAAAAGATGGCTTACTCTGGCATGTTCCAAGCATAATGTCAAAGCTATTGAACAAAGGTCCTCTAACTTTAACTGGCAAAGAAGACTTTCCGTCACTGTGCTTTCTCTTGGTTCTAAGGGCCCGATTTTGTTATTGGCAGTCGGGTCTTTGTTCCACCAGGTTGAAGGAGCAAATTCCTCCGTCGTCCAGGTGGAGGTCACAACCACCCTAATAATAATTTACTGCCAAGCTGGTGGTCATTTACAAAGAATTGGAAGGAACCGACATCATGGCGGTTCCTGTCAATACATTTCTCTCCTTGACACAGGGCTCCATCAATATGATGGACCCTTGCGCAAAACAGTTTTCTTTTTTTATTTTTGTATGAAAGTACCCCTTTTTGCATGATCACCTCACACACATTGTGCTCCAAATGCTGATGGTTATGACTCTGATAGTGCACTGGAGTCTGCTGGCCAGACCCCAGTGCCTGTGCTCTCACCTAACACTATTCTGCTCAATTTGGTAATCCCAAATTGGCAAAAGCTTTACCCCTTCATAAGTCCCTAGTATATGGTACCAGGGGTACCCAGGGCATTGGTGATGATTAAGTTAACTTGCACCCCTGTCTTCGTCCTTGCAATTAGCGCTGATGATCTTTTATTTGCCTACTAAATGTGGTGGAGGGAAGGAAACACGTCAGAACACAATTGTCAATATCATACTGGAAAGTACCACAGACCCGACGTTATGGTTGTCAATTTATTATAAGGCCAAGAATAATGAGATGTATACACATCGTAATATTAGCATATACAGATATAAAAATATCAATACAGAACCGATTCTACGAATGTAAGTAATTCGGCATAACAGGAATACAATCGTGAATTCTAAGATCAGAATACAACTCAGGATGGAAGCAGAGTCTAAATCTCCTTTCATTAGAAATAAAACAAATCGGTCCCTACACTATACTAAAGAAAGCGCCACCTAACTACCTGTCCATCAATTCCCAAAGGTGTCAGCACGTGTTGACTTCCTGAGAAGTACTCCTGTCAAATGGGTCAAAGTGCTTAAGGCAAGGAGCTAGTTCTAAGATGCTCCTTTCTCTCCGAAAGCTAGCAGAAGTCTGGGGCTCTTTCCCTGTGCATCATACAATATACAATTCAATTCTCTGCTTCATCCTGGTAAAACTTCCCATTGCAACTTTTTTATTTGGGGAGTTTCATACTATTTAATTAAAGACGACTTCTGTGTGCCTTGATGACCTTGGGGTGCAGACCAGCCAGACACAAGATATATCCTCCCTTCTCGCTTCCAGCTGTCTTCAAAGCATTCCTTGTATCTGTTCCATTCTGAAACTAACGAGTTGACATTCCGATACCTACAGTAGGATGAGAACATAGCTATTTCTTGAAAACAACAAGCATTTAATTATTTATTTCTTGAAAGCCAAAGAGGTGCAAAAACAGGTATCGTCTTAGGCTTAGAAACTCAATCAAGTTAACCGAAATGCTATTACATTTATATAGGTATAACACTATCCTGCGTTCCATATATGCAGGCATAACACTACATACATAATCATAACATAATATTTCATTACATTGAATGTTTTACGGATCTACTGAATACATGAATGATTCTAAAGACTGCAAACAATAATGGAGGTGCGTATCAACCACGAGTATAGTGCACCCATAAAAATAGAGTGCGGAAAGCGCTCTATCAGTGGTAATGAGGTCCCCAGGTCTGCAGCATGATTTTGTGCCACCCTGGATGACCCATGCAAATTACTGACAGCAGGCTTGCCTTTGCAGACTGCAGGAACAGTTCAAACTGCTCAACCTCGACTGTGCCCTCGCAATGTGTGGCACAGTCACCTACACAGCCTTTGATGTCTATAAGCACCCCTAAGGTAGGCCTCCTCAGACAAGGAGGCAGGGTGCATTATATTAAAGGTGTGGACATATAAGTACAAGCCTATATGTCCCTCTAGTAGCATTACCATTTGGAAACAACTATATGTGTTAGCGGTCAATAGGATAACATGGGCTGCTAACCGGGCACTCTTGAGATTGGCAGCTTCATTATGGTACCACTAAAATAAGTCACGTTTGGTATCAAACAAAGTGTCCTCTCACCCCTGACACAATTCACTTACCCTGGGTGACATAGCATGCACACAGGGGGCGCTTTAGAGGTTGCCCCCTGATTGCCCCAGCTTTACTGTGCTCTGGCTGACTAACCAGCCTGCACTTTACCATGCCTACTGCTGCCAAGACAGGATTCTGACCTCCCACCAGGCAGTGGGATCACTCATAGGAGTCAGAAACAAAGGTTTGGCAAGAAGAAGGTCACACCTCCCCCTCCCAGATAGCTAGTGAACTGGCACATCAGAGATGTGAGCTTCAACGGCTACACCACCTCTGATATGCATCTAGGCTGTCCCCCTGTAGGAAAGTGAATCTTTTGACATGGTTAACCCAACTTTTTGCCTGGAATGTGAGGTGATTTTGAATGAAGGTGCACTGGGTCCCTGCCAGATATTTTTTCCAAAACTGTACCACAATTGGCACAACTTCAGCACCCACTGTAAGTCCCTAGTAAATGGTACACCAGGTACCTAGGGCTTTGGGACTAAAGAGGGTTCACTAGGGCTGCAGCTCAAATTGTGCCATCCTAGCGACCTCTCACCAAAACCATGCAAACTGACATTGCAGGCTGCGCATCTTGGTGCAGAGAAAACTTAAGTCGACATGGCACACATCCCTGTGTGTCATGAGGTATAGGTAAGCAGGTAAGCCACCCCTACTGCAGGCCTTACTGCCCTAAGGCAGGGTGCACTAGATCACATGTGTGGTCTTTATCTCCCTGAGCAGATTAACTCCACAATATTTAAATCTATTCCTGGATATTTTAAGAGCACAGGGAAGCCATATAAAGTACATGAGCTGGACACCCATCATTACTGATTACCAAGCACCATGATGGCTTCACTGTACCCACAACCGTTTGGTACAAAACATCTCTTCTTAATAAATCCACCCTGATTCTGGTGTTGGATTTATTTATAAATGTACACAGATGGTGCCTTAGAGATGCCCAATGAAAACCTACTAAATACTGATGTGGTCTCTAACTAGTTTTTACCACCCTGCAGCCACTAGACATGTTTCTGACCTAATGGGGTGACCACCTTTGACCTCAGAGACCGGGAACAATGCCTTTTCTGAGCTACGGTGCTTCACACCTTCTCCAGGCTGGAATGGCATTCTGAAATGCAATGACAGTATCTCCAGTTAATGGAGTTTGCCAACCCCCTGTCCTGCTCCACTTTTGGTGGGAAGACAGGTGGGAAAATTAGTTAGATTAGGAGGAGTGCCCACATTCAGTCAGCACCACCTCTTAGGTGGGGCAGGGATGTGGACCCCACTTTTTCAATTCCTCCATCTTGTCTTGGAGAAAATTAGCCAACCAGGGGAAGGGTAACACCCACTTCCCAATGGAAGTAGTCATATGAGGGTGTAGTCACCCTAAAGGTAGGTAGCCCATTGACTACTACCTGTCACTCCCTGTAACACCCCTAAATTTAGTATTTAGGTGGCACCCCTGAACTCTAGATTCGACGGACCTAAGAAGAAAATGGACAAAGAAGAGCTGCTGACCACAGAACAGAGTACCTGCTGCAAAACTCTGCTTGCTGCCTCAAAGACTCAACCATCGTGATGTGCCGTCTCATCCTGCTGCTGTGAGGCTTCCAAGAACCCCGGAGCACCTCTAGCCCTTTGAAAATTGCCAGTAAACTCCCTTAGGACGGTCCTGATGAGCCGCTGGTGGAACATTGGACCTTGTCTTGCTGCTACTCTAAATCTCAAAGGTGAACCCCTAGAACCAACTTAATGATTTTATATGCCTTTTTGAATTTCCTCCCATAGGAAATCATTGTGCATAATTGCACACAATAGTGAACTGTCGATCAATCCTAAGAAATTAAGTACTTACCTGTGAACTAAGTTCTTCGTCTGAAAAATTTGATAAAAATAAGCATTATTTTGAGAACTTGGTCTTGGTTTTATTGGATTTATTCTAGAGTGTGTGTCTCATTTATTGCCTCTGCGAGTACAACAAATGCTAAGCACTACCCTCTGATAGGCATAACTGCTCACCCACACTACCACAAATACAGTGTTAGTAATATCTACTTTTGCCTCTGTATACCAATCTTTGTCTCACTGGACTCTCTGCACTGTGTGCTTCATTTTAGCACACTACATAGAGAGCCAGCTTCCTACTCCCCCTGAGGAGAAAACAGCCCTCCACTTGCCTCCGGTGCACTTGCACCCAGGCAAGGAGTAAAATTAGCTATTTAGGAGATTTATACCCCCAGGAAGGCTGGCCACACCCCTAGGATGTGCTGCCTGGTCTGTACTCCTAAAATTGAAATCTGCTATCTTTAGGAGGGCAGAAATAGTGGGTTCTGGATTGGAAAGGTGACCTACACCACCAGATGTGGTCACCTCAGGGAAAGATTAGCTGCACAGACCATCTGCCCATTGGCTACTGGCTCCCACACCCCTAAATCTAGGATTTAAGGGACCTCCCTGACACCAGACCTTCAGATCTAAACAACATACTTGAAAGAAGGACCAAGAGGAGACCCATGTCGCCAACAGGACTTTGCCCACCAGCACAAAGCAAAAGAGTGGCTCTTTGTCCCTGAAGCAATAGACTTGGAACTTACTGAACGACCCTCGTCCTTGACCAAAACTCAACACATCCAAAGAGAGGGACATATGTGGAAGCTAGACGCACCCTCAGCCTCCCCTGGACCAGTAGCAGTTGTTCCTTTGCAAACTGCAGGTAAAAACACTCACCTGATTCAAAGAATCGCTGGCCATCGGGCCCTCTGAGAGATCCAGTGCATTGTGGGAGTTGTGGCATCACCTGCCACGAAGTTTCAGGCTGCTTCATTGCTCCCCAGGACCGAGTGACATGTCCAAAGTTTTTTGTGGTGTTTCCGCTGCCAAGGCTTGATGGTCACGATCAACAGACCCCCACACTTGATACAGCCTCTACAGAGGACACCCTGCAACCATCATCTGACGTCAGCAGCTGTGTACCTGTTGTGTTTTTGCATTTTGTTTCTTGGAGCACCGTGTAAGCTGTCAAAACAGCACCACCCACTGCTCCCGTTCAGTACCAAGGACAGCCAGAACAACTCTGCACCTGGACTCCACAGCTAGGTAAAATTGATCTGACTGTTATGGCCTGGTCTTGGGTCCCGCATGACCGTACCTCTATAAGTGTTCCAAGTAACTCGCGCTTCAAGTGACCGATTGTCACTAGTGGATTTTGCCATTGACCACAATGTTATTTTGTCCATGTATTTCATTGCACTGATGTAATATTTTCTTCAAAGGTCTATGACTCTGAATATATGTATACTATTTCATTCATTTTGATGTCTACATTAAGATAACAATACCCTCTATTTATATAAATTGGTGTTGGATTTCTATCAAGTCATGTCAATTACTTATCATTCATATTGGTACTCTGAAATGTTAGTAAAGCCTGACTGCTCTTTGCCACTTCACCAGGACTGAGCTAAGGATTTATTAGTGTGAACCCAAGGATCACCTTTGGGGTAGGGTGATACTATTACTTGGTAAACCAACCTAGCCATACCACATAATATTCCACTTTCCGGCAACTTTCAAAAAGAAAATCCTGAAAGTGATTTTCTTTTCGAAAATAAAAAAGATAATGCACCCCTCTCCATGGGAGTCACTTCCCATGGCGAGAGGGGGGAATTATTTCTTTTTTACTGTACCGTTACAGTAAGAAAATGTCTACGTGTTCCTATCCTAATTGGGTGGACAGACATTGCCCTTTCTCCGACGTCACTTACTCCGTCAGACGGAGTAGTCTCTGACATGATTACACCAGTGGTCTGTCTTCAAATAAATTGTGCGTGGACCTGTATCTTGGAGGCAAGGATACTTCATCGCCATTGTGATGGAGTATACTTCCCGCTAAGATATAAATCGCCCCCTTGGTTCGGTGAATTTTCGGCAAGCTGTTTTGGCAAGCAGAAGCAAAAATGTCATTGTCCAGCGCATATGCTCTTATTATGTATTTACCTATAAATGTTTTAGTTCGTAGGTGAACTGGATAATCATGACCTTTCATCTTCCCCATGTTTGTGAACATTTAAAAAAAAGCAAAAAACAAAAGTGGGAGGGCAGATATTGCATGATGCATTACGCCTTGAGCTTGCCCACTTATGCAGCACTCCCACCAACCTGTCATTCGGGCCATTGTGATATTAAACCAACAAACAGATTTTGCATTTCACACAGTGGGTCTATTAGGAGTCAAGAAACCTTACCGGAACCTATCGCTCCTAAACCAGTTAAACACACACAAAAAGTATGTCTAGTTTGCTTTCTTGTTTTTTTGTTGTTGACTAGACATACTTTGTATGTGTGTTTAGAAAAAATGCCATGAGGTATATGTATCAAGCATTCACACATGTCTTCTTGTTACACCAGCCTCAGAATGATGATGCATATCTGTGCATGTGTCCCCATGCATGCATGCACACACTTTATGGAGCAGTGGCCATTTTGTTTTTGTGTTATTGTACTGGTCCAAGTCAGTGGACAGCCATCTTAAAACAGTAAACTAAAAAACAAAAACAAAAGTTCACCAAAGTGCATTTTTAAGCATTGCCTTTGGAACATCTGTAGCTGCTTTGCCAGGCTATTGTTTCCCCCAAAATGTACATAACACATATACAGAGAAACTTCTGCTCACAACAGCATAGAGCAAGGGCAATAGGTCAGCAGACTATACACATTGCCTCTGTCACTTTGAGTGACCTTACAAAGCTGGTGTACATTGTTCACCGCTGCTGAAAAATAGCTATTTTCTCTTTAGTGAGATAGTTTTTTCAAAGTGTGTTAGAAATTGGGTTTCTGGTTGACAGAGGTATGCACCCTGTCCAAGCAGAACCCACAATCCTAGTCAGGGTAAGTAACGAGGCACCTTAAACTATTCTGTGTTCATCCTCTGGTACCTAGGCACAGAGCAGTCATGTACAAACAATAACAACGTGAAAACACTGTAAAAAGACTCCGCACAGATTTAGAAGAATAGATTATGATTTTATAAATAAAACAAGAAAAAAATGATAAAAATCTAATAAGTAAATCCTGAGATCTGCAATTTTAAATATTTAGGTGAAAATAGCACATAAAAGAGAAAAGTGCCAAGTGTGGTTATCTGTTCCTGTCGGACTGGGACAAATTCACAAGTTCAGGCTGACTGTGATGGAGCACGGCCACTACAGGGACCCTCTTGGGTGCGCTGAACACAATACCTTAAATCCTGGTGTGCAGTATGCGCAGCGTTGCTTTGCAAGGCTTCGTTTCGTCCGGCATAAGTTCAGAGAAGCTGTAAGGAGAGGCTTTACGGTGCTTGGCATTGCTTTGCATTGGTCCCAGGAAGGTTTGCAGTGAGGCTCTGCAGGGTTTGGCATCACTTTGCGTCGATCCAGGGGAGCTGTCTTGCGAGGTTCTGCCAGGCTTGGTGTCGCTGTGCATCGGTTCGGACAGACTGGCAGCTGCGCTGCGAGGCTTTGCGGAGCTTCGCTCTGCCCAGCGTTGATTCTGGTGAGGCTGGCAGCTGTGAGGTAAGGTTTGCAGGGCTTTGCGTTGCTTCACAGTGGTTCTGATGAGGACCACAGAAGGCAAAGCACCTTAGGCCCCCTTCCAAAGATCTAGCACTGCGGTGATTTCACTCACAGATGGGAGAGTCCAGTAGCAGGGGCACTGTGGTTGGAAGTCTTTTTTTGTCCCAGAGATTTCAGAAAATAGGAGACCAGTAATCGGGCCTTTGGATCCACACTAGGTTCTGGGTTGTAGAGATGTAGTTCCAGTCCTACTCACACCCAGGCAAGACGGCAGAAAGCACAGGTCAGAACAGCAGAGCAGGAGTCTAGCAGAGTTCAGCAGAGTGGCTGTCCTTGTAGCATCACAGCAGCTCTTCTTCCTGGCACAATATCCACAGGACAGTAGTGTACTGAAGTCATGGTGCCAGAGGTTCAGTACATCTACCTATGTTATATTCCCAAGTTAGGCCCATGTAGCAAAGCAGCTTATTTCTTACATTGTTCTCACAAATATCTTTTTCAAATAACAGTCCAACCTGCAAGGGTTGCTCAGGCTGCACAACCATAAATGGTTACTACAGGTATTAGCATACAAACATTGAACGCCATTATGGGAAAAATTCCCACCAGCCGGGAGCAAATCCCGTTCTGGATAGCCCAAAAAACAGCAGAGCTGGAAGCTGTTTTTTCCTATGCAGGCCTGCAGGAAAAACACTGAATACTGACAATGTGCTTAATTATGGGGATGGCTCCCCCAAAAGAAGATTGTGCCACTTGGGGTACAATCTTTGCTGTCGTATATACCAGAACACATAGTACCCCCTCATTAGCAGTCATACCGGATATACTGAAACAGATTCAGAATGAGTATGGGGTAGAGCCTGCCCTAGATCTGGGGATGAAACTGATGGATACATTTTGTCCAGGTATCAGCCATAGTGTTAAGTAACATAAAAGGGGAGGCAGCAGCCGTGGCAATATGCCAATGCCTGAGGAAATTCACTCCCGTACAGCAGGAGCAAGAATTACCAAAGATTATCGAAGACACATATGCTTCACTTGGTAGAGATAATCGGGGAGCCAGACCTGGGAAACCAATAGGTAAGAGCAATTCTGAAAAGGGTAACTCTAAGCAAGTACCCGATTCTTCAAAGAAGAAATGGGATAATAAACAAAATAAAACACAGTCACGGGGTCGGTCTCCTCAACAGGAGCACACCGAGAGAAAATAAATTTGAGAAACCGTGACAAGATTAGAAAGCCTGACAGAGATCAGGATACTGAAACACGTTCCTCTCGTTCCTTTCAGGGCTCATCCAAAAAACATTTGGAGAGAGAGGGATGGTCAGAGCACAGATCGGAAGAGCAAGTCAAGCTGAAAAGAGAGACACATCACACTTCGGACTTCATCATAAAGCAGGAAGATAAACAAAAGAGATCTAAACCTCAATTTAAAAAGAAAAATGTAGCTGGGATTAATTTTAGAAATGCCCAGGCTACTGAGGACTCTGCTTCTAAATGGAAAATGGGCAGTGACGATGCTGGACAGCACAGCAGAAGTCACAATAGCTCACCAGAACCTGATGGACTATCTGGGGGTAGCAGCACTGAATGAGCATATCACGGTGGAAAAACTTGATACAAGGGCAAATATCCCACATCATGTATACAAAATAATTCTCCAAATGGAGGGGGACATACCCAGGAAGTTAAAAGGTCTCTTTTGGGAGAACCTGACTTATGGTTACAACATTCTTTTGGCCAAAAAAGATTGGCCACCTGATTTCGTAATGAATTGCCCAATGGGGGAAGAAGTTATTTTACCTGCCTTCTCTGACCTCGTACCAGAATAAGTTAAAAAGTTTAGTGTTGGTGCATAGGTATGCCTGGACACAACCGGGAATCCAGCAGAGGGGGGTGGGCGTCCAGATAGTGGCGAAGTGGGGAGAGCGGGTGTGCGGGGGCAGTGAAGCAGTTACAGGCCGGATCTTGTGCACCTCCACCCCTCCCCACGTTAGAGCAGTGTGGCGAGACCCCCGGGGTATCGACTGACGGCTCCGCCGCCAGATGGCAGGTTGGAGGTGGGTGCGGCCGACGACTAAGCAGCAGTCCTTCACCAGAGGACACGGAACACTGGGAGGACTCCGCTGCAGACAACCAAGGCTCCAGTGACGGCACCCCACAAGGCCAGCGTGGCTTGAAAACCTAGCTAGAGAAGACACCAGCCAAACGAGAGACTGCTAGGTCAATGTACCACCACGATAGGAGCTCCCGTTGGAGGGACTGAGCATGGGGCTCTGAAAGCCTGGGCTGATGGAGCGTGAAGGAACAAGCACTTTATTGCCACAACTGAGAGGTGGGAGAGTACTGGATGACTCTGAGGTACATAAAAAAGGAGATCAGCATTGGGAACCGTCAGGGATGGGTCACCCGCAGAGTTCCCCCCTACTCTCTCCTGAATATTAAGGGCCTTGGTCTGGGTAATACGGGACTGGTGGCTGGGAAGGGGGTCTCCCCTGTGGACAGGATCTGTCTGGGGGTTCTCCAGACTCGCAACCAACATTGAGTACAAGTGCTTCCACCAGAATGTGGGTGGGGAGACTAGCTAGTCTGCTGGAGGTAGGGACAGAAGCACATAGCCCAGAAGTGACACCAGAGCCAGATAAAATGACATCAACCAGGCCCAAAAAAGATGCCACCATCAAGGATCTCCTCCCCAAGGGCTCCACTAGGCAGACAGGGTTCGCCCCGGACTTTGCCTTACCGGTCCATACCTCCCCAGGCCCGACGGGGGGACAAAACATGAACGAGGAGGCTCCAATCACTCGTAGATTTATGGAAGCCCTCTTCAGCATACTGCAAGATGATATAGCGACCTTGAGGATGGAGGTGACTAACGAGGCTAAGGATCTGCGCCACGAGATGGGTGAGCTGGAACAAAGGGTAGACTCTGTGGAAAAGTATGGGGACACCAGAGAGGAAGAACTAGAGGAGTGCCGCAGGGAAATCCTAGAACTTAAAGATCGCAATGCCGACCTCAATTACTACCTGGAAAACCTGGAAAATAGGTCCAGCAGATCCAACATCCGCATCAAGGGTGTCCAGTTACAGGCAGAAGTGGGCTGCTTGGAGGAGTACGTCCTATGACTGTTTCGCAATATTGTTCCAGAATTGGAGGGGAAAGATCTCCTTTAGTATATGTCAGGAAAACCCTAGCGTTAGTCTCCCTTCAGAGTCCTCAAATCAGTAGTTGGCATAGGGTCAGGAATTATCCCAGATGGAAACTACTCTTGCCCTATCTCTGACTTCTTTTGGCTCTCCTCCTGAAGACTTTAGCTTTCAAAAGTAATTGCGGAATTCCAACACGGCCGCAACACCGGCGACAGAGGTCAGCGCTCCATGCCTCCTCTCTTTCTGACGTTTGCTGAATACTTGACCGGCGCTCGAGCACTGCTCTTCGCACTTCAACTGTCACCAGCAGCTGTGAGGAGCCCTTCGAATTTGTTCCTGAGGAAATTTTGGGTAATTTGGTCCCATACTCAGTACTTGGAATACTGTCTTCTCAGACAGCGTTCTTTCTCTGAATCTGTTTCCTCCCATTTCGTCAGCGTCTTTTCCTAAATCTGAAGCTTCATCCAGAGACAACGTTGCCTGCAACTATAAAAAAGTTCTTTAGTACTGAACTACTGCCAGAAGTCAAGTAAGGTCTTGAATTAACTCACTATAGTTATTGGTTGAGACCTCCTGAATTCTATATTCATCATTTGAAAGAGAACCTTTGTTTCCTTTGTTTCCTGAAAGAAGTCATTACTATTACTTGAGAGAGAGGCAATTGTCTTGGGGTTAACAGGTATATTTGAAATTGAATGTAACATATTAGTTATCTAGAACTGCACTAGGAAAATTGGTTAGTGTATGTTGTGCTTGTGTCATCCCTACAGATACCTGTCTACTTCACCATTCCAAAAGCAGGAAGACTCCAACCATTATTCTCGAGGTGCAGGAAAGACAGAAGTCATACCGAGGCAGTCTCTCTCTTCTCTCTCCTTCCATTTCCCCTTCCCCCGTGGTGTGCTGGCAGGAGTAGTTTCCTAGTCAGTAAATTGCGGGGGGGCATCAGAGAAATATTCTTCTGCTCCTGTGGAACTACTGCGTTACAACAAACAAATGATGGACGGAATGCTGACAATGCAGACATTCTCCCCCAGTCAAGAGATCTGGGTTAAATCCATCGTTCTTTTGCCCACTACGCCACCCCAGTTCAGACATGGCCATATGCAAATCAGCCTTGACCCTGTGCCTCATGGGAACAGTCCAGCCCGAACTACCAAGCCATGTCTTCCCTGGACCGGAATCAAGCATCCTAGGACCGGTTTCTGGCTATCAGCCATCATCAGCCAGGATAGCTTGACTCCAGTGGCGTAGTGAGCACGGGTCCCACGTCTGGGAATACCCATCCCACTTAGGGCGAAAAGCGTTACAACAAACAAATGATGGACGGAATGCTGACAATGCAGACATTCTCTCCCAGTCAAGAGATCTGGGTTAAATCCATCGTTCTTTTGCCCACTACGCTACCCCAGTTCAGACATGGCCATATGCAAATCAGTCTTGACCCTGTGCCTCATGGGAACAGTCCAGCCCGAACTGCCAAGCCATGTCTTCCCTGGACCGGAATCAAGCATCCTAGGACCGGTTTTTGGCTATCAGCCGTCATCAGCCAGGATAGCTTGACTCCAGTGGCGTAGTGAGCACGGGTCCCACGTCTGGGAATACCCATCCCACTTAGGGCGAAAAGCGTTACAACAAACAAATGATGGACGGAATGCTGACAATGCAGATATTCTCCCCCAGTCAAGAGATCTGGGTTAAATCCATCGTTCTTTTGCCCACTACGCCACCCCAGTTCAGACATGGCCATATGGAACTACTGGCACAAGGTTAGTCTGACAGGATAGCACGCATACAGCAGGTCGTCCCTCTCAGGCGCCCAGCTCCCCACAAGACATCCTTACATGCCTCCATAACTGCAGACAAAAAACTCATAATGAATGCAGTACGGGAACAACTCACATATCCTTTGAAAGGAACAAAGTTTGCCTACTCCAGGATTTCTCCACTATCGCCCTGCAGCGACGGTGTACCATGAAACCAATCATGGAATTCTTGAGACAAAGGAATGAGGTATAAGTGGGACATCGTTTCTGCATTGTCTTTGTCTAAAATGGAGTAACTCATACAGTCCGCACACCAACCAAGGCGGCGGCGATTGTGGGATTGGAACTGGAACAAGGGGTTTTGGCTCATTCACGGAACTCCTAGACGCTCCCATGGGAACCCCACCGCCGGAGGTGCTCTAAGACTCGAATACAGCAGCAGCTGAGCAAACCATGCACGAAAGAAAGCACCAGAGAGAGATCAACACTATTGCAACACCTCACTGAGCAAGGCCAATCTCCAGAGCGAGAAGTCGAATGACTAGTGCTGGGTTCAGAGTCGGAGCATGAGAGCTGGTCACCACAAAACACTGAATGCTGTTGATGTGGTGGTGCTGGTTTCTCGGCTGGACCCACTGAGCCGGCACTGGGGGGGTGCTCCCTGGCCCGCCTATAACCAGATGACAAATCATTGGCAGCGGCAGAGGCTCATGCACTTCCTACACATTCCTGAGAACTGTCACGAATGACCAATTAAATGGACCCCTACTACGTAACTACTAGACCCGCACCACTTGGTGCTCTTGTTTTTCTTGTTTTAATTTAGACACAGTTGCTATATGACACCATAATCTACACCCTACCACACTGTTACACCTCAGCACACACACGGGGCGGGGGGACATTGTCTGCTTCAACTGGAACCCGCATTGTTGCCGGTAACTACACTGTTATATGGTGCAGATAATTAGTCTCAATGTGAGGGGCTTGAACTCACCAACTAAGACAGTAGCATTATTGGCTGGCTTGCTGTGACATATTTCTCCTACAAGAGACCCACCTCTTGAAAATGGACTGGTGTCGAATGCGGTCTAAATAGTTTGACCGCCAGTTTTGGTCTGCGGGGCCGGGGAAAGAAACGGGAGTGGCCATTCTTGTCTCCACCCATTTCAAGGGATGAGTCCTCCAAACCCATTCTTAAATCACAGGCTGTATGCTATCGGTGCAAATTTCCCTCTACAATCACACATTCACAGTCGCATGCATATACGCACACAATGATCACCAGTAGCCCTTTATCAGTCAGGCAATCAGTACCATTCTCACTACGCCAGAAGTAAAAAATATTGATAGGGGGAGACATTAATTTGGTGCCTGATGCCTCCATGGACCAGACTCCCAAACGAGCAGGGCCTACTGGGGCCTTCACCCCATAGGGAACCCGCTGGCTAGCCGACGCAGTGCTGGTCGATGTCTGGAGGACACTACATCCTTCCATACAGTCTTACTCCTTTTTCCCAGCCGCACACCAGTCCTTTGCCACAATCGACTACTTCCTAATCTCGGCATTTCTACTCCAAGTGGTGACACAAGCAGACATCGAGGTAGCCTCCTTCTCGGACCATGGCCCCATTTAGCTCACACTGCGCCTCTCGGCCTATAACCAGGGCTCCAGGATGTGGCGGCTCAATCCTAAATTGCTATCCTATGATCCCACAGTTAAAGAGGTGGAAGGTACCATCCTAGACTATCTTGTGATCAATTACACCCCACACACAGCAATAGCCACGTTATGGGATACTCTCAAAGCAGTAGTGAGGAGAGCATATATTGCCATAGCAGCGCAGCTTAATGGGGAGCACAGGACTAAACGCACTGGGTTAGAGACACAGGTGAGGCAGATGGTGGAGTCACACAGATGGACTGGTTCACACAAAACACAACAGCAATTGACTATCGCCCGGAAACAGCTCAGGGCTCTTGACATGGAAACAGTGGAACATGCCCGCCTCGACACAAGACAGAAATATTATGCAGGGGGAAATAGGGCTAGGAAGCTACTAGCTCACAGATTGCAAGCCCAATGCATTCAAGCCACGTACATGGCCTGATAGATCAGGACCAGAAACTCAAGACCCAAGATGGAGACATTGCAGCTGAATTTGCCCAGTTCTATGCTCAGCTGTATGGGGCAGACATAGCTGCTCCTCCTACATGGAACAGATTCCGCTAACAAAACTACCAGACCACACTTCAGCATCATTAGAGGCCAACATAACAGAACAGGAGGTTCTGGAGGCGATAGGGAGGCTTAAATTGGAGAAGGCCCCTGGTCAGGCTGGATACATAGCCCCCTTTTATAAGCTATACACGGAGCATCTGACCCAATGCTGGCCCGGTTGAACAACTCTTTTAGCTCCTTGGGACTGCTTGCAGAGTCCATGCTAACTGCAATCATAACAGTCCTGTCGAAACCGGGGAAGGACCCCCAACTCTGTGGGTTCTACCATCCCATATCACTACTCAGTGTGGATGCTAAGATTTTCACAGGGATACTGGTGTATAGAATAGGGCAGTATACGCCTGGGTTGGTCGACCCTGACCAGTCAGGGATTATAAGTGGATGTAACTGTGGAGACAACACCAAGCACCTTTTCAATCTGCTAGACAAAACTCACAGGTCCCTGACACCAACACTGTTCCTGTCGATAGATGCCGAAAAAGCGTTCAACCAGGTACACTGGCCATTCTTGCATGTAGTTCTGGAAGCCTTTGGTCTAGGCCCTTGTTTTCGGCAGTGGATTTGGGCTAGTTACACAGACCCGCTAGCACTAGTCCTTGTTAACAACTCTCTATCCCCCACATTCTCTAGCTCTAGAGGAACACGTCAGGGGTGCCCACTCTCGCCACTCCTGTTTGCGTTATATATGGAGCCATTAGCGGAATGCATTCGAGGTCATCCTTTTATTGAAGGATGAGTAACAAATCCCATAAGATAGCCCTATATGCAGATGATCTACTGCTAACTGTCACTAAACCCAGACAGTCACTGCCCCCCTTGCTGGAGGAACTTGCAGCATTTGCCGAAGCTTCAGGCTTCAAGGTAAACGACACCAAACCCCAAGCACTTAACACAACTATTCCACAAGACGAACAAGCACGCCTTACAACAGAGTTTCCCTTCACATGGCCCACATAGGGAATCCCATACTTGGGAATACACATACCCCCCACAAATGAAAAATCAGTGTTGTACAATTACTCTGAATTATTGAAATCAGTGCGATCCCTCATTCAGTCTAGGCATGGGGGCCCCATTTCTTGGCTGGGACGAATAGCAGCTCTACAGCTGTCCCTCCTGCCCAAAATCCTATACCTTATGCAGGTGATGCCACTATAACTGACCACCTCTACGATCAAGAAACTTCAGTCCACTATAGATTCCTTTATCTGGGGCGGTAAACATGCCAGAATGGCAAAGGACCGCACATATCTCCTGGTGGCCAAGGGTGGGCTGGGTATACCACACTGAGCGACATATGTACAAGCCCCTATTGCCACCACAGTGTCACTTTTTACAACGTAGTGATAGCAATAGGGGCATTGCCTTATTTACAAGGCAGCATTAAGCCACTTAAAGTGGCTTAATGCTGCCTTGTAAATAAGGCCCATTTCCGCGCAATGCGTAGTGTGAAAGGGGTGGGCAGTGGGTGTTGCTGTGGGCGTTCCACCGCAACACCCATTGATTTTGACTCTGCCCCCTATTTACAAGGGCAGCGTAAATAGGAGGCAGCACCAAAATTAAGACCAGGGAAAACCTGGTCTTAAGTTGGCGAAATGAGGAGAAATGCATTATTTCTCCCACACAAGGGAAAAAGCAAAATGCCTTGGATAGTTTACATACAGGAAGGTCCTCCTTCCTGTACATAAACAATCTTTAAAAAAGAACATTTTGTGACTTCCATGTGTGCTGTAATAAGCATTACACATAGAAGCACTATGGAGCAAGGGTGCCTGTGTTGGCGCTACACTGCTAAGTGTAGCAACAGCATAGGGGGAAACGCAAGGCTGCACCATATCGTTGTCAATATGGTGCAGCCTTGCATTTCTGAAGTAGCGGAGGGAGGTATTAAGACATGACGGCTAATGCCTCACTCCTTCACTTCCTTGAACATGTGCATGTTAGTACGTTATTACCAGGCCGCTCAATTCCGTTTCTTTGTGGAGTGGCAACACCCACTTACAGAGAAGCACTGGTGCATTTTGGACCAGGCAGTGCCCATGATCCATATATGGAAGATACTGTGGCTCCCACGTAGAAATCGCCCTCCGGGAGTGTTCATCTCCCCGGTGGTTAGGGCCACAATGGGAGTCTGGGACTAGATATGCACCCTGAAACAGCTCTTCACCCTGATATCTCTCCTCACCCAATCATTGGAAACGCAGACTTCCTACAGGCGATGCATGGACTGACATACTCACCATGGCAAGACGCCAACTGTAAACGCATCAGTGACCCTTTCGATGAACAAGGTGTACTGGACTTTGCAAGGGTACGGCAGGACTTCGGATTCTGAGCATTGGCACTACATTGCAGTGTGGCACAGGGTAACACATTCATCGAACAGCCCCACGCAAGCAGGCCACTAACCCCATTCGAACACTGGCTCCTGTCCAGACGGGACAACAGCCCCTTGCTGTCAGGCATATACAAATTTCTAAACATCTTAGCCAATCCTTTAAGCTCACCCGCTAGGAAAAGGTGGGAGACAAAATGCGAATGCCAATTCACAGACAAGGAATGACAAGGGCAGACATTATACATCGTGCTCATGCATCAGCTGCTAGTTCTTCTGGGAAGGACACACTGCCAAAACCATTCACTACTGTATTAAACCCCTGTACGCCTAGCCCAGTGGTAAAGAAGGAAGGACAATAAATGCTGGCGGCATTGCAATCACTCAGGTACACTCTCCCACCTGTTATAGCATTGTTTCAAGCACCACCGTTATTGGGCGGACGTACTGGCGGATGTCGACCAGATGTTTGACAATGAACTACCCCGCTTCCCCAGTTATATTCTCCTGGGGTTGCCCAATGTCTTAACATACCCACTACGCTCCTCTAGAGGAAGGGCCATCACACTGTCACTATGGGCTGGGAAACAGGTTTTGTTATCAAAACGGGGAACGGACACAATCCCAACCCATATGGACTGGTTGCCCAAAATCTGGGACTTACCAGGCATGGAAAAGCTAACAGTGGTTATAAATCACACTTTACCAAAATTTGAGAAAACGTGGGGATCGTGCATAAAACCTCTATCCACCACATTTCGTGAACTTTCCTCCTCAATTTACCCTCCGTATCTTGCGCCTCACATCCAACACCCAGGCTGATAATTAATGTGTTACCAGGTGTGGATTAAGACAGAATCAATATGATACTCTCATAAATGAGCATGGTTTATTTTGTTTTCCCTTGCCCCCCCCCTATGGACTGATCTCGTCTCACCACCCTTTTTTCCCTTCCTCTCTTGTTTGTCCGCCGGCCATTAGATGTAGGTGAATGATGTTGTAACTTTAAAAACAATAAAAATTATGCAATCCTAAAATCAATCCCTCAACCATTGAGACAATACCCAATAAAACATGAAGCAAAGAGACAAGTCAGAGAGATCCCAGATCAACTTGAATACCAGGGTGTGATACAGAATTGCACCTCACCCATGAATAATCCCTTGTTTCCCGTAATGAAACCTAATAATTCATATTGTCTGGTCTTAGATTATAGACATTTAAACGCATCCACACGCACATTTGCAGTTCAAATGCACACAATGCTGCATTAATGAATAACATTGTGTGGAAAAAATATAAACCAACACTAGACATCTCAAATCTATTTTTCTGTCAAAATATAGCACCTGTGAGCAGATATTTGACAGTATTCTTTGTGCTAGACGCTCAGTGCCAATTTTGTCAATTAACACAAGGGTATACGAACAGGACTGTTTTCAGCCAGGGTAACAGAGTGATTTTAAAGTTTTGACGAGGAGGCATTGTCCTATGTGGAGGGCATCTATATGACAGACATTGAATTAAAGGAACACTTCTCTAGGGTGAACCACATAATTCTTGGGTTCACCCACCTGAGATACAAATTTAATTTTTAAAAAACAAAAATTGCCCACCTCAGTGTCCTATTTTTAGGATACGAATTGTCAAGTGCAGGCAATAGCCCGGCAGCACAGTTTCTAAAGAAAATGTGCACTGCTCCAACCTCTAACGACTCTAAAAAGACTACAATCCATTTTAGGATTTTTAAATTTTGGCAGGACATACATTTTGGATTATGCAGAAAGAGGGAAACCTTTCTGCGACTTAATTAGACCTGATTTTTCAGTACATAATTGGAGACAAGAATATGCAGATATTTTACATTCCGTTCAAGCTGACATGATAGCTTCCAAATATTTACACACATGGGTTAACACAACTAACCTGATGATCCGCATAGTCACTGGACCAACTGTGTATACATATATCACTTTCAGTGACGGTGATACCATACCTATAGCATTCAAATCACATTTGTACACAAACGCTGAATTGCGTTTTGCACCCACTGGAAAAATTCTCACAGCAGTACAGACTGCTTTAGTAAGAGAGAGAGTTTTAGCGCAGGGGAAACACATAGTTTTCAGGACCCTAGTACCGACCCTAGAGGCTGTTACAAAGGCAAGCATACTGAATGCTAAAGCATTACTTCCACAATGGATTCAATGGGCTGACCCTCTCACTGCAATAGATGTGTATTACAGATTTGACTGTACACAAGCATTTTTGCTGTACAAACAAGACTATCCTCTGCTGAATTAAATAATGCCTCTACATAGATATGAATGTATCATTTATACTGCTGGATCTGCCCTGCCAGCCATAGGAACAAAACAGCAATATTCTGCAGCATGCGCAATTATGAAAGAGTTCATGCATGACAAAGTTTCATCCTGGGAAAAGCCACACCCAGTCCCTAGGGATCTGTAAGGCGCAGCAGGCAGAACTAAATGCCCTGGTACTGGCACTACAAAATACGGATCATGAAATCCCCACACTAATTGTGTGAGATTCATTTTACTGTGTCCAGTACTACAACAAATATTTACATTATTGTGGCCAGAATCGATTTAGAGATTCCAAAGATTGCACAGTAAAGCACAAGATGCTTTGGGAACAATTGGCAAAGCTGAAAGAATGTCTGTCACAGGGTTGTTCTATTCATCCATTGAGTTATCAATGTGTTGGCGTTCACGTTGAAGGGAATTCGATGGCGTATGAAGCCGCCAAGGCAACAGTACGCACTCCTGCTATTGCTGCAATGACTCACTCCCGTACTAGGATAGACGGAACAACTACGATAGCTGTCAATGTCATGTGCAACAGCTCAGTCCTGCCAAAAGGCTTTAGACTCAGGTACTTCTACAAGTCAGATTCACAAAACATTCTGTATACTCAGATTCCAGGAGTGGGGGATAGATTAAAACCAAACACTGATCGCAGATTGGGATTGATACTAGCTGCACACGAGGGTCTGGGTTCAGCTCATGCAGGTATCACTGCTACAGTTTCACTACTAAAGCAGCGCTATTGGTGGCCAGGTCTTACTAAACAGACCAAGGAGTTTGCCCTCAAATGCGACGTCTGCCAACAGATAAAGGGCTCCACCATAGCATATCCACCACAAACACCTTTACTGCTCTCATGCCAACCTCTTGTGTGTGTATTTTGATCACTGCGGCCCCTTACACTCAGGCGGGGCTTACAAGTACATCTTGGTGGCAGTGGATTTATGCTTCAGATTCCTGTGGGCTTGGCCCCAGCGCTCAACTTTTTAAAAGGATTTGCGAGTCTTTATCGGCACATACACAATTGGCACACTACATTCCTACCAGGGTCCAGCATTTAGGTCTCGGGCTTACAAAGAAGTCATAGAAAGTTTGGGTGTGGCCTTGCAGTACTCCCCGCCTCGTACCATCCCGAGGGAAATTCAGCCATTGAGAAGAAAAACCATGACTTAAAGCAATCCTTGACAGCAAGTGTTTTAGGCTCGGGTGGCAGTTGGGTCAATCATCTATATGGGGTCCGGAACATGCCAAGAAAATCACTGGGAGGTGTACACCTTATGAACTTATGTTTGGAGTGAGGATGTGGGTACCCAACCTCAATAGTGTGAGCACAGTGGTGGCCGAAACCCCATCAATGATCAATTGACTGTTTTACAGGACTTTAAAGAATACAGAGCTTTACAAAGCAACGTCCAAGTAAAATGAACCACCACTGGGGAAGTGAAAACAGTAGCAACAAGACCTGCCTGGGTCCCGAAATTGGAGACCTGGTCAGAGAGAAAATTAAGGACTAAAACAAATTGGGCCATCTTACTGTCCTGGCTGTCGGAGTTACCAGAACTGTACTTCCGTCGCTTGCCGTTCGCCGAGACAGGATGTTTGTCTCAACTGATCTCATCAAACCACACTACGTGGCTGAATCTCAACAGTAGACCACAAGGGCTCCTGAGTAGCAGCCGCACTCCTCTCGCTACTGTACAGGAAGTTAAAATGGAAGTTTTAATAGCGACTGAAGCCTCCACTTTCCAAGGAGAAGCAACAATGACATGGTACTTCTCCTTACTAAAAGAACTACAACTGTACAATCAACAAGTACAGAAATTTCAATTAAAAAAAATGTACGACGTCTATGTAAACGCACCACAGATCGAATCATCTACCAGTTCCACAAACCTGCTGAGCTGCCAAGAATAGACTGGACGGTGTCCAGCCACTTTGTGCATCATGACGATTTTTCATCGGATCCAAGTGAACCTGACCTGCCAACACCGCCTCTCCCTTTCAAGCAACGAGTATAGGCCTTTTATCTCTACCTGAAAAGACTTACTTTGTTGTTCACTGGATACATCTCTGGATTACAATTGGATTACTTTTCCTATTATTTTGGATTGTTATATTGACTGTCTTTTTCTTACTTCTCAATGGACGCTTTCTCCCGGAATGCTCCGCAGTGCAACTCGTGAACTTGGTTCTTAAACCACATGCATCAGCGCACTGTGAACGGAGGGACTTGTCCTTGGTGAACATTACAGCAGTACCAGTTCTGGAAAGAATTGTAAGCAATAGGGATTGTATGATGTGTATGGTCCTACTGAACTGTTGCAAATTCCTTATTTGTTTAAAGTTTCTTTAAATTACATCATCACTTCTAGTACTTTTTCTGATGATTCGGACATTGAAACTGTTTATAATTTGCTTTCAGATTTGAGCAATCAGCTGCATTTTCTAATGATGAATTTTATGATGGTACAAGTAATTATTTACACATGTTCTGTTAGCAGCGTTCCGGTGACCATTTCTTACATAAAGCTAAAATCCCATGCGCTGGTTATAATTACACACAATGGGAACACTGCCCAACACCGCTGTAAGGTAGTTCAAAGACATTTGCACAGAAGTTTGCTTATTTTTGGGGTTTTGAAACATCAGATCCAGCCTCATATTACTATATGCTTGCACCTATCACTGCAAAGAAAAATATGCTAAAAAAACAAGCTGATATACTCTCCTTTATTCCCCAACTGTCTATACAGGGTTTCATCTTTTGGAAAGACACTATAGACACAAATTCTATCTGGGGGACAAGAGATTGTCAGGTTCAGGCAACAGAGGCCTTATTTAGAGCCTGCCTCATACCACATCAAATGATATTACTGAACAAGAGAGTGAAACAAACTTCATGTCCTGGTGTAGCAAAAGTTAAAGATTTGAACACACCACGTATAGCAGCATTCTCACACTTCGATAATTGGCAGCACTTTACACACTTCAGTGCGGATACACTAGATACCATGATAAATAATGGTTCTTTCAATTCATCTGACCCCAATTGGAAGGGATTGTTGGTTTGGCCAGTGGACACAAATGGGTGTCAATCTGGATTCCTGGGTAACACCGAAGGGTTTAGGATCAACAGGCCTGATCAGAAATATGTACAAACAGAACACTCAGGGTGGTGACGTCATATAGTGTTGGGAAGCTATGCCTAGATTGGCTATAAACCTCAACACTCTCCCAGGTGAAAAAACACTTGTCCCTTCTTTCTAATTACATGGATCTCAGGGATTGTTTAATAGGCCCCCGGAATCCACATAAAAGGCCCTTTTTGTATGGAATATACAACGAACTATGGAAGATTTCAAAAACAGGATGCTGTTGGGAGATTGTGCGAGATTGATAGGGTTAATTTACAAAAGGCTGTGGCTGTGGATGGCAACGGTATGACCACTTTATAATCCAGAATGTATTCGCTGGGCAACATATTGTCTTCCGCACTGACCTAATACATCAAAACATATCTATATTACAACATAGACAGTCACAATTACGGTAAGTAGTAATAATGAGCTGGACGTTACAAATGTTGCATTCGACGTCCTGCATATGCCTTGTTTCTCTTGAAGATTTCTTCTTGTAGTTTTGAAGTGGGAGCTGTCACAGTAGAACAGCCTTGCCAAGAACAGAATGTGTGGAATGTGCATTTGAAAGCAGGAAAGAGAGAGAGGTGTGGAATGTACTTTTTGGTCTCGAAGTGCAGTGTTATGAGCAGTAGTGCACACATGTGCATTGTGTTGTACATTGAGAGATGAAGATGTGATGCTATAAGCAGTGGTGCACACATGTGCACTGTGTTATACATTGAGAGATGTAGTATGTGATGCTATAAGCAGTGGTGCACAAATGTGCATTGTGTTGTACAATGAGAGATGAAATATGTGCTGCTATAGGCAGTGGTGCACAAATGTGATCCTAAGCTCACGGAAAGGAGCGTTAAATGGTTATCTTGTGTGAACAATCAATTATTTCATTCAATAAGAATCGAATCCGTAGGCAAACCTCCTTAGTATAAAAGTTCTGAAGTTTATTTATGAACATATATTTTTTTTTAAACTTGATCCAAGAGCTTGTATAACATAAATTCAATCAGCCTATGCGTTTCGTCCGCACTTGGACGTCATCAGGGCTGAAAAGAAGGAAAAGAATATGTATATCAGTTTTAACAACCGTTATTATTGAATACACTCATCTATTTCATTGCGAACCACCCTCCCCCCGCTTGGACAAGAACCGACGGTCAGACCCATTAATTTTTGGACTTTACATTAGGCAGCAGCAAAATACTCCCCCTGATCAAGAGCTACTATATCGCATCGCAAGGGGAGAGTGATCACCGACCTCAAATATTAACTCTATCGACTAACATTCCACGTCACCAGGAACTTGCTCATGCGCTTTCAGGCTGCCACACAGAGAACCTAAGGAGAATTAAATGGTCGGTCAGTGCTGTCTTCCCCACTATGGAAAAATGCAGAGCTCTTCTATGCTTATCATCAGATAAAGATCTTCCTGTCATTTGCAGTGTGGCAGCCTTCGTAAACCAATTACTCAACAAATTTCCATCTAAGAGGAGTACTCGGCAACATGCAATGCAATTTCACGTCCCATTAGCGACAAAAAAAGCTAAAAGCCCAAAGAAACCTGGCACTTCGCCTGACTAGGAAAAGTCCAGGAAATAAAATCCTATTTTATAACTACAAGCAAGCACAAAAAGCTTTCAAGTCATCTGTACACAGGTATAAACAAGCAGTGTTCGACCAGTTCTGGCTGAAACTAGTCCACACAAGCAAGAAATCCAATGCAAAGCAATTCTGGTCTCTTGTGAACAGGGGCATACAAGGAGCAAGTGGCCATGGCAGCGCAAACATAAGCGCAGATGAATGGATTCAGTTTTTATCATCTCATTTTAGTGACTATACAAACAGGGACGACCATTCTAACCCTTCTCCATCAGCCGACCCCGAGACACCACCCCTTGAAGCTAAGATTCCAGGTCCATCCAGTCCTAACACCACAGTCAATCATGTTACGGCAGAAATAACAAAAGAGGGACAGGAGAAGAGCAACGATTCAACAATGGATATTTCAATGACATTAGAAGCGCAAAAAACAACATTGTTCGCTTAATTAGGAAAGCAACGGTCTTCCTCAGGCCTGGTTTAAATCAGATGTATCTATGGTCAGAGCATTTGGCCCCCTGTTTCTACACTGCAGGCTAAATAACACCATCCCGGAGTCTTGGAAAGGCGCTATTATCCATCCAATCTATAAAAGTGGGAAGAGAAATGACCCTAAAAATTATAGAATGATAGCTCTCCTTAACGTTGAGTCTAAATATTACGCCCGCATTTTATTGGAAGAACTGTTGGCCTGGGCAGGTACAACAAAGCACCTCCCTTTAAACCAGACCAGCTTCGTGGCTAATTCCGGAACAACAAGCAATTTACTCACCCTATCCGTCTTGATAGATAAAGCGGCAGTGCAACGTAACCAACTTCCCTTCTGCTTTGTCGATTTCATAGCGGCTTTGGACCGGGTGCCCCAGGGTCGGTTATGGCAAAAACTAGAGCTCTGAGGCATACCTCCAGCCCTTTTAAATGCCTTAATTCAACTCCATTCGGAAACTTGGATCAGAATTAAGTTGGGAGAAGGCTCCCATGTCTCCAGGAATATCGAGACTAAAAGCGGCGTCAAACAAGGCTGCGTGTTGGCCCCACTTATTTTTAATTTGTTCATTTTGGATTTATCCCCTATACTCAACAGCGCTAATAGCCACCCTTCTCAAATAGACGGATCCCACATTAGTAACTTGTTATACACCGACGACCTTGTGTTATTACAAAACACAAAAGTAGGCCTACAGAGGCTACTTGTTCAGCTGCTCCCATATACAACAAAAAACCTTCTTGAGCGGAACCTGTCAAAAACAAAAACAATTGCTTTTGGGAAGCAAAAGCGGCAGAGTAGAGGGTGGCTCTTTAACAACAAAAAGATTAAATCAGTATCCCACTTCAAATACTTGGGAATTTTTCTTGACACCAGAGGATCTTTTGTAAAGCAGAAAGAGGCACTAAGGGCCAAAGCTCTATCACTTGAGGTTGCCTCCACAAAACTTTCGAAACAACTACTCGGCCCAAGTCTAACTCCAATGCTAAAGGTGATGAAGGCAAAGATAACCAACTCCTTGTCAATAAATTAACCATCGAAATCTTCAAACGCGCTTTTCGCCAGCCAAGATATGCATCGCCAGCCCAAGTTAGACTTGAACTAGGCTTATTAGATCACCATGGCATCGAGGCAGGTGCGTTTATAGGGCTTTGTAACAGCTTGCGCAAAGCCTGGGAGGGCAGCCTGGAGGCCAGACTCTGGAACGAAATATCGAATTGCCAATCCAGCCACAAACCTCGGCATCATCTGGACTACTGTCTGCAACTACTTGGTGTCAAGGAATATTGGGGAACAAATCCATCTCAGCCAGCACTTAAGGCATCAAGAAAAGTGTCCGGCTCTGGTCTTTCCATTCCGATGGGGCAACAATGTCCAGAAGGAAACATGCCTGGGCGGTAATTTCTGATTTTAAACGGGGGGGTCGAATCATCTTATTTGTCAAGTACGTTTGCACGTTTTTGGAAGCTAAATTTTATGGCCCCGAGTATGGGAGAATGGCCTTTTTTATAGAACCTGCCCGAATGGCACCGCTCTAGTACTGGTACCAAATGCAGGAAGTGTGGCTAAAACTCCGAAGCAATGGAGCACATAGCCTGCGTATGTCCCGTCCTGCTCATTGACAGATGGTCCTTACTACGGGATGAATGGAATAAACTCGGAGTACGTACATGTCGACAAGCCATAATTGCTGCCTTGAACTCAGACAATACGAAGCTGAACATTCTGTTCACTAAATCTAACAGAGCGGCCAAATCGTTGGGAAAAAACAGGGCCACAAATCTCCCTCACCCTGGCTGCTCTGTTACGCTGCTTCAGATTCAACCCACGAACTCTTGATCACTCAGTACTGTCGATTGGAATATTGCCTTTTGCTTAATATTAACTGTTTACATTTCTTCAGATGGCTTTTTTGAAAATGCTTGTTTAGCTGTTTCTCTCCAGATCACAAAAAAAAAGCGACTCTTCGACCGACCCGACACCCCAGTTTCTGAACGTCATAGGCAATTAATTAACATTAGGATATTTTAATCACACCCTCCTATTTTAGATTGTCCTAGTATTAATCAGAGTCTTTTAAAGCTTTGTTTTCTGTACATAAGAATTGTACGAGTTTTTTTAATCTCAAACAGAAAAATTTTAATGGTTTTAAGTAATCACACAATGAAGTATTATTATTATTTTTATTATTATTATTAATATTATTATTGTTATTATCCATTTACATGGTGATTTTCTTCCTGTCTCCTTTCCAGATCCTGGTTTACAGCGCAGCTGTCGCCAGACCTTATGTGATCAAAACAAGAGCTTTCAGGAGTGTTACAGAGAGGGATGTCAAAGTCAATAATAATTTCCATAACTCCCGGCGAGTGGGCAACATTTTAAACAGGGTTACTGTCGGAGGTGCCAACTCGCCTTGTCAATGCAATCATAACGCTATCATAATAAAGGACTACAACTTACCAACTGGTGTCCTTTCAGTGGCAAAGAGTTGACTGGACGAGTCCCCCAGGCGGTGTTCCAGCCCCCGAACACCTCGTCTTTGCCCACTGCACATCTGCCATCTTCTTGGAGGCCGTAGCTGAGTGTGAGCATCTCTTCAAGGTTCCTATCCTATGGGTGCACGGCCCCTTGCGGTCAGCCTTTGGAGGCTCGTAATCCAGCCGTGAGTACTTTTCTTCGATTTTGTTGAGCAGACATTGCGCTGTCTCGATCCAGTGTCTGCACGTGCCTTCACCTCCGACTCCTTCGCTGACGTCACCTTCAGCGTCATTACGCTGCGTCAGCTATTTTGTCACCTCTTCAAACCCTCCAGTATCCATGGCAACCGAAGCGCTCGTATGTTGAGTATTTGGCTGTCTGGTGCGGCATCAGCTTTATTCTCGATCGCTGATACGCGCAGCTCAGCCGTTATGTCTCCATATCAGGTTCCTTGCTCGTATACATAATCTACAGTGCGTTCAGTGCTGTCCTTATTCGCTGATACACACAGCTGGATTTCACTCTCATTAATCATTACATGTTGTACATTGGAGTGTCTACGCTGATGCACACAGCTGTTCCTGTATTCATTTGAGTTGTGATCGCTGATACGCACAGCTTTCTTGCTTGTATACATAATCTACAGTGTGTTCAGTGCTGTCCTTATTCGCTGATATGCACAGCTGGATTTCACTCTCATTAATTATAACATGTTGTGCATTGTAGTGTCTGCGCTGATGCACACAGCTGTTCCTGTATTCATTTGAGTTGCGTACAGTAATTTTATTTGCTGAAACGCACAGCTGAATTCATTGTCATTACCCTCTACGTTTTGTGCAGTGGAAGTTGTCTGCGCTGATGCACACAGCACATTACAATATACAGCATGTTTCCATCATCATTTTTCAGTCCTTGTTTGTATGCTCACTGTTTCCTTACTTCACATGTTTATTGAATATTGTGCACAGAGCTATCCTTTACATAATGCAAAACTCACTAGTTCCTCCACCTGCCTTTTCTCCTAGTCCAACTAACCCAGATTCTGATTGGGAGTAGTGGAAGGAAGCTTTTGAGGCATATTTGGATGCACTAGATGGCGACTCCTTTACTCATAAAAAGAAGTTTGCTATCCTTCGTCATTGTTTAGGTGCAGTTGGACGCAAAATCCTCAAGCACATTCCTTCTGATCCCATTTTGGAGACAGAGGGAGACAGCGTTATTGATGAGTACGCTATGGCTTTAAGAGCACTAGATTTGAGATTCAAGGCAAGGAAGAATGTCATCATGGAAAGACACAAATTTTATAGAAGAGTTCAAATTTCTGGTGAATCAGCTGCCAGCTATGCTGGAGCTTTAAGAATTCTAGCTGTTTTGTGCGAGTATAGGGACTTTGAGGATGAAATGATCCGTAATCAGTTAGTCAATAAAACTAACAACAAGAAAGCTCAAGAAGCCCTGTTATCTAAACCTAATCTTACGTTGGAGGAGGCTGTAGAAATTGCTTCTAGGATTGAGAGCACTACATCCTTTATGAGTCAATTGACTGTGTCAGGCGGAAAATCTCACTGTTGTGATGTTCTAGCAGTTAAATCCAAATATACCAAATTCAAAACTAAGGATACTTCCGGAAACACTATGTTGCATTAAGCAATGCTAATGCACATCCGATGTACTTTCTTTCTTTTCTTTTCTGTTCTAGGTTTTGATCAGTAGCAGTACAATGGCCCGCCCTGACATGTATCATGGGTATTTATCTATTTTTTAATATTTCCTCACGTGCACTTCACTACACTTTTTAATCCTGGTCCTGAAGAAGCGCCAACGACCGTTTATGGCAACAGAGGCGTGAAACATGTTGACCATTTCTATGATACCGAGGCACAAATGTGCCCCCTGGGATTATACTCTAATTATGAGCTTTTATTCTGACAAGGGTGATGCTATACATCATAACTTTTTTAGGCTACCCTTGGTCAGTTTTAAATCACTATGCACGCACTTTGCTACCCTTATTTTGAACCCACACCCCACATACCCACATGCACCATCCGGCATGTCTCAAAAGATCTCCGCTAAAGTGACCCTTCGGGGGACCCGTTGGGGATTGCAGCGCCGGCCCAACGAGGAGCAACTGCCCGATGATGAAGCATGACACCATTTGGGGTGTGTGAGGGCAACAAGAGGCAAGACACTTTCTTTCCCTCTCTTTGTGGGTCCATTTAACCTAGAATCCTTCCAATTATATCATTTCACCATCAACTAGTTCCTACTAAAAAGTTCATTGACCAGAGGAAAGAACTTTTTGATCAATGAAAGATGTTAAATTAAGCAGGTAACTAATCTAGTGTAATTATAAATTGACCCCCCCAGCGGGATTTACTAGCCAATGTGAATGTGTGTGAGTTTATGGGCCCAGGTGAGTATATGGTAGTTGAGTACCTGAGGTTGGTAACGTGCTGGATCAGTTTTCTGGTAGCAGAGGATGGTTTTTTTATTGGCTACTTTGGTGATTATCAATTATTGATTTATGTTTTAAAAACCCGTTTTGTTGTTGTTTTATGGTGTCTGGAAATTACAGGGAAATGAAAAGCGGGTGGTAAATGGAAGCCACACTGCAGTGAGGTCACTCGTCAGTTGGAGTAGCACTGAAAAGCTACTCTGGGCTGGCAGTGGTAAATTAGGGACTATTCTCGTATACAAGTGAGAGTGATCGATAGCAAAAGAGTTCTCTGGTGAAACTTTGGTGTTATGTCACCTAGAAAGGGTAACGCTGAAGGAGTAACAGGTTCGTCGGAGCTTGAATGAAGGATAAACTGAAGGGTTTTACTCGCAGTGTGTGAAGAGTAAGCAGAAGGTTTTACTCGTAGTAAAAGAAAACAACTATCCTTTGGTTTTAGTGGAACAGACAGACTAGTGAATGTTTCTATGTTGTTATTAATGAAGATTTTAAGAAAATACGTTTTTCGTGTTACCTTGTGAAGGAGGGGTCAGTTACTGGAGTGGCACTGACGTCTCAGAGGGCCGCGCCGGGATTGGTTGAAACAGTGGGTGTGTGACTGATGCGAAATTGTAAAGGAGGGGTCAGTAGTAAGGAGTGATACTGACGTCACAGAAATGCCGCGATAGTATTGGCTAGACGAAGAGCGTGAGCCCGAGTTTGATTGGTCAAGAGAATAGAAGCCACTCTGGGATTGGTCAAACCTCAAGTGTGAGGAAGGATCTAATTGGTTATTTAAATAGAAGCTGTAATAGTATTGGACAGTGGAGTTTGTATGTGGAAATACGATCCAACACTAATAGGGAATCACCCAGACAGGATATATTTAGGATTTGCCAGAAATTAATATATAAATAGATCTTCACCAAAAATGTACGGAGAAAAGAGAAAGATGTCATTCATGCAGAAAATTAAAAAGTATTTCAAGAAAGATAAACCCATTAAGACTAGAGAAGGAATTCTTATTCCACCCCCAAAGACACCTGCATCATTTATGATGATGGAGAGAGGCTACCATATCTGTGCATGGTTAGAAAATTGGATAGAGTATACCAAAAGTGATGGAGTGTTAGCTTTCCCAGAAAATGGTACGTTCAATGGGAGAATCCTTCATAATTTGAGAAGGCGGATGAATGAATTAGAGCCCAGACTGAGACTAACGCAATATGAGGCATTAGAAGAATGGGAAACTGAGGCATTTGAGCGTGATAGATCTAGAAGTAGCAGAAGTTATAAAGGATTTTTCCCTAGACAGATGCGCGAAACGCAAGAGAGTCAGATGAAACAATGGAGACAAGCAATGGTTACTGAGGGACTGGATCCTGTATTAATGGCTGGAGAACAGTCAGGAGGCAAGTGCAAAGGGAAAACTAAGCATTTAACAATGACAGGTTGTGGGGAATCAGAAGATGAGTTTATGGGAGATATTTTAAAGAAAAACCCACCACTATATGAGGAAGGAACTAATAGAATTACTCCTAGTGCCCCAGCCTTGAGAACACCCTGGGTTCCACAGATTATATATGATCCAATGAATGGAAGGGTACTTCAAGAAAAGGAAAGAGAAGCAATAAATAAGAATAGAGAAGAAGTAATACAGAAAATAACCCTAATAAATACACACACGGAAGCAATTACTATACCAGTAACTATAGGTCCTGTTGTTCCCTTTGTATGGGGATAAGGCGATCTGTCCTAAACCACCAGTCATGTCAACTTCTACCATTGAACCCAGAAAAAAAAATTGATGATCAAGCCAGTGAATGTGATTCGGTAATTTCCTTAATGGATTTACCAATAAGAGGACAGATAAATGAAACTCCAAGAAGAGTTGCATCTAGTTGTTCAAAAGAAATACACTTAGAAACATCTACAGGAGCTAAGAGTGCCACAATAGTATCCCCAGAAGAATTAGAAAGATGGGCACAAGGAATGGATAAGCCAAAACAACCAATAAAGATTTTAGATATTTACAAATTGAAGGTGGAATTGGAAGAAATGATAGCTGGAAATGTGGGGATAGACAGATTAAATGCTTACAATGAAGAATAATTATTATTTATTTGTAGAAGCATTACTAGAAATGCAAAGACATTTCATGAGAAATTGACAGATCTTGCTTCCGAAATGGGGATTGAAATAGGGAGATCGAAAGTACTGCAGAAGCCATATAGAACAGAATTTTCTGATAGAGATTTGGAAAACATGAATGTGTCTGGAAGGAAATTACTGGTTACGGAATTAATGACCATATTACAAAAGTGGGAAGATCTGGACAAATGGAAGGCTAGGTGGATGAAGAAAAAGGAAGAAGCACAGGCAAATCGATCGACATCTGTGACATCTGAATTCTTATTGAAAGAATTAGGAAAGGCAGAAAGATGTTGTCCTATGAGAGAAGTTCTAGGAGGGGGATATGTACATGTTCCATGGACTCGACAAGATATTTTGTCATTTACTAATGATTTTCCAAAGTTAAGAGAAAAACAGTTGAATGGTACCGACAGGTTAAAAGGTTTGTGAAGGTTTCAAAGGATTTGTTGAAAGATTTGGATGGTCTATTTGGCATAGTGGTGCCTGTTGATTTATGGACAGAATGTAAAATCACAGTTGATTGGCCTAGTGAAGAGTACCCAAGAGATGAGAAAACAGGAGCCCATTCAGAAGAGGTAATGAAGAAGTATCACCAAGTGATCACTTTTGTGAAAGGGAAAATCCCACCGAAAGAAACAGATTGGGTAAAAATAGATAGAACAACACAAGACATAAATGAGACTGTACATGCTTATTATGAGCATCTATTACAGGTGTTCAAGCAGTAGAGCAGGTTTGAGAATATCGTAGACAAAGGCATGGGTCATTTTGCATATGGTTTTGTGTCAGGTTAAGGCCAGAAATCTCCCAGATAATTCAGCAGCACATGTTGCGCTGGCAGGCAAAACCTATTGATGAAATCTTAAAATACGACAAGTATTGTGGAGACGATATGGAAAATAGACGTATAAAGCTAGAGGAAAAAGTGGTGTGGTTACAAGTGAAATTGGCAGATCTTAAATTAAATAATCCGACAGATGATCATGTGAGAGGACAGGGTCAGAATGATAAAAATGGGGGAAAACAAAAAGGACGAATGAATAGGGAGGAAGCAACGAAAAAAATTCCTTGTCAGGGGTGTGGAAAATTGGGACATTGCAAAAAGGAGTGTAAAAATATTCAGAATAATAATGGCCCAAATCAAAATTTAAATCCACAGACGCAGAATAAGGCGATAATGAGTCAACTGCAGCAGGTTGTAAATCCACAGAGTCAGTTGCCACCTGCCCATATGCCAAATTTTGTGAACAGAGCAACATACACTGCGGACACCGGATGTCCAGGACAAAGAGGTAAGGAAAATTCTGTAACTTCACAGTTTCTTTTGCAGAATAGTTATCTTTCCGGAGATGAACAATGACAGTGCCTGAGGGGGGAGGAGGAGGAGTGCATACTTGGGGCATCCTTACCGGTAGATCAGTCAGGTCTATCTATTGAAAAGAAAAGAGGCGGTGTATAGTAGAACCAGGCGCATCTACAATTTTACACAGTCTTTTAAATGTTGCTAGATTGTAATGTAATGCATCTAACTAAGGGAAACACCCACTTTCCCAAGAAAAAAGCAAATATACAAGTTAAGCTGATGCACACACTCAGTAGTAAAAAACAGTAACAGTTATTGAATTCAACACAAAATGCAATGGAGCTCCTTCTCTTTTTTGTCTTCCTTTATTTCTTTGTCTTCCAATCCCAACGCGTTTCGTCGCTATGGTAGTCAACCGTGCGACTTCCTCAGGGCTGGAAGCAACAAACAACTACCATTGTAATACAGATAACGTACAGAATAAAGAAATCAACATAACTAATAAATAAAGGGGAGCCCCTAGAGAACCTCATGCCTAAGGACTTAATACCATGCTCACATATTAATCGTAAGTCGAGACAAAATAAACTTTGATAGTGCTTCAAATACACAAATATACCAGTTACACCAACATGTGGTTCCTAATTTGAAAGAGATGTCCAAATTGCGAAGAGACAGGATATCCCTAATATTGTAACAAACATATCACACCTCCAAACGTGTAATGACTGTGAATCTGAGTGGTCATAGACACCATCAAGCCACCATAGTGTACAATATATATCACATATAGTAATGACTGGTTGGTACCTCAGACTTCAAATGCTGATTAAGGACCTGAAATCAACCAATGGATAACATCAAGATAAGCTGCGAAGCACATAAGGCAAGATATCACAATACGTTGCATCCCTTTTCATTTAGAAAGACAATTGCCATACCTTCCGATGTCCTCTCAGATGTACTTCGTGTTAAATAACAAAAATCTCCACATCTTTTGTAATTTGGCGTACTGAGGGCGAGAAACCAAAAGACACACTATTGATGGACGGAATGCAGAAGAAATCAAAACATTCACCCCCAGTCAAGAGATCTGGGTTTAAAACAAGGCATTTTGAAGGAATTCATGAGCAGTCCTTGTAATTCGACTATAACCGGCATTAAGAAACCTAGCGGGAAATACAGAATAGTCCAAGATTTACGAAAATTCAATAAAATTGTAGGGCCATGTTGCCCTGTAGTGCCCAATCCAGCAGTAATTCTGTATCAGATACCATGGAAGGCAGGATGATTTATTGTAATTGATTTTTGCAAAGCCTTTTTCTCCATTCCTTTACACCCCGACAGCTAGTATCTCTTTTCGTTTAAGTTTGAGGACCATATCTTAGTCTGGAATAGAGTTCCTCAGGGGTACACAGAAAGTCCTTCAATATTCAATCAAATTTTGAAAAAGTGTTTAGAAACGTTAGTGATACCCAGAAAATCAATTTTAGTTAAATATATCAACGACTTACTAGTTGCATCAAAGTCATGAGATGTTTGTGCTACTGATTCGATTGCCTTATTAAATCATTTGGCTGATGGTGGACACAAAGTGTCACCAGAGAAACTTCAATTTTGTAGAACTGGAGTCAGATATTTAGGGCACCAGATTGAATGGGGAGTGAGGAAAGTGACCCCTGAAAGAATAAAGATAATAAAACAAATGCAGTTACCACAGTCCCAAAGAGAGATTAGAATGTTCCTTGGAGTGGTAGTGGTCAGTTTTAACACACAGACATGGTTTAAGTCGACGTCCTGTAGCAAAGTTTTCTGCTACCATGGACCCTGTAGCATCAGCATTACCTGGATGTTTGAAAGCAGTAGCTGCCACCTGTATGAGTCTGGAACAAAGTGAGTCAATTGTGATGGGACATCCTGTGAAGGTGTATGTTCCACATTCAGTTGAGATTCAACTCAATAGAGACTTTATTCGGTTATATTTCACACCATAAAAGTGCACATATATACAATACGATTAAAAACATTATTCATACTATTACAGTAATTCATAGTCACATACAAGAATCATATTACACGTAGCCCATTGCCAACGCATTTTTAGAAACTACATTTACAACGCATTCCAAGACATCGCATTATACCATTACAACGCATACCATTACATTGCATTAAAGGTAATTGTGTTGGATAGTGTAGGGGTAAAAATTACTATTGCCACGCCAGTGCGTGCAACAGGAGGGTAAGTGTTGGATAGTGTAAGGGTAAAAACGATGCATTGTACTCCTATGCGTTGTAAGGGTATGCGTTGTAGTGACATGCATTGTAATGACATGCGTTGTAGTGACATGCGATGTAATGCTGCGTTGTAATAGCATGCGATAGAAAGGATGTTGCATTGTAATGACTGCGTTGTAAAGGGCGAGCAGTCTAAATATCGAGTTTTAAATTTCGACCTACAAGTATATCGAGTTGTAAATATCGTAGGTGAAGAATATCGAAGTCAAGAATATCGATGGACAGAATATCGACCCCAAGGTAAGTATTATCAAAGTTAATAATATCGAAGTCATTAATATAGATGTAAGTAATATCGTAATCAAAAATTTCGATGTCAAGAATATCGATATTTTATTAGTGTAATGTATTTTAATATGTATTTTATTTGTATGTTAAAGATTATTGTAATGTATTTTAATACATTTAAAAATAAATGTTTAGAGATTAATAATTATTTAAAATATAATTTAGCGTTTTAGTATCAGAGCGGATTGTGGGTTTATAGGGGAATAGGGTGGGAAGTAATTTAATTATAATTAATTAATTAATATGTATTGTTTAATTGGTATTTATGATTAATTAATTGTTAATTAATTACTAATTGTTAATTAAATATATTAATTGATTAATTAATTGTTAATTAATTATTAATTGTAAATTAATTTTGTTAATTGGTTAATTATATAAGTTATAAATAGTTTAATATTAATATTTATTTATTGGTATTGTTAATTAATTAATTGTTAATTACTAATTAATTGGTGATTTAATTTTATTAAGTGATTAATTGATGATTAAATTAATTATGTGAATTTTTATGTGTAGTGGGTTGTGGGTTTATAGGGGAATAGGGTGGGATGTAATTAAATTCAAATAATTACTGATAATTTTTATTTATTTGTAATTAATAATAATTAATTGTTAATTAATTATTAATTGGTAATTAATTGTTATTAGTACGTTAAATATAGTAAATATAAATAATTTATTATTTCATGATATTTGTTGTTATTGCTAATTAATGTATTGTTAATTAATAATTAATTTGTGAATAATTGTAATTTGGTAGTTAATATGTATAAATTAGTAAATAATAAGTATATTAATTATAAAGAATGTATTATTAATTGTAAATAATAGATAAACTGATATTTAAATGTATTGTGTATTTTGTATGTGTAGTGTGTTGTGTGTTAAAGGGGGAATAGTGTGGGATGTAATTTAAAGTTATTTATATAAATATTTATTTTAAATAATTGGTATTTAATAATACATATTTTGTAAATTAATTATTAATATGCTATTTTTTTATAACTAATTATTTAATTGGTTATTATGTTTATAGAATCCCTATGCTATCCAGTGCTTTCCCAACTGTTTTACTATCTGGAGTTGGAATAGTAATTTTTAACCCTACGCTATCCAGCGCTTTCCCTACTGTTTCACTTACTGGAGTGGGAATAGTAATTTGTACCCCTACGCTATCCAGCGTTTTCACTACTGTTGCACTCTCTGGAGTGGGAATAGTAATTTTTACTCCTACGCTATCCAACGCTTTCCCTTCTGTTGGACTTACTGGAGTGGGAATAGTAATTTTTACCCTTACGCTATCCAACGCTTTCTCTACTATTGCACTCTCTGGAGTTGGAATAGTAATTTTTACCCCTACACTATCCAACGCTTTCCCTACTGTTGCACTCTTTGGAGTTGGAATAGTAATTTATACCCCTACGCTATCCAGCGCTTTCCCTACTGTTTCACTTACTGGAGTGGGAATAGTAATTTGTACCCCTACGCTATCCAGCGTTTTCACTACTGTTGCACTCTCTGGAGTGGGAATAGTAATTTTTACCCCTACGCTATCCAACGCTTTCCCTACTGTTGGACTCACTGGAGTGGGAATAGTAATTTTTACTCCTACGCTATCCAACGTTTTTCCTACTATTGCACTCTCTGGAGTTGGAATAGTAATTCTTTTCCCTACGCTATCCAACACTTTCCCTACTGTTGCACTCTCTGGAGTGGGAATAGTAATTTTTACCCTTACGCTATCCAATGCTTTCCCTACTATTGCACTCTCTGGAGTTGGAATAGTAATTTTTACCCCTACGCTATCCAACGCTTTCCCTACTGTTGCACTCTTTGGAGTTGGAATAGTAATTTTTACCTCTACGCTATCCAGCGCTTTCCTTACTGTTTCACTTACTGGAGTGGGAATAGTAATTTGTACCCCTACGCTATCCAACGCTTTCCCTACTGTTACACTCTTTGGAGTTGGAATAGTAACTTTTACCCCTACGCTATCCAACGCTTTCCCTGCTGTTGCACTCTTTGGAGTTGGAATAGTAATTTTTACCCCTACGCTATCCAGCGCTTTACCTACTGTTTCACTTACTGGAGTGGGAATAGTAATTTGTACCCCTACGCTATCCAACGCTTTCCCTACTGTTGCACTCTCTGGAGTTGGAATAGTAATTTTTACCCCTACGCTATCCAGCGCTTTTCCTACTGTTGCACTCTCTGGAGTTGGAATAGTAATTTTTACCTTTACGCTATCCAATGCTTTCCCTACTATTGCACTCTCTGGAGTTGGAATAGCAATTTTAACCCTACGCTATCCAACGCTTTCCCTACTGTTGCACTCTTTGGAGTTGGAATAGTAATTTTTACCTCTACGGTATCCAACATTTTCCTTACTGTTGTTTTTGTTGGAGTTGGACTAGTAGTTTTATTGTGTCTGATATTTCATATGTTTTGTATTATTTTTGCTATTGTAATATATCATTAATAATAAAAATTATTCACATTAAAAATATTGATTATTATTTGCTATATGTAATTATTAAATATTTATTAATGTTATTATTTTATGTGTATAGATGTATTGGTAATTTTTAAAAACATTTAATAATTTATACGTTACAGAAATTATTAGTAAAATTAATTATTAAGTAAGTATATATATTATATATTATATGTATATGTTTAATTAAAGTTTTATTAAATTATATATATTAATTATACATTTTAAATATTATACAATATATTTAATTATGTTTATTTAATTTCTAAGTATAATTTGGTTTATTTTACATATATTTTTAAAGTAAAAGAAAAACGATATTTTTAATAACGATATTTTTGACATCGATATTTAATTTTCGATATTTTTGTACTTACCATGTTGTAGATAGGATGTCGATATTCTTGACATCGATATTTTTGTTGCGATATATTTGTAGGTCGATTTTCTGTCTGTCGAAATTATGTCATACAACCGTTGTAAAGGTAGTGCGATGTAATGACTGCGTTGTAAAGTTTGTTTCCTCAAGTAAACTATTATAAAGTGGAGTCCACAGAGTAGAAAAGCATGGAGAAATGGCTGGTACCAAATGAACATGGCATTCAAGAGGTACCACACTACACTTAGGACATCAAATAATACATGGTTGCACAGATATCAAAATTGTATGAGAGTAGCATCTGTGCAGTATCCCTGTGAGACAGCAATGTAAGTAATGCATAGGACCAGAATGTGAAGAACTGTCATAAGCCATACAATGACCAGCTCCTCATCTGTATCAACTGTCTTGACATGTGTATGCCACCAGCACAACACTCATGCCTCACAGTGACATTCCCTGACTGTCAAACTCAACTATGACCATCACACATACCCATCATCTACCCATCTTCCACCTTCACTGCTCTACACCTGGGAGAGGACCTGACAAAGGTGAAAATAAGGTCCTATGAGTTCCCTGATACCCAATAATACACCCTAGTGTGTCTCTACAAATGTCTGAGCACCACTCAGGGATTTCGGATCCAATGCTGAACTCAAACCAATTGCCAAAAACATGTATCACAAAAAACACCAAAAGAAGTCCAACAAGCATGGCCATGAACAGCAAAAAAGTGGATAGTCAATGTGAACCTAGTCCACCCTGGAACAGACAACACTTCTCCTCTGGCCAACTCCACAGAGTTTATCAGCCAAACTAAAACAAAAATACATGAACAAATGTCAAATGTAACCACAAACTGTGTGCAACCAGACAATTCTGCAAAGACAGACATAGACACTCCACCGGTTACAGAGTGAGCATGGTGTCAATGTCTTGCACAAGCATTCACATGCAAAATCCTGACAAGTGACTGTTCCAATATAGGATGCCACAGCACAATAGTGCACACAAAACAAGCCAATAAACAAACCTCCACATTGCCGCATGTGATATGCACACAAATAATGCACAGCACAAAATCACCAAACATCTGAATGCATTCAAAAACACAAACTCCTCACACACACTGTCATGCTACAAAACGCATCACACACACATGGACCTGTCAGTAGAAAGAGCCAACACAGGACGAAGACTGCATCCCTCAACAACAAATTCAGAACATATGCACATCCAAACACATCACACACCAAATCCAGCTGTACATCAGGGTGACTCACGCCTGGTAAGGACAATGCCACATTCACTGACAGCAGTGCATGCACAGCAAGCAGTGTCTCATCACCACCAAACCAGCATCACACATATTTGATTTCACAACCATGACCATTAACATCACAAATCATCACATCACACAAATCACTGCACACTCAGGATGGGCAGCAGTACCCCAGGATACAGATACACACTTTAGCTATCAACTAATGCTGCACAACTCAGGCTCACACATATGCATTGAATTTGACCAGAGGACTGTGCTGGAAACTCATCTGTACTGTACATGAACAACCATGACTGAAATCAAGTAGAATCAAATAACACATGACAATTTGTGAAACAGTGCTGATGAGCACAATGGTCCTGGACACAGATCATTCTACCACAGTATAGTGTCACACTATGGAGTGGTGGTGAGGGTCAAACACTGGCAAGGCATGGTGTTCAACTACGTTCTATTATGTTATTGAACTGGACGCTGCAATCATTACTCGCTGGTTATGTGACTTGCCGATTTATCAACTGTACGTCCCTATTTTCTGCATACAATCTAACTGAAAAGAAGATAACGATGGCACAAAGGAGAGCAAAATATACAAAGCTGCGTATTGAAAAACTCAACAAATTACCTTTTACTGTGCCAGAATCACCATCCACAAAATGGTTAATCCATGGCCATATAACACTACCGGTCACAACTTTCTAGTTTCAGTATTGCCTAGAACAACAACAGGTGGGCAGATATGAAGCGATGGGTAGGGAATTAATCAAGGAATCTTGCTTCACGGGGCCTGTAATGGTTCAGTTGCTAACTTACCCTGTCACTTGAAAGGGTCCCCAGCTGCCGTGATTAATCCGGTGTTCAAGTTGCTTTCTAATGGGAGTTACTTGATGCTGAATGATCAAGGTTGTTGTTGGATGCTCCAGGGCATCGCATATCTTGCCACTGTAAGCTCCAGGGTTACTTTCTGTATGCAAGTATTGTTTCCACTGACCCACACAGTCAGGGAGGCGCCGTTATGGCCTTCATTGAATGTTTCCTTTATACGGTTTGATACTCTGAGCCGAATGAAAGCTATACTTTTACAGCAAACCATGACCTCAACTTCCACCTGGGAAACTTATGATCTTCAGGTTGCAAGGTCCTTGGCTGAGATACAAGCACTAGTATGAACAAACTGCCCTTTCCATTTCACAGAAATGATACAACGTATCTTTAACATGTCTGATGGAGCGGGTATTGTCCACCTATTTTAGACCATAGGTTCTGGACTGTTAAGCATATTTCAGACAATCCTCAGAGTTGTTACCAACTTCATACACTCCGTATTCGGAATCATTTTTGGAGGGCTTACGCTGATCCTGTTGCTAATAGCAGGTAACCTGATTGTCATTTTTCTGCTACGCAATGGACGTCCCATTCACCAAGGAGATGGAGAAAAGAACGCTCTTGGAGCGCCAATACTGTGATCGCATGGTAATCCATCTGGGCGCACCTCGTGTTCGAGAATTGAGTGAGTCTTGGTTCTTATCATTTCGACCAGTCTGGATCGACTGTATTATGCCTGTTCTCCGATTCCTGTTCTGCGGACAAGAATGCGTGTTGGATCTCTGTCCAACACTTCCGACAATTGCGCCACCGGACATTCATGCTTTACTGGACCCAATAACAGCCCATGTTCTGCAGTGTCCTCAGCGTATTACAATGTTGATGTCTGCATTCTTAAAGCCACCATAGGATGCTTTAGCTCCTGTTGGAAGGGATACCGACTCCTCAACAAATACTCAGCCCTTTGATGACACTCATACATCCCCAGCAGCGGCTGTGGTGAATACGGAGGAACTTCTGTGCTTGATTGACCTGATCTGGGAGGTGTTGCAGGGACCGTCGTCTGCGATAGCAGGCAACAGTGATGTTGCATCTCCCAGCCAGGACACATAAACATTTGGTTCATCGTGTGCTGGGAAAATTTGGCTTTTTCAAAAATAACCAAATTTGGAATTTTAAACAAGACACTTTTTCTAAAAACTGCATGGCTTTCAGTCACTCATTGTTCAGACTACATATACGAACATATTTAGTACAGACTTCTATCACATGCAATATTTTTTTCTCTTTTAGCGTTTATAGAAGTTTTGTGTTTTTAAAGTACTATTTTTAATGGGCTTATTAATAGTTTGCATACAACATTTAGCCGTACGTTAGAATTTTTAATGTGTTGTCCAGTCGGATGAGGAGTGGGTGTTATGTTTCATATAGGTATCCCAATATCAGTTCAGGTAATGAAAGCACTTTTCACCTACATTCCCCTGATATTACACTGTATAACGGTTCTTAGTACTGACCTTTTACCTAGTTATGGTAATGCCTAAAGATGACGTGGGGTTTTCCCTGAAAAGCTGAAGCCTCATTCATTATGCATGAGGATTCTTGGAATCACAGCAGGACAGCAGACTTACCATCGCCTGCATTATAACTATGTGTAAGAGTCATTCCGTCAGTCATCCCAGCCTGACATGACACAGTAAGGTATATCCCCAGGGGGTACCACTTTGGGTATATATACACCATATCTCGCTGAAGTAGTCAGAGGGAAAAAATTGACTTGCATGCCCATACACTGACGCGAGACGCTGAGGCTCCTGCACGCAGACACTCCTTCTAGCAGTGGTCTGACATCCCTTGCCGTGTGTCCATCTCAAGACCAAGACGGGGTCCCTCAGTCTCTCATTTCAGGTAATGGGCTTGACTTTATCCTAGAGGGATTCTTTGCTTTATATCCACATACATGCTAGGTACACTTAGGTAGATCTAGTTAGGGTAGCATCGTAGGAGTAGGCATTTATTACTGTCATGTATTTTATATACTTGCCTGTATTCATTGTTTTAGCATGATGTTAGAAATCTACCATCCTTTCTCTCTGTTAGTGCTTATAATCAGTTATATCTGTTACTGTTTAGTAGTTGTTTCAGCAGACCTATTTTACACTAGAATGACACTGGTTCAATAAATGCTTATTGAAACACGTCCCAACAGTATATTCTGTGTATCTCTCTGCGACAAAGTGAGCACGAGGGACTGAGCAAAAAGTATCGTACTGTTTCCACGATCCTGAGAGATCAGGGTTATCATGTTTGATAGTTGCCAAGAACTATTCTATCCTTGGTAAGAGGGGTTTCTAGTGGCACTGTGAGATAGCTGGCATACAGGCTAACATACCCGGTGGGGGTGGCTAGAATCAGTCTGTATACCAATCTACTAAGCTAAACTAAACGTGCAGATCCTATATAGGTGTATCGGAACTACACAACAGCATTCTGAGGGCACATGTTTGGTGCACTTCCCCCTCCCCAGAACTTGCTTTCTTTTGCTCCTGCATAGTTTGTCTCACATTGTGCAGCATGAAAGATGTGCAAGTTGAATCTCTCTTTAGAGTTAATTTGCCTGTACAGCTGATTTAGTTTAGATTTAAAAAAATAGTTTATTTCAAAGTGTTTTCGTTGAAGATTTTTTGGGAAGGAGAACTGCCCACTTCATCCTCAAGCTATCCCTACGACCATGGCCTCTTATTTAAAGGTATTTCTTTCACCACACAAACCCCTAACAGACTTCACAAACACACCACACACAAACAAAGAAGCGACACATTACACATACAAGCAATCTCACACAAAGACACCTAGGCGTATATTTACAAAGAAGTGGTGGAGCGTGGCGTTAGCCTTCTTGGCTCAACTCCGCACTCCGCCACTTCTGAAATGCAGGGCTGCACCGTATTTAGAACAATTCAGTGCAGCCCTGCATTTCCCCCTGTGCTGGTTCTAAATGTAGCTGCCTAGCACCAACACAGGCACCCTTGCACCGTAGTGCAAGAGTGCCTGCATTGTGGAGAATAATTGTTTAAGTGCAGGAAGGTGTCCCTTGCTGCACATAAACAATCTTAAATGGTGATATGTAACTTCTATTTGGGCTCTTTGTGCAGCACACATAGAAGTTGCAATTCTTCATTTTAAAAATGATTGTTTACGTGCAGGAAGGGACACCTTCCTGCACATAAACAATCTTGCATGGCATTTTGCTGTTTTTATGTGTGCTGCACATAAAAACAGCAAAAACTAAAGAAAAAAGAATGTCTCCTCATTGGGCCCTGTTAATACCAGGTTTTCTCTGGTCTTAATTGTGGCGCTGCCCCAAATTTACGCCACTCTTGTAAATATGGGGCAGCGTCAAAATCAATGGGTGTTGCGGCGTAAAGCCCACCACAACACCCATTGCCCACCCCTTTCATGCTAAGTATAGCTTGAAAGAAGGCAGTGTTAAGCCACGTTAAGGGGCTTAATGCTGCCTTGTAAATAACGTGAAGCCCGTATCACCACCACAACGTAAAAAGAGTGACGTTCTGGTGGCGATGTGTGCTCGTAAATATGCTCCTCATTCTCTTAAAACACAACTTTCCAACACGTACACACAACCCTTCTCATTCAAATGCCCCATACATACAACCCTCACCTACGTGCACGCACATATGCAGGCAAGCAGCCTTCCACACATACAAGCATGCTTACACACATGCCATTTACATAAAAGAAGCACTACACACATACACCCAATAAACTCCCACTGACAACCTATACACCTAGGCACATCCTGTTATGCACACACACATTCCAGCACCCATCTACCCACAGTCACATTTTTCACATTAGTACTTTTACACACGCACACAAAGAACACAGAACTATACTTACAAACACCATTAACTCACTATATAGGAACTCAAGCACACTCTTGTAAATATGGGGCAGTGCAAAAATCAATGGGTGTTGCGGCAGAACGCCCAACGCAACATTCATTGCCCACCCCTTTCACGCTAAATATAGCGTGAAAGGATGCCTTATTTACAAGGCAGCGTTAAGCCACGTTAATAAATAAGGTGAAGCCCGTATCGCCACCACAACTTTAAAAAAAAGTGAGGCTCTGGTGGCAATATGGGCTTGTAAATATGCTCCTGAGTCTCCTAAAACACAAATTTCCAACACGTACACACAATCTTTCTCACACAAATGCCCCGTTCACACAACCCTCACCCACATGCATGCACATATGCACTCAAGCAGCCTTCCACATATACAAGCACGCTTATACACATGTCCCCGACATAAAAGAAGCACTACACACACACCCACCCAATAAACTCCCACTGACAATCAATATACCTAGGTACATCCTGTTATTTACACACACATGCCAGCACCCATCCACCCACAGTTACAATAGTACTCATACACTCGCACACACACAACAGAATTATGCATACAAACACCATTAACTCGCTATATAGAAACTCAAGCATGCATACACATGCTCCCTAAATAGACACCCAAACACATGATCTCCCTATCCAGACACGGTAGCATGCATTCACAGACGCACAAACACACACACAGACACACAATAACTCCCTATAAACATCCAAACACGCACGACTCCCTCCACAGAGACACTTAGGCAAATGCACACAACCTTCCTGTAGACATCTAAGCACACACAGACAGTGGCGGCTGGTCCATTAGGGGCGTTGGGGCAGCGCCCCACAAAAGAATCAGGCAACAGGTGAACAGGAATGTAAACAGACGAATTGACAGCTTACAATTCGTCTGTTTACATTTCCAGGCCCGCCTGTGCGCTTCATTGGTGAAAGTGCGCTGTGCGCATGTCACACACAGCGCACGCAGGCAGAGACGAGCAGGAGTTCAAAAGGTGGTCTGCGCATGTGAGAGAGGAGCAAAGCCCCTCACTCACATTCACAAACCATTAGGTTTGCTGCGCATGCCCTGTGTAGAGCAGGAGTTTGAAGATAGGCTCCTGCTCGGGCGGTGACGCGTTTTGCGCAAAGTCGCCCCATGCCCTATCAAATACCAGGACTGAGTAAACCAGGTTCAGCCGCCCGGCCCCCCAGTGTCCTAATTGGCAAAAGAAAAGAGCAGAGAGAAGTTACTTCCACCACGTTGCAGAGCAGACGTGATGCGACGCAGGACCGGAGAAGATGCCTGGTAAGTTCTTTTATTAATTAAATTAACCCCCCCTTCCCCTCTCCAGTCATGCCGGCCGCGCCTGTATGAGATGCTTAAGCCTTATGAAAATGACGAATGCCTACAATGTGCCACTAAATTGCTGGTTAGATTGCTCTAACAGCACAGAATCATTACCACCCGTAATGTGAAAATGGCGACCATTTAACACGCTGGAATGTTTACCATGTAATTTACTGCATTATAGCAATTCCATTATAGAGCGTGCAGCGGATTTGTTGCCCTGTATTTATAGAGACACTGCTTGTGTGAATGGCTGTCTATGCCATGTAATGGCTGACCTGTATAGCACGAGCTGCATTCTGCTATTATTATAGCTGCTGGCTCTCATCAGTCTTGGCAGTGAACAGTGAGTAATGCCTGTCACCTTTCAACTTGCTGTCAGAGCAGCCGGAGGGAGTGCGAACTATGAAAAGAAAGCACTTCCACTCACGCGCTTGTTAGTGTTTTGTTCCTGGAGGCCAATACCACACACGTCGAGAACTTCGCATGAGTTACAGTCGGCTTCTTGGTTTCCCATAAATGATATAGAAACCTCAAATTAGTTTATTATTATCGTTTGGTGCTTGCCTGAGGGAATAATAGTGACGTAAATCCTACATCCTTGTACTTTGGTCTGGGATGTTGACACAGCATACTGTAGGAGTTGGCTGCTGAACTGCAGATGAATGAATAGCATTGTTGCCATCTGGCTTCCTATTACAGGGGTCACATTCAGTCTGTACTGCGTTTTATTCAGTCGCACTTTGCATACAGTGACTTGTAGGCGTATACATAAAATGGAAAACAATCTCCGGCTTTTTGCATCATATATCAGCAAATAACCCGTAAACGTGTGTCAGAATTGAGGGTATTTACAAATTCTCAGTAACCTGTTTTTCATAATGTAATGTCTACCATCAACCGAATATAGGTGCCTCAAAACTTTAAATATGTTATTGGATTTTCTTTCTGTTCCCTAATCTTCTACAAATAGATGGTCATGGAAATTCTTTATTTTCAAAGTAAGGTTTCAAAGACCTCATGTCATGTGGAAAAAGTAGGCTGTGTATTGTGTAACCATCGAAGTGCTTGGTTGTGTGTGTGTCCGTCATAAAAGGCACAACGTTGAGCAGCAGAAATGTAAACTGGAGTTTTTTTTTATGGCCGAGGATGTGGTAAATAATGAGGGACTGTGTATTACAAGAGGCTGATTCTTGATGCATGCTCGATAATTAGTAAGTCATTTACCCAGGCCTTTAAGTGACAATGTATTTCTCCTCTCTAGTGTATTTTTGATAGGAATTATAAAAATATTTATAGAATGAAAGCATGTTACAGCATTTGATGATTTAAATGTTCATTAGTCATTCGCAGTAATGTTTTATGCATCCCAGTTATATTCTGTGAATTCAAACCACGTACAAAACTTTCTTTGCCCTTAAAGTATTCTGCAACCCTGTTGTATGCTAAGCATTCAAGATACTTACAGCGCTTTGATTCTGCACCCCTGTCATAACATTTGTAACCAAGTTATTTACAGCGCTTTCTAGTAAAGTATTGTGCATTTCTGTCATATGCGATGCATCCAAGTCATTTATACTCTGAAGCTACAGACCCTGCCACGCGTGATGCACCTCTGAGAAGCATACACACTGAGTGCCAGCACTGGGCCTAGCTTCAAAAACATAAAAATAGAAAAGTTTCTGACGCTCAGCCCTGCTGGCACACAGCGTGTATATTGCTCAGAGGTGCGTGGCACTGGCAGGGTCTAGCTTCAGAAACATTTCTATCTACATGTTGTTATATGACGTCCCTTTATTAATGTAATAACTGCACTTTCACAATTGCTTTATTAACCTTCTTGCTTCTCAAATTTCCTTGAAAATGCACCATTTACCCACTCTTTTTTCAAAATTTTCCCGAACCCCCCTTAAGATGTTCAGGCGCGCTCGCTCCGCTCGCTCGCCATGATGCACTCTGACAGAAAGTTTACGCCTCGCCATTTTCAAAAGTCACCAGCCGCCACTGCACACAGACACACCCACAAACTCGTGTACACATCCCTGCACACACAAAAACTCCCTTCCAGACACCAAAGCTTGCACACTCACACATACAACATCACTACTGGTGGTTTCAATGTAGTTCCCACTGCGCTCGCTCTTCCTCTTTTCATTGAGCTATTATGCAACAGAGCAGCCAGGAATCCTCCTTCTGAAGGGGTTCTCTGCTGTAATGCAGCAGGCATGAATAATTCACATTTTCAGCTATTCAGCAAACGCTGTCTTCTTCCTTTTAGGATCACGTCCTCCGAGGACAAAGTTCGGTATCTGTGGAAGGACCTAGCAGTCCGTACCGCAGGCAGGGAACAGTGCCTGTAAAATGTTGGTAAACTTCTGAGCGGTGTCTCGTCAGTCAGTACGTGTCTAATGTGATTGCGAAAGGCTACATGCTCCAGGTGCAAGGCTGGACTGGCACTGCAGGGCACAGGGGAACCCCCCTGCAGAGGGCCAGCGAGATGCTTTTAGGAGTGGAGCATGGACTGTCCAGTCTGGCAAACTGCCCTTAGGAAACACACAATGTTCCTGCTACAAACTTATAAAATGTGCCCCCCAAATCCACCTGGAGACGGCTGGAATAACTTGCTACATTCACTCCATACAAAATGGAGAGATTGTGAGAACATTTTCAAAGACTAACGTTAGCTTCCAAGCTGCCCTTGTCCAGGTGCACTGATTCAAAAAGCAATTTATGTGAAAAATCTATCAGGTATTATTCAACAGCCTGAAAGTCCAGTTCATCAATCTCATAAAAATAATTAAAACGATATAGGGGCCAGATACAAATTTAGACCATTCACCAGCAGGTTTCTCATAAGTCTCAGCAGCAGGAGCATTAACCCACAATGCTGTCCACCTGTTGGCTTTTTACAGATGAACGGGGGTGTTTTGGGTTCTTGTATTAAGTCACACTGGTCACTATCAAACACCAGTCCCCTTGGTAGGTGCTTGCGCATTACACACCCTGAGCAGGCGCAGTGTTGCCGGTTGCAGTCCATTAACAAAATAAAAGTCTGGCTAGGCAGGAAGCAGGGGCAACACAGTAACAAGCATATGCAATGCAATAGGTCTCGCATTTCTTAAAGTTAGAGCTGTTGGTGTTTTAAATAACAATGTTTTTAATTTTGTTTTTTTATTTGCAGTGGATTTATTATATAACATAAAAGCGTGCTGCCGCTAGAATGGCGTGCTATGCTGCCAAAACATTTAGATGAAAAAGTGCCAGCAAAGCTGCACCGTTGCAGGAAAGTATGTTGCGCCTGCAGTAGGGGAAACCATTAAAGAAAATAGTGCTTAGAGACTAAATAAAACCTACAGTGTAACAACTAAAGTAAAAGGGCCAGTCCTCAAGGGAGGATACAAATGAAGACAAGGACTAACAAGCCTATTAACGAATCAGCGTTTCAGGGCGAGACGAGAGCCGCAGGTTTCTGCAAAGTGAAGGGTGTGTGCTGGAGTAAGAAAGAACACCTGCAGATTTATGCAAAGTGAAATATATGTACCATTAGAGCCATGCAAACGTACCTGAAGTGAAGGTTATGTACAAAGGGTGAGACAATAGCACTGCAGATTCCATAAAGATGTCTCTAAGGGCAGTGCAGGAGCTCTGCAGATTTCTGCAAAGTAAAGGGCGCATGCTAAGGTAAGAAGTAGTCCTGCAGCTTACTGTAAAGCGAAGAGTGCACATGGAGTGAGAAAAAGTTTGGCAGCTCTCTACAACGTGAAGGATATGTGCTATTAGATGCCTGCAAAATTCTGCAGGGGGAAAGTTGCATGCGAAGCATGAGACAGGAGCAGTGCAGATTCTGCAAAAAGAAAGTTAGGTGTCTCAATGGTGGAACAGATCAAGTAATTGAGCTCGTCCTCCTTCTGCCAGAACTCCTTGAACCCGGATGAGAATCGAGAACCTTTAAACCCAGACTTGAAGGATGGGGATGATCTATCAGGGTCAGACTGATTTGCATATGGCCATGTCTGAACTGGGGTGCCAGAGTGGGCTAAAGAACGGTGATGGATCAAACCCAGATCTGTTGACTGGGTGTGAGTGTTTGATTGGTTCTGATGCTCCGTCCATCACCACCCCCTTTTGTACCGCTTTGTTCGCCATAAGTTGGCAGGGTATGCTCAGACGTGAGTCCCTTGCTCACTTTGCCACTGGATTCAATCAAGCCTGGCTGAAGACGGCTGAAATGCCAGAAACCGGTCCTAGGAAGCTTGTTTCCGGTCCAGAGAAGACATGACTTGGCAGTTCGGGCTGGACTGTTCCCATGAGGCACAGGGTCAGACTGATTTGCATATGGCCATGTCTGAACTGGGGTGGCAGAGTGGGCTAAAGAACGGTGATGGGTCAAACCCAGATCTGTTGACTGGGTGTGAGTGTTTGATTGGTTCTGATGCTCCGTCCATCACCACCCCCTTTTGTACCGCTGATCTATGACCCTCAAGACGCAGCTGGGGACAGAAGTGTGCAAACCAGTCCATGCCTTCCTGAGCAGTATCTGGATCACGCGGCACATGCTGGGTCAAGAAGATGCAGGAAAAGCAATCTGTATGAAAGGTCTTTGTGCACATTAACTTCCTAATGCCACATCTGTGAACCATCATAGGCAGCACCTGCGGTAATGTACACTCTGCAGACCTCACAGCATAAGTAACAACTGACATCACTTCTACACGTGCTGCACTATTTTATTTAAGCAGAATCTGGGGTCCCTTCAGTAATACAAACTTCTCAGGCACCTGTGGACCATGCACATATTAACTAGGGTGTGAATGGCCATCACATTACCGCCTTTAACCAACTTTTCAGTTTGGTAAATCTAGTGATATTTTGTTGATTAGACAAACGCATACCACAACAAAAAATGTTAAAATAAAAATTGATAGGCAGATTCAAATCAGAGCTAAACCACTCTGCATCCAGCCAACTAACCACCGCTCCCTGATTTACCGCACAGTGCATCGGTGGATTTCCAATACAGGACCTGGTTTCCCCCAAAAAATTAGTCAATAAACATATCACAATAAAACGAGACAGCCATATTCCCAAACCTTTCACGTGCCTTTCTGGACAAAGCTGTGAAACAAGAGGGAGAGTATATTAACACTGGGTTTAGGACTGGGAGGGAAAGACACCTAGATTTAGCCAATTTAACCATTTCACTTGTGGCCTGTTAGATCTGAAAGCTATTATGGGCAAGAGGCCACCACAACGCAGTCCAGAGATGGGACTTGCACCGCTTCATAAATCAGTTTCATTGCACAGAGGGGGCCCAGAGATGGGACTTGTGCAGCATCGCTCCACAGATCAGTTTCACTGCACAGAGGGGGCCCTGAGAGGAGGCTTGTGCAGCACCACTCACAGATCAGTTTCATTGCACAGAGGGGGCCCAGAGAGGAGGCTTGTGCAGCACCACTCACAGATCAGTTTCATTGCACAGAGGGGGGCCTGAGAGGAGGCTTGTGCAGCACCACTCACAGATCAGTTTCATTGCACAGAGGGGGCCCAGTGAGGAGGCTTGTGCAGCACCACTCACAGATCAGTTTCATTGCACAGAGGGGGCCCAGAGAGGAGACTTGTGCAGCATCACTCACAGATCAGTTTCACTGCACAGAGAGGGCCCAGAGATGGGACTTGTGCAGCATCGCTCCACAGATCAGTTTCACTGCACAGAGGGGGCCCAGAGCTGGGACTTGTGCAGCATCGCTCCACAGATCAGTTTCACTGCACAGAGGGGGCCCTGAGAGGAGGCTTGTGCAGCACCACTCACAGATCAGTTTCATTGCACAGAGGGGGGCCAGAGAGGAGACTTGTGAAGCATCACTCACAGATCAGTTTCACTGCACAGAGAGGGCCCAGAGATGGGACTTGTGCAGCATCGCTCCACAGATCAGTTTCACTGCACAGAGGGGGCCCAGAGATGGGACTTGTGCAGCATCGCTTCACAGATCAGTTTCATTGCACAGCGAGGGCCCAGAGACGGGACTTGTGCAGCATCGCTCCACAGATCAGTTTCACTGCACAGAGAGGGCCCAGAGATGGGACTTGTGCAGCATCGCTTCACAGATCAGTTTCACTGCACAGAGGGGCCCATGAGAGGAGGCTTGTGCAGCACCACTCAGATCAGTTTCACTGCACAGAGAGGGCCCAGAGATGGGACTTGTGCAGCATCGCTCCACAGATCAGTTTCACTGCACAGAGGGGGCCCAGAGATGGGACTTGTGCAGCATCGCTCCACAGATCAGTTTCACTGCACAGAGGGGGCCCTGAGAGGAGGCTTGTGCAGCACCACTCACAGATCAGTTTCATTGCACAGAGGGGGGCCAGAGAGGAGACTTGTGCAGCATCACTCACAGATCAGTTTCACTGCACAGAGAGGGCCCAGAGCTGGGACTTGTGCAGCATCGCTCCATAGATCAGTTTCACTGCACAGAGGGGGCCCAGAGATGGGACTTGTGCAGCATCGCTATACAGATCAGTTTCGTTGCACAGCGAGGGCCCAGAGACGGGACTTGTGCAGCATCGCTCCACAGATCAGTTTCACTGCACAGAGAGGGCCAGAGATGGGACTTGTGCAGCATTGCTCCACAGATCAGTTTCACTGCACAGAGGGGGCCCTGAGAGGAGGCTTGTGCAGCACCACTCACAGATCAGTTTCATTGCAGAGAAGGGGCAGCAGGCCCACTTCATTGAAGCTGTGGCATCCTGGCTATTTGCCTTTAACAACGGCCACACTGAAGCCACTTGATGTTCTGATGTGCAGCAAGGAGGCCTCGAGCTGCCCTGTAAGGACTGTATCCGTTAACTCAGGCCATCCACTCACATGTGATTGTTTCTACATGTATGCAGATAATATGCAAATGTGAAAGCTATAGATCCTCTGATCGAGGGTTGGTGACTGCTACTAAGCCAGCAATGCGTGTGTGCGTTTAAAGCCGTGTGGAAGAGGGCAGGAGTCTTTCGGGATCACCGGCATGTCTGTACGAACACCCGCCTGACAACATTCATGAAACCTGGTCCTAAACCACGGACACCCGTGTCATGGGTGTTCAGCCTGATGGAGCCTGCCTCCGGATCAGGTCAGCTCGGGAATCAGTACTTGATCCTTCCAGCCGAAGGACCTCCGGTGAACTGCTGCCCATGCTCGGCTGTCGAACAAATGCACTTCTTGGACATCTCGATTAAGTGTATAATAACAGAAGAGAAGGGATGTATTTGTGGAGCGCAAGTTCCCCTCGAGGAGTTTCAAGGTGGTGTGCAAAGAAACATAAAACAAACGTTTACTGTTATCCCACTAGATGGTACTGATTTCATCAACCTCAGCAGGATGAAAGGCTGAGTGGACCCGCTGGGGACTGAATCTGATCATGAAGTCAAGCACAGATCCTTGCAGAGGATGCATGACACCATGGGCCCCTAACTAGGTTGACCAACCGTCCGTAAATTTCACGGACAGTCCGTAATTTCGGCCGTCTGTCCGTTGTCCGTGAAGGATTCTTTAACGGACGCTATTTGTCCGTAATTTTAACCAGGCACCGGTCGCACCACTCTAAATGTATGTGTCTTGTAAACTGGAACCTTGGCCCTTGCAGTGAGGGCTTGAAGGGAGGCGCGCAACGCCACGGGGCTCAAGTGCTTCAAAGCCCCCCCCCCCCACCTCCCCCTTCGTGTGTGTGCCCCCATGCGCGCGCACAGACAGTTTTTGAGATTATCGCAGTTGTACCCGAGTACTTCACAGGTCTTTAAAAGACCATTTACATGTTAACGAGGCTTTGTTTCTTTTTTCACCCCTTCATCTCCAACAGGGGCATGGCGACAAATCCTTTCTTTGGTGCTAACCAAGAAGTCATTTACGGCGGGAAGAAGAATGAGAAGGAAATAGACACCATGTCGTGCAGAGTTGCGCTGAACCATACATCTAAGTTAACTCGAAATTTCTCCAGGTGCCAAAAAAACACACCTAGGCCCCTTGAAAGCCGCACTCCACACATCAGCTAGACTACTGTCGGGGGAGAGACGCTTCAATCACATTACCCCCACCCTCAAGAAACTCAACTGGCTACCAATCGAGGCAAGAGCTATATTGTTTCACGCTCCCTGTGCCCAGGACGCTAAGCTGCTTGTGGGGGCCTTGGATTGCCTAGAAGACGGGACTGCGAGGACCTTGGAGCATTGCGCTCCGCTAACTCGGCTCACCTGCTCCTCTTCCCGCTGGCCTCTCCACCCACGCCACGCCTCGCGGCCCACGGTGCGCGGGTGCCGCTCGCAGGCCTCCTCATCAACATTTAAAATCTTGGCTGGTGTGTTGCAGGTTGGGTTTCTTTCACGCTCCCTGTGCCCAGGACGCTATGCTGCTTGTGGGGGCCTTGGATTGCCTAGAAGACGGGACTGCGAGGACCTTGGAGCATTGCGCTCCGCTAACTCGGCTCACCTGCTCCTCTTCCCGCTGGCCTCTCCACCCACGCCACGCCTCGCGGCCCACGGTGCGCGGGTGCCGCTCGCAGGCCTCCTCATCAACATTTAAAATCTTGGCTGGTGTGTTGCAGGTTGGGTTTCTTTCGCGCTCCCTGTGCCCAGGACGCTACGCTGCATGTGGGGGCCTTGGATTGCCTAGAAGACGGGACTGCGAGGACCTTGGAGCATTGCGCTCCGCTAACTCGGCTCACCTGCTCCTCTTCCTATAGCCCCGCCCCCCTCATCATTATTTATTCCCGGCTTAGTCCTTCCGCAGCGCGGATCGCAGCGCGGGCGAAGCCCGGGCCAAGGGCGGGCCCGTTGTAGCCCGTTCGAGCCCGCAAGAGTCCGGACCGGGCTACGTCCCTTTCATCTACGGACTTGGGTGCAGGTTTGATCTGGGCTTTACATTCATACTGTTGTATTGCTTGCGGGTTGATAGAGTTTAGCGGGCACAGTGGGTGTTAGGCATTGCTTGACATAGTCGCGGGTGCTCTAACGTTCCAACGCAATTGTTCCCCCCATATTCTGAGCTTAGCGCAATGGCCTCTAAAACGGGCAGGATTCCTGCTCGTAATGACAACCTCACGGGCACCTTAGATAATTTCATCATCAGAGCTAACTCAGTGATAGACCAGGGCATAGTTCTTATGGAACGTAGGGTTTCGCAAGAACTTGCTCAGGCCAGACGCTCTTCTCTGGGTCCTTTAGCCTCTGTTTGTACTCCCCGAGCCATTGAGGGTACTCCTAACTGTACAGGCGCCAAATCATCTGCACTCCCACTGACCCAATTTATAGATGACACTCCACAAAGTGACACCATGAGTTGCGATGAACTAATAACATCACCGAAAACTAGATCCCCTCCACCGCCGTGCTCAGGCCCTATCCTGCGCAACAAGAAGGATAAAACTCTGATAGTGCCTTCGAAGAATAAATCTAAAGCTCCTAGTGGGAAAAGAATTCATCCCGGGGGTAAGAAAACCTCAAAGCGCCGGGATAATCTAACCACTGAAGTTTCTATCAGGTTAAGTGAAGATCTTGAGTCATGTTCCCCGCACCTAGTTGCCCCCACTGTTATGGTCGATGCAAGCGCTCCATCCAACATCCCGCTACAAACTGAAGGGGTTGTAACTCTGTTGCAACTTAACTCATTGTTGCACACCCTACTCGATCCCATTCTTACCAGGTTAGATAGGATAACAACTCACCTGGCACAGCTTGAGATTCTTATCAATGGAGCACAGGGAAATGCCCATAATAACATACAACTGCAATGCTCCTGCAAATGCAACCACAATAACAGGCCGGATGGGACAACCCCAGTTGCACCCTTAAATAATTTAAATAATTCAAACACTCAGCAACTGTCTAACCACCCTACAACAGATCAGGCAGCTTCTGCCCATATTGTTAACCCAGCACCCTTCCAAACTGAAGACAGGGCCAGTAACACTCAACTACCTGCTCCTATTATTCCAGCATCGGCTCTGGTGGCAAAAGGCAGTGTTAGTGGAAGTTCGTCAAGAAGGGGAGATCTGGGAGAGGTACCTGGGCCTATTCTGTCAATCGATTTACCTCCCGAATCTTGCCCCCTTGTGGTCGTTCTCACAGGTGTCCCTGAAATAAGTGAAGCCACCACAGAAGACTACATCTCCCTAAAGAATAAGACGATGCAATGGCTGTGTACCCACAGGCCTTTGCCCCCCAATGTCAACAGTGAGATCATTATGGTCAGAAGGGTGGGCTGGATAGGGCATACCCCCAAAACTATACAAGTTTTAGTCAATTTTAGGGACCCCAAAACAGTGGAGCACATTTGCAGGGGGGGATTCTCCCACCTTGCAACTAAAATCGCAACATGCCCACTTTCTTCCTTTTATCCTAGCCAATCTGCGATAAGCCAAGAAACCGAATGGTCCCTTGTACCCCATTCCCGAAGGGGGCGTGTCGGGCAACCAAGGCGAGAAGCTCATACCTTGTCCCGCACTTTTATCCCCCTTTACAACAGGTATAGCCAGTTAGATCAGGTGGATTGACTGATTAGGTCGTTAGGCGGGACTCAGGCTTCCCACCAGATTGAGTCAATTCATGAAGGCAATATGCTTCCCTGTAGTAGGGAGGTACCATCTCCCCCAGGAGGGATCAGCTCAGGTCACTCCCTAGAGAGTATTGGTTGCAGTCTCAGTGAGCAACACCCTACAGAAAATTTAGCTAATGACACCATTGCTCCTGAGGTCCCCATTGAACCCAATCCATCGGAGAGTTTACCACATTCGACTGTCTTTCCATCTCTACCCAATAGCCACGTTCAGCACATGACCATAACATCCTGGAACGTGGCGGGAATAAGCACCAAACTCAAGTGCCCTGAATGGGGCTCCTTTGTAGACACCTATGATGTGATTCTATTTCAAGAGACCTGGGCTAGGGAGGGAGCCCACAGGCTGGGGTTTGTGGCTTTTAATACCATGGCACGTTGGGGAGGCATTGGGAGGCCGTCTGGCGGCCTGTCTACGTGGGTTGGTATCCATCTGGGTTGCAAAGCAGAATTAATTGAGACCAATTCAGCTGACATTTTATGTGTCTTACTGACATGGCAATCCTCTTTTAAACTAGCCCTAATCAATGTTTATTCCCGCCCCATAGCACTGGCTAGGGAATCTCACACCATCAGAGAACTTTCAACTTTTCTCGACTTTTTGAATCGGGAAATTCAGTTTATAATTGCAGGTGATTTCAACTGCCATTATGAGCCCCTACCAGGGATGGATGAGGGAGCCCTGTTGGAAGAGGATGAGTTCTGGGGAATTCCTCCCTGCAACTCTGCTCCTGCTAAGGCTTGGTCCCCAGTAGCTACACAGATTATGTCTCTTACCCTTCACAATTCAGTTAGGGAGGTTAACGACAGGAAACCCTCGGACATTCCGTCTAGATGTACGGATAATAAAAAAGATCACGAATCTCATCTAGACTATGTCATGGTCGAGACCAGGCTTTGGCCAAAGATCGTGGATCTGGAGGTACTGCCCAGGACTGATAGCGATCATAACGCTCTGGTGCTAAAGATGATATCTCCTCTTGTTTCAAAGCGACAACCCGAACTGCCAACTGACCCTGGCCTTGTTTTATCTAATAACAGGCGGCGTGTCAAATGGGCGAAACTGCAAGATAATAGGGATGCCCTCCCTAGATTATATTTAACTATTCTCCCCTTCCTCACTATGGCAAGGGACATCCTGATCGCGGAAGAGCATTCTGTTCCCTCTGTGAACTTGCTTACTCTCCATCAGGACCTGGTGGACACGTTAGCCGATATTTTTAATCCAGTTGTAACCTCCAATAAAACTATGGTGCCCCGCCCTTCCTCCTGGTATAATGCTGCGTGCAGGAAGTCAAAAACCAATCTGGTAAATGCAATTAAGGATGGTACGGATAGTTCAACTATTCGGGCCCTCAGACGCTCCTACAAGGTAGTAATGGAACAGGCAAAAATTGCCTGGGACTGGGAGCGCTGGCACGATCTTGCCTCTGCACTTACTAGTAAGGAATCGCGGAGATTCTGGGCAATCGTAAATAATGGGACTGCTGAACCCCGCAATGCAATAGAAGTAAATCTAGACCCAGGGGTTTGGGAATCCCATTTTAAGTCTCTTTATGCAGGATCTTCCGACTTAGATGTTCTGCATTTTCATCCCCTTATACCTGGAGATGATGAGGTTGAGACTTTGGCCTTCACCCACGATGATATTACCATTGCCCTGGGAAAACTGATGTGGGGCAAAGCCCCAGGTTTAGATAAACTTCCAGGAGACATGTTTAAGGACCAGCCCCTGATTTGGGCACCGTATCTGTGCGCTCTATTCAATAATATCTTGCGAGGCGCAGAAGTTCCTGGGTCGTGGCTGGGAGCAGAGATTATACCTATCTACAAAAAGGGGTCACCTCTGCTCCCAGCAAATTACAGACCTATCAGTCTCATTGATGTCCCCCAAAAAATATTTGCGCGACTTATTTTAGATCGCCTGCAAGAGTGGATCAATGAGAATGATATTTTGTCACCCTATCAGGCTGGCTTTAGGAGTAAAACATCCACCACGGATCAGCTATTCCGCCTAGCTATGCTATACTGGAAGACCGTCACTATAGAGGGTGGCAGCCTCTATATGGTGTTCGTTGATCTCCGTTCAGCATTTGACACCGTGCCTAGGGGGAAATTGTGGGCTGTTCTTCGGGATCTGGGAGTACCTAATGCTCTGTTGAACATATTAGTGAGATTGCATACACAGAATTTTGCACAGGTCAGGTGTGCGAGGGGAGTAGTCTTGTCCGCAAGGTTCCCGGTAGACAAGGGAGTTAGGCAAGGGTGTGTCCTTGCCCCCACCTTGTTTTGCCTATACGTGAATGGGTTGATTTCTCGCCTGGATGCAGTCCCAAACAACGATGCACCCAGGCTGGCAGGTAAGAAAATCGCGGCAATAATGTTTGCCGACGATACTCTTTTATTAGCTAAGTCACCCATGGGGATACAGCGCACATTGGTTGGGTTTCATGAATTTTGCATTGATCATGGTCTACAAATCAACGTAGACAAACCAAATTCATGATTTTTAATCCCCCACGACGCACCAGACCCCCTCCTATATTGGATACAGTTTCGCTTGAGAGAGTGCAGACCTTTCAATACCTAGGTGTCACGCTGAGCGAAAACCTTTCCTGGGTGCCTCATCTCCTAAAATCCCAGCTTAAATTGACTCAAACAGCGGGTGGAATATTGAAAATGAACAATGCCTCATCATACAGGCCCATAAGCCCAGGTTTAGAAATCTATAAATCCAGGGCAAGATCAGCGGCCCTGTATGGGGGGAACTATGGGGGTACGTTGTGAGTCCCGAATTAACCAAAGCGGAGAATAGATTCTTGAGGCAGCTGCTAATGCTTCCACAAAGTACCCCCCTTATTCCTCTTCGGCTTGATCTGGGCTTACTCCCAATCCAGGAGGAACTGTCTATAAAACCCCTTAGATTCTGGAGGAGATTATGGCTAACCCCCGAACTCACACAATATAGAACTGAACTGCAGGAAGTATTAAATTTGAGCAAAGCTGTGCACATCCCCTGGCTCTCCTATGTCAAACAGGAATTAACGTTAATGGGTCTTGTGGATATGTGGCATCGGCCAGCGATTGCCTGCAGTGAGATCTCAGGGAAACAGCTCACCCAGTCATATAGAGCTAGATGCACTAGTGCATGGTTGCATAACTCACGTATTGGTGCTATGGTAAATTCATTTCTAGAGTTTAAATCTGTATACTCCTTTGAGGATTATTTAAATGTAATTTATCCTGTACTGGCCAGAAAGTTATACATCCAATGGAGGTTTGGCTGCCTCCCCCTTGCATGCTTTACAAACAAGTGGTCTAGCTCCGGGGTTTCCAAATGCCCAGGCTGCGGCACGGATTTAGAGAATGAATGTCACATCCTTTTCTTCTGCCCCATGTACAGCAGAGCCCGGAAGCACTGGATTATACCTGTATGTAGGAACCTGGGCTTCCGCAAATATGCAGATGCACTTAGAGTTTTTAAATCTAACACAGCAGCTTACATTGTGTTTGCACTTTCTAAGTATCTCAATGCATTCTGGATAAAAAGGAGTTTTTTAATTCGAAACAGTGCCTAGACTAACTTGGGGTGCTAGCTGTAAAAAATTTGTTTTAACTGATGATGTTTTTATTGTGTATTTTAATGTACTGTGTTTTAAATGCTGCTTTTATGGCCGAAACAGGTCGAAATAAAGTATTATTGAATTGAAAATCCTTTCTTTGGCCGCGGTAACCTTTGCTTACTGTCCTGCTGCGTGGATATTCTTTTTCTATGCAGCGCAGGAGAAAAGAAGTTTGTTTATTTTGATTCACCTTTCCCAACCCCTACAGCTGCTTATCAGATCAGGCTGCGACACTAAGTTTGACTAATGGAGTAGGTAGGAGAATGTGTCACTGTTTGTTTTTCTTTTTAAAACCTGCACAGGCCCAGCAGGATCTGTACTTCGTGTGTGCTTCATTTAATCAGTTTTTATCGTTATCATGGCTGATGCAGGACAACAATAGGACAATAAAAAAAATGCCCAGATAACGCTGGCTATTAATGATCCTGCTGGAGAGAGCAATCATTTCTCTGTTAGTAGTTTTAAATGCAGATGAACTGTATTTTATGCGGAATCTCAGTGGGTTACTGTCATTGTGACAGAGATCCTTGTGTTACTTGCAGTTCAGAAGTTACAATCCTAACATAGGACAGTGACCAATGAACTGTCATCAAAGAGCTGCATGCAAACCTGAATGGTATAGTTAGAAATTCGCGTTTTTTGTTTTGTGATATAGTTAGAACTTCCTCAGTCTTTCATTATTCTAATGTTGCTAAAATGAGTATGTTTGGTCAGATATACATTTTTATCAGTAAAGCCAACCCCTAACCACTGGAGTACTCTTTAAATCCTGAGTTTGTGCTTCTCCAGACCAAACCCTCTTAAAATAACTGCCCACCAGTATGGATGACGTGATTCGTACACCATGTAATCCTCATTGGCTTATGTGACATTCCCTGTAGGCTGATTTACATATTTGTATGATTCGTTGTCTCTGTATAATGTGTGCGTGGTGTAAAGTACTGACACACACTACACTGATATGAGTAGCGCTACACAACAAATGAAATGCATATGAGAGAGTGGCTACGTAAAGCTGAGGGGCACTGTTGGAGGGTGGCAGTGAGGGAATCCGAGGAGGAGGTAGTGGGAGGGGCTATGAAGCGATGAGGGGCACTGTTGGAGGGTGGCAGTGAGGGAATCCGAGGAGGAGGTAGTGGGAGTGGCTATGGAGCGATGAGGGGCACTGTTGGAGGGTGGCAGTGAGGGAATCCGAGGAAGAGGTCATGGGTGGAGGGGGGAGGAGGGGGAGCTAGGGAGAGATGAGGGGCACTGCTGGAGGATGGTAGTGAGGGATTCTGAGGAGAAGGTCATGAGGGGTAGGGGCTACAGAGAAATGAGGGGCATTGGTAGAGGGTGGCAGTGAGGGAATCTGAGGAGGTGGTCATGAGGGGGAGGGGCTATGGGGAGCTGAGGGGCACTTGTGGCGTATGGCAGTGATTATTGGTGCGGCGCCAAAAAAGACTTTCGCATCAGCGCTAAAGCCGGCCCTGTCATGGCCTTTCTGTTTTTGTTTATTTAATTAGCAGTCGGGTCATAAGGGCTACTGTGGAACATACTTTAAAGGGCATGCTAATTATATTTACTGCTATATTCAATGTTTTAAGTTTGAAGGTGATTTTACTGTTTTTACCGGGAAAAATGAAAGTGGAGCCCGATGATGCCTGATATGGGGCTGGGGCCCAAGGTCAGCTGTGAGATAAGGTGCACTGGAGAGGAGTAGTGTATAATCAAGCCTGCAAGGCAGTGCGTTGCGGAGTCTGGGGCCAGGTGGAGGTAGTAATGAAGAGGGATCCTCCATGAAGGCTCGAACAGAGGGAGCCCAAGTAGTGTCACTTGCCTGATACTACCACCTCAGAAACCTCCTCTTCCCATCAAAGGAAAATTACATAGAAAAAACAGTTTTTGAGAGTGATAATATTTAGAAAGAGATTTGGAAAAGAGTGCGATTTACTGGGCCTTGTAAGACTAAGAAGAGATAAAGGAGGGCCCTGAAGCAGGCCTGCCCAGACATATATGCGACAAATCGAGCCCGCAGTGGCGCACCCAAATGCACCCTTGGCCCACCCATATAAAAATTCCTGGAGCCGGGCCTGACTCTGATGCCGTTGAGGTCGGGTGTAACAGACTCCGATGCAGTACCAAAGCTCAGATACCCAGCAGCATTGGAGAGGCACAGCGGGATGGCAACCCTCACACCTTCCGCCCTTGATGAGCTGTTAAGAGGTGTTTTAAGGTGACTGAGAGGGGGGGCTGAAGCTTCAGGCGCAGGGGCATCTATTCAGATGCAAACAGCCCTGAATGGTCATGTGTCTGCAATTTAGAGGGGCCTCACACATTCCCTTTCTGCCCAGGGCCCCAAACGTCCTAGAACCGGCCCTGATTACACCGAGGCAGCACGTGGTGGTTCTCGTCACAGAGCTTAATTACTGTCACTAAACTTTAAGCAAACCTCGGTTCTTCAAGCATGCAGTCTATAATGTAATAAAATAAAGAAATGGCACAATCGCACCCACACTGATTAACAAAGTATGGAGGACAATCAGTTAAATCAGTTCTCGTGGAGTATCTCCTTTAAGTACTGTACATTATCCTGGGCGTAGTTTGCGAAGCAGCGCTACGCGTAGCTACGCAAAGTCACTTTGCACTACGCGAGCTACGCATAGCACTTCGCGAACTGCGTAGTACCCTGTTCGCACTGTGCAAGATGCCGTTTTCAATGATTGCACAGTGCGGACAATCATTGCGAGCTGTAGTTTTCTGTAGATTTTTACTCGAGCGGCAGCTTTCTCAACGCGGACTGGTAGTTTCTCATCGCGAGCGGTCGCGAGCATACGTGACCACTCGCAATGAGAAACCTGACCTCCCCGCGTTGAGAATCTCGTCGGGTGGTTTATTTTTCACGCTCGCGATCGGCAACTTGAGGTTGCTGATCGCGAACGAGGAAAAAGTCTCGCCAGGATGTCATTTTGCTTGCTCGCGGTCGCCAACTTGACATTGAGGACCGCGAGCCAGCAAAAAATGACCGCTACGCTGCGCTATGCGTGTTTGCACTGTGCTACGTGAAATTCGCGTAGTGCGAAGTAGCGCGAACTTCGCAAACTACGCGAGCATAGCATAGTGCTTTGCCCAGGCTTACTGTACATCACAGTGGGGATGGCAAAACTAACATTTTGGAAAGAGAGCCTGTCTTCTCATTGTCCTGTCCAGGAGGGGGTGAGGAGCCCTACCCCACCCTGGAAGAGACCAATATGATACTAGAATACTGCATGCCCACCCTGGTGCATCCTGTTCCCCCTGATGTGATGGCTCCTGCCCCACCCCCCAGTGATGGCTCTTGCCCCCCCATGTGGTGGCTCCTGTCCCCCCCACCTGTGATGGCTCCTGCCGCCCACCCCTGTGATGGCTCCTGACCCCCCCCCCCTTGGTGGATCCTGTCCCAGTCCTGGAATGGCTCCTGCAGCGAGGGTTAAGTTCTTGATGGGCCTCTTCTCAAAAAGGCTCAGCTCAAAATTAAAATGAAAAGGTGGGCGAGTGAGTAAGTGAAGGGATGGGTGGATGGCTGGATGAATAAGTGAAAGGGCGAATGGATGAATGATAGATTGAAGAGATGGATAATGAGAGAGGATGGATGGTAGATTGATGAGTCAGTGGAAGGATGGATGAGAGAAAAGGTAAATAGCTGGATGTATGGGTGGAAGGGTAGCTGGATAGGTAAAAGGGTGGATGGATGAGTGAAAGTATGGATGAGTGAAAAGGTGGATGATGAGTGAGTGGGTGGATGGATGAGTGAAATGATGGATGGATTGATGAATTGATAAGTGCAAGGGTGAATGGATGGAGGGATGAGGAATGGGTGGATGTAAGGATGGATGAGTGAGTGAAAGGTAGGGTAGATGGACAAAAGGATGGATAGATAAGTGAAGGAGTGAAAGGATAGATGGATGAGCGAAAGGATGGATGAGTGATAGGGTCAATGGATGGATTCATGAGTGGATGAGTAGATGGATGGGTGGGTGGATGGATGGGAGGAAGGATGGCTAAGTGAAAGGGTTGTTGGGGAGAGAAAGGGAGGATGGATGGATGACTGAAAGGGTGGATGGGTGGAAGGATGAGTGACTGAATGGATGGATGAGTAAGTGAAAGGATGGCTGGATGGGTGAAAGGGTAAATGGCTGGATGGATGAGTGAATGGATGGGTAGAAGAGTGGATGCATGAGTGTACAGATGGATAGGGTGAAAGGGTGGATGGATGGATAATGGATGGATGAGTGAAAGGATGGATGAAGGGATGGATGAAGGGATGGATGAGTTTAAATGATAGATGGAAGGATACATGATGGATAGGTTTGCAAATGGTTGAATATGTTTGGATAACGCTGGGCTTACGTATATACTATTGCGCGACCTCCTCTGATGTGTCTGTAAAACGTACCTATTGTCCTGAATTTTGACCTCCTGTCCTGAATTTGTGTCCTGAATTTTGACCCTTTGTCCTGACTTTTTACACTCACCGTCCTGAATTCGCACCAATGCCAGTTGGTCACCCTACCCCTAACCCCAGCAGAATGCAGCAGTACACCTCCAGCTCTGATTCACAGGGAGATGGTACCTGCTGCACTCTGGCTACAAGCAGCCTCGGTTCTACTCCCTGCACATCATCCAAGGAGCTTTCCAAACCCGGAGCTCCTTCCTTTCTGGTCCTATCTAAGAACAGTTCTGTGGCAACTCCCTGGTTCTTAGTCTCTGGGTTCAATCCATTTACTTTCACCGAGGAGGTAAAGTTTGATGCACAATCTCACGGTCGAATTCTTCTCCCCGTCGAGATGGTGCCTCCGAGATCTTATAAATGAAAAGCTCTCCGTTCAACCCACCGTAGGGCACTCACTGACAGTTCAGATGGTAAGGGTGCTCTGTAGCCGGAGGCAGCCAGCTGACGGTGTACTTTAAACTTCCTAAATGTTACTTTCTCTCTAGATGGTAAATGAATGCCCACCCTTCCTAGAGAGACCAGTTGCGCCAGCGTATGTTACCAGATGTGGTGGCTACAACCCAAACAAGTGAATGTGCGAGCAGAGCTGCACGGACAGAGCAGATGCTGCTGGACAGAGCTGCGCCCTACTCCATGTTGCAGCGGTTGCCAAGCAACGATGCAAATGCAAGGAGTAGCAGCAGGGGTTGCCGGGCAACAGCATCAGATTCAGGAAGGAGGCAAGCGCCGCTGCACGTCACTGGGAATTAGAGAACCCAGAGAGCCATGCATGCCAGGGACAACGCCTGCCACCGTGCATATGGCCCAAGTGGCATCATGTCACTGCGCGCGCCTGGCAGCCTCACTTACATACTACAGTCGGCGTCTCCCTCACCCAATCATATCTGTGTGTTGTTGGTGCAAAAAGCCACTCTGTCAGACGTCACTATTGTGTCACTGTGTGTTATTTTAGCATTCTAACAAACCATGCGGCGCCTCCAATCATTCTCAAGGCGCAAATTTCAACAGTTACTGAAATGCTGGAGACGTGTCTCTGACCGAGGTCAAGCAGAGCTACAAATACATCCCACTTTGTTAAGCTCGGGTAGACACTTTTTTATCCTTCCTCTGCTAAAAGGTCAAGTTGTCAGTATACCCGATGGGTGAAATACTGAGGACCGTGAGTAAGGACTTCCATATAACGGCATCATTGGAGGAAGGTGGGGGCTAGCGAAGGGCACCCCAAAACCACGTGACGCAGACTCCACTCCCGCTGTATTATTAAGAAAAGATCATTTTAATAGGACTGTGCAAAAAAATAATCGAGATATCTCCAAGTAGCAGATATGAGTTCATGTTCTAATTATTTACTGAGTTCGTATAATGGCAATATGGCTCGATGAGTGAAACGCTCGCCGCTAGCAACTGCTGTACTATTACGATAGCACGTTTGAATCTCGACAAAACCAACCAGTCGCCTACCCTTCTGAGCTGTGTGCGCGAGAGTATATAACTGGTACCACTTGCTATTTACATCGCTTAGAAAGCATAGACTACGGTTCGAAGCGCAACTTAGTAAGAGTTCGATATTATTAGTAGTAGTAGAATTACATTTATTATTGTAATTATAAATTTCCCTAGCATTCGAGAGGCGGAGTTTCTGAATGCGTGCTTCAACAACTGGGTGTTCAACTATGAAAGCAAATCGATGCAGTGAATAACAGTAAAGCAACACAAATCATCGCCCAAACACACTCTGAAAAGATGAGCCTTCTAAACAGATCAAGAGACCAGCGCGTATTGAATAAATGGTGGAATTAATGCAGGTGTGCACTTGTGTATATACTTTGTGCGTCATTTGTAGGCGCGTCCTTTCAACAAGAGTGAGAAATGCTCCTTTGGGCCCGTCAGAGATGGTCGGAGGAGCAGGTACAAAAAAATCACCTGCTTCGAAGGATGAAAATATGAAAACCGCTCGAGATCCTGTAGCGCTGTTGCAAAAGATAAAAAATAAAAATGTGCACACAAACTTAATGCAGTTGTTGAGTGATTCTAAGGCCGACAGTCACACTGCAATATGTTTTGTAAATTCGACTTTCATACATTGCATGACGATTTCTCGCTACCTCTGGTGCACCTTTGGGTTCGTCTAGGGACGTTGGAGGACACAATTTATGTTTCACTTCTACTTTATGTTTCTGTTTGGATGTGTCCAGTACTAGCTCTACATAACCCCACCCCAGACCTGGGGCTGTCTGCGTTCCCGACCATGTGAAATGAGCCCAGTGGACCTGGGCCCAGAAGGTTGCAGCTTCCATACAAAGTGGGAGCCAGGGCCTGGAGGAGCCGCTGGGGAAACGCGGCACTTCCCGCAGCTCCATTAAAATGACACTGGTCTCCAAGAGGACGCTCCAAGTTGATAATGGCTCATGGGCTTAGGCACTTACTTAGCATGCACTTTACATACAATCAGTTGTATTCCGCAGGCCTTTTTAGCCGATGAAAGGACTTAGGAGCAGCGCAGAAACCCTCCCGAAAAGCGGGAACTGGTTGTCATTATCCATCCCGCCAGCGTGCAGACAGGCTCGCCTTTTCCCGAGGCGTCCGGTCCCCTCCTCTGGTACAGCCGCTGCTTTTACGAGTGCCTCTGAAACAGGCAGGGCAAGGGCTCTCTCTAGTAGCTGCTATGGAGTATTGCAGCCCAACTCAGCTGGGATTGTTTCTCGTGCTCAAAGTCGAGGCTCCAAACTAATACTGCTGTATACACAAACAAGTAGGGATTAAAGTCGTATTTCAATCACGGAACACCCCGCCCTTCCTTTAGCCCAGCTGACACCTGCTGGATATTAATATAACCAAAGCCTCCCTTATAAGAGCATATTTCAGTTAGACACATGCCAATTGGCCACTGCGCAGTACACGGTCGATGCTCATTTAAGTGCTAAAAGGGAGGAATTATGCGGTAAACTTATTACGGTTCACTTGTCGCAGAAATGAAAAATCGAACCCTAGAAAAAACGGCGGAAGGGAAAGCGATCGCTTGAAAAACAAAGAAGCCTGCGAGTGGTGCGCGCGCGTGCGCCACAGCGAGACATGTGGTTTCAATTATCATGCCTGTGTCTGGGCACGATTATTGAAACCACATGGCAGTGGTGCGAGTAATAGACACCAATAGGCCATGGGCGAAGCAATGCGCCCGCCTTTGGCCAATTGCGTGCTATCTTTTATAAAAAGACGCACGCAAAGGCCAATAGCCTGGCCCAAAAGGAAAAGCACACGCACGAGCGTGTGCGATTGCTAGACCCGTTTCTAAACCCCCTCCAAGAGGTCTCTCGCTGCGTGAGCAGTGCTACGCACTGCAACGCAGGTGCGAGACCTAAAAAGGGGGCATGTCAACTCTTATTTTAGTGGATCGTGCACATGAAATGCTTCTTAGAGTACAGTGTCTATTTCTCAAGTAGATTAACAAAATTAATTGCTCTAACTTTCAACAATGCCAGAGCTATTGCATTGCAAACGCTTGTTTTACATTGCAAGTTAGGTCTCAAAAACCCAAAAATGTAAAGTGTTACTGGATGAAGTCCATGGTTATCGAAGAAGTCAAGCATTTCATAAGGTCAGATGGATGCTGTGATATTACATGTTAGAACATGGATTAGTTCCAATACTGTAACTGCTTGATCTACATGTGATACCAAATATAAGCCCCATATAGCTATTTTAAGGAAGTGCACTTTTCATTCACATCATACTTGTAACAAACATTGACATGGCAATCTATTATTTTTGAATAGCATATAGAGAATATGTTTTTATTAAGTTTCACTATAAGGCAAGGCAAGTGTAGCAGAAGCAGCAGGGCAAGCTTTTCTAACACAATAGAAGCTAACTGGCTAATAGAAGTGTCAGTGGCAGTGTGTCTGTGTGTGAGCGTGACAGAGTACAAAAGTTACGAAAGAGTGCCAGAGATATAGTGAAAATGTGTGTGTGAGAGAAGGTGTCTGTATAAGTGTATGTTTGTTATGCGTGCAAGTGTGGTGCTAGACTGGCATACTGGAGGTTATTTTTGACTTTTGGACAAGGACACTAACAGCATATGGATGAGAAGCGTTATCTATGTCAAACTGCAGGCCCTGGCACCTGACATGCTCTTTTAAAGGCACCATCATTGGCTGTGGGGACTCGAACTGTCTGAAAAAGCTGCTAACCCAGTCATACCCAGCGGCAGGGACACAAAACACGCACCACCACACCTGGCCGAAGGTCCTGACATGATGCACGTAATTCTTAGCATATGAGGTGTGTGAGAAGCTGGCTTAGTATATGTTGTACAGTTATTTAAGGGGGCACCAATTCAGACAACCCTCATAGTGATTTTAGAGGTCTTAGACAATCTTAGAAAGCTCTCTAAGTGGTAGCTGTGGAGAGCAGCCTTCAGGCTTAGTCCAAAAGGAGTGTAAAGCAGATTGTTTTACCAGAACATAATCTTATAGGTATAGATGAAGTGAAAAAGAACCACACAGTTTATTTATAAAAATATGTATGTATTATAAGACACTCACTAACACATACAGATATCTCCTAGCCAGAGATATGCACAATGCACACAATACTTTTCAATAGAAACAGGTAAGTAGCGGAAGACGAATGCCCACCGATGTCAAGTGCTGCAAGAGAGATGACAGTGACCTTGGAGCTGCAGCTGTGAGGACCAGACAATGCTGTGGAAGACCAGGAGCTGTTCACAAGCTCCTGGTCGAGATGTCGAGAGTTGAGGGGTCGATGTCTGTCGGGAGCACCAACAAGCCATAGCAACTGCAAACAACGTGGAAAGCAAAGAAGGTGCAGTGTCGGGGTCAGCAAGGTCCAGGTGACTCACCACAAGCAGGGGAATCAGGGAAAGCCGAAAGCAATCATGGGAGCCCAAATAATTTAAAGATGGCCTTCAAAAAGACCCACAGGCTGGAGGCACGGGAGTCGCAAGAGGACCTCGAGCAGCTCACCAAAAATGCCGGTCCACGGTGCAAGTGATGTGGTGAGGACAAAGATTTTAGTCACTGGAGGGGCTTGAGGTTGGGGCTACTAGGAACCCAAAGATCTTGGTGGAAGGAAGCCAACAAGCCTTTGCAACTGCAAGTCCACATGGTGCTCAGGGGTTCGGTTCCTGTGGCTCTGCAAAGGGATACTGACCTCAAACTTGGGCAAGCCTGGAGAGATCTGAAGAACCAACACCGGTATTGCTGAGCCTTTCGGAGTCCATGGGAGCCCAGATTCAGCAGACCGGTCAGCTTAGTTTAGGTGCCTGCAGATGCAGGGAATTGACTCCTTCACTTCAAGGGAGATTCCTTCAGGTGTCTTCGATGCCCACAGGTCTGGAAGGTTCCTGTATGGTGCACAGGCAAGGACGTTGCAGCAGACGAGCAGGGCGACGAGATCAGGAGCAGCAGAAGTCTTCCGAGTTGCAGCCTTGATGCCCAGAGCAAAGTCCAGCGAAGTCCAGAGTGCCCAGATGGTTGAAGAAGAAGTGGTGTCAAATGAATCTTGTTCCATGATGAATCTAGGGACCCACCCTCAGATAAGCCCTTACGTACCCTATGGAAAGGGTTGGGATGATTCAGGATTCCCTCCCAGGGGAGGGGTCGGACAGTGGGGAGCATACTCCCATGTCCTTTGTCCAGTTTTGCGCCACAGCGGGAGCCAACGGCTCCCTGAGCTGGACTATGCAAGGAGGGCACCAGGTGCGCCTTGTAAACAGATTGAGTGGCGCTAGCAAGCGCTCCCACCTGGCCCCAATACACTAAACCCTGTCTGTGAGGTGGTCACACCTCCCTGTGACAGAATACCTATTGTTCTGCCTTCCCCTACTCGAGCTTGACTCAGCAGCAGGAGGGCAGAATCGTGGTTTACAGTGCATGGAATCATACCTCCCACACCAACATGTTTGATACCAAATATGCTAGGGTTCGTGACAGCCAGTTTCAAGATGGTCACCGCGTAATGACCAGGGCCGTAGCCAGAAGTGTATACTTTGGGGGGCACGGCCCCCCAGCACTGACAAGGAAATGTTCTCGGGGTGGAGTAGGGGCAAGTTGGATGTGGTAGCTTGCGAAAAAATGCAGTGCAAATGATGATGTGGATACTAAGCTGAATTATTCTTTTTATGCTGTTCGCCCAAGAGGTTAAAGTTGGAGACAAATATTGCATTTTAAAGCATGTTAGTCAAAACTGCACTTACTGTAAAGACATCCTTACATGAGGGGTACAAGATTCCGTCATGGAATCTGTCGGAACAGGAATTTCCAGTGTTGCACATATAGCACGTTGGACTAGTACACTGGAGTAAAATTAACCAGAATTTGATGTCAACTTTGCATGGGAGTTGGAATAGACTTATGTCATACGAATAGGCAGATAGAACATTACAAAGCTCATTGGAGCAGTCAAATTAGTTAAAATGGGATCAATTCAAAGACAACTTTACAGTTGGAGAATACCCTCCCCTCCAAAAGGGTTATTTGAGAATATTTGAGGCACCTTTATAAGTGCAAAGGGTCAGTAACACAGAGGAAAACTCAAAATTAAAACATAACTTCATAGGTTCGGGGTTTCAGTTAGTAGGTACTTCAAGGAATCTAAGAGTTAAATATAAGTCAAATGGAGAATTGTAAGCAATTTTGTTTAAAAGCGTCAATACACACTGGTTATGGTTTAACCCCTTCGCCGCGGCAGGAATTCCGCCGCGGCGCTGGGGGGGGTTTGGGGGCAGTTGCGGTGGCGCTGTGCTCGTGACGGAACCAATCCGTCACGAGCCACGGGTGAGCTGTGCTCATGACGGAGTGGTTACGTCACGTCTCCGCCCACTGCGCTAATCGCCCGCACAGGTGGGGAATTAGCGCCGCGTGGGCGGAGCGGCCGCCAACGGCCGCAGCATGACGGAACCACTCCGTCATGAGCACACGGCACCCGTGGCTCATGACGGAGTGGTTCCGTCATGAGCACGGAAAGGGTTCACATCAGGCCCTGAGTTTGACAAATGAAATGTTTGGATGTAGTGCACATTAGTGCCAGCTACCCACTGACGCTCAGTGACCATCAATATGTCTGTAAAAAAAAACAGTATGAACAATCATTCCCAGTCCTCAGACAGCAACAGAAATCTGTGCCTTTCTGCAACTATCACTATTATTCTGAAAAAAGGTGTTACTTATCAATAAATTAGAGCCCGATCAGTACCCAATAGCTCACCCGCTGCACAAATATAAAAATGCAAGGCCTATGGCCTGCTCCAGAATAGCCACAAACCTGACAGAACTATTATTTGCATGTTCTCACTTTTTAGCTTTCCTCATTTCTCTTTCCTTGTAAGAAGTGCATACCAAACTGATAAACAAACCCAGTGCACTCGATATAACAATCTTCTAAATAGTTAAAATAAAGATTCAATAGAGAGCGGTAGTTTAAGGCTGGTACTGAAAACAGAAAATGTTTTAATCCAAAATACTAGAAAATTGATAATGGCTGTGAAAAAATGGCCCTTTTTGTATGGTTACCCCCATTGTTTCCTGAAATGTATTGTGGGTTATAAGACTCTGTACACTGTGGCATTTCGCTTCTGTGTCCAGTGTATGTGCTCTGACCCTCACAACATGTTGAAATCGGCTACGCCCTGATTGGTTTATTGACCTTTTGTATGTCTATAATGTCATAGTATAATGTGTGGGAATACACCTATGGCATTGAAAGTTGAATGTCACTTGTAGACTGCAGCACATATTATGCATAGTGTTAGGACTACTGCAGGTGCCAGACTGCTGCAGTGTAAAACTTGCAATGAGACCTAATAAAATAACTTTTTTGATAAATAGAAACCTCTCTTTTAATTATATAAGCATTGTAGCCCACAAGGAAGGGTGCATAGCATTTAAAAGAGGGACATATAGAAAATAAACGTTACCATGTCATAAAAGTTACAAGGACAAAAAACTATTTCACTGTGGCAGGTCTAGCTGTACTATGTAGAAAACCATAGTAAAGATCAAAATACTAATACTCCTATCTCTAGAATGGAACAAGCTACAAACAAATTAAACAGCTATTTTAATAGTTATTAAAAATCCAATGGTGAAGTCAGTTTTTTTAATAAATAGGAAAGGTAACTTTTAGAAAGTTTTCCTTTACCTGCCTTAACTGTCAGAAGACTAATTCGCATAAGCCAAAGCCTGTGCTCAAGCCTGGGAAAGGTGAAAACAATAGGTGTGAAATGCCTCCAAGAAACAAGCAATAGACTGACCTGAATGGGCAGAGATTACTCCTCTGAGCTCAACTGAATATGCCAGGTGGGTGTTGTGGGCATCATGATGACACCAAAGTGTCAAATCCAGCTTAACAGATCTTTTGAGCCACATGCAATATCTTGGGTACATTGGACACGGAGAGAACAGGATGTCAAGACATTTCCTGTGTATCCCTTGTTTGGTTGCAGTAGGACTCAGCTTATGCCCTTCCAGAGTTCTGTCTCTGGGTTTGTTGTAGGTACAGTGCCTGACTCAAACTGGATTTTAGTGTTAGATGTGGGTGGGCACTTTGATTGCCATAGTAAACTCCGGACTCACACCCCCAGCCTCAGAGCAAAGTTTAGTGTAGTCTAAGACAACATTTTGGATTTGCCCTGACACATTGCATTTTGGGTCTGTTTGCAGTAAACCAAACAGAAACGACCTCAATTGTAGGAAGGCAGGGGCTTGGGAGGCTTTACTCCATTGGTTAGAGAGGAACTACGTATGTCTTGGGGTATCACACAATCACACACACTCAGGCTGGTGAACCCTGCTAATCTGGACCTTTGCCCAGCCTTCCTCAGAACACTGCTGGACTTGCAAAATGATTCCAGATGGACCAAATTTGCTGCACTTGGCATGTTTGATCTGTGAGAAGGACCTGAGAGGGTTGGACCTCCTTCCACTTGATCTCCAAGGATCATAGGGCTGATTCCCTGGGTGGGGCCAGGAACGGAAAAGGTTGAAGGGGGCATTCCTAAGAAGAATTCCAGTGGCACAGGACCAGCGCTAGACTTTGATGAGGCCCTCTGCCTGGTACTCTGAGACTCTCTAAGAGCTCCCGCTGAGGTCCTGTGAGCCATAGAAGAGTACTTCTGTGGTTGTTTGGGCACCAAAAGAAGATTGTGAACTTTTCAATAAATTTTGCTCCAGAGCTTCAAGGATATCGACGGTGAAAGGTATCCTTCTGGCAGTTCCAAAGCATCAGATTGAAAGCCAGTCTTTTTCTGGTATGCCGAAGAAATGCAGGATGGTTTCCGCTCCCCTGCCTCCCCCCCCCCCCATAAGTTATCTAAACATGCAATTAAAATGTTAACGCATGTCTTCGGCACACCAGGAAAAGACTGATTTTCAAGTCAGCCAGCCCAAGTCCTGTTCTTCAAATAATGGAAAACTTAACCTGTTTAAGGGGGCCACAATCACATTAAGAGGGGCCCGGCCCCTGTAGCCCCCCGCTAGTGGCGATTGCCCTGGTAATGACGCAGTGCCCCTCTATATGTTATATGGCTGTCTCACTTACAACCCGGGAGAAAGGACTCCGTAGGCTATAGGGGAAGTGGTCACACCTCCCTGTGACAGGATGCCTATTGTTCTGCCTTCCATTGCCCGAGCTTGGGTCAGCAAAAGGAGGACAGAATCGTGTCTCTGATCGGCAGCAACCATTTTGTGCTGTCCGGGTCAAGACGACTGGTACCAGGAACACTGAGAGCCTAACAGAGGGCTCTTCAAGTGCTTGGAATCATAGGGGTATGATTCCACTGGTCTGCTCCTGTACAAAAACAATCCTGAGAGTCATATTCCTCTTTCCATGTGGGCTGCAGAATGCAGCACACATAGAAGGAGGAAGTAATGAGGAGAAATAAAGATATTTCTGTTGGTTACACCTCACCTAAGCAGGCTTATTTTTGGGGAACTCAGAAGGTGAGTCCCTCCAATGCCGGTGTGACAACAGGTGGCCTCCGCAGAGGTGGTTCAGCCCCACAACGGTTTGCCTGAGACCACGAAGAACAAAGCTGGGGTGACACAGCCATGGCATGCCTGCTGGGGGGAGACCGCTGACCTACGGCAGGGTTCCATGAAGGAGACGACTGATCAGATCGGGTGCACCTGGGCGGGCCGTGGCGGCAGCGGAGGCCGAGCAACACAAATCAGCACTGACCCAGATGGAGATTGGCGCCGGACTGTGCTCTCCCGAGACAGACTGGGAATCTGCTGCTGCCCTCCCTTAAGTGACATCCGGGCCCTACAGTATATATGGGGTGAGTGCTGACAGCAAGAAATGCGAGCCAAGGCTGAGGCGAGAGGCCAAGACCACACCTAAGCTACGGCGTAGCTGTGGACTGTGCTACCGGGAGAGTGGGCTGGCATTGTGAGCCACAGCGCAGCGCCCGGAACCTAGTGGACCTGGTGAGGGGGTGGCCGGCCTCCTTGCTGATGGGTCAGAGGCAACACCGGACGCAGAACAGCACAGAGCACCACTGAGGAGGACGCAATCCACACCTGGACCATATCAAACGGAGGCCCCTCAACCACTGTGAAACTGGGGAGGGTGAAGTCTGAGCAGCAGCGGCTGGGTCGGGACCTGCCCTGCGCTCCATCACTCTGCAGGTGAGCTGCTCCCCGCGGATGCGCCATGACCTTTGTTGGGGGCTTGAGACCGTTGGATAGGCCCAAGGTGGCCTACACTGCACGTAATAAGTCTGGTACATGGAGCTCCCGCATGGGCAGGGGGTGGGCCTCCTGTGTGCCCCTTCGCCACAGAGGGGTGTGAGGTCCTATTCTAGAGAGCCCTACTGCACGTTGGGAGGGTCTGCCGTGTGTGTGCCCCCCGCAGAGCCTGAGGCGTGCTTACATCGCCGGGACCACATCAAGCAGAATTTTGGGCCTCCTTCCACCTGCTGGTAATCTCCTGCACAGCCTGAACCTTGCACCCCTCTCAAGACTTTGGAGGGCTCTTGTTCCCGGGGTACTCGATATTTGTTAAATATTTTATTGAAAGTGCTAAATTGTTTCAGGTTGCTGTTGTGATGTAAAAGGACGCATTCGGGCGCGCATCGCCCATTGGACTGAAAGGGTTTAGTCAACTTCACCCGTCCTTCCTCCCTTAGGCTGTGGAGGCTGGCTGGGTTGGCACAGCCAGGCCTAAAGTCAGCCCCATGAGAAATATTTCCCACTAATTCTCAAGAGGCTATTCCTTTTATTTCCATAGATGTTTCTGCCCCCAGCCGCCACTTGCAATGTAATTATCGTCGACGGTGCCCCTCTGGGGTTTTATTGCCAGGTATGAAAGCCAATGTTATTGTTATTAAATTCTACCCCACCAATATAGACACACACATTACAATAAAATACAAAGAATGCAAGCTCCCATCAGTTTGTAAAAAGGTGTGAGGTTCGGAGAAATGAAAAAACGATTAGAGTTGGAATTTGCTTGGCCAAGAAAATGAAAAAAATGTGCCTGAAATTATAGCATAACGAGAATTTGTTTTGTTTACTTTCTTAGGGGCTGACTTTGAATGCCTTGTGAATTTCAGCGTGGGTGATAACTGCACAATTTTTGCATGGCGAATATCCTCCTGTGTGTTGAAAATCACACACCTGCAATTTTCCCCCCTTTGTTTAAGTAGGTCAAGTCTGCCGAAATGTACCAGAAAAGTATACCAGATATTTACAAGTATAGGAAGCAAAATCTACAGGTAATATTCCAGATTTAGGCGAAACTGGCGTTTTATCACACCAGATCAAGATCAAACCCCAGGCACCAGATTTTACCCAGTGCAAGTAATGTCAAACCCCCTCCGTGGCACTCGTATTCATAGCTAAATTGGTTTCAGACCATTCAAGAGCAGGCATTTTTTTTGAATGGCCACTGAATAAAATAATTATGATGGGCAGGTGATTTGGTCGTGAGGGTGCCTTTACCGTGGAGGTTGCATTTTTTTTTCTAGTGACAAAGGAAACAAGCATTGGCATAGCCAATAGGTCTCGCTTTTGGGACCTTATAAGTATTTAGTTATGCAACTGTTGCATAGTTAAACACTTATAAGGTCCCAAAAGCGAGACCTATTGGCTATGCCAATGCTTGTTTCACTTCCTTCTGGGCCAAAAACAAAGGCCTGATTTAAAGGTTCATCAGCGCTTCTTTTGTTTTAGTGTAATCCTGGGTGGGAGCTATCTGTAGCCTAAAACCTATACGCCAATGCAATGGAGGGAAACAAAGGCACTCAGGTTGTTATAGTTTCAGAAATATTTAACAGAAACTATGAACTGGAGCCGGGGCTTTGACTTTGTTCAACCCCTGCAAGTAAGAGATGCATGCACTGTAAGAATGTCAGGAGCATCTGTATTAGTAATTACACAAATAGTGATTTAAATAGAACTTACTAATTCATTTATTTATTTGCTTTGTATATACCTACTCATTCCATTGTAGGTTGTCAGAGCGCTTTGCATTACACACATACACATATTATACACAGACAATAAATCATACAAGTGTGTAAATCAAAGTGCAGGATATGTTATATAAGGCAATGAGGGTTACAATGTATGGCCCATACTGCTAGGCTTTATATTAAATAGTGCATGGTCGGGAGAAATACAAAGTCAGAATATAAAAGTGGTTGAGGTTATCTGCACCAATTAGGCAGTATCACTCCGAAAAGGAACCCTTTGTAGTAACCTAAGAAAAATGATAGCTTGAGAAAAAAACAATAAGGTTCTAACCCCACCATAGCTAGCAGCTTGCATGCAGCGCCTTAATGACTATTCAGAGCTCACTGTTCTATAGTATAAGGATTGCAACGTATGAACTGCAAACAACATATGGATCTCTGTGTCAAAGGCAATGATCAACTTACTTATCTACCTAGAATACAAATCTGTGATCTTCATCTTATGCAATGTGTTTTTCAGCAGATGCAGTAACACTTTATGCTACTTTATGAGTCAAAACTTTGATTAGATAAAACACAGATCAATCCTGGAACCACCAGAATTATCTTACCATTATTATCCAATGAAAGTACTAGGCACACAAAGATCTCAGCGGCGAGTGCCTTCACTCCATAATATATTTTAAGATGCAGCCACTGTGTGACCAATTGGGTAAGCCAGAACAGACTTGATGTCTCATTTGTCCTTAGTGCCAGTTTCTAGGCAGCAGAGTAAAAAAAAAAAAATGTAAAGTTGACTGTCAAACACAGTTATTCATGCCCTTTTGTGCCTCCACCCCATTCCTCTGCCACACTTTGACCAATTCATGGGTGCCAGGAGCAAATATTTTCTATTTTCAGCACCTGCACCCAGTAAAATTAAAAGCAGGTTGGGTTGGAGTTGTGGTCAGCCTGGGCTCACCCGGCCACCTCCTGTGGCACCCCAGCAGCCCCAAAGCCTGCCCTGCATCTTCACCTTTGCCTTCCCCACCACCACCCTGTGCATCGCGTTGCCCCTCCTCCAACTCCCCCTACACCCTGTTACCATTAGCTCAATTAATGGGGTAAATGGTAGCAGAGATGTCCCTGAAATCAGGTATAAGCCCACGGCAAGGGAACCGGTAATTACAGGTGGACATGGTTATTACCGACCTGGAGACTGAAACCCCTCCTTGCACGGTGCAGCGATGCAATTACAATCCACAATGTTGGCATATTTGCCCTGTCAACTCACGTAGGCCTTTAGTTGTTCATATGTGTGATGGAGAGCACTCATTCGTTACAATAACACGCAAGCCAGTTAATCACTTGCATATACTGTAATAAAAAAGAGAAGGGTTTGTCCATGTGTAATGTAACTGGTGCTCATGTAAAGCGCTGCTATACCTTCGGGTTGTGGTTGCGCTACACAAAACTGCAAACGCAACCCAAAAATGACTTCGGTAGTAAAGTGAAACATTGTAGAGCCTAGAGTCGCCTGTGTGAGAGCAGCTCACCGATGTATTTTGTAAATGGAACTGGAAGCACATTGCGTTGATGGGCAGCTAACATCTTTGGAGTTACTCACATGACGTAGGTGCAGGTGGAACATCCTCATGTGTCAAATATGTTCCCCACATCAACATCAGTTTACCATTTTAGAGCGTCTTGGCACTTCTACGCTCTGTGCCCCGTCACCATCTCTCCATAATTCATAGATTTCCAGGTCAGAGAATGCCCTTCTCAAATATGCGCAGATATTTGCACCATTCTAACGAAACCCAGGACCTTGTTAGACTACTGGATTAATGGCTTCAGCTTTGTGGTCGCCGGCCAGAAGGAGCGTGGTATGCAAGGCACATGGGCACAGCGCTGCCTGCTAAGCACGGGAGGTGTGAATGATGACAGCAGCCCCTTTGAAGCTTGTTTACTGAGAGGTAATAAATGAAGATGCGCAGGAGCCAGGAGGGACGAGCAGCGAGGCGAGCCAGATGGTCGCTGCAGGGAAGGATGCCTGCTTTGATAAGCGGCCGCTGAATGATGTCAGTGTTTGTCCAGAATCTTATTAAATCAAAGCTTTGCTTATATTGGCTCCATGAAAAAAAAACGAGCCAGGAAAAGTTGTGATGTCAGATCTTCAGTGTGGGATACCCGCTGTATAAAGGAAGGCGTGTCCAGGAATGGATTTAGTCAATAAAAGATGCCGCATTTTGTGTTAATAAAAAGCTAACTTTAAGTTGCATACAGGTTTAACCCTCAACATTAATGCTATGATATGGTACGACTCGTAGAAATGTACAGCGGTGACATGAGCAGGTATGAGATAAGAGCTGGGAGGGTATTAATGAAAGTGGTAAAGTCCTGGTGGGTAGCAAGTAACCAATATTAAGAAGGCACATCAGTGCTCTGTTATGGTGTGATTACTTGCTGGTAATCGTCATTATACTTTGTCCTGTGCTTCCTTGTCAACGCCCTTACTGTGGGGGAAGAATCATGACAGGGAAAAAGACAACTGTGCTACCCTTTAAATAAAAAAAAAACAAGTTTAGGGAACCTTGGAAAGCACTGCGATAAGTTGCTTTGGTTGTGTGACACGTGGTCATGTTAATTAACTTTCAGCTCCGTTGCGGGGTTAAGAAACGCCAGGATGAATCGCAACGGTAAATTACTTTCATCTTATGCTGTCAAACACTCGGTTATAGATGTTTAAATGCCCCAATACAAATACTGGCTCCATGCACAAGAATATTTGAGTTGCAATGCAGTATTACGTTAATACGCCTGCAGCTTTAACAAGAAGGGCTGGGCGAGAAGGGAGGGGGGAATGCCAGCAACAGAGGAGCCCGCGAAAGTGAAAGTGATCGTGATTACGATCGCTACGGAGTTAAGACACATGCCGCTGCGCGCGTGCACGTTCACGTGCACTGTAGCTTTAGGCCACGGCAGCACTTTGAAAAGCCCAGATATAAAATGTCTCTTCGAGCCTTTGGCTCACGAGACCTAAAAAGCAGGGATTAAAAATAATCTGCAAGAGTGAAACAAAAGAGACAGGCTGTAGATGACAAAGTGATGAAGTGGCATCAAAACTAGACAGCCTTGATATACAGCAACCCTGTCATCTGGCAACGTTAGTGGCAAGCTTTTGAGAAACGTTTTGAGCCCAGGCACTTATGTGTTTGTTACCAGCTACACACTGGGGGGCCTATTTACGAGAATGCCAAGCAGTGTAGCACAGCAAGTCATCTTGCTGTGTTGCACTGCGTGACAGGGAAAGGGGAGGTATGTGCCGTATTTAAGGCAATACGGTGCATTCCTGCTTATTCCCTTGCGCTCGGTCCCTTTTGGCATCCTTGCACCAATGCAGGCTTTAATGCAGTCTGTGTGGAGAACATGCTAAAGTGCACATGACTGTTTGACCGGCCGGTCAAAGCATCATGCGCACTTTAATGTGCCCACCACTCCTCCCTATCTCTTTGGCAGGGCAGTACCACCCTCATGCTGCCACAGCAGGGAAGAATAACATGATAATATCATTGAGTTATTATCATTTTATTTTTCATTTCTTTTAATGCTGCAAAGAAGCAGTGGGGCGATGCTCCTCCGCCTTAACGAAGGAGATACCAAACATGATAGGATTCCTTACAGCCGTTTTTGAGATGGTTATCGCGTAATTACGCGGTGCCCCTCTATATTGTATATGGCTGCTGCACTTACAACCCAGGAGAATGAACTCCGTAGGCTGTAGGGGTGTCCTGCTCATGCAGGGGTACTCTCACGCTTAGAACCGAGCACCCTGCCTTCAGGATTGAAAGGCCTACTTTAAGGATGAACTATAGGTTTTAAGTGCATTTACCTCAGATATAGGGAAACCTATATCTTTCGTAAGTGGTGCTAGCACCAGCTTACACAGGCTGCAATGGCACGCCTGCAGTTACAAATTGAGTGGTCTCCTATGGGTGGCATAATACACCCCTGGTGTACCTATGCCCTGGTACCTTAGTAGGGGCTGATAAGTGTACACCAGTGTCCAATCTGAGATGTACCTAAGTACTTAACATACCAAATCTAGGGGAGAAATCACAGAGACTGAGGTCCTGATTAGCAGGATCCTAGTCGGACTAGTCAGTAACAGCATTACATCAAGCAAAAAGTGGAGGTAACCATAAAAGCAGATCCTACTTTTCTACAGGGTGAATCCATAGCAAAATGTTGGAACTGATATTTGAGGTAACTCTTGTCATGAGATTTCCTGTACTCATTTTATGGGGAGTGTCAATGGCACAATGTTGACCCTTATATACTGGAGGGAATTTTTAGAGGGACCCACGACTGTGGCTGAATCATCCATGGTAAATTTCTGGCACTGTTATATTGAATGTACTCCTTGGCATAAGGGGCTCACCTATGAACACATGAGGATCTTGGTATAGTGGAAGTTATTTCTGACTTAAGACATTTAAAAAAAAACCTCAAATCTACTCCTCGGAAAAACCTGGCTTCCCTAGTGCACCATGAAAGTACTGGAATATTTAATGAGTGCCCTAAAAATCTCTGTGGCTTTTGAGAAATATGATCCCAAAAATTTCAAAAAATTCTCAGGGGAAAAGTCTACTCTCCCTAAATCATCTACAAGAAATCTGTTAAATTGTTTAGCTTGTTGGAATTTGGAGGATGGATAACACCCCAACCCTTACATAGATATTTTTCCTCATATAATGGCTAGGAGGTAAGCTTTGACCCCTTTTCTCGAAATACTTGTCCTACCCCATTGCTGGTAGCAGGACTGGCTTTAGGGCGGTGCGACCAGTGAATCCACATCTCGCGTTGGTGGGGGGATGCTGTGTTTAAAAATTATTAGTGGTTTAAAAGCACATCAGCTTCCTTGTGTATCAACCAGTTTTCAGGCAACAATAAAAAAAGTTAAGATTACTCTGTTGATTAACTTTCCTACTAGTGAGAGTTCAGAATGTTGTCTAGTGGAAGTTTTGGCTCATCGTAAAGTAGCACGGAGGGTTAATGTGCCTGCTGCAAAGAACATGTACCATGCAGATCACTGAACTAGGTGTGAGTGAACTATGAGTAGCACTATAAAGAAATATACCCGATTTTTCCACATTTGGTCTAATTACCTTGTGTATGTAAATAACAATAAAGGATACTTGCAAAATGTGACTAAAATGACTGTCTTTCTCAATATTTCACTTCAAAAATAAACAGTTGTATTCGTTTAACGGGCGTACCATCTCATGCAACGGGCGATTTGTATAGGGTCACTGGAAAGTCCACAAAGTTGTCCCTGCGCCCCACCTACCCCCCCAGAAATGTAGTGTCTCCTACGCCCCTGCCATTTATAAAGTGTTGGGGGGAGGGGGGTAGAGAGAGAAACAACATAGGGCGAGAGAACATAACAGCAGATGAAAGAAAAAGGAAAGATATCTGATCCACTCAGGGCACAAGAGAAAAGCCTTACATTCTGTCGAGACAGCTTTTAGAAAGAATATTTTTGGGCAGTTCACAGCAGCGCCGACTACTCTAGCCCGGAGTAGCCCCACTTTAAATGTTGCCCGAGCGCAGATAAAGTGATCACTACCAGCCCCACAGGAGATGACGCCGGCCGTGGGAGCATCTACATTGCAATGACCACATCACCTCTGTTAGTCCTGTGGCTGCGGGTCCCCCACGCCCAACTCACCTGGCAGGAGCGTGATCCCCGGCTCTTCTGCAGCGCTGCCTCCTCACCTTCTGAACTGTTGCCTGAAAACCGCATGCTTGGTTAATGATAGCCTTCCACGAAGGCGGAGCAGGGCCCCCAAGCGAAGAAAAGGAACACACTCACGTTATACAAGAATTACACAGGAAACAGGTCTCCCCTCTTCTCTAACACACACGAGCGCGGAACAGGCAGCACCAGCACAGACGTTCCAGTTTGCATAAAAAGGCGGAGGGTCTTTAAAGGTGATGTGGCCTAGGAAGCACAATTAAGCATAATTTCCAAGAAGAGTTGCCTCTGTAACCAAGAGCATGTCTGGCCTACACCCCCCTCCCGCCCCTCTGGGCGTGGTTCTCCTAACCTAGCAACCCCAATGATCCTCCCCGCTGCGCACTGAGCTCCTCTGGCAACCCACCTCCCCGACTCAAAACTTCCTCATTAACCTACAAACAATCTCACTTGACAGGTAAATCCACCAAGGCAGTTATACATCTCCCTGCAGACGCCAAACTGGAAAGACCATAAAACACTGCATCCAACCAGTTACCACCATTGGTTTAGAAGTTTTAACAGTAACAATTCGAATGTTGCACCTAGTCGCAATAGGGTTAGTATAACCACATGAACAAATAAAAGGCAGACTGACCAGTCGGATAGTGTCAACAATAAAAAGTCATTTATAAATCAAGTCCTGTCTATGTGTATCATTTGAACTTTTACATAATGTGAAAATGATCTCTCGGGCTTCAGTAGAAACATGTCGGGCATCATCAAATGTGCAGAAAAAGTGTGAGCCTCCCTCATGCTGAGAAGGGCAATCTTTCTGAACACGCTTACAAGGACACAGCATTGCTGGCAAAGTTTCAGAGTGCCATGTGTGACCTTTATATAATCACAGTGTAATTATGAGTGACATTTCAACCACTAAGAGTGACACTTTCTCGTGAGCAAAATCAAGTAATGAAGACGAGGGAAACATAAGTATCAGAAATTACACCAGCCCTGCCAAGTACCATGCATTAGGGCAGGGATATTCAAAGTATGGTGGAGCGGCCCTCCTGACCTTTAATTGTGTCCCCCTGGTGAGCAACAGTACTGGGCTGCTGTTCATTTGACAGAGCAGGAACATTCAACAAGCATTTGCAATGCAATAGGTCACGCAGTTACGCGAGTTTAAGCTTTTGGCATTGTAAATGAGTATGCCTTTTATTTATGTTTTTAAAACAAAAACAAAAATAAAAGGCATTGTTATTTGCAATGTCAATACCTCAAACTCTCTCAAATGCAAGACCTATTGAATTGCAAATGCTTGTTTTTATTTTTTTGCAGATTAGATAGATATTGTTTCCAGTTTTTGAAGGATCGTTGCCACATGCTTGGTTTTTGAGCCGGGGTGCCTCGTGTGTGTATAGTAATTTGCACTGGTCCAGGGGTTAGTCCTGCGCCCTCTGTTGCTCTAACCCTAATAAGCCTTGCTGAGATGTTGGGAGATTAAAGGGTCAGGCCAAATCTAGAAGTATTGGGTTTTATAGAGCGCTGCTTTCGCTCATAGGCTACAAAGCACTCTACACACTTGTCATAGAACTTCCGACGGGTGACACAACACATCATGCTGATGCTGCAGGAAATACCCATTTTTTAGACTTTCCCTGTATTGCTATAAACCGGCTTCTCTGGGTAAGTCAAAAAGGAGCTGGTTTCATAGCCGTGTTGCACTTGCAGAAAAGACTCCGTCTTCCATCCAATCCCGTTTGAAGGAGTGAACTTGCAGCTTATATTGGTACCGCATTTCAACCACCACCAGCCTGTATGCTACCACTTAAATGATGAGTTATTCTGCAAGAAATAGAGACTTGAATGTTCACCAGTGATCAGGTGAGCTGGTGAGATAGGTACTGTATGTGGGGGGTGAAGTAAAAGCATTTTGCACGAGTTGCAGGCTGTGAATTTCTCCTTTTGGAAGGATCAAGAAAAGACATACCCTTAAAACCAGTAGGTGGCGCAATATCTTTTGTTTTACATAAAAAAGTTCATTTTTGCCGAACTGTTGCAATTGATCGTACTGTCTAGCGCAAATATAGATTCAGATTTTAAGTTCCCAATTTCACATCCCCAGCCTAAGAAGAAAAACGACGCATGAAAATGCGGAAAAAAAAAAGTGAAAACAAATATGCAAACATGAGTACATTTAAAGTAGAGGTTTACAAGCCACAAGAGCCGAGCCTGAACCGAGGTACCGGTCTGGCTTTACCATGGCAACCAATTCAGCAGTCGATCCACTGCGGCTGTGTGGCCGCGAAAGTGAAAGTAAGCTCGGTCAAGTGCGGGGCGCGTGCCCGCGCACATGCACTGTAGCTCTAGGCTGGCCTGGTAGCACTTTTTGGAACCCTCACAAAATGTCTCGCCAGATCAGCGCATGTGCTGGGTCAGGCGAGACCTAAAAAGCTGTGAAAGAGGCATACTTTATTCACACGTTAACTAAACTAAAGGTACAGAAACAAATTATGTTTCCTAGACAACTTATCTTTAGCATGCATCTGCTTTGCGCCCCCCCTATGCCCACCTTTCAACACCCGACCCTCGCCCTGCTGGCATCAGCGCAGCCCTCGGGAAGCCACAGACAGTACATTGTGGCCCCCAGGGGAAATGTTTACGAGTACTCATGCATTTAGGGTTGCATATCTACAAAGTTTACAGATTGCTTATGTGTGACATTTCCATGGTTTCAGTGTACTTATGAGTAACACTAGACTACAAAATATGTGACATTTTCTCGTGAGTGAAACCAGGCAATGCAGTGCATGGAAATAGATAAATACTAGAAATGACACCCTTTTGATCATTAAAACTAAAATATCTTGAAACTGTTTCAAATCCCCTGAAATGGAAGGTTAAGATACCAATAGGATTTGTGTGCCCAGAAGATATAAAAGTAAAGAAACCACCCTAAAACGTCTCATAAACCCATGCCATTGCACTTTATTGCGCCCTAATGCAGTTAAGCACATGCTGCAGAAATCAAATGAACACAGGGTAGATATTTTGATGCAGCAGACGGTACACAAATAAGTACAAGCATTGAAAATGCAATAGGCCTCACCTTTTATTAAGTTAAAGCCATTTTCTTTGCTATATAATACCATTAAGTTAAAGACATTTGCTTTGCTATATAATACCATTAGCAAAGCAAATGGCTTTAACTTAATAAAAGGCGAGGCCTATTGCATTTTCAATGCTTGTCCTCCAAATGTGTTCAGGGAGGCTGGAGTTCTGCTTTCCAATGCAGCACTATGTGTTAATTCTATTTTTTGGGAATAATTCTCTTCATTGGGGTTGCGGCTTGAGTTTCATTTAAACAAAAAAAAAGTATCTCTTTTGTGGTATTTCAAAACTACTAATGTGTCTACGATGACTCTACCGGAAACGCCATGCGCGTCGGCATTTGTGATATCTACGAGGAATAATGCACACATGAGACCCGATAAGAGGGGAAAGGAGGCACGTGATACATGTATGCTTCCGTGTGTATTTTACCATGTTGACAGAGTGGTACAGGGGTGTGTGTGTATGTGTGTGGAGGGTGGGGGGGGTTGCATGCCGGCATGCAACCCCCCCACCCAAGAGAGGCCAGTTTTTAACAGGACACTGCAGCAAAAACCTGCCGTCCAGCCAGCGAGATTTCCAAGTGCCCTTTTAATGCACAAGCATGCCTCTAGTGTTGAATTAAATATTTAGTTAAACAATCGCAAATGGTTGCATTTTAAAGCAAAGCGCATCTTCTTACGAACACTCGTCACAATGAAGTTGTTTTATTTATGTGTTGATACGGTGTCCCCCGACGCCCCGACTCGCGCACGCACCTCTCTCTCATCAACCCCATGTTACGGTGTTTTGCTTGCGATAGCAATTGTTGGGAGCATGCCTCGTTAAGCGCGAGTCTGGTTGGCACTGTTTTGTCTGGGGGTAATGCCGCCTGCCGTGCAGGGCTGGTGGCTCAGTGAGCAGGGCATCCTCCTATTGTGGGTAAGCAGCAGCACACGGTCAGATCAGACACTCTGCAGCAGCGTGGCCTTGGATTATTCCCTGAACGCCCCCCCCCCCTCCCCTTCCTCCTTTTATTAGCTGGATTCTGCAGTTAGCCCAGATTTACTCATGTGGCCACACGATGTGCGTTAGGCCACATCTGCGCGCCATCAGCTTGTTTCTTCTGTAAAGCTATTAGGTTTATTGCGAGCCCTCATACTGAAAATAAACATTACCATTCCTAAGGAAGGGTGGAATTCAATGACCGTGCTTGGATCAAAAACTAAGACTCAAACATGCTCAACAGCAATTTAAGTTATAAAAGTGTCAAGAACCTGGGGGTATCCACATATCTGCACAACATCCACACGTCGAGTCATGCAGCACGAGCATATACAGCAGACACCGCGCACACCTCGGGCATCACATACCGAGCACTGACTGCCCTGACTACACTGCAGCTCGCACCCTCCTGTCCAGGGGAGGGATAGCCACGCCATCTCTTCAGGAACGGCCACCCAGATCCATCCCACGCAGCGGGCTGTGATCCGCCCCGAAAGCAAACATTAATTAAGCTCCGTATTTGAATTGGCTCCTTGTTTATCTTCATCCCGAGTGCCAGCTTCCTCCCGCCGCTATCTGATGAAGGCGGAGTAAATCCAGAGCTGAGTGCTGCGGGGTGATGGGTACCACCGCCAGCGTAGTGTGAGCAGGGTGACGAAAATGATGGGGGGGTTAGGCATGACGGGCAGATTTGAGTATCGGAGCCTCGCCTTTCAACGTAACAGTGATTGGGGCAGACCCTCCGGCTGTACACTCACGAAGGGCAGAGTGCCTAAAGCTGAATGCCAGAGAGAGACCTTCGAGATGTGTCCACGTTTGTTTCATGCACAAGCAACGCCAACAACGTCTCCCGCTTTTTTTTCTCTTTTAGAGCCGTCGCAGTTGGACTGGCTCACGAGCCGTCCCAGTTGGACTGACTCGCATGACTAGTTTCTTATCTTTATGGGGCCATGTGTTTGGCCCCATAAAGATAAAAAAAACTTTTACGCCAGCAGTAAGTCGGGGCAGCCAGTCCAACTGTGACGGCTCTAAAAAAGAAATGTGTACGTCACTAGACGCTCTCTTCCAATGGCTGGCCACCGTTTAGCATAAACGGTGATGCTAGCCAATGGAAAAGAGGGGCGGAGCTTAAAGCCCACTAGAGAAATCTCCTAAAGTTATTAAATCTCGTCAGCGAGACTGCGCATGTCTGCGCAGTCTTACGCCAGGCGAGACCTAAAAATCAAAAAAAGCTGGTATTTTTACGCTTTAACTGTACATACTTCAAAGAACAAATATTAATAGAAAGCGCTTTTAAAAGTGTTCTAGGAGTGATCCATGACTAAAACGTAAAGTAAGCATATACAGAAATGATACAGCAGAAATAAATAAATTCAATTTTGTTCCTGTCCTTTTTAGGTAGTGGCCAGTAATTCTTCTCTAGAAAAGGTATCCGCCCTAACAGGACTCACCTGACAGCTGCATTCCACCAGTGCCTTGGAGTGGGTCTCCAAGCTGAGAGCTTACCAGCTCGCTTTGTTTTGCCTTGAGCTGCAATGTGCCTTGGTGCTTCAGCCAGGGAGGACGGGAAAGGACCACAGGTACAATTTAAAGAATTGTCAGAGCCCATGGAGGGCCACAGGCAGTTCTCCTCAGGAGTTTCTTGCTTTGTCTCACAGCAGTTTTTGCTTCTTACATGGCCCCATGCATGCTGTTTTAAGGGTGGGCGAGCCCGAGCAGCAGCAATGCCTTTTTAAGGACGGCCACCAAGCAAAGGTGGTAAAATTAAAAACATGCTACATGGTGCCAGTCACACAAGTTATAGCACTGTGAAGACTGATCAGCACACACAGAGTGCACTGCCGCTGAGGCCCCACCTAGAATATAAAGGGCGCAGCTCCACACACTCTGTGCCTGCAGCCAGCACCGCAACAGGAAACAGAACGTTTAATTTGCCCACAACTCATGTGGTCGCATTTCAGTACAAACCTTAACATCTGCTGCTAAAAAAACACGTTAAGGAAACAAAGAACTGTAAACTGAAAGGAAATGCTTGGAGACTTGAAGAAGCCGCACTGGACGTGCTGCCGTTGCCGTAACCTGCTTTCCAGAACAAACAAACTTGTCCCACCGGAGCCACGAATCCTGAAAAAAGTAGCTACAAGACAAAGCCACAAAATGACGATGACATTGTTAACATGTCAGTAAACAAACAATAGCTCAGCACACCAGCCTTGCTCTGCTCGCCTAACGGAGCGCGCCTCCTCCTACCGTCTTGACTTGTGCCAGGCAGCACTAGTGGGGTGTCAGGAGGCACTATAAATGTGTGGCCTATGCATTTTACTGCGGTGAAGCGGACAACCGCAGTAATAGCATTAGGCGGCAGTCCGGCTGAAGAAAAATGTATCATGTCATCACTTTCATCGGTATGGCTGTGTGACTGCACAGGTGTCACTTTTCGGACCCAGCTTCTTGAGAGTGTTAAAGTCTGCTGTTGAAACACAGCCACCTCTTATCTCGGCGTTTGCTGATCGTCTCAGAAAACATACCAAGCTTAACCCCCTTTTATGTTTACATTTCCTGGGTGATTTAAGTGAAATAATTTCCATATATTGGTTTCACGTTTCTTTTTATTATAAAAGCACAACATGATGACCGACCTCAGACACCCTGTATTCTAAATTACTTTCATGCTTTCTGTAATGTTTCATAAACGACTGCTTTTGACTTTCAACATCGTGTATGCACAGAGCAGGAGTCGGGGGTACACGCGGGTGGACGGCGTCCACCCACTATTTTCACTGGTTGGACGCCGTCCACCCTGCCAAGAAGTTGGGCCCCACTGAAAAAGATGCTGAATTCGTCCCGGTGTAATTTGCAAACACCAGGCGCCAGATGTAGGTGGCTAAATACCGGCCGGTAACGCCGAAATTCGGTAAATTTCAGCGTTACTGACCGGTATTTAGCCATTCCTAATGTAGGTAAGGAATCGGTAAATAAGGAATTGGTAAATACTGATTCCTTATTGCTCTTGCATTTAAGGAATCGGTGATATCGATTTCTTAAATGCAATGTAGGAAGCACATTAAAGAGTGCTTTTGAGCCTTAAGAAATCGGTAATTACCACCAACTTCAAGTTGGTGGTAATTACCGATTTCCTTTAAAAAAACACATTTTTGTTTTTCGTTAAGTGCCATGTGGCACACATTCATGCCCTTAGGGCATGTATGTGCGCCACATGTGCACACATGCACATTTCAGGGGTGCAACAGGGTATCCTTTTGACACCCTGGCACCCTTGAAGGTGCTCCCGCTATTAGCGATTCGGTACTACCGAATTGATAATAGTGAATGTCTTCACATTCATTCCTATGGGCCTCCAAGCCCATAGGAATGAATGGGTAGGTATTCCTTATTACTGAATCTCAATTACCGATTTGGTAATAAGGAATATTAAGGATTCCGTTTTTTTTACCGAATCTTTACCTACATAGGAAATACCGATTTCTTAATAGCGAATCGGTAAAATTTGCTATTAAGAAATCGGTATTTCAGGTTTACCTACCTCTGGCCCCAGGACACATTCAGCAGCGCCTGCACGTTGTTGTCTGCTTTTGATCGCAACAACGTGCAGGCAGGAAGGGGTTCTCTTATTTCAGACTCCTGCTGGGGTCATCAGGCTTCCTTTTGTTGGAGTCTCTTGGCTGGGAGCAGTCAGGAGCCTCACACCTGATGCAAATACAGCAGAAGGGAAGCAAAGGCTTACACCTTGTTAGCACTTCACACATACTTAAAGAGCCAGCATTTCACTTTGTTCAAGCTCTGTTTACAACATATGCATGCACTGTAAGAATGTCATATGTGTTGGTCTTTTCCTGTATTTACACAAAATAAATGTAATTTATATAGTGCTTACTACCCCTGAGTAGGCGTTTAAATATTTTAAGTACCACTATTTTTTCTTTTAAATCACTATGGGTAGAGGACGTTTACGCAGACAAAAGGCAACATTGTTTTATGTGTAGCTTACAAAAGTGTGAATCTTCTGCATAAATCAGGAGGGATTCCCTATATACTCGAAATCTCCTCCAATGTACTCATGCTAGACATGTTAAACATGCATGTGAGGGCTTAAGATCTGATGTCACATGCTGTGATGTCATGCGCCGTGATGTCACACGCCGCGGTGTCACATACCATGATGCCACGCGCCGGGACGCCACTTGCATTCTGATTAACTGGGTTAGTCCCCCCACTTGTTGTTTTTAGGACTTGTGCCCTGTGTATGCATAGGTAAAGTTTCAGAGCATTGACCATTTCATAGCTCTGACATATAGCGGGGTAAAAGGATGAATCCTTCTCAGGGCACTGTTGCTTGTCAAGTTCACTGAAGAAATGGCTCAAGGCTAATCAAACAACCATTGGCAAACACAATATGTTTGGCACCAGCCAGTAGCCTTTTGGATTTGTCAATGCTTCTTTTTTTCAAAACACTAATGTACAAAAAATGGCTGAAAACAAAAATATGTTTGGGTCTCACAAAGCACCCATTGCCTAATCTATTGCACTGAAGGGAACTAGCTTTTGTGAGCGTCTCTTTTCGGAAAGAGTAGAATGTTCCTACTCATAGTGAAGTTAGCCAATGGCTCATGTGTGACCCATTGCTGTATGCTGTGGAGAGTGGAAAAAAGTGTGAATGACAGACCAATGGACGAAGAAATCTGTCTGAAAGCCCTATACTAAATACATCATACATAAAATATTAGTAACATCAAAAAGGCCTTGGCTGCAACTTGAATGGGCAAATACATTGCCCCATTCTGTATGCTGTAGAAGTCTTGACTAACACCAAACATTAACAAGCATTTGCAATGCAATAGGTCTCGCATTTACAAGAGTTTGAGCTATTGGCATTGTAAATAACAATGCCTTTTATTTAGGGTTTGTTTTTAAAACAGATAAATAAAAGACATTGTCATTTTTAATGCCAATAGCTTACTTTCGCAAATGCGAGACCTACTTCATTACAAACGAGTTCGGCCGGCGCGCGTGCTATGAAGATTTTTTTTAAAGAGAATGTGTCCTGCTTTCAAGAGCATGCAGGACAAAGATATTTGAGAAAATAGTGCTAGGAGGCTGTAATTAAAGTCTACCGAGTAACAACACATGTAACAGGGGGTGTCCTCATGGGAGGTTACAAAATGAGACAAGGCAGTACTAAAGAGGGACGACTAAGCCTGTTGACAAATGAAAAGCCACAGCTTACAGTGAACAATGACACAAGCCAATTAAAAATATGGGTGGAGATTGGACAGAGCTTCAATTCCATACCTGAATACGGAATGCTTCGCAGAGCAGCTCATGCGCTGCCCAGGCTCGACCTAAGAATGACCTGGCACTCTTACAGTAGGTTTGGGGAAACAAATAAAAAGGCGCACAGAGAGGAAAAGATCCAAATAGAGAGGAACAGAGTGAAAGAGAAAGTGATGGAGAACCATACCAGTCATTTGAAGATGCATAAGAAGGGAGTTCTAAAGAGAATGAATGAGACAGGTTGCTGTAATTGAGAGAGAGAGATGCCAGAAAGATCTTGTTCTTGAAGAGATGGCAAAAAAGAATGAAAGAGTAGAAATAGAGCAAAAGGAGGCGAGAAAAGAAGCATCACGGAGTAGACGGTGAGTGATGTGTCATAAAGAGATCTATACTTGTGAGAGAATAAAAGATTTGCAATAAATCATAGAGATGAAGATTGTGGAAGGGGAGTGAAAATATAGTCTGCTTAGATATTGAGAAAGGGGTAGAACGAATTACTCGTTAGACAGAGGAAATGATATATTGCAAAGATCATAAGGGAGGAAGAAGAGGGAAGACGTTAGAGCTACAGATACAAGGGAGGACAAGAAAGAGAGGGCAAGAGAAAGAGACAAATGTAGCAGATATGAGATATTGTTTTGATAAAAAAAGTCATTATGATTACTCAAGATGCAGTGGTCCTAGGGGAAGCTGTTTTTAAGCTTGGTGGGTCAAATTTTATTTCACCCCCCCGGTTTCTTTTATACTTCAAGGCTTCTCACCTTACTTTTGGTGTGACTTAAAGAGTGTTTCCACACTTGCTTGTGTAATAATTTGGTGTGTGATTGTGTGAGTTGGGAGAGTGTTGAGAATTTGTAATTTCCAACTTTAAAATGCTGAGTTTATTTGTGGTCCTAGTTTTACAACATTGTGGACTGGAGCAACACTAATATACACATTTCACAATGATGATATACCATATTCCAGAGGCACATGGCAAGGTCCCTTAAATGTTGTATTGTAAATGGAGCATATATTAAGATAAAAAAGGTGGAGGATGTGGACAGCAACGTGATGGCCTACAAGATGGACGCACCAATGGGAAGCTCTGAAGGCCAGGAGCCAGCATCTGCAGAAATCAGCTCTCAATGAGGAGAGAAATAAGGCTCAAATGTAAAATTTGAGTTCAGCAGGAATAAGAGTATAGCTAGACACAGCCTGTGCTGTCTTCCAGAAATCATATGATAAAAAAAAATGAAAAAATGTACAGGTAGGGGCTAAGGTTCAGTCCCTTTTGCTCCACAGCAGTAACCATAGCTGTGTCGACAGCAGGGACCACATAAAGGACCTGAGCAGTGACCACAACTGCAACCATGGCAGGCACCAGGGCAGTGACTACAGCTCCCACCTTGAGTAGGACAACAGCAGCAATGAGAGTTGCCACCATAGCAAAGTCAATAGTAGCAATTACAGGTGCAACAAAAACAATGACCAGAGCTTCTGCCCCAACAGGGACTATTGCTGAAACCTCAGCAGGAGCAGACTCAATCACAACTACTCCCATTACAGCAACAACAACATTAATCACAATTCTACCACAGCAGAGACCACAGCAGTAAAAGGAACAGTAAATACAACAGCTCAGACTACAGCCACAATCACAGCAGCAATAATAGCTGAAAGCAAAGCAAGGACAACAATCAAAATGATAGGTGCTGACGACCCGCCCAGACTCCCGCGGATGTGAATGGGACGCCACTCTACGAGAACAAGCGAGACGCAGGCAGGAGACACTACAGAAGTGTGGTGCTGCGCCGCGAAAGATGACAGGCCCAGAGGGCGAACTAGTTCCTGGAGCCTGAGATTACCAAAAAGACTGTGCAGCGCCCTCTTCTGCAAGCCCCCCACCCCCAATCCTGTGGGGCAGAACTGGAAAAATAAATCCCCTCAGCAAGGATGGTGCAAAGAACACGCGGTGAGGAGAGCCACAGTGGGGAGCAATACCACTGGCGACCGGGGCAGACATCGCCGCCCTCTGGCAGTGACTGTAGAAAGAGAGGGCGGTGCATCTCTCCGACTGGCCATCCCGGGAGTGACAAGCGATGTGAAGCGCAGCGGACCGGCACCGTGAGCTCCGACGAGCTGCCAGGACATCCACGGAGATAACTGGGGCGCCGCTTGCGTAGAGCAACCGAAACGTGGACAGAGGGTGCCACTGGATTGAAGGCCCACGCCACGCCTGGCTGCGGGAGAGCTGTAGCACGGACCCTGAGACCGCCAAGGGCCCATGCAGCACCCTCGGCAGTGCAGGCACGTTGGCTGCCGCTGGCGTTAGGGCCGGACATCGCCACCCACTGGCTGCAACTGTGTGAAGATGGAGCATTAATAGCAGTTCTCTTACCTGGAGAGGGCAGACCAGTTCCTGCGGCTCAGAGACATTGTGGGAGCGGCGGTCAGAAGTTCTGGAAGCGCTGCCAAGCGAGTAAATGGAAGCAGCTGACGTAAGCGCACCGCGCCCGGACAGGAGATGTGCATGCGTATGGTGCGAGCAGGAGTTATGATAACGCAGCAAGCCGTACGCGTGCACATCTCCTGTCTTCCACACGCGTGCACATTTCCTGTCCCCCTTCGACAACCAAGTCGACGACAATAGATATCACCAAGGCGGACAGCGCATGCGCTGCGTCGCTACGCAAGACCTAAAAACCTGCACTGCTTTTCCAAACCATGCTTAGATTTTGTGATTACATGATGGTAATGTCAAATGAAATGAAGTAAGATTATTTATTGTACTTTGATTGCCAGTACAACAAATATAACATTTGTCTAACAGGTTCCTTGCAGCTGTTCCTTCGACTCTTCTCTATGGCAGTTCCCTTCCTGTGTCATTTCTTCTTTATGGCACTCTGCACCAGGACTCTCTTCTCTATAGAGTCCTGCACTCCTTCCGTGCAGCGCAACCCATCATCCACCTCCATTCTAGACGTATACGCACTGTCTCCCAAATCCACTCACAGGGGAAATGCCTCATAGGGTGGTACTAATACCAGTGCTTAAGCCCGTCATTACACAAAGGATTAACGGCACATCAGCTATGGGTGCTGCATCTGCCTGTGGAACACTTACTATCTAGCCATGCAATAATGAAACATATTAAATTTCACAAAGCTAATAGATCTCCCATTGCTGAGACCTATTGGCTTCGCCAATGCCTGGAGGGAGCTCAGCAGGTATTGAACATCCACTGAGGCTTGAGGGATTCCCATTGCATAATGCTTTTAGAAGCAAAGATGTGCAGAGTCCTAGGACCATTAGCAACCAAAGCAGCACCCCGCATTGTTCAAGCCCCCTGTATAATTCATTGACACAAATGTCACTGGGGTTGACTCTGAATGTTTTAATTTTGATATTCGTACAAGTCTTTGCATATTATTATATGGTTTTGTAAATATGTGTGCAATGAAAGGCAGCCTTTCTTTGTAATTATGTTTCATTATTTTTAAACTTAGTAACACAATCCACACAAATACACTCCACACCATGCCACATAATTCCAATCAGCATAATTTTACTCAACACCACACACTTCAATGCCACACAATTCAACTCTATACATTTCCATTCCACACCACATAATTCAGCAACAAACCACATATTTCAACTCAACAACACATCACAGAATTCCACATCATGCCACTAAATTTAACAGCACATAATTGAACTCCACATCATACCACCCCACAAAACAAAATGCCATTCTACATAATTACATTCTGACACATAATTCAACTCCACATACTTCCAGAACACTCAACACCACATAATTACTATCCACATATTTCCACTGCACACCAGGCCACATAATTCCACTACACACCACATAATTACTATCCACATATTTCCACTGCACACCAAGCCACATAATTCCACTACGCACCACACAATTCTACACACACAATTCCACAACTAACAGTTCCAATCCAACACACAATATTCCACTCCACACCACATACATCCATTCCAATCCAAAACACATGGATAAAAGACATTGTCATTTACATCACCAATACCTCTAACCCTCACAAATGCATGACCAATTTGCATTGCAAATGCTTGTTCTTTGGTGTTGGTTGTCTTTTTTCACTGTGCCCTATTGTGCACTTTTAGCCATATGAGCTTTTGAGGGAGTCAGCGCTTCCCACAGGTATGTTATTGAGAGGCACTGACGGGACCCTGTGCTCCAGAGAAAGAGGACTCAGGAGGAAGAACATAGGTATGTAAGAGGATAGTCCAGTGGGAGACTAAAACTGTTCACTTTCCATGCAGAAATAACACGTGGACTGAGTTAGGAATCTTTCACTGATTGGTTATTCATGCACATTGGTAACCTGGCAGCACGGCACATTCATGTGCACGCTTCTAGGTGACGGTGGGACGGGATGGGTGGGATTCGATGTTAATAGGTTCATGTGTCCCTGTGGTGTAGGTGTGCTTGAAGTGTATCGCCTGAGCATGTGTCTTTTTCGGTTTGTGTACTAGGATTGCTTATCCTTGCAGTGTGCAGATGTGTGCAGATGTCCTACCCAACAAGAAATGTTCACAAAGACCTTTTTTGTGGTGTTAGAACGGCCCCAGTTTATTCACATCATAAGTTGGTACACATTTTTCGTGTACCAACTTATGATGATGATGGTCATCAACATGCTCATTTCTGGCTCATCTTGGCTTACAACATAAGGAATTTTTCGTAACAAGTTATACATTGTACATCATATAATTTGTTGCATATTAATAAACATAACTTCAAACTGTTGTGACAGCTCTACTTCTGTCTGTCGTACTTGGTACAGCAAGTCGCAGCTTCAAGGCTTCAACTTGTTACCAAATATCTGGTGGTCGTGGCCCCATTGCCATGCCTGGGCTGCAAGTGCCGTGTCCACCCAGCTCTGCCCATTTCCTACCCTTTTGCCTGGTCTCAAGTTTCCCTGCAGTAAGGTATCCCAAGAACCTTCTCCGGTCACTTATCTCAAGAGTCCCTGCCGTAAGGCATCCCAAGGACCTTCTCCGGTCACTTATCTCAAGAGTCCCTGCCGTAAGGCATCCCAAGGACCTTCTCCGGTCACTTATCTCAAGAGTCCCTGCCGTAAGGCATCCCAAGGACCTTGTTCGGGCAATTGCAGTTGTCTCAAGAGTTCCAGCCGTAAGGCATCCCAAGGACCTTGTTTGGGCAAATGCCCTTTTACGTCTTTATGTGACGATTCTTTCATGCTAAACCTTGTGACTTCCCGCCTCCTCGTCACACTATGGCTGCGACGCCCACCTTCTCTGATGTGGGTGGGTGGGACAATTTCCTCCGGCGACAAAGCTGAGGCTTGGTTGTCTCAGTCGCGTTTTTGGCCGTGCTTATGACCATGCACCTCTTTCCTGATTGGGCCATTTGAACTCAAACTTCCTCGTTACGCATTGGCCTTTGTCGTTGGTGCGAGAATGCGCCCTCTTGTCTGCCGCCCACGTGGGGGGGAGTTAGCCGCCCTCCCTTTAGGGTCAGCTGTGCCTTCCGGTCAGTGGTAAATGACGCCGGGTTGTACCGTGAAGGGTTCAGTTCTGTTTGCACAGCTGCCTTGCATGAGCACACAGCTGTACGCATGTACAGCTGTCCAGGTGGTTTAAGCAACAACCTGATAAAACAGGGGGAGGAGAGTTCTTGGAAGAGGAGCTTTGACAGAGCAGAAGCGAACTGCTGAGTGTGTGTGTGGGTTTTGTGAAAGTTCCCTGACTGTAATGGTACAAAAGCAGCTCTCTACCAAAACTGAGACAGCATACCAGGGTCCGCGCACACATGTTGTTTCTTTCACGGCCTCTTAGTGCACTATGCAGGTGCAACAATGCGTGCAGTAAAATGTGTGCCGGGATCTCCATGAAAATAATCGCTGTAAGTCTCACTAGATTGATTTAAAAAGCAATCGAGTTTCCGACCAAAGAGGCACAACTATTGAGAATTGCAAATATGGAGGAGCTAGAACCATTTTTTGCAGCGTGCCTGTTGCCATTTATGGCACATTTAAAAAAAAAAAAGATGTAAAGAGTCAGATGTTGGCGCGGTTAGATCTGGTTATGAAACGCACAAGAACGATACAGGAAAGTACTGAACAAACAGACAGAACTGCGCTGCAACCGCTTTGGCAACACAGGGCGTTATAAATCTCTGTTAACAAATACAAATGGCACCCTAAACTGAGGAGGCAGTATGTGAGCATTTATCAGGGTCGAGCTCAGAGGAGAAGGGGTTGCGCTGGCAGAGTGAAGTAGGTAGGTTCCGTGTGTATAGACAGAGCCTGCTTTCAGGTGTTTAGCGGTGATGTTCTTAAGGAGAGAGGGTGAGTGTTGGTATTCGTATTGGTGCTGACCACAAACGCCGCAGTTTATTTCAGGCCATATAAGGAGCAGCGACGTAACACACAAGATATTCATTTATTTTTCATTTTTATTTATTAAGATTTGGAGCTCCAAATAGTTCCACATAAAAACATATATCCAAATTATCAACTCAAACAACACTTAAAAAGAAGAGATTCTGTTTTCGTAAAATAAAATTCATAATTGTGTGTTAAATACAGGGAGAAGCAATGTAAGCGCAAAATCAATTTCAGAGTCTTTTCAAATACAAAGCTTCCAGGGGCTGGACAAAGCAAGTTAAACCATGGGATCCTTAGACATCTTCAACTGGGATTTTGCGATAATTGCGTAAAAAATATGTTTGAAATAATACGATTAATTCATCACAGATGAAGGATGAAAGCTATTCATGGTGTAGCTGATGTAGTAGTGCTGGGGCCTTGGAGTGTTAGGGGCCCACAGGATTCACCTTCTGCCTGTCTTTTACTTCCCAACTAATTGATTACAGGAATACATAACACCCACAATTCGATGAGGAATCCCTTCAAAACGAGAAGCGGGACCACAGAAACCCCACTAGCTGACATTCATGCACAATGATGAAGACGAAATCCAGTCTTTGTTTGGCAGCACCAGTCCCTCTGCCCTAAATCGGATCTGGTGCCTTCATCCTGTAGCCCTGCATCCATGTGAGCCTCATTTAAAGGGTCCATCTGGTACCCCACTCTCGTTATTGCACAAAAAGACCACGTTCCTGCCCATGACTCTCAAAATAAGCCATTCACTCCATGCGTCCAAATAACATGGTGAATGCGGGCAGCGACAGCGCCTCGATGTCGCTGGCCCTTCTTAAACCGCAGGAATAGGGAACGTGAAAGCTCTGAGCAACACGTACAAACAATCATGGGCACAAAACAGGACCACTCAGAGTAGGGATTTCTGAATTGGGGCATTTGGAGAGGGGTATTTTATGAGAATTTTGTATTTTAAGAGGGGTGGTTTATGAGCGAGGAAGTGAAACTTGGTGCAGAAGCAGCAGACGCAAGACCGGCGAAAAACTCTTAGCTGACTAAAGGATGGGTAACCCCAGTGATGGTCCATTACAGAGCTGCTTACTACCACTCATTTTTATCTGCTTAAAACAAAGCACTCTTATCAGTATAATGCTTCTTTTGTACAAAGACTGGTGCTCCCCTGGCATCACCTGAGGCCCGCCTAGGGGGGCCCGCCTCCCAGTTTGAAGACGCCTGCTTCTAGGCTCACATGTCTCACCTCTCCGGATCCCACCACCTGCTGTTCTTTTCTACCCTGGGTGTCTGGGTCAGGTGCCTCCCTGCCCTCCTCCCAGCTGAACACAGGCTGGCATCTTCCTTGGCGGAGGCTTCACACCCTGACCTGCACTTTGCATACCCTTCTACTTAGCGCTGTATATCAAATGACTCTCCCTGGCACAGAACTAGGGGCTTTAGTGGAAATTCCAGTTTGCCAGCCACAGACTGTTTCTGCTGATCTTATAAGGGACAATTAACTGGAATGGCATGGTGAGCAAAAACACGATGGATTTAGGCCCAGATCTCAGTACTGGGGTGAACGTATGACATTGTTCTGCATTCTGTCCATCAACTGTTGTTTTTACAATTAACTGCCAAACAGGGAATTCAGTTTGATTGCAGTCATATGTTTGAAACTTGACAATTGTATTTATTGGATCAAATTGGTATTTTTATTTAACCACATGAATTTTACTTCTATTTCTATAATTCAATATTCAGCAGTTATAGGTCACACTTGGCCACAGGATAAGCAATTTAAACTAGTTAACAGATAACATCCAGGTGTGCCCCTACCCTCAAGACCCACTCATTAAGCGTGAGCCCAAAGCATTAAAAGACACTAGTTTCTCAAGAGTGTGAGTGAGATGAGCAAGTGTGAGAATAAGTATTCTTTAAAACACGTAAACAGGCAGTTCGAGAAAATGTCTTTAAAATTAACTACAAATAAGCACAATTTTACATCTCGGGGTAAATAATGGCAGCAGCAAAGCAAATTGCCCCCTCTTCACATCTACATATGGTCGATTTCTGCAGATCCAATATGTTGAATTAAGGCCACTTCAACGCGTTTGCTAAACGCCATTTGTTGAGTGTTAGTTGCGATAGAGATCGTTGTGATAGAGACAGGCAGACAAATCGTAATTACCTCCTCGTAAGTCTTCCTCGCCACATGACTAACAAAGTGAGCTTCAGCTCCACACAAGAACCCTCCAAAGCAAAAAAGTCAGCCTCCCATGCCTCTCATCAGGGCCGGACTGGCCATAGCGGGCACCGGGCAATCCCCCGGTGCGCCGCACGGGTGGGGGCCGGTTTTGAGCCCCTCGGGGACGTTTTTGTTACAGGGCCGTTTTTGCAGCATAGCTGCAAAATCGGCCCTGTAACAAAATCGGCCGAAAACCGGCCCTGGCAAAGAGCTCGGCGGCACCCCCAAGCCCCGGGGGGCCGGCCGAGCACTTTGCCAGGGCCGGTTTTGGGTCCCAGTCCGGCCCTGCCTCCCATCCCTTCCCAATATGGCCGACCCATTACACCCTTGACCTCTATAAGAAGCAGGCCGGCCCAACCCTTCAGCCTGTTTTTTTGGTTCTGCGCTGCAGATCCTCCAGAGCGTGTCTTCAGGTAAGTGGTTCCTGCTGTAGCTGGGACTGGGGTCCCTGCTTGGTGGCCCTGCTCTAGTGGGCCCTAGGACTCTGGGGCCTTCCTCCTTCCTTCCCCCGGTGTCTGGTCTGGGCCGGTTAGGCTCTGCTTTAGCGAGCCACGGGTTTACAGGAGGCCGGACGAGGGGGGCTGGGGCCCTTCCTGGGCCATCTCCTGTCCCCTCATCTGTGTGGGCGGTGTGTATCAGATCTCTGTCTCTTAGTCCTGTTCTGCTCGTACCCCACCCACCCCTGGTGTCTCCTGTAGGAGGGTATTGACTGTTTGTGCCTCGATGGGTTCTGCTCTTGCCCTATTTTGAGGACGCTGTGGGTTGGACTACTGGTCTTGTGGGTCTTGTGGGGGGGGCACCTGGCGGTCAGTTCTACAGTCCCAGGGCACGCCTCCGCTTCCTTATTGTATTGGTCGGGGTCCCCTGGGGGCCTCCCTGCGGCCTGCTCTGTCTCTGTCTCGGGGGGCTGGCGGTATGTCATTGCCTGTTTTTGCTCCAGCGCTGGCTGTTGCGGGGCTACGCTTCTCCTTGCATGCCTCGGTTGGACGCTTCCGGTCCTGGTTATGTAGCCAGTCTCGTGGCGCTCTGCCTCGATATTGGCAGGTTGGGGTTGGCCCGGTGCTGCTCCCCCGGGCCAGTGTTGGCGCCTGTCCTCTCGGGTGCCGCGCGCGGCTGCGGGCTGTCTGGAGCCTGCACTTACATCTTGCAGTCCTGGTCCCGTATTTGTCTCATACTCTCCCGTTCCTCCGTCCGGGGGAAACGTGCGGCGGGTAGATTTTGGGTGTCCCTGGAGTGGCACCGATCCCTGGTGGGTCTCTTTCTGCCTCTTGGGCGTAGCTTTCGGGGACTTTTGTGGTTCCCGGTGTGTTTCACGCACGCACGTGCATTTCGCCCTTCTTGCACTGCGAGACTATTTGGCGAGTGTTGGATGTGACTGTGTATGGGACCTGGTTGTGGTGGGTGCCTTTGGTCTGTGGCCTAGTGGTTAAGGAATCGGACTCGCATCCTGGAGGTTACGTGTTCAAACCCAGGTGTTTCCATGGGTTTGGTTTCTAAAGAAAAACTGTAGCCAGGGGTGCTTTCCCTGGAAAATGTTTTATTTGTCATTTTCATCTCGGCTCAGCTTCGGTCTGTCGCAGGTTGGCCGAGGGGTACTATGTACTCTGGGTGACGGTTATTTTTGGGAATATATAACTGTTTTTGGCAGTTCTGGACTGCATCTTGGCCCATTATGACCTAGTGGTGTCGGTAGTTGGGCCCTTCCTACCTGTCGGCTCCTGCTGTTGCCTGCTCTCGGTAGTTAAGCAGCTTCGGGCCAGGTTGGTCCCTAGAGGGGAGACTGACTGGGATTACCGGATGCATAGCACATTGGTGTTTTGTGCTTTCTGTCTGTTGGTCTCCCCGTGCGACTTTTTGTTGCAATCTGTCTTCTTTTCTTCCCTGCTGGTCAATACTGTCTAGTTTTTTTTGTGCGTACTGGTGTTTTGGGTTGCGGCGTCGAGTTGCCGTGCATACACTGTTTCATGAGCTTCATGACGTGTCATCGGGCCCTCTCTGTCTTTCTTTATGCCGTGATTGTCTTGTGGGTTCCTTTGGGTGGAACTACGCACTTAAATGGGGTGCATCTTTCTTTGCCAATGATGTGCGTTCTGGTGGTGCTCCATCCTTTTCCTGTTTGACCGTTGGGCCCACGGCTTTACAACCCTGAAGCACATGATCTCCTCTGCTCTCAAGAGATTTAACAGGTTCGGGTCTGGTCAGTTCCTGGATGGATATCCTCCTGGGATTGCCAATGTCTGTAGGCTACACAGTGTGTGTTCCTGTCCTGGTGTTTTGCATGACATTTCGGAGTGTCACAGGGCCACGGCTTCCTTTGTTCGCTGTGTTTGTCCCCGTCTCCTTCTTCCCTTCCGGGCTTTGGGCCTACGGTCCTTGCGTCCTGTGGTCTCCTGTTCCCACCTGCTCTCCGTTGTTGTGCGGGTTCTGTCCCAGTTGATCCCTTGTTGGACATCCTCTGGGGGTTTCCAGGGGCTGTGGACTGCTGCGTGTCTGTTGGGGGCAGGCTAAGGTTGGCACCTGTCAGTCCATCTCTGGGCTGCTTCGATGGTCACCTGGTGGCTCTTGCTTCTGTTTTGGCTCCGGGATGGCTTACCCTATCTTCTCCGAGGCCGCGGCTTGGTGCTCCCTCCTCCTCCTGCTCCCTGTCTCAGTAGGTGGCTCTTGCCCCTCCTTCCTGGCCATGCTTCTCCTCGCTTCCTGGGGATCGGGGCTCTGTTGTGGGCCTTCTGTGGTCTTTCTTCTCATCCTGGGTGGCACGGTACCTTGGGTCCTGCCCGCTGCCGGGCCGCTCCGGTTGTCGGGCTCCCCTGCTCCTGTCCTTTGGAGCTGTGGCTCTTTGGTTGGTCCACTACCTTTGGGTGGTGTCTGCTGGGTGGGGCCTGGGGTTCGGCACACGCCTCTTCTGGGGGGTGTGTTTTTTGGCCTCTTATTGCGGGTTCGCTTTTGGGCGTTCTCGCTGGTCCTTCTCTGGCAGGTCCTGTTTTTCTGGTTCCAGTTTGCCAGTGGGTGTTCCCCCTCCTGTTTCTGGTTTTCTGGTTTTTGGTTGCCTTCCTACTGGTGCCTGTCCCCCTTCGGCTGGTTTCGTTTGGCCCCCACGGGGAGTGTTTTTGGGCATTTTTTTAGCCTTGTTGACTGGTGGTACTTCCCCTGTCTGTCAATTGAGGGTCCTCCCTGTCCGGTTCTCTTGCCCCGGTGTCTCCTGGTGCGGCCGGTGGGCTTTCTGTTCTGGTATCCTTCCCGGATGTTGTGGCCTTTGCCGTCCTGTGGGGCTTGCTTGAGTTCCCGGCCTGTCCTGGGTCGGTGGGGACTCCTGCTGGCGGGTTTTCCGTCTGGCTTCTGTTGGCAGTTCCTTGGCTTGGCTGGGGTTTGCCCCTGAATGGCGGGGCCTTCTGGTTGCCACTCTGGGCAGTTTGTCCTCTGCCTCATTCTCCGGGGGGTTGTGGGTTTTCCTCCTTGGCGTTTTGCCATGGTTGTGCTGTCCTTGTCTGGGGCGCTCTGGTTCCGTTTGCCTCCCCCGGGGTTGGCTCTCTCTGCCTTCTTGTCCGGGCTCCCGGATTTGCGCCTTCCCATGGTCCCTTTTCTTGGGTGGGTTCTGGGCTTTCTTGGCCTGCCCGGGTCATTTGCACTGTTCGTGGTGCTCACCCTGGTGCTTCTCCCTTGATTCTGCTGCTGTGGGTGTTGGGCCTGTGAGTTGTTACTCTATGGTCCGTATTGTGCTTCTGGGGGCACATGCTCACTCCGGCCGTGGGTTTGTGTCCTGCCGCTGTTTTCGCTTTTCCCATGGTCCGGCGGTGCCTTTCTTTTTCAGGGGGTGTGGGGTTTTCCCTGTTCTCCTTCCCCGGTTGGGGCCCTACGCTTCCTGTGCAGATTTTGTATCCTCTTCTTCTTTGTCCCTGTTTTTGGGGTGCCTTCTGGCTCGGGTTAGCTCCCTGGATGTGTAGACCTTGCTCGGGTCAATTTTGCCCGGCTCTTTTGACCTCGCCTTTGGTATGTTTCTGCCTGTGGCCTTCCCTCCATGTTCGCACCAGTGCCTGTCGGCTCTCTGTTTCTCGGCTGGGTCGGGTCTGGTTGTTGGTTGTATGAGGGCCCCTCTGGGTGTTCGCTTCGGCGGGTCATTGCTGCACTTGGTAGGTTGCAGGACCGCTTTGCTTGTCCCCTGCGTGGGCTTTTCTCGCGCATTCATGCTGCGTTCCCCTTTCTTCCGGGTTTGTTCTGCTTTCTTGTACATGGTGGCCCCTGGTGGGCGTTCACGTTTTTTTCTGGTGACTTGTACTTGGTCCTGGTCCCTTCCGATCTTCGGCCTCCATGGAAAACTTGTGGGTTTCCCGCTTTTCGCGGATGGCCGGTTGGGTTCCGTGGGTGGCCGGGTTGCTTCACTATCATTTGCTGCGGCCTCCTGGGTCGGTTTTGCCTTGTGTCGGCCTGGCTTCTCTCTTTGGTGTCGCGCTCCCTTCCGGGGGGCCCTTTGTGCGACTGGGGTCCGTGTTCCACCTGTTCTCTCCTTCCTGGTGGGATTTGGGTGACCTTCATTTGTGTTGTTCGGTTGGGGTGCTGGGTTCCTTCTGCGCCTCCTTCCGTTCTAGCGGCTCCTCCCGGTCTGGGTTGTTCCCGTCTGGTTCCTCTGCTTCGGCTCGGTTGCCACCGGGCCTGGTGGGTTTTCGTTTCCTTCTTCCCATATGGTAGTTGTTTTTGGGGTGGTTCGATGGCTGGGTTTCAGTCGGACTGTGTCTCTTTGCTGCTGTGGCTTCTTGTGGTGTCACTGTGGTGGGGGTGCCCTCTGTTTCTTCGGTTCCAAAGTCTGGGCTTCTGCTTCCTTCTCACTATTGGCTGTCCGTTGGTCGGTCTTGGTATGTTGGGGCCGGCTCACTGTTTTCTGTTCTGGGGCCTGTTGTTGTTGCCTTTGGCTCCGTACGGTTTCATCCCGGTCCTTCTCTGTCCACTTCTGTCATTGGTTTTGACCCTGCTTCTGGCTTGCCTGCGGGTCTCGAGGGTCTGGGGTCTCGGCCCTCCCGGTATCTCTCTTTCCCGGGCTGGTTCTTCCTGCTCGTGGTTGCCTCTCTCTTGGGTGTTTTCTTCCACTCGTCTATGTTTTTGGGTTTGCCCTCTTTCGTGGGCGTCCCATTCTGGTCCGTTGGTTGCTTGTGAGTTTCCATGTAGCCGCTTGGCTTTGGTATGTGCACACTTTGTTAGTCATGTGGCGAGGAAGACTTACGAGGAGATAATGTCCCGGTTACTTACCGGTAATCTTCATTACTCCGAGTATATTCTTCCTCGCCACATGAGTTCCCATCCCTCCCTCCCTCCCTGTCTGGCTATCGGCTTCATGTTTATGCTTGGTAGTTTCAGGCTGAAGGGTTGGGCCGGCCCGCCTCTTATAGAGGTCAAGGGTGTAATGGGTCGGTGTTGGACTTGGCCCTCCTGGCGGGTTCGCCCCCAAAACTTTTTGCATTTGTCCTAGCCTTTCCCTATGTCGTGTAAGTGGTTTTAGGCCTCTAGGCGCTTTAACACTGTGTCCCAGTGTAAAGTGCGTGCGCTCTGTGTTACATTTAGTGAGACTGACCTACTCTCCCATAGGAATTTATGGGGAATGTGTGTGTCCATGGTAGTTACTGATGCGTGGGGAGTGCAGGGTCGAGTTTGGTATGTGCGAACTCGTGAGATTGAATGCTGCGCGATGATGTGTGCGGCGTTACTGTGTCTAGTGTAGAAGTGCCACTTCTAGGAGCTGGCATGTCTATGTAATAAATGTGAAGTGACTGTCTGGCTTGTGATTGGCTGGTGTGCCTGTCTCCAGGAGTCAGGATGGGTCTGCCCCGGTGGTGAATGGAGAGATCTGCATGCTGATGGCAGGGAGGAGTACAACTGGGACCTGAAAAGGGCTGGGCCTTCCCTACACAATGCTGGCTCCGCCCCCTGTGGTGCGACTGATGTCCCTAGCCTGTCCAGTGAATGGGGAGAGGGGCTGAGCACAACAGAGTGCTACAAAACCAGTTGCATCTGGTTTTTCCTTAACCCTGCAGCCTGAGACAAAGGAAATGTGTATATAAAAAGGGGCTGTGACCCCATGTAAAGTGTTCTGTTGTGCTTGTTCTTCCCTTAGGAGGACCCTCTGCCAGGAGGAACCGCCGCAGGACCCAGCTGATGTTTCCTGGGGTCCCTGCGTGCTGGCCTGCCTGGCTGCGCTTTGCTGGGGCCTTCTCCAGCACCAAAGAGACTTTCATTTTGCCTTTCCCAGGACTTTATGGGCAGCTAGCGCCTGAGAGCGCTTGATTTCTATTCTTGCCAAGTGCCTTTTGAATTTGAAGGGCTGGCGTCTGGCAGAGCGCTGCAAAGGAGCCTGCCGAGGGAATCCCGAGCGTAGGGATTCCCCCCTGTGCTGCTGACCTCGCAGGAGCCTGCCTCTACTTGCCGTTACTTTGCGGGTGCCCACCCCGCTGATTTATGCTTCATAACCGAGCGGGAGCCCACCCCGCATCGGTACCTTCATAGCGGGTGCCCACCCCGCTTCGTATGATTAAAGAAGAGGGAGCCTACCCCTCATTGCCGCCGTCTTGAGGAGATCACCGCCGCGGCTGGATAAAACAGGAAGTCAGGCCCGCGCCGCCTGACTGTGGGCGGGGCCTGCCGCGTGCAGAAGGAAGTGGCGTGTGGTCCAGCGGGGCTCCCGTGCTCTTGGAGAGCCCCGCCTATGCCGACTAGGACAGCCCGAGTCCGACGGGAGCCCACCCCACCGACGTGTTGCCGTGCGCCTGCACCTGCAGGAGGAGGCGTCCCCGGAGCGGAGGAGTAACGGGCCGACCAAGGCACACTGCCAGTGCCCTCCCACGGCCTCAGCATCGTTGCAAGGAAGGAGCCCCAGTGAAGGAGCGGCTCCACTACGCCGCGCGAATGCCAGAGACGGCACCAGAGGGGGACCGTAGCCCTGGAGCAGCGCGAGGAGACTGCCGGTGAGTGGGGCCCAGAGTTCCTTTCGGGTTGGAGGGTGTGGCGGGGCACATTGTCGGTGCCTGCCCGCCCCTGCGGTTGCTCTAAGGACACACGGGGTGCCCACGCATTCTTCTCCAGCTGCCCCGTTTGGCAGTGGACAGCTGCAACATGGGTGCATTTGGATAAAGAGCCCAGTGGGGCTCACAAGGCACAGTGGTGCCAAGGCTCATTTTTTTCTCCAGTTTGGCAGTGGCAGTTTGGCAGTGGGCAGCTGCCACTTGTGCGCAATTTGTTGGGACAAGTCCCAGTGGGGGACTAAGGGCGCAGGAGTGCCAGTGACCATATTTTTACCCGCACAGCTGCCCAGCCAGTAGGGGGCAGCTGCTACGTGTAGGCCAGTGCATTGCGCACTTTGCTTTTGCTGCTTGTGCGACCAGGGGGCCAGTTGGCAGGTCCCACTAAAAGCCCTGACATTTTGGACAAAGGGCGTTTGAGCCCCTGAGAGGCCAAGTTGGCCTGGGGACAGTTTCTCGGTGTTGTGCCCTCACCTAGGGTACATGGTTATTTTCACATGTGTACATTTGCGCAATGTGCATTGCCTTTATGCTTATGTCTATTTCTAAATGTGTCTATGCTTAGGAGATTGTTTTCCTAGTATAGGTTATGCTAGTGAGTTCATGGTTCCCTGCGTGATATATGCCTAAGGTGTTTAGGATTGCGTAGGGTGTACTTACCTATTACCAGTAGTTACTGGTTGTGTGCTACAGTTACAATTTGTGTTACAGTTGGTATATGTTCTACATTTACTATTGGTGATTTGTGCTGATTCTGACAGCGGTCCATGTGGCCCTGTCTTGTGTAAATAGTCCCCTGTAAATTCTGCCCAGTGCCAGTTGGCACAGTGTAAATTGTGTGAATATTATCTAATGTGTTTTGGTAAAATACAAAGGCTATTCTTATATATAACCTTGTGTGGAGTTTCTTTTGTGGTGGGCCTTGGGTGTTGTTGCTGGGTGCGAGCGCAAATTCTTTACACATTGCCTCCGGGATAAGCCTGACTGCTCGTGCCAAGCTACCAAGGGGGTGAGCAGGGGTTATCTTTGGCGTGTAACTCTACAGCCCTGACTTAGAGTGGTGGTTTCTGCCTGGCTTTGGCGCAAGCCTTAGCCAACCAGAAATCCCATTCCTAACATTGGTGATCAGCGGTGGGATTAGGACTTGCGTTTGCGCAGTACCACAGCGACAACTGGCTGCACTACAAAACTCTGCATTTTAGATAATCACATGTTGGGGATTATTGTTTCAGATTTTATTTTTCTCCTGAAAGTGTCATTTTCAAATTTTGTACTCTTGGTTCAGATCTTCAGCCTAAGAGTCTTACATTATACCTGTGTGGGTTTTAGTACCTTGCCAAGAATGGAACCTACCTTTAATGCATATAATCTGTTGGAATACAGTATGTGGGAGTTAAGGGGTTTCTGTGAGGAGAGAAGCTTAGCAGTGGGTGAGGAAGACACTCGGCTATCCCTTAGGACAGCCTTGCTACACTGTCAGCAGGATAGATGGATACAGATAGGCAGGGACCAGGCTGCACTCAAAGAGAGTGGTGGGTCTGAGGGGAGCCCTGAAGAGTCTGAAGAGGAGGAGGAAAATGACAGGACAGGGACGCCAGTAGATAGTGAGGACCCCATAGATAGGGAGTCCCTTGCTGGGTCCAGTGTCAGGGGGAGCGCCCCACCCCTTTCCCTATCCCCAGAGGAGTGGGTAGATAGGAGGGAAGAGAGGGAGCATCAGCTGACCATGGAGAAGCTCAGGATAGAACATGCCAAGCTGGAGACAGAGAGGGTCCTAGCGCAGGAGAGGATGGCAGAGGCAGAGAGGGCCTTTGCCAGAGAAAAACTAGCTCTGGAGGGTAAGTTGTCCCCTGAGCGCAGTTGTAGTTGTCTGGATTCCCCAGGGAGGATAGAGTCCAGTGGTGGCAGCGATACAGAGTCCAGTGCAGGACGTCCCATTCCCAGTTCCCCGAGTATGGTACCTTGTTCCCGAGAGGAGGAGTACAGGTTGAAGTTCAGGGACAGTAAGAAGCAGCTGTCTCACCAGTCGTGGGGGTATTTTGTGGATGATTATCATGATGCACTGATGGATTGGCTTGCGGTTAACCCGGAACAGGATTTGGATGGAGCGGTCAATATGATTAACAAAGAGCAGATGCTCAGTAGTTGTTATCCCGGGTTGCGCCAACACCTGTTGAGGTATGACTCCTTTTGTCCTTGGGACCTGGCAATAGAAGCGGACCACTGGGAAAGTGCCCGAAGTTCTGAGGAGGCATGGGAAAGTGATTCCAAAAGTAGTGGCTTAGGTATCTTCCCGTCCTGAATTGGGGAAGAGGTTCAGAGTAGCCCAGCTAGGTCCCAGAGTAGTGAGAGGGGTGTAGGGGTTCACAACCTATCTCAGTGGAGTAGGAGTGAGTGTGTGACTTTGAGTCCCCAGATGCCCAAAACCCAGTCTCAGAGCCTGGATGGTTTCTTCAGGGAACACCAGGTTGGGGGCCTAGGCTGTCCTGTTAGTCCATTTGAGGAGGATCACCTAGTGTATGGAGAACCTGGAGCATCTGTAAGTAGAACTCCAGTGGTTCTGGTGTCTGGCAGTGCCGCTCCAGTAGGGAGGGTACAGAAGTCCAGCGAGAGGGGTGGCATGGGGCTGTGTTCCCCAGTGGAGGAGCCAGTGGGTCAGGGACCAGCCAGGAGGGCTGAGTCTCCTAGAGGTGACCATGGTGACCACACGTTTCTCCTGGGGGATCTTCACGCACTGTCAGGTGGACAGGGGATGGGAGATCTGCGCCAGGCAGACTGTCACGCAACATATGAGGCGTATGTTACCCTCAGGGGGGATGGTGTGTAAGTCCCCAGAAGTCCTGGAGTGCCAGGCAAGTACTCAGCCAAAGGGTTTAGACCCATGGTTGGGAGGCCAGGTTCAGGATCAGCCTGACCTGGAGGGAAGGACTACTGTAAGCAGTGTCCTAACCGATGTAGCTGCTAGGGGCACCACTCCAGTTGGGAGGGTGCCGGACTCTGAAAGGGGGTGCAGAGGGAGGGAGTCCTCACCTCTGACCCCGGTGCAACCTGAGGGGTTAAACCCTAGGTTGGGAGACCAGTTCTCAGGGAGAGGTTCTGAGCTGGTGGGTGAATTGTGTTACGAGTTCGCCTCTCAGAGGAAGAGAGGACGGAACCCTAGAAGAAGAGGTAGGGGGAGGAGAGCCTCGTCCGTGACTGTTGGTCAGCTTGAGGGTACAGATCCTAGCCTGGAGGATCAGTGGCAGTTTAGAACTGCCCTGATGAGGGGTAGAGTGGAGAATGGTTACTATGTGCCAGGGGTTACTACCCCCCACTCTGTGGATAGGCAAGGACCAGTGGTATCTGGATGGCCTAGGGCCTGGTCCTGGCCGCGGACAGCTGAGGAGTACCAGTGGGTTAGACCAGTTTGTCCGCAGAGCTTTTACAGAGGGAACCACGTGGGTTCAGAGTGGCGTAGAACAGGAGGGTGTCCCTGCCGTTGCGGGCCGGGCCCGCGTCCGTGTTCTATCGCCCAAAGCAGGGAAGCCCATCACGGTGGTGATTGGTCTCCCCTGCGTTTTGGTTGGAAAAAGGGTAGTGTTGGACTTGGCCCTTCTGGCGGGTTCGCCCCCAAAACTTTTTGCATTTGTCCTAGCCTTTCCCTATGTTGTGTAAGTGGTTTTAGGCCTCTAGGCGCTTTAACACTGTGTCCCAGTGTAAAGTGTGTGCGCTCTGTGTTACATTTAGTGAGACTGACCTGCCCTCCCATAGGAATGCATGGGGAATGTGTGTGTCCATGGTAGTTCCTGATGCGTGGGGAGTGCAGGGTCGAGTTTGGTATGTGCGAACTCGTGAGATTGAATGCTGCGCGATGATGTGTGCGGCGTTACTGTGTCTAGTGTAGAAGTGCCACTTCTAGAAGCTGGCATGTCTATGTAATAAATGTGAAGTGACTGTCTGGCTTGTGATTGGCTGGTGTGCCTGGCTCAGGAGTCAGGATGGGTCTGTCCCGGTGGTGAATGGAGAGATCTGCATGCTGATGGCAGGGAGGAGTACAACTGGGACCTGAATAGGGCTGGGCCTTCCCTACACAATGCTGGCTCCGCCCCCTGTGGTGCGACTGATGTCCCTAGCCTGTCCAGTGAATGGAGAGAGGGGCTGAGCACAACAGAGTGCTCCAAAACCAGTTGCATCTGTTTTTTTCTTAACCCTGCAGCCTGAGACAAAGGAAATGTGTATATAAAAAGGGGCTGTGACCCCATGTAAAGTGTTCTGTTGTGCTTGTTCTTCCCTTAGGAGGACCCTCTGCCAGGAGGAATCGCCGCAGGACCCAGCTGATGTTTCCTGGGGGTCCCTGCGTGCTGGCCTGCCTGGCTGCGCTTTGCTGGGGCCTTTTCCAGCACCAAAGAGACTTTCATTTTGCCTTTCCCAGGACTTTATGGGCAGCTAGTGCCTGAGAGCGCTTGATTTCTATTCTTGCCGAGTGCCTTTTGAATTTGAAGGGCTGGTGTCTGGCAGAGCGCTGCAGAGGATAGGCAATAGGCGCTATTTTACTTCAGGTGCGATAACAGCATCTCACGTCATCTCTGAGGATTTTCTTCTCATAACATGAACTCACCATCTGTACTATCGTTTGTGATTCGATTTAATGAATAATGTCTAAAACATTATTCTTGCTCAAATTACCATTTTAAGATGGTGGTAATGTCATACATGTATACTTTATGCAGACAATGATCATGGTACACAGAAAACCTCTGCTTAAAAGGTATACATGTCACTCTGGGCTCGACTTTGCTATTTTCTCAGTTTATTCACAAATAACTAATGTAAAATGGCGGGTGCATTTTCCTCTTCATGCTCAGCTTATGTTATATTGGTTACTGCTCATATCCTTTATTGGGTTCTTGCTACTCTTTGAAAGTTACTTTATTTTTTCAGCCTTTCGCTGTCCTAAATATAATCTTAGGCATTTCCGACATTTCCTAAGTTTACAAATCTTTCTCTTGTATGGATCGCCTAATCATTTCAAGATGGCGGACTAGTTTGCGTAGATTTTTAACTACATTACACGAATCTTATCTTAGCTCTCAAACCTTTTCTGTATGAAATAAACGTTTAAATTGACAACCTCTTAAGCTTTATATTTAGTTTTCATAATCATCCTTCTTTTGCTGTCGTATATAAATTTCTTATACCTAAGATCTCCTCCGTTATTATTTTTCTCGTTAGGATCGTTACACCACTCCATGATGGCGGACTAACCTGTAACTGTTTTAGCCTTACTTTGCAGCTATTTTTTCTTACGAAAAACTAGTTCATAATATATATTTTTTTTGGCTGTCTCAAACACATAATTTTGTGTGTTTAAGATATCTTTTTAGATCACAAGATATCATTCCTTAGGATCGCCAAACCATTTTAAGATGGCGGACCAATTTACGCAAACGCTCGATAACTTTATACGTTCTTCTTTTGGGCTTCCAGCCTTGCTTCACACGACACAGGTGTAGTGAGTTTAACTCATCATATATATAGGGCCACAGCGTTGTGTGGTTTCTTTCTACTTTTTCGAACACGCTGAGTGCGGACCCTGTGATACTCCGACCGTATATTGCGTAAGTTTTTCTCTTTATAACTGTTACGTTAGACTTTTACGTTTACTTTTCATTGTTCATACCCTTATAGGGTTTTTCTTCAATGCCTGAACTAGGACAGTGATATGTTTTCTGTATCAGAGAGCTACTATATGGTGCCTATTTAATTGGCCAATATGGCGCTGATGTTTTCACAGGAGTGTGGTTTCCGCTCACCATCGTACTCAAAAGCTCGCTGCACAACTTGAAATCTTACTAGGATCATTGTTGTCCACTAAGGCTTTACAGATTAGGTCTGGAGGGTTACCTCCAATAAGAGGATGTTTACTTAAGTCTATACACTTTGACTTTCTTCGAATAAATAAGCTTCGTGTATGTTGAGCTTTTTGAAGAGCGCACCATCACTCTCAACGTTTTTCTAATATTAGCACTGTGTCCGTGTATTGAATACGTTTGCATGCATAATAGGATAGTATATTAACATGACTTCTGTGATGAGATTAGCATGCTTGGTACAAATAGGGATATATATTTCTCTCTATGGTTTACCATTTTACCATTAGTCTAATAAATGTTTTCCTTGACATATTTTATTTGGAAATGGCCTCTTGCCTCGCAGATTTTACATGTTGTATCCTTTAGAACTACCTGGCCTCTATTTTTGTATAGAGAAGTGCAATTAAAACAACATAAAAAAGTTTGAATAACTGAAACTTTAATATTATTAAAATTAAAATCTCAAATGTCCCTGCTTTCTTGTAGGACCAAGGCCATCGTACCTTGAACCTTCCACCACCATATCATGCAAACATGGAGGTGTTTGTCAGTAAGAAGGTATGTTTTAGCACCTTAACTGTTTGAGTAAATGTTATACAAACATAGAGGTTCTTACTATTAGGAGATTATATTTCATGTACCTAATTGGTTGACGTAAAGGTTCTGATCTTAGAGTCCTAACAAATGACATCGCACATTTTTTTAACTTACAAATTAATTGGTCTAAATGCCCCAAACAATACAGCGAAAGCGATTTTGAGCTGCATTTTGTGGTTCAAGTAAGGGTACAACTATTCATTTAATGCGTATATATATATTCATATAAATTCGTTTCCTCAGATAAAACAAGATTACTTTACATACTGTGTAAGGTTTGACCCTTTTTTAGCACAATAATTTGAGATAAACAAATTTCTGCTTTTTACCATAGTTTGTAGACCTTTGAAAAAACTAATCACAGAAAGGAAAAGGAAAATATTGATTGGCGTTGGACAGTATAAGCACTCTCTGTGAGGTATGTGCAATCTTAGGAAACAAACTTATTGACTCTGTTGTAAGTTGGATACTATTGAGTAATGTCAATGGTGAAACGTTTTGCCCGTTTATGTATAACAGATATACTATTGATAATACTTATAGAATAAACTGATCAGAATTTAAATACATATATATAAAATTTAGTGAAAAGAATTGAGCATTAATTCAACTTGTCATGATACATTTAAAAAAAACAGGTTAACTCTGTTAGATCCTCCTTCTGTTTTTTCAATATATCCCCAAGTCTGTTCATACTCTTTGATTTGACTGTACACATAAATGTATTAAGAATGTACTCTAAATGTTTATGCGATAATTGGGTTTCTTTTTCTTTTTTTATGTACTTTTTAATTGTATATAGTAATGTATGTTTTGTATATGTATCTTTATAGCCTTAAAGAAGTCCCGTTGGGACGAAACGCGCCGCGTCGGCTATGAATTGTATGCTGTGCTTTTAACTGAGAATAACTTGAACAACAAAATAAAGAAAATGTCAACATTCAGATACTGAAGTCTACCGTGAATCCTTGGGGATACTTTACAATTTTGGTTGTTTATTGATTTTGGCATATATTTCTGTCTATTATCTCTGAATTTGAGTTGTGTGCTGAGCCATTTCTGTCTTTTAGAGCGCTGCAGAGGAGCCTGCCGAGGGAATCCCGAGCGTAGGGATTCCCCCCTGTGCTGCTGACCTCGCGGGAGCCTGCCTGTACTTGCCGTTACTTTGGCGGGTGCCCACCCCGCTGATTTATGCTTCATAACCGAGCGGGAGCCCACCCCGCATCGGTACCTTCATAGCGGGTGCCCACCCCGCTTCGTATGATTAAAGAAGAGGGAGCCTACCCCTCATTGCCGCCGTCTTGAGGAGATCACCGCCGCGGCCGGGTAAAACAGGAAGTCAGGCCACCGCCGCCTGACTGCAGGCGGGGCCTGCCGCGTGCAGAAGGAAGTGGCGTGTGGTCCAGCGGGGCTCCCGTGCTCGTGGAGAGCCCCGCGTATGCCGACTAGGACAGCCCGAGTCCGGCGGGAGCCCACCCCACCGACGTGTTGCCGTGCTCCTGCACCTGCAGGAGGAGGCGTCCCCAGAGCGGAGGAGTAACGGGCCGACCAAGGCACACTGCCGGTGCCCTCCCGCGGCCTCAGCGTAGTTGCAAGGAAGGAGCCCCAGTGAAGGAGGGGCTCCACTACGACGCGCGGATTCCAGAGACGGCACCAGAGGGGGACCGTAGCCCTGGAGCAGCGCGAGGAGACTGCCGGTGAGTGGGGCCCAGAGTTCCTTTCGGGTTGGAGGGTGTGGCGGGGCACATTGTCGGTGCCTGCCCGCCCCTGCGGTTGCTCTAAGGACACACGGGGTGCCCACGCATTCTTCTCCAGCTGCCCCGTTTGGCAGTGGACAGCTGCAACATGGGTGCATTTGGATAAAGAGCCCAGTGGGGCTCACAAGGCACAGTGGTGCCAAGGCTCATTTTTTCTACAGTTTGGCAGTGGCAGTTTGGCAGTGGGCAGCTGCCACTTGTGCGCAATTTGTTGGGACAAGTCCCGGTGGGGGACTAAGGGCGCAGGAGTGCCAGTGACCATATTTTTACCCGCACAGCTGCCCAGCCAGTAGGGGGCAGCTGCTACGTGTAGGCCAGTGCATTGCGCACTTTGCTTTTGCTGCTTGTGCGACCAGGGGGCCAGTTTGCAGGCCCCACTAGAAGCCCTGACATTTTGGACAAAGGGCGTTTGAGCCCCTGAGAGGCCAAGTTGGCCTGGGGACAGTTTCTCGGTGTTGTGCCCTCACCTAGGGTACATGGTTATTTCTACATGTGTACGTTTGCGCAATGTGGATTGCCTTTATGCTTATGTCTATTTCTAAATGTGTCTATGCTTAGGAGATTGTTTTCCTAGTATAGGTTATGCTAGTGAGTTCATGGTTCCCTGCGTGATATATGCCTAAGGTGTTTAGGATTGCATAGGGTGTACTTACCTATTACCAGTAGTTACTGGTTGTGCGTTACAGTTACAATTTGTGTTACAGTTGGTATATGTTCTACATTTACTATTGGTGATTTGTGCTAATTCTGACAGCGGTCCATGTGGCTCTGTCTTGTGTAAATAGTCCCCTGTAAATTCTGCCCAGTGCCAGTTGGCACAGTGTAAATTGTGTGAATATTATCTAATGTGTTTTGGTATAATACAAAGGCTATCTTTATATATAACCTTGTGTGGAGTTTCTTTTGTGTGGGCCTTGGGTGTTGTTGCTGGGTGCGCGCGCAAACGCTTTACACATTGCCTCCGGGATAAGCCTGACTGCTCGTGCCAAGCTACCAAGGGGGTGAGCAGGGGTTATCTTTGGCGTGTAACTCCCCAGCCCTGACTTAGAGTGGTGGTTTCTGCCTGGCTTTGGCGCTAGCCTTAGCCAACCAGAAATCCCATTTCTAACAGTCGGCCATATTGGAAAGGGATGGGAGGCATGGAAGGCTGACTTTTTTGCTTTGGAGGGTTCTGGTGTGGAGCTGAAGCTCACTTTGTTAGTCATGTGGCAAGGAAGACTGTACTTGGAGTAATGAAGATTACCGGTAAGTAACCGGGGTATTAATGGTTAAAAGGCAGGGTGTGAGCATTGCTGCTTCTCTATGTTTATGCATACAGTGTGCTTTCTTCACATTTGATGTTTAATCTGATAACTAATGTAACATATAAGTCTCCTCGCTGTGTTCCCCGGGATGACGCACAGTTTTATTCACTTTTTCTTTTGAAATATTTCCCGTCAGTAGTAGGTTGCGAGCGAGGTGATGAGGTAGTTGGTCAAGAAGGAAGGGGCGGGAAGTTGCTGGCAAGTAAGGGTGAGTTGCCTCAAACATTTCCTACCTTACATGTCAAAACACTTTGACACAGCGCTCCAGGCCCCATTTGCCCTTCACGTCTCACCGCACTTCTATTACATTAAACACCTTCCTGTGAACGTTCATAAAATGCAAACTGGACAGGCCCCAGGGCAATGGCAAACAGCGCGGTTAAGCCACACTGGAAAAAGGAACTGTCTACTTTTTGGTAAAACCTGGAGTTCGTCCCTGCTCTCCATCCCCTGCAGCTTCTGTTCTTTAATTTCCCCATTTCCACTGCCTCTTTTTCTCACAGAGAAGCGGTGGAGGGGTTCATGCAAGGAAGCTTTCCGTGCGTGTGCAGACAACCCGGGGCCTGCTTCAAGTGAACTCCCTGAGAGGCGCTCCGTACAGGCAGCCATTCTGGACACAGTTCTTGTGTGTGTCCAAAAATCTCCCTATTGTCAGGGCTATTGACAGCTGCTTCACTATTGAATTATAGAATATGTATATGTCTATGTATGTGTGTGTATATGTACACTTCATGAAAGTCTGAGTTTATTAGGTACAACTTAGATCTATATATGTTGCCTTCCTTATACATATATACCTTCCTTGTACTTATGTATCTTTGTATTTATTACTTTGCTTCTAATTCAGCATCTCCAATGCAGATCATGTAAATAAACTCATTTTTTCTACATGTAACACCCTCAGAATAATTTAAAGAATCCTGCCTTTCAAACCTGCCAACCTACAAAAAATATTAGTTACATCGCAAATCCTGTCAAAAATAGATTACTGTAACAGTCTGCTTCTAACCACTCGTATGTACAATTTAAACAACTCCAGGTCCTGCAAAAGGCCACGGTTAGGCTCCTACTGAAAATTCCCAAATTCGGTTCAGTAGCTCAAAATCTAAAACATCTGCACTGGCTTCCTGTCAAGCAAAGAATGACCTGTAAGGTGCTATGCCTAAATTATAAGGCAATTCACAATCTTGGTCCTGATTTCTTGAACCACAGCTTCAAACAGTATGTTCCTGCTAGAAAACGTTGTTCAGCTACCGCCAACCTATTGATTGGTACAGCCTAGATTTCAAAAAGCACGATGGGGTGGAAAGAGCATCGTGATGGAAGCATCCAAAGTATGGAATGCACTTCCTCTGTGCATAAAAAATGAGTCCGGTCTCCTCTCTTTCAGGAAGGCTGTAAAAACCTGGTTATTGAAATCCTGGCAATTCTTCGGGCACTGTTGTTGACACTCGCAGCTTATGGAGCAGGATTTCTCAAAAAGAAACCTGCTCGGATGAACACCCCCCATAATACGTACTAACAGTAAGTAGTAATAGACAACTAACTTGCACCTTACATGAACACGAGGGAAAATGCTTTGCGCATACATGCACTAACATGAGATAACGCATAAACGAAAAAAAAACGTATTTACATTGTGCTTTAAAAGAAACGAGAAATAATGCATCACTAGGCCGCATGTGCATTTCGTAGCTTGCATGTTGCATCTTGGTTTGAAATAATAAATTATGCCACTTTTGCTTAAAGCTATGCTAGGGAAAACATTAACAGGGAATAGTGCAAAGGTGGGTGGTAAACAGTGAAATGCGCATTATCATATAATTAATGAATGTTTATGTTCCATTTGCTATAGTGAACTGAATGAGATCCCATTTTCCATAAGTTGGCCGGATAGAGGAGGGGTTGGAGAAGAGAGTGAAACTGGCCCGTCTGAACAGACAGAAGCGCTGAGCACAGCAGATGGGACACAGAGGTTCAAGGCCATTACACTGAAGGAGAATATTAAGTGCCTGCCAAAGGGATGTGACTGTCCATGGGACCTAAAACCTCTTCCGCGGACGTAGCCAAAGACTTAGGAAAATGCCATTTAAAATGCGACATGTATTAAATGTATGACCAAGTCAGAACTTAGGTAAGGGGAAGAGAAATAAAACAGTAGTCTATAGTAGTCCTGAATGGGAACCTGATGATGTGACACACCACCTCCTAACTCCACCAATCACTTGTCGAGTTTCGCGAAATGTTTCAACTGGTGTGGGATGGAAATGTAGGTTTTAGGGTATAACTGGGGTGCCTTTGGAGGTGTGGTTGAGTCTTGCGGGGAGAAAGAGAAGAAGGGTGAATGAGTCGCTGTTCGTCGGTTTGCAGAGAGGCCTAGCTGTTAATGTCTCTGTCCTGCTCCTGGGTCCTGAAATCGTTGTTCGCTGATTCTATTTCAGGGGACCCTCACCATCACCTTGGCCAGGGGGGTGGTTTTCCACAGATCCTTTGGGTTTGTATTATTCTGACTCCTTCTTGCAAATTTACTTGCAACTGTATTTTGTCTCTGAAACTTGTGTCTCTTCACCTATCCACTCCGTCACAGGTATATTGTCACGTATTATTTAGATGAAACTTATGTCTCTTCATCTATCCCCTCTGTTAGATGTATTTTTGTTTTGCATTAATTTTGCTGAAACTGATGTCTCTTAACCTATCCACTCCTTTAATGCATTACGTATATTGAGATTGAGTTTGACACTGTTTTGAAATTGCTGATGTTTTCTCTCCCTTTTGTGAATTTCATTGTTTGCATTGGTGACCATATGCATTGAGCATTTATTTGAGATAAAGCTTTATTAACTTTACCGAGATTCTGTGATTATTTAGCTGACTGAAAAGTTAGGTAGATAGTAGTATCATTACCATCAACTATTCAACTAATTGGTTCATCGACCACATAGAAGGAAAGTTGATGTATAAGTTAGATATGTATTTTGTGATATCACACATGGATTTTGAAGGAAAAAGAATTGAACATCTATAAAAATTGACCCGCAGTGCATCAGGGATTTTGGGTGAATGTTTATGGGCCATTGTTATGGGGTGTTATCGAGTATTGATCTCTGATCAGGTATTGGGCTTGCGCTGGATCATAGCTGAAACAAAACAGCGCTTAGACGCCTCAGGGCAATAATGCGCTCTTTAAATAAAGTTAACATAACATAACTACCCTGTGTCTCAACCTATACCTTTCTTGATGTGTCCTCTGCCTCCACTCTCTGACTTGTCTCAGGCCTCCTTCTGCTGCTGTGATCTCCGAGATAGCCCTTTTTAGACTCTTCACTCCTCTACCCTTCCTTGCATCATTCCATACCTCTTTTGTTGTCCAGATCTTCCAAACAAGCCTTTCTAAACACTTCCCATTGATTCTTCCCCCTTCCACCTTCCCTTTACTCATCCCAAACCTCCTCCTACTGGTATGAGCTCCCAAAAAATAAAGAAATAAATCTTTCTAGTCCTTCCCTTTTCTATCCCTCCACTGTCCTTTCAATCCAAACAGCAGACTAACATATCCACCATCAAGTTAATTTCATATTTCCATATACTAGTTCCCCACTGGTGCTGTTCGGGTTCTGGAGTGGCGTGCTGCCCGCCGAGGGGTGCCTTGAGGCCTCGTCAGGGGTAGCAAGCGCTATATAAATGCAAAACCTTCTCTCTTCTAATTCTCCAGTATCCTTTCAATCCAACTAACAGACTAATATTCCACCAATCAAATAAATTTTATATTTCCCTATATTAATTGCCCTCTAATCCTGTTTCGGTTCCGTTCTAGCGTGCTACTCGCCAAAAAGCATGTCAACAACTCATCAGAGGTAGCAAGTGCTTTATAAATGTAAATCCTTCCCTCTTCTATCCCTCCACTATCCTTTTCAATACAAATAACAAACTCACATGTCCACCGCTCAAATTAGTTTTATATCTCCCTATACTAATTCACCACAAATCCTGCTACTCACCAAAAAAGTACTTTGACGCCTCACCAGGGGTAGTAAGCGCTATATAAATACAATTACAATACATTACAGGATTTTAAAAAAGCTGCACTCCCCATGATGTAGAACATATAAAGCTTAAGCAGTAGCTTGGTTTACGACAGGAACAATTAATGCTTGAAAGCTGTGGATCATTAGGTGCTTCAATGCTATGAGACTGAGCTGCGACCTTAAATGTTTAAGCGTTGGGGTCTCCTGATGTGTAAAGTATGTGGCTGGTGAACTCAGCCTCTGAATAAGCTGTAATGATGTCAATTTCTGGCTCCATTGTCATATGAGCGACCGTGCAAGGTCACTGCAGGGAGCTTTGAAATAAGTGCCCCATGCTATCCAATGAAGGACCACTCAGCCCCCTCTTCACTCCAGCATCACAGGTGGTAGGTAAGGACACGTCCATCGCTGACTCCATCCGACGGCCACCCCCTACCTGCCAACTCACACGGTGCAACTGTGTGACACCCAGTATCGGCTCCCATCACACGATCTCCAAGTGAGGAGGCGATATCACACAGTGGCAGGGAAAACAAGCTAAAAACCAACTGTAAACAGTGGATTTCCATCTCGTTTTCTGAAGCTTTTAACTGCCGACGTCCATGAAGAGGTCTGAAAACAACCCTGGATATCGGCACCAGCCTGACGGTGAGATTGTTCTTCAAGGTGGCAGGTATGCTACCTGGAGGGAAATCTTCTCCCCACCCCCCGCCACCCCACCTGGCCAGAGTGTGGTCCCTGGCTCTTATGCAGCGCTGCCTTCTCACCTCCACATTCACTTTGCACTGCTGCCTGCTAACAGCCTACTTGGTTAATTACAGCCTTCCATGCACGCGGAGCAGGGCCCCCAAAAGAAGAAAAGTAACACACTCACGTTAAACAAGCACAACCAGTGGTCAAAGTGGGAAAAAAAATGTAGGGGAACTGTGGGCGGAGACTCAGGGGGCAGGAATAACCCAAGGATTGGATTAGTGGGCGGAGTCGGAGGTGTGGCTAGAAATAGCAAAACATACCAATTTTTGAACGTTTGGCATTTCACTGATCAGTTACAGCTTATAACGTTATTTAATTCAAAGAATCAATAAACATGTTTATTTGAGGTTTAATATATAAGTTGTTTGTATTTAATTCATTTACAATGTGGGACATGTTTCCAATCACAGAATATTCCAAATACGCTTATAAGTGGAATCATAAGCCATTTGTCTCCGAGCCATGCAGTTTCTTTCATCTGCACTTCTCCTCCCTTTTTCTAACCATTTCTGAACATAAAATTCAGGTTTAAATTCTATGACAGGTGGCCCCACGATATTTATGAACATTGTAGAAGACAGACAATTGATTGATATTCTGTTCCGCAGTGGTGTGAGCACATCATTCATTACACTAAAGCCCCGTTCACATTCAGCAGTTGAGGTACAAAAGGTGTTTATAATGTGCATTAATGGTTTCAGGCTTTCAGAGATGCAATTTTTATTTTGTTTGTACTCTCTGAAACCAAGGATGTACTGCCTGGTATCAAATACATGCAACCTGCTACAAAGGTTTTGTAATTCTCCCTCACCGTATAAGATGTCTACTGGATCTGGCCAATAAACTGGTTGTAGGAGTTTCATTCTATGTACTAACTCTTTGTATTCTATTTCATCATTGTTTGTGGTTGTGCATCTAGAAACATTTGATGCATTAGACATTGTCATCCTTTTTCGCAGGTTATTTGCTAAGCTCCTAAAGAACTGTGCCCTATTGATGCTAACACAGCCTTTGTTCTGTTGCAGTTGTGTTGGGCGCTATAACAGAAAATATAATGATGAAAACAGGTAGGACAACGGACATCAAATAAGTAGCGACTAACATGATACCAGGTTCAACGCTGGTTGAATAAGTCCCTTTCTTGACCATAGTAGCTCAAATGTTTATTTAAAAAATGCTGGCACGTAGCGTAGTTTCTAGCAATTTTAGCCTCATAGGTATTGTTTCACAATAGTGTATTTAATGGTAGATCACGGCTTCACCAGAGGGATGACTAGGTTTATCACATTTATGGTTTAAAAAGCAGACTTTGTGAACATGCCATGTTAAATATCGGAAGTTAAAAATATATCAGATTTCACACGTTAATTCATACTAGTTAATGATGTATTTAGCTGTACAGTTAAAGATATATTTTTCTTTACCAAGTGTATGTTAGGAAACCTGACACAGCCAATTAACCACGTTTCTAGACAGATTTCCTGGGTCTTCTCTCATCCTTACGTGGGTTTTCCCCTTTACACACAGTTTGCACTGCTGCTCTCTAAATAGTCGTAAGCCATCATACTTGTTTAGGATGTAGTCTTCAGGAGTTACAGCTTCTTAGCAAAGGGACACATGCTTGCCTGTAATATGAAACTATTAATGCCACCTGTTAACCTAAAATCCCCCAACTCTAAAATTCATTTATTCTTGTCATGGCATGAAAAGAAATTCTAGTCCATCTTTGAAACATCCCATTAAAATGTGTTTTCGATATTTTGCAGCCTAGAGCAGAAGGTAACGTAATTAGTGCTGGCATCGGGTTTCTAGATGCTTCAATGGGAGACTAGCCTTCAAATCGGTAGTCTCCCGCCTGAATCGGGAGGGTTGTCATGTCTGCTACACATTAAAAAAATAACCTAAAAAACAGCAGATAAGACATTCGACATTTCCCGTTTAAAAAATGCACCAGGTATTTAATTTTCCCAACTTACTTGATCTTTGTGGAGTTCAACTTCAGAGGAAGTCCAGGCTCCTCTTGCTGGCCGGTACAGAGAAAAGAGCAGAGCTGTAAAGGAGGGGCCGGTGACCTCTGGGCAGGCACAGAGAACAATTTCCAGGAGAGGCTAGTGGGGCTGGGACAGCGTTTCAGTTCTGGCTGGCTGGAGAGCAGATTCACAGTCACAAAGTCCTCAGTGAAGCCCTTTTCTTCTTTCCCAGGTGGCATCCGTCAGTCTGCGTGAGCGGGGAAGAGGGGGAGACACCAAAGTATCCTGATGTGACCATTGTATTGGTCACAGTGGGGGCAGGCAGGCAGCTGTCCTCACTGAATGAGGTGTGAATCACGGGCTCAGAGCAGCCGTTTTCATGCTATGCTAGACTGATGGCCTTTGTCGATGTGCACGGTGGACCACACAGGCTGGATAATAAAGGTGTCATTTTAAATTAGGGCAGGCCCGGCTCCAGGAATTTTTATTTGGGTGGGCCAAGGGTGCATTTGGGTGGGCCTCTGCGGGCTCAATTTGTGGCATATATGTCTAGGCAGGCCTGCTTTAGGGCCCTCCTTTATTTCTTCTTAGTCTTACAAGGCCCAGTAAAACGCACTCTTTTTCTCTTCTAACACTGAGCACAACAGAGGAAACAGATCTTCTCTAGCACATACGCACGCAAAACAGGTAGCACCATCACAGACTTTCCAGTGCTTTAAGTTTGCTTTAAAAGGCGGAGGGTCTTTAAAGGTGATGTGGCCTAGGAAGGATAATTAAGAATAATTTTCAAGGAGAGTTACCTCTGTAACTAAGGACATGTCTGGCCTACAGCCCCCTCGCGTCCCTCGGGGCATGATCCTCCTAGCCTTGCAACCTCAATTATCCTCTTCCTCCTGATTCCACCTGGTGACCTTGGCCCTCCTGGGGGCAGGGCTTTATTTCAGCCAGTTGTTTCTAGTGCTCGGCACCGGCACTTATGACAGTCTGTCACGAGGTGGCCCTGTTTGTCTAATTTAGAGATGAGCACAATAACAGCAGTTTTTCAGTATACATAAAAAATAAAATGACTAATGCCTGCCACCCAAGCCATTCTTGTAAATTGGGGACAGTCAGAAATGTCACACTAACAAGAGTGTGATGGTTAGTAGTTGTGTTAGCGCTGTCAAGGGCAGTGCAGGCATTGGCAATGGGTGAAGCAAGCTGCAGTGGCCTCCTGACAAGGGCCGTGGAACTTATTTTATTTTTTTACACAAATTAAGCACTGCTTGGGGCTTTCCTTGCCCTGCTGCCTCTCCTACTGCCTCCCCTGGTCAGCAAGATCCTGATATTGGTCCTGTTGTTAGTTTTATCCTGGTTCTCTAGGGTATCCTGGTGGCCCTCCTTCTCATGATCGTGCTTCTCCTTCTCTTTCCCCAGGTCCTCTACACTTGGCCCTCATACCCTTATAGGGGACCACTCTTTAAAGTGTTACTTCATTGCTTGCTCATTCATTGGAGGAAGAACTTCCTCCAAGACAAAATCCTCACCAATGCCCATAACTCCAAAGAACTTTTCTCCATCATCCAGGAATTTGCCATACCCGGCAGCGAAACTACAGATCCTCCGTCCCAAGACCTCAGCAACAGGCTCAACACATCTTTCCACCTCAAGAGTATGACACGCTATGGCAACTTCGACAACTAGGACATCTGCATCGCCTCAGCCCCCACCCACAGTGAAGCCACCCAACAGACCCTACTCACTTGGACCCCACTGACAACAAAAGTCACCTTAAAGACCATGAAGAGTACCACTCTGGAGCACCCTCATACTCCTGTCCCCCCACTTCTTCCACAGAGCGGCCGTGGCCATTGCACCCAAACTACGCTGGACCAAATAACTACGCCCTCAACACCTCCACATTCCCTGACGACTGGAAACACGCCGAAGTCAACCCCCTCTTGAAGAAACCTGCCGCAGACCCGACAGACCTCAAGAACTTCAGGCCCATCTCACTGCTCCCAATCGCAGCCAAGGTCATCAAAAAGGCCATCAACACCCAGCTAACAAACTTCATCTAAGCCAACAACGACTTGGACATATACAAATTTGGATTCCGCAGCAACCACAGCACCGAGACCACCCTACTCGCCGCCACGACAACATCCACGCCCTACTTGACCAAGGCCAAGTATCAACCCTCATCCTCCTGGACCTCTCATCTGCCTTCGACACCGTCTACCACCGCACACTACCTACCAGACACCACAATGCTGGCATCTGAGGAAAAGACCTCGACTGGATACGCTTATTTCTCACAGGCAGAACTCAACAAGTCAGACTCCCGGCCCTACCTCTCGGAACCAACAGAGACCAGATGTGTTCCTAGCGATCCTCCCTCAGCCCCACCCTCTTTCAACATCTACATGGCCCCCTTGCATCCACCGTCAGAAACCACGGGCTCAACATAGTCTCCTACGCCAACAACATCCAGTTCATCTTCTTCCTCATGAAGGAACCCAGCATCACCAGGCACAACTTCCAAGAAGGGATGAAAGCTGTCGCCACATGGATGAAGGACAGCTGCCTGAAACTCAACTCTGAGAAAACAATAGTCCTCATCCTTGGTTCCACCCCCTCAGCATGGGACGACACCTGGTGGCCTCCTGCCCTCAGAAACCCCCCACCCCGACAGACCATGCACCAAACCTCTGCACCATACTGGACTCATCACTCACTATGAACCGCCAGATCAATGCAGTATCATCTGCCTGCTTCAACACCCTCCGCATACTCCGGAAAACGTTTGAATGGATTGTGAGAAGTTGGCCTGATATATGATGTCACTAGTTCTAGTGCACACCTTGTATCAGTCCAAACAACCCTTATGGTGATTGGTTGTAAAGTCAACCTTATAGACCAGCTATCCTAGTGGTAGCATGGACAAGAGCAGTCTTAGGCTAAACTCTGTATGGCATGTGAAGCCAGCTGTTATACCATTATAATCCCTTGAATACCAAATGAAAGGACACCACACCAGGTATATATAAAGTTAGAATGTATTTATTCTAGCATATACCCTCAGCACTCTTTATGAGTTCAGAGGTCTAAGTACAAACAATTTCTTAAGTAGCATACGTTAAGGTACACAGGAAAATACAGTTAGGCCCAGGGGCCACGCAAACCATATACTAAGAAAGTGGTATAAGTACCACGTCACGAACAGGGAGTAGGCCTAGGGCCTAGGGAATCGCTGGGGCTACACTACCCTACCAATAGTTAGGAAGTGGGAGGCCCACGGGAAGCGTGTGCAGTGTGGAAACACACACGCGGGTTACATTAAAGTCAATGGGAATGTAACAGTTAGAAATAGGAGGAATAAGGACACTTCCGAAGGAGCTAGGAGGAAGCAACTAAAGACTTAGACACTTGGATAGTCAATATCCACTGGAGCACCGGAGTACTCGCGTTACCTCACCCACAGGAGACGGGTACATAGGTGTGAAGATGTGTCGGGTGTCGTCGCTGGATCCTATGGATGCCTGAAGAACAGATGCTGGCAGGCGTTCAGGAGGAGGATGTCCGGTGGATCCAAGGATGGATCTTGAAGGAGGAACACCTGCAAGCAGAGGGGACAAAGTCTGGATCACTAGCCAGTGACCGTGTGGAACCAGGAAGGAACCAGGCGATGTCGTGCAGAACACAGGTGATGTCGTGAAGCTTGTCTCTGCAGCTGCGTGGACCAGGAGGCGTCGAGGATGACCAGAACCAGGGTACGAGCTGTCCCACGAAGGATCTTGCTGATGGCGGAGTCGACGTCCCGATTGGAGTCAACAAGCCTTGGCAACCCACGCGGAAAGGGAAATTCGCTTCAGGTGCAGACCAGGAAGGTCTGGGGTGCTTCCCTTTCACAGGGAAGCAAGGGCCAGTCTGGAGGAGCCAAACCAGCAGTGGAAAGTTAAGGGTTCGTCGTCACTGAGGCTACTAGCCAGCGGGTCAGCAACCGGACAGACACGTCGAGCAGGAAAATGCAGAAGGGCCCCACGCAGAACTCGTGGAGTGTAGAGGGCGGATCTTCGGTGCAGATGGTGCTCGGGGTTGGGGCTTCTCAATCCTCAGAGTACAACTTCGAGGATGCCTCAGAAGCTGCGCTGGAAGCTACTCGCCAATTTTCCCAGGTATCCGGTCCCACGTCTCTCGTCGCCTCCACGGATCTCAGCTCGGCTGTGGATGTGGATCAGGGTCGGAGAAGTCTGGAAGTCAAGGCGCTGGTCGGGCTCTGCAGTCGGTTCCTCATAGAACTTGGGCAAAGCAAACGGCAGGTTGCTTGTTGGTGCCTGTTTGCACAGGGTGGCCACTCCTTGGCCACAAGGGAGATTCTTCAGTCTTCTTGTCGTCGAATGTCGAAGGTCCAGAGTTTCGTGTCTAGTTTCAGTTCAGGATAATCCAAAGTCCTAGGGACTCAGCTCCCACTCTTATACTAATCTGGGGGGCTGGGTTACCTGCTAGGTCCCTCCTATGGGTGGGACCAGGGAGGGGGGTGGTTACACCCCCTTCCCTTTGTCCAGTTTCGCGCCAGGGCTGGGGCTGGAGTGCCCCAGCACCGGTTTGAACCGGGCTATGCATGAGACACCCTGTGTGCCCCAAGCAGGGTCTTGTTTCTTTCATCCCTCCCTGCCCCAATACACTAAGTCCTGTCTGGGGTGGTGCTAGCACCTCCCAAGGCAGGAAACCTATTGTCCAAGCCTCGCTTGCTGGAAGGACTCCCAGCAGCAGGAGGTCAGACTTGTGTCCGTGGCAGCAACATCCATTTTGTGATGCTGGGGCTCTGGTTAACTTTAACCGGGTAAGTAGGATTTCAACATGTCTTCTCCCTCTAGAAGGGGGGAATACTATCCTCATCGCCAGAAATGGTGTGGGGGTAGTATTCCAAAATGTTAGACACCTTACACAACATGTTTTGATAAAGCCAAACCATAGTTACCATAACCGCGAGGATTATAAGGCACTTTAAGAGTATATGGTAGGCGATATCATAGAACAGCTATAAGGACATGGTTCCGAAAGCTGCAGACAGGCTCAGCTCATGCTAGAGCACCATCTCACATGTTACCAAGCACTCTGCCTACAGGATTGTTAAGGCCTGCCATAGGAGTGGCTGACAGGTTACCCATGTGTCTATATATGAGGTAGGTATAGGTATACTACACCTAAGCAAGGGGTGATTACACGACCTTGCCCCAGCTGAGTGATCAGCCAGTTGTGTCATGATGGGAGGCCAGCCAGGGGTGGCATAATACATGCTGCAGCCCCTGGTAGGCCTAGGGTACACCTATGCCCTGGGTACCTAAGGTACACTGTACAGAGCCCCATAAGGTGATCCTTACCAATTGGGTTATGTACCTAAAGTACATAGTATGAATTCAGAGAGAGAACAGCTGGGCTGTGGGTCTGATTAGCAGGCCCGCAGCCACATCTAAGTCGAAAACCAGTAAAGCAAAAGCAAAAAGTGGGGGTGACCATAGGAAGCAGATCCTGCTCTCCTACACAACCCCCCCCCCCCCCAAACCTAGGGACATTAAACTAACCTTGACCAGTTGAGTCTTCATGTTCTAAGTGGAAATATCTGGAGAGTCCATCTGCATTGGCATGGTTAGTCCCAGGTCTAGGTTCCACTGTGAAGTCCATCCCCTGTAGGGAAATGGACCACCTAAGAAGTTTGGGATTTTCACCCTTCATCTGATTTAGCCACAAGAGGGGCTTATGGTCTGTCTGAATCTTGAAGTGAGTGCCAAACAGGTATGGCCTCAGCTTCTTCAGGGCCCAGACCATAGCAAAGGCCTCCCTCTCAATAGCTGACCAACGTTTCTCTCTAGGGGTCAGACTTCTACTAATAAAAGCAATGGACTGGTCTTGACCATCTATATTCAGTTGTGAAAGAACAGCTCCCACACCCAACTCAGAAGCATCTGTTTGGACAATTAATTATTTGGAGTAATCTGGACTTTTCAGAATAGGTGCAGTGCACATGGCCTGCTTCAGGTCATCAAATGCCTTCTGACAGCTTACTGTCCACTGAACTTTCTTTGGCATTTTCTTGGAGGTCAAGTCATTAAGTGCTGTCACAATGGACCCATAGTTCTTAACAAACTTTCTGTAGTACCCAGACAGGCCCAAGAAAGCTCTGACCTGTGTCTGGGTAATTGGAGGAGTCCTTTATGTTCTGGATCTTGCTCTCCAGTGGTTGAACCTGACCCCCACCTACTAGGTGGCCCAGGTACACAACCTTGCTCTGCCCTATCTGGCACTTAGTGGCCTTGATAGTGAGGCCTGCCTTTTGCAGGGCCTCTAAAACATTCCTCAGGTGGACCAGGCGATCCTCCCAGGTGGAGCTAAAGACAGCAATATCATCAAGATAAGCTGCACAGTAGTCATCCAGGCCTGTAAGGACTTGATTCACCAACCTTTGGAAAGTGGCAGGTGCATTCTTCAAGCCAAAGGGCATTACCACAAATTGATAATGTCCTCCTGGGGTTGAGAAAGCAGTTTTGGCTTTTGCACTCTCAGCTAGCCTGATTTGCCTGTAGCCTGCTGTCAGGTCAAATGTACTCAGAAACTTGGCAGCTGCCAATCTGTCAATGAGTTCATCTGCCCTAGGTATTGGGTGGGCATCTGTCCTAGTGACAGCATTGAGACCTCTGTAGTCTACGCAAAACCTCATCTCTCTCTTACCATCTTGGGTGTGAGGTTTTGGCACAAGAACTACAGGACTAGCCCAAGGGCTCTCTGAAGGTTCAATGACTCCCAGCTCCAACATCTTTTGTACCTCAATCTTTATGCAGTCCCTGACATAGTCAGGTTGCCTGTAGATTTTACTCTTCACAGGCAGACTGTCACCAGTGTCCACCTCATGGGTGCACCAGTTTGTCTGACTTGGGGTCAGTGAGAACATATGTCTATAGGCCTGTAGAACTTGTCTGCAGTCCTGTTGCTGATGGTTAGTGAGGCTGTCAGAAAAGACCACACCATCAACTGAACCATCATCAGGGTTCTGAGTCAGCAGGTCTGGGAGAGGGTCACTCTCTTCCTCCTGCCCCTCATCTGTAGCCATGATCAAGCCCATGTCTGCCCTGTCAACATATGCCTTTAACCTGTTGACATGAAGCACCCTGTGGGGGCTTCTGGGAGTCCCAAGGTCCACCAAGTAGGTGACTTCTCCTTTCTGCTCAACAATAGTGTGGGGTCCAGCCCATTTGTCTTGGAGTGCTGCTGGGGCCACTGGCTCCAACACCCACACGTTCTGTCCTGGCTGGTACACAGTCAGCACAGCCTTTTGGTCATGCCAAGCTTTTTGGAGTTCTTGGCTTGCCTCAAGGTTTTTAGAAGCCTTCTTCAAATACTCTGCCATCCTTGAGCGGAGGCCAAGTACATAATCCACTATATCAAGCTTGGGTTGTCTGAGAGGTCTCTCCCATCCTTCCCTTACTAAACATAGGGGTCCCCTTACAGGATGCCCAAACAAAAGTTCAAAAGGGCTGTAGCCAACCCCCTTTTGTGGGACCTCTCTGTAAGCAAACAGAAGGCATGGTAAAAGGATGTCCCATCTTCGCCTAAGCTTGTCTGGTAAACCTTTTATCATCCCTTTTAGGGTCTTGTTGAATCTTTCAACAAGCCCATTGCATTGTGGGTGATAGGGTGTAGTGAATTTGTAGTTAACACCACACTCCTTCCACATTGCAGTCAGATATCCTGACATGAAGTTGGCACCTCTGTCAGAGACAACCTCCTTTGGAAACCCCACTCTGGAGAACACTCCAAGTAGGGCCCTTGCCACAACAGGTGCTGTTGTGGTCCTCAGGGGTATAGCTTCTGGGTATCTGGTGGCATGGTCCACTATCACCAGTATGAATCTGTGCCCAGATGCTGTTTGGGGGTCCAATGGTCCAACAATGTCTATTCCCACTCTCTCAAAGGGAACCCCCACCACAGGTAGTGGTATTAGGGGGGCCTTTGTGGTGCCACCTGATTTGCCACTGGCTTGGCAGGTGACACAGGAGCGACAAAACTCCTTGGTATCTTCTGACATGTGAGGCCAGTGAAAGTGAGGGACAAGTCTGTCCCAAGTCTTATTCTGGCCTAAGTGTCCTGCAAGGGGAATATCATGGGCCAAGGTAAGAAGGAAGCCTCTGAAACTCAATGGTATGACCAACCTCCTGGAAGCACCAGGCTTGGGGTCTCTAGCCTCTGAGTACAGCAGCCCTTCATCCCAATACACTTTATGGGTACCTTGAGCATTCCCTGCAGCCTCAGCAGCAGCATGCTGTCTGAGGGGTTCAAGAGAAGGACAGTCTAATTGTGCCTACCTCAGATCTGCCCTTGAAGGTCCCCCTGTCCCAAGAAACTCAACCTGGTCAGGTTCCAGTTCTTCTAGGACAGTTCCTTCAGGGCTCTCAGAATCATCCTCCTGTGAGGGATGTATGTCGTTACAACGCACACTTTTACAACGCATGCACTTACAACACATTTTTTACAATGCAACATCCACTACAACGCATTCCATTACAACGCAGGACACTACAACGCATTTTTAAAAACTACCTTTACAACGCATTCCATTACAACGCATACTACCTTTACAACGCATACCATTACAATGCATAATATTACATTGGATTTAAGGTAAGTATTGGATAGTATAGGGGTAAAAATTACTATTCTTACTCCAGGGGGGCAACAGTAGGGTAAGTGTTGGATAGTATAGGGGTAAAAATTACTATTCTAACTCCAGGGGGTGCAACAGTAGGGCAAGTGTTGGATAGTATAGGGGTAAAAATTACTATTTCTAACTCCAGGGGATGCAACAGTAGGGCAAGTGTTGGATAGTATAGGGGTAAAAATTACTATTCTAACTCCAGGGGGTGCAACAGTAGGGTAAGTGTTGGATAGTATAGGGGTAAAAATTACTATTCTAACTCCAGGGGGTGCAACAGTAGGGTAAGTGTTGGATAGTATAGGGGTAAAAATTACTATTCTAACTCCAGGGGGTGCAACAGTAGGGTAAGTGTTGGATAGTATAGGGGTAAAAATTACTATTCTAACTCCAGGGGGTGCAACAGTAGGGCAAGTGTTGGATAGTATAGGGGTAAAAATTACTATTCTAACTCCAGGGGGTGCAACAGTAGGGCAAGCGTTGGATAGTATAGGGGTAAAAATTACTATTCTAACTCCAGGGGGTGCAACAGTAGGGCAAGCGTTGGATAGTATAGGGGTAAAAATTACTATTCTAACTCCAGGGGGTGCAACAGTAGGGCAAGTGTTGGATAGTATAGGGGTAAAAATTACTATTCTAACTCCAGGGGGTGCAACAGTAGGGCAAGTGTTGGATAGTATAGGGGTAAAAATTACTATTCTAACTCCAGGGGGTGCAACAGTAGGGCAAGTGTTGGATAGTATAGGGGTAAAATTACTATTCTAACTCCAGGGGGTGCAACAGTAGAGCAAGTGTTGGATAGTATAGGGGTAAAAATTACTATTCTAACTCTAGGGGGTGCAACAGTAGGGTAAGTGTTGGATAGTGTAGGGGTTTTAATGTAATATTATGCGTTGTAATGGTATGCGTTGTAAAGGTAGTATGCGTTGTAATGGAATGCGTTGTAAAGGTAGTTTTTAAAAATGCGTTGTAGTGTCCTGCGTTGTAATGGAATGCGTTGTAGGGGATGTTGCGTTGTAAAAAATGCGTTGTAAGTGTAGTGCGTTGTAAAAGTTGCGTTGTAAAGGTTGTATACCTCCTGTGAGGGCTGATTCTCTACCTGAGGCAGGGGGGAAGGCACAGCCTTAACCCTACTGCTCTTTCTCTTGGGTTGTGTCTGGTCCATTGTCCCAGGATCCAGCACTTGTTCAGTGTGGCAGTTTTTGGCCTGTGACCTAGTCACAGCAAGGACATGTGCATCTATTCCCAGCATTTCTGCATGGGTCCTATACTCCACTTCAGCCCAAACTGAGGTTTCAAGGTCATTTCCCAACAGACACTCTACAGGAAGGTCTGAACTTACCATAACTTTCTTGAGGCCAGTTACCCCTCCCCAGGAGAAGTTAACAATTGCCACACTATGGGAGGTAGTGCCATTGCTAGCGTTGGTCACTAGGTAATTCTCACCTAGCATGATCTGTCCAGGGTCCACAAAGGCAGGTGTCACCATTGTGACACTAGCACCTGTGTCCCTGTAGGCCTGAGCCATTCTATGGTTGATTAAAGGAGTCTGTCTATACTTGCCCAGGTTACTGGGACTCATAGTAGGGGACAAAGCTATGTCCCCATCACAGATCAGAACAGCCTGAGTTGGTATTCTGACTAGGCCAGAATCCACTTCAGTTCCCAGGGTTAACCCTATTACACCCTTTTGCTGGGAACCACCACTCACAGCTGGACTAGGGGGTACAGTTGCCTTAGGGGCAATGGTGGTTGGGGGCTTGTCCTTTTTGGTGCATTCACTATACCAATGGGAATTGGACTTACAATAGTTACACCAAGGTTTCTTTTGGCCATCTTTCTTTTTATCCTTTTTGGGACCACCCTCCCCCTGAGCCTTTTGGGGGCCTGGTGAAGACTTCTGGTCTTTTGCTTTCTGCTCATTTCCCTTCTGGTCTGCCTTTTTCTGATCACCGCCCTGGTTCTGGGATTTCTGCTTAACTCTAGTCCTGACCCACCTATCTGCCTTCTTTCCCAATTCTTGGGGAGAAGTTAGGTCAGAGTCAATCAAGTGTTGATGCAGTAGCTGGTTTTGACAGTTGTTAAGGATTTGTTCTCTCATGATCAAATTATACAATCCTGTATAGTCCTTAACCTTACTACCCAATAACCAACCTTCCAAAGCCTTAGTGGCACAATCTACAAAGTCAGTCCAGTCCTGAGTCTGTGTCTTCTGGGTATCCCTGAACAACAACCTGTATTGTTCAGTGGTTAGGCCAAACCCATCAATCAGAGCACTCTTCAGGACAGTGTAATTATCCGCATCCTCATCACTAACTGTGAGGAGCTTGTCTCTACCTTTCTCAGAGAAGGAGAGCCACAAGATAGCTGCCCACTGACTTTGGGGTACCTGCTGCACTTTGCAAGCCCTCTCCAAAGCAGTTATCCATTTGTGGATGTCATCCCCACACTTGTAGGGAGGGACAATCTTGCTCAGGTTTCTATTGTCATAGGTCCTGTCTCTATCCTTAGGGATAGTGCTGCCACCAGTGGGTTCTAACCCACCTAACTTTTGCTCTCTGGCCAGAGCAAGTCTCTATTTGGCAAGGGCAAGTTCTTCCCTTTCAATCCTCAGATTGACTTCCCTAATTCTGGCCTGATGCTCTTTTCTCTGTGGAGAAGTCATTCCCCTATGAGAAGAGGCATTGGAGCTATTAGAGACATGGGAGTGGATAGATTCCCTGGAAGGGGATCTTCCTCTCCTACCTCTCTGGTTAAGTCCACCTGAGGGTCTGAATGAGGGGATCCCATTCTGACTCCCATGTAGGCTTAAGTTAGCCTGGCTAAGTCTCCTAACTTGGACCTGGCTGTCTACCTCATCTCCTGAAGTACCTTCTGACTCATCTTGATCAGTGTGGTGAGGGGAGTCTTCTGTAGAGGGCAGACCCTCATTTGTACCTAAGGTACCATCCTGGGAGGCTCTCTGAGCATCATGCTCTTCTAAGATCTCCACTAGATAAATGAGGGTAGGGTTGGAACCCTGTTTTAACTTTCTGGAGGTACACACTTGTCTCATCTCCTGAAAAGTTAGGGTATCATATCTAGAGGGTATCTTTCTAGGACATCCCCCTCCTGAGAGAGAATCATCTTGATCTCCTCTCAGAGACATGATCTAGTGAGGGTGTGGTGTGTGCACCTACCTACACTAGTTGTATCTACTAAAACCTCTCAGTTGTTGTAGTCAGGGTGTGCTAGGCCCTTCAACCTACAACAACTAAGTTCAGTAGAACTTAAGTATTCTAAGATTTTGTTTTATATGTACCTTACAGTACCTAATGTGATCTTTCAATTTGATATCTCAAGATTATAATGGTATCACAATAGCAAGCTCAGATCCCAACCGCTGCTCACCAATGTGAGAAGTTGGCCTGCTATATGATGTCACTAGTTCTAGTGCACACCTTGTATCAGTCCAAACAACCCATATGGTGATTGGTTGTAAAGTCAACCTTATAGACCAGCTATCCTAGTGGTAGCATGGACAAGAGCAGTCTTAGGCTAAACTCTGTATGGCATGTGAAGACAGCTGTTATACCATTATAATCCCTTGAATACCAAATGAAAGGACACCACACCAGGTATATATAAAGTTAGAATGTATTTATTCTAGCATATACCCTCAGCACTCTTTATGAGTTCAGAGGTCTAAGTACAAACAATTTCTTAAGTAGCATACGTTAAGTTACACAGGAAAATACAGTTAGGCCCAGGGGCCACGCAAACCATATACTAAGAAAGTGGTATAAGTACCACGTCACGAACAGGGAGTAGGCCTAGGGCCTAGGGAATCGCTGGGGCTACACTACCCTACCAATAGTTAGGAAGTGGGAGGCCCACGGGAAGCGTGTGCAGTGTGGAAACACACACGCGGGTTACATTAAAGTCAATGGGAATGTAACAGTTAGAAATAGGAGGAATAAGGGCACTTTCGAAGGAGCTAGGAGGAAGCAACTAAAGACTTAGACACTTGGATAGTCAATATCCACTGGAGCACCAGAGTACTCGCGTTACCTTGATGGAGCAGGGTTTTTACTCCAAAACGGAATACCTGTTTCATTTTCGCATGTTATAATTAAACGTACTACTGAATAATTATTAATGATTAAAAGTTTGTCGAATGTGGACTAATCAATCTTATTAACAAGAGAATTACACGTGGGAATGCTATTGCATGGCTAAATAACAAGTGAACTAAGTTGGTGAGCAAACTGACAGAATACGATGCTGCTTATGTGATGTTATGGTGTTTTGCGCTTATAATTAATATGCATTAATGGCTTCTGATGTCGCAAATGGCTAGATAAATACACACACATAAGGGTATTAGCAGGGGAATAACACTGTTTAATCATTTCTATGCAGACATTCTGTTTTATGTTTACTTTGCTTTAAGTTGTCCATTGTGGCCTGCCACAAAATGGCCGCCACCCACAGCCTGCATTGGAGTTGCTGGAAATTTACAAAAAGGCTTCGCTCTGCCTGTGACCTTGCACCTCTGATGAACTGAAAAGCCATGACCATGACGACAAATCTGGGAGGACTGCCAGAAAAGCCCCTGATTGAGAAAATGTTTCAAAGAAATGAATATTGAACTCTTGAACTGTCAATCCCACAACTGGGATACATTTAATCTGGGAAAAACATCCGTAGAAGTATCGAATAAATTATGGACATTACATTTTCTATTCATCATTCAAGACAGACAATATCTGGGAACTTTTGCTCATGTTGCAAGACGACATTATTTCCGCCATTCATCCGTTCTGAAAAAAGAAATGATACTTTTTAGAATGTAAATTTAGTATAAAAGTATGTAGACTAGAGAGGTCTAGCGCCACTTCTTCCCGAGCTGATGATGCGAGGTCCCTACACTGACGGAGAGGACGATGACTCTACATGACGGCAGAAAACTCTAATTATTCTACAGAGGACCGGTTCTGACTTAGGATCTGACTTTTAGACAGAATAGGTAAATATGAGAGAAAATGAAATTTGCATTTAATTGGCTTTTCCTGAAAATTTAGATAAATGAACAATTTGTTTGAATTACTGTCTCGGGTGATTATTTCTGGTCATGTTTATTGATTCTATTGTATGTTCTTTGAAATGTATTTTGCTAGATCTACAGCAATCAGCAGGTCGCATTGACCTCAAAGTACAGGCAGATCAGATAGAGCATATGTGAAAGGTGTTTTCTCCTTTACAGGGCACGGATAGGTTTGGTTTAGGGTGAATGTTGGTGTAATGGGCCCCACCAGCGTGTGATGTAGAGGGGATTCGGAAGCTCTGATCTGCACCAGTTTCTTGGTAGCAGAATGATGGTTTGCTATTGTCTTGATCTGGTGAAATTGCGTGTATATAGGCTTGTTGATTTTTGATTGACATTAGTACTAACACTATATGTTGAAGTCGTGTTGAGTTCTATGTATTGTGAACGGCTTCTGGGATGTAGGAAGTCGGTGACAGTTCCGTAGTAGAGCAGAGGGAGTGTTGCTCTCGGAAAAAGGCGGGATTGGTGACCCTGTATGCAGACAGGGGAAAACGTGTGACAATTGAAGTTGCGCGTCGCATTGTCTGGGTTCGACAAGGTAGCATCGCCGTGTGTTGCCATTAGAAACGTATTTACAAGAAAATCAAATTAAGGGTAGTCACAGATGCTTGGAAGGTTTGGAAATCTGTATCTAAATATTTATCGATTCCAAAATATTCGAAATATACTCCCTTATGGCATAGTGCAATTATACCTGCTAGTCTTAACGATTCTACCACCCATAGGTGGGAACATTTAGGTATTAATACAGTGGATGATTTCTTTGGCAATGACATCACTTTGTCATTTGAACGGTTACAACAGAAATTTAATGTTCCTTCCACTGATTTTTTGAAATACCTGCAGGTGTTTACAAGCATTCGTGACCGGACGCCTAGTATTAAATTGGATGACATCAAGCTGTTCTCTATTATTGGGAAACACTCCACTAGGATCGGCACTTTTTATCAACTGCTGATCCAAAATACTTCAGATGATTTAGAGCGGGTTGAACAGACCTGGGCTATAAGATTAGCTAATCCAAATGTTGATGTTGATCTTTCCCTGGCTCTTTCATCTGAGCTCTTTATTCCGTCGAATCTTAAAGCCCAATATTACAGAGTTCTTTATAACCTCTACTTTACCCCCGCAAAGCTATTTTCTTGGGGTCTTCGGGCTGATGATAACTGTCCGAGATGTAATCAGCCCCAAGCGAATTTAGTACATATGTTTGCAAGTTGTCCCAAATTAGATTTATTAAAAGCTTCGCTCATGGGCTTTTGGAACCGATTATTTGGTCATCACATTCAAGACTCTACAACTCTTTATTTATTGGGACATGATGAATCGCTTGGTCATAATATTGAAGAACAAAGGATACTTTTTTTGGGTACTGCTATTTTTCGTATTATTTTAGCTGCACGATGGAAAGACACAGATTCACCTACTTTTCAGATGTGGCTTAGCCGATTTTTAGCAACATACAAACAGGAGCTTTTAATTTATAGCTCTAGAGGTAAAAAAGCTCGGCTTTTCGGGGCCCAGATTTGGGCTCCTATTTCTAAATGGTATTTGAAACATAGATCCAATGAGCCACCTCTTTTGAACTAAACAAGTTAGCTGTTGGGCTTTATATTTGCTTATTTGTTTAAATTTTGATTTGAATCCTTATTTCAGATTTGTTAATGTGTTACTATGTACTGTATGACGTATTATGTTGTATGAATTTTTGCTCGATTAAAATAAAAAAAAAAAAAAAAAAAAAAGAAACGTATTTCTGTGTGAGAGGAGCGTATATGATAGCAAAGGTTATCTGTGAAACTCTGGTCTTAAGTCCCAGGGATCCGTAAGGTTTGCCGTTAAAGCTTACCGCTGGAGAAGTAAAAGGTATTCTCGGAGCTTGTTAGAAGGACAGGGCAGAGGTAAGCGCTGCTTTGTTAACGTATGATATAATTCTGTAGTAGGACAGACTGTTCGCTGTTCTCGGGAAAGACAGAATTCTGTGTGAATGTACTACATTTTCTGGTGTGTAAGTGCGTGAATGAGAAGGCATTCTGGTTAATTGTGAAACTCTTAGGAGCATTCCGAAGGGAAACAGTTAATTGATGCTTGTTAGAAGGGTAAAGTAGAGGGATGTGCTACTTTATCAACGGAAGTAACGATTCTGTAGTAGGGCAGAGGTAAGCGCTGCTCTCGGGAAAGGCAGAATTCTCGTGGGAAAGGTCTTTTGCTGTTCTGTGGCTAGCGAAGCAGACAATGGAGATGTTTGTACGTTGTAACTAACAGACTCGTAGAAGTCGAAACAAAGTCTACCGAGTAGTCTTGTAAAGGAGGGGTAGACGAGAAGGACAGAAGACAGGAGCAGAAGCGACTGCAGCGGCTGTTGACGTCTGGGAGACCGCGCTGTGATTGGACAGTGGGCTAGAACAGAGAAAGCGCAAGGATTGGTGCGTTAGTGTGAGTCGCGCTGGGATTCGCGGACTGAGTCAGTGACGTAGACGCTCCAGGATTGGTGCGTTAGTGTCAGTCGCGCAGGGATTCGCGGACTGAGTCAGTGACGTAGACGCTCAAGGATTGGTGCGTTTGTGTGAGTCGCGCTGGGATTCGCGGACTGAATCAGTGACGTAGACGCTCCAGGATTGGTGCGTTGGTGTGAGTCGCACTGCAATTGGACAAAAGATCGTACAGCTGTAGTAAGTGTAAACAGCTAGTGGAAAAATAAGAAAGATGTATTACCATGCTGAGGAAAAGAAGAAAAAGTCCTTGTTCAGTAAGGTTAAAACCTGGTTTGACAAGGATAAAGACATAGTAACAAGGGAGGGAGAGTTACTTCCTCCGACCAGAGCCCCTGCATCCTTTATGGTTGCAAAATATGGGTATCATACCTGTATTTGGTTAGACAACTGAGCAAAGTATACTAGAGAGGATGGGGTTTTGGCTTTTCCAGAACATGGCTCATTTAATCTGGCTGTGTTAAGAAATTTACGGGAAAAGATGATGAATCTAGAGCCTCGGCCTAGGCCGATGCAATTCGAGGCTTTGGTGGAATGGGAAGATGAAGTACATGAGCGAGAAAAGCAGAGGAGTGGAGGTAACTACCGATATATGTTCGGTAGAAAATATGATCGCGAAACCCATCATGACAGAATGAGAAGGTGGCGAGATGCCAGTATGACCGAGGGATTATATCCTGTAAGAACAGCAGAGGAATCAGGAGGGAGAAAGTGTACAGAAAAAGAACATAATGTAGAGACCAGAAGATATGGGGCATATGAGTCTGATGATGATATCTTAGAGGACATGCTCTACAAAAGACCACCCCCGTATAGAAGAGAACCAGAGGTAGGGACAGCAGTCACCCCTTTGAGAAACACCTTGCGGATTATAAAGACAGAGGCTACAGCCCCTGAGCTGAAAAGTGGTTGTTCTCTGGCGGAAAGAGAAAAAGAGAGAGAAAGAGAGATAGAGAGAGAAAGAGAAAAAGAAAGAGAGAGAGAGAGAGAGAGAAAGAGAAAGAGAGAGAGATAGAAGAAGAGAGAGAGAAAGAGAGAGAGAGAGAGAGAGAGAAAGAGAGTTAGAGAGAGAGAGAGAGAGAGAGAAAGAGAGATAGAGAGAGAGAATGAAATTGAAAATGAAAAGACGAGAGAACTAGCAAGAACTACATCGGAACTAACAGAGAAAATCAGGGAGCTGACTAAGAATCTTGAGGCTGTTACAGTGCCTGTGACAATAGGCCCGGTTATGCCGATTTTTGACAAGCAGAGGACGGGTGAAAAAGGTTTGACGGTGCCATATGTGGGCAATAGGTTGATTGTGCCTCCGGAACAGGCAGAAATGAGAGCTGGAGAAACACAATGGAGAACAGGAGAAAATCAGTGGAGACGTACTGTATGTGGAGGGGAAATGAGTGTGCAGACTAACTCAAGTTTGAATTCTGGATGTATGGAAGGGACCAGTGGATCAATTTTGGAACCGCAGAGGGTGGCAGAACCAGGAGGTGTGGAAAAATCTGTGATAACTGCTAAAGATTTGAATGACTGGCTGAAAGCATTACAGAAAAAGGAGAAAGAGTCACAGGGAATGGATGTAGCCAGGCTACGTATGGAGATGGAAGAATTGATAGTAGGAACCATACCTACAGATTCACTGAAGAATTATCAGGAAGGGGAGATTCTCTTTTTATGTAAGAGTATCACATGGAGAGCAAAGAACATACACAACAGGTTGAAAGGAATAGCCAGTGAGGTAGGAATTGACATGGATAAGGTGAAAGCTTTACAGAAAACATACCGAGTGGATTTTTCAGACAAAGATATTGAGAATCTGAATAATGCAGGCCGAACAGGACAGATTAAGGAAATGATTGCCTTGCTAAGGAAATGGGGAGATGTAGAAAGATGGAAAGACAGATGGTATCGAAAGCGAGAGGATGGAGTGGATAGAACTTACTCAGCATTTCCCCTAACAGAAAAGGAGAAAGCAGTGACAGCTTACCCCATGAGAGAGATTCCAGGAGGAGGGTACGTACATGTCCCATGGACCAGAAAGGATATTTTATCATTTACGAATTATTTCCCCCGACTAAGGGAAAAGCCTGTGGAGTGGTACAGACAAGTTGACAGATTTGTAAAGCTGTCAAAAGTACTGTGGATTGACCTGAATAGTCTGTTTGATATAATTGTACCAGCAGACTTGTGGGCCGAATGTAAAATAGTCATAGATTGGCCTACAAAGGAATACCCGAGAGATCTAAAAACAGGAGCTCCAGACCCGGAGGTCATGAAGAAGTATGAGCAGGTTATGGCCTTCTTGAAAAATAAAGTACCCCCCAAGGAGACAGACTGGGTTAAAATAGATCGAACACATCAGGAGTTGAAAGAATCAGTTCATGCTTACTATGAAAGACTGATACTAGCTTTTAAGCAGTTCAGTGGAGATGAACACCTGGGTGACAAAGATCTGAGTCACTTTGTGTACAGATTTGTGTACGGTTTGCGGCCTGAAATCAGTGAAATGATACGGCAGCATACCGTGGATTGGCAGAGTAAGAAGATTGATGAGATTTTGAGTCATGCAAAATACTTCAGTGATGAGATTGAGGCAAAGCAGAGAAAACTAAAAGAAAAGGCAATGTGGGCACAGGTGAAAGTTGCAGAAAGACAGGAAGCTCAGCTGGTTGAACAGGCAAATAACCCAGGAAATAAACCCAAGTATGGTCCAGGAAAAGGGAAAGGGAACATAGAAGAGACCAAAAAGAAGTTCCCGTGCCACAACTGGGGAAAATTGGGGCACTGGAAATCCGAGTGTAAGAATCCACCGTCCACTAACGATGATAATTCATCATTGAATTCGCAGGTGCAGAACAAGGGGTGTGGTCAGCATCGGCAACAGCAGAAGGCTGATAAACAGCAGAATCAGGTGCCAAAACTACCCTTGCCACAGAGAAAAGGATCCCAGAAGTACAGCCAAGAATCGTGGTTCTACGATGAAGAGCAGGTAATCAAACCAAAACGCGCAAGCGCCGTATCTCAGTACTGGCTGAAAAATGAGGGAAGTGACTCTGAGGGAGACTTCTGATGGTGCCGAAGAGAGGAGGAGGAGTGCGTACTTGGCGCTACTCTGGAAATAGACCAGGCAGGACCTTTTGTAGATGGGAAAATTAATGGTGAAAGTATCACTTTCCTAGTTGATACTGGGGCTACGAGATCAACTGTCAGGTCAGCTGATATAAAGAATCTTCCTCTCTCGGACGAAGCAATCCAAGTGGTTGGTGTGTCCAACACACAGATCAAAACATTACTTACTGAACCAGTAAGGGTTAAAATAGGGACATTTTCAGACATGCACCGATTTGTGGTGTGTGACACCAGTCCAGTGAACCTGTTAGGCAGGGATCTGCTGTGCAAAATGAATTGCACTATTTTCTGTACTCCAGAGGGAATAACCTTTGAAACACCTGATGAGGATGTGCTATACAGAATGACCATGGATAACAGAGAATGTGAGGCTTTGGGAACATATGCAATATTTAATCCAGATGCATTACCCCCGGAGTTGAAACAGACAGTGAAAGCAGCAGTTTGGGATTTTACTGGAGAAGATGTGGGCCTGATGAGAAATGTAGATCCAGTAAAGATTGCTGTAAAAGAGGGAGTGGTTTACCCAAACATACCGCAATACAGATTGACACCTGAAATAATTGAAGGGATAACACCCTTAATTGAGAAGATGATCCAGCAAGGGGTGTTAAGAGAAATATTGAGCAGCCCATGTAACTCACCGATAATGGGACTGAAGAAACCTAATGGAAAGTTCAGAATAGTACAAGATTTGAGAAAGATTCACAAGGTTGTTGTGCCATGTTGTCCAATTGTGCCAAATCCATCAGTAATTTTGTATCAGATTCCTCATGATGCAGAATGGTACACGGTAATTGATTTGTGTCATGCTTTCTTTTCAATCCCATTGCATCATGACAGCCAGTCAATATTTTCTTTTAGATTTGGAGAGCGGATTTTGGCATGGTGCCGAATCCCACAGGGGTATACAGAGAGCCCCTCAATATTTAATCAATTGCTAAAGAAATCTCTGGAAAGTCTGACAATGCCTGAAAATTCAGTCTTGGTCCAATATATTGATGACCTACTTGTGGCATCAAAAACACGTGAAGCTTGTGAAGTAGATACCATTGCATTGCTGAATCACTTGGTAGATGGAGGATTAAAGGTATCTCCAGCCAAATTGCAGTTCTGTAAGAAAGAAGTCCAGTATCTGGGACACAATATTGAGAAAGGCCTGAGAAAAGTGACTATTGACAGAATCAAAATCATTAGGGGTATGAGAGCCCCAAAGACACAAAGAGAAGTGAGAATGTTCCTGGGAATGGTGGGTTACTGTCGTCTGTGGATAAGTAATTTTTCCCTGATTGCCAAACCATTGATTAAATTGACCAAAAGTGAGGTGAAAGACCCATTAGAACTAAACCCAGAAGAAATGGCTGCATTCAGAGAGCTGAAAGACCGACTTTGTGAAGCTCCCGCCCTAGGGATGCCTGATTATGAAAAGGAATTTGAATTGTACTGCAGTGAGAGAAATGGATGTGCACTTTCAGTGTTAATCCAGAAACACGGACGTCTGAGAAGGCCAATCGCCTATTTCTCAGCAACTCTTGACCCAGTAGCTGTGGGTTTGCCAGGTTGCCTGAAAGCAGTAGCTGCTACCTGCAAAAGTTTGGAACAAAGTGAGGGAATCATAATGGGATACCCTGTACGGGTATTTGTACCTCATGATGTGGCAATCCTTTTAACAAGTAGTTGGACACAGTTCATGTCTCATAGTCGGCTGACTAAATATGAGAAAGTTATTCTTGGTGCAACCAATGTAAGTCTGGAGAGATGTGTGAATGTGAATCCAGCGACACTGTTACCTGATGCTGAATGTGTGGGAGTGAGAAATGATGTTGATCATGACTGCCTGGATGTACTTGATTACTGCACAAAACCAAGACCAGACATAAGAGATCTACCACTGCCTGAAAGTGATCATGTGTTGTTTGTGGATGGGTCATGTCTGAGAACAGATGAAGGAGTGTTGAGTGCTGCATATGCTGTGTGCAAAGTCTCGGAAGTCGTGGAAGCATCACCCTTGAAAGGAGTTAAATCCGCTCAAGTGGCAGAACTGGTGGCACTGACAAAGGCATGCAAGATTGGGAGGAATGTGAGAGTGACTGTGATGACTGACAGCCAGTATGGCTTCGGAGTTGTCCATGATTTTGACCAGCTATGACTACAAAGAGGTTTCCTGACCTCAAATGGAACTCCCATAAAGAATGCTGAAGTGGTTGGAAAACTGTTAGAGGCGATACAGCTGCCTAAAGAACTAGCAGTTGTAAAATGTGCTGCTCATGGTAATGGTGACGATTTTGTAACAGTTGGTAACAAGTTTGCAAATGACATAGCACAATATTGTGCAAGGAACAATCACTCAATTAACAGGAGTAAAGAACGGGAAATGTCTTCTTGTTCATTAATGTTTACTAATGAAGTGGGGACATGGGAGGAAGTAAAACAGCTGCAGGATGAGGCAGAGGAATATGAAATGAGGGATTGGGTGAAGGCAGGTTGTGCACCCAGATAAAAGGATCATGTGTGGGTCTACAGGGATGGAAGACCAGTCATGCCTAACAGCATGCTATCAACAATGGAAAGGATGTATCATGGCCAGGGACACCTGGGGAGGGATGCTATGATAAGAGCCTTTAAGCAAACCTGGTACAGTCCAAAGTTCAGACTGATTGCAGAAAGTCTCTGTCAGAGATGTCTGATATGTCAGCAATTCAATCCTGGAAAGAAAACAGTGGTGAGCCTAGGAACAATAGGCAGAGAGGGAGGACCCTTCACAAGAATGCAGATAGATTTCATTGAAATGCCCCCAGTCAACAGGTTGAGGTATGTTCTGGTGGTGGTCTGTTTGTTCTCAAGGTGGGTGGAGGCATACCCTACAAGAAGAAATGATGGGATAACAGTGGCCAAATTACTGTTAAGACAGTTCATCCCAAGGTACGGGTTCCCAGTAACCATTGAATCAGACAGAGGAGGACATTTTTATAATGAAATCATGAGTCTAATTTGTGAAGTATTGAGTGTACAGCAGAAGTTGCATTGTGCTTACAGACCAGAGGCTTCTGGGGTTGTTGAGCAGATGAATGGCACTTTCAAAAACAGAATTGGCAAAATGTGCTTAGCCACAGGAATGAAATGGCCCGATGTCTTGCCTCTAGTCCTGATGACCATTAGGTCTACTCCAGACAGAACAACAGGTTTGAGTCCACATGAAATTATCATGGGACGTGCTATGAGGCATGCATATGTACCAGTGAACTAGCTGATGACTATAACTAATGACATGATTTTGGATTACTGCAAAGGCCTGGCTGACGCAGTTCATTCTGTGTTTCACCAGGTTGGAGAAGACGCCACCACACTTGAAAAGAAACCAGCCCATGATCTGAGCCCAGGGGACTGGGTAAGGATAAAAGTCCACAGAAGAAGGAATTGCCTGGTTCCAAGGTGGGGAAGGCCAAGACAAGTCATCTTGACCACGACGACTGCTGTGAAGTGCGCTGGTGTGAAGAATTGGATACATGCAAACCACACACTGAGAGTTCCAAATCCAAGAGATGGTACTGGAAAAGAATACTTCGAAGAATCAGATTCCAGTGATGATGCAGACAGTGAGGCAGTAAGAAGGAAAAAGAATCCTGAAAGTGGGGAAAGCGAGTCAAGAGAAGCTTTCATCCAACCAGAAGAGGTTCTGAAGAGAACAGTGCAAACTGCAGAAGCAAGCTCAGACTCAGAAGAATTGCCTGAGGTTCCAATTGACAGTGACCAACACAAAAAGAAAGAAAGAAAGAAAAGAAAAGAACATTCCAACAGAAGAGACACCTGAGTCTCATGAAAGAATTGGACAAGTTCCACCTGAGATAGATAGTGAAGAAAAAGGGACAGACAAAGACAGAGAGGGACAGATTGTGGAAAAACCCCGAGGAGGTGTAGGGAACATCAACAACAAGCTAGGTGAAGGGACAAGTAGACAGCAAGAAGATTGCGTGTCGGAGACCCGAGGAGGGACAGAAGCAGGGAAATCTCAAGTGGTGGAAAAAGAGACTATTGGAGAAAAGGAAGTTGTTGAAGAAAAGAAAGCTGTTAACGAACCAGAAACAATTGAAACAGAGTCTGATGAAAGTGACAATGAGATACATGGAGGACGAGTTCTGAGAAAGAGAACTTGGCTTGGAGAAAGAAACAATAAAGAAGTGAAACAAAAGAGAAATGCTAAAGGTGATCTTTGGCCAAATAAGATAAAGAGACTGAGGTACAGACTGACACGAGTTAACTCTTCGAGAGCTGAACAAGTGAACGAAGTGTCAAGTCAGAATCCAACTAAAGAAGAAGAAGAAACAAAGATATCTGAAAGAGCCAAAAGAATAAGAAAACCCAACCAAAGGTACAAGTCACCGGAATGGACGTATGTGGCACTGCCTGAAGGAGGAGAAGCGGCGGACAGTCAAGGAAGTCCAGAGGAGGCTTTGCTGAAGGAGGTTGCTGAAGAAGAAGCTGTGGGAATCCTGAGAGTTATCTTGTCCGACATTGGAGAAGAGACGGATGTTCAGGACCTGATACAGTTTGATGATGATGAAGAGACAGTGAAAAGTGATGAAAACCCAAATTGAGTGAATCCAAGGAAAAATCACTTGGAAAAGAGAAGAAGCAGTAGTACTAAAATTAGTAGAGTTTAATAATCTGGTGGGTACTTGCTGCCCTTAAAAGTTCAGTAAAGGAGTAGAAGAGGCTAAGTCAAAAGACACGGTCCAATTAACAAAATGGCTAACACTGAGAATAACAGTAGATGTTTCTTTCTGAAAAGATGGTGCAAAATGTGCTGCTGCTGTACAGGTTTATTAATGCTGCTTTGGAGCGTGCTTGCTCTATTGATTTCATTTAGAGTCACTATAGACACTTTAGAGGGTCACACTGAGAACAAGACTAATATAGGGAAGAGTCCATTAAAGGTAGTTCCAACTAGAACTAGTAATGTACATATACATGAAGATAGATCAATTAACGATTTTTCTAGCAATGTTTTTTCTAAATTGTTGTATGAGTACGTAAAGACAATGGAAGTAAGGGATTGCTACGCCTGCATGCAATTACCTGCCTCTGTTTCGGAAGGAGTGACTTATCATCATCTTCCGGCTACGTATGGAATTTCCTGTAGTGTGTTGATTAGTATATTTTATCAGTTAGGGAAATTAGATTACAATATGTCTAATGTAGATAATATTCTGGGGCAGTTGCCTATGAATAAAGCACTGAATCCTGCAAAGGATGCTAACACTTTAGGTGAGATTTTTTTAGAAACCAAAGAATTAACCTTAGACTATGTTTTTAGAAATAATTTAACTTGCAAATTGAAAGGAGAAGAGAAGAATTTGCTAGACATGGTTGAGAGAAGAAGGTTGAACATGCACAAGAAAGCAGAAGGGCATAAAATGAGTGACACAATGTGGGATATTGAAAAAGAAAAGGAGTTGAAAAATGGAGCCAGTCCAACTATGGCTATAGATGCCCCACAGAAAGGAAAACGGTGTATTACCAGGAAGAGATCCCAATATGATTATTATTTCATAGGGACTAGTGAGTGCCATGATACATCCTTTAGTGCAACCGGATGGGGATTTAGAGGAGGAGAAGATCCAGTTTTTCCGGGAGTGTATTATATTTGTGGGAACAAGGCTTATTACCGTTTGCCTGACCATTGGTTTGGTACATGTTATGTTGGCCTGGTCTTTCCAAAAAATTTTCACATGGATAGAGTAGATGATGCTGAACATTCTAGCACATTAACACGCTATAGAAGAGAAACATGGACAGAAATTGTAGGAGATATTTTTGGAGCTTTAATTCCAGCAGTGGGAATTTCTTTAAATGCATATGGCATTCGGAAGCTGTCAACAGTGGTGGATCGCTTGTCAACAAGCACCGCTGGAGGCTTTCTTTTGGTAAATACGGAAATGGTTGCTTTGCGTGCTATGGTGATGCAAAATCGACTTGCCCTCGACATTCTTTTGGCAAAAGAGGGTGGAGTCTGTGGAATGCTGAAAGTTCAACATTGTTGCACTTACATTCCTGACGAAAGTAAAGATCGAAAAGTTTACATCAAAAATATTACTGATTTGCATGAAGAATTAGTACCACTGGAAGCTGAAAGTATCTGGACTAAAATGGCTAATAAGATGATTGCTATTAAGAACTTTGTAGCTAAAATAGGTAGTACCATTTTTGGTAAGATATTATTTCCATTAACTTGTGTAATAGTTGCACTATTGATTCTTAGATTAGGATGTATGTGTTGTAGATATAGAAGAAATAAAAAGAAAATCGTAAAAGAAAATGTTAAAAAGAGACAAAAGAAATCAGAAAGAGATCCACAAGAAATAGAACTTGAAGAATTAAGAGAAAGCAGGTATATAGAAACTAAAAAGGAAGATGAGATGGAAACTAGGGTCTAAAAGAAGAACAAGAAGACATTTCAAATTCTTCTAAAAGGGGAAACTAAATAGATTTTTGGGTTTTGATTTTTTGTGGTGATTATATATCACCAAAGGGGGGATTGATGGAGCAGGGTTTTTACTCCAAAACGGAATACCTGTTTCATTTTCGCATGTTATAATTAAACGTACTACTGAATAATTATTAATGATTAAAAGTTTGTCGAATGTGGACTAATCAATCTTATTAACAAGAGAATTACACGTGGGAATGCTATTGCATGGCTAAATAACAAGTGAACTAAGTTGGTGAGCAAACTGACAGAATACGATGCTGCTTATGTGATGTTATGGTGTTTTGCGCTTATAATTAATATGCATTAATGGCTTCTGATGTCGCAAATGGCTAGATAAATACACACACATAAGGGTATTAGCAGGGGAATAACACTGTTTAATCATTTCTATGCATTAATTCTGTTTTATGTTTACTTTGCTTTAAGTTGTCCATTGTGGCCTGCCACAAAATGGCCGCCACCCGCAGCCTGCATTGGAGTTGATGGAAATTTACAAAAAGGCTTCGCTCTGCCTGTGACCTTGCACCTCTGATGAACTGAAAAGCCATGACCATGACGACAAATCTGGGAGGACTGCCAGAAAAGCCCCTGATTGAGAAAATGTTTCAAAGAAATGAATATTGAACTCTTGAACTGTCAATCTAACAACTGGGATACATTTAATCTGGGAAAAACATCCGTAGAAGTATCGAATAAATTATGGACATTACATTTTCTATTCATCATTCAAGACAGACAATATCTGGGAAATTTTGCTCATGTTGCAAGACGACATTATTTCCGCCATTCATCCGTTCTGAATAAAGAAATGATACTTTTTAGAATGTAAATTTAGTATAAAAGTAAGTAGACTAGAGAGGTCTAGCGCCACTTCTTCCCGAGCTGATGATGCGAGGTCCCTACGCTGACGGAGAGGACGATGACTCTACATGACGGCAGAAAACTCTAATTATTCTACAGAGGACCGGTTCTGACTTAGGATCTGACTTTTAGACAGAATAGGTAAATATGAGAGAAAATGAAATTTGCATTTAATTGGCTTTTCCTGAAAATTTAGATAAATGAACAATTTGTTTGAATTACTGTCTCGGGTGATTATTTCTGGTCATGTTTATTGATTCTATTGTATGTTCTTTGAAATGTATTTTGCTAGATCTACAGCAATCAGCAGGTCGCATTGACCTCAAAGTACAGGCAGATCAGATAGAGCATATGTGAAAGGTGTTTTCTCCTTTACAGGGCACGGATAGGTTTGGTTTAGGGTGAATGTTTGTGTAATGGGCCCCACCAGCGTGTGATGTGTGTATGCGTGTGTGACTGTGAAATCATTCCGACCGTGGAAGTAGAGGGGATTCGGAAGCTCTGATCTGCACCAACCTCACCCACAGGAGACGGATGCATAGGTGTGAAGATGTGTCGGATGTCGTCGCTGGATCCTATGGACGCCTGAAGAACAGATGCTGGCAGGCGGCCAGGAGGAAGATGTCCGGTGGATCAAAGGATGGATCTTGAAGGAGGAACACCTGCAAGCAGAGGGGACAAAGTCTGGGTCACTAGCCAGTGACCGTGTGGAACCAGGAAGGAACCAGGCGATGTCGTGCAGAACACAGGTGATGTCGTGAAGCTTGTCTCTGCAGCTGCGTGGACCAGGAGGTGTTGAAGACAACCAGTACCAGGGTACGAGCTGTCCCACGAAGGGTCTTGCTTATGGCGGAGTCGACGTCCCGATTGGAGTCAACAAGCCTTGGCAAAGGCAACCCACGCGGAAAGGGAAATTCGCTTCAGGTGCAGACCAGGAAGATCTGGGGTGCTTCTCTTTCACAGGGAAGCAAGGGCCAGTCTGGAGGAGCCAAACCAGTGGTGGAAAGTTAAGTGTTCGTCGTCACTGAGGCTACTAGCCAGCGGGCCAGCAACCGGACAGACGCGTCGAGCAGGAAAATGCAGAAGGGCCCCACGCAGAACTCGCGGAGTGTGGAGGGCGGATCTTCGGTGCAGATGGTGCTCGGGTTGGGGTTTCTCAATCCCCAGAGTACAACTTCGAGGATGCCTCAGAAGCTGCGCTAGAAGCTACTCGCCAATTTTCCCAGGTAGCCGGTCCCACGTCTCTCGTCGCCTCCACGGATCTCAGCTCGGCTGTGGATGTGGATCAGGGTCGGAGAAGTCTGGAAGTCAAGGCGCTGGTCGGGCTCTGCAGTTGGTTCCTCGTAGAACTTGGGCAAAGCAAACGGCAGGTTGCTTGTTGGTGCCTGTTTGCACAGGGTGGCCACTCCTTGGCCACAAGGGAGATTCTTCAGTCTTCTTGTTGTCAAATGTCGAAGGTCCAGAGTTTCGTGTCTAGTTTCGGTTCAAGATAATCCAAAGTCCTAGGGACTCAGCTCCCACTCTTATACTAATCTGGGGGGATGGGTTACCTGCTAGGTCCCTCCTATGGGTGGGACCAGGGAGGGGGGTGGTTACACCCCCTTCCCTTTGTCCAGTTTCGTGCCAGGGCTGGGGCTGGAGTGCCCCAGCACCGGTTTGAACCGGGCTATGCATGGGACACCTTGTGTGCCCCAGGCAGTGTCTCGTTTCTTTCATCCCTCCCTGCCCCAATACACTAAGTCCTGTCTGGGGTGGTGCTAGCACCTCCCAAGGCAGGAAACCTATTGTCCAAGCCTCCCTCGCTGGAAGGACTCCCAGCAGCAGGAGGTCAGACTTGTGTCCGTGGCAGCAGCATCCATTTTGTGATGCTGGGGCTCTGGTTAACTTTAACCGGGTAAGTAGGATTTCAACATGTCTTCTCCCTCTAGAAGGGGGGAATACTATCCTCATCGCCAGAAACGGTGTGGGTGTAGTATTCCAAAGTGTTAGACACCTTACACAACATGTTTTGATAAAGCCAAACCATAGTTACCATAACCGCGTCTATAAGGCACTTTAAGAGTATATGGTAGGCGATATCATAGAACAGCTATAAGGACATGGTTCCGAAAGCTGCAGACAGGCTCAGCTCATGCTAGAGCACCATCTCACATGTTACCAAGCACTCTGCCTCCAGGATTGTTAAGGCCTGCCATAGGAGTGGCTAACAGGTTACCCATGTGTCTATATATGAGGTAGGTATAGGGATACTACACCTAAGCAAGGGGTGATTACACGGCCTTGCCCCAGCTGAGTGATCAGCCAGTTGTGTCATGATGGGAAGCCAGCCAGGGGTGGCATAATACATGCTGCAGCCCCTGGTAGGCCTAGGGTACACCTATGCCCTGGGTACCTAAGGTACACTGTACAGGGCCCCATAAGGTGATCCTTACCAATTGGGTTATGTACCTAAAGTACATAGTATGAATTTAGAGAGAGAACAGTTGGGCTGTGGGTCTGATTAGCAGGCCCACAGACACATCTAAGTTGAAAACCAGTAAAGCAAAAGCAAAAAGTGGGGGTGACCATAGGAAGCAGACCCTACTCTCCTACATGGATCCCCTCCGAATCCAAAAAACTGGTCACACACGCCCTTGGCACTAGCAGATTGGACTACGGCAAAGCCCTCTATGGCAGAATCAACAAAAAAACTCCTCCACAAGCTCCTGACCGTCCAGAACGCCGCAGCCAGACTAACCCTGGACATTCCCTGCCGCAACCACATCACCCAACAACTCTGTGACCTCCACTGGCACCCCATTGAAAGAAGAATAACTTTCAAGCTCCTCACGCATGCATACAAAGATCTCCACAACATCGGACTAGCATACCTAAACAACTGCCTATCCTTCCACACACCCAAGAGAAACCTCCGTTAAGCCGACCTCTCTCTGGCCACCATACCACGCACCTACAAGACCAGAACAGGTGGAAAGTCCTTCTCCTACCTCTCAGCCAAGACCTGGAATGACCTCCCCCTTCCACCTCCGGCAAAGACCTACACTGCTACAGTTCAGGAAGGACCTCAAGACCTGACTCTTCAGATGAACACAGCACCCTCCAGAGCCACCCCCCCAATGCCTTGAGATCCTCACGGGTGAGTAGTTGCTCTTCACAAACCCCTGATTGATTGATTTTTACACTGGTCAGCACTGTCCGGGCATAGGTAGCAGCTCGTTAGTACCAGTTCAACACCCAAATATAGTAATAAGCAACAGAAAAATTACCAGTCAACCTTTGCAAAGGGCATTCCACTGAGTGGCAACACACATAATGGATGAGTAACAGCTGCTGAAGCTCAACTAGGAGAAAACAGAAGTCCTCATCTTCGGCTCATCCCATACGCATGGGACAACACTTGGTGGCCCCCCGCCCTCTGCAACCCACCCACCCCAACAGACCATGCAAGCAACCTCAGCATCATACTCAACTCTTCACTCACCATGAATCACCAGGTCGCTGGGAGAGAAGTTTACTTCCGCCTTAGGGCTGGCACCTTAAAATATTCACTTTGCTTCCCTATAGGCTTTAATATCAATCTTGAGCAAATGCCCTGCCCCTGCAGCAACCGCAGCAATCAATCAATGTTACATTTTTTATTCTTTTGCAATTTTGATTAAATTTACACTAAACAATTTTTGATCCCTTTCTTCAAGGCAAATGCCTTCACTGAGTACAGAATAGCCTACATGGAAATTCTAAAGCTGCAGAGGGATTTTTGATTTTTGTGTAAGTTCCTATTTGAAAGTGGCATTTCGCTCACGTTCCTCAACGAGCACCCCATAACATATTTGATTGCACTTAATTACATCATGATGCTAATCGATATGAATATTAAACTCTTATTTGGGATGGCGTTTTATAGGAAACAGCTGCTCTGTATACTATGTTCTTCTTTTTACAGTTCATATCTGAATGCACTTTATATACTATGCTGCTATTTGTTTACATTTGATTGCACCTTACTTTATTATGCTGCTATTTGTTAAACATTTGACTGCACTTTATTATACTATGCTGCTACCTGTCAAGGGCCCTTCTGCCAAAGCTTTTTATGAAGTTGCTGCTTTGCATATCATGACCACTTTTATGATATATGTACTTTTAATGTTGTTTGATACATACCACAAGCCCCTATTTGCCTATTGTTTTTATATTGTGTATTGTTTACAAATGTATTTATTTCTGTTGGTATTTTGACCTGTGCTTTTATGGATATTTTATATCCGAATAAAGATCTATTGAATTGAATTGAATCACCGGATCAACGCTTTATCCTCAACCTGCTTCAACACCCTCTGCATACTCTGAAAAATGTTGGATCCCTTCCTAATCCAGAAAAACGGTCACAAACGCCCTCATCACTAACAGATTGGACTATGGCAACGCTCTCTACACCGGAATCAACAAAAAAAAACTCCGCAAACTCCAGACCATCCAGAACACTGCAGCCAGACTTTTCTTCGACATTTCATGACACAACCAGATCACCCAACACCTCCGCGACCTCCACTGGCTCACCGTCGAAAGAAGAATAACCTTCGAGCTGCTCACACACGCCTACAGAGCCCTCTACAACACCTGACCCCAATACCTCAATGACCGAATCTACTTCCACGCCCCCAAGAGAAACTCCGCTCCGCCGACCTCACCCTAGCCACCGTCCCTCGTTTCTACAGGACCAGTGCAGGTGGAAGATCCTTCTTCTACCTTGCAGCCAAGACCTGAAACAAACTCCCCCTTCACCTCCAATGAAGCATGACATTGCACCAATTCAGAAAGGACCTCAAGACCTGGCTCTTCAAACAACCCCAACGAAGATGCCCCCCCACCCCCTTAGCGCCTTGAGACCCTCACTGGTGATTAGTGCACTCTACAAAACCTTGATTGATTGATTGATTGACATCACTGCGTTTTCAGTAACATTAGAACCGTTTGGGTCGGATACTTTTTTTTGTTAAAATCTGCAGATTATACATCTGATGACGGATTATGTGGCAAATCTGTTAGTGCACATATTGCCTTTCTCAACAATAGTTCCTTGTATAGAAGTGCCCCTAGCCCTGCGGAGAAAGTAGTGTCCCCAGCCTAGCAGGCTCCAGAGTAGCAGAGACCGGCTCAGCAGACTTCAGTACAGCAGTGTCAAGCACAGCAGTGCTCCGAGACCAGCAGTGCCTGGTATAGCATCTCATGAAGATACAGTACAGCAATGCTCATGCAGAATGCTTCCATCCTGTTGATGTCCTAGCTGAGGTGCTCGGACGAAAAGCTAGCCTATAACTCTTGTTTCTAGATGGGCGTTCTTCCTTATTTTTTGTATAATAATTTTTTATTACGTTTTCAGAAAAAGACATATATTAGTCAAATAAACACATTATGAATACAATATAACAATTGATATATAAGAAAACATGAGCAAATATTTCAAGAGAGCAGAAGATAAAAAAGAGGTGAAAAAGAAAGATAGAAAAAAAATAAAATAAGAGAAAAGAAAGAGCTATAGAGGAGAAGAAGAAAAGAAAGAAAGAGAGAACAAAGGAAAGAAAGATAGAAAAAAAAAAATAGGAGAAAAGAAAGAGCTATAGAGGAGAAGAGGAAAAGAAAGAAAGAGAGAACAAAGGAATAAAAGAGAGTTAGAAATTAAGAGAAAGTAAGAAATTACGATGCAGGTGTATGTGTAGAAAGATAATAAGTAAAAGGTAGCCAAAGTAGGTCGGATTTAATTTTCTGAGAAAGAGTAAGAGACGAAACAGTAGCAATTCTGTGTTCATCACAAATATAGTTCCACCAAGTTAATAATGATAATTTAGAGTTGTCTTTCCAACAGGACAAAATCACTTTAAATGCTAGAGCACTAAACGAATCAAACAGCAAAGAATTATGATTAGGAACATCAAAATCAGGTGTGGAGAAACCAAGAAGAAAATGTTGTATTGTTAATGGAATATTACATTGAAATATTGTCATACATTTAGACCAAATAGATTTCCAGAACTTCAATACATTCGAACAATCATAAAGTTGATGAATTAAAGTCCCAGTGGATTCAGAACAAGACCAACATAAGGACGAGGAAGTAGGGGAAAACTTGGAAATATAAACAGGGGTAATAACAGCTCTATTATAAATAAAATAAAGGGATTGAGTAATACGTGCGGCAATAGAAGTTTTAAATAACTTGAGCCATAATTTATCCCAAGCAGAGATAGGGAGAGACAATGATAAGTCTGCTTCCCAGAGTAATTCGACATGGGATTTAAGTTGTTCAGTAACAGGTGATAACAGCATTTTATAAATAAAGGCAGCCTTAGGCGTATGCACCTGAGAAACACTATATAATGGGGAGGGTGGCGTGAGTAAGGGAGAAGCTAAAGGGAAATCGTTGGAAGATAAATAAGACTGCAAAGCTGTTGATATTAAATGATACTCATTAAAAAATTAATCAGGTAAATTATATTGTAATTGTAATTCATGGAAGGGAATAACAGAATTATGCTGGATTAATTGATTAATAAAAATAATTCCCTTCTCCTTCCAATGTTTGTAATAAAATGATTTACCTTTATATTTGATAAATTTATTATACCAAATAGTGGAGGGCAAAAAACATTGATATGAATCTAGACCATCGGAAAAAAATATTATATAATAATTGTTGGGAGTATTGAAATAGGATTATCTGATATGAAGGAGCAATTAGACATATATATTATATTTTGAGAAGAAAAATCTTTTAATAGGGAATGTTCAAAAACAATCCAACGAGGGATAGGGGTGTCAGCAAAATCATAAATTAAAGCAAAAAATTTACAAATTAAACATGCAGAATGATATGATTAAAAAACAGGAAAACGCACACCACCTTCTGTTTTGGGACGTTTGAGTTTCATAAGAGCAATGCGGGGGTATTTGTTATTCCATAAGAACTTTGTGCAAATAGAATTGATCTGTGCAAAATACGAAGTAGGAATCCGAAAAGGTAGCATGGATAATGTGTAAAGGACATGGGGCACAATCATAATTTTAATAGTATCTAATCTACCCCACCATGACAAAGGAAGCGGGGACCATGAAAGAAGGAGTGATTGTATTTTGGTAGTTAGAACATTAAACATATAACTAATGGTGTTGGATAAGGTAGAGGGATTCGTATCATGAGAATATAATGATTGATAATAATCATGGAATGCAGTACCAATGTCTTCATCAGAAGATGCTAAAATATTAGTAGATTCATTTAGAATAGGACCTATATTTTTACGTTCAGATTTAATTTTTAAGTAATTGGCCAACATCTTGCCAGCTTTATTTTGACCTCCGTGATATTTAGACTTAATTTTAAGAAGAACATTACATGCATCAATTGTGGCAAGCTTGTAAAGAGCAGATTTGGCCTTAATCAATTCATGGAGAGCAGAGGAAGATCTAGAAGTAAAGTAATTGTGTTCCAGCAATTTAAGTTGTTGTAGTAAAGTTGTATACTTGGTTTTAGAGGTTTTCTTTTTTTTTGCTGAGTAGAAAATAGCAAAAGCACGGAAGGAAGCCTTAAAGGCATCCCAATTATTGGTAATGGAGGTGTCCAAAGGATTATTAATAGTAAAAAACTAGTTAATAAAAGTAGTAGCTTCAGTTACAAAAGCATTATCTGACAACAAAAAATGATTACGTTTCCAACAACCAAATTTTGGAGAACTCCGGGAGAGATCAAGAGCAGAAAAAACGGCATGATCAGAGATAAAAATAGATCCAATCTCGGAGGATTGAATAGATGGAAGTAAGGGTTTACTAACTAAAATGTAATCAATTCTAGAATGAGTATGGTGAACATTAGAAAAAAAAGTAAACTCAAGAATATCAGGATTACAGGTCTTCCAAACATCGTATAATGAACGTGAGGCAATGGCAGATTGAAATGATTTGTGAGTTTTATCAGGGTTAAATGTACATTTGGATTGTCTATCCAAAAATGGGTCTAACCATTGGTTAAAGTCTCCAGCAACAATAATATTTGGGCCATCAATAGAGGAGAGTAAGACCTTAATACTATTCCAAAAATCTGGGTCAGGTTTCACAGGGCCGTAAATATTCAATAAAACAAGTTATTTATTTTGGATAACAACCTTAGCCATTACCCAGCGTCCATCATTATCACATTGCGTAGATAGAATTTGTACATGGATCGATTTATGAAAATGTATAGCAATACCACCTTTCCGATTAGAGGCTGGAGAATAAACAATTTGACCCACCCATTGTCTTTTCAATGTAAGTGATTCTACATCATTACAATGCGTTTCTTGAATGAATGAAACATGAGAATTCAATTTAGATAAATGAGAGAGTACCATTTGCCTTTATCGGGGTTTCCAAGACCACTGACATTCCACATGATGACATTACACATAATGGAGGGAAGGGAGGGTAAGACATGAATGGAGATGATACACCTCAGGAGAACAACCGGAAGCAGAAAAACACCACTTATTAAAAAACAAAATGTACGATAGCTAATAACACTAATAAGCACAAGCATCAAGCAATATATGAAAGAAAGATAAGCACTTAATGAAAAACATTCAAATATAAAAAAAATTGATAATGTAAATGCACCGTGAAAAAAAGCAGAAGGAAAATAGGATGATAGGAGAAGAGAGGAAAAGAGTAAAGGGAGAAAAACAAAAAAAGGAGGATAATAAGCAGATTAAGGAGAAGAATCCAGATCTGGAGGTAAGCAAGCAACAGAGGGGGGCAAGGTGACGACAAAAGCAAGGACAGCGGTATGAGTAAATAAAAAATGATAAGCCTCAGTGATAAGTAGATGAGTAACAGTAGTAGGAGATAAAGAGTGAAAAGAAAAAAATGTGAGGAAATAAAAAATAGTATATAAGAGGAGCGAATAAGAGAAAAAAAAGTACAGGTACAGTTATAAGATTAACAACAACCAATTAACTAGTAAAACTAAGATCTCACATGTCTCCTCCCCCTTCCCTTGCTCACCACTACCTTTTGTATTGATGTTATACAATTGTATATTTGGTTGTGACTTCAGCGATCCGCATTTGTGTTAATTTTTGCTTTCGTTCTTTCATTTATTATTTGATACGTATATGTTTGTTTTTTTTTCCTTTGCTGTATGCCTTAAATTGCAATAAAATATAATATTTAAAAAAAAACTAGTAAAACTAAGAGAAAACTAAAACATTAGTTCTCCATTAAAAAGTGAGAAAAGATATTAAAAACAAAAAAGGAGTAATTTTAAGAAATAAGATAGAGAAAGAAAAAGAACAAGGGATGAGAGAACATTATAAGGGGAAGGGAAAGGAACTACATATTAAAACATCAAAATAGATAAACCTTTAGAACAGCAATATCAAACCATTAACTAAGATACATTTTAAACATTGGTGTCCATGTTGTGGGAAGAAAAGTTGTTTAGAAAGAGTTTGAGTTTCTCAGGATCATCAAATGAACGCAAATTTCCTTCATGGGTAATTTTGCAAAGGCACGGATGGAGAATGCCAAAATGAATGTTCAAATGTCTCATTGGTGGGCGAAGAGCAAGAAATTTTTTACGTCGAGCATTCGTTGCGTTGGAAACATCTTGAGAAATTAAAATATTATGCCCCGACTACGTGAGACGTCGTTTGAGCTTGACTGCCTTCAAAACCTGCATAAGTTCAGTAAATTCCAGGAAGAGCATTATAATGCCACGTGGTTTATTTGAATTAGGATGGATGCAACCCAGACGATGCGCTGGTTGAACAATGAGAGGTGAAGAGGATTGAAGATCTAACAGATCTGGGAGAAACTTCTGCAGAAAGGATAACATGTCTGGTCCTTCAATATTTTCCGGGAGACCATAAAGGCGGAGGTTATTCCTTTGATTACGATTTTCAAGGTCTTCAGTATGGAGTTTCAGCTTGCAGATCCATGTTCTAGTAAAATAATTTTATCAGATATGTCATGAAGGTCACTCACTCGTTGTTCAAGTTCCAACACCTTTCCCTCTATGATAATCCAGCGGTCTTCTATCTGTTTTAGTTTTTCATTGGTAGTTACCATGAATGGCTGAAGGCCACGTACTTCATTTAAAAGAGTCACGAACTAGATTTTGCGAGGAGAGAATAGGAGAAGGTGGGTCGTTTTTGTCTCTTTTTGGTTTAGCACCTGAAGAAGCTGGTTTATTGAGCGATGAGACATAAGAAGAATAGGGTGGATCCGGCCCATATAATGACAAAAAGGGCAGCAGGTGCAATAAGCAGGTCACCAGATTGAGAATGATGCAAAGGGGTATATGTATTTATATAAAACACTGGAAGGTGATTTACAATATGTACCCCAGTAAGGAACAAATAGGTCACCTCACAGAGTAACCTTATTAGCTACATCCAAAGAAATAAAAGGCTGTTCAGAGCATAGTAATGCAATAGGAGCACATAGTTAAATGTGTAATGCAGAGTAGAGCAGATAACTGGAACCATCTCAGATAAGCAATATCAGCGAGATCAGAGTCAATAGGTTATCCCATTCGGAGCATAAAAAAAAAGGAATCCTGAGTTGCTTCAGCATAGAGCAGTAAAGTTGATGGAACCTTAACTTTAGTGCAAATCATGAAGAATAGCCACAGAAGACAGATGAAAGCATTTCTACTCCACCCCACATGGATAAAAAGTCTCAATGCAGGGGATTATAAAAAGACAAGAACAACAGTCCTCAAAAAGAAAAATAGGTGAATAGATTGTAAATAAAACAGAAGGGCAGGAGCAAAATATAATAGTCACTGAAAAAGGTCATTTAGAATTCAGCCCAATGTGAACAAGAACCATCACAGCAAAAAATGAGCAAAAGCTGCAGAAATGTGTTGTGATTTACCATCCAAAGCAGGGAAAAGATCCATCCAGCGTGCAATTATGAGGTGAAAAACACTCTGTAATATGAAGAATCCTCACAGCAATAATTTCCCTGTTATGGAAGCAGAGAATGCAGGTAAAAATAGAGGTACGTCACCTGATGGCAGGAGGTATGTAAATAAACTGCAAGGCATTGTTGAAGAAGCAAAACTATCCAAATTAGTGAAAAAATCGGAGCGCGAGCACCACTATGCAAAATGGCGACCGCTCGCGTTTCTGTGAGGAAAATATCACCGCCGCGGTTCCCAGGCTGAAAATCAAATGCAGGAGACTCAAGGAGCGGTTCCGAGATTCACCACCACTTCATAATTGTGGGGCCGCGGTCAGGGTTCAGAAGCACTGCGTCAGTGAGGCATCTTTTGCAGGAAAAGCTCCGCGTCTGGACGGAGCTTAGAAGCGGACCGCCATGCTTGTTCGGCGTCGAAGCCACGCCCCGGCGTTCTTCCTTTTGACACCCCAGGGATGGGTTGGGCGCTCTTCTTCCCCACCTGTTGGACAGTCTCTCGTCAGGCTAATGGGTATGTCTTAAGAGCTTGCGGGCAGTTCTCGTTCATGTTGAGGACTTTATTTCACCACCAGGGCATCCAGTCCTATGTATTCAATGCTACAGTGCATCATCGGAATTGCAATCTTGTTTAGTTTCATTGGACTAAATAATATTGACAAAATGAACTGAAAATTTGATACAAGTCGGAGGTGGGCGCAGCTGCAATAAGTCCAATCCCCCCCAATAAAAAACACACACACCCGCTAAAGACTTTGATCCCCTTCCGGCCGAGACAAAATTAACTGCAAATATGTTGTGTGGGTCCTTGGACAAGGAACAGCAGAAAACAAACATGAATTAATAGCAAGTATGACAGTTAAAACTATAAAACTAAACACAACATATTTTGTTTATTCTCCAAACGCTGTTTAAATATTTAATACAAAGTTCAAAAATAGCGTCTCTTTCCGGCATTTCTGAGCTCATTTCACATTGAAATGTGCAAAGCCTACGTGATTTATAAAAAGTAAAACAAAACAAAAATGTTCCTTTCACTGTTGTGTGGGTACATGCTCCGCTCCCCCTGGGTCCCCCCTCGCACAATGACTCACGATCCACCACTTCTTGATTAGCAAAAAAGGCCACTTTATTAAGACAGGTGCCAAATTATAATTTTTTCTAAAACACATTTTTCATTGTCTGATAAACAAATCCCCAAATTTCCCCTTGACATCCATAAAACATAACCCCCAATATATACCCCAAGCAAAAACAACTAAATGACTCCTGTTGATAGATCCCCCTCATTCTCATTTCCCGTCCCCGTGACTGCGTCCCCCACCTCCCCCGTTGTCGTAAATTGGCTGCAATTAAATTAGCGTTAGCAGAATCTATCTGGTATTTAGAGGCTATCTTGTACATTTTGTGGAATCCATTTTGTATTTCTGGCAGCCATTTTGTTTACCCTTGTGCTCTGCTTAAAGGACTGGCTATACTTAGACTCTGCTACCCTGCACATGCGCAGGAATATCTAACTGTCCATGCATCTGTTTTTAGTCTGTAACTATCAGGTTGTTTCTACCAGAGTCAGCAACTGCTAGCTCCTCCTTTACTGTCGACTGTGCATTTCTGTATGACCATCTATGTATGTAACTCTTCTCATGTATACTTGTACCGCCCTTTTCTGAGCCCCTGTGTGGGTATAAAAGACCCATGGTTCTTCTACTCTGTGTGCTACCTTCATTCAGCACCACAGGGTGCTGGGTGAATGTGGTTCCACCTCATGAGGTTTATTAAACTCTGTATTTTCTATTCCAGTTTCTGTGCCAACTTTCTAATAGTCTGAGGACTCTGTGCAGAGAAGGGCGAACCCCTTGCACTGGTAGGCCTAGCTGAGGCCTATTTTCCACACCGTTGTAGGATGGGCAATCCCGCTCAAGGCTGCCCACCCCCCAGCAAAAAACCCGCCAACCAGGAAAACCTAAAAGAGTTTCCCTGCCCCACCCAACATCAAATTGCTACAGTCTGGCAGATGCGCACCAAATATATTCTTTCCAAATTTGAGCAATCAAGTCCCTTAACTCTAGCAAATAGAAAGCTTGCCCCATGGTAGACAAATGTACCCCATCTTCCCGAAAAAGATGCCCTTCAGTGCTCTGTATATGAGAATGAGAGAGAACCTGAATTCCCATGCCCTCACAAAACAGTGTCATGGCTCTATTAAGCTTCCGACGCGCTTTCTCTATAGCTGCGTGGTTTCGTGCTCCTTTCCAGCGCATCCGTGTAATGAACTCAGTCCAAACTACCGTGGTGCCTGTCCAATTAGACTTGATGTTTGCTAGATCCTGCTGCATCAATTTTATTAGTGTCAGCCCAGATAAGGCCACGAGATCATTCTCACCCAAATGAATAATAAGCAGGTTTGGCGGGCCCTTGTTGGAACACATCATGGCCAGCAATGAACTTAAATGCCCCCAACGCATTCCCCCTTTACCCTTCCACACCACTTCATGGCTAGCACTTTTTAGTCCAAGCGATCTCCCACAAATCTGTTGCTCAGCATAAACAGCAGCCCACTTTATGAAGGAGTGTCCTACTATCCATGTTGTCTTTTTCCAATTAACAAGCCCCGGAGTCTTACCTAGGCAGAAAAACAAACGTTAACAAAAGAAAACACAGTAAAACTGAAAATTATTTCCTAACATATTTCTCACAACATTTGGATTTCCATCTCCCAATCCGACGTATGTCTGCCCATGACCAACCCAATCTAGCCGCCTCTGTTGCTGCCTCAATACGGAAAGAATGTGTTCCAAAATATAAGGGGTTCTCCCCCAAAAGGACGAGCACTTTTCTCATCACAGCCAACAACTGTGAGACTGAAATCTGACTCCCTTGTGCGTGACAAAATATGGCCCCAGGAGAAAAGAAGCTAGAGGCCTTGAAAACCTCCCATTCCCTCACTGGACAGCATTGACCCATCCCACAACCCATTCTCCCTTACCCAACTGATCCGTTTTAGAGACCCTCAACCAAAGCCGCAACCTGTGTTCTTCCAAAACAACCTCGTCGCTGCTAATCCCCACCTTATTTCTCAAACCAAGCAATTCGGATGCCCTGAACGCCCCAAAAAACAACCATACAAAACATAACCTAAACAGGCCGCATTCAGACTCATTATAACAGCAAAGTGGCAGCTGCCCCAGCATCCTTTGTAACAAATCAAACGTCACCGGCCGGCGTAACTTCTTGTACCCAGCCTGTACCCTACTTAAACCTTTAAGAACCCTCTTCACCAGCACCCCCCCTACCGGGTCCCTCCCCAACCGCAACTGTCCGTAAAAAGAAATCCCAGCCAATTTACCGGAAATGGTATTGTGGGACAGACCTTTATCTATCAGGTGTAACACAAAACCCAATAAGAACTGCTCATCATCCATCCTTCCCCTACTTTCAGTGCACATGTTACCATAACAGAGGAACTCGCTCCATGCTTGCTGATAGCTCCATCTCGTAGAGTCCGTTATACAGTGGCGGACGGTGACATTTGAAAGTGGTGGGCGTAAAATGTTTGGCATACTTCAGCATAGCGAGCGCGCATTGCGAGCGAGCCCGAACAACCTATGGGGGGTTCGGGGGGCTTCTCCCCCGAGAAAAATTTGGTGCATTTTCAAGCAAATTTGAGAAAGCAGAAAGGTTAATAAAGCAATGAAGAAAGTGCAGTTATTACAGTAATAAAGAGATCATGTCATATAACATAGGCAGCTGCTTATTCAGTGTAACCACAGAGCTTCATAACAGACTTTGAGATATAATGCATTTCTGAGTACCTCACAGGTGTTTTTTATTTAACAAACAACTAAACAGGTGGTCGGAAACTAGCAGCATTGAACATACATATGTTTACTTTTTGTATCTAAACTCAGCACGTCTGTCTTTAAGAGCAGCAAACTTTTCAATTACTTGAACGTTAAAATCAGAGATATTTTGAACTAACTTGCTCTCTATAGAGAGCATTGCCAAAGCATTCAGTCTTTCCTGAAGCATGGTGTTTCTTAGGAATGTCTTAATCCTCTTTAAGGCGGAAAAAGATCGTTCTGCCTCTGCTGTTGTCATAGGAGTGGTTATGACAATTTTAAGTAAAGTCACTGTCTCTGTAAATGTCTTTTCCATATTAAGTTTATGAATTAAAGTCAGCAAAGCCCTGGCATCTCTGGCATTTCGGTACACAGGCATTGAGTACAGTACAGTCAGCTCACTTTTGAGGTCCTCTTGGTTGAGCATAGGATAAGCTTCCACAGCCTCATGCAGAGCATGCTCAGGGAAGGATTCACCATATTTTGCAAAGTTTTGACTTTCCAATAATGCGGCACTCACCAAATGTTTTGTGAAAGCAAAACGTTCTTGTGCATGCACAATTACAATGTCACATATCTCCTTTGCATTTCGGACCAGAGTGGTGATGTCTTTCCTGTGGTTTTCAAAAATTGAAGCCTCTGGCAGTTTGCTGTCTAAATTGTCAACCTCATTTCTCACTATGTTTATGCGCTCGACAAACATAGCGGTATTTCTTTTCACAGAGACAGTATCGATCTCTCGTGCTTGTAACTGATTGTATAAATTTTCAACAGCTGACATTATGTCTTGAAATAAAAACAGAAAGAACTGAAACTCTCTATCTTCTAGTGTTCTAGCAAAGCCACGGACTTCACTTTGAGTTTTGAAATCAAAGGTTTCATTGACTTCTATATTAAGAAAACATTTCACAAGGTCCTCCCTATATTGATATATCAGTTGGACTGTACGTATGTTAAAGTTCCAACGAGTTGAGGATCCCCTTGGAACCCTTTTGTCCACAATCTCCTGAAGTGCTTCCGTTCTTTTTGGGGAATGTGAGAAGAATGCTGCCATGCCTCCTACATCCTGAAAGAAAATTCGTGTCTCGGAGATCTTTGATACTGCCTGCTGCATAATAAGATTAAGTTGGTGGGCGTAACAGTGCACGTAATGAGCATAAGGGTACACATCTCTAATTCTTTTCTGTACTCCACCAAGGCTTCCACTCATTACGGGCGCACCATCATAGCTTTGTGCAATACGTTTTTTTTTTGGTGCACCTCTGGAAAAATGAAGTTCAGTTGACGCAGTATAGCTGCAGTAATGGTTTCTGCAGTAGAGTATCTTAAATGAGTGAAACCATAGAACCTCTCCACAACATTATTGTCATTGTCCAGGTACCAAAAGACTAATACGGACTGTGTTTGTGTGGCCACATCAGTGGTGTCATCAGCCTGAATAGCCACAAAGTCTGTGTTTTGCAACTCTTGGACAATATGGCTTCTCATAATTTCGAGCATACACTCAAGGAGTTCATTTTGTATAGTTTTAGAGGTGCCCTTAAAGACTGTAGCAGTTGCTAAATGTGCTTCCATTTCCTTGTCTATGCTTGCTATTAAATCCACAAGGCCTTTGAATATTCCTGGATTTGTGGAATCTTCAGATTCATCATGGCCTCGCAATGCCAGTTCGAAAGCACCACAGAAACGAATGCAATCAATTATTTTTGATAGTATGTGCCTATTCCGATCAACTGCTTCATTGTGTTTCTGTATTGTTTGGCGGTATGCACTGTTTATGTGCTGCTCAATCGGTGTGTCTCCCAACATTCCCAGTCTTGTTACGTTTTCCATATGCTTTCTTGTGTGTGCATGCTTTTTGATTTTTTCAGACAGATGCTTCAAGTCTATCACTCCTTCTCTTGTCCAAGGAAAATCACCATTAAACAGCAAGAAGGGGAAGCAGAACAGTTTGTTTCTTGACGGACACCCTGTAAGCCATTCAGCTTTTGTGTACCAGGTGTTTGAGAATGTACGTGTGTACAATTTTCCTCTGTCCTGGGTAACTTGTTGTAGTTGTAGGTCTGGCCGATCAGGTCCTAGTCTCTTTATATGTAGTTTATCTTGTAGTGGCCGTGCATGGAATGACCGTGTAATTAATTGTTCTACCGTATTCATCATGGATGTCGATGCTGTCCTTACCAATATGAAAGAAGCCTGTCAATAGTCAAAGTACAACGTATAAGATTTGGTGCAATAATATCAAATTTCAGTATAAGTACATCTATCATGTGCATTATCGCAATATATCTCCAAAGCTCCCCTTTGGACAACAGGACTGCTAAAAATACAGCCTTACTGCCTGCTGCCTCTGTGTGCCATAGTGGTTGCTGAAGACACTGCAAAAGAGACTGTTTCAGGGCCTTGAACAAGGCAAGGGATAGATAGTGCCTTTAACAACCGTTAGTGCCCAAAGCACAGGGCTAAGGCTCAGTATTAGTAAATGCTATCCACTGAGAGAACAATCTTCAGAATGTTCAGCCACCCCAACCACCATCTAGAGTGACCAGTGACCACAAACATAGCCCTAATTCCAATATAAAAAAGGATATCAGCAGTTTCCTTACCTTTAACACTGTTGTTTGCTGGGTCGTAGACGGGATGAAAGAGCAGCAAAGGAGGTTGGGTCTTCCTGTTCTCTGTCCAAAAATTGCCCAAAAATTAGGTAGTGGTTCAGTTAATGTTTCAGGCTTTACCAGGTGCTGAAAATAAAAATATAACAATTTATTTTTAAAACATAAGGGTAATCAAACAAAGACTGGGGAGGAAAAAACATAACGCTACAATTTTTACCTGCTTGCAGTTTGCATGCAGCTCTTACATGACAGTTAATAATAGCTCACTGTTGTATGTTAGGATTACAACTTACAAACTGCAAGTAACAAAATGATCTCTCTGACAAATGCAGTGACTCGCTGACCTATTTACATCATGTGCATTTTGTGATCTGCATCAGGTACATGTTCTTTGCAGCAGGCACATTAACCTTCTGAAGTTCTGCGCTACCTTTCCATGAGTCAAAACTTCCATTACACAAAACTCTGATCTCTCTCTAGGAAAAACATTAACAATATCCTCACAATATGCTCCTCATGCACACCAACACCCAAAGATACTACACACATTATTAGATAGTCCATTTCACCCTCACACACAATAGATCACCAGTGCCATGTAGTGGGCAGCAGGATGCCCTCTAAAACGACAACTCAATACAAACTACTGAGTAATAATGCTTCTAAACAAGAGAAATGGCACAGTTCATTCTCTCACTCATTCAGATACAAAACTCACATCAAAGCGACTCTGTGCAAATTTAGACTCAGAAACGGCACATAAGCGGCTCTTCCATTAATCCAGTAGGAATAGCTGTTAACCTGAATACACTGAAAAGTCCCACAGTTGGATTTACTGTTTACCTGAAATCTTAACAAAGAATTGTTAATACAAAGAGACCCGTGACCTGTTAACCTCGGAGACATCAACATTTTTGATGTCTCCGAGGTTAACAGGATGCCCCTTTCAGGCCTTTCCTCCCTGCGCTCCGGAATGACTTGTAAACCCCCTGGTGCAAGTCAAAAATACATTGCAGATTAGGACAAGCACTTGCAATGCAACAGGTCTCGCATTTACGTGAGTTTGAGCTATTGACATTGCAAATGACAATGCCTTTTATTTATTTTTTGTTTTTGAAACATAAATAAAATGCATTGTCATTTAAAATGCCAATAGTTTAAACTTGCATAAATGCTTGACCTATTGCCGGGCAAATGCTTGTTAATTTCAGGGGTACGGCCAAAGGTGTTAAGTTGCCAAGAGATGCAACAACTGGTTTATATTGTCGCTCCACTGTTAAATGTTGGTAGTGGGTATGTGGACACCTTAACGACACCTCCCTCCCCCTTCGGTCTGTGGTCGCTGTTATTAGTCCATCACCCCCACGATGGCTTTCAGTCTTCCTTGTTCACCCCAAATTAACTGAGACAGATCCCGCCGAAAGCCTGTCTATGAGTCTGCCCCTTCACTGCACGCGGCTGAACCTGATGCTTGTCACACATGTTCCATTATTAACCTATTACTGTACCACCTAATTAAGACCATATTAAACATACGCTACCCATACAGCGGTAAATCAAGCGGCCAATGGAAGCAAAGCAGAACTCTTTTGACACTTACACAAGAGGGGCTTGTCAAGGCGAGCCATATTTATGTCATATTTCCAGACTGCCTTTTCAAAGGCACTTGAACTCCTTCCAGGCTTTAAGCTGGAAGAAATTGGGACAATTAATTGTTTAAGCCTGGACGGTTAAAACAGAAGCATTTTGGCATTAAAATATCGAGTAACCCATCTAAATAGGTGATGGCAGTTATGTACTTGTCAATGGGCCCTGTTGTCGGTGGTGCCCAGGGCCGCTCTGTGAACGAGTAGGGACTATTCATTTCTGAATGACAACTTGAAGGGTCTGTCCCTTGCGTGGTGCAACCCCCACCCCCCTCTGCCCCGCCCCTCAGCTGTGACCACACGCCGTGGAGCAGCCCACGTTCCCAGCACCTTTCCCCAAGCCCTGTATCACATCCCCAGGTAGCTCCCACTCCTGCTGATCGCAGCTGCCTCTCCATATTCACACATTCAGGTGACGTCTCCCTCAGTTACAGCTCTCCCAATAATGTGTCTCATCATTGTTCTAAAATAGGCCGCCAATCGGCATGTTGAACATTATCCACCTTCCCCAGTTTGTCACGGTTCCTATAGGGGGCTAGAATGCCACAGCCGCATTAATATTTGTTGGATGAATACTTAACTGTGCTTCTCATCCTCACTTAGAAGATAGCAACGCCTTTTACATTGTTTATCATGCACCTCAAAAGCAGCAAGCCTCCATGGACTTCACCAGGGTTACCTTCTCTGCAAACCTGTGACACGGTATTGAAATGTTGCAAAATCAATTCGCTTCAGCGAGATTACCCTCTTGACTCTCGGACTCCACCATAATTCATGAGCCACCATGTTGGTAGATTTCAATTGATTAGGACACCTATAGTAATTAATACCAGAAAGAGGCACGGTCAACAGCAGCCATGTCAGCACCAGAGTGTAATTGAAAGGTGCCGGGGGAGAAGGGGGTGACGTATATGAATTCATAATCCCCCTTCCCAGGATAGGTCCGAGTGGGTGGATATGTACCAGACTTCAACAAAAAAAAATGCGTGCCTCCTATGGACTGTTTCACCCCTGACCCTGATTAGAATCCAACTGTGTGGGAAATGCTGGTGATTCTGACCTGCCCCCCCCCCTCTTTCTCTTAATTCTCAGTCTCTTCCTTGGACAGGCCTCCAGCCCTTTTACCTGAAGCAGTCTTGTGTACATAGTTATACAAGATCCTGTCACTTCTTCGTGTGGGCATGGTGCTTCTAGGGTTTCCTTAGTGTAGCTGTAGTACAAGACCACGTTACCTACATAATTCGCAAGACTGTGTAGAACGCCAATGGGCAGAATTACATGAGTGTCTATATGCATCCTCCCGCTACCTTATCCCCTCCGACCACTGCCTATCATACAGGTTTTTCATTAGGATGCCCTTAAAGGTTCACAAATTGTAGCTTGAAGTTATACAGAATGCATGGAATAATTCTAAACTGTGAGTATCTTATTGATATAACTCCAAATTTCTGTACAGTGCTTGTGATATTAACGTGTTTGCCTGAATAGTGAGTCCACATATTTTAATCACAAAATTCTGACCACCCTATTTGAAAATTGTTAAGGTTTTATTTCCAGTGGCAGACAAACGTATTCTTCTTCCACCCCACATTTCTCGGTCCATCCCTTGAGGATATTCACATCACCCACTGTAAAATTCTTACATGCTTTAGTGCCTCAATATAGCAATAAGTAGCTTAAGGTAACCAGCAATTGTTTGAGAATATTCTGGCTCTGTGTTCGGCTCAGAGCGAAAACATTTTAGCAACTTTTTTATCTAGAAAAAGACATTTGTCAAGCTGTAAAGTGTGAAGCGGATGAAAGGTCTGGTAAGTGTGGCAAATTAATAATTACGCGGAACGGTCACACAGAACTCACAGTGGAAATATGGAAATTAATCTTATGGTAATGCTTAGCAGGTTAGACTTTCGAAAGCTAGCTGCTAGTTTGCTGGTATTGCTAGCGGTCAAAGTGGGCAGTGTGTATTGGAAACTACATTTCTAACCTTTTTTGATTTTATCAAAACGGTTTCCGTAAGGTTTGTTAAAACAATTACTGTTTCAGATTGTATGATACCAGTCATGGAGGAGGTCTTCTGTACTGTCAAGAGAGTGAAGCAACAGACATCTAAAAAATAAGAAAGCCTTTTCCCCAGGGTGCCTGTTATATCAAAGATATGAACATGGGTGCAGTTGGTTAATCAGAACATTTAAAGGCTTCTTGGGAGCCAGTATAGTATAGGCTTTACTTGAGGGGAGGCCGAGGGTGAAAGGTGAGACGGGGAGAGGGACATGTTGGGGACGGGGTTACATTCCGCACGGTGAAAGGAGGGGAAGGAAGCTGGTCTCGGTTATGTTCTGCAGGGTGAAAGGAAAACTTACATTTTTATATGGATGGAAAGAATAATTAAAGAGTCTCGACGACTCGTGCTCCGCTCGTGACTCGGTGACTGCAGCCTGGCTGACTGATGATGATCTCTGACTCTGACTCAGACTCCTCGTGTCGTGTCGCGTGTCGTCTCTCGTGTCTGTCGAGTGTCGAGTGTCGACTCGTGTCGTGGCAGGCAGCAGCAGGCGCACTGGCGCGGTGACGTGGTGCGCCGACAGCGTAGGAATGGCCAATCACTACTGCAGGGCTTCACATTGCCGCAGTGTGATTGGCCATACGCGGCACCATGAGTCATCATGATGACCATGCTGCTGCTGCACTGCGCGCGCGGTGAAAGACTCAGCCAATCCTGGCGCTGCATTACCAGTGCCACTGCGCCAGCAGCACCAGGATTGGCTTAAGAGCAGGGTTACTCCCTGCCCATAATGAGACCCGGGGGGCTGCGTCATGAGACGCACCCTCGGGTCCCAGTCGCCACTGAAGTCGATGGGTGCTAATAGATACAGCACACACCGTGTGCGCATGTTCGGGCCAGGATTCAAGAATAAAGCCCAAAACGTGACATGCGCAGTGTTGAACAATCAATCTCTGCTGAGCTATTCCCACGTCAGCGGCAGCCCCGCCCCCACACACACCCACCCACAGACTGCGAGTGAGTGCGAGGCGCGCGCTCGCTTGTCACTTCAGTCCCGACTACCAGTGCGCTGCGCTGCCATTTATTGCAATTTGTTTGCATGCAATTTATTTGGGGAATTATAATTTATTATTGTAACTGTTTGGTGGGGCAACGCCCCAACGCCCCCAATGGACGCACCGCCACTGCCGTTATAGAGTGCTCTACCAAGTCGACAATTCTTAGTCCCCCCACTCCCAGACACACTGCGGGACCTGAGTCTTGTGAGGTGCTGCCCCAGGAGCCAGCCTGCAAAATCTCTCCCACTGCAAACGAGACAGAGAGTCTGCTATACAATTGTTGACACCTGAAATATGTTGTGCCTTGAAAACAATGTTAAGCTGTAAACATTTCAACATAAAAGCACGCAACAAACGTAAAACTCTCAAATCCCTGGCCTTCTGGTGATTGATCAGCTCTACCATTGCTAGATTGTCAACATGAAACAGCACTGAACGATTCTGAAACTCTTCACCCCAGACATACAAGGCCACTAGTAGGGGAAAGAACTCTAGGAAAGCGATACTGCGCCCTTGAATGAGCCAACGCTCTGGCCAGCTCTCGGCGCACCAACGCCCCTTCCAAAATATGCCAAAACCTGTTGCTCCAGCCACATCCGAGTAAACCTGTACTTGCCAAATCATATCTTCGTCCACAAAAAACAAAGACACTCCATTGAATTCTCCCAGAAAAGTCAACAAAACCCGTAGATCCGCCCTAGTGGCTGCAGAAATACGTACTCTGTGGTGTGGGAGAAAAACCCCAGACATAGACAACCCCAACCTCCTGCAGAAAGTTCTCCCGGCCCTCACCACCCTGCAAGCAAAATTGAGATATCCCAACAACTTTTGCACTTTCCTGAGCTCCAATTTGCGCTCTTCGACCACCGAAGACAAAAATACCGAAATCTCCTGCACCTTTGCCTCCGGTAACCGTGCCACCATTGCCACTGTGTCAATTTCAATACCTAAGAAAACCATGGTGGTACTGGGGCCCTCAGTTTTATCTGGTGTCAACGGCACCCCAAGCTCCTGTGCCATACTCTGAAAAGCATACAAAGCCGCTTGACACTGCCCTGAGTTCTGGACACCAATGAACAAAAAAATCATCCAAATAATGGCAGATGAGGGCATGACCCGTAATGTGGGTAAAACGCCACTGTAAAAACGTGCTGAAGATTTCAAAGAGGGCACACGAGATCAAACACCCCATTGGCAGCATCTTATCAACATAAAACGCCCCTTGAAAGTGCATTCCCAAAAGTTCAAAATCGTAAGGATGAATGGGGAGCAGCCGAAAAGCCGACTGAATGTCACTTTTAGCCAATTGTGCATACCTCCCTGCTGAACGTACCAAACCCAGCGCGTCATCCACAGAAGCGTAAGACACGCAAGAATCCGCTGGCGATATAAAATCATTAATTGAGGCACCCTCAGGCCATGACAAATGGTGTATCAGCCGGAACTCCCCAGCTTTCTTTTTTGGTACCACCCCCAGTGGAGAGACAATCAAATTGGGCATGGGACATTGACCGAAAGGACCAGCCACCCGGCCCGCTTTCACTTCAGACCGTAACTTCTGGTGAACCACCTGTGGGAACTCTTTAGCAGATTTCAGATTATCCACCCACCTACTCTGCCGGGGGCCCTGGTAACCTATCCGGAATCCCTCCTTGAAACCCCACCACAATCTGTTGGCAGCTGTCGAGTCCGGGTACTCCGTCAACCAATGCCCCAAAACCTCAAACCTAATTGGGGCAGGAGCCTTTTGATACAAACTGGAAAGCCTGCCCTCTACCCCGCTGTCCTCTTCCTTGATCCCCAAAACGTTGGCCCGCAAAGCATTGTGTGAGGGGATGTTTACCCCCGCATTGGGAGCACTCGTGCTTGTACCTGCAAAAATGTCTACTGCAAAACCCCCTGTTGAAGTTCCAACAAGCCGCAAACAGGACTGTCTGACCCCTGCCACCAAACCCCGCCCCAGGCTGGGCAGGACGAGATGGAAAGGGCCGATAAGAGACTGGTAACCCACTTGCCGTGTGAGTGGTGGCAGGGGGCTGAGAAGACGCCATCCATTGCAACCACAACTCGGAATCCACATCACCCCATGGCCTATCGTTGGAAACACTCAAACGAGCACGGAATTCTTCCTCCTTAGACCCTTCTTTCGCCTGAATATCCCGATGCAACAACTTAAAAACATCGACAAATTCATGTCTCCAAATTCTGTTTTTGGTCCTATCTGACAAATGGGAGCCTAACGGCATACCAATCCCCGTATAAGGCAATTTTTTGTGAATATTCTTATCTTCCTCTGTGGAATCCTTGACTTCCTTACCCTTCTCAATGACAGTAGGATCGCCAGCATTAGCTTCGCCCCCCACCCGTGCAGCATCTTGTAAATTACCGGGGCGCACATCCCCAGCATGAACCTTAACCCCCAAGCACTCCTCCCCCACACCAATGGACCTTGTTGATTTCTGCGGTTTTCCCTCTTGATGCCAAGCCGACCACCATCCTGCCGTACTGTTGTAACTAACCACATGGTACCCCCACACTCTACTGTAATGATGTTACGTTCAGAATGTTGACGTGAAGGCAGCCTTGGAATGTTGACGAGGTTGCCTTCAGATTATGGTCCAGCCGGTAAGCTGAGGATGCAGTTGACTCATTACTTAATAAAAGGTTACTGGAAATAAGCATTGAAGTGTCTACTTACTTCAGATGGCGACGAGGATGACCGGAGCTGTGACAGGGACGGCGCTGCATTCTCCCCTGTAGTATATTTCGGCTTGCTGGCATTGAAAGGAGTAATCAAGACTCCGGGAAGAAGAGGAAGTTTTCTTCACTTATTCCGCATATGGTGAGGACCGACCCCTGGCGATTGAGCGGAACTGAAGGGGTGTAGAGGCAGAGGAATTGTGCCATACCGGGTCAGTACAGCTGTGCATCTGTGAAGGTTATGAGCGGAGAAAAAAAATTAATGAAAGGGTGGCTGAGGTGACTTATCAGCCTGAGACGTTTGCAGCGGAACGAAGAGCAAGAACTACCAGATTAAAACTTGAATGCTGAGGTGAATGGTCAGCCTGAGGCTTTCGGAGCGGAACTAAGGGAAAGTACTGACGAATTCCCAATTTGAGTTGCCACGGGGACTGTCGAGGGAGAGAGAGAAAAGAAGGCACGGACATCCGGAAGGTCGCGACCTTTGTGGTAGTGTTGTAGGGGGCAACGCATTGCAGCAGCTTAAGGAGGAGAAAAAAGAAAAAAAAGGACGACCTGGCCTGATAGCGGAGGAAGAGCGAGTCTTAAGAGATATCTGCAACGGGGCTGGGGGACACTAAAGACAACGAAAAAATAACCCCCCCCCCTTTTTGCGGTACTCCGGTGTGCAACTAGCAGCTATAATGGCAAGGCCGGCTAGGAGTTCGAAAAGCGGCGGCCGCTGAAATTGTACCCAACCATTGAAGGTCTCTGAGTTCGCAGGGACGAAGGGTGCTGTGGTGCAGGAAGCAGCGTGAAAATAAATAAATATCACAGGGACTGCGCGCGAAGGACACCCTCTTCCTCAAGGGGGGCTGCGGAATAAGAGGACGGAACAAGCACCGTACTTACGAGTGGTGAGGGAGATCTATCTCCTCAGAGGCAGGGACTTCCTCAAAGACTCGTTTTTTTCCTCAGGCTGCCACAGGAAGCGCTCGTCAGCGGCCAACTAGTGGAATGGTGGGAAATACACCAAACAAAGAAAGAGGACTGTCCTAAAGGAAAGTAAGGTTATAGGAGATCAAAGGAGGACATTTCTGTTGATATAAGGTTCCTGCTGAGACTGTTGGGGGAAGTAAATGGTATTTACATGCATTGTGAGTATAGTCCTTTTGTCTTATAGGTAAAATTGGTTCGCCTGCACTTGTTTTCACTCTTTTAGTCACACTCATCCTACATTATGGCAGGTGCAGGGATGAGTCAGCCGCCTCCATTCCTATATGAGCTGGGAGAGCCAGAAATACCTTGGAAAAGATGGGAAGGTATTTTCAAGTCATATTTGATAGCTATAGGAGGTGGGAATTTTTCCAATCTAAGGAAGCAACACATTCTCTTGCATAATCTGGGTATACATGGAAGGAAGGTTTTTGAGGACATAACAGGTAGACAGGTGGAGGATGAAGGAAGCGGAGAAGATGAAGGGGTGGATGTGTACAAATATACTTTAAGGAAATTAGAAGCTCACTTCAAAGTAAAAATAAATGTGGTGTTGGAAAGACACAAATTCTTTAAGAGAGTACAAAGGAAGGAAGAAAAAGTGTCGTCGTACATAGCAGTATTGAGAGGCATGGCAGCCACATGTGAGTTCGGGCCACTTACGGACTCTCTTATTAGAGACCAATTGGTGAGATGCACCAATGAGGAGAAGGTTCAGGAAGAACTACTGACTAGAAATCCAGACTTGGAGTAAGCCATTACCATAGCTAAGGGGCTGGAACATACAGCACAGTGCATGAGAGAAATGAAAGTTTCGGAGGGGGCAAATAAAAAAATAGAGGGAAGGACAATGTTAACGAGGAGGCAGTATGTAAAGTTGAGAATAGGAACAAAGAATACATGGGTAATAGAGGGGAAGGCCTGAAGTGTTTTAGGTGTGGTAACCACAATCACCTAGCTAACAATTGGCGTTGCCCAGCCCGCAATGTAGTTTGCAGAAAGTGCAATAGGAAAGGACATTTTTCTAAAGTATGCAATGTGAGTTCTAATAAAGTCCATGTAGTGGAAAACAGAGAGAGAGATGAGGAAGAAGAGAAAAATTACATTTTTCAGGTTGAAGATGAAAATAAGGGTGAGCAGACACAGTATCCCACATGCGAAATAGGACTGGATGGGGAAAAGTTTAAGGTGTATGCTGACTCATGCTCCCCATTCACCCTCGTGGATAAAGACAGGTTTGAGGAGAAGTTTGCAAAACATAGGCTCATACTAGAAACAGCTGACATTGCTCCCATGGGTTACAATAGGGTACCCATACCATTGGAGGGGATGATTAGAATGAGAATTACGTTTAAGGACAGGCACACAGTAGGGAAAGTTTACGTTACAAAGGAGGGGTCAAGTTTATTGGGGTGGAAACACCAAAAGGAATTGGGAATAAAACTTGACCCTAACAACCAGGAGCAGGTGTTGTTGATTGACCCTCCAGAGGTGGGATCAAATTTAGTGAAAGAATTCCCTGAAGTGTTCAGTGACAAGTTAGGGGTACTAAAAAATTACATGCATAAGATTGAATTGAAGGAAGGAGCGATACCAGTGGTGCACAAGACACGGTCGATCCCTTTACTGATGAGGGAACCTCTGAGACTGGAATTGAGAAAGTTGGTGGAGCAAGGGGTCATACAGGAGGTCGAATGTGCAGCATGGTTGGCGCCCATTGTCATCACAAGTAAGGAGGGTGGAAAGAGCATCCGTCTATGTGTGGATCTCAGGACACTGAATGCCAACATTGTGGTGGACAGACACCCCTTGCCCAGGATACATGAGATGTTGAGCACACTGCAAGGGGCAAAGTTTTTCAGTGTTCTGGACCTCTCATCGGCCTACCACCAAATCAAACTTCCCCCTGAATCACAACCATTAACGGCGTTCACTACCCCATTTGGCAACTACAAATTCTTAAGAATGCCCTTCGGGCTGGCATCAGCAGCATCGGCATTCCAAAGGGTGATGCAACATGTGTTGAAGGATTGTCCTAAATCAATGTGCTTTCAGGACGACATTCTAATTTATGGAGCAAACGAGAAGGAACATAATCTGAACGCTGAAAGAGTACTCAACAAACTAAAGGAGGTAGGGTTTACCACGAAGAAGAGCAAATGCAAAGTGGGTGTAACGGCGGTAGACTATCTAGGGCATACCATCTCCGAGGAGGGGATAAAACCAAAAATAGATCTAGTTGAAGCAGTTCGTAAAGCACCAACGCCATCAAGCAAAGAGGAAGTGCTATCTTTCTTGGGCCTAGCGGAATACATGGCCAAATTCATTAAGAACTTTGCAATGTTAGCAAATCCCCTAAGAGAGGTCTTAAGGAAAGACATGCCATTTATGTGGGAGAAAAGTCAGGAACAGGCTTTTGAAAACATAAAGGAAGCAATTGTAACTGCACCATACATAGGCAACTTTGATGTTACAAAGGATACCATAATAACAACGGATGCAAGTGGCAAGGGCATAGGGGCCATGCTCTCACAAAGAAGGGGCAGTGAAGTTAAAGTGGTAGCGTTTGCATCAAGGTCGTTATCAGTGGCTGAGTCTAATTACTCTACAATAGAGAAGGAGGCATTGGCAGTGTATTGGGCAATTAGACATTTCAGCTTCTATGTGTGGGGATTGCCATTTGAAGTGTGCACGGACCATAAGCCATTGATATGCTTGTTCGGCAACAAAGTCTTGGAGAACATGACCCCGCGAATTGCAAAATGGGTCCTAGGATTGCAGGGCTACAACTTCAAGACAGTGTATGTCCCGGGCCAACAGAACAAGGTGGCAGACTTTTTATCAAGAGCACCAGTGGGAAGTCATGAGGAGGAGGTCAAGATCAATGAAGGGGTTCTTGAGGTTAAACTTCCAACAATGACAAAAAGTCAGTGGGACTATCACCTGGAACAGGATAGCATTCTCAACAAGGTAAAAACTTGGGTAATCAAAGGATGGCCCATGAAATGCAAGACTCTACCAGAAGACATGCAACCGTACTGGAATGTACGAGATGATCTGTCCATAGTAGGTGGATACCTCCTCAAGTCAGGCAGGATAGTGCCACCAGCTGGATTAAGAGGACAGATCATGGACCTCGCACATGAGGGGCACCTGGGAAGGAGCCTATGCAAGGCAAGACTGAGATCGGAATATTGGTTCCCTGGGATGGATACGCACATGGAAGACAAGGTGAAGGAGTGCCATGCATGTGGCGAAAGTGATAAAACTAGATGTATCAGGAGATCTCCGCTTAGTCCCGTGGAGGTCCCGCGAGCTCCATGGGACAAATTGGGATTTGACATCACAGGTCCCATAAGGGCTAAGGGACCACAGCAATGGTACATCTTAGTGCTTATAGACTATTACTCAAACTGGGTCACACACAAGTTTGTGAGCAACATCAACACAAGATCGTTGATTGAATTTTTGAACGAAGTGTTTTCAAAGGAGGGCATTCCCTCCACCTTAATCACGGACAATGGTGTCCAATTGGTATCGGAAGAGATGAGGGAATACCTGAAGGACATGTCGATAACACACATACGCACCCCATTGTACTGCCCGAAAGCAAACGGGAAAGTGGAGAGGGCTAACCGTATGTTGAAAGAGTGCATACAACTAGCAGTGAAAGCGGGGAATCCCATTGAGGGGGCGCTGAGAGACATGCTTTGGGCCTACCACACCACGCCTAGCCTCTCCACAGGGCATACGCCGTTTGAACTATTGAGGGGGAGAAAGGCTGGTTCAAAACTATCCCCTAACTGGATGATCCCCAAGGATCCCGTGGTGATTGATCGGGAGGGAATCAGTAAGAGAATTGACTCCAGACAAGAGAAGTATAAAGGGTGGTACGACCGAAAATGGGGGGTGCAGGAAAGACCTTTCAGAGAGGGACAAAAGGTGGTGATAAGGAAACCAATGAACCTAGGGGGGAAAGAGGAGAGGTACTACGAGCCTGGGAAAATAAGAGAGGTCAAAAGAAACGTGGTCATCATGGAGGATGGGAAAAAGTGGAGCATGGACCGGGTGGCCAATGGTCCGAGGGAAACGGACCAAGCGGGGGATGGTAGGTATCTTGCCCAGAGTTCCCGAGCAGAAGGGGCACAAGGAAGTAGGGAAATTAGGGACCGCAATCCCCCAAGGTGGCACAAGGAATTTCAAATGGGTTAAGGAAAAATAATGCAATAGGTCTTGTTGTTGTTTATAGGTCTTGTGGGGAGGTCACCATCCTTAGGCCCCACTCCGGCTATCCTTTTTCTTTGTTGTTCCACGGGTGTGCATAGACCTTCTTTAAGTAGGGAGATGTGTTGTAACTAACCACATGGTACGTTCCGGCCACCCCCACACTCTACTGTAATGATGTTACGTTCAGAATGTTGACGTGAAGGCAGCCTTGGAATGTTGACGAGGTTGCCTTCAGATTATGGTCCAGCCGGTAAGCTGAGGATGCAGTTGACTAATTACTTAATAAAAGGTTACTGGAAATAAGCATTGAAGTGTCTACTTACTTCACGTACCTGTTGGCAACTGAGCCGCTCTGTGTTGTAAATCTTGACGCTCCTCCTGTAGTGGCGTGACAGTGGCATGATCTCGCAGCTTTGCTTGGTCCGCTCGTGACGTCTGCAAAAGACTAAGCACACTGTGTTGCCCCGACACACCCCTCTTACCCCTCAATGATGTCACATACTGTTTCCGGTCATCCCCACCATCCCCCTCATGCAATTCCCCTTCTTCCAGATCATCGCTGTCAATATCCAATACCACTTCATCGCCACAATGACCCACTTCCCCCTGGCATGTCCAAAGCTCCCCTTCCACCAGAAACCAAATTCCAGGTAACATTCGTCGTAACAGATGGAGTGCCTGTATGAGAAGGGAAATCCGCTCAGATCGCCCTCCATCTACAGGCCCCCCAGACAGATCCGCTGCGTGTTCTAACTGTAATGTGCGCTTGCCAGCCGCCGTCCGTGTGGACAAAACTGGCATTGTGTTACGCAAGCCGCTCTGACTATAGTCTTCCTGAGCTCCTGTCGTGCCCCCAGGGACCCCTAGCGCACCACCCCGAGCCTTGCCAGATGCGCCACCACTACGCACCCTACTGGCCCTCATTGGGCTCTCGCGCCACTGTCCCGGATGTACCCCGCAAGCGCCCTCCCTGTGACCCCAGCCCTGCCGGGTGACTGGGAAAAGGCTGAGCCACCTGCTTGCCACCACAATCTGATGTCACTAATTTGCCCGCAACCTGTGAAGATCGAGCTGGCAGCTGAACGTCGTCCATACCACCCAGTGCCCTGGCTTGCATCCCAAATTCTCCATCTTTAGATGTTGAGCCAGACGACAGGGCGCCCTGAGACCAGCTGACCCTCCCGTGGGGCACCAACCCAGACGGCCCAGCAGTGGTGTACACCGAAGGTAAAGGGGGGGGCAGACGCATGACACCTTTGGGGCAGGGCTAATAACATACTGTTGCCCATTCAAGTTCAATAACAGAGCACTCCCCTGCCATAAGACACCGGCATGCTCAGGAGCAGGTGAATGTGCCTGTTCTGTGGTTGTGGAATTTAGCCTCTCCATACTCCTTGCACGTTGGCCCCTCCTGCCAAGCAAACGCCCGGCAGCTACACAACTCACCGCCCCTCTCCCCGCCTCCGAGCTGAGCTCAAAGACCGCCCCCTCCTGCTGCCTCCCTTAGCGCGCCACCCGCCTACCACTGCACGGGCGGCCGCACATACCTGGGACTCCGTTGCAGGCGCCTCGATAGCAACGACCGGTGCGTCCGTACTAGCAGCCCCGACCTCCATGGCCCCCTCCTGCCCTGCCGCTGTGCACACCTCGACGTCCTCCGGCTGGGGCGACAGGCACGCCGCCACCGCACGTGCGACACCTCCCACCGCCTTCCTGTGCCGGCGCTCGAGTCCCAACCAAGCCTGCTCCGGGATGCCAGGCTTCAGTAAGTCGTCCCTGCTGGCCGCACAGAGCACTCGAACGGCAGCGCGAACTTCCTCCTGTGACGCCATTTCCAGCCGAAGGTACGGTGGAAGCAGTGAGACAAAATAACAAATTCAAAACCCCCTCCTCCCGGCTCCCTGAGGCACAATCATTTTCTCGCCCTACTGCCCTCTAAATATAACCTTGACCCACGTGCCTGCCGCCTCCCTGATTATCCCTACTCTGCACCTGGATGGCTGCTCCCATGTGCGAAACCACCCAGGGGGAGACTGGCTCGCGCTCCGCTCCTCCTGGGTCCCCCCTTTTGTCAAATAGGCAGGTTCATTTAAACTGGGATATCTTATCAGGGTTTATTTAACATTACTTACTATGACGTCACTGTGAGTTAAATATGTCAGTCACCCCGCTATTCGTGCCCTACCCTGCCTGTAATGGGGTGAAAGGTTGTGTCTTGGAGGCACGAGGCATTCGAGGACCGTAACCTCGAACTTCCTTTCCGCACACTGGCTTTCCAATACCTAAAGTCATCATGCGATTCGGAGCCTTGCTCGTGGTGTGGTTGGGGTGCTTCTTTCCATGCGGCGCAGGTAGCGCCCACCCTAAGCAACGACCCACAGTAGCAGTGAAGATTTGATAAAGGACGAACGCACACCACAGGGAAGTTGCCGCAGTTAGAAGGCCCTGAAGCAGCCAGCGGTGTTCACAGAAGCTGCGCACCGGGGTCGAGGGATTCAGGCGCCCCGGCCCCCGCCATACTTATGCAAATCAGGTCATTCCGGTTCTCTTGTTAACTAGCGTTGCTGTCCCGAAAATGGAAAAAATACCACATAAATCTACAAATTGTGAGTAGAGAGGTGATGCTCGAAATGGGGCGGAGTCAGTGGCAGCCGTCATAGCCATTATTTGGTTAGATTTTACAAGATCTAACTACAGAGCATTGAGCGGGTGGAGCCTACATAGACAGTGGTGTAAATGCACAACGTTCCTCCTGACACTCCTAAACAGCACAAATTATATGTACATATCATTTAAATCAAAACGCTTTTAAAATCTAAATATATCTCTTGGACACCTATAAAGTAAAGCCCAAGAAAACTTTGTTGCTGTATTTTGGGGCAAGATTACATTTGTGCCCTGTTGACCTAAAACAGCTTCAAGCAGGGCACACAGCTTGGACAAAAGAAATTAGTGATTGTCAGCAAGTGAACCATTTACTGCTTCAGAGCCGGCTTTAGCACCAGTGGCGCCAGGTGCCACAATGTTTGTTGGCGCCATACAGACCACCTCTGCCACGGATTCCCTCACCACCACCCTTTAACAGTGCCCCTTAAGTCTCCATAACAACTCTCTCTCAGATGCATTTAATTAGTATTATAGTGCCACTCATACCATTGTTGGGTGTGAGAGCACTTTACATCACACACTGTTACACAGAGACAACCATACATGTGTAAATAAGTGTATAGGAAATGTTACATAAGCCAGAGGACTACAAGGAGTAGGAGTGACCTGTCATCCTTACTGGTAGGCAGTATAGTTTGAGTGCCTCGTCTGGAGAAGCACAAACTCAGAATTTAAAATGTAACACCATGGGTAGGGGTTCTCTTTACTAATAAGGATTGATTTCTACCCATGTGAACCCTTTTTACAACATTAGGATAATGAAAGACTGGGGGAACAATCGAAACGCTCTAATCTATAAACTGTAGGTTGCATAAAGCTCTTTGATGACAGTTAATAGCTCACTGTTCTACATTAGGATTTTAATTTATGAGCTGCAAGTAACAAAATGATTTCTCACAAAAGCAGTAGCCCATTCTATTCACATTACAAGCACTTTGTGATCTGCATGGTACACATTCTTTGCAGCAGCCATATTAGCCATCTGCCCTACCTTATGGTGAGTCAAACCTTCTACTAGAATAAACTCCGATCTCTCTCCAGGAAGAACATTAATCACTGGAATTATCTTGACATTTATTGTTGCCTTAACATTTTTATTGTTGCCTGAAAAATTCTAGCCGAAAAAGAACAATGAAGCAGGTGCTTTTAAAACCATAAATAGCTTGCAAACACGGCGCCACCGGTCTCATTGCCTTAGAGCCAGCACTGACTGGAAGGAAAAGAAGACCCCTCACCACCCTGCAGGCTGCAGCTCCATGGAGCTAAGGGAGAAGTGAGTCTTCCCCACCCACCTGAATGTGTCTCAGTGACACCACACTGCACTGGGACCCGGACAGGAAGACTTACCTTATATCGCGGTTCTGGCACAAGAACAGCCGCCAGAACAGGGATCTCCTGGTTCCAATTCTATTGCAGCAATGGATCATTGACTGCATTTTGACAACTAAGGCAGGTACTTCAAATGGTATCACTGCACCTCACCTATTAGTAATTTTTGCTATACTACACCATATCAAAATCCACCAAACACACCACACAATGCAAGAATGTCTATGCCAATCTGCACACCACCTACAATGTCCTACCATACTCCACCAACACACTTCACACATACAGAACAACATCAAACATTAGAACTCCTTTTAATGCAACAACTGACTTCTCCTAGGAATTTTCCAGTCTGGCTTCCGCTTTGGTCACAGCACTGAAACTTTGATCCTTAGAATCCATAAAAAAATGCACTTAGTTGATGTAACAAAGGAAGTTTCTGCCTCCTGCTCTTTCTTGACTGATTATCGGTCTTTGATCATAATACCACCCTCAAAATCCTATGAAATGTAGTGGATGTTGAAGGAATAGAGTAGAAGGGCTTAGGTCCTGCGTTTTTGACAGAGCACAACTTTTCATAATAGGGAATTCTTTCTCCAATCCTTATATGGCCAGGTACCGCCTAAACCCCCTCCTCCATTATCAATACTAAGACAGTAACACGCTTAGCACAAGGAATTTTTGGACTAGGGAGTCGTAAATCCCCGGCCGTATTTATTAACATAAAATTAAATCAATATTTTTAATTATAATATTTAAACAATACGCAGAAAAACCATTACATTGAATACTTGGATAAGTAGAGATTTAATTTTTGCTAACCTTAACATCTCTAATACAAATATATTCCTATCCGAATCTAAACATTCCATAATCAATAATCATAACTATAACATTTAATTTTCTGCGTATCCCTATTTTGAGCCTACGGCAAGGTCATTAACTGGTGCTAGATCCTTATCAAATTATGCCCGCACTCCAACGGAGTGCGCAGGCACAGGTGGCCCGTTTACCGTGAGGGTACTTCTCCCCCAGGTCGCCCCCATACGCCCTTATGCCCGCCCTCCAACCGGAGTGCGCATGTGCAGAGGGCCCATTCCCCATGAGGGTACTTCCCCCCCAGGTCACCCTCGTACGTCCTGTAAATTATCTTCATAAGGGGCCTTTGCAGTTATGAGCCATTTACTTGCGCCATTGTGCGCTTGCAGGGTGGCCAAGCAGCCTACTGGAAAAGCGTGACTCCCCCTCACCCATCCAGCCAACCGGCTGTAACTGCCCCTGGAGTTCTATGGGAGACCACTTGTCCCTCCCCCTTGGGCGCCCTATTCAAGAATGGCGCCGCCCTCTAAGGACCTTAAATTTACTGCTCACCAATCATGACCTTACCGCCACAGGCCTGCATAGTTGCCCGACTTTCAGGCCCCCCCAAACAACACTCACTGAAAGGTCATGCCGTATCCCCATACACTACTAACCAGGCCAGAAGAACCTTTCTGAAGACTTCATCCTCGAGGAAACAACTCCCTAGGCTCATTTGGACAAATAGGCATTGTCCTTTTAAGAAGCCCGACTCCCCCCAGATGCACCAATGAGCTATAGTCTACAAATGTAGAGCCCTAGATAGTCACAAAATTGTGTCCCTAAATCCTTTAGCGAGTGCTGTCCATGCCCTCATAAACTCCCCTCCTAGCAGTGTAATCTCTGCACCATCTGTTACCAGACCAGGGTGTACCCCGAGGCAAAGACGTGCCAACCATCCCTACTTCAGTAATGGGTGTTTCTACCCGCCGCCGCTTTTACGCAGGCGTACCAAGTCCTTCCCCCACACAAGTGTGATATACTAGTTCTAGGGCTGGCTGGCTAAGGGGAGATTGACATACCATCCCAGAGCCCCAAAGTGGCACGTTGCCCCAGACGATGATACTCGTTCCTGGTGCAACTGCACCCATCTCAAGAGAGTGTAAGCCATATTCGAATGATCAACTGACTCCCAAAATTGTAACCTTTGGAAGGCTACACAGGGAGTGCCCCAGAGGCCCCAAGATCTCCCATAAACAATCAGGAATGCGCAAACAACCTAAGCCTACCCTAGGCCACATGTTCTGGAACAGGCTTCTCCCCTACTGCGGAGCATCCCAACACCGTGCAGTGTCCGCTAAAGTGGCACCTGCGAGCACAAGCGCCGTAGTAGCAGAATACATTTCCAAGACAGGGGTGTTGAGGTATTGCATCCGCCCATTACCCGTAAAGCAGCGTACCTCTAAATGACCTAGCTGACGCAAGATATGATTGTCATACCTATACACTACCAAAAGAGTGCTAGTGCCACACCATCTCAACCATGCATGCTGGCACCTCTTGAGCCTTTCCATTGATTGCCCATCACACTTGATGACGTTGCTTGCCAATTACGTTCCGGATCCTCCGGTCCCATTGCCTGTCCACATCTTGCAGTCATTGTGGTGTGAAGCACCTCCCAGGTATCACAGTCATGGAACCAGCCATGCATAAATGAAAATCAAAAACACAAATGATTAGTGTTTTTAGCTTTTGGATAAAAAACATAGTTTACATGCCAGTTCTATTGACTACATCATTAGACTGCACCCCCCTTCTCCCCCAGCCCAGGTTGCATAGGTACAGTGTGACACAATACGGATGTACGACAACATAGGTGTCCACATGCACAAAATGCGCACTAGCCCACGGGGAATAGTTGCAGTGTGACAACACAGGAATAGCATGCTTCATTGTACATGCCCGAGGGCGCATAAGGTAGTGTGACCCAACACGGACATGTAATGCATAAATGTGCAGGCACAAGGGTGCAGAGATACTGAGTGACAAACCACAGGCATATAATGCTTAATTGCACAATCACAAGGGTGCACCGGTACCGTGTGACACCACAGCCATTCAATGCACAAGTGCTCAGGCACACGGGTGCAGAGGTACTGTGCGACACAATGCATTGATATTCAGCATCCATGTAGAGCACACACGTGCACAGGCACCGTGTGACAAACCCCCGGCGTATAATGCCTACATGTACAAGCGTGCCTAAGCACTATGTGACATAACGTGCTTCTAATGCGTACCTGTACTTGCAATGAGTGCCTAAATGCTTTTTGACACAGACCCCTAATTCATATGTGCAACCGCACATGCGTGCCTAGGTACTCTCGAAGGTGTGACGACAAGTTCTGGGATGTAGTGATGTGACATCCTAAGTGCTGATAATGTTCTTGAGTGACATCACCGAGGCCAGCGCATCGCAAGACTGACCTCAACACTTTGGAATAGATTGGTGGGACATGACGGCTTGGAATGACTTGATGTGACCCAAACCAACAGTAGGGCAGTCATGTTTCACACTGAAAAAACGTCCATGGTTTGTCCATTCCGGCGGCAACGAATTGTCACGGCCAAACATCTTATACTAAAGGCCTGCCGCTGGCATACTTAAAATGCAAACATTAAAACCACCATGGGTGTGTAACTTGGAGTTCCTCGGACTCTGATTAACCAGTCCCATTATCACGCAAAGCTTAACTACCCAAGCAAGCAAACCACAAAATGTGGAATGAGAATTCGAGCGACCTAACCCGGCTGTCATAGATCTTTAGCCAGCGAAGAGATGTTCGCTTCAGCAAGGGTTTGTTTATGGATAAACCATAAGATAAACCGGTAAATATGCTGAATATATCTTGCGTTGCTTGTGAACTGGCCTAAATTCAATTAAACAGTGCATGACTGTCTGACCCGAAACTGGGCCTTTAAAACACGCATTGAAATCAGAAGTTGTATTGTGAGAGCCTAGCATAGCATAAGATAAACTGGTAATATGCTGAATATATCTTGCGTTTCTTGTGAACTGACCTAAATTCAATTTAACAGTACATGACTGTCTGACCCGAAACTGGGACTTTAAAAACACGCATTGAAATCAGAAGTTGTATTGTGAAGGCCTAGCATAGCATCAGTTGCATTACATAAGGAACTTTGAAATCATATTTTCAATGGGAGCGCCTAGCATAGCCCCAGTTCCATTACCTGAGGAACATTGACATTAGACTTACAATGAGAGTGCTTAGCCAAGCACTAGTTGCATTACATGGGGACCCCTTTATATTTTGTTTTTGCGTGGGAGCTTAAATGATCCACCCAGCATCACATGTGTTCAATGTCATTATCAGGATATTCCGTCCGCCAGCTTCATGACCAGCCCCAAACACGAAACCTTGGAGCCTGCTAATACTGATGCCAACGCTTACCACGGTTCTCCCAGCAGAGCGCTGTTTCTAAAATACCCCGCCTGAAAATATCACGCGAGATATGACCTGATAAATAACACCTTTGAAGGGGAAGTACAAGTGACAACTCCCCACGTGGATCCCCGTGAGAGGAGCTGCAAACAAAGTGAAATGCCCATGGCTAACCCACTGTATCCAACGAGAGGGTGAATGTAACCCGTTAATTCCATTATAGAACGGGCTTATAATTACATGCATACCATGTACTTGGTTCTCTTGGAGGTATACACCAAATGTGCGCGCCCAACTAATTAAAGAATGGACCTGGAGTGCAAAGTCGAGTGCAGAAAGGGTAATACTCATGCTCAATATGACAGACGGTACAAAGGACACATATAAAGGTGAATCTGCACAACAGGGAATAACACATATAGCAGATATACAAATAGAAGGCGTAACTGCTGCCCAAGAAGTGATACACACAGTACATGATACCATACAAAGGTGCCCTTACCACCACCCCCAGCCGTCATGTGTGAGATACAAGGAATATACAGAAGTTCTTACAGGCCAAAACATATATTAGATGCAACTACCACCCCCTACATCATGCATATGGAACGAATATAAGGAATTTATACAAATTAATAGAGGTAACAAGAAATGGTACGTATGGTACATAACATAAGAAAGATGTAACCACTGCCCAGGTCATGATCAGTACAGGACATAAGCATATACTAGATGTAAGTACTAGACCATGCATCATGCATACGAGACGTATGCAATATACAGAATGTATAATGACAACCGAGGTCATGAAAATTACAGACAGGCGTACAGAAGGTGCAACTATCGCTCAGCCGGTTCATAATAAACATACAGAATGTGTGACCACCCCAGTACATCACGAGTACAGGGCATAACCGTACTGAAGGTGCAGCCACCGACCAGGGAACAATACACTCCTTAGATGAAAACAAACACAAACCGGCCCAGGAAATGTGTGGCACATAACATATATATATTAGGTGCAGCCGCCATACGTGCATCATGAGCTAAAGAAAGATTTAACATCACCAAGGGAATCACAATTTCAGTGCATACCCTCAGAAATTTTAATTACAGCCCAGGGCATAAGTAGTGTAGTATGTGACGCAAAGGAGTTTAAACTACCGCTGTAAATGTAACTAAAACCCTGGACATAGTATGGATAGTACCAAAGAGGCATGGAGAGGTATACCTACCCGTACTCCCAAGGACACAATACGTACAGTACAAGGATTATATCAATTGTGTAAGTACGGCCCTGCCAACTGGGTCTGGCCTGCATATATACACAGAAGAGCACTACCACTGAAAGAATACAGACAGCACGTGGAGGGTAAAACTGCTACGCTGGGTATGAAATAAGAAATAATCAAGCGGTGTTAGTACTGTCATGGACATATCCAAGACGCTGTGGAAATCACGGCAGGCATAATGGCGCCTTGGTCAGGAAACTTACGGTACATAAAAGTACGTGCATACGATCTAAGTGCCATCGCATCTATCATGCCTAGGATCACACATGGATAACTAAGGAGCGAAGCAATCAATCGAGTTGTCATAAACGAGCGCTGTGTCAATGACACCTGCAATAAATGCACTACCTTCAATTAAACGTGTGTAAAGTGCTTTGATGTTCTCGAGTCTAGCTCACACTGTATTCAACTGGAGAGAAAGAACAAACGCAGTCGGGGTTACCAAGTAAGACACAAGGCGGGCACCCATCTTCTCTAAACACCCGCCCCCCTTCGGGCACATATCAGGGCAATAAATGCCTGCGCTTCAATTATCTTGTTAGTGTTCCCAAAAGCTATCGTAAAAGAGTTCACGGCGGGGGTTACCTGTGAGTTGGTCGGCCGCCATCTGACACCAGCTACAGCCCAGCATCGCTCAGGCAGCGGGATGTGTGATCGTCGGCAGGCGCTAACTCCGGGTTCAGAGCAGGGCGATAACCCTGAACACATGAAATCTTCATCATTCGACGCTGTGCCGGTACACATGGAGACCACAACACAAACCTCCGCATCAGGCCACACTTGGCGCCCCAGAATTCCTTGCGCTCCTCTCAATCAGCTTGGCCTTAAGAGACCAGTTAGCCGAGAAACAGGTGCTGCTCACGGCCCCACGGAGCGACCTGAAAAATAAAACAACAAGGGTTGTACCGCCTCGTGAGTGAGGCTGCCCGAGTCCAAATGCCGCCGTTCCACGTCCAACCGACCCAAATCTGTAAAACAAAAATAAAAAGAAATTAAAATACAGCCTCCTAGGGAGGCTGTTGTCCTTAAGGGCAGGCTGTGGGAGCGGCGAGCAAAGAGGTAGACTCTGCCGCTCCCCAGCCTTTTATGCTAAACCTAATCAGGCCAGGCCGATTCTAACCGGCCTAGCGTTGATGCGACGCGTGCCCCGGAAGTGATTATAATCACTTCCGGGGCACGCACCAACAACCCGGAGACACCCATTGGTGAAGCGCGCCTGTCGCGTCACCCTTGCACGTGACAGGCCCGCCCCCGTGTGGTCATCGGGGCCGGCATGACCGCCATACATGCGGCGTGTTCGATGCCGGCCCCGCCTTCTTAAGAGTCTCTTGGTGCTCCATCCTTGCACTCCTGCTCTTCAATCTCAAAGCAGAACCACCAGGCAATGTCCAAACTAAACTAGTATCTATTTTTTACTATATGCTTTTATTACTAAGTAATGTATTAAAGTCAAATGCGCCAGCAGTCTTACAATCTTCATCTCCTGTCTTAAGGAATTTCAGACCTGGATGAAGAATATGTATCTGAAACCGAACCTCCTGATGACTGAAATTCCTCTCCTCTCCCCTACAAAGGAAAAAAACTTCCCATAATTGATCAAACCAATTTAAGGAAATGGGTATCACAGCAAACTATCTTGGCTTTAAATTTCACGAGCTACTCAAATGTTCTGGCAGTTGACTTGCAATGTCTGTTAAAAAACTCCAATTCACTAATGTAATTTAATGGGATCCACAAACATCTCGTTAGTGTACTTAAGATTTAGTTTTAACCTTGGAGATTGATTTTCAAACCAACATAAACTGCAAATCATCCTCAAACTCGAAAGCCTGACTATGCCAACAGCCTACACTTGGGCACCCCCAAAATCACTATACGTAAAATGCAACTCATCCAAAATGCTGCAGCAGGGCTCCAGGCTTGTACCACTTATCATCAATCCACCTTACCTTACGAAATTGATAGAAGGCACTGCCTTCTCAGTACAAGCCACCAAGTTCTGGAGCTCACTGCCAGCCAACATTAGACGCACCCAGAAGCATGTACAATTCCAAAGACAGTTGAAACATGGCTATTTCCTAGATAACTGCACCACCCACATCCCAAAAACAAAGCCCAGATAACAGTTGCACCCCCAAGTGCTGCAGATCGAATCATATAAATTCTCCCTACTTCCACGGACAGAGTAATTCCACAGTCATACGCACATACACTCATCATACGCTAGGGCCCATCACAGAAACATTCATTCTATTACTCTATCCACACTGAATATACGAGAGAACTCCTAAATCAATCTACATCTAAACTGAGGTCATTGCAACCTAATTGATATGTCTCGAGTCATGATTTTAACAATAAACACATCTGAGATCCCAATAAATTGACAAAGAAATAACCACCCGACACTGGAATTCAAACAAAGGTTATTTTTATCTAAATTAGTTCAAATGAAATCAATCAATAGCAACATTCTCATAGTTACCTATTCTAGCTAAATGTCATATTTGGGTCAGGACAGATCTCTCAGTAAAGTCTCCCGAGTCGCCGTCCTCTCAATCAGCGTCGATCCTCACGAGCATAGGTTCAGGAAGAAGTGGCCTTAGACCCTCTCTAGTCTAACAATATTTATAGTAAAACTTACACATTAAAAGTTACAAACAAACTCTAAACGTCCGTTGAGCCGTTGAGCAGAGCGAGCAGGAAAGGATGTTGACTCGCAACATTTAGGAAAACGTCCGCTCTTGAAAATCTCAAAAATAAAAACACGGAAGAAGGAAGCACAAACTAATAAATGTAACATCCATGAATGCTCTTCCTCGGAGTCATAGTGAAGCCACCGCAAGTTTATCAAAGTTCATTGTGGCTTTTATTCTCTCCCAAGGATAACTGGTGACAACTGGCATTAAGCCCAGAGCTGCCGTCCTCACGGAAACTTTTAATACAGACAGAGGCCGAGGTCAGGATTCCAACAATATTCAGCGAGGCCTCTCTTCGTATTTCATCTACTCAAATGCAGGCTGTAATTGTCGGCCATTTTTGACTAGGCCAGAATGGACAATCTTAATCAAAAGAAACACAAAACAACGTTAATATATCGTAATGATTATACAGTGTTAATTCCCACTAATACCCTTATGTGTATGTAATTGTCTAGCCATCTGCAACATAAAGAAGCATTAAAGCGTATTATTTCAAAGCGCATACACATAACAAATAGCACTTTTAGCGACACTTATTTAATTAATTTGCTCACCAACTTAATTCATGTATTAATAAAGCAACACAAATGCATTCCCTCGTGTAATTCTTTCATTAGTAAGGTTGATTAATCAGAGACTTGACAAAATTAATATCTAGTAATTAATTATTAGTAATTTTAATTATGACATATAAAAAATATAAGCTGATGTTCGGGTTTAAACAGAAAACCCTGCTCCAGCAATCCCCCCTTTGGTGATATATTATCACCACAAAAACCAACCCAAAAAAAACTTTAGTCCCCATTTCTTAGGAGAAATTCAAATGTCTTTTTGTATGACACTACACACCAGACTCTCTTTCATCATTTTTTTTCGATTCTAGATACACACTCTCCCTAAATTCTTCTAATTCTATTTCCTGTGGGTCTCTTTTTGACCTCTTTTGTTTCTTTTCAGAATTTTCTCTTATTATTTTCTTTTTCCCTCCCCTGTTTTTACAACACAAACACCCTAATCTAAGTATCAATAAAGCAACAATCACACATGTCAAAGGAAACAATATCTTACCAATTATAGTACTACCTATCTTAGCAATAAAGTTCTTAACAGCAATCATCTTATTAGCCATTTTAGTCCAGATACTTTCAGCTTCCAGTGGTACTAATTCTTCATGCAAATCTGTAATATTTTTGATATAGATCTTTAGATCTTTGCTTTCGTCAGGAATGTAAGTGCAACAATGTTGAACCTTCAGCATTCCACAGACTCCACCCTCTTTGGCCAATAGAATATCAAGGGCAAGTCGATTTTGCATAGACATGGCACGTAAGGCAACCATCTCCGTATTCACCAATACAAACCCTCCAGCGGTGCTTGTCGATAAGCGATCCACCACTGTTGACAGCTTCAGAATTCCATATGCATTTAATGAAATTCCCACTGCTGGAATCAAAGCTCCAAAAATATCTCCTACAATTTCTGACCAAGTTTCTCTCTTAAAGCGTGTTAGTAAATTAATTTTTTCTACATCCTCAATATTATCTATATGAAAAATCTTTGGAAAGACCAGGCCAACATAACATGTGCCATACCAATGGTCAGGCAACCTGTAATAAGCCTTATTCCCACAAATATAATACACTCCCGGGAAAACTGGATCTTCTCCTCCCTTGAATCCCCATCCTGTTGCAATAAAGTATGTATCATGACACTCACTAGTCCCAACGAAATAATTATCATATTGGGATTTCCTTCTGGTAATGCATAGCTTACCCTTTTGTGGTGCATCTAAAGCCAAAGTTGGACTGGCCCCATTCTTCAACTCCTTTCCCATCTCAATTTCCCATATTGTCTCACTCATTTTATATCTTCCTGCCTTTTCATGCATGCTCACTCTTCTTTTCTCTACCATATCCAGAAAAGCTTTTTCTTCTTCCTTCAAACTACAAGTTAAATTGTTTCTAAAAATGTAATCTAATGTTAATTCTTCTGTCTCAAGAAAAATCTCACCAAAAATGTTAGCTTCTTTTGCAGGATTTAATTTCTTATTCATAGGCAATTGCCCAAAAATGTTATCTTTATTAGACATCTCATAATCTATTTTCCCTAACAGATAAAAAACACTACTTAGCACACTACATGAAATCCCATATGTAGCTGGAAGATGATGATAAGTAACTCCCTCCGAAACGGATGCAGGCAATTGCATACAGACGTAGCAATCCCTTACTTCCGTTGTCTTTACGTATTCGTACAACAACTTTGAAAAAACATTGCTAGAAAAATCATTAATCGATCTATCTTTATGTATGTAAATGTTACTAATTCTAGTCGGCACTATTTTCTGCGAACTCTTCCCTATGTTAGTCATATTCTCAGTGTGTATTCCAGAAGTGTCTATTGTAACCCTAAAAGTAACTAATAAAGCAAGTACACTCCACAGTAGCATTAATAATCCTGTACAGCAGCAGCACATTCTACACCATCTTTTCAAAAAGGTACATCTACTTTGATTATTTTCTGCGTTAGCCATTTTACTACTTTGGCTGTGTCTTTTGACTTAGCCTCTACTACTCCACTACTGAATCTCTAGAACACTAGATTATTTCAATCTGTTAATTTTAGATTTCTTCTTTTTCACTTTTCTCCAAGTGACTCCTTTAGTTCACTCAATTTGGATTCTCATCACTTTTTACTTCTTCTTCAGCAACGTCAAATTGTATCAGATCTTCAATATCCTGAGCATCTGACTCTTCTCCAATGTCAGTTAAGATAACTTTCAGGACTCCAACAGTTCTCTCCTCCTCAACCACTTCCCGTAAGGTCCCCTCTGGATTTCCTTGACTTTCTGCCTCTTCTTCTTCCGACAGTGCCACGTACGTCCATTCCGGTGACCTATACTTCTGGTTAGGCTTTCTGATTCTCTTGATCTCCTCTGGTTCTTTTGATTCTTTTTGTTTTTCACCCTTTGCTTGATTCTGACTCGATACCTCGTTCACCTGTTCAGCTTTCGATGAATTCGCTCGTGTCAGTCGGTACCTCAGCCTCTTTATCTTGTTAGGCCAAAGATCTCCTCTTACACTCCTTTTCGGTCTCACTTCTTTATTATTTCTTTCTCCGATCCAAGTTCTCTTTCTCAGAACTCGACCCTCTGGTTTCTCATTCTCACTCTCATCTGATTCTGTCTCATCTGCCTCTTGTTCATCAACAATTTTCTTTTGCTCCACAGACTTCTTCCTTTCCACCGTTTGAGATTTCCCTACCACTGTCCCTCCTCGGGTCTCCGACACGCAATCTTCTTGCTGTCTACTTGTCCCTTCACCTAGCTTATCAGGAATGTTCCCTACACCTCCTCGGGGGTCTTCCGCAATCTGTCCCTCTCTATCTTCTTCTGACCCTACTTCTTCAGGAGTAATCTCAGGTGGATCCTCAATCTCTTCATCTGATTCAGGTGTAGTCTCTGTGGAATTGCTCTTTTCTTTCCTTTTCCCTCCTTTATTTTCTCCACTGTTTGTTGAAACTTCAGGCACTCTTACAGAATCTGAACTCTCCTCTGAAGCTCTCAATGTTTCTCTTGAAGCCTCTCTCGGTAAGAAAAAAGAATCACCTGACTCTCTTTCCAACTCTCCTTCCCCCCTTTCAGGATTCTTTTTTCTTCTCACTGTTTCAGTGTCTGCATCATCACTGGAATCTGACTCTTCAAAATACTCTTTCCCAGTCCCATCCTTTGGATTTGGAACTCTCAGAGTATGACTTGCATGAACCCAGTTCTTCACACCAGCACACTTTACAGCAGTTGTCGTAGTCAGAATGACTTGTCTTGGCCTTCCCCACCTCGGAACCAAGCAATTTCTTCTTCTGTGCACTTTTATCCTCACCCAGTCCCCTGGACTCAGATCATGGGCTTGCTTCTTTTCAAGTGTGGTGGCGTCTCCTCCAACCTGGTGAAACACAGAATGAATTGCGTCAGCCAGGCCTTTACAGTAATCCAAAATCATGTCATCAGTTATTGTCATCAATTTGTTGACAGGCACGAATGCATGTCTCATGGCTCGTCCCATCAATATTTCATGTGGACTCAACCCTGTAGTTCTATCTGGAGTAGACCTAATAGTCAATAGCACTAGAGGCATGACATCAGGCCATTTCATTCCAGTGACTAAACACATCTTACCAATTCTGTTTTTGATTGTGCCATTCATCTGTTCAACAACACCAGAAGCCTCTGGCCTGTATGCACAATGTAGCTTCTGCTGTATGCTTAATGCTTCACAAATTAAACCCATGAGCTCATTGTAGAAGTGTCCACCTCTGTCTGACTCAATTGTCACTGGGAACCCGTACCTAGGAATCAACTCTCTTAACAGTAACTTTGCCACTGTTATTCCATCATTTCTCCTAGTCGGATAGGCTTCTACCCATCTTGAGAACAGACTACCACTAGAACATAAAACAACAAGAACCATGAGGTCTAAAATCACCAAAGAGGAAAAAGAAGAAGAACGAGAAGGTGATGTATAAATGACAAACAAAAGCCCAATTCACATAGTGAAAGGGCAATCCCTTTTAAGGACGTAATCCCTCACTCACCCTGGGTGACATGCTTCATCATATGGGATTCTCCTCCCAGAGAAAAATCCTAGTTTCTCTGGGGGCTACAACCCCCTCTATGAGAGGGAGGAGCTCAGGGATGTTTTGATTGTGCACTAAAGGATAGACTAAATCCACATATGATGAGCTACGTATGAGTGAGGGGTGCAGTGCTAACAAAATGATTGTGCAGTGAAATAAGTGTGTTAAAATTAGTCACGGGACGGCAAAGGAGATTCTCTTAACACAGCCGTGCCGAAGCTAGATTAAAAATGTGAACACCACTAGTCGAATGTAAACAATGGTGATAAACAACAAAAGAAGGTCGACATGTTTCAGCCAAAACGCCTAAATAGGCTCGGCTTTCATCAGGACCACAGAAGCTACTGCAAAATGAAAAAAACTGTGTGAAAACTACACAGAAAAAAGGATACTGTGAACACCCAATGATTGCTTGAAGGGTGTACGTCACCTTGTCATCTCAAACATCACCTAAACAAAGAAAACTCGGTGTAAGAACAAGTTGGTTCTCAATGCAAAGTAATTAAAATGCAGGAAATGAAACTTAATAACTAATTGCATAAACCACTCACCCGTTAGCACTGGGTGGGACTCTAACCTCCACCTGGCAACCGCTCAGGAAGGGAACACCGCTCTGGAAAAGGATGTAAGACGGCTCAGAATTTGGTACTTACATCTCATGGGCGAATGTTCTAAAAATGTGGACTAAGAAACTAAAAACAAGGGAGACTGATATCTTCGCTAATTGCACCGAGTGCTACTTATAAGAAGAACCAATGAAATACAGCGTTCTTCAAAATGTATACGTTACAACAAGTCTCGCTGTAATTAACATTCAAATTGGACAAATCAAGAAAACCACTGTTAAATCAAAACACTGTTTGAAAAGACTCTGCTTGTAAAAATAAAAATAAAGGAATTTGCTCAATATACTTGGCACTCGAGTGCGTTAGTTGTGAAACGAGTAGCCGAGGATACTTGAAAAAGGCATTAACCGCCTTAGAAACAACTATGTAGAATCTTTCAGAAGAAATGGTGAATAGGCAGTATATCAAAAAGTACCAGAGGGCTACTCCAAGCGCTTACCTCTCCGTCGGGGAACCGAGGCTGAAATGAGCCTGAGGCCGGAGGTCCCGCGGAACGGGCAAACGTGTAATTAAAAAGCGTCAGTGTCTTCAAACAGTGGCCAATAGGAAAGCTCGTTGTAGAGAAACCATAATAGAGAAACCAATCAGAGCTGCTCTACCGCCCTTGTTCCTGTTGTCTTAACAACGGGTGATGCAGCCGACGAAACGGTTTCATAAAGGAAATGCACGCAAGAAACAAAGGTGCTGGCTCGTGTTATTGGGCTAAGCAACAATTTGAATGCCGAAAACGGAGGAATCCTAGTTAAAATAGACACTAGCTCCGTTAGGAAATGCACGAAAGAAACAAAGGTGCTGGCTCGAACTATTGAGCTGGACACCGGCTTAACTGACGAAAACGGAGGAATTCTAGTTTAAATAGACACTAGCTCCGTATTTGACGCGCAAATGCTCGTCACAAAACAAACTTAAACAACGACAAACTAGGTGTGCAAAACTGAAAAAAATGGTCCAAAGCGTGCTAATGTGCAAGGAAACAGCAGATGTCCTGGAATAGCGAGACAAGATCAGACAGCTAAGAGAGACTGTGAGGTATTCAATCAATCCAAGAAATCGAACAAAGTAGTTCAGAGAAGGCAAGCACTAGGTAGCACAACCTCAGAAATAAGTAGAAAACATGGAAAAGAGAGACAAAAGTAAATCTGACCATCACACAGAATACTCTCTTGGCTTGTCCTATGTGCATAGTATGAAATATATCGGGACCAGAAGTAGACTAACTTTCTGAAGTTTACAGTAACAACCACGGTATGTCGTCATTCAATCCTTTGACATGCGTGTTAAGTTTATAAACCCACCTTTGCTCTCGTTTGAACAGAAAGGAAGAGCAATCTGTCAGATGGGAGGGTATGAAAGGTTTGTCTCTTTTCCATGTTTTCTACTTCTTTCTGAGGTTGTGCTATGCTTTGGACCATTTTTTCAGTTTTGCACACCTAGTTTGTCGTTGTTTAAGTTTGTTTTGTGACGAGCATTTGCGCGTCAATTACGGAGCTAGTGTCTATTTAAACTAGAATTCCTCCGTTTTCGTCAGTTAAGCCGGTGTCCAGCTCAATAGTTCAAGCCAGCACCTTTGTTTCTTTCGTGCATTTCCTAACGGAGCTAGTGTCTATTTTAACTAGGATTCCTCCGTTTTCGGCATTCAAATTGTTGCTTAGCCCAATAACACGAGCCAGCACCTTTGTTTCTTGCTTGCATTTCCTTTATGAAACCGTTTCGTCGGCTGCATCACCCGTTGTTAAGACAACAGGAACAAGGGCGGTAGAGCAGCTCTGATTGGTTTCTCTATTATGGTTTCTCTACAACGAGCTTTCCTATTGGCCACTGTTTGAAGACACTGACGCTTTTTAATTACACGTTTGCCCGTTCCGCGGGACCTCCGGCCTCAGGCTCATTTCAGCCTCGGTTCCCCGACGGAGAGGTAAGCGCTTGGAGTAGCCCTCTGGTACTTTTTGATATACTGCCTATTCACCATTTCTTCTGAAAGATTCTACATAGTTGTTTCTAAGGCGGTTAATGCCTTTTTCAAGTATCCTCGGCTACTCGTTTCACAACTAACGCACTCGAGTGCCAAGTATATTGAGCAAATTCCTTTATTTTTATTTTTACAAGCAGAGTCTTTTCAAACAGTGTTTTGATTTAACAGTGGTTTTCTTGATTTGTCCAATTTGAATGTTAATTACAGCGAGACTTGTTGTAACGTATACATTTTGAAGAACGCTGTATTTCATTGGTTCTTCTTATAAGTAGCACTCGGTGCAATTACCCAAGATATCAGTCTCCCTTGTTTTTAGTTTCTTAGTCCACATTTTTAGAACATTCGCCCATGAGATGTAAGTACCAAATTCTGAGCCGTCTTACATCCTTTTCCAGAGCGGTGTTCCCTTCCTGAGCGGTTGCCAGGTGGAGGTTAGAGTCCCACCCAGTGCTAACGGGTGGGTGGTTTATGCAATTAGTTATAAAGTTTCATTTCCTGCATTTTAATTACTTTGCATTGAGAACCAACTTGTTCTTACACCGAGTTTTCTTTGTTTAGGTGATGTTTGAGATGACAAGGTGACGTACACCCTTCAAGCAATCATTGGGTGTTCACAGTATCCTTTTTTCTGTGTAGTTTTCACACAGTTTTTTTCATTTTGCAGTAGCTTCTGTGGTCCTGATGAAAGCCGAGCCTATTTAGGCGTTTTGGCTGAAACATGTCGACCTTCTTTTGTTGTTTATCACCATTGTTTACATTCGACTAGTGGTGTTCACGTTTTTTTTTTTTTTTTTTGAAACCGTTTATTGCAGTTTGCAAAAGTTACAGGTATGGGCCTACAACCACCCGGCCGGCCGCTAGAGTATCAAAAGCATATTGCGTACATACAGTAAAAGTCTCTCAGCAGTGCAGAGTAGGAAAACAGGAGTAATCGATGGTGCAGGCCACACGGCTCCATGCCCACAGTACGGTTCCATTTTCTTAAAGCAAAACAACACCAAAAAACCACACCCGCAAGGCAACCCGCAATCCAAAATGACAACACGTGCTCCATAAGTGGGGGACCAAAATCAGCAGCAAAACTCTGAAGAGGGGAATGGGAGTAGATCAGGGACTGGGGGACCGCGCGCCCGCGGCCGAGGGAGGGGGGCCGTCTAGGGAGACGGAGCAAGCGAGGCAGCCGGTAGCAGTGGCGGTTCACAAATACCCCCGCGGTAGGCGTTCCAGGGGCCCCAGAGTTTCACCCACGCCCCAGGCTTACCCCTCGCCACATACACCACCTTTTCACGAAACATACACCAATCCATATGCTCTTTCCAGGCCGACACCGCAGGGGGCCTCTGGGATCCCCACAATTGAGCAATATCACGCTTAGCTATCATGTATCCCAGAGTCACCCACCGCGTCTGCGGGACCGAATAGTCATTTGGTTCCCAGACATTCAGCAAGCATCTCCTCGCTTCAGGCAGCAGCGCGACACGCGTCACCACTCGCAGAACCTCATGCACACCACGCCAGAATCGCTCCACCTTCGGGCACTCCCACAGTATATGCATGAAAGTCGCCAATGCACCACAGCCACGCTTACACATTCCGTCACCAGCAAAACCCATACGCAAAAGCCTTGGCCCCGTCACGTAAACCCGGTGAAGGATCTTGAGCTGGACGAAACGAAGGCGAGCCGGGATGGCCACCTCTTTCGGAGAGGCCACCGCAGAAATCCAATCCTCGTCGTCCAGCTCCAGCCCGTCGGCAACCCAAGCCTCGCGGAGACTAGTCAGCAGGCACGATCTATCATTGATCAGTTTTTTGTATATGAGGGAGATCGTGCTGTCCGGGACATGGCCATCTAGCACTCTGTCCTCCAGGGGGGAAGACTCCGGAATGGATGCGACATCCGGGAAGACGGAGCCCAGCGCATGGCGGACTTGTAGGTACCGAAAGTACTCACTGCCCTGCAGCTGAAACTCCGCCTGCAGCGTCTCAAAAGTTTTAAATCCCCCCCTCGTCCAGAGATCTCCCACCGTGCTGATTCCGATCGTGTCCCACTTCTCGAAGCCCTTCGACGTCCACAGGGAGCCCAACCTCTCAGACGCATACAGCGGTGACGCCCGGGTCAAACGGTCCTTCCACCCCATAGCTGCATTAGCCGCGTGCCAGACACGCACCATGACACGCGTCGGTCCCGTCAAACGGGAGTCGGGCGCGCCAGAGTAGAGCGCTCGATTATAATCGCCACCGGGCAGGAGCATCTTGTCCATCTCAAATGCCGGGTTCAAGGCGGGCCCGTAAAGGCCATGATTAATTGCAGCTAGTTGGGAGGCCCAGTAATACCGTTTAATGTCCGGGAGGGCGACCCCTCCATCGTACCACGGGAGCGTCAATTTAGCCAGAGCAATACGCGGCCTCCCGTCCCAGAACAGGCGCCGCTGGAGGCCCTCCACCTCACGGAAGTAGCGTGCCGGAACCAAGTCCATAGTATTCTGGAGGGCGTAGAGGAAGCGCGGCAGGGCCATCATTTTAAACAAGGCCGCTCGACCGAGCGGCGAAAGCGGCAGACGCCGCCAGCGAACCACGTCCTCCTTCAAACGCTGGAGGGGGGGCAGCAAATTCCGCTCATAGCGGGCCTCCGGGTCAAGAGTGATATATATACCCAGGTACCGAAAACCTTGGGAGGCAATCTGGATCGGACAGTCCCGTGGTAGGACCGGAGCCTCCCCGGAGAGCACATAGACACAAGATTTCGCCCAGTTGATGACGAGGCCTGAGTTGCGACCGAATGAGCGCAAAACATCAACCAGGACGACCAGTGATTTACGCGGGGAGGCGAGATACAGAAGGATATCGTCAGCATAGAGGGACACACGGTCCTCATGCTCGGGAGTCCAGCGGAGACCACGGATAGAAGGGTGCCACCGCAGCCACTCCGCCAGGGGATCCAGGGCCAGGGCAAACAGGAGAGGCGACAGGGGGCAACCCTGTCGCGTGCCCCGCCCCAGCGCGAATGGGGCCGAGACTCGCCCATTCACCACCACCTGCGCCAACGGGCCCGAATATAGCAATTTGACCCAGCTAATGAAACCCGGGCCAAACCCAAACTTCGCCAGCATCGCCCAGATGTATGGCCATTCAAGCGTATCAAACGCCATGGTGGCGTCCAAGGACGCCAAGATGGCCGGCTCCCGCACAAATGAGACACGCGCGAGCACCCCGTGTAAGCGCCGCAAATTGAGCGCCGTGTTGCGGTGAGGTATAAAGCCCGATTGGTCTTGGTGGACCAAATCGCCCACCACGCCAACCAACCGGTTGGCCAACACCTTGGCGAGGATTTTGGGCTCCGCGTTCAAAAGCGAAATCGGCCTATAGGATGTGACCCGTTCACGGGGCTTCCCCTCCTTGTGGATCACCACAATTGTGGCCAGACGCTGGTCCGGCGGGAGGGAACCCTGCGAGTGGGCCGCCAGGAACATCGCGCGCAGGTGGGGCGCCAACACATCCGGGCGTAGCTTGTATAGCTCAATGGGAATACCATTGGGGCCCATGGCCTTGCCGGATGCAACCGAGCGAATAGCCAAGGCAATTTCGTCCGAGGTGGGAGGGGCGTCCAGCGAGTCCCTGTCCTCCACCGTAAGGGAGGGCAGTGCGATGTCCCGAAGCAAGGCATGGGAATCTTCCTCCGAGCAGGGAGAAACCGGGGAGTAGACTTCGCGGAAATAATCCGCGAAGCAGGAGACAATGGCTTCCGGCTCAGTGACACACACACCATCCACACTCTCAATCAAAGGCACCACGCGGCTCGCTCTCTCCCTCTTATCCAACCACGCAATCAATTTGCCAGCCTTGTCACCCACATCATACAATCGCCCCTGTTGCTCTCTACTGAGGCCCCTGGCCGCCTCCGTGACGAGGGCCCGATAGGCCGCCTGCTTTAGGTGTAGAACATGCAACTTGGCGTCTGTTACCCCGCTCCCCAGGTCACCCTCCAGTTCTGCAATCTCGGCCTCAACCCGGGTCACCTCCTCCCGCTCGCGCCGCCGGGCATGGGAAATAAAGGAGAGGGCCTCCCCTCTAAGAACTACCTTGAAAGCCTCCCACAGGGAGATGGCCGACGGGACCGACCCCACATTCTCATCGAAATATCGCTGTAAGGATTTGATCAAATCGGCACGAATGGTGGGGTCGCGCAAATACCATGCATTGATCGGGGCCACCCTACCATCCCCCCTCGGGAAGACATCGAAATGCAACAACAATGGGGAGTGGTCTGAGATACCCCGCGCCAGATGGCGCACCTCCCCCACCCTCTCTGCATGGGCCGCCGGGACAAGGATGTAATCAAGCCGCGAGAGGCTACCATGGGCACCCGAGTGGAAGGTGTACTGTTGCAATACGGGATGCTTTAATCGCCAGCAATCCACCAGGCCCAGCGTGTCCAAAAAGCCGGGCAGCCACGCCTGTGCCCGGGGGAGGTCCCTAGGGGGATGGCGATCCATAGACCCAGAGGCCACCGCATTAAAGTCCCCTCCAACCACCAGCAGGCCACTCGGAAGGTCCAGAAGGAGGCGCCCCAGGTCCGCAAATGTGGTGGCTTGTAACCCAGGCGGGACGTACACTGATATAAAGATAAACACTCTACCCTCCATTCGTCCCACCAGGACAGTGTAGCGTCCCCTCTCATCATGGCGCACCTCGTCAATCTCCAACGGGAGCGAGTTCTTGATCATAATACCCACCCCCCGCGAGCCCGAGGTGAAGCCGGAATGGGCCGCCAAACGATATCCCCGCCGATTCAGTGCATGAAAGGTGTTACCTATAAGGTGCGTCTCCTGCAGAAAGACAACATCTGGTGAAATACGTTTTAGGTACTGCAGGACCACACCACGCTTAATCCTATCCCCCAGGCCGTTAACATTCCATGACAACACAGTCAAATCCCTACCCCCCATCATACGTCGAAACAATCGGTCGTCCCCCACCGAGCATCTTAAAAACAACAACACAGTAGCGGGTTTGCCTTGCGGTGCTAACAAACAACACACCCCCCCCACCCCCCGGTCCCAACAGAACTCCCCCCTCCCTGCACCCCTGCATGAGCCCAGACAGCCCCCCCAAAGTGCAGTGTGCCTGTCGCCCCATAGCTAAATACTAACTAGTCCCCCAGAGGAGGAGGGAAGCCCCCAGCAGACCCCGCACGACCTCCACGGGAGGGGAACATACGCAATCAATATATGGTGAAGGAACAACAGCCAGAGCAAGGCCTATACAGTCACCCCTCAATTCTGATCCGGCGGGCTCTCCTCGCCAGCCGCGCCCCCCCCGCCCCCCCGGCCCCGATCTCCAGGCAAAGTGTCCAACCAGTCCCCAGCCGCCTCGGGCCGGTCGAAGAAGTGCGTACGACCATCCACCTCCACCCTCAGCTTAGCCGGAAAGAGCATTGAGTACTTGAGGTTTAGGTCCCTTAGGCGACGTTTAACACCAAGAAAGCTCTGTCGCTGCTTCTGGACCGCCGGAGTAAAGTCTGGGTAGAAGTGTACTTCCATGTTTTCCAGCTTGACCGGTCCCTGTTGCCTGGAGGTCTGGAGGATGGCATCTCTGTCCCGAAAATTAAAAATCCGGGCAATAAGAGGCCGCGGCGGGGCACCGGTCTTAGGGCGGCCCCCGGGGACCCGGTGGGCACGCTCCACCGCAAAAAGCTTACTCAGCCCCCGGGGCTGGAGATGGGTCAGGATCAATTCTTCCACGAAGAGATCCGCCGCCTCCGCCTCTCGTCCCTCCGGCACACCAATAATACGGACATTATTCCTCCGGGCCCGACCCTCGGAATCCTCCAGTCGCCGGTCCATCAGGGCGCTCGCCTGGCCAAGCCGGCGCACCTCCTTCTGGAGGGCCACCACGTCCGTAGTGAGGCTCGTTGCGGTGTGGGCCAGGGAGTCGACTCGGTCGTTTGTTTTGGACAAGTCTGCCCTCACCAAGCTCACATCCACCAGGACCGAGTCAATTTTTTGCGCCAAGGTGTCGAAACGCTGGTCCACTGAGGCCTTCATCTCTGCGATGGCGCCCATGACGTCCCGGAGGGTCAGATCCACCGGATGGGCAGATGCCTCCGTCGGGCCCACCGGGGAGGACCGCGATGTCTCCGGAGAACCCTTCTGGAGCGTGTAGCGGTCCATACTGTTGGCCTGGTGCGCCGTGCCACGGCGGGTTGTCTTCACCTTCGCCCGGTCGCCATCTTGCTTGGTGGCCATGCTGGCCCTTCCACCGTCGTGCCAAGATCTCCAAACGGGCCGCCACACCAAATCACGGGTGTCAGGGGGGGGGGCGGGGGCGACCACCGAGCCGCGGGTCAACCCACCGCCGGCGGGTCAGCCGGGCACCTGGACAAGGCCGCACCACCGCACCCCGCTCCGCAGCCCAACCCCGCTTGAGAGCAAGGAGGGCGCAAAAGCGAAAGCGAAAGTGCGGGGCACGCGAGTCGCCCAGCCCCGCTCGCCGCTGTTATTCACTTTGTCCCCGGATCGCCCCACTACTCCAATCCGGGGGGCCGGCGAGGAGAAGGCCGCAACCTTCGATCGATGCTCCCACCGGTGTTCGGGGTCCGATTCGAGCCCAAAAAACGGGTGGCGCCTCAGCTCGGGTTCCCCGACACAGTCCCCTCAACAAGGACAGGATATCGCCAGGATTAATTCAGGAGGTCGCGGAGGTCCTCGGGAGCCTCGCACCTACGCGGCCATCTTGGTTGCGCGCTAGGCTCCTCCCCCGGTGTTCACGTTTTTAATCTAGCTTCGGCACGGCTGTGTTAAGAGAATCTCCTTTGCCGTCCCGTGACTAATTTTAACACACTTATTTCACTGCACAATCATTTTGTTAGCACTGCAGCCCTCACTCATACGTAGCTCATCATATGTGGATTTAGTCTATCCTTCAGTGCACAATCAAAACATCCCTGAGCTCCTCCCTCTCATAGAGGGGTTTGTAGCCCCCAGAGAAACTAGGATTTTTCTCTGGGAGGAGAATCCCATATGATGAAGCATGTCACCCAGGGTGAGTGAGGGATTACGTCCTTAAAAGGGATTGCCCTTTCACTATGTGAATTGGGCTTTTGTTTGTCATTTATACATCACCTTCTCGTTCTTCTTCTTTTTCCTCTTTGGTGATTTTAGACCTCAGGGTTCTTGTTGTTTTAGGTACTTGAATTGGGGATCTAACCCTGTGTGGTCTTAAAAAATGTTCCCTTTGACCCTCCGGCTTTGAACCGTTTCTTTGCATACCACTAGAACATACCTCAATCTATTGACCTGAGGCATTTCAATGAAATCTATTTGCATTCTTGTAAAAGGACCTCCTTCTCTGCCTATTGTTCCTAGGCTCACCACTGTCTTCTTTCGAGTATTGAACTGCTGACAAATCAAACATCTCTGACAAATGCTCTCTGCAATCAGCCTGAACTTCGCATTGTACCAGTTTTGTTTAAAGGACCTAATCATAGCGTCCCTCCCCAGATGTCCCTGGCCATGATACATTCTTGCCATAGTTGACAGCATGGAGTTAGGCATAACTGGTCTACCATCTCTATAGATCCAAACATGATCTTTCTCTCTTGGAGCACAACCTGCCTTGATCCAATCCCTCATTTCCTCATCTCCTGCTTCATCCTGCAACTGTTTCACCTCATCCCATGTTTCCAGGACATTAGTAAACATTACAGAACAAAAAGACATTTCTCTTTCTCGTCCCTTGTTAATCGAATCATTGTTCTTTGCACAATACTGCGCTATGTCATTTGCAAAGCGATTACCAAGAGTAACAAAATCATCTCCCTGTCCATGAGCAGCACATTTTACAACTGCTAGTTCTTTAGGCAGCTGTATCGCCTCAAGCAATTTTCCAATCACTTCAGCATTCTTTATAGGAGTCCCACTCGACGTCAAGAAACCTCTCTGTAGCCAAAGTTGGCCAAAATCATGAACCACTCCAAATCCATACTGACTATCAGTCATTACAGTCACTCTCAAATTCTTCCCAATCTTGCAAGCTTTCGTCAATGCCACCAATTCAGCTACTTGAGCAGAACTTACTCCTTTCAAAGACGAAGCTTCCATAACCTCTGAAACCTTGCACACCACATATGCTGCACTCAGCACACCATCATCAGTTCTCAGACATGATCCATCCACAAACAACACATGATCACTCTCAGGTAGTGGCAGATCTCTTATGTCTGGTCTCTGTTTAGTACAGTAATAAAGCACATCCAAGCAATCATGATCAACATCATCTCTCACACTCACATTTTCAGCATCTTGCAAGAGTGTTGCTGGATTCACATTCACACATCTCTCAAGAGTCACATTTGATGCTCCCAGAATGATTTTCTCCTATTTAGTCAGCCGACTATGTGACATATATTGAGTCCTGCTTTTTGTCAAAAGAATTGCCACATCATGAGGTACGAACACCCTTACAGGATATCCCATTATTATACCCTCACTTTGTTCCAAGCTTCTGCATGTAGCAGCTACTGCTTTCAGGCAACCTGGCAAACCCACAGCTACTGGGTCAAGTGTTGATGAGAAGTATGCAATTGGCCTTCTCAGTCGTCCATGTTTCTGGATTAACACTGAAAGTGCACATCCATTTCTCTCACTACAGTACAATTCAAACTCCTTCTCATAGTCTGGCATTCCCAGAGCAGGAGCTTCACACATTCTGCTCTTTAATTCTTCAAATGCTGCCATTTGTTCTGCATTCAGTTCCAATGGGTCTTTCACTTCACTTTTAGTCAATTTAATCCGTGGCTTTGCTATCAGGGAAAAATTACTTATCCACTGACGACAATAACCCACCATTCCCAGAAACATTCTCACCTCTCTCTGGGTCATTGGGGCTCTCATTCCTCTGATAATGTTGATCCTGTCATTGGTCACTTTTCTCAGACCTTTCTCAATATTGTGTCCAAGATAATGTACTTCTTTCTTGCAAAACTGCAATTTGGCTGGAGATACCTTTAACCCTCCATCTGCCAGATGATTCAGTAAAGCTGTGGTATCTACTTCACAAGCTTCACGTGTCTTCGATGCCACAAGTAGGTCATCGATATACGGTACTAGTATCGAACTCTCAGGCATGATCAAACTTTCCAAAGACTTCTTTAACAACTGATTGAATATTGATGGACTCTCTGTATACCCCTGTGGGATACGACACCATGCCAAAATACGCTGTCCAAACCGAAATGCAAAAATCGGCTGGCTGTCATGATGCAATGGAATTGAAAAGAAAGCATGACACAAATCAATCACCGTGTACCATTCAGCATCATGAGGAATCTGATACAAAATCACTGATGGATTTGGCACAATGGGACAACATGCTACCACAATTTTGTTAATCTTTCTCAAATCTTGTACAATCCTGAACTTCCCATTAGGTTTCTTCAGCCCCATTATCGGTGAATTACATAGGCTACTCAATAACTCTCTCAAAACACCCTGTTGAATCATCTTGTCAATTATAGGGGTTATTCCCTCAATTATCTCTGGTGTCAATCTGTAATGTGGGATATTAGGATAAGTGATTCCCTCTTTCACTGAAATCTTCACTGGATCTACATTATTCAAGTCAAGTCAAGTCAAAACCACTTTATTCGATTAATTAAAATCATAAAAGTATGCTACACAGTTAAATATATAAAATCTTGCAATTCACAGATATACAGTTAAAAACAATTCCTATTAAAATTTCATAATAGACCATAGTCAACGTAATTTCTTAGTGCAGGTTCGGTTTCCAAATGTCAGTTAGGATCTTGTATTAGTTTTAGTCTAACCCTCCTTTCTCTGACAGCTGCCACTAAAAAGCTAGCAACACTGAACATAGTTAATGGACATTCAAGCATGCTTAAGAACAATAGAGCTGGCTTATACTGAGTAAAATTCCTACTTTTTAACAAAGGAATAATAAACTTCTTCCTGGCATATTTGAAAAAAGTACAAAAGAGCATAAAGTGCGTAGTGTCTTATGGAGAAATGTCATCGCACTTGCAAGGGGCAACATCTTCTAGCCTATTCCAGCCAACCACATCCCAAAGAACTATATGTACTTGGTTGAACCGGAATTTGGTCAACAGCCATCTATGAAAAGGGTTGGTTACCATTGTAAGATATAATGACAACCCTGAAGGCTGGGATACCAGGACATGTCCCCTAACAGAGGGTTTACGAAGTTCGTCTTCTTCCCGCTCGGCCTCCCTTAATTTCATAAAGTTAGAGTTTACCCACTCAAGATCTGCCTTACAAAGAATTTCAGGGTTAAAAAAGATTTCAGGTCTCCCAATGTAGGCAGATAACAACTCGATATTTGACAGCCATTGAATTTTATTCATGTTGTCAAGTCGAGCACAGTCCTTTAGGATTTTGTGATTTAAAATAAGATTCGGGTTTAGCCATATTTTAATCCATAGCAGCAGAGGGGCTAATTTAATCATATCTGCTATGTAACCAATCCCGAGTTCCAAATGGACTGAATAAGAAGCGGTTGATTGAGGGAGGCCAAGGAGGGAGCGCAAGAATTTATTTTCCTCCGTTTGGATCACGTCGTGTTTAATGTAACCCCAGATTGATGCCCCATACCTTACAATGGAAACAGTTTTGGCTTTATAGATAGTTAATATTGCCTCTGTCGGCTTTCCTCCCAACCTTTTTGCAAAACCAAGTACTGCCGCAGATGAGCTTCTCACGGAGTTTACCTTTATAGAGAGCTGAGGGGACCATGAGCCTTTGTCATCAAAGACTACTCCCAAGTAAGTGAAAACCTTCACTCTTGAGATTTCAGCTCCTCTACAGAAAAAAGGCTTTACCTTGTTTTTCGCGTGTCCTAACGACATAGCATGTGATTTGCCGTTATTGACCACCAAGTCCAGGCTATGCATGAAGTCCCCAAACGAGTCCATCAATTATTCATCAATCCCACATCTTCTCCAGTAAAATCCCAAACCGCTGCTTTTACTGTATTCCTCAACTCTTGAGGCAAGTCATCTGGATTAAATACAGCATATGTCCCAACAATCTCACTTTCTCTATTATCTAGAGTCATCCTGTACAAGACATCCTCATCTGGTGTCTCAAAAGCTATTCCATCCGGAGTACAAAAAATTGTGCAATTCATTTTACACAATAAGTCCCTACCTAACAAGTTCACTGGACTAGTGTCACAGACTACAAACCTGTGCATGTCTGAAAATTTCCCTATTCTTACCCTTACTGGTTCAGTAAGTCGAGTCTTAATCTGTGTATTAGCTACACCAACCACTTGGATTGCTTCGTCCGAGAGAGGAAGATTTCTTATATCTGCTGACCTGACAGTTGATCTCGTCGCTCCTGTGTCTACCAATAAAGTAACACTTTCCCCATTTATTTTCCCATCTACAAATGGTCCTGCCTGGTCTATTTCTAGAGTTGCACCAAGTATGCACTCTTCCTCCTCTCTTCGGCACCGTCAGTAGTCCCCTTCAGACTCACTCCCCTCATTCTTTAGCCAGTACTGCTGTACTGGGTTAGTACGCCTCGGTTTGTTTACCTGCTCATCATTGTAGAATCCTGAGTCATGGTTATATTTCTGGGACCCTCTATTCTGCGGCAAGGGCGGTTTTGGCTCTTGACTCTGCTGTCTGACAACCTTCTGCTGTTGCTGCTGATGATTACACCCCTCGTTCTGCACCTGTTGATTCAATGATTTATTCTCATTGCTCACTAATGGTGGATTGGTACACTCGGATCTCCAATGCCCCAATTGTCCACAGTTGTGACATGGGAACTTCTTTTTGGCCTCTTCTAAATTCCCCTTTCCTTTTCCTGCACCATATCTGGGCCTATTTCCTGGATTATTTGCTTGTTCAACCAGCTGTGCTTCTTGTCTTTCTGTAACTTTCACCTGTGCCCACATTGCTTTCTCTTTCAGCTTTCTTTGTTTTGCCTCAATTTCATCACTGAAGTATTTCGCATGTCTCAAGATTTCATCAATCTTTTTACTCTGCCAATCAACTGTGTGTTCTCGAATCCGTTCACTGATTTCAGGTCTCAAGCCATATACAAATCTGTATACAAAATGACTCAAATCCTTATCACCCAGGTGTTCATCTCCACTGAACTGTTTAAAAGCCAGTATCAGCCTTTCATAAAAAGCATGAACTGATTATTTTGCTTCCTGATGTGTTCGATCTATTTTAACCCAGTCTGTTTCTTTAGGGGGTACCTTATTCTTCAGGAACACAATAACCTGCTCATACTTCTTCATGACCTCTGGGTCTGGAGCTCCTGTTCTCTGATCTCTTGGATACTCCTTAGCAGGCCAATCTACAACTATTTTGCACTCTGCCCACAAGTCTGCTGGAACAATTATATCAAACAGACTATTCAGGTCAATCCACAGCACTTTTGACAATTTCACCAACCTGTCTACCTGCCTATACCACTCGACGGGCTTTTCTCTCAATCGAGGGAAATCATTCGTAAATGACAAAATATCCTGTCTAGTCCATGGGACATGTACATATCCTCCTCCAGGAATCTCTCTCATAGGATAGGCATCCACTGTTTTTTCTTTTTCTCTCATGGGAAATGCTGAGTAAGTCCTGTCCACTGAATCTTCCCTTTTCTTGTACCACCTATCCTTCCATTTTTCCACATCACCCCATTTTCGCAATAAGGAAATCATCTTCTTAATCTGCCCTGTTCTTCCAACATCATTTAGATTCTCTATGTCCTTGTCAGAGAAATCCACCCTGTAAGGCTTCTGCAAAGCTTTCACCTTATCCATATCAACTCCCATTTAACTCGCTATTCCTTTCAACCTGTCATGTGTACTCTTAGCCCTCCATGTAATACTCTTGCACATGAATAACAACTCTCCATCATGATGATTTTTCAACATCTCTGTAGGAATTGTTCCTGCTATGAGTTCCTCCAATTCTATGCGCAACCTGGCCACATCCACTGCCTGTGAATCTTTATCCTTCTTTTGGAGAACTTTCAACCAATCATTCAAATCCTCATCCGTTATTTCTGTAGATCTTTTCACTGTACTCACTTGTTCTGCCATCCTCTGTGGTTCTAAAATCGATCTTTCTAAACAACCAGTATTCAATCCTGAATTAGGCTGTACATCTGACCCTCCACCACATGTGTCATGTCTCAACTGTCTCAAATGATTTTCTTCCATCCTCATTCCTGACTCTCCCGAAGAATTAACCAAACCATTTCCTACATAGGGAACCGTCAAACCATTTTCACCCATTCTTTGCTTATCAAAAATAGGCATAACCGGACCTATGGTTACAGGCACTGTAACAGCTTCTAGATTCTTCGTTAATTCTCTGATCTTTTCTGTCAACTCAGATGTTGTTCTTGCTAACTCTCTTGTTTTCTCATCCCCGATTGCACTCTCTCTCTCTCGCTCTCTCTCTCTCTCTCTTTCCGTGAAAGAGCTCCCACTTTTCAAATCAGGTGTCGCAACTTCTGTTTTAATGATCTGCAAAGTATCTCTTATTGGAGTAGCAACTGGTGTTCTCACTTCTGGTTCTGGTCTATATGGAGGTGGTCTCTTGTAAATCATGTCATTCAAGACTTCATCCTCATAATCATTAGCCCCATACCTCCTCAATTCTGTATCAGGTACCTTTTCTGCACCTTTCCTCCCTTCCGATTCCTCAACAGTTCTCATAGGATATAATCCCTCTGACATACTAGCATCTCGCCATCTCCTCATTCGATCATGATGAGTTTCACGATCATATTTCCTCCCAAAATATACCTATAATTACCTCCACTCCTCTGCTTTTCTCGCTCATGCACCTCATCTTCCCATTCTACCAATGCCTCAAACTGTGTCGGCCTTGGTCTAGGCTCTAGACACATCATCTTTTCTCGTAAATTTCTCAACACAGCCAGATTAAATGAACCATGTTCCGGGAACGCTAAAACACCATCCTCTTTAGTGTACTTAGCCCAATTGTCTAACCAAATACAGGTATGATACCCATATTTTGCAACCATGAAGGATGCAGGGGTTCTTGTCGGAGGTAGCAGTTCGCCTTCCCTAGTTATTATGTCCTTATCCTTGTCGAACCATTTTTTAATTTTACCGAACAAGGATTTCTTCTTCTTTTCCTCCGTTTGGTAATACATTTTAGCGTTTACCACAACCCTCTAGTCCTTTCCGCAACTGTACGATCTTTTGTCCAATAACAGCGCAACTCACACCAACGCACCAATCCTGAAGCATCTACGTCACCCTGTTCTCCTTCCAATCCCTGCGCGACTCACACCAATGCACCAATCACAGCACGAGCACTATTCTAATCCACTGTCCAATCACAGCGCGGTCTTGTCTGACGTTAGTAGTCGCTGCAGTCGCTTCTACTCTGTCTTCTGTCACTCGTCTACCCCTCCTTTACAAAGCCTTCTTAGTAGACTTCGTTTCAGATTCTACAAAATCTATTAGTTACAACATAAAAACATCTCCATTGTCTGCTTCGCTAACCATAGAATAGTAAAGAAAAATCTTTTTCACAAGAATCCCGCTTCTCTCTAGAACAGCGCTTACCTCTGCTCTACCACGGAATTATTACTTTCGTTGACACAGTAGCACATCCCTCTACTCTGCCCTTCTAACATGCATTCATTAACTGTTTCCTCTAGGAATGCTCCAAAGAGTCTCACAATCAACTAAATGCTCATACATTCACGCACTTCACACTCGAAAATGTAGCACATTTACACAGAATCCTGCCTTTCCCGAGAACAGTAAACAGTCTGTCCTACTACAGAATTATAACACACGTCAACCAAGCAGCGCTTACCTCTGCCCAGTCCTTCAATCAAGCTCAGAGAATACCTATTACTTCTTCAGTGATAAGCTTTAACGGTGAACCTTGCGGATCCCTGGGACTTAAGACCAAAGTTTCACAGATAACCTTCGCTACCATACACACTCCTCTTATACAGAAAATATGTCTCTAGTAGTAACACATGGCGATGTCACTGATTCCGAACCCAGATAATGCGACGCGCAACTTCAATTGTGACACGCTTTTCCCTGCATACGTACAGGGCCAACAATCCCGTCTTTCCCGAGAGGAGCACTCACTTCCCTCTGCCCTACTACAGAACCGTCACCCGCTCCCTACGTTCCAGAAGCCGTACACACTACATAGAACTCAATACGACGACTTAAACATATAATGTTAGTACATGTATCAACATCAATCAATAAATCAATAAATCCAGAAGCCTATGTACAAGCAATCTATCAGATCAAGACAATAATCATTAACCATCATACTGCTACCAGGAAACTGCTGCAGATCGAAGCATATAAATTCTCCCTACTTCCACGGACAGAGTAATTCCACAGTCATACGCACATACACTCATCATACACTAGGGCCCATCACACAAACATTCATTCTATTACTCTATCCACACTGAATATACGAGAGAACTCCTAAATCAATCTACATCTAAACTGAGGTCAATGCAACCTAATTGATATGTCTCGAGTCATGATTTTAACAATAAACACATCTGAGATCCCAATAAATTGACAAAGAAATAACCACCCGACACTGGAATTCAAACAAAGGTTATTTTTATCTAAATTAGTTCAAATGAAATCAATCAATAGCAAAAACATTATTCTCATAGTTACCTATTCTAGCTAAATGTCATATTTGGGTCAGGACAGATCTCTCAGTAAAGTCTCCTGAGTCGCCGTCCTCTCAATCAGCGTCGATCCTGACGAGCATAGGTTCGGGAAGAAGTGGCCTTAGACCCTCTCTAGTCTAACAATATCTATAGTAAAACTTACACATTAAAAGTTACAAACAAACTCTAAACGTCCGTTGAGCCGTTGAGCAGAGCGAGCAGGAAAGGATGTTGACTCGCAACATTTAGGAAAACGTCCGCTCTTGAAAATCTCAAAAATAGAAACACGGAAGAAGGAAGCACAAACTAAAAAATGTAACATCCATGAATGCTCCTCCTCGGAGTCATAGTGAAGCCACCGCAAGTTTATCAAAGTTCATTGTGGCTTTTATTCTCTCCCAAGGATAACTGGTAACAACTGGCATTAAGCCCAGAGCTGCCGTCCTCACGGAAACTTTTAATACAGACAGAGGCCGAGGTCAGGATTCCAACCATATTCAGCGAGGCCTCTCTTCGTATTTCATCTACTCAAATGCAGGCTGTAATTGTCGGCCATTTTTGACTAGGCCAGAATGGACAATCTTAATCAAAAGAAACACAAAACAACGTTAATATATCGTAATGATTATACAGTGTTAATTCCCACTAATACCCTTATGTGTATGTAATTATCTAGCCATCTGCAACATAAAGAAGCATTAAAGCGTATTATTTCAAAGCGCATACACATAACAAATAGCACTTTTAGCAACACTTATTTAATTAATTTGCTCACCAACTTAATTCACGTATTAATAAAGCAACACAAATGCATTCCCTCGTGTAATTCTTTCATTAGTAAGGTTGATTAATCAGAGACTTGACAAAATTAATATCTAGTAATTAATTATTAGTAATTTTAATTATGACATATAAAAAATATAAGCTGATGTTCGGGTTTAAACAGAAGTGCAGTCCTCAGTTTACAACCCACTAACTGGACACAACTCAACCAGCAAACTGCTTTCGATATACAGGTAAGCTAAAGAGGGCTGACCTATGCTGTGGCGAGGCATTATATAGTAATGTGCTTGCATTTATCACAGTTATGGCACACAATAATACTAATACCATAATACGCAGTAGTCAGCAGCAAATTGTAACTTATACCTATTAAATTCAGATACGATATATCTGCTTTGAGGGCTGTCCATCACCTGCACTGAACAGCCAAAAAGCCAAACATCATCAAATGTATAGGCATGGAATTACTGAAGAGCTCCGTTATTTATTGCTGAACAATTTGTAGAATTTTAATCCAATCCACCATTGCCAGTCCCAAATATATATACAATCTGACTGCTTCTTTATATCTCATAAAGAGACTCGGATATGAGATGACAATAAAAATGCATGTCCCAATAGATCTCTCCACTTGGCATTTCAGTGCCACAATTATACACAGAATATAACACTGGACAACCCAGAAATACTATACAGGGACCTGCAGAGCTGTTCAATGATACCAGCATACTGAAAAACATAAAACTGCACATATGTCTCTCACACTTCATCATCCACCACACTGCTACGCTCTGCATCCCATAACGTAATACCCACACTTCTGTGGTCATCAAGCATGACCTAGAAACACTTTCCACATAGGATCAATACAAAGACAACATTCTTCCAACCACACACCCCCTAAACAGTGTAACGTGCTATCTATATAGGTACACTCGTCATCACACTGCATGGGGGAAGTATGCGTTATATAAATGCTGCAATACTATACAATACAATAGAGATCACCATGTTCAAAGAGACAGCTATGAATTCCCGGTTCCAGCTAAGCCTGCTCTGCAGCCTCAAGCCTGTCCTCCTAAACAGCAAAGGATTCTCATGGTTCACCCCACCCACATTCAGAACACTCCAATATCAATTAGTTCTCTTTTTGATGTTATTAAATAATAAGGAAAATAGATAATGGCTTCAGCTTGCTATTTCTCTCCCACTACACCTCATATGCAGTTTCTTCCTAGCCCTCTCTTCAATTTCTGCATATCATATCCTCCATAAGGTAGCCAGCTTTACATTATCACTTCACAGACTTGCACGAGTGGGGACACATTTAGTGCACAAATACTTCCAAAGATGTTTGTTGGGGAGTGTTAGAAAATAACCCACTTCAATAACCAGAATTGCAAATGTAAAAGGTCTCGCATGTGTTGGAGTTGTAGTTATTGGCATTATAAATACCAATGTTTTTTGCCTAGCCATGTTGCAGGGTGCAGTACCATATGTGTCCAAAAGAAGTCCCATGGAACTCCAACAAATGCATAGACAGAATGGAGAGGTGTGGTGAGGTAGAAAGATGTGTAAATTAGTTCAGCTATGTGTGAAAAGTAGCTTTTTTGAAGTAACTTGTGAAACTGGTTGCATGTGTTTCATACAGAGTGCAAAAGATGGTACGGTAGATAGGGAACAAAGGGTTCTTGTGGAGACCGCAGCATTGAGCATTTAAGAGAATACTTAGCCATGCAAAAGTTCTTTAAAGATATGTGTGCTACTGAGTTACGATCAAGGTGCCTGAAGACTTGTACTGTTAATTTGTGGTTTTGAGTGCAAAAAAAACCTTCTGTATTTGTTGGGTTATTTTTGTTTGTTTTTTAAAGTAATTGTAGGGAGTCGAGTGCATGTGAGTAGATTTGTGAGAGCGTGTGAAGGTGTAGTTAAACCTGGGGCAGACTAAAAGTGCACTTAAACCGAAAACAAAAAGCATTATAGTAGGGGAAGCAAGAGAGCGCTGCTCCCTTAGGGAGAGTTATAGTTGAAGTGTTTTTAAAATAAATATTAGCTGCTGTGCTTTATGATGGTGCAGTTATACCCCAGGGCGGGTGTAAAGTCACTGCAGATAGAATTTTATATAATATAATTATATTGTGTTTTGTGAAATGTGCTTTTGTTGTGGCTGCAAAATTATAAATAAATAGAAAGGGACTGCTATATTAGGGCAATTTTATTTTATGTGCATAGACAATAAATATGTTTTAGTTGTAAATATGATTTTTTTCACAGTTAAAACCTTGTGTATTTTGTGCACAATTTTAAAGTACAGTAGAGCTTTAGGCCAGTAAACAAAAAAAGTAATATTATTGGCCCGAACACTGAAGACAGTAAAGACCCGGAACACATTTTATTGTTAAAAACAAAATGTTATGTAGGTGCTGTGCATTGTGCTTTTACATCCAGGGCCTGATTAGAAATGTTTTCAGCCCAAAAAGTGAATTAATTTTGATTGGTGAAGCGGGAGAGCATGTGAAACTGTAGAGAGTACCTGCAGCTGACTAAAAGTCACCCCAAACACCTTTGAGAATGCGTTACAGTTGGGCAGTGAGACAGAGCGCTGCTCCCTTAGCGCACTTTCGAACATGAACCGCTGGTAACAGATTTTTAGGTCGAGCCTGAGCCAGCGCGCATGCGCTGCTCAGCGAGGCTTCTTGTAAGCGCTCAAAACTAATTTGTGTGGGTCTAACTCCCCCCAAGCATTGGGTTGGCTGTTGCCTGTGTCATTTAGTTATTTTAGCTTACAAATGGCTAAAGGCGGGCGCATGTCCCACCTCTTTTAAAAAGATTCACTCCAACAGCGTTTTGCTTGCGGGAGCAAGCAGGGGCGCGCAGGGCGGAGACGCACTCCTGTGCCCGCCCTCACCACTCCTCTTGAGCTGCATGTTAATTGTTCCTTTCTGCTGCCAGCAGTTAAGAGCGTCGTACAGAAATACATAGCTATAACAGACACATACCTCTGCAGTGCATTAACTGATAGAGGTTTCTTAATGTTAAGTTCGCGCATTATCAATAAAAGTATGAAGACTCGTCCCACCCTCTTCGAGCACGGGGCAGCAGCAGCTTTGTCAGACTTCAGCAGCGTTTCTGCAGCCAGGACAGAGGCGGAATAATAATGAAATACTGTTTCTAAAGATTGAGCAGCTGCATTAATGCCCACTCACATCCGGACTGGCTGAGAATCACCGTGCTGTCACGCTTCCACAGGCTCTGCCCTAGGTAGAAATTCACAGTCCAGGCTGCAGCATAGCGCGCTAGTTTGTCTAGGATCACACAATGTCCTGAGGCGGCAAAGCCAGGCTTTGAATCCGATCTGCTACAGTCGGTAATGTACTCTCTTTAATGTGTTCCCTGCTGCGCCGGTTTCGGAAGCTGCATTTCCGATCCTTTATTTATTTTATTTAGTGCATTTTTATAAAGCGCGGACATTACCCAAAGGTGTCAGAGAGCTGTACAATAGAGCTAGTTACGTTACAAGAGAAAAGTGGTACAGAATATAACATTACACAGACTAAAAATGAAGGGTACACAAACACAAAATCCAACACAGCACACAGGGGAGAGGAATGTACAGGAAAAAATACAAATTTACAACGAAAAGCGAACTTCCAAGAAGGGCCTGAGAGTGAAGGGTACACAAACACAAAATCCAACACAGCACGCAGGGGTGAGGGATGCACAGGAAAAAATACAAATTTACAATGAAGAGCGAACTTCCAAGAGGGGCCGGAGTATGAAAGTATTAGATCTGAAAGTGTCTTTGGAAGAGAAGAGTTTTGAGTTCAGCTTTGAAGATCCGGGTAGAGGAGGTGGCACGGAGCAATGGGGGAAAAGTGAGTTCCATATTCTCACCGCATTGCCTGAGAAGGATTGCGCCATTGATCTTTCCCTTTTGAAGACGGGGGGCTCAAGCAGAAGCTTTTCCGCATTACGAGAGGGTCGAGAGCCTCCGGACAATTTCAATTTATTTGCCAGGTAACGAGGGGAGGACGTGTGCAAGGCTTTGTGTGTGATGCAGGCAGTTTTGTAAATAGATCTTGCCTCTATCGGAAGCCATCGAAGAGAGGACAGGATAGGAGTGATGTGGTTGCCTTGTTTAGACCCTGAAATGAAGCGAGCTGCAGAATGGAGGATGGATTTGAGAGGGAGAGGTGGGATTTGGGTAGGCCCGTCAGAAGAGAATTGCAATAATCCAGTCTTGAGAGAACCAGCGATTGTACCAAGGTTTTTAAGTCTTTCTCCGGGAAGAACCGACGGATCCCCCATAGAAGGCGCAACTGGTACCGTGCGTTCTTGGCAATAGAGTTGATGTGGGAGATTAAGTTGAGTCTTTTGTCAAGAATGACACCTAGAGATTTAGCGCTGTCGACAATGATGGGTTTGTTGTTGAGCAGGTTCAGCTGATCCATCAACGATTGAACAGGAGGAGTTACGAGAGAGGTCGAAAGGAGGAGGAATTCAGTTTTGGCGGGATTTAGAGTGAGTTGGTGAGCTAACATCCAGTTGTGGATGTAGTTCAGAGTAGAGTCGAGTAAAGAGAGATCGTGTGCGGAAGACACCTTGAGGTAGATTTGAGTGTCATCCGCATGAAGATGGTAATGGATCCCAGATTTGCTTAAGAGGTTCCCTAAAGGTTCCAGGTAGAGATTAAACAGAGTGGGTGCCAGGATAGAACCTTGAGGGACACCTTGACCTACAGCCAATGGAGATGAAAGACTGTTCGCTATCCTAATCATTTGGGATCTGTCTGAGAGGAAAGAGGCAAACCATTTAAGCACTGTGCCATCCAATCCCATTCTCTGTTGAAGAGTGTTAAGGAGGGTGCTATGATTAACAGTGTCAAAGGCTGCAGAGAGGTCTAGAAGAATCAGAAGACACGATTCCCCGGAGTCGAGTATATGCAACGCATCATCAATCACTTGCAGCAGGGCCGTTTCAGTGCTGCAATTTTGGATGAAGCCAGATTGGAAAACATTGAGGAGATTATTGTCTATAATATGTAGGGAAAGTTGTTTCGCAACACATTTTTCAGTGATTTTCAAATGAAAAGGGAGGTTGGTGATAGGGCGGAAGTTGTTGAGGTTGGTTGCATCAGCTGAGGTTTTTTTTAGAAGAGGGGTAACCTGTCCTGATTTAAGGGCAACAGGGAGGGAGCCTTGACTGAGGAAGAGATTAACTAGCCCGGTCCAGTAAGAGAGAGTATGGGTGTAGAAATCGATGGCGATGATGCTAGGGATGGGGTCAGAAGAGTGGTTGGATGGTTTGGTTTCAAGGATGCATTTGAGGAGGTCATCTTCCGATATAACGTCAAAGTATTGCCAGGTGACTAAGGATTTTCGCTCCTCAAAGGGGGTGGGGTGTGCGACTTGATCCACCAGTCGTTTGACCTTTTCATCAAAGAAAATGGCGAAATCGGCTGCTTTCTTTGTGGAGTCCTCGGGCTTAGTAGTTAGGGGAGAACAGTTTGGGTTTTTGATGAGGTCGAAGAGTTTTTTTGGGTCTGTTTTTGGCTGAGTCAAGGAGGGATCTGAAATGGGATGCTTTTTCATGGAAGATGTGGTTGTGGTATTTGGATCTTACTGAACGTAGCAGAGAGAGATTGAAGGTAGAAGGAACTTTTCTCCAATGTTTCTCCAGGATTCTAAGGTTTTTCCTTTCATTGTAGAGAGCTTTATTGAACCAAGGTGCTGAGGGGGTGTGTCTTTTCCTTTTGCTTTGGAGTGGAGCGACATTGTCGATTTCAACTGCTAAGACTGAGAGGCACTGAGTGGTGAGAGTGTTGACATCACGTTAGGGTCAAGTCTAGGAAGTGACCGCATAGCAGAGTCACAAAAAGTGTCAAAATCAATGTTTTTAGTGTTGCGGAACCAGGTGGTAGCTCTTTTAGGTTGGCCCTGAGCTATAACGTGCGAAAGATGAAAACGGAAGGGAACGAGGAAGTGGTCAGACCAGTCTACATGGATGGGGGGAGCAGTAGTCAGCAGGTCTGCTTTGGATATAACAAGATCCAGAATTGAGCCCTTGGAATGAGTGGTTTCAGAGCAATATTGGAAGAGATTGTTGGCTGAGAGAAAGGTGGCAAGCTCGTTGGCAGCCGAGTCTTCCAAAGAGCCCCAATGGAGAATAAAGTCACCCAGGAAGATCTGTCTGTCACTTTGAGAAAATTGGTCACTGATGAAGTCAGTGAGTTCCTCCACAAAGGAAGAGCAGTTACCTGGCGGGTGGTAGATGGCATGGAATCTAAAGGGTGAGCCATGGTGTATTTGAAAATCTAGGGATAGGCATTCGAATGTACGGAAAAGGGTGGTAGGGAAGGCTTTCATTTGAAGACAATTCCTGAAGATGATAGCGACTCCGCCCCCAATTTTGTCTGATCTGTCATTTCTGAGGATAGAGTAGTCAGTGGGTACCAGAAGATCAAACAAAGTATGAGAGGAGTCATTAAACCAGGTCTTAGTGAGGAAGAACATGTCAAGATTCTGGAGGGTGATAATGTCAGAAATTTCCAATTTATGTTTCATTGCAGATCTGCAGTTGTGGAGCAAGCAGTGCAGCTCTGACCCAACTGTTTTAGTGATGGGGTGTTAGGGCTGTTAAGGGAGATAGGGATAAGATTCTTGAATGAGGGTGCCCGGTAAGAGGGAGGCTGGTAGGTTCTGGCAGAGGAGATGGTCTGAATAGTGCACTGCGTAGAATTAATGGGAGATGAAGGTAGAGGGGGAGTGACGCTGGTGGTCTTATAGCTGGCTAGTAAGTTGGAGATGTTTGTAGAGGACAGACTGTGGTTTGCTTTATTGTGGCTCGGGAGCATGGAACTCCTCGGGAGGGTATTAGGGAAGGGGGACATCTTGGCGCTTAAAAGTGAGATGGATGCTACAAGCTGGGAAATGGAAGAGATGAGAGAATCAAGTTTATTTTCTAGGGAGAGGAGAGCTGAGCACGGAGTGTTGGGTGGCTTGATGGATAAGGGTGGGAGTGCAGAGGGTGAGGGGGGACGGGTAGGGGAATGGGATAAGGGAGGTGGAGCAGAGGGTGATTGAGGATGGGGAGATATGGATGAGCGGGAAATGGGAGGGAGTGAGGGAGGACGGGGCAAGGTGGGGGAGGGGGAAAAGGGAGGAAGTGCAGAGGGAGAAGGAGGGAGGGGAGGGGTGGGGGAATGGGTGGGGAGTTGGAGAGCAAGGGTTGAAGGTTGGGAAAGATGGTGGGCGATAGGAGAGGATGATAAAACAGAGGTGGGAAGAGAAATATTTTTACTGGGGTTGAACAGAGGGGAAGAGTAGAGATCATAAATAGGAGGAGAAGGTTAAGGAGTCGGAAGGGGTTCAAATGAAGGCCAAAGGTAAGGGGAGAAGAGAGGAGAAGAGGCTGAACAGGGAGGGGAGGACAGGGGGTTAGATGAATGCCAAAGGTACGTGGAGAAGAGAGGAGAGGGCGTTGTACAAGGGGGGAGGGAGGGGGATCCAATGAAGGCCAGAAGTATGGGGAGACAAGAGAGGAAGGTGCTGGACAAGTACTGTAAGTTATGAACGGTGATTGAAGGGGGACAGGCAACAGGTGGAGTGAGGGGGAGACGAGGAAGGAATTGTCGAGGAAGGAGACATGGTTAGGAAGCCCAGGAAGAGGGAGGGGAGGTTGAAGAGAGAAGGGAGGTGAAAGAGAAGAATTAAGGGGACGGGGGACGGGGAAGAGCGAAAAAGGATGAGTTGAAAGGGGGAGGGAAGGTAAGTGTTGTAACCTGTCCCGTTCCCTCTTTTCCCTTTTCCCTTCCCCCCCTATCCTCAGCATATCACCAGGTCGATCTCCATCCGGAATCTAAACCTCTCACTTCTTTCATTACCCCGCACGGGGTTTATCATTTTTCCAGGTTACCTTTTGGTCTGGCATCTGCTGCGGCAGTATTCCAACGCGTCATGCAGCACATACTGCAAGGTCTTGGGAAAGTACTCTGCTTCCAAGACGACATCCTGATTCATGGTTCATCAGCAGAAGAGCATAATGAAACTCTGGAAGCAGTGTTGTCCAGACTCAGTAAAGCTGGTTTCACCACTCAGAAAGACAAATGCAAAATCGGGGTGGAATCTGTGGTCTATCTCGGTCACTCTATCTCAAGCGAGGGAATCAAGCCCTAATCCAATTTGGTGGATTCTGTTAAGCTAGCCCCAGCGCCCAACAACAAGGATGAACTTAAATCATTTCTGGGTTTAGCAGAATATATGTCCAAGTTCGTCAAAAACTTTGCAGATCAAGTGCGTCCTCTCAGAGAGCTGCTGAAGAAAGGATCTAATTTTGAGTGGAATCAACAGTGTCAATCAGCTTTCCAACTCATTAAGGAGGCCATTGTTAAGGCACCTATTCTGAGTGCTTTTGACCCCAATGCCAAAACCACTCTGACCACAGATGCCAGCATGAAGGGGTTAGGAGCTTCACTTACGCAGAGGATAAATGGACAAGAGACAGTGATTGCTTTCGCTTCTAGAACATTGAGAGATGCCGAACTAAACTACTCTACAATAGAAAAAGAAGCTTTGGCTTGCTATTGGGCCATAAACCACTTTAAGTATTACTTATGGGGTATCCCATTTTCATTGAGAACGGACCACAAACCTTTACTCCCGTTATTCTCCATCAAACGCCTGGAAAATGCCACTCCACGCATATCTAAATGGGTACTGAGTCTACAAGGTTACAACTATTCCATGATACATGTTCCAGGAAATGACAATAGGGTAGCGGATTGTCTCTCAAGACTACCTGTGACCAGAGGTGATCCTATGCACAACCCACCGGAGGAGACCATCCTTTTGGTTGAAATTCCGGCCATCAATCGTAAGGAATGGGAGGAATCCTTAAGAGAAGACAGTGACCTTGATGCTTTGAAGAATATGATTTGCACAGGATGGCCTGCAAACAAGTCTGAGGTGCCGGAATCTATCTGTCAATTCTGGTCTGTGAGAGATGAACTGTCCATTGTAAAAGACCTAATTTGTAGAGGAAGTAAAATCATTCCTCCAAAGAATATGTATGAACGTATAATTCAGATCGCACATGAGGGCCACCCGGGTAGAAGCATGACGAAAAGCAAGATCAGGCAAAACTACTGGTTCCCAGGTATGGATTCTCTAGTGGAGGATCAAGTAAAGAGTTGCGTGGCTTGTGGTTCCAGTGACAAAACCAAGGTTGTCCGCAAATCACCACTTTTCCCAGTAGAAGTCCCCACCATACCTTGGGACAAACTGGGTTTAGATATAATTGGTCCCTTGAATCTCCTGAACCATTCTCATAGATTCATGTTCGTTCTCATTGACTACCTTTCCCATTGGATTATAACGAGAATGGTATCTTCCATCACTACTGCTTCGTTGATAAATTTTTTGAGAGATACCTTTTCTAAAGAAGGTATACCAGGCGTGGCCTAACGGTTAGGGGCGCTCGACCTCGGACCTGGGGGAACTGGGTTTGAGTCTCGGTAACGACGCTAAACCTCCTGTGATTCTGGGCAAATCACTTAATCTCCCCGTGCCTAACAAAAACGAAAAAATGTATGTGTGTCCTCATGTAACGTAACTGGTGCTATGTAAAGCGCTCTGATACCTGATTGGATTCGGGTCAAGTTCGCGCTATATAAAACTCTGCAAACAAACAAATAATAACTGACAATGGGGTCCAATTCGCCTCAGAAGAAATGAAGCAGTTTATGTCCACACTATCCATCACACATCTTAGGTCCCCGCTCTACTGCCCCAAAGCTAATGGACTGGTAGAGAGGGCAAACAGGATGTTAAAAGACACTATTCAACTTGCACTGAGCTCACAGGTACCGGTGGAGGAGGCCATTAGGAAAATGCTGTGGTCGTATCATACGACTCCCAATGCTGTATCAGGTGTTTCCCCGTTTGTGTCACTCAAAGGGAGGAACCCGGGTTCTAAACTCACTCCCAACTGGCTAAATGGGGGATCTCCTGTTTGGGTGGACAGAGAGGCAGTGCTGGGGAAAACTCATAAACATCAACAAGACTACAAGCACAGGTACGACAAACATTGGGGAGTTTAAAAAAAAGGTGGAAGGAAGGCCAATGGGTGGTCGTAAAGAAACCCTCCTTGTCTAAATCCAAGATCTCCTCATTTTCCAAACCTCTGAGGATAACTCGCGTTCACAACAATTCAGTATTGCTAGAAGATAGAAGCACGTGGAGCATGGACATCATAGCTGGTTGTCCAAGCATCACTGGTTCCAAGCCCACCATTGGAGACGAACAAAGCATTGCAACGTCCCTTAGTGATGAGCACAAAACTGCAAGGGTAAGGGGACCTCCTAGTTGGCAAGCTGACTACAAGATGTAACCCTAGAATATTCTTTTTCCTTTATTGCTCAAGTTCTATCCTCTGAGGGTTGCTCTGTGATATGAAATGTTATGGAGGTATGGTTTTGCATTTCTCCTTGAATTTTTGTTTTATCCTTAGGTAATTGGGATTGTGTATCCAAACCCACTTTTGTATGTTTTGGGAAATTCTCCTTCTAGTAGGGAGATGTGTTGTAACCTGTCCCGTTCCCTCTTTTCCCTTTTCCCTTCCCCCCCCCCCCCCCTCTTTCCTCACCATATGGGATGGCCCAGCTGTAGAACGTTGGGGGCTGAAGCTCAGGTTAGAATGTTGGGAGAGTGAGTTGGAGAGGCTGAAGGATCTGTTGGATTAAACTCCTACACTTGAACTATATTGGTTTCGAATCGTTATTTGCAACAGTAAGGAAAGTTGATCGGTAGACCAGGTTGTAAGACAGGTGAAATAATAAGGGGGGAGGTTGGTTGGATTAGGGGGGAGGAGAAAGCGTTAGAGAATCAGGCAGGTGCAGGGTGGTGAGGGGGAGTGGATGCCGGAGGCAAGGTAGAAGAGCTAGGGGGTGGAACCAATTGGGAAGGGGGAGGGGTGGGAGGGGAGGAAGCAAAGGTAGGGGGGAACAAAGGGTAGGCCTGTGACTCCCGGGAACACGGCCTGATCGAGTATCGGGGAGTCAGGGGGGGAGAAAGGGAGAAAGGAGATGAGCTCAAAGGAGATTCCGGGGAAATCATAGTTGTATGGGTTGGACAAAGGGAGTGGAAGAGATGATCAAAGAGGGAAAGACAGGAGTCTGTAGCTTGTATCATGACAGTACCATTATTGTAAAGTGTAATGGTGAGAGAGCCATTAAAGCTAGTGGAGGGGGACATTTTTAGCCGCTGTCCATGCGGGATGGATGAGGAGGAGGAGACATTGAAGGAATTGAAGAAGCTGGTGGACCAGAAAGGGATATCGTGAGTGAAAAAAATGAAGTCATTTTTGAGTTTCCCTAGGCACCCATTATGGAATTGATCAACAAAGAGGGAATCAGGGAATTGTTCATTGGTGTTGTGCTTGAGCCGTTTTACTGCTGCTTTGGTCAGATTGGGTGGGTAAATGATTTTGAAGCAGTTAACTCCCGACTTAATTCGAATGGAAGCCATGATAGGGAGAGGAGGGGCCACCAGGGTAGCGACAGCGCAAAGAAGAATAAGAAGAGGAGGGCGCATATTCCGGAAGTCAATTGAGGAAAATCCAATGAGATTGTGGATAGGAGGCGACTAGAAATGCACGGTCAGGGACTCTGGTCTAACTCCCCTCTAAACCATCATACTGGTGGGATAGAAGGCTAGGTTGTGTCCAGTGGCGGAGAGGGAGTGGGATCATAACGGGGCCAAAACCTACCACCCAGGGAAAAGGACCTCCAAGTATGGAGGTCAGCATGGAAGTGGGAGTCCCCTAGAGGATCACAGTGATAGGTAGAGACATTGATCCTGACCTGAATTGAAACTCCGGGCGAAGGCAGCTCTCCGGGCAGGTATATGGCTGCCGTAGTAGCAGGACCAGAGGGGAGGTCATCCTGGTTAAACAGAGACAAAGGCGGTTGGAGGGCAAGTAGAATAGGACCGATAAGGAGGAATTCTTGGCCACCCAAGGTGGGCCAGCTGGTGCGGCAACTCTTGGGCTCCCACGCTGCGGGGGCCCAGGGGTGTCTTTATGTGCCTCCGGTGCGAGATCATGACGTGGGTGGCGGTCGCCTCCGGGCGCGAGCTTCACTGGGGGATGCAGTCCCCAAACAGGAAAGTGCTGGTGCACCAATTCTCGGGCTCCGGCGCTGCGGGGGCCCAGGGGTGTCTTTATGCACCTCCGGCACGAAGATCGTGACGCGGCTGGTGGGCGCCTATGGGCGCGAGCGTCGCTGGGGGATGCAGTCCAAAAACAGGAAAGTACTGGTGTGGCAACTCTTAGGCTCCCACGCTGCGGGGGCCCAGGGGTGTCTTTATGCACCTCTGGCGTGAGGATCGTGACACGGCTGGTGGGCGCCTCAGGGCACGAGCGTCGCCGGGAGATGCAGTCTCCAAACAGGAAAGTGCTGGTGCGGCAATTCTCAGGCTTCCGCGCTGCAGGGGCCGAAGGGTGTCTTTGTGTGCCTCCGGCGGGAGCGTCGTGATGTGGCTGGCGGGTGCCTCCGGGCACCAGCGTAGCTGGGGAATGCAGTCCCCAAACAGAAAAGTGCTTGTGCAGCAAATCTCCTAATCTTCTATTACTGTCTATTAGTTTATCAGGGGTTTCAGGCTCCCCCCTTATAGTGTTCTTGGGCTGAGCGCTGCCAGTGAATCCCCCTTCCTCCACCCCGTGTCGCAGCCAACAGCCTCTATTAGGACTCAGGAAGCTCCCGCATCCGGTTGGGCCTCTGACTGTCGTGCAGGCCGTGTCTCTCTCGCCGCCATCAATCGTCTGCAGATAACGCTCCCCAGGCAGCAGGCAGTTCTCCACGCCACGTCGGGTGGGGGGGTAAAATGGGGACCGGCCACCCCCTGCTCTTCAATGCCTTCCGTAGTCTGTCGCGCTAGCACGAGCACGCCTGTAGAGCTCTCTACGCTCACAGTCCAGCGCTCAAATCCCCGCAATCGACTCTGCCCTCGATATCACTGTCTCCGCAGCCATTTTGCGGAGGGTCGGCATCACAGAGCCGATTCTCGGCTCTCGCTGGGTCCCGGCCAGACAGCTCCTCCAGCACTCATTAGGGCTTCTGGCCCCCGAGTAAGTCGCGGCCCTCCTGCCACCTTCAGCTACATGTCGATTCCAAGAAGCTTCGTATGACGAGGTCATGAAACAAAGTGCTGTTGCTGCCGTCGGTGCCGGGGGGGGCGGAGTCTGGGCTCTCGGAGGGGCTTCCAAGGGACTGAGGGTCAAAGAATGGAGGTGGAGTCCATGAATGGGAGAAGGCGTCGCTGCAGCCGGGGGAAGAGTAACCGGTGCCTCGGGAGACTGCTGCTGCGCCTCCTCCGCCGCTGTGTTCTTCCAGCAGTCACTCTGGTGACTCTGCTATGCTGTGCGCCTCCCTCATGCTCCTACTGTGGATGCTGCACCCAACTGGGGCCTCTGGGAAGCTGCTCTCCTGTCCCAAACTGCTTTCAGAACTTTTCACCTTCCCAAGGAGTCGCAGTGCAGCCCGCCCACCGTCATTAGTATTTCCGGTAGCTCCGTGAATATTTAATGAAAATGTTCAGCAATTTCTGCAGAGTGCACTTTGGTTGCAAACTGTATAATACTAAAAAAAAACACTGTTGCAAAATGTGAGAATAATAGTGATTACGTAATACAAAATGTATATAGCATGATGTTGCTTATGAAAAAAAGAAGCAGTACCAACGCTTTGAGAACACGCCTGACTGAGTAACACTGTGTTCTGTTCTTCTCCAGCAAATGTAGGAAATGCCTCTGAGGTTCAGTTAAAAGCGGGGTGCCACAAAGCAGTTTTTAATGGTAATCTGTTTATACAGATGCTGCCGAGCCCTGGTATTGAATTGTTAAGCTACCAGTAAAATAAACATCTTTCTTTTATCTTTGTAATTTTTAAACTTCAAAAACGAGAATCGGGAGGTTTTAAATAAATCGCGCTATTTCTAATCCAGTAACTATTTTCCTTCACGGCTTCTTCCTTTCTTTTATCCCACACGTACTCACATACATGCACAAATACACGTACACATACATAGGGACCTCTCAGAGTGGGGGTGCGGCAGGGAGAAAGTTTCTCGCGGATAAATGTATAGTTGTATACCGTACCTCTCTGCATATTCTTAAGACATCAACTGTTACTTTGCATGTTTCTTTGATATACTTTATAGCGTGTTATTTTCATGTCTCCTAATTAATTCTATTATCTGAAGCGCTGCTATACCTGATGGTCTGGTGGTCGGCGCTATAAATAAATAAGTATGCAGGGGTTTTCCATCTGTGGTGTCCAGGCACACTACAGACAGCCGCCTCGTGCTGTTTCTACCTCATTCAAGAGCCATTATGGAGCCCCTGTTGCCACTATTTATGCATAATGTGTTAATATCTTCTTCTGTGTGCTATAAAAATACTTTCAGACTAAAGGGACAGTAATACACGGTGCAGCCTTAGGCCAGACACAAAAAAGGGTCAAAATACATAAAGCTGCCAGATTGATTATATTACAAATACATGCATTAGCGACACTTCATAGAGTTCCCACTGAAGCATTACTTTCCTTTTATCATGTTTCTTTAAACACTAGTTTTCACTTCTGCTTTGCCGCTAGCAGTGCCCCCCCCTCTCTTCCAGGTATTGCCTCTCCTTCTTTCTGTCTCGCTCCTCCTCAGTGGTCGTAAAGTGGTCAAACTGCTTTTATTCACAACCACACACACTAGCAACACTTAACAGAGTTTACCAGTAAAGCGCTACTTTTGTTTTCTCGTGTTTCTTTAAACAAGTGTTCACATCTCCTGCTCTGCTGCTACCAGCTGCTTTTCTCCCCTCTCTTTCTTCCACTTATTGTCTCTCCTTCTGTCTCTGTCTCGGTCCTCCTCCTCAGTGGTCGCAAAGTGGCCGGATTGGTGTTACTCACAACCACACACATTAGCGCCACTTTACAGGGTTTGTCTTTGAAGTGGACTTTTGTTTTCTCCTCTTTGTTTAAACAACATTTTTATCCCCGAGTAAGGAAGTGTGCACCATTCCTGGAGGTACAGCAATACCTGGTGCAGCCTCGGTACAGAGAGAAACAAGCATTGGCATAGCCAATAGGTCTCGCTTTTGGGACCTTATAAGTATTTAGTTTTGCAGCACAATATCCTTGGTGCAACAACATTAACTGTTGCATGGCTAAACACTTATAAGGTCCCAAAGGCGAGACCTATTGGCTATGCCAATGCTTGTTGCTTTATGCCATTACAGTTGTAGGTTGATTTTTTATACTTTATTTTTAGATATAGGGATCGCTGTTATGACATACATTTGCAAAAAAAAAAACTTTCCTTGCAAAAACAATATTCAAATACGCATTTTGTGATATGTGCTCCAAACAGAAATGTGTTATTCCTGCTGTCCTGTGTTGCATGAATGTTCAGTGGTATTTGCCCCTGTCTTTGTCCAGATATAAAATTTTCAACACACTGGAATAGTGATGCACTTTTAAGTTATTTTTCTCTTATTTATTAACTGGAAGTGGGCCAAGTTTCTCAATAATGACTTAAAGTAGGAAAGAAATTAGAAGGAAAGAAGAAAATAAGAGTAAGAAAAAGGAAATAACGAAAGGACAAAATAAAGTCTAAAAAAGCTGTTGAATGAAGAAGAAAGAAATGATAGGTAAAGAAAACAAATGGGGACATAAATCATTGAAAGGGTAGAAAAATATCGAAATACAAGAGGTAAAGAAAAAGATTAATAGGGTAAGGAGGTAAGGGAATAGAGAAATAATGAAAGAAGGAAGACTAAAAAATTAAATAAATAGAAAATAAGAAACGGGGAGGGAGAGAGGAAGGAAAATAAAGAAAAAGGAAAAGGGAAAGGAAGGAACTAAACGTGTGCGTGCAGTTTTGAAGGCTTTTTTTCCATGTCATTTTTTTGTGTCCACCCTGGTTAAGTAATCACAGCTGCCTTGTGTGGCTGAAAGGACTTTTCAGCACTGCTTTTATACCGCTTCTCCTTCGTTCTGTACAAGCGCATATAAATAAAACGTGATTATAAAATTTCCCAAAATTGGCGAGCTTTTACTTCTGAAATGTATTTCGCAAGGTAGTATGCTATTTGTTGGAAGTCAGAACATTCGTTTTCCTGGGTAATCTGCAAGTACATGAGCAAGTACATCTGCATGGACTCAAGTGGAGATACACAAAAACATTCGGAGGAGTATGCCAGGAAACGTTTGTAAAACTCTCCAAATCAGGTTTCTGCACCCATGCAAAGTGATAGAACTTTTAATGCAAACTTGTGAACGTTTATGTGAATGGAGCCGAAAACCCTTGACTAGCCATTTTATTTCAGTAGGATACATAGAATCAGAGTTTACTGAAGCTGAACATTGCAAGCACTGCCATTCGTAGGTAGGGCACAGCGCTGTCCTTCACGAAAAAATTACAATTACATACATGCAATGCTTGAAGAAGGCAGTGACACATGCGAAAACACACCAACGAAGCAAACTTCCAGTCACGTAATGCCGGCACGAATAAATAACTCACTGCTCACTATTTACTCTAAAACGCACTAAAAAGCGCAAGAAATGGCCAGGCTGCACATACCTGCTGGTAAAAATTAAACACAGCCACAGCATCAAAGCCTCCTTGCAGGCCCAACAATTACCATCCGCATTAGAAGATTGCCCTCCAATTGTGTGCACAGACTTGGAGATTATCCAGGCTCGTGGCTAACAAAGCACACGCTCCCCCTGTGTCTGACTGCAGTCATCTGCTGATGGCTGACAGCTGTGTGGCACATGAGAACGCTTTTGCATATTGGCTTCCACGTTTATGCCAGTCCAAAATGTCAGAGGCTCTATAGATTGAAATTGTATTTTTAAATCACAGCATTTTGAAAGCTGCCGTCCCTGTGCAAAGTTAGAAGAGATACGCTGGTATAAATGGCTAATGTCTTGTTTTAGAAAGCATGTACAATAGATCAGATATGCAAATCACGTACAGCTGCTGATGAAAAACATAAAGAAAGGACTACTGGTCAACGAGAAAAAGATTTGAACTGGAGCTGCCTTCATAGCGAGGGAAGTGCAGTTTAGGCCAATTGGAATAAATTTCGGAGAGCCCCCAATAAATTCTTGCATATAAGCCATTTTATTTCAGTAGGATACGTACAATCAGAGTTTACTGAAGCTGAACATTGCAAGCACTGCCAGTCGTAGGTGGGGCACAGCGCTGTCCTTCACAAAAAAATTACAATTACATACATGCAATGCAATGCATGAAGACGGCAGTGGCACATGCGAAAACACACCTACGAAGCAAACTTCCAGTCACGTGATGACCTAAAATTGATACTGACGCGGCCGCGGGAAAAAAACAAGCATTGGCCGCGCGGCCGTGAAAGTGACACGCCGCGCAGCCCGCGAAAGTGAAAGTGATCGTGATCAAGCGCGGCAAGCGAAGCGATCTGTGGTAGGGGAGGGGGAGAAGCGGGAGTTGAGTGACGGAGGAAAGACAGATGGCGGTTGCATGTGTGCATGCTCGCATGCACGCAAGCTTTAGGCCACCAAAAGCCTGTGGCAGCACTTTGAAAACCCACACACTAAATGTCTCACAGAGCAGCGCATGCGCTTGCTCAGCGAGACCTAAAAAAGGTTCAAAAGACAACAAGCATTTGCAATGCAATAGGTCTCACATTTACGCGTACACTATGATTTTATTAACTAATTCATAAATTATACAAAAGATTTTGAAAGTGCCAAAAGGCAATCTTAAAAAGGCACTGCTGTATGTGTATAAGAAAGTGCTCCTTGTGTTATTCACATATTAAATTGCACCGCAGTGCTAAATAGCACCAAGCCACATAAATAAATACAAAATGCGCTGCAGTAGTGTTTACCAAACATATTAAAAATGAACTTAGGGGGATATTCACAAGGATCTATCGCCGAGTTAACAGCACTTTATCGCAGCCAAAGTTGCGATAAACTTATCACCACAATCACAAGCTGGTGTTAACATCCCACAGCACCAGTTTACCCGCGATAGCAGCAGCAAAAAACATTGCCACAGATGACCCCCGCAACTATCGTTAATGAGATGCAGAGTAGTCGTTTCCGTGCCAAAAGCCTCGACAACGCCACACCACAACATTCACAATGACCAGCCAGAACTGTGATAAGAACACAAAACAGTCAATAAGGCACGTTAGCAGCAGGAAAATAACACCTGCTCTGACCTGGTGGTAAGTCGGACCACAGCCTGCACCACAAAAGGGAGCCCAGCCCAGAGCCACACCTGAAGAACAACAGATGCACCCGGGCAACTGAACCTGCAGCCTGGAGGGCCGAAAGGGCAACAACACCCACCGCCAACACCCCCAGGACCCCCCCTCCCCGGCACCCCCCGACCAAAGACATGCCACATCAGCTACACCTAAACATGTACAAAATAATCTGCATGATATCGCACAATCACAACTGGTGAAATGCATGTGTTGTCACAAAAATGAGCATCACACATTCACTTTCGAAGCAACAAATGAAACTTTATTAAAATGAACACTGAAATGAAATGAAGACACATGGCGGCTTCCCTCGGGACAATCTGTAGGTCACAGTCTGCAAGACAAAAATCATGATGAGAAAGTGTGTCCTGCGCACATCAAAGGACAGAGAGAGAGCGAAGGAGAGCGAGAGGAAGAGAGGGAGAGAGAGAGATAAGAAGAGAGGGGGGAGAGAGAGAGAGAGAGAAGAAGAAGAGAGGGGGAGAGAGAGACAAGAAGAGAGTGGGAGAGAGAGAAGAAGAGGGGGAGAGAGAGAGAGAGAATAAGAAAGGGGAAGAGAGAGATAAGAAGAGAGGGGGAGAGAGAGAGAAGAAGAGAGGGGGAGAGAGAGACAAGAAGAGACGGGGAGAGAGAGAGTGCCGCTCTTGCGCACCCAGGCCACACTGCCCACCTGCTGCCACCGGTGTGTCTCCAAACACTTGCCGGTATGTATTGCAGTTCACCAGGTCACACATCTGAGACGAATCCGTCATCTGAAACAGAGTCCAGATACATGATTGGCACAGTACACACAATTGCACAAGACGACATCGCATGCCCGCCCATGCACACCCAAGCAGAGGCACCCCAGCCCCTCCCGCTGCCCATCGGAGCATGCCTGCCCATGCACACCCAGGTGGAGGCACCCCAGCCCCTCCCACCGCCCATCGGAGCATGCCTGCCCTTGCACACCCAGGCCTCACTGCTCACCTTCCGCTACCGGCGTGCAGACAGGAGGTCCCACCACGTGCCGCTGCAAGCCACAATCCAGTGCTCGCTGACATGGCACCCTCCACATCATGCAGCCCTGCTCCGCAGGCCACCAGGTCACACGTTTGGTGCTGGGTCTTGATTACTCCATGGGAGAGGACATACCAGTGCATCCGGCCTCATCGCAGGCTGCACACCCGCTCAGCCCAATAGGTGCCACTAACTCTGGGATCCCGGCAGCGATGCCACGTAGCGGTAGGCCCACGCTGCCCGCTGGCTCTGGTCTACACTGCGGTCCAGCAGGGCACACAAAACCTGAGCTGTCCGGACCGCTGGCACGGGGCATCATCGCAGGCTGCACACCTGCTCAGCACTAAAGGTGCCCCTATCTCAGTGCACCCAAAGTCACCGTCCCATGGCGGGGTGCCTGTGCCGGCCGCAAAGCATCGGGTGTCACTAACCCTGTGCAACCCCAGTCAGCGCCACGTGGTGGTAGGCCCGTGACGGCTGCAAGGCCTCGGGTGCCACTAACCCTGTGCGCAACAACTTATGGGCCCTTTATGATTGAGAACCGTGGAGCGTCCGTCATCCAGTCACCACCGGCAGAGGGGAATGTGACGTTGTCGGACCCTTATGTTGGTGGAGTCTCATAGCCTGTGAAGCCTGTGCTGGATGGGTGTGGTGTGTGTGCAAACCTGCCCTCAGAGAGTGGCTGTGACATGCTGACAACTAGACCAGTGACCTGCACACCACCAGCGAGTACGCCTACTTTGGGTAGCAATGGGGGCTCCCCCCGGAGCGTAAGCAGAGTGGTCTGGCCTGCCGTATGCCGGACCAGCGCAGGGCTTACAATAATGACTCATGGGCTCTGGGCGTGGTTCAATCCATGTCCGGACATGGATGTGACTGATGCATGTGTCCCTGTTGTAGTGTCCGCGGCACCCGGAACACAATAGGCAATGTAGCACCCTCTGACTGGCAACCCACAGGGTGAGCATCATTGATGCAAGGGAAATCACTGTCCCTACATTCATGCATACATTCATACATGAATAAGTAAAGACATAACAAAGCAGTGCGTTTCTGGATGTTTACTGCACATCCAGTGCAGTTTTGCTGCTGGAGCGGTACAGGGCAATGCCAAGCACACTACACAATATGGGCCCGTGGAGGGCCAGCCAGAGTCCATCCGGGGATGACAAGTACTGCGGAAGAGGAAGGGTACAGTCCGCGCAGTCTGGTCGCCGTGTCATTGGTTATCAAACAGGATATTGCAGTCCATGTCGCTGTCCAAGGCGAGTGCATCGGAGTATATCGGGGGTCAGTGGAAAGTCATGGGGGCATATGCAGCACCAAGCAGAAACAGGCCAGGTGGCGGAAGTGAATGCTAGTGCCTCCTGGTCACAAACCCATCCAAGTCCTTTTCCCTGGATGTGTGCTCTGCCCCACCTGTGGGGTTTGCAGTACCGGCTGAGGCACTGTGTGCCACTGACACATCAGGGGCCGAAGGAGGATTTTCGGCCGCACTGTGAGGCAATGGCACACCAGGGGGCGGAGATGTGAATGATGTGGGGGCAGCAGCATTCATCATCGCCACGCCTTGTGGCAGCAATGCCATGATGAGGATCTGCAGGGCATGGTAGATCCCAGCTACATTTCGCTGGTGTGCAACGGTGGCTGACATTTTTTCCGCCTCCATCCGCACCATGTCCTTCATGAGCCACCGCATGTGTGCCAGCTCACGGCTGGTATCGCTGGAGCCCCTCTGAGTGGACAGGTATTCTTCTCTCCGCATCATGGCTCCAGCGATGTCAGTCAGGGCTCTTTGGAGACCATGGAACGGGCCATGAGGTCGAACCCCACCCGCACCTGCTCAGCCGTTTCCCTCTGGCCCTCCAGCGCATGGCGTTGGAAGGCAGTGTGCTGTTCCTGGGGTTCTTGGGAGACTGCCGGGGCTGTGGGTGCCTCCTGTTGGGTGGTTTGGGAGGTGGGTGGGGTCTCCTTGATGCAGCTGGGCAGCCATTATCCTGGAGGTGAGTCACGGATGATGTCAATGATGTCTAGGAGGGCTTGTGCATCGATGCTGTGGTTGTCCTCCTCGTCATCAGTGAAGAGTGGCTGGGACTGCGCTGCAGTGGGTGTTGACGGTGGCCCTGCAATGGGAAGGGGAGATGGTGTATTGCAATGTGTCCACATGTATGTAGCCGCATGGGACATGTTGACATTCAGACAGCATGGCATTAGATATTGTGACAATATATAGATCTTGGCGATGACCCAGAGACATTGAGGGTGTGCACTGTGCTCTGCTTGATTGTGCATGTGTGCCATCGTGGCCATCTCCACCCGTCCCCCCAGTACCTGGTGGTCACTGACCCTGTTGCGGTTGTATTGGGTCCTGTCGAGCAGTGTCCTGTCCCCCAACTCCGGCCACAGTATCCACACTGATGACTGTCGACACCAGCTCCTCAATGTCATACAGCACGAGCTGTGGCGCTGGACCCCCACCTCCAGTCTGCATTGCTGCCTTCTGGTTGGCTGCGAGTTTCTCCTTGGTATTTTGCTTGTTGTCATTCCATCGCCTCTTGACCTCATCCATTATCCTCTTGTGCTCTCCAATGGCATTCACCTTGTCCACGATGTCCCGCCATATTCCATTTTTGGTTCCCAATGACACGTTGGAGGTGACGAACAGTTGTTGATGGTGTTCCATCACCTCCGTGACTATGATCCTGTTCGCCTGCGGACTGAACTTCGTCTTCCCCTTCTTCTTGTCCTTGCCCTTTCCTGTCACCGAGGTCCCAGGCTGGTCGTCCGGTGTGCTTGTGGGGTTGTGCTCGTCCTCTGCACCTGCTCCGGCTGCCTCTATGGTGCTTGGGTGTTGGTCATTTTGTGTTTGGGTGTTTTTTCTACTTTTATGGTGATTTTTACCACCTGCCAGGTGTGTGTTGCAGGTCTGGCGCTGCTTATCACTGATTTTCTCATCACGTTTTGGCCCATTGCAGGTTTTTTAGCGTTGGGGTTTGTGTTTTTATCTCCGTTGGGTCGGTTGTATCGCGGGCATTGGCCACGGTTTCGGCAAACTATCGCATAGGGCCAACTTCTTGTGAATTCCACGTTGACACAGGGTTATTTTCCCGCGATAGGCTGCGATGTGTAAAATTGCGTTAACATTTTTTGGTGATGTTTAGCACACGTTCTTGTGAATACCCCTTAGTTTTTTCGTTGTATTGCTTTAAGTGTTTGCATCTCCAACCTTAAAGTAAAGGAAGTAGAGAAAAAGAAAGTACACCACTGCCAGGGATTTATCAAGGGAGTGTAAACTGTAATAGAATTTGGTGAAAAGCATGTGTTGTTTAGTGTCTGGTTGCTGATCCCAGATATAAAAAAGATGGCGATGCAGATAATGATGAAAGGCCTTCTGACGAGACTGCCAAATTGTATTGCTTGAGGGAATGTTTTTCAAAAGAAAACAAATATTGTCATGTGTTTGCAGTT